>NC_083436.1:45028381-46453381 GCF_020745735.1 Hemiscyllium ocellatum
TAGACATATAGGGACACACACAGGTATACAGAGACACACACACAGAAATGTGTACACACACATACATAGACACAGACACACATGCACACACACACACACACAGACAGATACAGGCACACAGACAGACAGGCACTCACACACACACACGTAGACATATAGGGACCCACACAGGCATACAGAAGCACACAAACATAGATATGTGCACACAGACACACATACACACAGACACACATGCACATGCGCACATGTCAACACACAGGCATGCGCACACACACACATATGCAAACTTGCAAACACAGGCCTGTATACAGACATAGACATACATACACAGACACGCATACATACACAGGCATACAGATACACACACACAGACGTGTGTACACATACACACATGCACATTCTCACATGTGAACACACAGACATGTGTACACATACACAGACTTCAAGCACAGGCATGTATACACACATAGATACACAGACATACATTGCCATGCATACATAGACATATACACACACATACACACAGGCAAAGACACAGACTTAGACACCAACACTGAGAATATTCAGGTTGTACAGGTCTGCAGGTATATTACCTGCTCCAGACAGACCTGTTATCACAGACCATTGTGAATGTCCTTTAGTGTTTTACAAACACACCCAGGCTGAAACACTCCCTCCTCTGCAGAACACCATCTGGTGAGATCGCAGATGCAAACAGCATAACTAGACACCATCAAAAACTCCGAGAAATCCCAATGGGGAATTCAGGAGAAAGATCGCCACCCAGAAGGTGGGTGGTTCAAGAGAACAGTTTGAAAATATTTCAGGAGAAGCTGCAGGAACAGATGAGGGAATAGAAGGTTATAATGATAGCTGTGACTGAGGAAAGGTGGGAGGGGTGGAGTGGAGAATAACAATGCCAAATGGCCTGTGCCTGTACTATATCTTCTACTGGATCCTGTATAATTGTTGTATGAGTTTTAGTGTCAATGTAATGCCAGGCCTATGGCCCAGTGATTGGCTGATCAAATCAAATAGCACTCTCCTTACACGGTTTGAAAATGCACAGTACAGTCTGTACCCAACAGCAGGTAAACTATCTGCTATTCGATGTGATTCCACAACGCAGCAAGTGCTGAATAATCCTGAGTGTGCTAATAGTTACACTAACAATTAATTGAAGATAATCAGCCAAGCTCAATCTAGGAGCATGTATTCATACAGAAGGGTCTTTTTATTTCATGCAGCAGGTGTATTTTGAAGAGTTGCTCATTTCTGGAGTTACCTAAGGCCCTGGGGGTGCCTATCATGTCCCCTTTTAGCCAGCCCTATCAAAATCTTGTTCAATGGTGTCACACAAAGTGTTGTGATTGTTTGAAATTTGGAATTCTTGCATTGGTCCTGACCAGTGTCTGACAAAATATTTCAGTGAATGACCTTTCGTTTCAGCAAGATCAAAGTTTGGGAATGCCACGCCCTGACCTTACCAGCTGTGGGTGTACCAGGTACAGAATGGGCTGTGGAATCCAAAGGTATCCTGGTCTTCTTCAAGGTGGATGTGGAACTGATGGAGGATGGAAACTCTGAACTTGCTGGTGTCACTGATGGACTGAGGCTTCCTCCTATGACAGAGAAGACAGTAGCGATGGCATTGGCTGCAATGCTTTACCCAGTTCATCTTCAACCGAATGCAATAACTTCAAAGACCATTTCTAAGGACAGGTTAATCTTGGCCGTAGCTGAAAATGTGTTGCTGGAAAAGCGCAGCAGGTCAGGCAGCATCCAAGGAACAGGAAATTCGATGTTTCGGGCATAAGCCCTTCTTCAGGACTTATCAAGTTTCCTGATGAAGGGCTCATGCCCAAAATGTCGATTCTCCTGCTCCTTGGATGCTGCCTGACCTGCTGCGCTTTTCCAGCAACACATTTTCAGCTCTGATCTCCAGCATCTGCAGTCCTCACTTTCTCCTTAATCTTGGCCGTAAATGATTAACTGAGGGACACATGGGTTTATGTTTGGGACGTCCACAAATCAGTTCCTCACTCCTTCCCTTGGGCAAAGTGAGGAGGGGATTTACTGGAACTAAATCAGGAATGAGGGTTTTCAGTCCCAGGGAGAGACTACAGGAGCTGGGATTGTTCTCCTGAGAGTAAAGGTGAAAGGTAGTTTTAACTGATGTTATCAAAATGATGGAGAGTATTGATGTTTATAAATAAGGAGAAACATTTCCCTGAGGCAATGGGGGAGCTGGGAGGACACAGATGGAAAAGAATTAAAAAACAGCCCAGGAATAGGGAAATGAGGAGAATTCTTTTAACGCAGTGAATTGTCCTGGCAGGGTGGTGGAAGCAGATTCAGTAATAACTTTCACAAAGGAATTGAATAAATATTGAAAATGTAAAGCTTGCAGGATCAAGGGAAAAGAAGAGAGAGTGGAGCTGATTGGATAGGTCCTGCAAAGGGCCAGTACAGATCCAAAAGGCCAAATGTCCTGGGTTTTGAGCTGGGAGACTGGAAACCAGCAGGTGGAGCACCCTGTGCACATTTACCTTCTCACTGCCTGCATTTTAAATGGCTTCAGGAAAACACCAGTTCAATGGAAGCTGTAAAGCTGACCTGGGAGCTCCGGCTGAGAATCGCAATAACGTTAGAAAAATAGCAGGAATGTCAGCAGAGTCTCTCTGGGCTGACCCAACCCCTGTCACTCTTTTCATAACAAACCATGGAATGCTTTTAAATTCGAGCAGGAATGGAGGATAAACACAGGATGCCAAGCCTTAGAGTGAGAACCAATGTGAGGAACAGAGAGATACAGAGAGAGAGAGATCGTGTGGGTGTGTGTGAGAAAGAGACACAGGCAAATGGTGTGAGATGGGCAGGCAAAGAGACAGACAGACAGGAGACAGACAAACAGACAGATACAGACAGGCAGAGAAACAGATAGACAGACAAAGCCAGACAGACAGGCAGAAAGAGAGACAGACAGGCAGAAAGAGAGACAGACAAGAGACAAACAGACAGAGAGACACAGTGAGGGACTGATAAGAGTTAAGACAGATAAAGAGAGAGATTTGAATTTCTACAACACCTTTCATTATCTCAGAACATCAACAAAACCATTTTTCAGCCAAATGTGTCTTTTTGTTGAAGAATAGACAAAGTTAGAATGTCCAAATGCAGTAGTCAATACGTGCACAGCATGATCCCACAAACAATAATGGGAGCAAACAAGGGACTCCCATGTGTTGAGGAATAGGCAGGAAAGTGGGGTTGATGTACACTGTGCTCATCACAGACAGACATCAGGTGATCAAACACAGTGACACTGTGAGGTGGAACATTCGGATGAACCAAATTCCTGTCCTTGGAAATCTTGCCAGCTCATTTTCACCCACGAGAGAGCACTGACAGAAACGTTTACATTTTTTAAGGTTAAAATTTTCTCATTTATTCCCTGGCTATCAATCCATCACAGTGGAGTGGGCTGAGAAACACAGGTTATGTTACAGAGTGTGTGGGTGTAATCTCAACCGTGCTGACTGTCTCATGTTCTCTGATCATCAATCATTCGTTATTCATTGAAGCATGGGCTGTTCGTGTTAAATAAACGCAAAGCCACTTTGGAACACAGAACCACAGAGTGGCTACAGCACGGAGGGCAGACCATTGTCCCATCATGTCTGTGCTGGCTCTCTACAAGTGTATCTCAGTAAATTCCACTCCTCCAGCTTCTCCCTGGAGCTCTGCACATTCCCATATTTCTCAAATTCCCCACTGAAAGCCTGGACTGAACCTGCTCCAATGTAAATGGTGTCCGGGACCGAACACCGAACGTCAGGTGGTTTCTGGGTCTCTATCCCTCCACCAATGGAAACGTGTCTCGCTCAAGCCCTCATGTTCTGTGAGTTAGCACTTGTTAACCAATGTTAACCAGTTACTAGCTGTTTGTCTTTTTGCCCGCACACTGGTTACTAACTGTTACCATGTGTTGTCCTGTGATAAGGAATTAAGCTGCTAGCCCTGGCCTAGGGTTTATCGAGTGATGTTGATTGTTTGGTGGATTCTCCCAGAATACACACAGTTCCACATTGATTACTGTCCTTACTAATCAGGAACTCTTCCACATACATCAGTGAGAGAGATCAGTACATCATACCCCACTAAAAGGAGGCCATTCCATCCTTTCAGCCTGTACCAACTCCTTGGACAATCTATCCACTTGGTTCTATTCCTCACTGCGCAGGCTGTATATTCCAGATCATGACCAGTCACTGTTTCCCCAGCCCCACCACTTCCCTCCTCTTTCTCTGGGACTGAGATCCCCAGCTCCTGATCCTCCCACCAAATACCCCCAACAAAGGGATATTCCAGAAGGCACTCCCTCAGTACAGCCCACCAAAGCATGGGCCCACATTATATATAATGGCTACAATTATATTGATGAGATGAGATATATTGATGGGATGATGATGTTTTAGAACATAGAACATAGAACATAGAAGGATACAGCGCAGTACAGGCCCTTCGGCCCTCGATGTTGCGCCGACCGAATCCTACCTAACCTATACTAGCCCAATAACTTCCAAATGCCTATCCAATGCCCGCTTAAATGACCATAAAGAAGGAGAGTTCACCACTGATACGGGCAGGGCATTCCATGAACTCACAACCCGCTGTGTGAAGAATCTACCCCTAACATCTGTCCTATACCTACCACCCCTTAATTTAAAGCTATGTCCCCTAGTAACACCTGACTCCATTAGCGGTAAAAGGTTCTTAGTATCTACCCTATCTAAACCCCTAATCATCTTATACACTTCTATCAGATCTCCCCTAAACCTTCTCTTCTCCAATGAGAACAGCCCCAAGTGCCTCAGCCTTTCCTCATAAGATTTTCCTACCATTCCAGGCAACATCCTGGTAAACCTCCTCTGCACTCGTTCTAAAGCTTCCACATCCTTCCTATAGTATGGCGACCAAAACTGCACACAATACTCCAGATGAGGCCGCACCAGAGTCTTATACAACTGCAACATGACCTCAGGACTCCGGAACTCAATTCCTCTGCCAATAAAGCCCAGTTTTGGTCTGGGTCTTCCTTTGGCTAAAATGGAGGGAGGGCTATGATTCCTCTTGTTATTGATGGAGCTGATGTAGCCAGTGCACTGACTGAGCAAGCTGTGAAGGGCTCACTGGTGGGACACGGGGCAACGGTATTCACAATAAAGCAGATCAGAGACAAACGTTTTCTCAACCAGAGACTGGTCAAAATATGGAACATACCGTCTGAGAGGGTGGTGGAGGCATGAGCTCTTAAAATGCCAGTGTATAACAGGCGATGGACCAAGTGCATGTAAATAGGATTGGTTTAGTTTGGTATATGTTGGTTGGCATAGGCATGATGGGCCAAAGGGCCTGTTTCTCTGCTGTCTGACTCAGCTTTTGAGGCCAAAGGGAAAGAGATCAATCTCTAGTTGGCAGCAGCAGCTGCAGAGCACTGTCACCGTGCTCCACCTGGGTGTAACCGATAGAGACGGGGATCAGAGAGGTGAGCACTGTCACCGTGCTCCACCTGGGTGTAACCGATCGAGACGGGGATCAGAGAGGTGAGCACTGTCACCGTGCTCCACCTGGGTGTAACCGATCGAGACGGGGATCAGAGAGGTGAGCACTGTCACCGTGCTCCACCTGGGTGTAACCGATCGAGACGGGGATCAGAGAGGTGAGCACTGTCACCGTGCTCCACCTGGGTGTAACCGATCGAGACGGGGATCAGAGAGGTGAGCACTGTCACCGTGCTCCACCTGGGTGTAACCGATCGAGACGGGGATCAGAGAGGTGAGCACTGTCACCGTGCTCCACCTGGGTGTAACCGATCGAGACGGGGATCAGAGAGGTGAGCACTGTCACCGTGCTCCACCTGGGTGTAACCGATCGAGACGGGGATCAGAGAGGTGAGCACTGTCACCGTGCTCCACCTGGGTGTAACCGATCGAGACGGGGATCAGAGAGGTGAGCACTGTCACCGTGCTCCACCTGGGTGTAACCGATCGAGACGGGGATCAGAGAGGTGAGCACTGTCACCGTGCTCCACCTGGGTGTAACCGATCGAGACGGGGATCAGAGAGGTGAGCACTGTCACCGTGCTCCACCTGGGTGTAACCGATCGAGACGGGGATCAGAGAGGTGAGCACTGTCACCGTGCTCCACCTGGGTGTAACCGATCGAGACGGGGATCAGAGAGGTGAGCACTGTCACCGTGCTCCACCTGGGTGTAACCGATAGAGACGGGGATCAGAGAGGTGAGCACTGTCACCGTGCTCCACCTGGGTGTAACCGATAGAGACGGGGATTAGAGAGGTGAGCAAGGGCAAGTTACAAACAAACTTCTCAATTTCCCTGGCAGCCAATCACAACACAGCAATGGTTTGAGAAAATAACTCATTCCAACATTCTGCTGGGGCTGTAGCTGGCTGAGACACTATGAGCAATTTAGCATGGCCAATTCACCTGACCTGCACATCTTTGGACTGTGGAAGGAACCCGGAGCACCCAGAGGAAATCCACGCAGGCACGGGGAGAACGTGCAAACTCCACACAGACAGTTGCCTGAGGCGAGAATTGAACTTGGGTCTCTGGCGCTGTGAGGCAGCAGTGCTAACCACTGTGCCACCGGATAATGGCATGTTATCACTGAAATTCCTTACACCTTAAACCCTGGGGTTTTGTTCAGCTCTGTTAGTGATTTCACCAGAGACTGGGTTAGAAAAATGTCCTCAGTCTGGGCTCAGTCCTTCGGGTAGCTGTAAGCAAAGCCCCTGGCACTTTCTCCTCCTTTTATCTCCAGCTATACCTGACCGATTCCCTCTCTCCCTCTTCCTCTCCCTCTTTCCTCTCCCTCTCCCTGATGTAGAGATACTGATGTCATTTGTAACAGGTGGATCCTTAAACCGTGAGATATCTATGTCAACTTGAATGCTGTTCATTTTCCCTGTTGGCTGCTTATTGGTTACTGTCAGCGTGAACCTGGTGAAGAATATCTCGTTGGTAAAGGAGACAGGACAATGAGAAGACTGTGAGCTGCTGTTGGTTGGTGTGTTGTGTAACAGACTCAGGGTTTTAAGGGAGTCACCTCCTTGTTGAGTTTCAGGGAGGAGAGTGGCTCAAGGGTAGCTGCTCAAACTGCCCAGCCTTTAATCATAGACAGTACAGCACAGAATGAAGTCATAATCCCTACGGTGTGGGAGCAGGCCATTCGACCCATCAAGTTCACACCAACCCTCCAAAGAGCATCCCACCCAGACCCACTCCCCCAACCCTGCAGCTCCCATGGCTAACCCACCGAGCCTACACATCCCTGGACACCATGGGGCAATTTCCCATGGTCAATCCACCCTGACCTGCACATCTTTGGACTGTGAGAGGAAACCCACGCAGACACAGGGAGAATGTGCAAACAGTCATCTGAGGCTGGAATCGAACCGGGGACCCTGGTGCTGTGAGGTAGCAGTGCTCACCACTGAGCCCCATCGCGATTTCACCATCTCTGTGAAGGAATTGTACAGTTAGACCCACCCCACAGCTGTCTTCCCCAGGTCAATATTGGATTCAAATACCTTCCTTGATGGAAAACAAACAGATGATAATAAATCTGACCAGTGGCCAAGAGAAATAATGTTCCTGATGCAGGAAATGTTAAGAATGGGAGTTTACAGAGATACCAGAGCGGGGCTGGATCAGGAAGGCAGCTCTATTCAGTAAATGTTTGATTATTCTGCGACCAGAGCTCAGTAAAGCCCTGCACCAGGTAAGATCCCTCTGCTTTGTCATTGATAACAGGAAACAGTCACTTCCCAGTGAATGTCAGCCTCACCATCACCACATGAGCTGAGGTTACGAGGGAATCATTAATGAGCAAACACACCTTCAACTACCAATAAAGAAAAATCAGACTTGCATTTCTGTAGGAACTTCCACAACCATCAGAAACCTCCAAAGTGATGACAGCCAAGGCACTCCACTTTTGCAATGTAGGAAACAACATCCAATTTATGCACAGCAAGGTCCCACCAATATATCAATGACTTGGAGGAAGGAAGCCATGCACTGCAACCAAATTCACAGATGACACAAAAATAGTTTGGAAGGCAGATTGTAGGAGGAATACAAATAGTTTATAGAGAGATATTATTAGATCAAGTGAGTGGGCAAAATGTTGGCAAATGGAGTATAATGTGGGGAAAAATGAGGTTGTTCATTTTGGAAGGGAGAACAAAATAACAGAATATTATTTAAATGGAGAGAAATTACAGAGCACAGCCACACAAAGGGACTTAGGGGGAAGTTGTACATGAAACACAGGGACAGCAGGGAATCAGGAAGGGTGGTGGGAGTGGTGGCCCTTGTATGAAGGAGGTTGCCAAGAGTAGGGAGGTCTTACTGCAACTGCACAAGGAGCTGGGGAGACCAATTTGGGTGTAATGAGAGCAAGTTTGGTCCATTATCTAAGGAAATGTATCACTTCGTTGGAGGCCGTTCAGAGAAAGTTCATGAGGCTGATCCCCGGGATGAAGGGACTGTCTTACAGGCAAAGATTAATCAGGTTGGAACTCTACTGACTGGAGTTTCAGAAGAAGGTTGGGGCAGCATGGTGGCACAGCAGTTAGCACTGCTGCCTCACAGCGCCAGAGACCCGGGTTCAATTCCCGACTCAGGCGACTGACTGTGTGGAGTTTGCACATTCTCCCCGTATCTGCGTGGGTTTCCTCCGGGTGCTCCGGTTTCCTCCCATAGTCCAAAGATGTGCAGTTAGGTGAATTGGCCATGCTAAATTGCCCGTAGTGTTAGGTAAGGGGTAAATGTAGGGGTATGGGTCTGGCTGATATACGCTTCGGCGGGTTGGTGTGGACTTGTTGGGCCGAAGGGCCTGTTTCCACACTGTAAGTAATCTAATCTAATAAAAAAGAAGAATGAGAGGTGATCTCATTGAAACGTGTCGGATTCTGAAGGGGCTGGACAGGATCAACACTGAGAGGGTGTTCCCCCCACCCCGGGAGAGTCTGGGACCAGAGGGTACGGTCTCAGAATAAAGGGGCACCAATTTCAGACGGAGATGAAGAGGAATTTATTCTCCCTGAAGGTGAGGGTCTTTGGACCTCCTAACCACAGAGAGCTGTGGGGGCAGAATCCCTGTGTATATTTAAGGCTGAGATAGATTCTTGATCAGTCAGGAATTGAGTATTCCAGGGAAAATGCGGGATACTGGACGTGAGGAATATTAGATGCTCCTATTGAATGGCAGAGGAGGCTCGAGGGGCTGAATGGCTCCTGCTATCCCTATTTCCTATGCTTCTATAAATAACACTTAGATCATCTGCGAGTGATAACAGGTGAGAAATCATTATTGGTCACCACACCAGAGGGAACTCCCCGGGCTCTTCCCTAAACCAGCTCTAAGCATTCTACCTGAGAGGGTGGACCCAATCTCTGTTTAATGTCTCATAATGTCCCTCAGCACTGAACCTCCGACAGTGCGGCACTCCCTCAGCACCGACCCTCTGACAGTGCAGCGCTCCCTCAGCACTGACCCTTCGACAGTGTTGCACTCCCTCAGCACTGACCCTCCGACAGTGCGGCACTCCCTCAGCACTGACCCTCCAACAGTGCAGCGCTCCCACAGGACTGATCCTCTGACAGTGTGGCACTCCCTCAGCACTGACCCTTTGACAGTGCGGCACTCCCTCAGCACTGACCCTCTGACAATGTGGCGCTCCCTCAGCACTGACCCTCTGACAGTGCGGCACTCCCTCAGCACTGAATGTCGGAATCTGCAATGCTCCCACAGGAAGGAAAGGAACTAAATTGATGAAATATATTTTAAAAGGAATTGGATGAGTCCCATGTTGCTGAGAACTTTACAGAGTTGCAGGTAGATTAGATTACTTACAGTGTGGAAACAGGCCCTTCGGCCCAACCAGTCCACACCGACCCTCCAAAGACTAACCCACCCAGACCCATTTCCCTCTGACTAATGCACCTATCACTATGACTACGGGCAATTTAGCATGGCCAATTCACCATAACCTGCACATCTTTGGACTGTGGGAGGAAACCGGAGCACCCGGAGGAAACCCACGCAGACACGGGGAGAACATGCAAACTCCACACAGTCAGTCGCCTGAGTCGGGAATTGAACCCGAGTCCCTGGCGCTGTGAGGCAGCAGTGCTAACCACTGTGCCAACGTGCCGCCCATAAAAGATAGCAAAGTTAAACCAAGCGAGAATTATTTTCAAAGCCCGAACACCGGTTTGATGGGCCAAAGGATCTTATTCTCTGCAGCAAAATCCTACGATTGAATTCTTTTCTCCTCCAACCTGTCTCGTATACTTTTTTGGATCTTTCATGTTGACAGATGTCTGTGAGAAATGTTTGCTTGATCCTGATTGCATTGTGCCCCATACTTTCCAACAGATTTGAAACTGCCTCATGTCCTTAAATGTTTAGAGTGGGTTTACCAACAGAACTGAAATCAGATCCCATCTCCCACATTCTCTCACATCTGTCCCTGATTACTGCTCATCTACAAATATCACATTGTCTGTAATACCTGCACATCACAACCTTTTACATGACTCATCCTTGTTCTGAGGGGGTGGGTTCAAACTCAGTCCCACACATTCCTGGGTAAAACTGTAAAATCTCAGCAAAGGTTGCCAGCAGCTGAGCCCAGCCCTGGCTACTGCAGGGTAACGCAATCACATTAACGGTAGGGTAGGGAGGAAGCCCGGTGAGGGGTTTTGTAGAGAAATGTGTCTGGACACATCTTCCCAAAGTGATGAACCTGTCCAACCATAACAAGCAGGTTTTGTTGACAGGTGCCAACACAAAACTCTGGGCGACAGAAGAGCATTTCAAAGCTCAACAAAAGTCATGTCATCAGCCAACTGCCAGTGGAGATTAATGATCAAATCAATGATTTTGCCTCAAGGTAAGAAACTTAAACAAAGACGGACTAGGGATGTTGGCCTTGCTGTGTTTGCTGCTGTTTGTACCCTCCCATTGTCTGGTTTCTTTACAGACTGGTGTGATGTAGTGTGGTGTGGAGGTGCTGGTGTTGGACTGAGGTGGACAAAGTTAAAAATCAGGTGAAAGTGAGGACTCCAGAGGCTGGAGATTAGAGTCGAGAATGTAGTGCTTCTGAATCTAGGCAGCTTCTGAGGAGCAGGAGAATCAATGTTTCGGGCAAAGCCCTTCATCAGGAATGAGGCTGGGAGTCTCGGGGGATGGAGAGATAAATGGGAGGGGTGTGTGACTAGGGTGATGGTAGCTAAGAGTGTGATAGGTGGGGGTAAAGGTGATAGGTCAGCGGGGAGGGTGGAGTGGATAGGTGGGAAGGAAGATGGACAGGTGGGACAGGTCATGGGGACAGTGCTGAGCTGGAAGGTTGGAACTGGGGTAAGGTGGGGGGAAGGGGAAATGAGGAAACTGGTGAAGTTCACATTGTTGCCCTGGGGTTGGAGGGTCCTGAGGCGGAAGATGAGGTGATCTTCCTCCAGGCGTCAGGTGGTTACGGAGTGATGATGGAGGAGGTCCAGGACCTGCCTGTCCTTGGCGTAGTGGGAGGGGGAGTTGAAGTGTTTTCCACGTTGATGCCATGGGGTTGGAGGGTGCCATTAAAAATCACCCAACACCAGGTTATAGTCCAACAAGTTTATTTGGAAGCACTGTACTAGCTTCAGAGTGGTGTTCCTTCAGGTAGCTGTGATGAAGGAACAATGCTGTGAAAGCTTTTACTTCATAGCGAAGGCAGACCGTCCTGCTGTCTCAATGAGAGGTTTATGGCGTACCCTAAATAAGTTGGATTCTATTGCATTTCTGCAGCAATTACAGGTTATCATCGACTTGACCTTCTGACAAAGACCACTGGGAGGAGTTTGCCTCAGGTCAGCCTCCTGTTGGATATTACTTTAGTCTCTCACTGAGGTAAAAACAATGACTGCAGATGCTGGAGGGTGGGTTGTAGGGGGGGCGTGGACCTGACCAGATAGTCACGGAGGGAATGGTCTTTGCGGAAGGCAGAAAGGGGTGGGGAGGGAAATATATCAGCTCAGCACTGTCCCCATGACTTGTCCGGACTTGTTCTACTTGCCTATCTCCTTTTCAACCTATCCACTTCACCCTCTCCTCCCTGACCTAACACCTCCATCCCCTCCCCCACTCACTCATTGTACTCTATGGTACTCTCTCCCCACCCCCACCCTCCTCTAGCTTATCTCTCCACGCTTCAGGCTCACTGCCTTTATTCCTGATGAAGGGCTTTTGCCTGAAATGTCGATTTCGCTGCTCCTTGGATGCTGCCTGAACTGCTGTGCTCTTCCAGCACCACTAATCCAGAATCTCTCACTGAGTGTTCACCATGTTACCAATGGACTGCACGCAATTGAATATTAACCCTTTCAAATCCTTCCAGACAACAGTTTTCCTACAGAAAGGGGCAAAGTGGAAGCAGATAGATCGTTTTATAAAACTTTATAAATCATTAGGAAAAGGAACATTACCAGAGATGTTACAAACGGCTAAAGTTATTTCTATCTTTTTAAAGACAGGTAGAATGAGTGGAAAGAGTAATGCAGCAGTTTGCTTCATGCTAATCATCAGAAAGATAGTGGAAAATTTACTCAAAGATCCAGTGGAAACTCAAAATGTAATCTAGTAATTAGTGTGGATTTCAAAAGGAAAAGTTGTACGACACCAAAAATAAGAAAACGAATTAACAGAAAGGCTAGTTAGGGTCATATAGTAAATGTAATATATTTGGATTTTTGAAAGGAATAATTTCTTGCCTGAGCTCATATGGAAGTGAGAACAAAGAAGAGGCTGGATAGGAAGCTCATAGTAAAACAGAATACAGTCGATGTGAATCAGACAGGAGCCTTTAAGGGGAAGCTGGGGAGATGGACTGAGTAATCAGCAGTGAGGTTGGGTAGCCTGGTTAAATGCAATGGATGCAATATCAGCAGCTTGCAGGTGGATTTACGTTAGGCTGCTATATTCAAATTCGAAAGATACTCAATTTCAAGATCACGGCAGGAAACATTGAGCACAGGGGTCTGATGGCCTGAACAGAGTTCTATCATTTACTACAACATGATTCTATCACAGCTGCCCACCACACTCTGTCAGATAAATTACTGCAGATAATCTATCTCCACCAAACCTCAATCACTGATTGTGTAACATAATACCTGGAACATGTTCAATCTCCCAATCACCTCTCCCAGAATAACAGATTAATCTTCCACATTTCCAATTGGCTCCACACTGACCAATGAGGGGAACGGAGATGTCGTTTCCAGTGGGTGTCCTCCTGGGACCACACACTGTTGGGAGATCTAGGGGATGTGATTCTTGAAGGAGACAGGACAATCCAGAGATGGGAAAAACGACACCCACACCTCCCCAAGCCCCCATCAAATCCCAAATAACTCTTGACTCCACACAATGTCAATGACCAAGAGATATTTCATTGTCTCTGCCATCTCTGACTGAACCTTGCACCTTTCAAAACACAGAATGGGTCAGTCCTGGTTCAATGGGAAACCATCTCACTCTCCAACTGAACAAACTCGCCCCAGTATTCAGGGTCCTCTACACCATCATAGGGTCAGCGCGGACGGAGTGTCACACTATCATAGGGTCAGCGCTGAGGGAGGGTCACACTGTCATAGGGTCAGTGCTGAGGGAGTGTCACACTGTCAGAGGGTCAGTGCTGAGGGAGTGCTGCACAATCAGAGGGTAAGCGTTGAGGGACTGCTGCAGTGTCGGAGGTTCAATGCTGAGGGAGTGAGGCACTGTCAAAAGGTCAGTGCTGAGAGAGTGCCGCACTGTCGGCGGGTCAGTGCTGAGGGAGTATCACATTGTCGGAGGGTCAGTGCTGAGGGAGTGCCACATTGTCGGAGGGTCAGTGCTGAGGGAGTGCCACACTTTCGGAGGGTCAGTGCTGAGGGAGTGCCGCAATGTCGGAGGTTCAGTGATGAGGGAGCGCCACACTGTCAGAGGGTCAGTGCTGAGATAGTGCCACACTGGCGGAGGGTCAGTGCTGAGGGAGTGAGGCACTGTCAAAAGGTCAGTGCTGAGGGAGTGCCCCACTGTCGGAGGGTCAGTGCTGAGAGAGTGCCGCACTACCGGAGGGTCAGTGCTGAGGGAGTGCCACACTGTCAGAGGGTCAGTGCTGAGGGAGTGCCGCACTGTCGAAGGTTCAGTGCTGAGGGAGTGCCGCACTGTCGGAGGTTCAGTGCTGAGTGAGTGCCGCACTGTCGGAGGTTCAGTGCTGAGGGAGTACCGCTCTGTCAGAGGGTCAGTGCTGAAGGAGTGCCGCACTGTCGGCGGGTCAGTGCTGACGGACTGCTGCATTGTCAGAGGGTCAGTGCTCAGGGAATGCGTCACTGTCAGAGGGTCAGAGCTGAGGGACTGCTGCAATGTCGGAGGGTCAGTGCTGAGGGAGTGAGGCACAGTTGGAGGAACAGTGCTGAGGGAGAGCCGTACTGTCGTTGGGTCAGTGATGAGGGAGCGCCGCACTCTCAAAGGGTCAGTGCTGAGGGAGTGCCACACTGTCAGAGGGTCATTGCTGAGGGAGTGCCACACTGTCGGAAGGTCAGTGATAAGGGAGTGCCGCACTGTCAGAGGGTCAGTGCCGAGGGAGTGTCACATTGTCAGAGGGTCAGTGCTGAGGGAGTGCCGCACTTTCGGAGGGTCAGTGCTGAGGTAGTGCCGCACTGTCGGAGGGTTAGTGCTGAGGGAGTGCCGCACTGTCGGAGGTTCAGTGCTGAAGGAGTGCCGCAATGTTGGAGGTTCAGTGCTGAGGGAGCGCCGCACTGTCGGAGGGTCAATGCTGAGGTAGTGCCGCACTGTCGGAGGGTTAGTGCTGAGGGAGTGCCGCACTGTCGGAGGTTCAGTGATGAGGGAGTGCCACATTGTTGGAGGGTCAGCGCTGATGGAGTTCTGCGGGAGTGCCGCACTGTCGGATGGTCAGCGCTGATGGAGCTCCGCACAGTCGGAGGGTAAGAGCTGAGGGAGTGTCACACTGTCGGTGGGTCAGTGCTGAGGGAGTACCTCACTGTCAGAGGGTCAGTGCTAAGAGAGCGCCGCACTGTCGGCGGATCAGTGCTGAGGGAGTGCCGCACTGTCTTAGGGTTAGTGCTGAGGGAGTGTCGCACTGTCGGAGGGTCAATGCTGAGGGATAGCCGCCCTGTCGGAGGGACTGTGCTGATGGAGTGCCGCACTGTCGGCAGGTCTGTGCTGAGGGAGTGTCGCATTGTCGGAGGTCAGTGCTGAGGGAGCGCCACACTGTCGGAGGGCCAGTGCTGAGGGAGTGCTGCACTATGGGAGGGTCAGTGCT
Source organism: Hemiscyllium ocellatum (assembly GCF_020745735.1). Classification (NCBI taxonomy): domain Eukaryota; kingdom Metazoa; phylum Chordata; class Chondrichthyes; order Orectolobiformes; family Hemiscylliidae; genus Hemiscyllium; species Hemiscyllium ocellatum. Next base: position 45,043,780 of record NC_083436.1, read on the forward strand.
GATGAGGTGCCGCACTGTCGGTAGGTCAGTGCTGAGGGAGTGTCGCATTGTCGGAGGTCAGTGCTGAGGGAGCGCCTCACTGTCGGAGGGCCAGTGCTGAGGGAGTGAGGCACTGTCAGAGGGTCAGTGCTGAGGGAGCGCCGCACTGTCAGAGGGTCAGTGCTGAGGGAGCACCACACTGTCGGAGGGCCAATGCTGAGGGAGCGCCACACTGTCAGAGGGCCAGTGCTGAGGGAGTGAGGCACTGTCAGAGGGTCAGTGCTGAGGGAGCGCTGCACTGTCAGAGGGTCAGTGCTGAGGGACCCACCTTGTCCCTGGTTTAATATTGCCTCACTAATGGTGCAGTGTACCATCTGTTCTGCCCAGGGTGGTCAGGCTAGATTTTGTACCTGTAATGAAATGTGATGCTGTGTTTCTGAGTGTGAACATTCCTTACTGACCCAGTGCTGAGCAATAGTCACTGGCAATTAGTCCCATCAGTGACCCAAGGGATGCATGGTTGGAATGATTTCAATTTGTGAGCAAATCAAGAGTTTTTTGAATACCCCTGAATTTCCAGAGCAAAAGAATATTTCCACTGGATCCCAGAGCCCACCTTGATTTACCCAAACTGGGAATGTTCGTTTCAATTAGATTCATCCCACTCTCAATTCATCCTATTGGCAACAGAAATAGACAGCTACAAAACCATGAGTAAATCCTGGAGCAGTTAGCCCTGACTTTATACCATATCACAACGTCACACAATCAGAAAGGCATCTACTGGGCAGACCAGATAAAGTCATAGAGATGTACAGCATGGCAACAGACTCTTCTATGCTGACCAGTTGTCCTAAATTAATCTAGTCCCACCTGCCAGCATCCGGCCCATATCCCTCCAAACCCTTCCTATTCATATACCCATCCAAATGCCTCTTAAATGCTGTAATTGTACCAACCTCCACCATGTCCTCTGGCAGCTCATTCCATACACACACCACCCTCTGCATGAAAAAGTTGCCCCTTTGGTTCCTTTTATATCTTTCCCCTCTCACCCTAAACCTATGCCCTCTAGTTCTGGATTCCCCGACCCCAGGGAAAAGACTTTGTCTATTTATCCTGTCCATGCCCCTCATGATTTAGTAAACCTCTATAAGGTCACCCCTCAGCCTCCAATGCTCCAGGGAAAACAGCTCCAGCCTATTCAGCCTCTCTCTATAGCTCAACTCCTCCAACCCTGGCAACATCCTTGTAAATCATTTTAGAACCCTTTCAAGTTTCACAACATCTTTTGATAGGAAGGAGACCAGAATTGATCACTGTATTCCCACAGTGGCCTAACCAATGTCCTGTACAGCCGCAACATGACCTCTCAACTCCTGTACTCAATACTCTGACCAATAAAGAAAAGCATACCAAACGCCTTCTTCACTATCCTATCTACCTGCGACTCCACTTTCAAGGAGCTATGAACCTGCACTCCAAGGTCTCTTTGTTCTGCAACACTCCCTAGGATCTTACCATTAAGTGTATAAGACCTGCCCTGATTTGCTTTCCCAAAATGCAGCACCTCACATTTATATAAATTAAACTCCATCTGCCACTTCTTGGCCCATTGGCCCATCTGGTCAAGATCCTATTGTAATCCGAGGTAACCTTCTTTGCTGGCCATTACACCTCCAATTTTGGTGTCATCTGCAAACTTACTAATTGTACCTCTTATTTTGGAGATGCCAGTGTTGGACTGGGGTGTACATTGTTAAAAATCACACAACACCAGGTTATAGTCCAACAGGTTTATTTGGAAGCACTAGCTTTCAAAGCGTCGCTCCTTCATCAGGTGGTTCTTGCTCTGAAAGCTAGTGCTTCCAAATAAACCTGTTGGACTATAACCTGGTGTTGTGTGATTTTTAGCTTTGTATACCTCCTGTGTTCATATCCAAATCATTTATATAAATGACAAAAAGTAGAGGACCCAGCACTGATCCTTGTGGCACTCCACTGGTCACAGGCCTCCAGTCTGAAAAACAACCCTCCACAACCATCCTCTGTCTTCTACCTTTGAGCCAGTTCTGTATCCAAATGGCTAGTTCTCCCTGTATTCCATGCGATCTAACCTTGCTTACCAGTCTCCCTTGGGGAATCTTGTCGAATGCCTTACTGAAGTCCTTTTAGATCACATCTACTGCTCTGCCCTCATCAATCCTCTTTGTTACTTCTTCAAAAAACTCAATCAAGTTTGTGAGACATGATTTCCCACGCACAAAACCATGTTGACTATTCCTTATCAGTCACTTCCTTTCCAAATACATGTACATCCTGCCCTTCAGGATTCCCTCCAACAACTTGCCCACCATCGACATCAGGCTCACCGGTCTATAGTTCCCTGGCTTGTCTTTACCGCCCTTCTTAAACAGTGGCACCTCATTAGTCAACCTCCAGTCTTCCGGCACCTCACCTGTGACTATCGATGATACAAATTTCTCAGCAAGGGGTCCAGCAAAGATGTGAGGGATAGATTTTTCACACAGAGTGGTAGGAGTCTGGAACATACCGGGGAGAACGTGAGGACTGCAGATGGTGGAGATCAGAGCTGAAAATGTGTTGCTGGAAAAGCGCAGCAGGTCAGGCAGCATCCAAGGAACAGGAGAATCGACGTTTCAGGCATAAACCCTTCTTCAGGTCTGGAACATACTGCCAGGGTAGTGGTGGAGACAGCTATGAGAGGAGTGTTTTAGGCGCTCTTAGATAGGCACATGAATACGCAAGGAATGGAGGGCCACAGACCAAGGGCAGGCAGAAGGGATTCATTTAATTTGGCGTCATGTTCGGTGCAACACTGTGGGCCAAAGGACCTGTTCCTGTCCTGCACTGTTCCATGTTCAATCACTTCCCTAGCTTCCCACAGAGTTCCAGGTACACCTGACCAGGTCCCAGGGATTTATCCACTTCCAGCAATCTGGAATCTGGACATTTTTCAAGATATCATTATTTCCCTACAATCTGTATCTTCCATGTCCTTTCCACAGTAAACACTGATGCAAAATACTCGTTTAGTATCTCCCCCACCTCCTGCAGTTCCACACAAAGGCAGTCTTGCTGATCTTTGAAGGGTCCTACTGTCTCCTTAGTTACCTTTTAATATATTTATAGAAACCCTTTGGATTCCCCTTAAACCTATTTGCCAGAGCAATCTCATGTCCCCGTTTTGCCCTCCTGATTTCCCTCTTGTGTGTATACTCCTCCTGCCTTTATACTCTACTCAGGATTCACTCGAACCTTGCTGTTTCCTTCAGTTTTTCTCGTTATCCAGCCTTGCCCTTCACCCTAACAGCAACATACTGTCCTGATATCAGGAGTTGTTGGAGAGTTATGTGATGGTCGTTATGATCAGACTGAACGGCATTGTACTAATCTTCATGGTAACTTCATTTTCAATATTGTCTAACAGATAATGAAGTAAGCACTGACTGCCCATTGACTGTGACCTTCCTGTGTAGATAACACAGTGAAAAAGGGTCAGTCCAAGCAGCTTCTTGCCAGGACCTGGTCTGTAGCTGGAAACAATTCTCAGTTTTGCCCTTTGAGACCATGAACATCCGAACCAGCTCCACTGTATGAGCCACTCGACATTAACTTTACCAAGGGACACCAGCCTCTCCGAATCCTGAAAAGAAGAAACATCTCTTACCGGCAAAACTGTGGCAAAAAAGATGTAGCAAAAGAGCAGCTCCAAGTGGAGACCTCATATTGCTCCGTCCTTATCCAGGGGTCTTTGCTCCGATTCCATGGAAAAGGTTTTAACCAGCACCAGGGAATAAACACTGCTGGCTATTTCAGAATTTCCTCTGATAAACAGCAGGAAATCTCTGCAACCTGATTGAAACACAGCCAAAGGGAAATTTTGTTTTTGACAATTTGTCACAGATTAGTCAGGATACTGCGCACCACTCCTTTTTAAATAAAAATCAGAAAACTGCACGAAGAATTGTCCCAGGCAAACTGTAGAATGCCAACTTCAAACCTGACCTAGCTGCCAATTCCATCATAAACTCAGAAACATCAGCTGTCTGTAATGTCTCAAAATTATCAGCACGTCAAGGGTCTGAGCAATTAGACACTGGGTTTATGGATTGTGCCTGGATCTAATGAGTTGGAAAAAATTGAGCTTGGGCCTTTCTGAACACAGAGAATTACAGAATGAATGCACTTGGCTTCAGACATCAGCCCTGATGTAGCAGAGCAGAAACTATCACTTTGACACAGCCCATAGCTTTTCCAAAAACACAGATACACAGGATTCATTTTCAGGGTGAACAGAGACTTTAGCTTAATTGTTACAATGTTCAAATTAACTCCAGAAATTTCAGTACATAACCCAGACTGACACTTCCAGGGCAATGTGTCCGCACGGTCAGAGGGATTGTTTTAAAATTTAATTTTGAGTCATGAGTATCACTAGCTGGGCCCAGTATTTATTGCCCCGTCCCTAGTTGCCCCTTGCGAAGGTGGGGGTGAGCTGACTTCTTAAACCGCTGCAGTCCATGTGCTGTGGGTAGACCCACAATTCCCTTCGGGAGGGAATTCCAGGATTTTGACCTAGTGACACTGAAGGAACGGTGAAGTATTTCCAAGTCAGGATGGAGAGGGGCTCGGAGAGGAACTTGCAGGGTGGTGTTCCCGTGTATTTGCTGCCCTTGTCCTTCTTGATGGAAGTGGCTATGGGTTTGGAAGGTGCTGCCTGAGGATCATTGGTGAATTTCTGCAGACCATCTTGTAGATGGTACACACTGCTGCTACGAGCATCAGTGATAATGATTGTGGATGTGGTGTCAATCAAGCGGGGGCTGCTTTGTCCTGGATGGTGTCAAGCTTCTTGAGAGTTGTTGGAGCTGTCCCCATCCAGGCAAGTGGGGAGTATTCCGTCACCTTGCTGACTTGTGCCTTGGAGATGGTGGACAGGCTTTCGGGAGTCAGGAGGGAAGTAATGCTCCGCAGTATCCCCAACCTCTGCAGGATGGTAGTGGAGCAGCAGGGCAGGATGTGGGCTCTTGCCTGGACCTCACCTGCTCCCAGATGCTCGCTTCCTTATTTTATTCTTTTTACATCTGCTCTTTTTATTTTTTCCTTTCTTTCATTTTTTTTTTCTTTGGCCTGGCCTGCATGGAGCAGCAGAGCCTCCCTCGATCAGAGGATGGCAGCAGCAGGGGATGTCCTCCTGGTACCCAGGGCTGGCGGTGACAGTGGGCAAAGCTCTTGCAGTGATTGGGGAGGCAGCAGCGACAAGGTGACATCTCGGAGGACGATGGCTAGACCAGGTCTCTTGGTGTGGCAGTGACCCGGCCTGGCAGTGGTCAGGGTCCCCTGGTTGTGTTATACCCGGAGGAGGAACCTTCTGGCCTCATCAAGGCTGGAGCAATGTTAGAGTCTCCTGGTGGATTGAGTATGGGACTGAGTGGCAGCAGTGTTGGTAAGGTGGACCCAGTGGTGACGCCTAAACTGTCATCTCCCACGTTGGTGAGCTGACTCAGGGCCCAGAACTCTCTCTGTTATATCTCTTGATCCTTTTCATTCTTACACTATTCAAAATGGCACCAGTGTGTGATGGCAGTTGAAGCTTCTCACTAATTTTACTATATTTTTCACTGGAGAATGCAAGTGAAAATAAATCATTCAAATTCAATGTGGCAAGTTTAGATGAGTTTCTGTTCTGTGGTAAACACACAATGTTGATAGTGGGAATTCATTAAGATCATGCCATTGAATGTTAATGGGCCAATAATTGGGTGCTCTCTCATTGGAGATGGTCATTTTCTGGCAGTTGTAAAGTGTGAATGTTACTTACCACCTGTCAGCCCCAAGCCTGGATATTGTCCAGATCTTGATGCATTTGAACACGGACTGTTTCAGTATCTGAGGAGATGCAAATGGTGCTGAACATTGTGCAATCATCAGTGAACATCCCTACCTCTGACCTTATGATGGAAGGAAGGTCATTGATGAAGCAGCGGAAGATGTTTGGGCCTGGGACACTACCCTGAGGAACTCCTGAAGAAATGTCTGGAGCTAAGATGACCGACCCTCCAACAGCCATAACCAGCTTTCTATACTCCAGGTATGACTATAACCAGTGGAGAGTTTTCCCCGATACCCATTGATTCCAGTTTTGCCAGGGTTCCTTGATGCCACACTCAGTCAAATGCAGCCTTGATGCCAAGGGCTGTCACATTCCCCTCCCCTCTGGAATTTAGCTCTTTTGCCCATGTTTGGACCAGGGCTGGAATGAGGTCAGGAGCTGAATGGCCCTGGGGGAACCCAAACTGGGCATGACTGAGCAGGTGCTGCCAGATAGCCGTGTTGATGACACCGTCCATCACCTGACTGAGGATCTGGAGTAGACTGATGGGATGGTTATTGCTAATAATCCAGAATACACTTGCGCATTTTTCCACATTATCGACACTTTGCAAATTGTGGGAGTATTTTAACTAATTTGGACATATTTTTATACATCTCAGCGAAGACTTAAATCGGAGCCTTCTGGCTAAGAGGGAGGGACACTATGCCTGCATCGCAAGGAACCTGAAGCCAGTGTTGTGACTGAACTGGAAGAGCTTGGCTAAGGGAACATCAGTCTGTGGTATTATTGGTGGAATGTTGTCAGAGGGACAGTACTGAGGGGGTGCCGCACTGTCACAGGGTCAGTGCTGAGGGAGTGTCACATTGTCACAGGGTCAGTGCTGAGGGAGTGTCACGCTGTTGGAGGGTCAGTGCTGAGGGAATGTCGCACTGTCAGAGGGTCAGTGCTGAGGGAGTGTCACACTGTTGGAGGGTCAGTGCTGAGGGAATGTCGCACTGTCAGAGGGTCAGTGCTGAGGGAGTGTCACACTGTTGGAGGGTCAGTGCTGCGGGAGCGCCGCACTGTCGGAGGGTCAGTGCTGAGGGAGTGTCGCACTGTCGGAGGGTCAGTGCTGAGGGAGTGCCGCACTGTCGGAGGGTCAGTGCTGAGGGAGTGTCGCACTGTCGGGGGGTCAGTGCTGAGGGAGTGCCGCACTGTCGGAGGGTCAGTGCTGAGGGAGTGTCGCACTGTCGGGGGGGTCAGTGCTGAGGGAATGTCGCACTGTCAGAGGGTCAGTGCTGAGGGAGTGTCGCACGGTCGGAGAGTCAGTGCTGAGGGAGTGTCACACTGTCAGAGGGTCAGTGCTGAGGGTGTGTCGCACTGTCGGAGGGTCAGTCCTGAGGGAGTGCTGCACTGTTGGACGGTCAGTGCTGAGGGAGTGCCGCACTGTCGGAGGATCAGTGCTGAGGGAGTGTCACACTGTCAGAGGGTCAGTGCTGAGGGAGTGTCACACTGTCAGAGGGTCAGTGCTGAGGGTGTGTCGCACTGTCGGAGGGTCAGTCCTAAGGGAGTGCTGCACTGTTGGACGGTCAGTGCTGAGGGAGTGCCGCACTGTCGGAGGGTCAGTGCTGAGGGAGTGCTCCTATAGGGTGCTCTCACTGGGTCAGGTGCTCCCCATTTAATCAGGTTGTTCCTGGAAATTTAATCTTTTTTGTGTGTCAAGAGATCATGTTGTTTCTTTAAATTTGATTTGTATTTGCAAAGTTCTGATAAAATCAGACGTGATTATCATTCAGGTTATGTCGTCTCCAAAGTGGTGATGGGCCCTGGGAGAGCAGCAACGCTGATCAAACAATGAACAAAGAGAGAAGTGGTTGTGACAGGCTATTTGTGAACTTGCTCCTTTGTCCAGTATCTGAGAGAACATTTCAAACTGGGCTCCAGGCAACTCCCTGAATGCAGCTGAACACGATGTGCCCTTCTCTCACATCGGACAAATGGTTACAGATACCCTCCTGTTTCAGGGATAGCCAACGTCAATATTCCCACGGAATTTGCCAACCTCGATTACCAACTCTCCCAGGGAGACTTGAGACAATTGTCACACATTAAGGTATTGTGCTTCTTTGTAAATTAAATATTAATGATGAGCATCACATTAACATTTCTCAACAACTGTTGATTTTGTTTCCTGAAGATGATTCATGATTTTTATTGAAATTACCCGCCCACACTTCAGTCACTGACCAATCAGTGTTGGCTAAGGGTAGAACGTCAATCACTTTGTCAAGGAATCTCTGCACGTGAGGAATAATAATATCTGAGAGAATAAACACACATCCCACATCATTGGAAGTGTCTAAAAGTTTTTTTGAGTCTTTGGACAGAATTACCGTTCTAACCAAGATCCTTTGCTTATTAGAGAATAAGGTTCCTGAAAGTTCAATCCCTTTATTTCATTTCAAATTGAAGAATTGAGAGAATTCAAAAGAAGTCAAGTGTGACTTTTTACAAAGCTGTGTTTTCCATTGTTTGGAGTCTATTGGTTTAATGACATGAACCTAATAAACATAGGAGTCCCCACCACAGTGCCTTGGTGTAATGTGAACACATCCTGCTTAAAACATGGGGATCCCAGAGCACATCAACAATGTCAATATCTTCACTTGAATGTTTAACTCCTCAATGCTTGAGAGGATTTATTTACTGTCATCTTCGAATGACCATGTGCCATTTCCAACATGGAATCAATTGTGATATCAGCTGATGTGGCATCAAATGACTAGTTTTGATTACCAGGCCCATTTCCAAACCAGACAGTGAATAAATCAAAAATTCACAACCATCACCTCCCCAAACAAACCATGAAGACATGAACTTCAACAGTAAATTCAGCAATAATCCAGACTGGCATTAATTCATAATTCTGACTGATGCATTCAGGTTTCTCAACATCATTAGAGTAAGTCTGTTAGGAAATGTGTGAGAAATGTCTTGCCTGAGTGAGTGCTGAGAATGTGGAAGACACTTTAACTGGGATCGGTCAAAGGTTCCTTTAAGAATCCTGCAGCTGATTTTGCTGGAAACATCTTTGGGAAGTTATGCAGCCACCAATCCTCCTTCTAAAACTAACCTATAGGTCAGTGTTCAGGGTGAAGGATGGCCCACTAAAAGCAGTTTATTATATAATGCTAACACAAGAGGCTACATTATGATAAGACTGAGTAACTCTGTTATCCTGCTGGAAACCATGAGTATCTCCCAAGACACAGCAGGGGAAGTTATGTTCCATGGTTGTTGACAGTACAGTTCAGACTCACAGACTGGAACACCTATGACAAACAACTAAAACTGAGGCAGTTGTACATATCCCTGTAGGGGGACCCTTTCAGACCAATTCCTATATACACAAAATCTCCAAGCAACCTTTCCTTTTCCTTTATTGAACTGGTAATGACAATGCTTGACCATATTTTAACTCTGCTCCTACCCCTTCTACTCTCAAGTCTCTTGAGTTTATAAGTTTACACTGAGTTGGACAAGTTACTGATTATCCATTTTAACGAGGAATGTTATTCCCTGACACCTGGAAGGTCTGCTGGATCTCCTAATTCCAGCACATCCATCACCGTGAGAATGTATAAATGTTGACATCACAACATCATGATGCCTGGATGCACCCCGATTTCTTCAAAATGTCTGCTGGAAGCTGGGTGCTGAGCTGTCAGAAGGTGGGTGCTGAGCTGTCAGGAGGTGGGTGCTGAGCTGTCAGGAGGTGGGTGCTGAGCTGTCAGGAGGTGGGTGCTGAGCTGTCAGGAGGTGGGTGCTGAGCTGTCAGAAGGTGAGTGCTGAGCTGTCAGAAGGTGAGTGCTGAGCTGTCAGGAGGTGGGTGCTGAGCTGTCAGGAGGTGGGTGCTGAGCTGTCAGAAGGTGGGTGCTGAGCTGTCAGAAGGTGGGTGCTGAGCTGTCAGGAGGTGAGTGCTGAGCTGTCAGGAGGTGGGTGCTGAGCTGTCAGGAGGTGGGTGCTGAGCTGTCAGGAGGTGGGTGCTGAGCTGTCAGAAGGTGGGTGCTGAGCTGTCAGGAGGTGGGTGCTGAGCTGTCAGAAGGTGGGTGCTGAGCTGTCAGGAGGTGGGTGCTGAGCTGTCAGGAGGTGGGTGCTGAGCTGTCAGGAGGTAGGTGCTGAGCTGTCAGAAGTAGTCTTCTGTTTCCAACCTTCTTGCCAAGTCGATCTGGATGAGTGGCTCCCAGAGAGCTACACTGTCTTTTAGTTGACAAGACATTTTTAGACACACACTGTCATGACGATTGTCTTGTGGGTGAGCAATGTTCTGAGCCCGTGAAGTCAATGATGTCTCCTTCACCAGGAATGTTAGAGTGGTCAAACATCAGGTGGGCTGATTCCAAATGGCCTGCTCCTCAACTTGGGTTTATTAACATTCTGATCAGAATGATTGAATATTCTTCAGAAGGAGGATCACTGGACTCATAACGTTAACTCTGTTTCTCTCTCCACAGACCTGCTGAGTTTCTCCAATCTTCTCTTCTTTGTTAGTCTCTTCCTTCACTTTTTTCTATGACTAACATGGTCTGTTAATGAACCTACAGAATAAAGCAGAGTGTTAACTTGTTCTGATGGTAGTTTGGGGGCAGAAACCTGAACTAATTTTATTTCTAACAAATTACTCCCTCCCAGGTGACAAACTCCACTGTTTCTCTGAAAACTCAATAACTTTAAACCTGCTGGCGATATATAAAAACCTGTTCCATGCTTTTGCATAAATTAAATTGTTCATTTTACATTCTGAAAGCTTTTTAAAATTATTGAAATTCTGCTGCACTTCAGCTTTATTTAAGTTTAAATTGTGGTTTCAAGTCAATTGCTGTAAATCTTGGAGAATTTTTAGTTTAAGAATTTTTAAAAAGATTGCAATTACATTTTAATCATTGATAAAGCAAGATGAATCTTGTTATAAGTTGTTAAATTGTAATGAGTTGTTCATTTTGTAAAAATGTCAAGTTCTTTTATACAATTCTTTGTCCTTTTCCTACATTTTAAATAATTAAAGCTGTTTTATAAATTCAAACTGTAAAGATATTCTTTCAATAAAGCTTTCTCAGCTCCAGGACATCTCAGCATGAGTTCCTCAGGGGAGTGCCCCTGGCCCAACCATCTTCAGCTGCTTCATCAATGGCCTTCCCTCCATCAGAGGCTCAGAGGTGGGGATGTTCGACAACAATTGAACAATGTTGGGTGCGATTCGAGTTTCCTCAGATACTGAAACAGTCCATGTTCAATTGCAACAAGATCTAGACAGCTATCATTTGAGATCTTTTTTCTGTTTATCTATCTGATGCTCAGTGCTTATCCCGATGATGATCCATGTGATGATACCACAGCTACAATTGGATCTGCTGTGTGAGGTGATGGTAAGCATTTCCCTGAAGTCCCGACCCCCAAAGTGGGCACTGTGCAATGCCACCTGAACAATAAACCACATGCCCATCATCTGCCCCTCAGCAAAGAATGTTTCAGTTCCTGCCATAGGAGGCGATCTCAACCTTGGAATCACACTCAGAAATGACAGAATGTTTGTGAGAGTTTTATGGTCAGGACAAAGGCAAAAACTGGGTAAAAGTGTTAACTTCCTTTCAGTCCCCGCCTTCCCATCCCAAGGCCACGAAAGAGATCATTCATAAATGTTGAAGAAACTAATTTCAGGACAAAGGCCAATGTCCCTGCTCATTCAATGTCGTCTGTTCATCATCAAATCAAATAAGCAGTGATTCACCCAACACTCCCTGGAGTTAGCCCCAGCACAGGTTCACCTCGGTTTTATGTGAGCTGTGAACAAGAGTCACTGTGGAGTTTGTTACAGAATCACAATCACAGAATTGATACAATGCAGAGTAGGCCATTTGACCCATTGCATCAGCACTAGCTCTCGGAGTGTTTTAACCTAGTGACAATCTTTTGCCTTGCCCCGTAACCCTGGACTGTTTAAATAATTGTCCAATCCCTCAGTCAAACCTGCCTCCACCACATTTCCAGACAGTGCCAGCCACATCCTGACTTTCTCAGCTCACACATGTATGTTTTATAAAACATTCTCCAGCCATCCCCTCTGCCCACTGGACCTACCCAGTGAAGCAGTGACACCACACCAAGCTTTGTTTGGGATGTACACCTGGGATCTCTTGCACGTGTATTTGCACTCCCTCTGTCTCCCTGAGGGTCATACACCTAGACCATAAGTATACAAGAATTGTAATTACTAAAACACAAACACAAAGTTTAATTATTGACAAAAACATCGATGAATTATAGAAATATTAACTTGTTAACAATTGTCGCTGGTAGTTAATGATCGAATTGCCTCTTATCATTTGATTTCTTGAATGGTATGCACTGAATTCTCAAACAGCTCAGAGATAAACAATCTTGGCTGTTACTTCACAATCTGCCAATCTCCAATACTTTGTAACAAACAAATGACTGTGCTCCAGAAGAAAGGAACAGACCTTTCACCATCAACACAGTAACATTCAAGGATAGATTGAGAAAGTATGACAAATTGGATCACTTTTCAGAGAGCTAGTTTAGATGGGAAGGGCAGAATGGCTTCCACCAAAAATGGAAACTCTGGGTGGCACATAGTGGACAGTCAGGAATAGGTCAACACAGGTCAAAGCTGAGAAATCCAAGCCTGTCCAAATCCAAATGGTTCAGATTTTCAGATTAATGGGATGTTCATTCCCAGGGACCACATCGAATCATAGAATCACAGACCCTTGCAAGAAATATTCCCAAATTCTCCAACATTGCTTTCAATGTGACTTTCAAACATAGCCAAACAACTGCCTCTTTCGTTCTGCTACATATGTGATGACGTGACCCTCACAATCAGCCTCAACACAATGAGGATGTGACCATGAAGTTATCTGATCAAAGGGAATGCGTATTTCAAATGTTAGGTTGAAATCCCTGACTTTCCTGTTTCAGGAAGACAGTATTGTTGCTGCAAACGAAGCAGAGAGAAATTTCATACAAACTGATGAAATGTTGATGAGCATTATGCAGCCAATAAAACCTGAAAAATAAGATGCGAGACAGAAGGCAGAACGGGCTTCCCAACAGGGAGAGATTAAACATCTCTGAGCTATTCATGATGGCATCTGTGTATATTTGGCACATCAACAAGATTAAACTCTGCAAAGTAACATTCTCCCAGAACTGTGCTGACTGCTCTGATATCATCTTCAACTACTTAATCATAAAGAGCTTTCCACTGCTCAACTGCTCCATGTGCTCCAACCACGTCAGCGCTGAGGGAGTGCCGCACTGTCGGAGGGTCAGTGCTGAGGGAGTGTCGCACTGTCGGAGGGTCAGCGCTGAGGGAGTGCCGCACTGTCAGAGGGTCAGTGCTGAGGGAGTGTCGCACCGTCGGAGGGTCAGCGCTGAGGGAGTGCCGCACTGTCAGAGGGTCAGTGCTGAGGGAGTGCCGCACTGTCAGAGGGTCAGTGCTGAGGGAGTGCCGCACTGTCAGAGGGTCAGTGCTGAGGGAGTGCCGCACTGTCAGAGGGTCAGTGCTGAGGGAGTGCTGCACCGTTGGAGGGTCAGTGCTGAGGGAGCGCTGCACTGTTGGAGGGTCAGTGCTGAGGGAGCGCTGCAATGCTGAGGGTTAGCGCTGAGGGAGTGTCACACTGTCGGAGGGTCAGTGCTGAGGGAGTGCTACACTGTTGGAGGGTCAGTGCTGAGGGAGTGCCGCACTGTCGGAGGGTCAGTGCAGAGGGAGCACCGCAATGTCGGAGGGTCAATGCTGAGGGAGTGCTGCACTGTCAGAGGGTCAGTGCTGAGGGAGTGCCGCACTGTCGGAGGGTCAGCGCTGAGGGAGTGCTGTACTGAGGGAGGGTCAGTGCTGAGGGAGTGCCGTACTGAGGGAGGGTCAGTGCTGAGGGAGTGCTGCACCGTTGGAGGGTCAGTGCTGAGGGAGCGCTGCAATGCTGAGGGTCAGCGCTGAGGGAGTGTCACACTGTCGGAGGGTCAGTGCTGAGGGAGTGCTACACCGTCGGAGGGTCAGTGCTGAGGGAGTGCTGCACCGTTGGAGGGTCAGTGCTGAGGGAGCGCTGCACTGTTGGAGGGTCAGTGCTGAGGGAGTGCTACACTGTTGGAGGGTCAGTGCTGAGGGAGTGCCGCACTGTCTGAGGGTCAGTGCAGAGGGTCAATGCTGAGGGAGTGCTGTACTGAGGGAGGGTCAATGCTGAGGGAGTGCTGCACTGTCGGAGGGTCAGCGCTGAGGGAGTGCTGTACTGAGGGAGGGTCAGTGCTGAGGGAGTGCCGCACTGTCTGAGGGTCAGTGCAGAGGGTCAATGCTGAGGGAGTGCTGTACTGAGGGAGGGTCAGTGCTGAGGGAGTGCCGCACTGTTGGAGGGTCAGTGCTGAGGGAGAGAATGCACAGCTTGTCAGAGTTTCTGTGAGATTCCTCTTGTTCCTCTGAACTCCATTGAACATGGGAGCAGTTGATCCAATCTCTTCTCGTATGACAAACAGGCAGTTTTGTGTTTTCTCTTCCTCCAGGTGTTCCTGTTACACACTCAGTTGGACCTGGCAGCTGCAGCTTTTGCAGTGCGTGTGTTGGTTCAGCATTGAGTGCCAGATTGCTGGCTGTTGCAGTGTTTAACTCTGAGGCTGCCCAGTGTAACACCGTCCACACTGGATGACGGTTCAGTAGAAACACCTTGGAGACTGGAGTTGTTTTCTGGACGGTGATGGTCAAACCCAGGTGTCAGAGAGACAGTCCGTTTGCAGATGATGGTATTCCTCGGTGAGGCACTCTCAGCACCTTTCCAAATTCCTCTCTGAAAGGACATTGAACAGCTTTCTCTCTGTTCTGCTCTACAACAGTCACTGCTTGGAGATGAGCTGGAGACAGTTGACAGCAGGTACCAGGGGTCTATGGCAGAGGGTGGCAGTGCCAGGGAGCAGCAGTTTGACCTGCCTGTGAACCTCAGAGGTCTCTGGTTTTGCCCTGTCAGAGTTGCCCTTGCCCATTGTGTTGTCAGGAAAACAGGAGAGCACACTGAGGCTGCTCGGCAGATAGCCAATCCTCTCCAGAGCTTTCAATAGACAGCCTCTGCTCACATGATCAAACCCGTTGGGATCAATGAGCAGCCATCTTTATCCACAGCGTTGTTCTTACATCGAGCTGCCCCAGACTGAGGGGCTGCTGGGGATTGTAGAATAACCAGTTCTGAAACTGCCCCAAGATCCCACCTGGATGTACCCAGCTGGGGCCTACAGTCTGACCTGAGAAACAGAATCAGAACCAAGCTGCTGCTGCCCAGCACCGAGGGAGTTACCTGAGGAGCGGCTGGAATCACTGGGACCACTCCTGTCCTTGAGTCTGTTGTAGGTGGTGTCTTGAAGTGTATTCCAGCTTGTGCCATATCGCTGTATATTTATGGTTCTCTATGATTTTATCTCTCCTCTGTTAATCAAAGCTGTGTCCAGCAGATTGAGAATTTCTCAAGACTCGAAACGATTTGCCGAGACCATAAATGGGAGACTTGCAGACTTGAGAACTGGGGGTTAGACTGTGGCTGAAGTGACACAGGAACAGGATAGATAAAAAGGATCAGTTGGTGATGACATCCAACATGAACCCAATGTTGTTTGGTGGGTTGTACACACTGGTTCATGTTCCTGCTATGGTTTGCAACAGGATATAGTGATATCATTATGATTAATTATAACAGGTACATTTCATATAAAATGCAAATGAAGTGTAATCGATTTTGCAACTGGAAAACTGAAAAAAAAACCCAAAAAAATCAAAAATTTTGGCAAATCTTTTTCTGCCTGTCAAAACGAAACATTGGAATTTAGTCCCGTGGAGGGATAGGGCCCCAAGCGAGACAGGCTCCTGGGAACTGAGAAGGGATTTTATTTGACTTGTTCCATAAAGAATAAATAAAAATCATTTTTAATGAGAATAAGCTTGTGAAATAAGAATGATCAAACTAAGCAGGATATTATAACTACTCTGCTGCAGTAACAGGCTGACCCAGGTCATTTCAATCTGGTTACATTCAGGGGAAAACTGTCTACCATTGTTGGATGGGACATCTGTTGGAGAAGATGCTGAACACTGTGTTGTCGAGTGACTTCCTTGGCACCCAGACACACACTGACTGAAAGATACACAATTTGTTTTCAGCTCAGCTTCAGCGTGGTGAACAGCCCCTTCAGAAAATGTTTCCCAGGGTTGTAAAGGGAGTACAGACAGTGAATCAAACAACTGATTATAACTGCATCTATTGGCCAATTCGTTGTCAACTTGTGATACGTTGTAAATCCTTTGCTCGTAATAAAATAAACGGGAAACTTACAATAAGACTTAGACAGTCGTGATATAATTTATCGGGCTTCACTTCCAAACAGCACAATCGCTTTACAAAGGATCCTGACATCATGACATTATCTTGAAGGTGTGACTGCTTCACGTTGTTCCTTGGTTTCATATCCATCTATACTGTCTGTGCTGAAATGGAGGGAGATGGCAGTGTGAAAGGATTTCATAAACTAGAGGTGCAGTCATTCCCAGAACAGCTGATAGGGACAGGAAAAACTGGAGAGAGAGAGATTCAGATCACTGGTCCCTGAAGAGGTGGGCCATGGAACTGTGACCATGCCTGAGCTTATCATAACCCATCCTGCCATCCCTCAGCTCATCATCCCACATGGATCATTCCCAGGTGCTTTTCAATATTATTGGGTTTAGCTACCTGATGGTAGCTTATGCCCGAAACATCAATTCTCCTGCTCCTCGGATGCTGCCTGTCCTGCTGTGCTTTTCCAGCACCACGCTCTCAACTCTGATCTCCAGCATCTGCAGTCCTCACTATCTGCTGGCTTAGCCCCCTCCCTGACCTGGTTAAACTCCTGCACATCATTTCAGTGAGTACAGGGGTTAGGGGGTAGGGGCCTTGGAAGAACTCCTACCTTCACTGGGGTCAAAGGTCTATTCCTCCCCAGTTCATTCCTCAGCTTGTGAAGGGTGTGGTTCTGGTTCTCCCACAGCCACACATTTCCCAGAAAGCAGTGCCCAGGTGGGATTGTCACTGGATAGTAATCCAGTTCAAATCTCACCAGCAGCTGGTGGAATTTCAATTCAATAAAATCTGGAATTTGAAGCAAGCCTAATGGTAACCATCGCCTTAAAAACCCATCTGATTCACTACTGTCCTTCAGGAAGGAAATCGCTTATCCTCACCTGGTCTGGCCTACATGTGACTCCAGACCCACAGTGATGAGTCTGAACTGACCCTGAAATGGCTGTGTTAGTGATGGCAAACTTGTGTGTTGCTGAAAATGGACATTTTCCATCTCTCACTCACTAGAATACTTCACAAGAATACTACTGTGCAGGGGAACATCGTTTTGACATAGAATGATCAGAAGGTGCTGATCAATTGGCAACTGGACTCTGATTGATAGAGGAATATTGTAGAGACATGTCAGTTTGATGATGACTGACAGTTAGGCACCAAGCTCCGTTTAAACTTAAACCATGTGTGTCGAATCTGTGAATGAGTGTCCATCTATTTGGGTTAAATTAGTTTGTTTTATCGGCAATATTCTTTACTTTCTTCCTAATCTTGACTCTAAATGTCAGAACTTTTTCACATTTGTCCATGGGATGTGGGCTTTCTGACTGGGCTCAGCATTCACTGCCCGCCCCTAGTTGCCCCTTGAGCAGGTGGGGGTGAGCTGCCTTCTTGAACCGCTGCAGCCCATGTGGTACAGGGACACCCACAGGATTATAGAGACAAAGGTGGCAGTGGCGAGGGACACTCTAGCCAGAGTTCATCCTCTCCATTCCTTTTTCTCTTTTTGTGAATTTTTTTTCCATCTTTCTACATAGTTACCTCTCTTGAACACAACGCAACCTCGAGGTGAGCCCTGTGTGGTGCTGCACAGACTGCGTGGGACCGACTGTTAGTCTGAACTTTATATTTCTATATTTTTCTACTTTATTCCTACGATTTTGTACATCTGACGCGAAGATGGCATGAAGGTTTGTAATCCCGGACATCTTACTTATTTTTCCAATTTGTTTTCCTAGGAATTTGTACTCAAGAATCTGTACCTAAGGCCCTTTGTATCTAAAACAGTGCTGTCAGTGGCAACTTGTAAACTTTTCCCTGAAATCCTGTGAGTACGGGTGACAATAAACCAAATTCTAAATGGACTGGAGCTTAGAGTTGTGAACAAAAAGAGGCTGCTTTCAAACCTCAACTCTTTCCTCAGTGCGAGGAAGAAACCTTCAAAAGGATAACCCCTCTGCTGAAGGTCGGGTCTGCTGTTACCTCAGTTTGGATATTCACATCATCAAGGCAGGTAGCACCTACACAAGATGGAAACCTGGAAAACTGTGTCCAACAGCAAAAGGGAGACCTCCAGGAGACATTCTACACCAACCACTCCATTCAATGGAAATTAACTTAGAATCCCTACAGTGTGGAAACAGGCCCTTGGGTCCAACAAGTCTACACTGACCCTCTGAACAGTAACCCACCCAGACCCAATCCCGTATTTCTCTACATTTCCCCTGACTAATGCACCTAACACTACGGGCAAATTTAGCATGGCCAATCCACCTAACCTGCACATCTTTGGATTGTGGGAGGAAAATGGAGCCCCCTGAGGACACAGGGAGAATGTGCAAACTCCACACAGACAGCTGCCCAGGGCGGGATTCGAATCTGGGTCCCAGGTGCTGCGAGGTAGCAGTGCTAACCACTGAGCCACCGCGCCGCCCTAAATGGAACTTTCCGTTGAAGAACCAGCTGTAAAATAGGACATCCTTGTTAGTCACGAAAAAGCTTTAAATTCTGCATCTTCAAAGAGAAATAAACCTGCAGGAAATGCCCGATTTCCAGCAGGACGTCGGAGTGTGAAGGCTTTCAGACAAATGGAGTACCGAGTCAGCAAAATCCACAGTATAATGAGACTCGAATCAGGAATAAAGAAAAAGTTTCTGATGCTCTGCCATTTTCCCACCTGACAGTTAGTGGCGGTTTACAAAGCATTCTGACAGAACGGTGCAGCATCCTCCACAACTGCCACAGAAATGGACCAACCAACCAAGGGAACAAAGTCAGGTAGTGTCTGGCCAATTTGATAAGGAATGAGTTACAGGAAGATTAGTAATCATTCTCAGTCAGTTCATGGAATTCATGTAGTTACATTAATTCTTTTTCATTTCTGTAACCCCATCATGGTCACCATCAGCCAGGTGCCAGCTCCAGTAAGAGGATTGATTACAGTCGGAGTCATAAAGTATACAGTTACAGACCCAGCATTCCCATTCTAAACTAATGCCTTAATAAATGCATAGATATGAAAGAGAGACGGCATAGACCTCTCTCATTGTTTTCTAATCCATAAAACTATAAGATATACATGCAGAAATAGGCCTTTCAGATTGCAACCTGTAAATAGTTCCCATATTTATCTTCAATCTGAAAGTAATCTGTAATAGATAGTCAAATGAGTAGTTATCACTAACCAACAAACTTACAGTTTGCTTGTTCCTAGTCCTCAATTTATTCTGTTATTAAAAAAAACTTTAAAAAAAAACTTACAAACTATGATCCAACAAAAGCCAGCAAAAAGCAACACTCACTCCCTTACCAAATTCCCACACTACCTCCAATTTTCCTGGGAGCTCCGGCTGTGCCTCACTCTGGGTGGGATCTCTCCTCCCTGACTGTGTGACATTTCCTGGTGTGTCAATTGTTGGAAAACCCTATCTCGTTGATGAATGCCTTTCCTTACCTCGTCTGTCCTACATGTGACTCCACACCCACGACAACGGAGTTGACTCTTGACTGTTCCCTGGTAATAAGGGATACACAACAAACGCTGGCCCAGCCAGTGACATGCACATCCTCATGAAGACAATGAAAGGAACAGAACATGGCCAATCAGTATGTGGAGGTTTGTGATTGTGGGAGACCACAGGATTCCGAGCATGCTCTATTCCTGATATCTTTTGTGCAGGAGTGACATTGTAGACGGTGTCTCCACCAGCCATCTCTCTCTTTCTCTCTCTCTCTCTCTCTCCAATGAGAGAGCCTCCCTTTAGTCCGGGAGGACTGTGCTGACTTTACCTAATGACTGCTAACGAGCATTTAATCATGGTTTCAGATCATGGTCCTTTAAAAGTTGCTACTTGATACTGAATTGTCACAAAAACAGAAATTGCTGGAGAAACTCAGCAGATCTGACAGTATCTGTGGAGAGAAAGCAGAATTAATATTTTGAGTCCAGTGACCCTTCTTCAGAACTGATAGCAGTTAGAAAAATGTGGGATTTATCATGATGATGATGGGGTGGGGGCGAAAACAAGTAAACAGTTAGATGGCGAGAGCTGAGAGAGGAGAGAAGGAGAGGAAGAGGGTGAGGGGGAGAAGAAAGAGATGGACAAAGGGATTATTGATAGTAGGCCAAGATGAAAATCTAGAGAGGTGACAATGGGGACTTATGAGTGGGTTGGTTATGCTGACAGCAACGCAGAATATTGAATTAAAGCAGAAATCGCCGAGAAACTCAGCATGTCTGGCAGCATCTGTGGCGAGAAATCAAGAATGATCATTTCAGGTTCAATGATCCATCTTCAGAGTGACACTGAATTGTTATTTGTTGCCTGCTCCGGCTGCTGCTGTTATGAAGGTGTAGGTGGACTGTACCTTTAAGAGAATTGAAAAACTAACAAGGACTTAGAGAAGTAGAGAGTCCGGAACAAGATAACGGTATTACATTTGGTCAAAACAGCTCAAATAATTGATGAAACAAAAAACAAATTCAAATTCAGCCAATCCATTTAAATTATGCCCCAAGATACCAAACTCAAATCAAGCTGGAATTTAGAATTTTGATAATATTGAAACCAATGAAATGATCTGATGTTTTGGGGTATAAATATCAGACATTTTGAACAGTTAGCCAGGGCAGCAAAGAGAAATGCCAAAAGACCAACAGATGGAGGCTGCTAGCGAGAACTCTCCGAGAGGTCGCTGTCAGGAGGAGGAGTTAGCACAGAAAAAAACATCAAACCTGACCTGGAGAGAGAATCTACAGAGGAAACTTGGCAGAGCTAACTAGTTTTGAAACATGATTATTTTTCCGTAAATCGCAATCAGGATTTTTTAAAAAACTCAGACGAGTATTGTAGAGGGGGAGGTAAAAGATAGGTTACAGAGAAAGGAGTTGTAAATAGTTGCTAGTTAATATTCTGTTAGACTTTAAAAAAATAAAGTTGTTAATTTTTACTTTAAGCAGTGACTTTTGGGATAGCTCTTTGCCTCTCGAATTTTACCCGATTTCAGCACGAGCTGAATCTTTTCTGTGTTGCTGGTTTGAGTTAGCAGAGGGGGTTACCCGGTGTCAGTACACTGCTAACACGGGATATTTTATGAGGATACGCTCAATGGCAGTGTGCTTTCTGAAAGTGCGTTTCTTTTTAAAGAGTCGGCTGTCAAAGGGGATGCTCAGATTGGTCACATGACAGTAAAGCAGTTTGGGTTTGGTCACCGGTACTATGTTTGATCATTTGAGAATGAGCCACTTTTAAATCGGTCTGTAACAGGGAGACAATGCTGCCTGGAATGTGTCACCTGACCATGAGGTTCAGCTGGAGGGACGAGTGGTGAAGGGGCTTGACTTGAAGTGGCAGGGTAAGTTTACAAACTACTGCTCCAGGACACCCCGTGTGCTCTCGCCCTGATACCCTGATGCAAACCTACTGTAGACAGTAGAAATCTGAAACAAACAGAGAAATGGTTGCAGTAATTCTGGCAGCATTCATGGAGAGAGAAAGCAGTTAGTGCTTTGAGTTTGTTGTGCCTGGTAAGGTTCTTAGTGGAAGTGAATGTGAGGGACATACCTACACTGCCCCATGAGAACAGTGGGGAGCTGAAAGTACAGTGTTCAGCAATTAGGAGCAAGATTGCACAATAAATATAGACTCCTAAATCGTGAGTCCTTATCAGCACAAAATCCACTGACCATACACTCCACTGTGCACCAAGAAGCAGAACAATGACATGATCAGGAACTGTGCCCAATGTATGATCCAATACAACACACTCCCCACCGGTGGGACTGGCTTAGATTAACCTTCCTCATAAACATACTCATTGCCTGATTTTTGAAGATATCTAAAATAATGATGAGTTATTTGTTACCGAACAGTGACTCAGGGTGTCTGGTGGTGGTGGGGATCTGTTATAGATTGGAGGAAGAATGGGCTTTGGGATTTAACCAGAGGGTAATCAGGACTGGAAGGGAACCTGATGGAAGGTCTGCATTTAACACGTCAATCAGGACTCACGGACCCCATAACCATTTCATACAAATGGTTATAGCTTCAACATGACTTCCCCACTCTCGTCATCGACGTCAGAATACGGAGACACCCAAACAGAGTGGACGTGGTGAAGATGTTTCCACTAGTCGGAGACACTGGGACCCAAGGACTCCGTGTCAGGGTGAAGGGATAACCCTTTAGAATGGAGATGGAGAGGAATTGCTTCAGCCAGAGGGTGGAGAATCTGTGGAACTCATAGTGGAGGCCAAGTCATGGAGTGTCTTTAAGACAGAGATAGACAGGTTCTTGCTTGTCAAGGAGATAAGGATTGCAGGGAGAAGGCAGGAGAAAGGGGTTGAAAAACACATCAGCTGAGACTGAATGGGAAACAGACTCGATGGGCTGAATAGCCGAGTTCTGATTCTATCTTATGGTCTCTGGTTATACTTAAGGGAGTCCAAAAGACGAGTGTAATAATGCAACAAACGCAAGGCTGCATTAATAAACTGCACAAAGTGCAAATAATCACTAAATGAATTTCAGCAAATCATGAGGGAAAATAAGGAGGTCACATTCTCTGTTAATAACCGTAAATGTGATAAAGAAACTGAAGAATCGAGGGATGTAGATTCACAAACACTAACACAGGCAACCATGGCACCAAAAATAACCTTCACTTGGAAAAACAATCAACAGAAACAGGTTATGCTAAACTTGGGTTAGGGCTTATGCCCGAAACGTCGAATTTCCTGTTCCTTGGATGCTGCCTGACCTGCCGTGCTTTAACCAGCAACACATTTTCAGCTTGAAACTTGGGTTGATCATAATTGGAGTAAATTTTCATTTGTTTATGGGATGTGAGTATCACTGGCTAGGCCCAACATTTATTGCCCGTCCCTAGTTGCCCCTTGAGAAGGTGGGGGTGAGCTGGCTTCTTGAGCCGCTGCAGTCCATGTGCTGTAGGTAGACCCACAATGTCCATAGGGAGGGAATTCCAGGATTCTGACCCAGTGACACTGAAGAAACAGAGATATATTTCCAAGTCAGGACGGTGAGTGGTTTCGAGGGAACTCGCGGTGGGGTGTTCCCATGTTTCTGCTGCTCCTGTCCTTCTAGATGGAAGTGATTGTGATTTTGGAAGGGGCTGTCTGAGGACATTTGGTGAATTTCTGCGGTGCATCTTGTAGACAGTACACACTGCTGCTACCGAGTGTCAGTGCTGGAGGGCATGGAGGTTTGTGGATGTGGTGCCAATCAAGTGGGGGCTGCTTTGTCCCTGGATGGTGCCAAGCTCCTTGAGCATTATTGGAGCTACCCCCATCCAGGCAAGTGGGGAGTATTCCATCCCACTCCTGACTTGTGCTTGGAGGATGGTGGACAGGCTTTAGGGAGTGTGAGCAGAAATGTACACACCACATTACAGCAAGGACCCAGACACTGGAGAAAGCACAAAAGAATTCACAGGGATGATAGCTGAAGAGAGAAGATATAACTCAGAGGAAAGACTGAACTGGATTGGGCTGTTTTGGGCAGAAAAGGCCAATGATTGACAGAGTTAGGGTTTGATCGAATATACAGAGAGAAGATGCATGAATTTATTGGGGACAGAACAAGATCAGGGCTAGGGGCCATTTACACAAGAAAGTCATTAATAAATCCAATCAGGATATTCAAATTTGCAGAGCGGTGACCGTGTGGAACTTTCTCCCAGAGAGTGGGTGAGGTGAACTGGTGTTTAATGGGAGCTGGTTAGGTGATGTTACTGGGGCCCTCTTGTGATGCAGTGGTACTGTCTGTACCACTGGACTAGGAGGCCTAAGTTCAAGTTCCAACTGCTCCAGTGGTGTGTAATAACATCTCTGCACTGTCTGGTCAGAAAAATAAGTTCATTTCATTAAAAACATGGGTAAAGTCACCATAGTTTTAGAGGATGGTTCTCTCTTTAGTAGTTGAATCAGAGCACAGAGAGAGAGAAAGGAAGAGATGGGGATACTGATAGAGAGAGGTGAAGGAGACAGGAAGCTTGTGGGTGTGGGAACATCAGCAGGGAGCAGTTGAGTTGAATGGTCAGTCATAGATTTTTCATAACTAACCAATTATTGCATAGCCAACCAGTCAGCCCTGAACTTAACACCTCCCCTCACCAATCAGTGACTCGCTGGATAGCCATTATAATTCACCTGAAATGACCTAAATGCACAGTTGCCTTGGTGATTCTAACAGGAGTCTTGCTCATTAACACTCAACACTGACGACTGAGCTATGAATGTAACCATAGTAACCAGGGATCTCTCACTTACCTTTTACATTTTAATAATCATTCCTCAACCTGGTACCAAAAGCTGGTACCAAGATCAATGATGATTTGGAAACTGGCAGCTTAAAAGTCCCACATGCTGTCAACAAAGATCATCACTGTCTCGGCAGTTTGAGATTTTGCCATGATTCCAGTATGTTACTGTCAAGACGATGACATCAATCGTGAACACAGTCCCTTTGTTCCAAGTATCATTTTCAAAAGATATTTCTGAGGCACAGAACTGTCTGTCTATGTTGGGAATGTCCTGCAAAAATTATCGTGTTTTGATTTGAAATGTGAATTTATTGTTCAGACTGATCCATGGACAGATACATCAACACATTCATATACATTTTATATTGATCGCGCACACACTCATTTGTCGGAGCTACGTTTCGACAGCCCCTGCCATGACTTCCTGATGTTCAAAATGCAGTCACCACTGGGACAGAGGAACTGCACCAGTCGCTTTGCTCACAGCTAGCTCTGGCCATACAGTGACCGTGACTGGGTAAACTGGCTGCAGGATCAGAACTCACCTTGACACTGGCTCTGGGATCTCTCCTTTCCTTTCACCAGGAAAACTAGTCAAGTCACTGTTTAATGTCTCATCCAGAAGTCTCAATCTCCAGCTGCTGTCACTCAGTCACTTTTGTAAAGGAATATCTGCAGTGGGATTCAAATCCAAAGAGGGTAAACTTCTGTTGTGATGGCACAGAGATTGTGACTTAGTGATTCAAAATAAACCTCTGGAATTTGCTCCGGTAAGGGATGACAGCTCTATTACAATATTAACCATGTGACACTATGGTGGAGAACAAACCCACTGAGCTGGTGGGAGCTGTCTCAAAGAGTTACCTGATGAGATCCAGCTCTCTGCCTGCCCATCCATTATTCAGCAAATGCTCCCAGTTCACATTTTACTAAAACTGTCTGAGCCACCCTTTCCCCTTTCCTGGTTCGTCACTTACTGGCGTGTTAATTATCTTACTTGTGTGCACTGTACTCTGATTACCAACCCTTCTGCCACTGCACATATTTGCTCTTTATTAAAACCCTTTATAATTCTGAACACCTCCACCTGAATCTTGTATCGATTCTTCTATAAGGCAGTGCATGTGGATCTGTGCTATGACCCCATTATCTTGGACTGGGCTGAAGATGACTGGATAACTCCTGCAGACTGCTACCTGGTTTTGTTTTCCAATTATTTTGCATCTCTCTTTCCCAAATAGGAGGAAGTGAGGAATGCAGATGTTGGAGATCAGAGTCAAAATGTGGTGCTGCAAAAGCAGAGCAGGTCAGGCAGCATCCGAGGGCAGGAGAATCAACGTTTCGGGCATAAGCCCTTCATTAGGAATGAGGCTTGTGGGCGGACAGATAAATGGGAAAGGGGTAGGGCTGGGGGGGGGGGGGGGGGGGGGGGGGGGGGGGGGGGGGGGGAGAAGGTAGCTGGGAATGTGATAGGTAGATGGAGGTGCAGGTGGAGCTTTTTCAAAGATTTTATTAGCTTCAAAATATCCTGCGCAAGCCTTACCATAGCTCCTGCCTCAAACTCAGCTGATGGGACAGATACAGTAATAGACTCTGAACAGAGTGACCATTGGTACCTCCATGCTGTTCCAATGGCTGGAGAAAGGGAAAACTTCACACAAAACCCAGCCAAGTCTGATAGACAACAAGTAAGAGTCTACATAAAATAGTTTCACGTGGAACACAGCAGATAGAACTGCAGCAGTGTCTTCTGACAGCAACAAGGAGAAAGGGAGGACAATTTGAGACTATGTGCAAACTCAGTTAATGCTGCGTCAGACTGTGCGGTGACCAGGCATGCAATCATCCCACCCTTCTGGGAGAAAGTGTTACGAGCATCTACATCACCAATTCTGATAGACTGGAAATGAAGGATCCATGAAAGCACAGCAAAACTACTGAAGATATGTACACACCAGTTAAGTTCATGCATGTTTTATTGAAATAGTAATATAAAATACTTCCTTGTTGTTACAAGTGCATGCTTAAACTGCTGACGTTTCAGAGGTCAAATTACAAAGGCAAGGCATTCAAGGTTGTAGTGAATTACTTGGGCACATTTACTGTTGTTAAAAAAAAATCAATGGATCATCCATTATGGACCAGTTTTTAACCATATCGTCAAACCCGTAACTGATATACAGCGAAATGTGTAAATACACTAAATGATTTATTGTGGCACCAAAAAAAGTCAGACTTCACCATTGTGACTAAAACAGTGTCATGCATCTAGAGTTTTACATGTACCCACACAGCGACTGTTTAATTTTCACAATGTTTGATAAACATGCTCATCTTTTACATGTGCACTTGTGTGTACTGAAAAATGTTCAGTTTTCCACGCCCCCTCTGAATAATTTCAAGAAGTTTCTTTTTTTTTAAATTACAAAAATTCAAAAGGCATTAAGCAATTTCATACAGTGAATATAAAGTATGCAAGTTTACATTTCCAGTATATGTCAGATCACTAAGCACATTACAGTCCCATATAGGGACAGTACAGCCAGAAACGGGGGGGAAAAATCATGCAGAGGACAGTTTTACAGACTACAGATGCTATTCACTGCATTTTATATGGTATGTCCTGTTCTTCATATAGTTAAAATAAAATTTAAAATATAAATGCGTCACTCATTAATATACAATTCCAGCAAGCCACAACCAACTTAATGCAAATGAAATATAATAAGCAAAATGAATGGTAAAAGTTATAAATAAATTTCCAGTTTTTTTTGGAAAAAGGCTATCCATTGCCAAGTGAGTAATAGGTAAATACATAAACTGGTAGCATCCAAACACACTAAATCAACCTGAGGTAAGCAGAATTTGTACAAAAACCAAATTTAATTTTTGGCATTTTTCATGATTTTGCAACTTTACAAATTTCGTTTAAGACTGCCTAATTAGTTTAAAACTCTCGTAAAAGAGGAACCAAAAAGTTAATAAATAGTCCACATCTCAAATCAGCTATTATTTAGTTTGTACACCCTCATATTTTCAATTTTTTTTAATATGTCAAAGTTGAGTTCAGCAATTGTAAACGGACACAAGAAGATTAAAGAGCTATTGGACAGAGATCCCACATCCAGTATAGTAAAGGCCTTTTCAAAACAGATCTGCAAGTCTTCCTTGATGCAAAAGGAAAACATTTTGATTCATCTAATGTGTAATATTTTACCAGCATTTAACTGTTTGCTTGTCAAGAAGCAAAGGCATTTTCCATCTGAGGTAACTGAACTGTCAACAACCACAAAACAATTCCTATCACTCTGTTACTGTAATCTGTCATCCAACACTCAGCTCCCAGAGCATGCAGCAGTAATCAGAGGCAAGAATGTCAAGCCGCTTAGCTGGCAACCATACAATCATGCCTTGGAACGGGAAACTGCAAAACAATCATTGAATGTTGCCGCTCTCGGTGCCATTGGCCTCTGAGCAGACCACCTTGTTGATGGAGTTAAGGGTGCTGTCACTCTGAATCCCATCACGGCGTGGGGGCATCCTCTCGTTAATACGGTCCAGACCCTTCGCCTCAGCAAAGCTGCTGATCTTATGCTGGGGAGAGAAACCTCGGATAGCTGAACAGAGAGAGGGAGGCCACAGGTAGGGCAGAATACAGGGAGCAGGGAGGCATGAGGGGGTGGGGACAGAGAGAGAGAGAGAGAGAGAGAGAGAGAGAGAGACATGGGGAGAAAACGTGAAATAACAACCATTTCTTCACTACAGTGGATATATAAATTCAGCACAGTTATATGGTTAGCACATTGTGGCATATGTATTCAAGATTCAAAAAAAATTCTGATTAACATATTTGCAAGAAACCACACTCAACAAAGCAGGAGGTGGTTACAGGCAGTAATGGGTTTAATAAATCCATGCTTTTCTGAAGTTAATAAAGTTGGTCCAACAACACTCATTGGTCTTAGATTTTAAAGTGGAAAGCTGACAATTACAATTCTGATCACCTTGTTCCACGTCAAACCAGCTTTAGCACAGTTTTGTTTCCATTTGGTGGGCCAGCATGTTTGGGAAATGGTAACTAATTTGACAGTGAACCGACTTCCCACTGGATCATGAAGTTTAAACACAGTGGAACTGACAAGAGCCAAAAACTAAAAGCTTAGTATAAATGAAAAGCTATGTTCCGTTTTGTGGAGTTTAACTTCAAGAGTAATCTGTTACACAAGGATCGCTTACAATGCCATGTCCATTTGTAACAAGGCAGAGATGTGAAGAAATACTCTGAATACAGCCTGTTTGAGTGGACTGTTTCTTTGAATGGCAGCAGAAAGTGATTTGGCCGCTTTACACGACTGGACGCATTTTACCAGATTGCCAATAAATAAAGCCCAACGGGAAAATTCCAGCTTTAGCAAAAATGTACAATTCCAAACATGGCAGTGATATACTTTGAAAAATAAAGGTTTGTAATGAAGAGGTGATTTGCTGGATAGCCTGCCCTTACACTACAGACCCAAACATTATATCCACACTTGGAAAGTATCTGTGATGGGAGACAGGATAGGGTTTGTACACTACACAGTACACAAAGCAAGAGATGGTCCGATGGGGCAATGTCACTGCGTTAGGTATCCAGAGCTCCGGGCCCATGTTTTATTGGCAAACTGGAGAATGCTACAGCACAGGAGGCCATTCAGCTTATCATGTCTGTACTAGCTCTCTGGTAGAGCAATGTCAAATTGCACAACCTTCTTACTGTTTTTGTTCTTAGAAACTAGAGACAAAATGAGCCAAGACATCAATAAAGGGAACTCAGGATTCAGAAGGTAAACGTTACTCGATCTGACATTAACGTGTCTTTTAAGGAGACACTGACTTCATGCAGGGTATGACCTGCTGTCTATCCGGAAGGTTTAACACAGCCACAATGATTGCTAACCATTCCATTTGTCAATTCCAGAAACCATGCAGCAAACAAATGGTTAATGTGGTTTTGATTAGTACAGTGGAATCCTTTTAATAAGG
This sequence comes from Hemiscyllium ocellatum, assembly GCF_020745735.1. Taxonomy (NCBI): domain Eukaryota; kingdom Metazoa; phylum Chordata; class Chondrichthyes; order Orectolobiformes; family Hemiscylliidae; genus Hemiscyllium; species Hemiscyllium ocellatum. The sequence goes on from NC_083436.1 coordinate 45,073,285, forward strand.
AAATGGTATTTCCTACAAAAGCAACTCTTTGTCCCCAAACCAGCAGCTGAATGGAATGGGCAATTTAAACCAAATAATCATCTTCAACTGCAGTCAAGGCTTTTAATTGAATTCCAGATTCTGGACTGGACTGGGTACTTCTCAAAAATGTCAAACAGTAAGATGAAACACTTCATAATTGGATGTATTCTATCATCAGTGTGTGTTTAGCATATTCCTCAATTGTATAAACTAAATAAAGGGGAAATTAATATTTATATTTTCAGACTTGTATGGTTTTCATTGCAACAGGGTCTGAAAGGATTTGTAATTAACCATAAACATTGACAGTTTACTGTAATTAAAGTACACTGCAAGCAAGTTCCACTGAATATCACTCAAAGGTTAGTAATTATTTCGGAATCACCCTTAGAAAGCTGGTGATTCAGATATCACACAGTAATCCAACATAATGCTGCAGCTCCTGGTTTGACAGAGGGAGAACACTGGAGTTTACACAGATACTAATAAAACAAAACACACAGCAAAGCCACAGAGTCACAAACAAAAATAGCAAAAATGTATTTCCACCACCGATGCCGACTGTGGATCAGAGTTTGTTAAAAAGGAGGTTTTAAAATCACGTCTAAATAGCAGTTTGGTAACCACTATTTAATCAGCAGTCAGCTTTGCTCTTGTTCAAGTAACACAAGCCAATTTTGAAACATCAAAGTTGTTGTTAATAGATCTTCTGGAGCAGCTTTGAGAACTATGACAGTTCAGCCAGACGATGCAGGTGGGATTTCACAAGAACAAAGGTCACAACTGCATAAAAGGATAAATCTACCGAAAAGCAAAGCCACACCTCAACATGGTTAATAGATGACAGTGTTAAGGAGTGTTAGACAACTGCTGTTAGCCCAACCCCCACACGATGTACACGCTCATATATGCACACATATTTATGTATAAACCCAGTACAGCCCCCATCAGTTGTACAACTGAAAGGGGACTGTCCAAAATATTACCTTCATCAGCTTCAATAGCCTCAACAGTCGCTGGAGAAAAGAAAAGTGTTTGCAAATTGGATGAGAAAGTTGAGCTGAGAATTGATACTCTTAACAATAATGAGTAGCAAAAAAAACAGCAACTGCAGCAAGTCTAATACAAGCTTTAGTTCTCTTATGTGGAGATGAGAAACTATGAACAACACGTTCACAAAGGACAACACACAGTCAGTTTGCATGGGAGAGGTAAAAGGAAAAAAAATGACAGTGATCCCTGAGCAGAAAAAACAGTGTTATTGCTGTCTGTGTGTATGTGTACTGAGCCATAATTCATTGGTTTGCAGTATCTGATGGAAGATAAGTGCAGACTCCCCCAAGGCAAACTTATTAAAGGTCTATTAGATCCAAATCACGCGCACCAACATTCTCCCATCACTAATGCAGGTATGTAAAGTCCCTGAAAGCTGTGCCACTTGTTCAGAGAGCTCCCCAAGAGCAGCGCCCTCAGAACAAAGTCTGCTAGAAGCAGCTGCAAATGTACATCACCAGGAACATGGTTTAGGTTCACAAAGCTGGGAGGTGGCAGAATGATAATGCCCTTATCTCTGAGCCAGGAGAGCCAGGTTCAAGGTCTATCTGCTCTGAGGTGTACAATAATATCTCTGAGCAGTCTGATTAGAAACTGTTCTTGCATCATGGGAGTGTGATGAAGCGAGATAGTAATGGTAATGCTGGGCTAATGTTCTGGGATCATAGGTTCAAATCTCCCCACTACAGGTGATGGAATTTAAATTCAATGATTAAGTCTGAAATGGAAAGCTAGTCTCAGATTCAGTGACCATGTAACTACCAATTGCTGGACAATCCCATCTGGTTTACTAATATCCTCTTAGGGAAGGAACTCTGCCATCCTTTCATGGTCTGGCCAACATGTGACTCCAGACCCACAGCAATTGGGTTAAACTGCCCTGGGAAAGGGCTGAGTAGGACACTCTGCAGAAGACAAGAGCTGGCCTTCCCAGGGACACCCACATGCTGTGAAAGAATAAAGTTTGCTCTGGGTTGAATAAGGAACGTGGGCTTTATTGCTGTGACAACAGCGCTAATTCTGAGCCAGAGGTTCGAACTTATCACCGTGTCTGAAATACACAGAGTAACTGCACTGGGGGGAATACTCAGTGTTTTACTGATTTAATGTTGGGATTTTGTTTTGTAATTCTTGCTGGTGAGTTAGGTCCTATCTGGGTGAATGCGAAGGACAATTCCTTTTCCCTGAAATGCAGCATGTTCATTGATTATGGGCCTCAGACAAAGTGAGTTATTGAGAGTGGAAACTCAGCAGTAATTTAGCTCATCAGTGTACCCTCTCTTTGAGAGCCACTTACAGCACTCAGCTGTCATTACTGACTTTACATACATGCCCGAAAACCATCTTGATTTTGGCATTCCCATTTTGTCAAAAACCCCATTCTTCAGTGCTGGGTTAGAATGTCACTGTCATTGCTTCCACACTCAGCATTGCTCATTTCACCCTCAGAAATCAGCACAACCCAACAATCAGTGATTTCTGATTCTGTCCTTCCTTTGGGATCAGCCCTCAATGAAATGTTAAACTAAGTCAGAAATTGCAGGAGAGACTCAGCAGGTCTGGCAGCATCTCAGAGAGAGAAACAGAGTTAATGTTTCAAGTGCACTGTGCATTGTGAGAAACAGTTAACATTTTGGATTCTGTTTTCAAGAAGGGTCAGTGCACTTGAAACATTAACTCTGTTTCTCTCTCCGCGATGCTGCCGGACCTGCTGAGTCTCTCCAGCAATTTTGGATTTAGTTGCAGATCTTCAGCATCTGCAGTTGTTTGTTTTACCTCATGGAAAGCTGCCAGGAACCTAGTCTCAAGATTCTCTCCTGTGAATTTATTAACTAATACCCAGGTTAATGGTTAGAGACAAAGTAAATCCTGAAATAGCAATTTTAATAATTTACAATCTGATTTTTAAAAATGCATTTAATATAGAGCCATCAACACAATAGGTGCAAAAAAAATTCTAAGGTGATTTTCTGTTCACACTTTGAATGTGAAATGAAATAGGGCTAGTTTATTGGAGCAACTTCCAACCTGGTTAAACCTGGTCAAGTCAGGGTGTACACGGTTTAAGGAGCTGACTAGTTACTAATTCATCCCAGCATCCTGTAGCCCCATGCTGGGGATACTGACACAAGCTCAGTCACAGTCCCAAGTGGCTGAATCACAGAATTCTACAGCACAGAACGAGGCTATTCTGCCCATCTCCCTGCCCCACCGGAACAGCAGTGGCATAATCTTTGAAAATGGCAATCAAGACAACTCTATGCCAAGAGCTGGTTTGTGGTTCTGAGGTGAGTGGGGGAAGGGGTTGCAGACAAGAAAGTGGTGTTGAGAACCATGATCTTAGAGAATGTGGAACAGCTTCGAGGGGCTGAATGGCCTGCTCCTCTGTTTCTTGTATCAGCTTGGATTCCAGTTTGCGAGAGGAGCAGCAACTGGAGACTAATCAGGAGAGAGCAGATCTTTCTGCCACATTATTGTACACTTACCCCAAATGGAATGTAGTAGTGAGAGCAGGCCAGGGGTAGAGAGAGGTCTGTTGTGCTCAGGGAATTGCAGACACCGTGGAGGAGTGACAAAAAGCTGTTGTGTGAAGGATGTCTGGACCACGCTGAATTCAGCGTCTATCTTGCAAAAAAGCGAGTGAGTGAAAAATCTTGAACAGACTAAGAGACCTGGGGGGTGGTGTTCACCAGTCAATATCTCCTCAGACTGACTCCTGGAGTGAGTGAATTTGCTGACTGGGTCAGAATCACAGTGCTGTTCAGCAAAATCAGACATTGTTCAGTAAAATGCTGTGCAAATGAAGCGAGCTTGATGTGAGGAAAACCTCTCTCATTCAGTGTGGGGTTAGGATCTGGAATTCATCACCTGGAAACATGGTGGAGGTAGGTTCCAGTGTGATAGTCAAGATGATATTGGATGGTTATTTGAATAGAGTCGCTGTGCAGGGATAGGGAGAAAAGGCAGGAGACTGGTGTTAGGGAATAGAACAGGTGCAGGCACCATGGGCTGAATGGCCTCTTTCTAAACTGTTACATTGCTGGGATTCTGAAAAGGAAACGTTATTGACTTTGGCAGAGTCATCCACTGAACACAAAGTGTTTCTTTAAAAAAAAGTATGGATGTGGAATCTTCCAGGTGGTGAAGGGAAACACACATGTCCTCACCGTAATATCTCCCTCATTGGGAAGGACATGAGATCAACTCAGTCTGTCCTTTATCTAGTCAGCATCTCACCTGCAAGTACTCTCACACCCCTTCTCTTTGGAAATTTCCATCCTTTCAAATCCCTCCACAGTCTCATCTCCTCCCAAACTCTGCAATCTGATTGGCTGGGCCCAGCATTTACTATCTATCCGTCATCAAGTCTGAAGGCGGCACTGGTTCAGTTTAAGTTCACTGGAGTTCAGTTTAAGAGCAATAAGAGGTGACATCCTTGAAAGATACAGAGTTCTTAATGGGCTGGACAGGGTCAATGCTGAGAGGATGCTCCCCCTCATGGGAGAGTCTGGGACCAAAGGTCTCAGAATAAAGGGGCACCAATTTAAGACTGAGATGAGAAGGAATTTCTTCTGTCAGATGTTGAGTGTCTCTGGAAGTCTTTGCCATAGAGGACTTTGGGGCAGAGTCCTTGGGTATACTTAAGGCTGAGATAGATTCTTGATCTGTTTCTACGGAAAGGACAGGAAAGTGGGTGTGAGCAATGTCAGATCAGCCACGATCCTATTGAATGGCCTACTCCTGTTCCTATTTCTTCTGACCTAAGGGAGTTCTCACAGTGCCATTAGTGAGGAAATCCTCCGAATCATTCCCACTTTAATCACTCCATCACTGAGGGCTATGCCTGCTGAGCCCTGAGCTAGAGTCTTGTCTCTCTGTAATATACTAACAATCACACTCCCACCTCCTCCTTGAAACCCAGCTCTTTGTCAAAGCCTTTGGTCCATGAGCTGACATCTCTTCATGCCTCATTACATTTGAGAACACTTCAGTGAAGCACTGCGTAAGTGGAAGAGTTATTTTGCCTATTTTGATCTAGATACCCTCAACTTAGTTTTCGTAATGAATAAGTGCAGGGTCATTTAGTATTCAACAGAGTCACAAGGCATGTTAAATATTTACCAATAAGTATTTCTGGCAAAGATATTATTTAGCGGAGCTACCAGTGAGTGGATGGAAAATATTCCCTATTGCTGCCCTACTGGGAAAATGAGACCCTAGGGGGTGGTAACCAAGATAAACATGGTTCAAATTAGACCCTGAATAATTGGCAATATGTAGATTGTACTAAGAGGAAAATCATTAAGAAAACTTTCAAGCTGATATTAAAAAACTGGCTGTATGATGCCCTTGACAGAAGGGGCACTGTACCACAGCGGTGTCCGGCCTTGAGTTCATTGCTGAGTGGATGGTATTTAATATCCCTTAAACGGTCAGCCATTTCAGTTATAAGCCAATCACAAGAGCAGCAAACTGGATTGGACCTCACAGGAAAGTTGTGAGATTCTGAGTAATTCAGGTAAACATGACAAGTGTCAGTTTCTGACAGTGATCAGAGAGGAATCTTATGGATTCTTTTGGAATGTCAGCCCAGTCAACATTGTCATTCTCAGCACGTGTCAACAGCAAACTGAGCTCTGTCAATCCTGCAATGTCCCTGTGACTAATAACTGGGGTTCACGATCATTCTGAAGGATATGGACAGCAGAGAGCTGGGAACACCAGCCCCTGCAATTTTCCCTCCAAGCCACTCACCAGCCTGACTTGGAAACATATCACCATCCCTTCCCTGTCGCTGGGTCAGAATCCTGGAATTCCCTTCCTAACGGCATTGTGGGTCTACCTACAGCACGTGGACGGCAGTGGTTCAAGGAGACAGCTCACCCCCACCTTCTCAAGGGGCAGCTCGGGACGGGTAATGAATGCTGGGCCCAGCCAGCATTCCATAAATCTATAAAAGGTGAGTGATTCCTTGGTCAGGTGGTTACAACATGGTTTCAGGTGTGTAGAGAGGAGTCTTTACAATTTCACTTCGACACAAGTTAAGGAATGATGATGATTACTTCAGCAGTTTAACGATGATTTCAGTTGAGCTCCTTGATCTCCTATTGATCACTCACTGGTTTCTCAATCTCGATGGTAATTTGTCAGTGTGAGATGATCCAATCTCATTTGGTAACTTCATGCTAACAACTACAATCTCCCAAACATTTGGACCCAGGCTGTTAATGTTAAAAGTGAACAGGGGGACCTTTCATGATCACAGGATCTTTTTGACAGGTTAGAGACTCACTTGGCTTGGTTGACCGTTGTCCCTTGCTTTATGAGGCTTCCATGAATTTCCTGTGACACTGTGGTTTTACAATAAAACAGGAGACCAGAAAATGCCAATGTGTCTGCTATAGTACGCACACACACATTCCATCAGGTACTGCAGATATCCCAGTGACACAGCTAGTGTGTGCATCATTGCACCATCAAATGTTCCTTCAGGTGGATACTTAATATCAGATACCTTTAAAGTGCAGGTATATTGTCTGGATAAAGCTAAACATCCCTCTTGTTTGCTGTTAAGGGCAAGCTCTTCTGCTTTTAATTGAAGTAAAGCAATAAGAATTGAAGTAATTTATTGAAGAACTAAGGAATGAACCCATAGCTGATGCTAACGTGGACTTTGCAGCTAATACAAGAGCTGGGAAGGAAAACAATTATTCCTCAACTGAGGGAGAACTGCTCTCCTTGGGACTGCTGCTATCCAGCTCCACCTGATAAATGTTCATGTTATTGCTGATCCCATGTGTCAGTTTGCAGAGGGGAATGTTGTTAGCATGTGAGAGTTAGCACCAACACACAGAACACAGACACACACAGGTACATGGGTGAAGTGAATGAAACAGGTACCTGATTCATCTGAACAGAAGGGAGAGAGAAAGAGTATATCAGAAAGCAAATAGAATCTTGAGAAGGGTGAAGCAGAGAGGAAGTTCATGGGGAGCATTGAACAGACATCCCCATTCCACACGCAATACCCAGTTCACACACACATAAATATACCAGGAGACAATTTACTTCAGTTACTCAGATCAACAATATAAGTCAACAATCTGAAGAAAGTTTAAATACCAAAAGACATGTTGCTGGGAGGTGATGAGTTTCATTTGTGCCCAAGTCTCACCAACCTTTATCACCTGAAACTGATACCTTCAATTACATACATCAGACGGTAATGAGGGAAGGATACCAGGTAATTAATAAATCCCTAGCTTCGATACAACCCTTGGAGAAAATATACATTCAGGAGCAATTTCAAAAACCAACATGGAGGGTTATTAAATATATTTTATAATTATATGATTAACTTCTACAAGGGCAATAATGGGTTAATCTACTTGCCAAGCCAAACACTTGTCTTAGATTTCATGGAACTACATAGCTCACTAAACTCATTCTGTTCGCATCTCCTCAGTTTTTGTTACTGACTTTCACTACAAATACATAACTGTATGTCAGCAGCAATATTCGAGGTGCCATTGTCCAAAACCTGGCTCAAGGACAGAAGGAATATCAGCATTCAATTAAATTTATATTCCCAATTAGCTACAAATCTCAACTTTATTTCCCTCATACTTCTGTAAGTTTGACTTGCACCCAAATAAAGACTTTAGAGTCAAATATTTCAGCAGTTTGTCTTTTTTTTTGAAAGATCGAATTTAACAGGGAGAGCAACACCCTGGCTTATTACGGACCTCCTAACACAAATGCAGGGATTAGGGAAAAGTTACTGCATGGTCTAAGGCAGTGGTAGTGTTCCTGCCTCTGAGCCAGGAGACATGAGTTTAAGTGCAATCTGCTCTAGAGATGTGTGGTAACATCTCTGAACAGGTTCATTAAACATACCTAGAGTATGCACTATTTCAAAAGGAATCCCATTATGGTATTTAATGGATTCAGAATGTCAGGGGGATCTTGATAATATAAATGCAGCACCCAAATAAACCAACATGGGATCAATCTGATAGGTCAGTCGAGGGATTAGAGTCATAGAGATGTACAGCATGGAAACAGACCCTTCAGTCCAACCTGTCCATGCCGACCAGATATCCCAACCCAATCTAGTCCCACCTGCCAGCACCCGGCCCATATCCCTCCAAATCCTTCCTATCCATATACCCATCCAAATGTCTCTTAAATGCTGCAATTGTACCAGCCTCCACCACTTCCTCTGGCAGCTCATTCCATACACGTACCACTCTCGTGAGAAAGTTACCCCTTGGGTCTCTTTTGGATTGATAAAGACAGGGATTTATCTCCAGATTGAGGACTGTCACCCTGAATGTAAGTTTGCTCACTGAGCTGAAAGGTTTGTTTTCAGACGTTTCATCACCGTACTAGGTAACATCATCAGTGAGCCTCTAGTGAAGCACTGGTGACATGGCCTGCTTTTTATTTATGTGTTTAGGTTTCCTTGGGTTGGTGATGTCATTTTCTGTTCTTTTGCTCAGGGGGTGGTAAACAGGATCCAAGGTCAAGGTGTTTGTTGATAGAGTTCCGGTTGGAATGCCATGTCTCTAGGAATTCTCATGCATGTCTCTGTTTGGTTTGTCTGAGGATGAATGTGTTGCCCCAGTCAAAGTGGTGTCCTTCCTCATCCATATGTGAGGATACTAGTGAGAGAGGGTCATGCCTTTTTGTGGCTAGTTGGTGTTCATGTATCCTGGTGGCTAGTTTTCTGCCTATTTGTCCAATGTAGTGTTGGTTACCGTCCTTGCTCAGTATTTTGTAAATGACATTAGTTTTGCTTGTTGTCTTTATAGGATCTTTCAAGTTCATTAGCTGCTGTTTTAGTGTGTTGGTGGGTTTGTGGGCTATCATGATGCCAAGGGATCTGAGTAGTCTGGCAGTCATTTCTGAGATGTCTTTGATGTAGGGGAGTGAGACGAGGATATGTTTTGTCTGTTTGTTTGGGTTTGTTGTGGAGAAATCTACGGACTGTGTTCATTGGGTACCAATTCTTTTTGGATACACTGTATAGGTGATTTCCCTCTGCTCTGTGTAGTTCCTCTGTGCTGCAGTGTGTGTGGTAACTTCAAACCAGCATCTATAGGAAAACAATACACAGACCAAGTACTGAACTACAGAAGCAATCATCCCAACACCCACAAACGAAGCTCCATTAGAACATTATTTCAATGAGCCACCACACACTGCAGCACACTGAGGAACTACAAAGAGCAGAGGAAAATCACCTATACCGTGTATTCAAAAAGAACGGGTACCAATGAACACAGTCCGTAGATTTCTCAGCAACAAACCCAAACAAGCAGGCAAACTCGCCCAGAAACCCTCGCCACTCTCCCCCACATCAAAGACATCTCAGAAATGACCACCAGATTACTCAGACCCTTTGGCATTATGATAGCCCACAAACCCACCAACACACTAAAACAGCAGCTAATGAACTTGAAAAGACCCAATACAGACAATAAAGAAAACTAAAGTCATTTACACAATACCGTGCAAGAAACTGTAACAAACACTATATTTAACAAACAGGGCAGAAAACTAGCCACCAGGATACATGAACACCAACTCGCCACAAAAAAACATGACCCTCTCTCACTGGTATCCTCACATACAGATAAAGAAGGACACCACTTTGACTGGGACAACACATCCAATCTAGGACAAACCAAACAAAGACACGCACGAGAATTCCTCGAAGCATGGCATTCCAGCCGGAACTCTATCGACATACACGTTGACTTGGATCCCATTTACCAACCCCCTGAGAAAAAGAACAGAAAATGACATCACCACAGGAAATTAAATCACCAAGGAAACCTCAACACAAATGAAAAGCGGGCCATACCACCAGTGCTTTATCCGGAGGCTCACTGATGATGTTACCTAGTTTGGTGACGAAAAGTCTGAAAACAAACCTACATCCATAACCCCAACCTTAGCTACAAACTTTCTCAGAACTTGCTAATTAATATCCTGAAGTTTTGATTCTGGGATTATTGTAGAATTTTTGTGTCATTTGATGCAGCTACTTAAATACTGAATTACTTACACAGCATAATTCTGAAAATTAACATCTGCTCTTTCTTATTAATAGGGCAGCTAATACTTAGAGAATAAATCTAATTTAATTTTCATTAGTAAATTGAAAAAGTCAGGTTATGAATCAAACTTTGCACTAAATCTAATTATTTTTTCCATCACATTATTTGACCAAATTCTTATTGGTTGTCCAATTACAGAAATATGTCAAATAAAAATTAGTTATTCTGGCAATGAATTAAATGAGATCACTCTCAATACTCTCACCAATGGGCCACATTTTTTCTTTTGCAGAATTATGTTTGAATAAACTTCCTTTTTAAAAAAAGCCTCTCCTCTGGGAATAGTGAACAAGAGTGGAATGTGAAGCTGCTCAGAGTCTAATTGGATCAAAGAGATCCAGAGGAGAAAAGCTAGATCTGGAGCATTTGGATGCAGTGGGTTAGACTGTGCTGTCACCTGGAAGCTAGCAGGAGTCACGAGTGGGGTTTGGATGGTGGTTCGTTGTAACATCTTGACTATGATACAGGTTAATAGCACCAGTGGAACCAGCTGTGTAAGCTTAGACTAGCAGTCCACCCGTCACACAAAGTTAAGGACAGTGCTTCTTTCGACATTGTGATGCACTGACTATTTCCTGTTTCACACGTGTTAGCCACACAGTGTTGCAAAGATACTTTTACACAGTTTAATTTCTGGAAGAACTGATTTTACACTGTTCCAGTTTCCATCATTACCAGTAACAGAATATGCCAAATTCAAAAGTACTGGCAGCAAAATCACTGAGCCAAGTAAAGGGTGCACTTGTTGTGATCAGTTCGGAACAATTAGGATGGAATAACAAAATCCACTCTTACCACTTTGGAGGGTTTGCTTGCCTCCAGCCAGGACACCACTGGGAAGCATTCCTGTAGGAGTTAGGCCTTTCAGTGTCAGAACACTCTCACTCTCCTCTCTGGAAAACAACAAAACAAAAATCATCTCTCACTGTCCACAAGAGCCACAGTGCTTGACACACGCCTGGCTAAGCTGGTTAACTGACTGCACTCCCTCATCAGTTTAAGGCATGCGAAGGCAAAGCCTACAAACAGACCAGAAAGTTCCAGTCCAGTCCAGTCCAGTCTGCCCCATCTCTCAATAAGACCATGACAAATCTGATAAATCTCAACTCCACTCAGCTGCCTGTTACCCCACAACCCTCAATTCCCTTCCTGATTCACTATATCCAAGACAGAGAGAGAGAGACAGATATTTAACAACCCAACCTTGTCAGCCCTCTGTGGTAAAGAATTCTGCAGATTTGCAACACTCTGAATGGAGGAACCCCCTCCTTATCTCTGTCTTAAATGGGTGCCCCCTTATTCTGAGATGATGGCCTGTGATCCTGGAGACATTCACACAGTGAAACAACCTGCCCCCGTCAACCCTACCAGGCTCTGGAAGAATCTGACACCCTCCAGCGAAAGCATCTTTTATTCTTGAGCTCCAGTAAGCTGTTGGAATACCAGGCAGCAATAACAGAAGTGACACCATTAACTTGTAAATGTGGTCTGCATTATGATGGCAGTCAGTCAGATAGACAGGGAGACTGTATCTAGTCAGACTGTCCCTCCGCCCAGCAGATTCACCGACAGGATGAGGTGACCAGGCTTCTGAAGCAACTTCGAGAGAGTGGTGCTGGAAAAGCACAGCAGGTCAGGCAGCATCCGAGGAGCAGAAGAGTTGATGTTTCCAGCAAGGTGGCATGTTTCAGCTGTAAACTATTCTTCAGAATTTCAATGTTTTGTATTGGGAGTTCTAGGAGCACAATGGTAGCGTCATTACCTCTGAGCTGGTAGACCTGGGTTTGTGAATCACTTGCTCCAGAGGCATCATTAAATCCTGGGATAGGGTGATTAAAAATGCTTCCCGTGTTAAAACCAATCTGTTCAGAGAGATATTAATGACACACTACTGGAGGAGGTGGGACTTGAACCCAGGTCTCTTCAGCCAGTTCTTTGTTTTATTATACCACGAGCATCTAGAAGAACAAAGGCAGTGGGTACATGGGAACACCACTACAAGTTCCCCTCCAATCCACTTGACTTGGAAGTATTTTACCATTCCCTCAGAGTCACTGTCCAAATCCTGGAACTGCCTCTCCAACAGCGTTGTGGGTCTACCTACAGCACATGGCCTTCAGTAGTGCACAAGGTGGTACACCATTCCCACCTTCTCAAGGGGCAACTAGGGACAGGCAGTAAATGTTGGTCCAGCCAGCGACACTCATATCCTGTTAATGAGTTTAAAATCCTTGGCATGTTGCAGCCTATCCAGCCAGTACCTTGTGGCAGAGTCGATAGATTACCCGCTGTTTGTGGGTGAGTTGGCTCAAGTAACTGAGGAGGTGATAAACCCAAGACCTCAGGCTGTGATGGTGCAACTGAATGCTCTTCAGACTCTGGGCACCAATCCTGGTCATTTGGGATTTGGCACTTACCCATCCTTCATATTGTGGGGGTGAGCTGTGGGGTGCTCCCCTAATTTACATGAATCCTACACCCGGATTCCACCATCCCGCCCGCTCCTGACTGTAGGGGGGACATGTGAAAATCAATCCTTGGTCTTTCCCCTTAACTTGGCAAAACTGTACCTTTTCAAATATTCAGGGGAAGAAACAAGAATCGTTAAACCAATCACTACAACAGCAGAACGCCTTCCTTCAGACTGGGATGTTGATGCAGTTTTTCTCTCTCCTCAGGTACTGCCTGACCTGCTGAGAAATTGCAGCATTTTCTGTTTCCATTCTATTAAATTCCTGCCTTCAAATTCTACCCGGCAACAGAAGTAACATCCAAAATAAAACCAGGCAGCAGGAAAGAGCAGAGAGGAGATGGAACAAGACTTACCGCAGAACAGAAAACATCTTGGCCATCTTGCCAATTGCCCGGATCTTGTTCCGAATCACTTCTTTACGAGCAGCAGCTGATGCACCTGGCAAAATACCACAACCATCTTACCATCTGCACCCTCACCGCGCTCGCTCGCTCACTCAGCCTCACCGCGCACGCTTGCTCACACTCACGCTCAGCCTCACCGTGCACGCCCACCCAAACACCCACAACCGCACCGCGCACGCTCGCTCACACCCTCACCACGCCCACTCGCTCACTCACAACCTAACCATGCACGCTCGCCCACTCGCTCACCGCCTCACGTGCACGCTCACCTGCACGCTCGCCCACTGCCTCACCGTGTACGCTTGGCCACATGCCCACCGCCTCACGTGCACACACGTCCACTATCTCACCGTGCACGCTCACCCACACGTCCACAGCTGCACCGTGCACGCTCTCTCACTCACAGCCGCACCGTGCACGCTCCCTCACTCACACCCGCACCGTGCACACTCCCTCACTGTGCACGCTCCCTCACTCACACCCTCACCGCGCATGCTCTCTCACTCTCACTCAGATGGTCACACCCTTTCATTCACACTCTCACAAACTCTGGCAGATTGAAGCCTGAATATTCACTGAGTGAGGCATATCAATCTTCAGCGGATATTAGCTGTGCAGGCTAAACCAGGCTCAAGCTTTGAGATTAAAAACAGCAAGTCCAAATTGAATGTCTCTGCACATGAGATGCTAAACATTGTGACCACAGTTTAAACCAGAAACGAAAAACTGAAAAATGCTGATGTGTGAGCTGAGAATTGTTAAACATTTTCCCCGATAGACATTGTTGTCCATAATTGTTCTGTGGATGAAGCATTTCTTTGTGCAGTGAGAGAGAGAGAGAGAGAGAGAGACAGACAGACACTGAGAAGGAGACAGAGAATGGAAAGAGAGGAGAGAGAGGGGGAGGAAATAGTGAGATGGAGGAAGGAGAAAGAGAAAAAGAGATGGGAGGGACGAGGCAGGGAGTGTTGGGGGGAGGATGGGGTATAAGGGGGATGGTTTTGCGGCACGTTGCTGAGGTTTATAAAGTGACTCTTTGAGCCGAAGGGTCAGTGAGAGCCGTGGCTTCACGTGGGGCTGACAGGAACGGAATGGTGTGGGGGGGGGGGGGGTTCAAGACCGTACCAGCCCCCAGACACAGGTACAAACCTTCACTGTACGATGGTGAAACGGATACGCCAGTAAAATTGAAGTGGAAGCACACAGAAATAAAACAGCTGCTTCTTTCACTTTCCAATTCGGAGGTCAGGTTCTTGCACTAATGCAACAATTTAGAGGACTCCTTCAGTGCTTTTACAGGTCTCGTTTACTCAGTTTATTTTGAGGGCAGAGACTGATTAAAGCATTAGTAAGCACATTAGGAACTTGTGATAGGAGGTGTCAGTGTGGTACAACTTGTTGTTCAGGGAAATTAATCATTGGATCAGCTGAGAGTGCTGGAAAGGTTTTGAGTTTGTGATGGATACGCTTGACAAAGTGCATATGCCTCTCCTGACAGAACCTTAACAGAATTAAAACAATCAAACTCATCCTTCCCCAACCAACATATCAAAAACAAGCTCAATATCTAGTCTTTGCAATAGAATCTGATCAGGTCAGATTTGTGCCAGTGAATCAGAAAGCTGTAAGTAAAATTCCCATTCTAAACTCGGTTATAACCTGAGTGCAACTCTGGCAGAGAGTATCTGAGACAGACTCTTCTAGATAGGAAAATTAAACTGAGATCATACCGACTGGATCCGGTATCAAAAAGCCTTCCCTGTGTCACAATTATTTGCCCCATCAACATCACCTTGATTGCACATCTATTACTAATCTAACAAGTCAGGCCAGAACTACAATTCGGGCCATCACAGTACCAGGCTTTCGAATGGTTCTGCCCTGAAATTGAATCTCCCAGACTCGGTATTTTCCAAATGTACTATTTAACCAACAAAAAGAAAACTATCAGCAATTATCATTAAATGTCCTCTTTAGTTCAATCCAGCGCACTGGCCTTACAACAAAAGCCTTTGACTGTTTAGATCTTGTTGGGTACTCATTGCTGTGAAATATTTTAGAAGCAGCAATACTTTACACAGGAGAGCGCAGAATGTGCAGGATTTCCATGGCTGAGGGGGACAGACTACAGAGATCTGGTTCTTGTTGTGATCATTGTTTCAGGATAATCATACTTTAGAAACTAGTGCAGAATGTTTGACCAGTCCACCAGTTTCCCTGGAGAGTTTTGTTCCAAGAGAGCACCAACGGCCAGGTGGAAAATATTGATGGAAAAGCCTGTGATTCCCGATGGAGATGGGGAATCCCTTTGGGGTCCACCACAAACTGTCTGGGTGCCTCTCACTGAGAGAGAGGATGAGTGAACGGTGTGACAGACCATAGTCCAAAACCTCAAGCTAATACGCTGGGGACAAGAGTTTAAATCCTATCCTGGCAGGTGGTCACAGTTAAACTCAATAAAAATCTGGAATTATAAAGCTCACGGCATTAATGTGTTGTAACTGTCATTAATGGTCACTGCCTATTATTCTCAGTACCCATCTGGTTCACTAATGTCCTTCAGCGAAGGAAATCTGTCATATTTATCTGGCTTGGCCTACCCAGGCTGACAGCAATGAGTTTGACTCAGCCACACACACCCTCTGAAAGGATCAAGCAAGTCAATTAGGCAGCTAGGGATGGCCAATGGATGCTGGCACTGTCAACACTCTGAGAATGAATGTTTAAAATAGTCAAAAATAAAATCCTTTCTCCTATATCTGACTGTTGGGAACAGGCAGAATTGGGCTTGGACACAACGACTGGAGTTACTTTAATTGGAGTAATTCGGAAGGAAAGCTCCAGGATTTCCCAACCCAATTAGTCTTGAACTATTCAGCTTTAGCCCAGACAACCTAACACATGACGTTTAGTTTTGGGATATTTATCTGACTACAACCACCACCGGAATGGGAATGATTAGCACCACCCTCTGATTTACGTCACACTGCACAGAAACAGCAAATCAGATTAGACCAAGACCGAACATACACACTTCAATGTTTCTCTTTTCTCACACTCCTTGCAAGTTAAACTATTAAAGATTAGATACGAAAATGCCAGAAACTCATTCAATAGAAACCTAATCTGTGAATCTCAAATCTTGATGCCCCTGAGCACAAACAAATCTGTTTTCAAAGCTCTCTCAACGCTGCCCTAGAAATGTCAAATATTGCAGGCAAAGAAATGACAAGCGAGTCTCTACCAGCTTTTCCCTTCGTCATCTCGTTTGTACCTTTTCTCTGGCCATAAATGAGGTGTTCTTCTCACAAGAAAATCCAGAAAATAAAGAGATAGAAAAATCAGTAGAAAGTTTTGAAGAATGGGAACAAAATACAGGTACAAATATCTGACAGAACCAATGGAAAAGTTTTAAAATCAAATTCTGTGGAGATAGAAGAGAAACAAATTAGATGAAGGAAAATAAAAGGAAAAAACAAACAAAATAGTTGATGAAAATAGGTGCTTGGATTAAGGCAGCATTTAACCAAATAGCACATTAAATTAAATCAATAAAAGTTGGCTTCAGTCACTAAACTCTACTGGGATACTGTTGCTCTAAATACAGTCATCACTGCATGAAACAACATAACAGGTTTAATTTTCAGTGATTAGGAATGGCTTTTATTTACAATAGCATGACATCAAAGGTTTAGAGATGGTGCAGAAATTTATGAGAATATTTCAGGGTTGCTTCAGATACATGGAGAGACAAGGATATAGAAAAGTTACAGTTGTGGGGGGAGGGTAGGCTAATGAGAGTTATTGAAAATGGCAAAGAATTTTAAGAGTGGATAAGGAGAAATTGTTCTCCAAGATAGGTAGGCTAATAACCATGGGAACAGGAAGAGGCCATTCAGCCCCTTGAGCCTATTCCACCATTCAATACGATCATGACTGATCTGAGAGCCAATACCTTTGCCACACATCCTTTCCTATCTTGGGTTAACAAAGATCTATTGGTCTCAGATTTAAAATTAACAATTAGTTCAGCATCAATTGGCATTTTTGACAAGAACTGATCTCCAGCTTAACTCCATTTTTTATGACAACGACAAACCTGGTGCTAAGGTCCCAAAGCAACAAGCAATACTTTCTCTCTAATCACCCAAGTTACTGCCCCAGAAATTGTGAAACCTTTGATCAAATCATTCTTTATTAAAAGTGTTCAGAAACAACTTTCCCCATTTCTTTTTCACCTGCGGCCGGGGGGGGGGGGGGGGGGAGAAGATTGAAATTAATTTGCAAAAAACCCAACAGGTGGAACCAACGAAGACATTTGGTTTAAATATGGCTAATTCTGATGACCCACAACTTGAAGCAAATTCAGTGATAACTTTCAAAAAAGGGGATAGGATAAAGACTTGGAAATGGCAGGACCACAGGAAAGGTGGTCAAACAAGACCGATGTTTCAGAGAGGGGGTACAGGGCGGGAGCTGAAGATGTGTAGTGCGCTACCTGGGAGACACTGTTACCCACCATCACCTTTTTCCTTTCGTGAAGTTCTGTTTCCCTCCCGGTTACAAGAGTCACATTTTAGAACCAAGAGTGGAGCCAATCATGTGATACTCCCAGGAAGTGGGCATCTACCCACAGGAAGTAGATGTGACATTTACAATTACTTTAAAAACCCCTGAATCAAGTTATCATGTCACTGCAAGAAAATATTATTAATTGTGAGAATTCCAATATTTAGGTAGCTGAATTCTTCCATTCTGTTCCACAGCATACAGGTATGTTAGAAATGATGTTTTTAAATATGGTGTTGAGATTACAAGGTCATATAGAATGAAGAAAGAATGAAAATAGCCAGAAAACAATGATGCAAAAGGCGAATAAACTGTCAGGCACTGACCAAGACTGGCCTTTGGCAATGACACAGAGTTCACTCTGGCCACAGAAGTGAGACCCAACAACCCAATGCAGATGCAGTTTCTTACCATCGAAGCCATCGTCTCCTTCAGTCATCAGTTCATCGTCAGAGCAGATGTTCAGTACATTCACTAACATCTCAGTCACTAGAACAAAGACAGAGGGAAATAAACCATCAGCAAAACAGACAATTGATTAGATTAGACTTACAGTGTGGAAACAGGCCCTTCGGCCCAACAAGTCCACACCGACCCGCCGAAGCGCAACCCACCCAGACCCCTACATTTACCCCTTACCTAACACTACGGGCAATTTAGCACGGCCAATTCACCTGACCCGCACATCTTTGTGACTGTGGGAGGAAACCGGAGCACCCGGAGGAAACCCACGCAGACACGGGGAGAACGTGCAAACTCCACACAGTCAGTCGCCTGAGTCGGGAATTGAACCCGGGTCTACAGGCGCTGTGAGGCAGCAGTGCTAACCACTGTGCCACCGTGCCGCCCAAAATTGCCTGAGGTAAATGCAGACAAGGACAATTCACTCAATCAGGTGAGGACAGAGCAGCTGTCAATGTAAAGGGTGCAGTCACCAGCTTCCTGTTGCTGTTTTCTCAAACAGGTTTCAGTTGTCCATTGCCATCTTGTCTGAACACTACTGGCCTCTCTCTTCACATCAGATGTAAAGAACAAAAGAACTTGCATTCATATAGTACCCTTCACATTCTCAGGACATCCCAACGTGCCTTACCACCAACGCAGTCACTTGCTTGGGGGAGGGGGAGGAGGATGCGGGGGGGAGCAAGCTCCTATCAACAACAATGACGAGATAAATTACTTCTAGTTGCACAGAAGAAAGACATTAGCCCGAAGCTCCTGGTCCCTTCCTGACAGTAATGTCGAGAGCAAGCTGGGCCTTGGGTTAATGTCTCATTCCAAAGCCAGCACCTCGGGCAATGCAGCACTCTGTCAGTGGCAGTCAGCCTGGCCTTGGTTCTCTAGGCTAGAGTGTGAAACCTCACTTTCTGACTGACACACGAGACAGTGTAACTGACCAAGTGAAAGCTGATGTCAGTCATTTTGTTTAAAACCTCCCCCGTCACACACTCACCTGCTTGTTCAGTCTCTCCTTGGGGGGAATGGATATGTGACAGAGATGGAAAGTGGGCAGTACCTTTCAGGAGTCTCCCGTTTAAACCAAAACACAGGTGGAGTGTTTCGGGAGAATGCATGTCCCAGTGACACACTGCCAAACCTATAAAGGTACAGCTAGTGTTTAGCCAGCTAACATCAAACAGCTTATTAACAATTAGTGATTGTCCCATGTCCAACCAGGACCACCCTACCCAACGTAGCACTGATAATGAGAACCAAACTGGAGTTCACGTTGACAGGAGGAATAGGAGACCTATTAGTTAAACGGAGAAAATCTGCAGAAAGTTATAGCACAGAGGGATTTGTGAGTCTATGTGCATGAATCATAAATAGCTCAGATCCAGGTTTAGCAGGTAATGGGGAGACAAATGCAATGTTGGCCCTTATTACAAAGGGAATGGAGTTTAAAAACAGTGAGGCTGAGACGATACAAGGCACTAGTCAGAGCACAGCTAGAATACCGTGAACAGCATTGGTCCCTGTGTCTAAGGGAATGTAGACTGGGATTGGAGAGAGTCCCGGGAAGGTTCACTCGGCTGATCCTGGGGATGGAGGAGAGATTGGGTAGGTCGGGCCTTTACTCACTGGAGTTGAGAAGAACGAGGGGCAGCATTAAAGAATCAGGGAGGATTCTTTAGAGAGTTGACAGGGTCGATGTGGAGAGGCTGTTTCCACTTGTGGGAGAGTTTAGGATCAGACTGTATCCTCTTAGAATAAAGGGTCAAAAACTTGAGAGATGAGGAGGAATTCCTTCTCTCAGATGGGAGTGAAACTGTGGAATGTCGGGGCTGGGTCATTAAGTACATTCAAGGTTGAAAGAGACAGATTTTTAATCAGGAAAGGAATAGAGGGTTATAAAAGGAAAGTAGCATTGATTATCAGATCAACCATGATCACTTTAAATGGTGGAGCAGATTCAATGGGATAAATGATCTATTTCTACTCATATGTCTCAGGGTCGATCATAAACTGGGTAAGTGCCTTGTTACAGTCTTTCTGACAACAGTGTGGATATTCTTCACATGGTGACTATCATTATGGGACTGCTGCCAGTGATCCTAGCTTCTAAGGCCATCTCCTGCATTACATCCTCCACCAATGTGGAAATCAGTGCTTCGAGCGTGTGCTGTGGAGCAGAGCTGTTAATCGTTTTTGTGTCTGTGTAGAGCTGAGGGAGTCCTGATGCTTTATGAGATTAAAAGCTGGGCAGTGTTACAGATAGCGATGGTGCTGTGTAACATGTGGAAGCAGCTCAGTGATTCTGTCTCAAACCATTCCCTCAGGAACATAAACAAAATACATCAGCTGCTGTACAGTTCCAGCCAGTGCAGCCTCACTTTCCAACCCACCCTGGTACTCAGATTACTTTCCACTCCAGGCTGACCTGTTATATTTATTGAGTTCACAGACACAGGAAAATATGATTGCAGCAATTACGTTTTAACTTCTCTCTCAACAAAATTAAACCAATCAATTGCACATCTTCAGACTTGGGAGTTAGTCCCACATATGGCCAATCCAATATTGGAAACGTTTCCTGCTGGATTGGATTGGGAAGTGAAACAATGCAGATCAAGGAGAGGCTCATCTCAGATTTCAGTCACCACTCTCAATACCGGATTTCTCTCTCTCTCTCGGTCTTATTTTTGAGCAAGTGCTACATGTGGTTATGTAACATCTTTAATAGAAGTGCTTCACAGCAACATTACGACCATTGACCCAATCCTTGTTCTAAAAGGCTGATTTTAAGGACCGCCTTAAGGTCAAGGCAGGGCTGTTGCAGACAGAGAGAGACAGACAGATTTGGGAGGGAAGTTCAGAGCTTAGGACTGTTGCAGCTGTTGGGCACAGTTATCAAATTTGGAATTATGAATCTCAGTGAAGCAAGGAAGCAAAAGTATTGAGAGTGCAGGTACCTTGGAGTGTTCTGGGGTGTATACTGTTATCAAGATTGAGAGAGACAATGCTGTGTCTTCCAACTAATTTTTAAAAAATATTTTGGTAAATGGATTTTTCTTTTTTAAAATGAGGGTTCTGCAGCACACTCTATGTACTGTTATAAACAGCTTAATGTGGGAGACAATGAGAGCAGGATTCTCTCTTGATTGACCGGGAGGAAGTTTCTAATCAGCACACAACCTCCAGAAGAAAAAGCCTACAGCTAACCAAAAGCACTCATACCCATTAAAGGCGTCTTATACACGTTAACGCATCTCTGTCCTCTGAGTGATAAAGGTGTGGGTTCAAATTCTACTCCCAGGACTTGAGGTTAAAGTCCCTGAAGTTTTAAAAAGTGTAGGATTGGTGTCTGTATTTCCAACAGCAGCAATTTCCACAGGGAACTGGTTAACCATCTCTCCACAATGCTCTCTGCTCCTTTAGCTCAGTTCCAGGGTCTACATTGTTTTTCAATTTAAAATTGACATTTTGGAATCTCCACCAATGTACAGACAGCAAGGAAGTTGGCAAGCTGTTAAAATAGTTTCCTTCGTTGGCCCAGAGAGGATGCATTATTTGAGTCATGTGATATTGTTGAAAAGGTATGTGCACTGTATAGTTCCAGCAGGAAACTTCAACGATGAGTTTGATGGGGCAATTAACCTACAAACCCAGCAAGTTCCCAAAGTAACAGGGAGTGAGAGGATGAGATGTCACTTGGCTGAAGAAAGCAGGTGGACTGCCATTCATCAAACATCAAGTTCTGATATTCACAACATTTACTGTGTGTCCTAAACCAGTGAAGGCGCTGGTTATTACTCAAGCAAGTGCTACAGACAAACCATGACAAGGGTTTTGATCTTCAACGTTGAGTCATTGACAGAACTGCATTTGTCCACTTTCTTTCACAGCTTCAGAGTATCCCAGTCTTTAAAATGGCTACATTAGCTGAACAAAAACAATTACAATGTGGGAAAACAGAAGCTGGTAATTTTTGCAAGGCATTATCCCACAGAGAGCAGTGAGACAGTGACCAGACGCTGTGCTGCAGCGGTGATGGTCGAGGGACGTGTATTGTCCAGATCAGCTGGGAGAACTCCCTTGCTCTTCTCTGAGCTAGTGGCTGGGGTGTTTCCAACATCTCCCTGACACCAGGGAGGGGACCTCAGTTGAAGTCTCATCTGGATGAAGGCAGCCTTGCACAGGGTGGAGCCTACTAGCACTGGGAGGAAGGCTGTGTACATGTCTCTGGAGGGGGATCAGAATCCCAGAGCATCCAACCCAGCAGATAGTGTGTTACCCCCTGACCAGAATGAAAGCCAGCCCCTCGAACACTGTTACATACCTTTCTCTCCAACAAACGGCAAAGACCATGTGAAGACATCCATGAAGTTGGGCAGCCAATAGGGATGTGGGGAACAATTGAACTGTCGAATGTTCATGACGTTGTTTTCATATTTCAAAACTGCAGCTGGAAAACATGAAAATAATGAGGAAAAGGAGGATCAGCAAATCTCTGTAAAGATGTATTCAAGAGTGGAATAATAGAGTTTGGTGAAATATATTGCTTAATCATTTGTCAGTTTATTGTCTCAGAAACTCAGAGTCGTAGAAGTTTGGGAGAAGAGTCATAGAGTTATACAGCATGGAAACAGACCATTTGGTCCAACTCATCCATGCTGACCAGATATCCGAAACAGTCCTCGTCATGATATCCTAGTCTGACCTAGCCCCATTTGCCAACACTTGGCTCACATCCCTCCATATCCTTCCTATTCATATACCCATCCAGATGTTTTTTAAATGTCATCATTCTACTAGTTTCCAACACTTCCTCCAGCAGCTCATTCCATACATCCAGCACCCTCTGTGTGAAAATGTTACCCTTCAGATCCCTTTTACATCTTTCCCCTCTCATCTTAAATCTTTGCCCTCGAGTTTTGGATATTTTTACCCTGGGGAAAACGATCTTGGTTATTTACCCTATCCATGTCCCTCATGATTTTATAAACCTCTATAAGGTCACCCCTCAGTCTCCAATACTCCAGGGAAAACAGCCCCAGCCTGTTCAGTCTCTCCTTATAGCTCATACCTTTTAATTTCAGCAACATCCTTCCTATAGCAGGGAGACCAGAATTACATGTAATATTCCAAAAGTAGCCTCATCAATGTCCTGTACAGCCTCAACATGACGTCCCAACTCCTACATTCAATGTCCTGACCAACAAAGGCCAGCATACCAAAGGTCTCCTTCACTGCCCTGTCTATCTGGGACTCCACTTTCAGGGAATTGTGCACCGGCATCCCTCAGTCTCTTTGTTCAGGGACACTCCCCAGGGCCCTACCATTAACTACATAATGCCCGCCCTGATTTGCCTTTCCAAAATACAACATCTCACATTTATCTAAATTAAACTCCATCTGTCATTCCTCGGCCCATCTGATCAAGGTCCTGTCGCACTCAGAGGTAACCAAAACAGAAATTGCTAGAAAAACTCAGCAGGTCTGGCAGCATCTGTGGAGAGAAACCAGAGTTAATGTTTCAGTTCTGGTTGCCCACTACCCCACTTACTTTGGTTTTATCTGCAAACTCACTCATTATACCTCCCATATTCACATCCAAAACATTGATAGAGATGACAAAAAGCATTAGAATTATCAATGGATTTTGTTCCAAAGGCTGGAATAAATATGAGTGTGTAACATCTTTATGGGGGAAGATGGCCCCCAGTGTGTCACTGAAGTATCTGCTGGAGCTGCAGTTACCCCGAATCTGGAGTTAATTAAATTATAGCCTCATGAACCTTCCAGAGAGAGTGCAGCAGAGTTTTCCCAGCCTGATTCCTGGGACAGCAAGTTTGGAAGAACGAGATGTAATCTCATAAAAACCGATCAAGTTGTAACAGGGCCAGACAGGATGGATGTTCCCAGTGACCAGGGAGTCCAGAGCCAGAGGGTCAATAGGTAAGGTAGGCCATGGAGGACAGGGATGAGGAGAAATGTCTTCACCCAGACAGTGGGGAGCCTGAGGAATTCTCTGCTGCAATCACAGTTAGGCCAAAATACCAAACGTTTTTGAGAAGATAGACACGGTTATTAGGGCTAATGGGTTGAAAGGGTGTGGGGAGAAAGAAGGAACAGGGGACTGAGTTGGATGATCAGCCATGACCATCCTGAATGGTGCAGCAGGCTCGAAGGGCTGAATGGCTTACTGTTGTCCATACCTCTGTTTTTTCTACCTGCCCACACCGACCTGCCCACAGCACAGGCAGTGTATTATTTGAATCGATTGGTGAGTTACCAAAGTGGACTGAGCGAGCCATTCCCACTGAATAACACCCAGAGACTGGATTTCTCCAAACACCCTCCTCAGCATCAGCTTCCAGCCCTGATACACAAATGTCATTTTGAAGAGAGTTTTCAGCCTTACATTTAAAAGGTTATATAAAACACCCTGGCATTCTCAAACAATTTCAAAATTATGGCATGCAAATCAACAGTACATTTTTGTTTGGATCTCAGGAAACACATGGACACACTGTAAACAAATAGCAGAGCCTCCCACTTTAATAGTCTCACAGGGACTGAAGTAGATCATTCAGTCCAACAAGTCCACTGTGTCCACCATTCACAATGAGATCACAGCTGATCTGATATTCCTCACTCCCAGTCTCCTGGCTTTTCCCCAGAACCCTCTATTCCCTTCCTGATTTAAAAATCTGTCTCTTCAGCCTTGAATCTAGTTAATGATCAACAGTCCCCTCGGGTAAGCAATTCCACAGATTCACTGAAAGACGACATTTCTCCTCATCTCTGTCTTAAATGGGAGACCCTTACTCGGAGATAATACCATCTGGTCCTGGACTCTCCTACATGGGGAAACATCCCTTCTACATCTACCCTGTCAAGTCTCGAAGAATCCTGAGCGTTTCAATAAGGTCACCCCTCATTTGACTTTTAAAGTCAAATGATTACATTCCCAACTGCTGATCAGACAGTCTATCCATTCCCAGTATCAGCTGATGACCCTGCTCCTATACCAGTCTGTCCTCCCTGAGAGAACAGTCACAAAGCTGCTCGCAGTATTCTGGCTGTGGTCTGATCAGTGCCTTGTATTGTTTAGCAAAACCTCCTCACATTTATATACTCCATTCCCTTTGAAACAAGTTAGGTCATGAAGTTCAAGAATAGCCATTGGTTAAGTTTAATATCAGAAAGTTTCCATTAAAATTAACACCATGGGAAAGAATCCTTTTAAAGGGTGTAAACTTATCACCAGAGACTGTACAAAAAGAGTCAGTCTCACTTTGAGACTTTGCACACAAGGCTTTTGAATCATTATGAAGACCAATGATCCTGTTGTGTAGACCATGTTTAACACCCACCAGCCTTTAAAATATTCCAGAACCTTAAGGTCAAAGGTTAGACACAAATTTTCATCGCCAATGGCAACTCATCAAGGACATCTCCGCCCTGGTGTTAGATCCACTGTCACTTCCTGGCACTGCAGTCAAATTCATCAGAAATACAACATTCTTTGGCATCACTGGATTCAAGATGTTAACTCTGTTTCTGTCTCTATAGATGCTGCCAGACCTGCTGAGCTTCTCCAGCAATTTCCGATTTTGCTTCTGATTCCCAGAACTCGCAGTTATTTATGTTTTTGAAAATGATAAATAGTGGGCATTCATGATGTTAGAGAAAGGTTATTGGGCAAGACAGAGGGGGAGGACTTTGTCAACAGTTTTGTCCTTCAGCTGAGATGGTAACCAAAGCTCCTGTAGACCCTAACTCTGTCACTTAGTCAAATGTAAGTCACACAGTGTATGTGAGACACCATTTCACATAACCACGGAGTTCACATCAAACTACTTTCAAGGATTTTCTTTGGACTAGTTCAGGTATACAGTTGGTGACTCCAGAGAAATTCTGTGACTTATGAAAGAGTAAAGGGAAGACAGAGCATGAGAAGCGGGTCTACGGTGGCTCAGTGGTTAGCACTGCTGCCTCTCAGCACCAGACACTCAGATTCAATTCCACCCTTGGGCGATTGTGTGGAGTTTGCATGTTCCCCCAGTCTCTGCATGGGGTTTCCTCCCACAGTCCGAAAATGTGCAGGTTAGGGTGGATTGGCCATGGGAAATTGTCCGTAATGTCTAGAGACATGCTGGCTAGGTGGATCAGTCATGGGAAATGTAGGGATGGGCTGGATCTGGGCAGGATGCTCTTCTGAGGGACTCAATGGGCTGAATGGCCTGCCCTCACACTGTAGGGACTTGATGGGCTGAACGGCCTGCTCTCACACTGTAGGGACTCGCAAGATTTCATTTGTGCAAGTATAGCCCGAGACAGCCATTACTGCCATTATACACCAGGGGCCCTACAAACCCAGCAATGAATCCTCCCTAAACCTTTCCAAATTATTGGAGTTAAAATGTTTCTTTTATCAAAATAGTGCTGCTTCTTTTGAAAAGCATGTCAGATTAAGAACCTCCTCCACATATGTTAATGCCTTCACTCCAGCTCAACATTAAGTTTCAACTTTGTAATTAATTTGTATAAACAGCAACTCAGAGGCAGGATATGGCACCCTTGTTCTCATATTATCACACCACAGCTCAATATAATATTGCTCAAAAGTCAAAGCAAATCTCAATCATGTGTCGGGGGCTGACCGTGAGCATTTCACTGACCAGCCGGGTTTAAAGGTTCACAATTAACCTCTGGTAGGAGAGGGTCAGTAAGAGGAAGGCACAAACTTAGTGAAATTGAGAAAGGAACTAGGAGGGATCATGGAGAACTGTTTGATGCTGAGTGTTATGGGTCAGGGAAGTGTGCCTGAAAGGGTAGTGCAAGTAGATCCAGCAATAACTTTCAAAGGGAAACCAGTGAAACACACAAGGAAACATTCTGCAGACAATGGGGAACGGGCAGGTGAGTGGAATTAATAGGGCAGCTTTTTCAGAGAACCAGCACAGCCACAGGGCCGAATGTCCTCTGTGCTAAATGATTCTAAGAAGCTTGAATTCAGTCCTGGCAGCACGGCAATCCTTACCGCACAGATTTTTATCAAGAGTGTGTGGTGCTGGAAAAGCACAGCAGGAGAATCCACGTTTCAGGGAAACACAGTATAGCAGGGAGGTTGTGTCAAAACCAGCCCAGAGTGATTAAACTTTGTCACAGCAACAATGTGATATTTCTTAACAAATATCTCACTTTGTAGCAACACCAAACTGCTGAGAGCCCTGAATC
This sequence comes from Hemiscyllium ocellatum, assembly GCF_020745735.1. NCBI lineage: Eukaryota > Metazoa > Chordata > Chondrichthyes > Orectolobiformes > Hemiscylliidae > Hemiscyllium > Hemiscyllium ocellatum. The sequence goes on from NC_083436.1 coordinate 45,100,617, forward strand.
ATCCCAGTGCTGTACTTTGAAAGATCTATCTGAGGGACATTGCAAGGTAATGGCTGCAGGAGATCTTTCATGTCGTCAGTGATACACTGAGTTTAAAGTGGCTGAAAGAGACAAATAACCTCAAGATCAAACTCCATCCCTTAGCTAATGTTGCCAACCACTTGGCAGAGACTGTGGTTAGATCAGAGACTATTTGCAATATCAATGTCCCGTTGAGCTGACCTTCCAGTGTCACAGCCACCAGCAACAGATACCTAAACCTGCCTCAGTCTCAGTTCCCTCACTGGGACAGAATCGCTCGGTCATGCCTTCGAGAGTTACAACACTCTCCTGACTGGCTTCTCACGCTTGTAAATCCATCTGCTTGTATCTTAACGCAGGCCTGGTCACCCAGTTGCCAAGTCTCTGCTCACTGACTGCTGCTGCAGGAACCTCCAATCCCACATTCCCAGCCGAGTGGTCAAATTCTTCCTCGGCTTCACCTTTCCCAATCTCAATCCTAACAATGTGAGAATCCTGGTACTCCTCCAGTCCTGACCTTTTTCAACATTCCTGAATCCCATTGCCTTTGGAGCTGTACCTTCACCCTAGCTTCCAAGCTCTGCACTGCCCTGCTAAAAAAACCTTTCTCCAAACCCATGGTTACCTGTCACAATATTTTACACTGCTCACTGTCACATTCACTCTGATATCTTCTGTGTAGCACTGTGGCATGTCTCTCACGCTGTACAAATGCTAATTATTACATCACTATCATGGATTCAGAATCCTCCTAAAAACATTGAAGTTGCACTAACAACAGCTGAGAATGAATAAGGACAGTATGAGGCCGGGTGAGACTGAGAAATCTCTCATGGATTTAGTCCTGATCTGGTGCAGCTAAGGCAGCAGGATGTGAGCAATGCTGCTGCAGGCAAGAGTCAGGCACAACACCGGGGAGCAACTCAATGTCAACTTCAACAATGTGGGCAGCTTTCCCTCAGGGTAACCTATGCTAAACACACAAAACCCCAGCCCCAGATCACAGTCAGTACACACTGTGCAATCAAACTGATAGAGAACATAGCCCCTCCAGGTAGTAGGATTGTGGGGAGGGAGGAGATAGGGTCTCTGGGATTTCAATGGGGAAGGAGGATGGTCAGTTCCCAAGGTCCTACTGTCAACAAAAGGCACAAGAGAATTTACAGGGATGTTTCAAATAATGTGTTTTCTTTGTGCATTTCCCTATACTCGTTGCAGAGTACAAGACATTGTTACATGATTGGACATATTCCCCTCGCCACCCCCACACACAGCTTGCCGACCCTCTTGGATGTTGGGAAACATCCTCCAACAATACTTCAAGGTAGTTCAGAGGAATTTTACCCTCGTCTAGGAAAAAAGTCTACTGTCAGTCAGAGTCTCTGTCCCTGTTACTGCTGCTATTTGTGGGGTTGGCTGAGTACAAACTGATTCTGAATTCCTTACTGCGACTGCACTGTGGGTGAGGTTTATCAGCTGTGAAAATACACCCACATACCCTCAGGTTCCCTGGTGGCTTTGCTGGAACAGCCCTTGGGTTTTGGGGGTCGAAGGGCTGCATTTAATCTTAACAGACAGACGTTTTCTGCAAGAAAAACCTCAGACACCTGCAGCTATGCAACAGGCAGGGCAGGTCAAGGAAAAAAGCCAAGCTCATCATTCAAGCTGATGTTTGTTACATCTGATCCCCCTGGGATGGCAACACTACTTCTCTCTCCAGTCGCTGATCTGAATATTTCCAACAGTTTTGGCTTTGATTATTCCCAATGCTTTTTTGTTTGATTCCTCAAATAGTTCTGGGATCACAGGCACAACCAGTATTTATTACCCATCCCTAACTGTCCTTGAACTGAGGGCCTTGCTTGGTTATTTCAGAGGGCTGTTCAGAGTTGCTGACTCTGGAGTCACATGTAGACCAGACCAGCTAAGAGCAGCAGATTCCCTTCACTGGAAGCCATTCAGCCCATTGTGTCTGTGCTAGCAGTGAACCAGATGGCTCTTTACAGCATTGACGATCGCCATTTTGAGTGCTGTCCTGTTAAATTTAAATGCCACCAGTTACAGAAGCAAAATGCCCAGAGCTTTAGCCTCAGACACAGTCCAGTTACACTACATTACACAGTGTCTCCCCGAACACTATGCTATCCTGATATAGTCTGGAGAGATTGTACAGTTCACTTGTTCATGATTAATGCCGGTCAGTGGGTTGGATATTAAATCCTGAGATTTGGTTTTTAAAAGAACGCCTGAAATTTTACATTTTTATCTAAAGCCAACTTCCCTGCCTTCCAGATCCTTCTGCCAGTTTAGAATCTGCATGTCACTCAGTTACCGATTTCCAATTTAATCAGATATTCTTAATGAATGTACTGCCATTTCTTTCTGTCTCGAAATGACGGATGTGGCACTGAGGAAATATCAGTTCATATGACATTTTCACAGGAGCTTAGATTCTATTGCTATGGAAATTACTGCACATCTGTCAACATCACGCAATAATTGAATAAAATCTCTCCCATAATAATCGCCAGTGACTCATGAAAATGTTACTGTTTGAAATCTCAAAGTGTAACACCAAGTGATACTCTGCCTGATAATTTAAAACACGAAACGATGGATACTGCAAACCTACAACAAACACTGAGATTGCTGGAGAAACTCAGCAGGTCTGACAGCATCCATGGAGAGAGAAACAGAGTTAATCTTTCGAGTATGGTGGGCCGTTCTTCAGAATCGGTCAGTTTGTTTTTTTTTAAGTTGATGAGAGTTGAGCAAATGTTTATGGTCAGAGAGATTGGAGGGTTAATATACACGAATGACAAATGTAATGAGCAGTATACCAAGCAGCCAGCAAGGAGATGGCATGCTGCTGTTTACTGCAGTGTAGCAGTATGAGAGTCTTCCTAAAATGACATGCTCACTTGGGGAGGTCACACCTCTGGTACTGGGTAGTTTTTGTTGTGAGTGTCACGAGGTCAGTCAGGTGACCTCAGAATCTGAGTTCCCTGACTGGGGCTGTTAATCTGGCCCAATCAGGGAGGCCTGGCTGACATATAAACAGGAGGGTCAGAGGTTCTGCTCACTCTGAGAGCTGGCTCTGAGGGAGCTGGATCAGTGTCAATAAAGGTTATTTGGTGATGGGATACTGGTCTCTGGAGTTACTGCAGTTATGGCATCCTAACCATTGGAAAGTTACACACAGTATAGAGGGAGTGCTGTGAAAGTTCATTACACCAACTCCTGGCGATGAGAACACTTCCCGATTTGGAGAGATTGAGTAGGACAGGCCAAGACTTCAGTGCTTTATTAGAAAGGAGGGGAAGCAATCTCTCTGAAATAACCAGAATTCTTTGAAAAGTTGACAGGATGGGCCAGGTAGATTTGGGGTGAACATCCTCGGTCATGAGATGTTTGCTTGGTCTGAGGCTAGGACACATGGAAGACAAACTCAGGATAACGGTTTGGCCATTTCAGAGTGAACTCATGAAAGATTTCCACATTCAGAGATTTAGTTGATTGATTTGGTGAAGATACAGTCAAAGGTGAGATGAGATTGCATTAAACAACGGAGTGGGCACACAGCTACGTAATCGCTGCTGCCCTTGGGCTCTCCAACTACAGAATCCCTACAATGTAGAAGCAGGTCATTTGGCCCATCAAGCCTACACCAATCCCACCCAGACTCACCCCAAGGCTAATCCACTTAACCTGCACATCTTTGGACTGTGGGAGGAAACCGGAGCACCCGGAGGAAACCCACGCAGACACAGGGAGAATGTGCAAACTCCACACAGACAGTCGTCCGAGGCTGGAATCGAACCTGGGTCCCTGGTGCTGTAAGGCAGCAGTGCTAACCACTGAGCCACCGTGCCACAATGTGAAATGAATGTTCAAATGTGATACTGAGCCACATGCAGGTCTGTTAGAAAGCTTGACTTGGCAAATTATTGAAAAAGTGGTCGATATTTAAAACTGGTCCATCAATTATACAATTTCATCAGAGCTCACTTAAGTGTATAAAAACAAAATTAAGTTATGAATCTTGAAGTTCTTCTTTCAGGCATTAATAACTCGCGCGATGACAGATGTAAACAAGTTTACTTTGAATTAACTCAAAACTCATTCATTTTGTTATTGTGCTGTGATGAGAGAAGGCCACATTTGCTTGCAGAGAGACTGGTTTTCAATCACATAACTGCTCCAATATTCAAAATTTTTTTTTATCTGTTTAAACCAGAAAAGCAATCTAATAAATCTCTCACACCCGCCTCTCCATTGCTATGTGCAAAAAGATCATATTTATTCATCAGCGTCTAAAAGAAAACCAGCTGAAATAAATGACTGTCTCAACACTGTATCCAACAGATAGCCTTACTCAGGGATTGGCAACATTCATAACTAGAAAAGACATTTTTAAAATTTAGTCAGAAATGTAATCTCTTCAGAGCTGCAATGTTGTTGTTCACATACCTATCATGAACAGATTTAGATTTATGAACGAGATTTTTGTTCCCCAAACATCTTGTTTATTTTACAATCAATTTACTTTGTTAAAATGCTTGTAATTCACATCAATACTATTGCTTTTGCTGTAGAAAAAATAAAACTGAAGGTATTACAGTGGCTAAAAATGGGAAAAGAATTAGATATTAAAAACAGAGATGGTTATGTTTATGTGAATAGTCCCAGGGATGAGGAAACAGAGCGCCACAGAGTGATTGCAGATGTCGGGACTGGTCTCCGTGAAGGAGAAAGGATTGTGAGGAGATTTGCAAAATCACGAGGGATCTGGCCCTATTGGTGGAAAGATTGAGAACCTGAGGAACAAAATTAAGGTGGTTGGAAGCAGGAGAAATGGTGACATGAGGAGAAGTCTTTTCATGCAGTGAGGGAGGTCAGGATCTGTGCAAGGAGGCAGATTCGATACGGAATGGATCATTATCGGAAAAGGAAACATTATAGGGCTATGGGAACTAGGGGGGGCAGTGGGGCTAAGGAATTGTTCTTGTATTGAGTCTGTACAGACATTATGGACTGAATGGACACGTTTTGCAATACAACGATTTGGAATTCTATAAATAAAGAGAAATGCAACAGAAACAAATAACTTTTACTTTAATATAATTTGTTGGATTTACATAGAAGCCAGGAGACATAGACCATTTGGCCAATCAAGCCTATTTTGCCATTCCATGGCGATCATAGCTGATCATATTATGGTCTCAAGTTCACACTCCTCCCACCTCCACACCAGTGGGTCCTAACTAGGTCACAAACCTACCTATCCTGCCTTAATGATACCATCGTCACTGTCCTCTGAGGAAGAGTGTTCTTTGGTGAGTCAATCAATGCATTAACATCTGAACCATGATAGCTCCTCTGGTGAAGTGGTAGTGTCCTTCTCATTGAGCTAGGTAGCAGAGATTTAAGCCCCACATGTTCCAGAGGTGTGTAATAACATCTGCCAACAGGTTGGCTGGAAAAAAAGAGTTTGTTTCTTCACATATGAATCATGAGGAGCTGCTCAAGTCCTTTATGAACCATCAGGGAGGCGATGGCCTACTGGTATTATCGCTGGGACTGGTAATCCAGAGACACAGGTAATGTTCTGGGGACCTGGGTTCAAATCCTGTCACGGTGGATGGTAGGATATGAATTCAATAAAAATCTGGAATTAAGAGTCTGATAATTCTCAGGAAAGACCCATCTGGTTCACTATGTCCTTCAGGGAAGAAAACTGCCATCCTTACCTGGTCTGGCCTACATGTGACTCCAGACCCACAGCAATGTGGGTGACTCGTAACTGCCCTCTGGGTAATAACAATGTTCTCAGCCAATGAATAAATAAAATAATGCACAGCTTTGGGCATAAGGGATGGTTCACATCTCTGTTTGATGATCAACAGATTTAAGAAGCTTCCAAGATGTTGCAGTGAGTGAAAAGCAGCAGAGACACTGTTGCACATTGTTTTAAAAATATAATCATTCCTTGAATGTGTTTGCTCTCCCCCCCACCCCGAGTTGAGAGAGGGTGTCAGACCAGAGTGACTGAATGAGCACAGATACGTGGGGTGGGTGGGACTCCGTGAGAGTGGAGTTCAGGTGAAATTCAGCTGAAAGTGTCATCAGAGTGGGACAGCCCTAGAAACGGATGCAGGTTTGTGTGCTGAGCTGGAACTTACATCCAGAACCTCAACCTGAGCTACAAATCTTCTCAAAACTCACTAGCCCTGAAAACGTCAATCTAACAAAAGCAAGGCCTCCAGTCTCAATCACAGCCACGTGGAGACAGGCTGGAGATGACACTAAACTAAGGTGCAACAAGGCAGTCCTGGTGAAACCATAACCAAGAAAATACCTGGTCTGGCCTTAGTGAAATATTCAGAGAGAATTAACTCAGCAGGGATGAAATGGAACTTTGCTCAGTTACAAAGCATAGAAATAGGCCATTCAGCCCAACTCCTGTATGCCAGTTTGTACTCCACAGGAACCCTGTCCACCCTATCAACATTAGTGTGCAGACATGATGGGCCAAAGGATGTCTTCTTGTGTGCTGTGAGACTCTATACCCTTTGAATCCCTTCTCCCTCATGCATTAATCCAGCTTTCCCTGAAACATCTGTATGAGTCACCTCAACCACAACCTGTAGCAGCAAGTTCCACAACCTGACCACTCCCTGGGTAAACGGATTTGTCCCAAATTTCATAACCAGTGGAAATTTCTCTTCAACTGCCAAACTTCAGGGTTAGACATCGGTTGCCTCTTTTCACGGGACAGAAACGATAACCATTCCGATCAGGTATCATCGCCAACACTTCTGTCACCCTCCTAGAACACGGTGCTGTACTTTCAGTTCCAAAGGAATGGTTGAATCAAGTGTACAGTAACGTCTCTGCCCTGTGTGATACTTACACATTTGGGTCAGAAGGTTCATGTCTCACATGTGACCTTGAGCACAAACATGTATAAAACATCATAATGTTACACAGAGTGCTGCACAGATACAGGTGCTGTCTATCGTATGGTAGATTAGACCACAGCTCCATCTGGTCAGCAACATGGATATAAATGTATTCACTCTCACTGATTTGACAAGAGGGGACACTTCTCCTTGATGTGTGGGCCAACACTGTACCAACAGGATCAGGAGGCCTGATGTGGGAGGAGACTATCTGTGCATGCTTTCTAAAACAGTGACTACATTTTCTAAAAGTTACTACTTCACCCAGTCCTCCTAAAAGGCATTATGAAAGCCGGTCCAGTCCTGTCTAAAATGGTAACCCTCTTTACAGAGGAACCAGGGCAATGCTAAGTGAAACAGAACAGTTCTGATTTAGTCCTGGTGTGGAAATAACAACTTTGTTTTTAAAACAGTTCAATTTCTGCCATTAGTGAACAGCATTTCCATATTGCACAGTCAGAGACACAAACATACCCCCTCCAACCTCAAGGACACATTAATAGTTGAAATAGAAAACCACAAATATTTTGCTTAACTTGAGTTTTAATGACACCCTTCCCCCCCCCCACCCAGACATACACCCACAGACACACACACACACCCAATCATGATAATGTTAAAGAGTAACAATCCAAACACTTTAACACAGTTGGTGTGTCAGGAAGTAAGTGTGTCCGTTGGTGTGTCAGGAAGTGAAGTTGAGGTGTCTTCACACTTCAACAAGACTAACAACTCCAAACAGACAGAGCACACAACAGAGGGACTGAAACCATGGCCAAGCAGAAAGTTAAAGTAATAAGAAACCGTTCAAGACAAAACAAGAGAATTAAAACCAATTTGACAAAGGCCAGGAACCATTTCAGTGGCAGTGATGACTGTTAGCCCATTTGCTAATGACTTGCTCACTATCCCTCCAACAGCAGCAACTCACCTTCCCAGCTCTGCACATTTTGTCACCATTTTCTGGTTCATTATATTTAAAGGGCTCTCACTGATATTTAATTTTTCATTATCTTCTGATCAGTATGATGCTGTGGAGTCTTTACTTTGTATTATGAAAACAGGATTTTGCTTCTCAATCCATTCCTATACACTATCCTTAAAAAGAACAGTTATTTAACAGTTCTTCCCGAATTTTCAAAGCAGTTTAATTCTTGTTCAAATTCTCTAAGATAATACATTTTAAAATAATTTAGTTCATTCATTAAAATTGCATTTCAATTTTAATATATTTGAAATGCTCATTAAGGTATCAGTTTTAGGCACTTGTCCAGTAATATATCTGGTGCTACAGATCATGAGGAAACTTGGTCAGTCATTTTGCTAACAAACTGTTTTAGTTGTTCATGAAATGTAGGGATTGCTGATCTGACTGGATCTTATTGACACTAGTAACAGTTCAGATTTTATCAGAGCCTCTTTATCTCCAGACTTGATGATTTCTTGTGAAAAATCTTCTATCTTGTGCTCTTTGCAAACTCAAAATCAGCAAGATTCCTGTTAAATGTGTACTAACTCCCTCATTTACTTACAAGTCCTGGGACTGCACTGCGTAATTCGGGAATGCTTACCTTAGTCTGTTAATTCCTCCTTGGGTTCCACCCCCTAACCCTCCCCTATTGCTGTGTCTTTAGCTGCCTAGACCATTACTCCAGAATGCTTTCCTTCCAACCCTCCCTCAACCTTTTCAGAGATCTATAAAATCTACCTCTTCAATTAAGCTTTCGGTCATTAGTGCCAAAAACTGTGCAGGAAGCATATTTTCAATGGTGTCTAATAAATTGCTCCCATGCAGTACCTTGGGAGGTTTCACTACATGGATCAAAAAACTAACCTGAAGGTACAATTTAACGCAAGTTGTTGTTGGTGATTCTTTGCTGACACTGAGATACACAAACACTAACATACTTTAAAGTTAGAGTTGGTCTTTGTTAGAAGATTCAGTCAGAGAAGTTCTCTTTACTGGAGGTAGTAAGCAGACATTTTATTTATCATCACAATGTGTAAGAATGTCAGTGATGTATCAATTCCCTTAATGATTTAGAATTTCTTTCCTTCAGTAAGAAAATGTACAGCCGAGGGGAGCACTAGCCTTGACACAAGATGTTGAACATCAGGCCATCCCCTTGGAAAGCTGTGAGCCACAGACTCCCTTATCTGGGCTCCTCGCCTGGTCCTGTTATTACAGATTAGATTAGATTACTTACAGTGTTGATCTTTCAGGAAACAGAAACAAACTCTGATATTTCATTTCCAACACCCCACCAGGTTCAGAGGATTGGGGAAAAAAAATACTCTCACTGGGAGCTGCACAAACCAAGCAATGACGTAAAAAGGAAATCCCATCAATTTACAGGAAGGAAGGTAAGAGTTCAGGACCCACTGATTGGAGAGATGTATACACCACAGAATCTCAGCTCCTGCCTGGACAAAGATGGAATATCCACAAAATTAGTCACCATTTTAAATATTGTAGCTATGTTCCAAAAGAGAACGAGGGTGCACACTGCTCCAGATGGATGTTTAATGCAAGGATAAAGCTTCCAGATTCAAGATAACGCTTCCACCCCTTTCTTGGGAGGAAGACCCACCTGAAATATCAGCTGGGGGTGGGGGGGGTGGGAAGAGGGGGCACCAGGAGCAGCTGGGAGAGGGAGAGGGAGAGGTGCCACCAGCAGCTGCTGGGAGAGCAGATTCCTGTCGGGAATACAGGCAGTGCCCAAAATGACAAGCCCATCCAGGGATCGAGGGGCTCAGTGAGGTGTGAGTGTGAGAGTTAGTGAGTGTGTGAGATTGAGAGTGTGAGGTGGAAGAGTGAGCATGAGTGAGTGTGAGAATATGGGAGGGCAAGTGTAACATCAGCAACAGAGGGGTGGCACAGTGGTTAGCACTGCTGCCTCACAGCGCCAGAGACCCGGGTTCAATTCCCGACTCAGGCGACTGACTATGTGGAGTTTCTACATTCTCCCCGTGTCTGCGTGGGTTTCCTCTGGGTGCTCCGGTTTCCTCCCACAGTCCAAAGATGTGCAGGTCAGGTGAATTGGCCATGCTAAATTGCCCGTAGTGTTAGGTAAGGGGTAAATGTAGGGGAATGGGTGAGTTGCGCTTCGGCGGGTCGGTGTGGACTTGTTGGGCTGAAGGGCCTGTTTCCACACTGTAAGTAATCTAATTTAATCTAAAAAAACTCCACAGGGAATAGGTTACAAGTCAGAAACTATTTACCAAAGCTACATTCGAAACTCCAGCAACCGGAGACATTCCATACCTTTGCTGCCTGGCTCCTGACTCTCAGAGTGGGTCCTAGGCAAGGGGACAAACTGCTTAGTCTAAGTTTAACAAAACCTGCCCAACGATTGCAAACCCGCAGTAGTGGCTGTGTTCTCTGTGACAATGCCGTTGCCAAAAGAATCCACTTACCAGCACAGACAAGCCAGGGATAGCAGGGCCATGGTGACAAAGGGAAGGCCATGCCTTACACATGTGACTGAGTTCTTTGAGGAAGTGACAAGGAGGATCAATGAGGGAAGTGCAGTGGATGTTATCCACGTGGATATTAGTAAGGCATCTGACAAAGTCCCACATGGCAAAAAAGTAAAAACAGTTATAGAGGAGATTGGAGAGGCTGGCATTGTCTTCCAAGGAGGTAGAGAAAGCTGAGGGTGACATGACCGAGATATAAACCAGATAGCACAGACAGGAGGGACCTGTTTCCCTTGGCAGAGAGTTGAAAAAAAACAGGGGTCACAGATTCCAGTTCAAGAGCACATATGGAAAATCCCTTTCACGCAGAGGTTCGTGGGCGTCTGGAATTCACAGCCCGAGGTTGTGCAGGAGGCAGAGATCCGAAAATCTTTCAAAACTCGGACCTGGATCTGCAGGACTATGGGCCGTCTGCAGGAAGATGGGATGAGAAAGGGCATCTGGGTGTCTTTGGGTCAGCATGAACATGGTGGGCTGAACTGGCCCTTTCTGTGCCTCAAACTCATCAGTACACGCCTCTTGTGCAGGATTCCCTTGAAGTGATATTCTTGTGAAGGGGCCTGATGAATGTGCAACAGAGGCTGCACCAAGAGAGTTTTTTTAAAAGCAATACATGAGCTCTGTATGATCAAATAACTACTGGGATTTTAAAATGCTCACGCTCTTCAAATTCCTCACTGCATTTCACAAGGCCCCAATCCCTACACCCTTCCCTATCAGTCATCTCCTCCAACCCCTACAACCTCTCCCTATTTCTGTCACCTCCTGCAGCCCCTATACTCCCTCCCTACACCCATCACCTTCTCCAGCTCCTACACCCCCTCCTTACATCCATCATCACCTCCAGCCCCTACATCCCCTCAATATCATCTCCACCCCCTCCCTATCTCCAACATCTCCTCCAGCCCCTACACCCCCACCCAATCTTCATCATCTCCTCCAATCCCTACACCCCCTCCCTATCTCCGTCACTTCCTCCAATCCCTACATCCCCTGCCTATCTTCAACATCTCCTCCAGTCCCTGCAACTCCTCCCTATCTCCATCATCGCCTCTAGACCTTACACCCCTCCCTTTGTGATCTTCTGATCCAGATGTCTAGCATGTCCACTGCACCTCAGCTGCCCGCTAGAATTCCTTCCTTAAACCTCTCCACCTCTATCTCTCTCAGCTCTAACACTTAGGGAGGTGACAGTCTAGTGGAATTATCACTGGATTGTTAATGCAGAGACCCAGGTCATGCTCTGGGAACCTGGGAACTGTATTCAAACTTAGAGAAGGAAACTGTTGTCCTTACCTGATCTGACTTACCTGTGACTCCAAACCCACAGCAATGTGGCTGACTCTTATAGAATCATACAATCCCTACAGTGTGGAAGCAGGCCATTTGGTCCATCTAGTCCAAACTGACCCTTCAAAGAACATCCCACCCAGACCTACCCACCTCATCAGGACTGGGGCACAAGAAACCAAACGTAGGAAGACAGCACCAATGTTTGCAGGTTATGGAGGGATACACTTATTTTGGTGACTTGGATGTGAATATAAGTGGCCCCTCTCTCTCTTTCTCTCTCTATTATACAGCTACACTTAATTTATTGTAACCTTTTCACTGATGAAAGGATTTTACAGACTGTGAAATCGCGCTGCGTTCACCCTGGCACTTCCTTGACCAGCAACTCCGCCTGCCGGCCTAGGCTAGCTCGGCTTCACTGCTTTTGCCATATCTCCATCCTAACTAGGCCGAAGCTGTTTGCTTCCACTTCTCATACTGTGTAAATTATTGTCCCCTTACAAAGTTTGTGCTCCTGTCCTGATGAGTGCAAGACATCAAGAGCTTTCACTATGTCCATTTTGCAGCAAAATTCAAGTTCTGTACGAGAAAGCTACTGTTTGTTTACTTAATTAACGTACAGACTGATGGGACCAATATTGGGTTGGAATGCTTTCACACAGGATTTTTAACTGCCCTGTGGGTCATGAGGGATGCACAATAAATTCTGGCCTATCATTCTGTCAATGAATAAAACCAAAATGAACTCCTTCAGGCCTTTTTGACTAAGTTACTGGCCCCTGCCTAAATATGTGCTTATCTGGTTTGATGTCAAAAGAGGTTTTATAAATGCTCCTGTAAAGAATGAACAGAGATCTCACCCAGAGGGTGAAAGCAGACCGTGTTGGCTCACAGCTGAGCTGGAGTCCATGTGGGAGGATAGTGCAAGACAGACACAGATCGAGTGAGAGTCCAGATCTCCCAGTACCAGGAGCTACAGCAAGGAGCTCTCGCTCAGGACATTTTAATGCATTAAAGGCACTATTTAAATATAAGCTGTTGTTGGTATCATCTATCTAATGAATTTTTAATTAAAATATTTCAAAAAAGCAATTTCAATATTGCATAAGGTGAGGGGTTAATGGAACAATATCTACTCATGTTGTAAACACCTGATCCAGCCATTAAACATTTACCAGAAATAAATACCATAATAAAAGGTCCAGGACATGGCAGTTATTGTAACTGGTTTCTGGATCAGTTTACTAAAGTACAGCAATGATAAGTGATGTGGTTTTTGGGTAGCTCTCACTCTACAGATGATTGCAACAAGTTGACTCTTGCAACCACAGATGATTAAAGTAAAATTAACATTTGAAAACTTGTCTAAAAAGCAAACAGGCTTCAACAGTTTTCTCCTTCCTGCGTCTTTAAAGGAATAACTCCAGAGCATTCCCAAATGGTCCATGGCTCATGGTCTGGCTCAATACCAGACTCCTCGCATCTTCCTCATCCTATCCCCCACTCCACCATCCCCTCCTATTCCTTGCTCTAACATGTATTTATTTGGTTTCCTCTTTTAGCAAGTTACGGGGTGATCTGATCAAAATCTTCAAGATATTAACAGGAAAAGGCAGGGGTGGATAAAGTTAAACTATCCCCATTGGTTGTGGATTCTAGAACTAGGGGTACAGTCTGGGAATGAGGGCCAAGCCATTCAGGAGAGATGTTAGGAAGCACAGCTACACACAAAGGGTGGGAGAGCTTTTGAATTCTCTTCCACAAACAGCAGTGGATGCTGGATCAGTTGCTAAATCAGAGATGAATACATGCTTCAAGATATGGGCCACAGGCAGGTATATGGAGTTAGGCCACAGGTCAGCCACAATATTATTTAATGGTGGAACAGGTTTGAGGGGCTGAATGGCCTTCTCCTGTTCCTCTAGTCCTTAACTCTATCGATACTTGTTCACCTTTAACATTCCTTGAACGATGAGTTCCACATTTCACTCATTCTCTGGGGAAAGAGATTTTTCCTGAATTCTGCAGAGGAATTATTTGTGTGTGTGTTCTATTGACCACCCTTTGTTCTGGACTCCCTGTTAATGAAACATCATTCTCCAGTCTAATTTATCAATTCCTCTATCGGATCACTCCCTGGTTCTTTATTGAAGAAACTTCACATCTGCAGCAGTTTTCAAAATTTCTGATAAGTTGTAACCTCTCAGTTGTGGTCCTATTTATGTGAATGGCTTTTTGGAGCTTATTTCGAATATAGAGATCAGAACACACTGGTTACGAACTGGAACTGATTAAGGCAGAGAACAGAGAAACATTTTATTGACAAAAGTCACAGCATGTTGCGATGTGATGGTAAAATATTGATCTCTAAGCCAGGTTCTCACCCTCAGACAAGAGCAAACTGCCATCAAGACACACAATCAGTGACACGAAGGAGTCTTGATACCCTGGGCACACCGCTATATTGTGACACTTGGTCCATTAGCACAAACCACAAACCCTTAGCCCATCCCATAACTGGCTCTGCCTTCCGCTTCAAGAGAATTTAATCTCTCATGGTCCAATCCTCCACCAACCATCGAACTGGAACAGTCTCCCAGTCAGCACTGAGCAGGGCAAACAGAGCAGGATATCAGGGGAAGGAGGAGAACAACATCAAACTCTCACTCTGTAGGCTGAACAATGAGAGTGAACTGCAGTGACAGTGAAGAGAAACGTTTTCTGGACAATGTACTTGCTGTGGACTGACCTGACAGAGGGTTGGAAGCAGATTCAATAAGAAAAGGAATTAAATAGTAATTGAGGAAATAGATTGACGGCTCGGAGGAAGGATAAGACGATTGGGACCAATTAGATAGCTGCAGCAAAGAGCCAGCACAGCTTTGATGGGCTGAATGATATCCTCTATGCTATGAGATTCAATGAAGAATGAATCTTGTAACAAATCTATTTGTGAAAGATCAGACCACCTCAGTGAATTTTAATGCAACATCAGTAGCTATGCTGCTACTTAGTTTATCAAAACAGCTCTGCATAAATGGCTTTTGACAATGAAATTCTCAGGAGGAAGTGGATTAATTTAGCCTCAATAATACTAACAAAGCCTTACCTCTAGAATAGAGAGTACATCTGCATCATACAATACATGGCAATATTGTCCACACCACACTATCACCAGCTGCCTCAGAATCCCCTTCTGCAAGGACATTGCCCAGAACACAAAGTTCACCCGGAATAATTGGAAAGCAATTTGTAAACATCCCCCACAATCAACATCATTCAACATTTACAAATAGAAATGTTTTGACAGGTTATCATTGTAATAATTACTTAATGAAGTACAAAACACTCCAGAAACACCTTTGAGCTTCTCGATTGACTATGTATTGAGGACTGCAGTTCCCCAAGCACATTCCTGAAAGTCTGGGAGTCACAGAATCATACAGCATGGAAGCAGACTCTTCAGTCCAACTCAGTCAGATTATACCCCAATTTAAGTGAAATGTGCAAAATAAGTTTTCAGTAACAAGTCCAAGTTATCTTTTTCTGTATTTTACAACAGTGACATAGTGAGACTTAGAAACGTTGACTCTGTCAGGCTGGAGTGTTCACAGTCAAGCAGAAACTAAGTTCTACATTTCAACCATCTCCTTGTTTTTATTAGACAGTGATACCTTGCAGCTTAACATCTGAATGTATTCACTGCAACAGCACATCTGGTGAGGCGCACACAAAGCTGACAGCAAATTTGTGAAGTTTGGAGAACCAAGCTTTGGAAATTTCAAAGTGACAGACCAACTATTGTCAACACGTGAAAAGAAAATTCAGAAATGCAAAGAAAGTTGCAGCCAGGCGGCGCTGCCCTTGGCTACTGAAGGATCAGGGCTTCCTCATCTGAAATAATTTAGCAGCACATTAATCCAACAAGTACCCATACACGTGATATACATTCACATACCTTTGTTGTTGTAGACATCCAGGTAGTTGGGAGCTGAAAAGATGGTGATTAGTGAAGGGAAGCCTGTTGTTTGACTCTTTCTATACATTCGGTACCTGTGAACATTAATGTACTGAGTTACACAAAGGTTGGGCATTCACACAATTGCATACTATTTACTGAAGTGTACCATCATCAAAAGTTTACCCTTCACCTGCCACAGTAAATGACTGCTACATTGTAGGATGTTATGGTGTTAATTAACTCCTTTTCTGTGAATTCACCCCAGACATGCAGCAAGTAATGGTTAGTTCAATCAGTGAGGCTATGGATGTTATATATGCGATTGTCATTGTTCAAAACATTTCACTTCAGTACACTCACAAATTAAAACTACCAATGTTTCAAAATATTTCCTGACAGCCTCCAGGGATTTTGATTCCATTGTGCTATAAAGAACCCCATCCCACATTGTCAACATATCTCAAAGTGAAGACATTTCTGATAACAGGGCTAACATGGCCTTTTATCAGTTGAAACCTGTGCTGTTACCTCACTGTCACATTTTAGTTTGGAGCAGTGGTTAAAGTTCAGAAACTCTCGGCGGGGAATCCAAAAGCACCAAGTGCCCATTGAGTGAGCTTCTGGAATGTGTTGTGGTTTGAGGTGCTGGGTGCTGACTCCCTGTGTCCCTTCAGGAGGGAGCTGGACCGGTTCCTGACTGGGGCAGAGATCACATTGTACAAAAGGTCAGTGTCTTCGTAGGGAACAGGTGGATCGCTTGGATTAGTTTCAGTAGCCTGAGGGACACAGGGAGGAAATCTCCCCTTACTGGCCCCGGGCTTACAGGTCTGTCTTTGGAACGTCTGAAACAGAAACAGGAGACGTTTGAAACACTCAGCGGGTGCAAACAGCATCGCGGAGAGGGGAACACAGCAAACGTATTGGGCCTGACAGCCATCGTCAGAACAGACTCACTGACTCAGTTTCCTTCTCCACAGGCGCTGTGAAGCCTGTTGGGGATTTTCAGAATGCTCTGGTTCTACTTGAGGTTCCCAGCACTTGCAATATTTTACTCCTTACCCAAACGGACTTAGGAAACAGTCAGAGGATGCAGACAGCGCACATTAGGTTCACTCAGCTTGGCTGACTTTTAATCAATAGAATCACCTGAATCAAAATTCTCTTCAACAGATCATTGTTACAACCAAAACAATTCACTGGACAGGAAGATGTCAGGGGCTCTGGTGGTGTAATGGCAGTGTCCCTACCTCTGAGGCAGGGGGCCCGGCTTCACGACTCCAGTTGTTGCGGAGATGTGTCTTAACACCTCCGAACGGGCTGAATGGAAAATATTCACAGGAAGCCATCCCTAAACAATTCAGCATTTATTGATCAACGTAATGAATTTAAGCTGCTCAGTGGTGCACACCCAGTATGAGAGTCATTATAAAGGACTTAACTTAATGAAAGCAGGAATAACATTACATTTCTGTTGGAAAAGCAAACACTTACCCAGCATCCTGTGCTTCATGAGCTCGGATTACTGATAATAAATTATTGTGTTGTAGGAATTCACATACTGCAGGGTAACTGCAAATAAACAGATTAAAACTGGTTCAAGTGTGAAACCTTGTTTAAAATGATCATGAGATAAACACAAGACAGAAATGGACGGGAGACAATGGCAGATGGAGATGAAGAGCTGATGGAGGAGGATTGTGTGGACCACAAATACAGCATTGGACCTCCTGTACAAATGATTCTGGATCAGTGGTGCTGGAAGAGCACAGCAGTTCAGGCAGCGGCAAAGGAGCAGTGAAATCAACGTTTCGGGCAAAAGCCCTTCATCAAGGTTTCCAGCATCTGCAGTCATTGTTTTTACCTCCTGTACAAATGGCCTATTTCAATCCTGTACATTGTGTGGAATTCCCAGCTTAAAGCCCGATAGTCACAAATCAATTTATAAAAACTCAACAACATAATCGTTGGCGATCTGCAAGCGTCCCCCCCAGGTGTCGATGGCTTTGTCCTTTCAGTAGGTGACGTGGAGGATGAGGTTCTGTTGATCCTTCACCTTCTCAGGCCAGTGATCCAACACCAACCGACTCTGTCCACGAAACACCTCCACTTTCAAATTCTCATCCTAGATTTCGAATCCCTGGCTGCCTTCAGCCTACTCCAGCCCCACAATATTTCTTTGTTCCTGCAAAGCAGACATCTCAATCCCTGGAGATTTCCATCGCTCTGTCAGCAGCCGTGCCTACTGTTTCTAAATCAGAGGCTGTGGAACATCTGCTGAAAACCTCTCAGTGTTTCTCTGTCCCCCTCCAAACCCACTCCTTATCCAAACCTTTGCCCTGACGAGGCTGCTTACATTCATGTGACCCACCTCCAGATGCTTCATTTCAATCAAAGTGAGGGATAACCACAAGTAGCTAGCAATTCTGATGCAGAGAACTTGCTCTTTATTAAAAGAGCAAAGATCTTTGCAAGTTTAGGGCAGGTGATGGCCTAGTCTTACTAATCACCAGACTATTAATCCAGAGATGAGGAGGCTAAGATAAAAGGTAGGGAGGAGGGACTTGGGGGAGGGGCATTGGAGATGCAATAGGTGGAAGGAGGTCAAGGTGAGGCAACGCCCCTCCCCCAAGTCCCTCCTCCCTACCTTTTATCTTAGCCTGCTGGACACACTTTCCTCATTCCTGATGAAGGGCTTATGCCCGAAACGTCGAATCTCCTGTTCCTTAGATGCTGCCTGACCTGCTGCGCTTTTCCAGCAACACATTTTCAGCTCTGATCTCCAGCATCTGCAGACCTCACTCTCTCCTCCTATTAATCTGGAGACCCAGGGCATGTTCTGGGTTTGAATCCTCCCAAGGCAGGTGGGGAATTTGAAGTTTATTCATATCTGAAATGGCTGAGCACGATGCTCAGTTCAAGAGTAATTAGGGATGGGCAACACACACAGGGCACAAATCAAAATAGGAATTACTGGAAAAAAACTCTGTATATCGGGCAGCATCTATGGAGGGAAACCAGAGTTAACATTTGGGGCCCAGTGACTCTTGTTCAGAATGAATACAGGTCCTGCCAGTGATACACTCATCCTTTGGAAGAATAAAGATATAAGAAATGCAGATATCCACAAATCTTCAACTGCAAGTCCACAATAAGTATTCAATGTGGATGTTTTCATAACTGTTGCCCAAAGTAAATTAATCTGCTCGAAACATCCATGTTATAAACTCAGCTTGCAAGAGAAGACATTGCTTTCTCACTCACTGTTATGTTAAAGCAGGACAGAGGAGATACTCCACTCCAGCTTGGGTAAAACATCACGAGAGAAACCCCTTTACCTATCTGTACCACATGCTGATTTCCGAGATTCACAATGAAGTGTTCAATCGATTGACACACGACTCAATCTAACAGCGGTTAAATAACACGTTGCCAAATTGTAATCAAGCTGTTTCCCAAGAGTTGTATTTGCTCTGTGTATATCCATCTCTCCTCAGGTTTAAATAAAACAAAGACTGCAATCTGACCTGAAAAAGCACCAACCATCTGAGGACTCAGTTAGCACAGACAAACATCAGCCGAAATGTTTGATTCCAGTGTGATGATGTGCTTCTGGGCTATAAAATGCTTTAGCCCTGGGGAGCACAGCGCATTGGGAACTGCACAGAGGGTCAAAATTTGGGGGATATTTTAGATCTCGGAGAGTCACGGGGTTGGATGGAAGTGATTGAGGTATAGAGATGGCAGTAGGGAAAACCAATTCAAATTGGAGGATAACTTTCAAATCAAACCAGGAGCTAGTGTTGGTCATCAAACACAGGGCACAGTTACAATGTGTAAAAAACCATTTGGATAAGTACATAATAGGAGAGGCTACGAGGGACAAGGACCAGGAACTGGCAAGTGGGACCTGGTTTAAACTGGGATTCTGTTCGGCATGGACTGGTCAGTTTCTGTGCTGTATGACCCGATGCCAAGTGAGATTGGAAGGTGGTGGGCACGGACACCGGTAAGAGGAAACTGTTGTTGACATTCTGACATCTGGAGTCTGACTGCTTCGAATGGCTTCGGAAGAGGTGAGCAGAAACAAAAATCTCAGCTAACCAGGGCCCAGAGAAAACAGGAGCCAGTGAATCATGCAGCATCTCAACATACTGAATAGCTCTGCAAATGCAACAGAGTCAGAGATGCTAGAATGGGACTCCGTTCAGCCACTCCAGGGGATGTTTCTCACAGGATTGACCACCACAGTACAGACTAGTGCCTCATGAGCAAGAAGGCTGCCACCTGAAGCGAGAATGATGGCAGAGTGTTCTGACTGAGTGACAGTGCTCCCCGTGGAGCTGAGCTCACACTTGGAGGATCATTCATAAATATTGAGTGTATGTTATTAACCAGCAGCTGCAGCTTCATGAATGGGAAAAGAGCAACATCAACCTTTTCTTTCAGGCAATACGGGAGGATTATGGGGGGTCCCACATATTGTTCTGTTTTCAGGGCTCGCTGGCAGAAATATCAGTAATCATCTTCTGAAAACCAATCCATTGGCTCATGTCTGTCCACACGCTCAACTTTCAATTACTCACCTTTTCCGGTATAAGGTTTGTCTT
This sequence comes from Hemiscyllium ocellatum, assembly GCF_020745735.1. Lineage (NCBI taxonomy): Eukaryota > Metazoa > Chordata > Chondrichthyes > Orectolobiformes > Hemiscylliidae > Hemiscyllium > Hemiscyllium ocellatum. The sequence goes on from NC_083436.1 coordinate 45,120,941, forward strand.
AGTGGCCCGGGGAGACTCTACTGTGTCCAAGAATATTCCAATCTAACGCACATAGCCTTCGCAGCTGGTAAAAACGTTGAATTGACACGTTCAAAAGGGAGTTGGGAGAAACATTTGGAAATAAATACTTGTTGGGCCACGGCAAAAGAGGAGAGAGGTGGGACAATTTGGATAGTTCCTTCAGAACACTGCCTGGTAAAGATGGGCTGAACAGCCTAAATATAATGCACCATTCTATATTCTATCAAAGATACAGAACTGAAATGGATAAAACAATACTAAATTAGAACGCGAGGCACTTTTAAAAAAGGGTTAAGTTTCCACTTCCTGATTTAACTATTCTCCGTCTTTTATGCCCAGGACACGGTCTGAATTATTCCATGTTGGGGAGTATCAGTTCAAATAAATTCAACATCACATGGCTTTCCCCGAGCAGTGTCCAACCAACAACAATGGGAGAGAGAACATGGGAACTAACTCACCATTCCCTTGTTTCTTGGACCGGACTTGCAGGCAGTACTTCCTGCACACCCTGCCTGTGTCTACATTTACACTCAGTCATAGAGATCTATAGCACGGAAACAGACCCTTCAGTCCAACCCGTCCATGCCGACCAGATATCCCAACCCAATCTAGTCCCATTTGCCAGCACCCGGCCCATATCCCTCCAAACCCTTCCTATTCATATACCCATCCAGAAGACTCTTAAATGCTGTAATTGTACCAGCCTCCACCACATCCTCTGGCAGCTCATTCCATACCACATATCACCCTCAGTGTGAAAAAGTTGCCCCTTGGGTCTCTTTTATATCTTTCCCCTCTCACCCTAAACCTATGCCCTTTAGTTCTGGACTCCCCCACCCCAGGGAAGAGACTTTGTCTATTTATCCTATCCATGACCCTCATGATTTCATAAATCTCTACAAGGTCACCCCTCAGCCCCAGACAGTCCAGGAAAAACAGTCCCGGCCTGTTCAGCCTCTCGCTACAGCTCAAATCCTCCCCTTGCTGTCAATTTCCCAGAAGGTTACTTCTCTCACACACACACACACACACACAGCTCCATGGTAGGTCTGAACAATCCAGCACACCCTGTGACAGTAGTTTGCAGAAACGTTTCAAGCCATCAGTCAATCACTTCACAAACTGATGAGCCCACGTCAGCACTTCCCTATATGGCGATCCAAGGGGAGATACCAAGAGCCAGCCTGCTTTGCCTGTTCCCTGGCAGGTTATCAACTGCTGCCAGTTGTTGGTAAGGTCAGGTGAGAAGTTCAGATGTTCACATCAGTAAACTGCACCCCCACACAACCACCAGCACTATTACAACCTGACTTATTTTCAGACAAAACAGCTTAGACATTTAGAGAAGGTTAGAGACGCAAAGCTGCAGATGCTGGGATCCAAAATAGACAGGCAGGAGGCTGGGGGAACACAGCAAGGCAGGCAGCGTCAGGAGGGAGAGGGACACAGCAAGGCAGGCAGCATCAGGAGGGAGAGGGACACAGCAAGGCAGGCAGCATCAGGAGGGAGAGGGACACAGCAAGGCAGGCAGGATCAGGAGGGAGGGGAACACAGTAAGGCAGGCAGCATCAGGAGGGAGGGGAACACAGCAAGGCAGGCAGCATCAGGAGGGAGAGGGACACAGCAAGGCAGGCAGGATCAGGAGGGAGGGGAACACAGCAAGGCAGGCAGCATCAGGAGGGAGGGGAACACAGCAAGGCAGGCAGCATCAGGAGGGAGAGGGACACAGCAAGGCAGGCAGGATCAGGAGGGAGGGGAACACAGCGAGGCAGGCAGCATCAGGAGGGAGGGGAACACAGCAAGGCAGGCAGCATCAGGAGGGAGGGGGACACAGCAAGGCAGGCAGTATCAGGAGGGAGGGGAACACAGCAAGGCAGGCAGCATCAGGAGGTGCAGAAGAATCCTGAGGAAGTGTTCTACCCAAAACATTGACTTCACCTCCTGATACTGTCCGGTTTGCTGTGTTCTTCCAGCCTCCTGTTTGTCTACTCTTGACATTTATATAAAATAAAGTTTCTCTGACAGATTTGAGTTTTGACACTTCAGAGATTTCGGTGGTGTGGACTGGCTGCATAGAGTCAGGGCTGAAAATGTGTTGCTGGTTAAAGCGCAGCAGGTCAGGCAGCATCCAAGGAACAGGAAATTCGACGTTTCGGGCATAAGCCCTTCATCAGGATTCCTGATAAAGGGCTTGTGCCCGAAACGTCGAATTTCCTGTTCCTTGGATGCTGCCTGACCTGCTGCGCTTTAACCAGCAACACATTTTCAGCTGTGATCTCCAGCATCTGCAGTCCTCACTTTTTACTGCATAGAGTCAGGGTCCACTGATTCAGCATTTGAGGATTTCCTCCCAGACACTGCAAGGTTCCAAAATTCCTGAAGGTACTGTCATTAAAACTGCACACCATCGGTAACCACTGGGCTTGCAGGGGCTGGTGTTCCCATGCACCTGCTGCCCTTGTCCTCCTGGATGGAAGTGGGCTTTAGCACAAGAACAAAGAACAAAAAATCAATACAGCACAGGAACATGCCCTTTGGCCCATCAAGCCTGTGCAGGTACAAGGCACTGTTTCAGGATCTTTGGTGAATTTAGCTCCCATTCAAAGGGCTGCCAGCACTGCTGGGTCAGCAGCTCTCTGAGTGGGACCCCTCCTCCATCCCTCCCACCTGGGCTCACTGGTCTGGGAGAGGGGCCACCTGGTGCCCATGAGCAGGACGGGTCTCCCACCAGCTCCCCACAGCTGCAGGACAGGCTCCCAACACCATCACGACAAACCACAAAGCTGGAGGGAGAGTGAGCTGGGACGGAGTGTGAGCTGGGAGGGAGGGAGGGGGAGTGTGAGCTGGGAGGGAGGGAGGGGGAGAGTGAGCTGGGAGGGAGGGAGGGGGTGAGTGAGCTGGGACGGAGTGTGAGGTGGGAGGGAGGGGGAGAGTGAGCTAGGAGGGAGGGGAGAGTGAGCTGGGAGGGAGGGAGGGAGGGGGAGAGTGAGCTGGGAGGGAGGGGAAAGTGAGCTGGGAGGGAGGGGAAAGTGAGCTGGGAGGGAGGGAGGGGGAGAGTGAGCTGGGAGGGAGGGAGGGAGGGGGAGAGTGAGCTAGGAGGGAGGGGAAAGTGAGCTGGGAGGGAGGGAGGGGGAAAGTGAGCTGGGAGGGAGGGAGGGGGAGAGTGAGCTGGGAGGGAGTGTGAGCTGGGAGGGAGGGGAGAGTGAGCTGGGAGGGAGGGAGGGGGAGAGTGAGCTGGAAGGGAGGGAAGGGGAGAGTGAGCTGGGAGGGAGGGAAGGGGAGAGTGAGCTGGGAGGGAGGGAAGGGGAGTGTCGCTTGCGGGTGGAATCAAACCCAGGTCCCTGGCGCTGTGAGACAGCAGTGCTAACCACTGAGCCACTGTGCTCTATTAGACGGAGGATGCTCTGGTGATGGAGTGAGTTCAAATGAGGTTTCCCAGATGGATTTCTGGGATGGCAGGACTGGCATGTGGAGAGAGACTGGATCAGTGTGGACAATAATCGCTGCAGTTTGGAAGAATGAGGGGGATCTCACAGAAACTGATAAAATTCTAACAGGACGAGACAGTAAAAACAGGAAGGGTGTCTAGACTCGGGCTCACAATCTAGGGTATGGAGGGGCCACCTAGGACTGAGCTGAGGGGAAATGTCTTCACCCAGAGAATGGGGAGCCTGGGGAATTCTCTCCCACAGAAACTAGCTGAGGCCAAAATGTTTGAGAGGAGGAGTTAGGTACATTTCTTAGGGTTAAAGGGATCAAAGGGTGTGGGGAGAAAGTGGAAACAGGAGAATGGGTTGCATGGTCAGCCACAATCATATTGAAAGGTAGAGCAGATATGAAGGGCTGAATGGCTTACTCTTTCCAACTCTCGGTGTTGCTCCACTAAAGCCGGTCTTGTCTATCTAAACTAACATTACCAGCATGTTTTAACTGGGTCCACTGCTCGCTGAAATGCAAACTTATTTCAAGAACTTGCTTCCAAATAAACCTGTTGGACCATAACCTGGTGTGTGATTTCTAACCTTATTTCAAGGTAGCATCTCCAACCACAAATCCCCTTCCCTTTAACAGTGGTCAGACTGATTGAACACATCCATTTTAGTTGGTGTTTTAAGGCCTGACATTTACCTAAAGACCAGGAGAGGACATTCAGCTCCCTGGAGTCTACTCCATCAGTTAGAGCAATGACTGACTACCAGCTACCAAGCCTGACTTGGTAACTCTTAAAACCAACTTGCCCACGGAAAGCTACGCTACTCCAGGCTGACTCCAGCAACAACAGCATTTCAGGGGAAAGTGTGTACCAGACTAAACAAAAAATGTGGATGCTGGAAACCAGAAACAAAAACAGAAATTACTGGAGAAACTCAGCAGGTCTGCCATCATCTGTGAAGAGAAAGTACAGTTAACGTTCCAGGTCCAGTGACATTCCCTTGTTCTGAAGGAGTGTCATACCCAAACTTGAAACATTAACTCTGCTTTCTGTCTCCACAGATGCTGCCAGACCTGCTGAGTTTCTCCAGCAATTTCTGTTTTTGCTTCAGGGTTCCAGAGTCCAACTCCCCAATGTGGAGAAATGTTTCCTGACATAACTCCCTGAATATTCTGGTTCAGATTTCAAGTTAACATCCCATTTTGTACCAACATCCTCACCCTACCCCAGCCCCATGCCAGAAGCAAGTGGTTCTACACGGTCTTCAGATCAAATGCTAAATTATGTTTGATACTGTATAGTATATTACAGATAACAATGCTATATTTTGATAATAAGCTGTAAATCAGAAAAAGCATTAAATAAAAGTATACCTTACCACAAATTAGGAATAATTTGTTCTGCGCTTTAAGGGGTTTTGACTTTGAACAGGAACATTGGGGTTGTAGTACCAGACATGGCCAGGAGATGGTGATGCGCCACAGTAGCAGCTTCAGAGAGGAATTGACCAATTGACCAGAGCAAAGCTGGATGCTGACCCAAAAGGTCAGGGTTCAAAATCCCACATCTCTCTGAGGTCTCTCATACCTGATCCAAACAGGTTAACTCAAAAATATCTTTCTGGTTGATCCCTACAAGTTGGTACTCACTGCCCTGAGTGTTTGACTCCCTGGCTGCTCTGTCTCATCAGAAAGTGGCTCTTTCACCAGGATGAAATCTAACGCCCTCCCATACTGGGGGGGGGGAAACTGGGTATTTCATCAGGTGGGGGGCGCAGATGGGGCTGTAGGTGGCTTTCCGGTCTCAGAACTTTGAGAGAGTTGGGGACAGAGGGGAACATGGTGGCCATCACTCAGAAGGTGGTGCAGGGGAAGCTGGAAGGTCTGAAGGTGGATAAGTCACTCAGACCGGATGGACCACAGCCCAGAGCTCTGAAGGAAATAGCTGAGGAGATTCTAGAGGCATTGGTGGTGATCCTTCAGGAATCACTGGAATCAGGGACGGTTCCAGAGGACTGGGAAACTGCTAATGTAACACCCCTGTTTAATAAAGGAGGGAGGCAGAAGATGGGAAGCTATATGTCAGTTAGCCTGACCTCAGTCACTGGTGAGAGTTGAGTCCATTATACAATATGAAATTGGAACTGCATGGTAAAATAGGGCTGAGGCAAGGGCAGCTTACATCTGACCAATTGGTTAGAACGCTTTGAGGAGATAATGAGCAAGCTAGACAAAGGAGAGCCAGGGGACATGATCTATTTGGATTTCCAGAAGGCCTTTGACAAGGTGCCACACAGGAGTCTGCTCAATAAGGTAAGAGCCCATAGTGTTAGGGGCAAGGAACGAGCATGGATAAAGAATTGACTAAGCTCCTCAGATGCTGCCTGACATGCTGGGCTTTTCCAGCACCACTCTGATCCGGACTCTAATCTCTAGCATCTGCAGTCCTTACTTTAGCCTGACCGATGGAAGGCCGAGTGACAGGCTACGCACTTTAGTCGGAGCAACAGAGGTCCAGACTACTGTCTAATGGGAAAAGGCTTGGGAAATCTAACGCACAAAGGGACTTAAACCTAGTCCTGAACTAAGACTCCTAAGTTAACGGGCAGATTCACTTGGGGGTTAGGAAGGCAGATACAATGTTAGCATTTATTTCAAGAGGGGAAGAATACAGCAGCAGGGATGTATTACTGAGGCAATAGAAGGCTCTGGTCAAATCACATTTGGAATATTGAGAGCAGTTTTGGGCATCATATCGAAGGCAGGACGTGCTGGGCTCGACAGGGGTCGAGAGGAGGTTTCCAACAATGATCCTGGATGGCAGACTGCTGCTGGTGTTCACTGAGCTGTGGAGTTGGTCACAGGTCTAACAATCTGTGGGAGCTCTGAGCACAATCAGCAAACTAATGTGCAGCCTCCAACCGATTAACTGTTTCCAAGGCAGAGGGAGAGAGATTCCTGATGACCAAGGGGATGCTGATTATCAGGGGAAATTCAGGAACGCAGACTCAAATCAGCCAGAATCGCATTGAATGGTGGGTTAGGTTTGAAGGGCTGAGTGGCCTACTCCTGCTCCTTGTTTGTGCGGTGGCCATAGCATTTGATTAAAGGGGACAGAAGGTGACCCGAAATGTTGGGTGGGGATGGTGAGGGATAACCGCTTTCTTTCATTGGCAGCCTAAGGGCTTGTCATACCAGCAGCATTTACACAGCGAGTCTAGTTCAGATGATACCAGACCAACTGAGTTCCTCCAGCACTTTCCCACAAACATCTTCTTTGGTCGTGGGAGCCTCCTGTGCACTATTTATCTGCTGCATTTCTCACGCTGCCACAGTGACTACACCTTAAGTAGTACTTGGACCGTATGCTTTGTGATGCTCGGAAGCTGTGAACAGTGGAAATACTTGTTCTTTCTTGTGACTGAGACCCCCCCCTCCCCCCATACAGCACAGGTCATTATCGTTAACCGTGTTCCGTGCTAATGAACCCCACACACTGGGAAAAATGGTCAGAACTGGAAGATGGACATGGAGTCTCTGGCCTCGGCGGATCCAGGAGAATGTTCTTTCATGTTGCAGCTCACTGAGTGGGTGTGTCAGAGCCCAGCCAACTCTGTCGCACCAATCTGTCACAAAGCTTCCAGCCCACAGGTTTCAATTCAATCCAGAATGTGTGGGATTCACACTCCTCATAACGATTACTAAACACCACCTCAAAAACACACAAAGCTGCTTCATTTACACTGAGACACTGATTGGAGGATGGAAACCACCAGCTTCCGTGGCCCAGAGAAGCCGAAGCTGCAGTCTGTGTCAGCTCAGCTCCCCCTGAGGGGATACCTCTCCCCACTGGCCCTGGACATGGAGCCACACAGCTGGAAATCGACAGCAGCTTCTGTGACTCTGCAGCCTCCCCTCACATCCCTCGCTGCTCAGATCAAGGAAACAGCATCTAAATGGAACTCTCTTTCAGAGTCTCACCCTTAACTGCCTGGAAATGCACCCCCGACAGCCTGAGAATGTGGGGTAGGGACAGGGGCCTTAACTTCTGTAGGGAGGTGAGAGTTACACTGCAGGCACCAGTGCTAGACTCCGAGGGGTTCATAAACATGGCCATGTGAGGGGACAGAATGTAGGCTGCTCATTAAAGAAAGCTGCTATCCAACACTCTCCCCAACCAATCAACACAGGTAGGCCACTCAGCCCTTCGAGCCTAACCCATCATTCAATGCAATCCTGGCTGATCTGAGTCTACATTCCTGCGTTTCCCCTGATAATCATCATCCCCTTGGTCATCAGGAATCTCTCTCCCTCTGCCTTGGAAACAGTTAATCGGTTGGAGGCTGCACATTAGTCTGCTGATTGTGCTCAGAGCTCCCACAGATTGTCAGACCTGTGACCAACCCCACAGCTCAGTGAACACCAGCAGCAATCTCCCATCACTCTCCACACACGGCTCAAATTTAAAAACAAACTGCACTCAGCCACATCTACAAATTGTACAAAATGGATCCATTAAGCATGATCCTTTCTAAAGTGCCTGCTTAGGCCACTCTTTTAATCCAAAGTGCTCACTTACTGACTGCTGCTTTTGGATAATGAGCATGTGCAACACCCAGTCATTGAGGTAGGAGAACCCTGAAGAGGAAGCTCTCTTCATGTTTAACTCCATTCCCTGTTGTGGCTCTACAATCCTTCATCTCATTTTCCAACAAAACTGCACAACTTGTTCAAAAGTTCCAACCACAACTCCAGGCTCAGCAGTTTGAACTTGGAGTTTAAGATTTCTCTCCCCTTTGTGAGAGTAAGTCTTCCCTGAGCTCATCCCGAAATGGTCAGGCTTGGATTTGAAAGCGAGAGTCTTGTTCCTCTCCGCACAGATGCTGTCAGCCCTTCTGACAAAGTAGCTCCTGTACCTTTATATTCCAAACATTAGCACAGGCTTATTTTCCAATGTTTTGCAGGACAATAATGCAGACTAACGTCATTAGCAAGCTAAAATATTAAACTAACTTCCGAGGATACCAACAATTGCAGCTTATGTACAAACATCAGAGTTTGAGCAAACCACTGTTCCCTGTCGTTGTGAATTTTGTGCATGCTCTGTAACATTCAGGGAATTGTCACAACAATTAGGGAGTGAGGGACAATGGAGGGTAGCCACGCGAGGATATTATTCAAACTCATCAGAACTGTTCCTAAATGGTTCATTAAAAGGATTTAATTATCTCGAGCCTGGTCCAAATAGACTCTCCCCCCCCCCCCCCACAAAAAAACAAATATATTTAAATAGAAATGCCTACAATCCTGCTCAAAAAGTTGATTACCCCTTCCAGTTCATTTCTATGGAAAGAATCGTGGCAGCTCTCCCTCACTGGTTGTCGATAGAGGTATATTTTCAGAGAGGGGGTGTTAGGTAAACCACAGTGAGGGGGGGTTAGCTGACAGATCTGCTGACTGTTATACAAATAATATGAGATCACATTGGGGTGGACACAGTTGGTCAGTAAGGTGGTGGTGGAGTAGGGGCTGTTGAGCCCAGGGCTCATCCCTCCCCTCCTTCCCCATTTAGACCACAAGACAAAGCAGCAGAAATTAGGCCATTCAGTCCACCATTCAATCATGGCTGATACGTTTCTCAACCCCATTCTCCTGCTTTCCCCCAATAACCTTTGATCCTCTTGCTATTCAAGAGCCTATCGATCTCCTTCTTAAATAACTCAATGACCTGGCCTCCACAGCCTCCAAGACTGTGCCTTCGGGTCCTAGTCTCTCCTCCCAAAGGAAACACCTTCCCAACCTCTATTGTCCAGGTCGTTCAGTATTCTGTATGTTTCAACCAGAACCCCCCTCATCCTTCTAAACTCCATCGAGTACAGTCCCAGAGTCCTCAAATGTTCCTCATATGTAAAGCCTTTCATTCCTGGGATCATTCTCATGAACCTCCTCTGGACCCACTCCAGGGCCAATACAGTCTTCCTGAGGTACGGTGCCCACTCCAGGCTAATACAGTCTTCCTGAGGTACGGTGCCCACTCCAGGGCCAATAGAGTCTTCCTGAGGTACGGTGCCCACTCCAGGGCCAATACAGTCTTCCTGAGGTACGGTGCCCAAAATTGCTCACAATATTCTACATGTGGTCTGACCAGAGCCTTATAGAGCCTAGAGCCTCAGAAATACATCCTTTTATATTCTAATATTCTCGACATGAATTACAACATTGTATTTGCCTTCCTAACTACCCATTCAAGCTGCAAGTTTACCTTGACAGAAACTTGGGCTAGGGCTCTCAAGTCCCTTTGCACTTCTGATTTGTGAGTTTTCTCCCTATTTAGAAAAAAGACCATGGCCTCTATTGTTCCCACTAACGTGCAAGACCTCACACTTTCCTACATTGTACTCCATCTGCCACTTTTTTGACCACTCTCCTAACCTGCCCAAGTCCCTGTGCAGCCTCCCATCTCCTCAATGTTACCTGTCCCTCTACCTATCTTTGTATCATCTGCAGACTTAGCCCAAATGCCCTCAGTTCTTTCATCTAGATCATTAATGTATAAAGTGAAAAGCTGTGGTCCCAACACTGACCCTTGTGGATCACCACTTGTCTTCGGCTTCATCCCCACTCTCTGCTTTCTGCCAGACAGCCAAGCTTCTATCCATGCACTAGCCTTGCCTCTAACACCACGGGTCCTTTCCCTACTCAGTAACCTCCGTGTGGCACCTTATCAAAGGCCTTCATGAAGTCCAGGTAGATAACATCCAGTGGCTCTCCTTGGTCTAACCTGCTCGTTACTTCCTCAAAGAATTTGAGCAGATTTGTCAGGTATGACTTTCTCTTGATGAAACCATGCTGACTTTGCCCTATTATACCATATACTTCCAAGTATTTAGAAATCTCATCCTTCACAATAGATTCCAGGATCTTACACTTGACTGAGGTTGGGAGAATCGGTCATTTTCTGTCTTCTGTCTTAATCCCTTTTTAAATAGAGGTGTCACATTTGCGATTTTCCAATCCTCTGGAGCCCTTCTTTCTTCTAGCGATTCCTGAGAGATCACCATTACTGCCTCCATTATCTCTTCAGCTATCTCCCTTTGAACTCTGGATGTAGTCCATCTGGTCCAAGTGATTTATCTACCTTCAGGCCATTCAGTTTTTATAGCACCTTCTCCTTGGTGATGGCCACTGTATTCAGCCCTGCCCCTTCACTCACTTGAATTTTTGGGATATTACTTGTGTCTTCCACTGTGAAGACTGATGTAAAGTAATTGTTCAGTTCCTCAGCCATTTCCTTGTTCCCCACTGCAATCTCTCCAGTGTCATTTTTCAGAGGCCCAATGTCCATATTTGCCTTTTATATATCTAAAGTAACTCTTAGTCTTCCTATATATTACTGGCTAGCTTACCCTCGTATTTAATCTGCTCCCTCCTGATTTGTTTTGTGTTGTCCTCTTTGGTCTTTGTAAGCTTCCCAGTCCTCTGGGTTCCCACCGCTGTTCGCCACATTATCTGCTTTCTCCTTTGCTTTTATGCTATCCCTGACTTCCCTAGTCAGCCATAATTACCTCACCCTCCCTGTACCAGGCTTCCTTTTCCTCGGGATGAATCTCTGCTGTGTCTCCTGAATTACTCTCCGGAACCCCAGCCCTTGCTGTTCCAACATCTTTCCTGCTCAGCTCCTCTCCCATTCCTAATGATGAGCTTATGCCCGAAACGTTGACTCTCCTGCTCCTTGGATGCTGCCTGACCTGCTGCGCTTTTCCAGTGTCATACTTTTCGGCTCCTCTCCCAGGCAATCCTACCCAGCTCCTCCCTCATGCCTTTTAGGAGTGAGATGAGGAGAAACTTCTTCACCCAGAGAGTGGTGGCTGTGGAATGCTCTGCCCCAGTCTCTGGATTCATTTAAGAAAGAGTTGGATAGAGCTCTCAAAGATAGTGGAATCAAGGGTTATGGAGATAAGGCAGGAAGAGGAATTAGGAATGATCAGCCATGATCATATTGAATGGCAGTGCAGGCTCAAAGGGCTGAATGGCCTACTCCTGCACCTATTGTCTATTGCCTTATTCAGCTGTAATTCCATTACCTCTGACTGCACCTCCTCTCTTTGCTTTTCACTCATTTTCTCTTTTCTCGTATTTTTTTCTCTTTTGGTTTGTTTCCCTCGTGGGTGAAGAGCTTGCCTGTGGTGACAGTCTAGGCAGCGATGAGTGAGCCTGGCGCGGATTCATCGAGGGGTCACTGGGGGTGAGTTCAGACCCAGTCTGAGAGCTGGCTGAATGGGGGAGGTGGGCCTGACGTGGACCCATGGTGGAGTTGGGTTTTGGCCGGTGCAGTACCCTGCAGCATCAGTGGTGTCTGGTTGGTGAGGTCCAGTGAGGAGCCATCGTGATGACGGTATCGGTGGAGGTGAGATGGTGCTGAAGGCTGGTGCCTCTTGCTCCAGTGTCAGTGGTAAAGTCTGGCCACCAGACCCATGGCCCATGACAGAGCACTTCACAAGGAGGGCCAGAAAGCTGGACACTTCCTTCATTTTCTGCCTTTATTTCCACGTTTTGGTTCGTTTTTCTGTGTTTTGAGGTGGCTTGGCCGATTGGTGACACTGTACACCTTTCACTGTTTTGTAACAACATAGACGTGACTATACATAAATTAAACCAATCAGGGGGTTTCCAGAGGGCAGCTGACAGGAACACAGAAGTATGATGATTTTAAAGATTGAAGACTGACTGGGAGAGAGGAAACTGACAGGGGATTTAACCGAGTGTACACAATTACACACGGCCCGGGTAGAGTGGTCTACAGCGGATAACAGAAGGGTCTATATTACCAGGGATCATAAACTTGAAGTGACTGGGAGAAAAATGTGAGGGAAGTTGAAGAGTACTTGGAGCAGAGTGCAGATCTGAGAGAGTAATATCATTCTAAACCCTCAGGTTTAAATACTAGTACCTGACTGGCTGAACAGGAGCTGGAATTTGGGATTCAGTAGAGTACTAGCTTCAGCCAGTACAGGTAGAATGGACCGAATGGCCTCCTCCTGGGGCCAGGGATTGTCTACACTTCAGTGTCAAAGCTGAGGGAGGAGCGTGGTGCAGTGATCACCTCAGACCCAGAAGCCTAGCCACAGACAGGAGTACGTCAATGCGCAAAGGACAATCTGAGGACCTGGCATCTCGAAGATCCTGATGGACTGAAGATGGAGATAGAACTTCGAAACAAGGGGGAGGCGGGTGTGGAGCTGACTTGTTGAGAAACAAGCTCACTTTATAACATTGACGATGGTGAATAAACATCGCAGAGTGTTTCACAGGAATGCTGTGACAGATAATCTCGCAGAGAGATTTCAGGACAGGTTATAAAAGTACAGTGAAAGGTAGGAGGTTTCAAGAAACACCTTAGAAGGACATGGAGAAATCTCATGACAGAATTCCAGAGTCCTGGATGTAAACAACTGAAGCTGCAAATGTGTTGCTGGTCAAAGCACAGCAGGCCAGGCAGCATCTCAGGAATAGAGAATTCGACGTTTCGAGCATAAGCCCTTCATCAGGAAGCCCTTTCCTGATGAAGGGCTTATGCTCGAAACGTCGAATTCTCTATTCCTGAGATGCTGCCTGGCCTGCTGTGCTTTGACCAGCAACACATTTGCAGCTGTGATCTCCAGCATCTGCAGACCTCATTTTTTACTGTAAACAACTGAAACCAACAGAGAAGCAATGAAAATCTTAGATGCTCACAAGGTCAGGATTGGAGGAAGGTGGAGATATTGGATGCTGACCAAGGCATCTGGGTGGGTTCAGAGGGATATGGGCCAAGTACTGGCAAACGGGACTAGATTAATTTCGGATAGCTGGTCAGCATGGATGAGTTGGACTGAAGGGGCTGTTTGTGTTCTGTACGTCTCTATGACTGGGCTTGGGGAAAGGACAAGGCTGCAGTGGGATTTGAACACCAGGGTATGAGTTGTTAAAACCAAGGCACCTGGTGAATCGAGAATCAAGAGGGGTCAAAGGAAACAGGGGGAATGGGGGAATGGAAATCAGAATCAGGGCAACAGGGAAAGAGACGGTGAGCAGGGGGAGAGTGGAAACCTAAACGGAACAGGAAATGATGTTATGTGTGTAATTAAAAAAGAGAGTGGGAGAGAGGGGGAGTGAAGGAGAGAGATAGATATTGAGAGAGAGAGAGAGAGAGAGAGAGAGAGAGAGACAGACAGACAGACAGACAGAGCCAGAGAAAGAGAGGCAGACAGAGAGAGGCAGACAGACAGACAGTCAGAGACAGAGAGAGAGGGATAGAGACAGAGACAGAGAGCTAGCTATCAACAGGGAGTGCTGTAGAAGCAGATAGATGGACATTATACATAGACAGAGGCCAAGACAGCAGGAACAATTGAGATAGAGTGCGCTCATTCAGAAGAGAGTTTGTACATGGTCACAGACGGTGAGAGAAAAAGAAGAAGAAAAATTTGCGTTTATAAACCCCCTGTCACAGCCCAGGTAATGTTGGCAAAGGTATCGGCCAATTTATATCAAATACAGAAGAGGTGAATAATTGGTTAGTCAGGGTTTGTTGGTAGTGTTTGGTGGGGAGGGGTGGGGGGGAAGGTCCTGGTGCTAAAACGTTCTAACCCTCACTCGGGTTCAATGTTTCTCTCCAACCAGCTGAACATTTCAGAGCCACTGAAATACTGGGTATAGCACCCAACCTCATACAATCCCTCCCGCTCTCAAACTCCCGCTAGTGACTGAGACAAACACAATGTCATAAAGATTGTAGTAGAGACATTCAGAACCAACTCAGAAACATTTTAACACTTTCAATCGAAGCCTGAGATGTGCCAAAATCCACTTTGTTTACTTTTCAAGGTGAGACAAAAATAGGTTTTACATTAAAATGAATTAGACTCAACACCTTCTTCCCCAACACCAAGAGATCTCCATCACAACCATAAGGATTATTACAGATGGAATAATCACACCTCTTCAAAGACATGTGACATTGAAGAAATTCTGTCAAATATGCTGGAGGCCATTCAGCCCCTTGAGTCTATCTGGCCAACTAATTAGACTGAGCCAAAGCTTAGGGACTGAGAAATGCTCACAGTCTGGCAGGCCTGGTCTAACCAGAGTTTTGGACAGTTACAGAGAGTGATTACAGCACAGAGAGGACCATTCAGCCAACCGTGTCTGTACTAGCTCGGTAAGACTTGCGCACCACGTCTAACCCAACATTTCCCTGTAGCCTTGTACTTTGTTTCTTCTCAGTTAATGATCCAATTCGGCTGCTTCACCCTCCCCCAGGGCAGGGCCTTCCCGACCTGCTTCACCCTCCCCAGGGCCAGGCCTTCCCGATCTGCTTCACCCTCCCCAGGGCAGGGCCTCCCCGATCTGCTTCACCCTCCCCCAGGGCAGGGCCTCCCCGATCTGCTTCACCCTCCCCCAGGCAGGGCCTTCCCGATCTGCTTCACCCTCCCCCAGGGCAGGGCCTCCCTGATCTGCTTCACCCTCCCCCAGGGCAGGGCCTTCCCGATCTGCTTCACTATCCCCCAGGCCAGGCCTCCCTGATCTGCTTCACTATCCCCCAGGGCCGGGCCTTCCCGATCTGCTTCACCCTCCCCCAGGGCAGGGCCTCCCTGATCTGCTTCACCCTCCCCCAGGCCCGGGCCTTCCCGATCTGCTTCACCCACCCCAGGGCCGGGCCTCCCTGATCTGCTTCACCCTCCCCCAGGGCAGGGCCTCCCTGATCTGCTTCACCCTCCCCAGGGCCGGGCCTCCCCGATCTGCTTCACCCTCCCCCAGGCCGGGCCTCCCTGATCTGCTTCACCCTCCCCCAGGCAGGGCCTTCCAGACCCTAATCACTTGCTGTGGGGGAAGGGTTGCCTCGTATGGCCAACAACTATCAATCTGTGCCCTTTGGGTCTGGATTCTTCAACCAACAGGAACAGCCTCTGGATATGGATCCCGGTAAGAGCAGGGTTATGGGGAAAAGGCCTGAGGGTCCTGATGTTCATTTGGAGAGCTGGCATAGGCCTGATGGACTGAACAGTCTCCTCGTGAATTCATGAATCCGTGAACTGTTATGAACCTACACTTTGCTATTAAAATCTCCACTCACCCTGGGCTACAGGATCAGAGATAACAACTTTATTCACCCATTTTGAGATTTCTCACCTTCATAACCATATTTGATTTTCTTTATTCTTTCAGAGAATGTGGCCATCGCTGGTTTTGGGGTCCATTCCTAATTGCCCCTTGCTTGAGTGGATTGGTCAGCCACTTCAGAAATCAGGTAAGAATCACCTCCTTGCTGTGGGTCTGAGTCACATGTCGGCCAGACCAGGTAAAAATGGCAGATTGCCTTCCCATTAAACGTCAATGAATCAGATAGGTCATTATAACAATCAGCAAAACAATTTCAATTACACCTTGCGGTGGGATGTGAACCCATGTCCCGTGAACATCAACTAAAGTATCTGGATCATAGGCCAGTAACATGACCAGCTCCCTAAGTACAGACAATAGATAACAACAACTTGCGTTTATAAAGCAATTTCATTATATAATATCCCGGGTACTGCACAGGAGGGATTTCAAATATACAGTGATACCAATGCATGTAACTGAGGGTGAGGACCACAGAAGGCTGTGGAGGCCAAGACACTGAATGCAGTTAAGACAGAGAGAGATAGATTCTTGATTAGGGAAAAGTGAGGACTGCAGATATTGGAGATCAGAATCGAGAGTGTGGTGCTGAAAAAGCACGGCAGGTCAGGCAGCGTCCGAGGAGCAGGAGAATAGACGTTTCAGGCAAAAGCCCTCCATCAGGAATTCGATTAAAGGGATCAAGGGTAACTGGGAGAATGGGGTTGAGAAACACATCAGTCACAATCGAATGGTGGAGCAGACGCGATGGGCTGAATGGCCTATATCTTGTGATCAGAAGCTTGGTGTTGGAGGTAGGATTAAGGAACAGCTCGAAGAGAGACAGAGAGATGGAAACCGTTTCAGAGCAAATTCCAGAGCATGGAGCCAAGGAGGCTGAAGGCATGGCAGCTGATAGCAGAACATCAGAAACCTGAAATACTCCGACCAGGGATGGAATCGCGCAGAGATCGCAGAGGGCTGGAGGGGTTACAGAAACTGGGGCCACACAGTGACTTGAAATAGAGAACTTCAAAACTGAGGCATTGAGAGTGGACGGCAGATTAGGTTACTTTTAGATTACTTACAGTGTGGAAACAGGCCCTTCGGCCCAACAAGTCCACACCGACCTGCCGAAACGCAACCCACCCAGACCCCTACCTAACATTACGGGCAATTTTAGCATGGGCAATTCACCTGACCCGCACATCTTTGTGACTGTGGGAGGAAACCAGAGCACCCGGAGGAAACCCACGCAGACACGGGGAGAACGTGCAAACTCCACACAGTCAGTCGCCTGAGGCGGGAATTGAACCAGGGTCTCTGGCGCTGTGAGGCAGCAGTGCTAACCACCGTGCCGCCCAAATATGTGGCAGATTCCAGTGTACAGAGATTTATTCCTCAGTGCACAAAGACAAGTGAGTCACGGGTATATACTCAGCTCAAACCTGACTCCCCTACAATGGGGAGTCAAAACACAGGCTGGACAGCCACATCGCTGAAACCCTCTGCTTGGAAAAATGACCCTGAGCTTCCTGACACTTGGACACAGCGTTGAGCTCGCTGGTCAACATCGGTGTTTCAGGCTTGCTGCAATGTTCCAGTGAACTGCAGCTCATCCACCGCCCAGACCCCTTCCAGCCCTTAGCAACATGGCAGCATTGTGTAGAACTATATCAGAATGAGATCACACTCCATCATGGTCACGGTCCACCCTGAGTAAACCCCCACACAGTCTTGTCCCCTGGTTTCAGCACAATCAATCCATTTTCATTTTCAACGACTCAGTCCAAGTTATCACCGATTCAGCTTCTCTGGTTTACTATCAACAATCATTTTGCCTCCTTCACAGCTCCCTCTCTCTCTCTGGGTACCAGGATAAATACCAGTTATTTTCAGTTCTGAAGAAAGGACATTAGACTCTAAACATTAACTCTCTTTCTCTCTCACCACAGATTAGATTAGACAGATAGATTCCCTACAGTGTAGATACAGGCTCTTCAGCCCATCAAGGCCATCCCGACCCATTTCCCTCTGACTAATGCATCTAGCACTATGGTTAATTTAACGTGGCCAATTCACCTAACCTGCACATCTTTGGACTGTGGGAGGAAACTGGAGCACCCAGAGGAAACCCACGCAGACACGGGGAGAATGTGCAAACTTCACACAGACAGTTGCCAGAGGCTGGAATCGAACCTGGGACCCTGGTGCCGTGAGGCAGTAGTGCTAACCACTGAGCCACTGTGCCACCCTTGCCAGATGTTGCCAGGCCTGCTGAGTTTCTCCAGCAATTACTATGTTTGTTTGTTTCAGATCTCTGCAGTTCTTTAATTTATGATACCGGGTCTTTGTGATCTGCTCCTATTGAGAAACATTGGCCGTTGAGGTTTCCTTGGACACAGCTCCATTGTCTGACACCAACTGCATTCTGATCAGATCCTGTGTTCAGGTGCAGAGCTACCTCAGCCTTACAGAACACAAAGAACTAGCACCTACTGTCTGGAGGAGAGGGAATCTCCCAGGTTCATCACAACATTGGGTCAATGACTCCCTTCACTGAGAAAGATTTAAATGCTGGTCTGTTTATTTAACACCTACTTCAGCTTTTTTTCCAAACAAACAACCCAATTGTTTCTTGTCGAAGAGAATCAGAACAAGGGTTTCTATTTGAAGGGAACTCTCCATTTCTGTATTCACAGGCCGTGTTAAAACCCTGCCCGGAAACAATGTTTAAAAAACTCCCCCCACTGTTGTTTATCTCTAATCTGTCCCAGTCTCCATGAGCTACTGAGATCTCCAATTCTGTCCTCGTTTATCCCACCACCAACGGCCATACCTTAGGTTTGCTGGATCCAAAGTTAGAGACCTGTCCCCCTCCCCTCCATAGATGCTCCTGAAAATCTCTCTCTCTGAGCAGACCTTCGGTCAGCTGCCCTGTTATTCCAATCTGCATCTTGACATCAATTTCCCACTGATGTAACCTCCTGCAAAGCACTTTGGGTGGTTGTAGTGCATTAAGGCTCTATATAAATGTGCACTGTTGTTGTCAATCTGTCACCAGTGTGCAGCATTCAACCACATGGATATAAGGTCTCGAGCAGGACGGGATTGGGAGGTAGACAACTGTCACACACTGAGTTGCTGCACCATTTTCCATCATCAGAAATGTTCTCAGTCAGTGCTCTGGTCACCCCTGCAATGCATATTTATTCCAGACAGTGACCCTGGCTAGGAACAGTCTCTGATAACACCAACGCAATGCGATCTGCCCTCAAAGGGGAGACAGAACCAAAACATCGTGAACAAACCAACCAACCAACCACCGCCAGCAGATGCAAGAGGTTCGAATGACTTTTTGAAGATCGTACACTTTGTCTAAAAGAGACAAAGCTACAGCAGTCTGTGCAAAGCCTGAGGTGAATACCATCCAGACTTCATCTGGAATCATATTTACTCTGGAGCTGGACTGACAGGGACTTTTCCCTGATGTTTCCTATGTCCAGCTGTTTTATTGCTGTAACTCACTGGGAATGCTGGAATAGGTAGCTCAAGGGCCTGGTTGGAAATCGAAGGTTCAAAGGGTATTTCTTAATAGAAGATACCGTAATGTAATTCCTGAATCCAAGGGGAACAGATGAAAATTCAGTTCACGCATCAACTATTAATTGAATTCTGCAAGCCAGTGTTCCTGTTGGGAATGCTGGGAGAGTTAAGGGTTTACTGAGAAAACAAATAATTCTTTAAATCTAAGCAGTTTTATAAAAACAGAGCATTACTGGGAAGGCCTAAGGGTATAATAGATGAACTCTTCAGTGTATATCAACACAATTTCAGGAAACCATACATTTTTATTTTTAAATTTACAAATTTTGAAAATGTCAGATGGTAGTGTTCTGTGATCTGAGCAATAAGGAGACGGATACAAATCCATTCCAGAATGTTCCAAGTACAGGACTGAGGGAGCGCCACACTGTTGGGGGGTCAGCACTAAGGGAGCGCTGCACAGTTGGGGGTTGGTGCTGAGGGAATGCCGCACTGTCGGGGGGGTGGGTCAGCGCTAAGGGAATGCCGTACTGTTGGGCGTTCAGCGCTGAGGGAGCGCCGCACTGTCAGGGGGTCAGCGCGAAGGGAATGCCGTACTGTCGGACGGTCAGCACTGAGGGAGCGCCGTACTGTTGGGGGTGGGGGGGTGGGGTGCCAGCGCTGAGGGAATGCAGCACTGTCAGAGGGTCAGCGCTGAGGGAGCGCAGTACTGTCGGGCGTTAAGCGCTGAGGGAATGCTGCACTGTTGGAGGAGGGAGGAGGTCAGCGTTGAGAGAGCACCGCACTGTCAGAGGGTCAGTGCTGAGGGAGTGCCGCACTGTCGAGGAGGGGATCAGCGCATTGTGGGGGAGGGGTCAGCGCTGAGAGGGTGCCGCACTGTTTGGGGGAGGGGGTCAGCGCTGAGGGAGTGCCACACTGTCGGAGGGTCAGTGCTGAGGGAGTGGGCACTGTCGGCGGGGTCAGCGCTGAGGGAGTGCCACACTGTCGGAGGGTCAGTGCTGAGGGAGTGCCGCACTGTCGGGGGGGGGGGGGGGGGGGGATGAGGGGGTGAGTGCTGATGGAATGCCACACTATCGGAGGGTCAACGCTGAGGAAGGTAGGTTGTTAAAGCTCTGTCAGATGAGAAAAGCCCCACCTGTTCTCTTGGAATCTAAATGATCACAGGGCAGTGCTTCACAAAACAGTTGTGGTATTCTCCCTCAGTGCCATGGCCATCATTTGTCCCTGAACTAACGTCACAAGGACGGTGTTTAATATTGTTGTTTGTGTGAGCTTATTGTGCATTAAATAGTTGCTGTGGTCCTTTTATTCCCAGCGACTACACCAGAAGGATCCCTCTGCTGGGAAACTCATTCCGAGCTCCTGTGGTCAGAAATTTAATGAAGGAAGCCAGATGCTTTTTCCTTGAACCCTCTGAGTGGTTGAAGGCTCAGTCACCCAATCATCCGGAGAAAGCAATTGGTAAACGATGACCTTAGGGAATGATTCTGCTGAAGTGGTTAAGGTCTGGAATGCTCTGCCTAATGGCAACTACAGCCTCAACAGAAATCTCCAAAAAGGAACTGGGTAAACAGTTAAAGGATAAAAATTTGTGATGGTTTTGGACAAAGAGTAGAGGAAGAAGACAAACACTTCGAAAGAGCTAGTACACAGTCCATGCCCTGAATGGCCTTTTCTTGCACTGCACTATTCGAGAATTTGTCAATTGGCAGCAACTTAAAACAACATGCACAAAGCATTTAATAAACACTTTCACTCAGGACTGGAGGCCAATGTAGAATTTATAAAGGCATTAGAAACAAACAGAATTGGAAGTGAAAAATGAAGAAAGTTTGATGGCGTTCACTAATATTTTCTTTGAAACAAAGCTCTCTGAGTGTGCTGAGGGATTTCCCCAAGAGTTGAGTGTGGACATAAGTTACTGAGAGATTTGTTCTGTCCTGGTATTCACCTGAGGGGAACAGCTGCTTGCTCACAGAGTCAGAAACATCACTGAAACCATGATTAGCTAGAAATCAGTCTAGGTTGTTCATTAACACAGTAAAGACCTTGCCATCCCACTCAACCATAAAGACTTAAAAAAATGTCCTTTCCTCACTTTTAATAAAATAGATTGTTTTCTCTCTTTTCGTGCAGATTTTACTCTGATCTGTCCGATTACCTTCACTAATTCCTTGCACTCTCTTTGTCAATCCTTTCATCTTACCGGTGATGGAGATAATCTGCTGGTCTGCTCAGTCACTATGTTCCCAGATGGTCTCCTTGATGTACAGTTATCAGAACACACAGCCACACTGGTGCCAAGCTGAGGCATTCAGAAAAATGTCTAATGCATTTCAAAGTGCCCTAATATAACAGGACACGAGCTTCTTTAAGTGTTCAGTAATATAGACAACAGCTTCCCTCACAAGAAGCTGGATACAGGGTCTAACACTAACTCTGGTTGAGATTCTGATCCTATATTTCCAACACAAAGACCATCAGTTACATTTCTGTATGGTGACTGGTCTGTGCTGCCGCACATCCAGCCTTCTCCACCTCCAAGTCAGGCTCTCCCACTGTTCTGCAGCTTCCAACTGCCATCTCCCTAAACTTCAGATCCATCAAAACTGACACACAGTCCCAAGCACCATCTCCTAATCCACAAATCCCTGCAATGTTGCGCCTTATCTCCTCTGCCCTCCTCACCATCCCTGGAATGCTGCATTGTTTCCACTGCATACATCTCCACTCCTTGGTTTAATCTTTGACAGTGATTCCTCCAGCCTCCATGATCACTAAATCTTCCTTCTCCTCCAAGGTTGGAGACTCTATCTCTTCAACAGAACCTCTGTTCACCTTCTACTTGAATACCCCACCCTATGGCACCTTTCTTCAGGGAAAGCTTTGGGATGTTTTCTTTGGTGAGGATGTTGCCAGCCCGGCACACACGTGTGCGCTACGAACCCGTGCCCGGCACACACGTGTGCACGACGAACCCCTGCCCGGCACACACGGGTGCGCGACGAACCCCTGCCCGGCACACACGGGTGCGTGACGAACCCCTGCCCGGCACATGGATGTGGCGACCCCTTGCCTGGCACATGCATGTGTGATGAACCCTTGCCCGTGTGTGCACGGTAAAGCCCTCCTCAGTGATTTTGCTGGAATTTGATTGCAGAATTTATGGTTTTGAAAGAAATATTCACACTGTTCGGAGAAACCTTTTGCACTAACAGCCCGAAATTTGGGATGCCATTTTTAGAAGCAGAGCCAGACTTTTCGGCAGCCAACTGAGGAAACTGTAAAACAATGAGAAATAGGAACAGGTGGCGGCCATTCGGTCCCTCCATCCTGCTTGCTCTCCCATTGAATAGGATCATGGTTGATCTGATGTTCCTCACATCCACTTTCCTGCCCTTTTCCCAGAACCCATGATTCCACAACTGATCGAGAAACCCTTGATCTCAGCCTTAAATACACAAAAGGACACTGCCCCCACAGCTCTGTGTGGCAAGGATTTCCAAAGACCCACAACCCTCAGGGAGAATAAATTCCTCCCCATCTCCATCTTAAATTGGTGCCCCTTTATTCTGAGACTGTACCCTCTGGTCCCAGACTCTCCCATGAGGGGGAACACCCTCTCAGTATTGACCCTGTCCAGCCCCTTCAGAATCCGATAAGTTTCGATGGGATCACCTCTCATTCTTCTCAACTCCAGGGAATAGAGTCCCAACCTTTGCTGATAAGTTGATCCCTACATCCCAGTGAACCCTGTGAGCTGCCTCCAATGAAATGATAATGAAACATCCCTTCGTGTAAAACGGTGATCGAAGACATGGAACACACCCTTAAAGAAAAACCCATCAGATATTGAAACAATTAATAAATGTCAAATCAGTTTTGCAAACTGCAGGAATGACCAGTCAGGTGGAGTTAAATCCGCCTCAGTGATGGTTTCATTGAATGATGGAAGTTCCTGAAGGGACGGAATGGCTGTTTCCCCAATTCGGGATGGGTACATTTACTAAAATCTCGGCTCTTCAACACTTACTTAATTTAAAATTGCGTTATTTTCTGTCTTATTTTTGTTATTATTTGGAAAACAAAGGGAGATCAGACTACTGGCAGTGGTCTGAATGCCCCTGTCAGAGTTCGGGAGCAGGCACACTGACAGGCCAGGTACCTCTGTCTGATTACTCAACGCTGCTCCAGTCTGAGAATAGCACAGGCTTGATTCGTGTTACCATGACACCATCGTGTGTGTGTGTGTGTGTGTGTGTGTGTGTGTGTGTGTGTGTGTGTGCGCGCGCGCGCGCGCGTGTGTGCAAACTGACTGTGCTCTCACCGACACTCACTCAGGAAAGGCAACTGCTTTGTTTGGTAGTGAGTTGATCCTGTGTTTCAGTGCACATGGGTATCCTCACAATGGCAGGAGGGGAGGGAGGGGTGTAGAGGAATCGGGGCGAAGGGGAAGGGCCAGGGGTGAGATAGGGAGCAAGCAGAGGTGGAAGAAGGGAGAACCACGGTGGGGGGGGGGGGGGTGGGGGGGAGAGAAGAGATGGGGAGCACAGAAAGAGAGAAAGAAAAGAGAGAGCAAGAGCAAAGGATGCAAGGCATGAATGTAGGCAGAGGGTCTGAACTCTTGTACCGACCCAGAACATACACCCAGCTGCCTCAGAGGGAGTCAGTCAGTCAGTCAGTCAGCAGTTGTTTCACCACTTGTGAACAATGACACACCATCAGACCCCCACCAGAGACAAAAAGACCAACAATTTCTCATGCATTTCAGCACTGGGGCAAAAAAAACAATCTCAAGTGAGGCAACAATTGGCGAGGTCTACGCTACACTCAGCTTGTCCAATGCAGACATTTATCACGTGGTAAACTGGGGACGACATTTAATTTAAAAACAGTGTTATTACTGTAGTGTAATAATCCCAGCAATTGATGGGATAATGAGCTCATGTGATTCGAGCAACGTATGTTTGTCCATGTCTGTCACATAGTGTCACTCCCAGACACCAGCAGCTGCTGGGACCTTGTGCTCTGACTGAAAGAGTTAATTATTCTTCTTCCTGCACAGCCGACCCACGTAACACAATGACAGATCAGGGTTGGGTAAATTAGCAGCAATCCATCACCTTCATGATTAGAGTCAGGAAGACAGTCAACTACTCAGCAGATTGTTGGAGGGGAAACAGTTTTTTTCCCGACTTATTCTACAAGCTCCATGAATCCTTAACAATCAGCAAAACAAAAAAAGGATTTAGATGCTCAGGTTTTCTCCCTGACCAAAACAACTTTAAATTACTACACACGGAGTTTGTGCACTGACCCTCTGACAGTGCGGCACTCCCTCAGCACTGCCCCTCCGACAGTGCGGCACTCCCTCAGCACTGCCCCTCCGACAGTGCGGCACTCCCTCAGCACTGCCCCTCCGACAGTGCGGCACTCCCTCAGCACTGCCCCTCCGACAGTGCGGCACTCCCTCAGCACTGCCCCTCCGACAGTGCGGCACTCCCTCAGCACTGCCCCTCCGACAGTGCGGCACTCCCTCAGCACTGCCCCTCCGACAGTGCGGCACTCCCTCAGCACTGCCCCTCCGACAGTGCGGCACTCCCTCAGCACTGCCCCTCCGACAGTGCGGCACTCCCTCAGCACTGCCCCTCCGACAGTGCGGCACTCCCTCAGCACTGCCCCTCCGACAGTGCGGCACTCCCTCAGCACTGCCCCTCCGACAGTGCGGCACTCCCTCAGCACTGCCCCTCCGACAGTGCGGCACTCCCTCAGCACTGCCCCTCCGACAGTGTGGCACTCCCTCAGCACTGCCCCTCCGACAGTGCGGCGCTCCCTCTGCACTGACCCTCCCACAGTGTGACACTCCCTCAGCAAGAAACCTCAAAATGTGAATTCTGCAGTGAGCCAATTTGGCTTCTTAGATTAGATTAGATTAGATTAGATTACTTACGGTGTGGAAACAGGCCCTTCAGCCCAACAAGTCCACACCGACCCGCCGAAGCACAACCCACCCATACCCCTATACTTACCCCTTACCTAACACTATGGGTAATTTAGCATGACCAATTCACCTGACCCGCACATCTTTGGACTGTGGGAGGAAACCGGAGCACCCGGAGGAAACCCACGCAGACACGGGGAGAACGTGCAAACTCCACACAGTCAGTCGCCTGAGTCGGGAATTGAACCCGGGTCTCAGGCGCTGGGAGACAGCAGTGCTAACCACTGTGCCACCGTGCCGCCCACTAGTCTTAGTCGGCAGATCATTTGTATGAAGAAACAAATAAACTGTCTTGTGGGTTTGTGGAGTGAAATTGTGACGTTAATTGCTGTGGTGTCTAAGGCCTGATCAATTACTGCTCCAGTTCCTACCCCTTACTTAAAATATTAACTTTCTGCAGATTATACTGAACACTTGCCAAGCCCAGGTCAGCTGCAGAATATAAATCTGCCTCTTCTTTTAATGTATTTTCAACACAGATTCAATTATTAAACAGCTGTTATTAAGATCAGTTTTATTCAGATCAGCGTATTAGAAATGAGCTGGCCTTTGGGTGGGTGGATGCGTTCGATTATAAAGTCTGGGATAGTTACTATTTTCCATTCGGTTATGAATTTTAAAAGAGCCTGCTACAAAGTTACTGACAAATGTGAACAGCACCACAACTGCGTTGACAACAGCAACATTTATTCTCCCAAAAAGAACTTCATTTTCCATAACCACGCTATTCCAGAGCTCGACAAACCTGGCTGTGTAGTCAGCTTCATATTCGAGACGTGGTCATGTCGGAACACACTCCTTCCCCGAGCCTCACCCTGTCCACGTTCAAACCCACACCAAGTCACCTTCTCCTCTCACCCCTCCCCTTATGCTCGCTGATCAAGGAGTAACCAAAATCTAGAAATCCCATCCCTGTTACACAAATCAAATTCCACCATGCGTGGGATTTGAACCCAGCACATGACTCTGGTCTCTGAATCCCTTGTATGATAATGATAATGATAATGACATATCCAGGCCATTGCCTGGGCTCTAACATTCCCTCCTTAACCCTCTCTGACAAGCCCCTACTAGCCTCTTCAATTAAGCCTCTGGTGAACTGTCTATTATTCCCTCATGTGGCTCAGTGTCAAATTGAGTTTGAAAATAGCTCTTGGGAAACACCTTGGGATAATCTATGACTTGAAGGCACTATATAAATGCACGTTGATGTTAGTGAAGTGCCTTTGGGATATCCTGGCAAACTCTCTGAATGATCCACAAAGGGACAGCTCTCTCCAAAGATCCATACCCCTCAACATGGCTGACCTTTCCGAAATGAACACTCACATTCAACTGACTCTGAAAATTAAACTCCCCTCACAAAGAACCTTAAACCTTCAGAGATCAAAGGAAAAGCTGCAGCAGCTCTCTTTCATCTTATTGACCTCAGTTAGGCAAAGGAAGAAACAGGTAAATATTCACTATTCACATTCTAAACCTCAACAAACACAGCATCAAATCAACAAAGGGTCACAGGACACCTTCTGAGTGCAGACTCAGAGCCTGAAATCATCTAGCTCAAATATTCCGAGTTGTGAAAGATGAGGGGTGCAGGGAGGTCTCTAACATTGCAGTTTGAGGATTGGCATCACTGACAGGACGCTGTGATTTCCAGTGAAAGGCCGAGATGCTTCTCCTTGTGTTTAGGGAACGTTTCTGTTGAACGCACCAACATTTAAAGAGCTTGGAGATTAAAATATTGCTTGGGCATTGCTTTCTATAAACTGCCTGATCTGCTTCTGGTGTTGAGGAAACCTTCTGGAACACTGTCCCAGATTCACGATTTCAGAAAGTGGGGGGAGGGAGTGACAGACCAAAGAGGAGGAGAGTAAGAATTGGACAATGAGACAAAAGGGAAGGAAAAGAGGGAAAGAAAACAGCTGGAAGACGGCAACGACAAGAATGGAATTTCCCTGCCTTTCAGAACCCGAGGGCACTGTAATGTGTCTGAATCAGTTTCAGACATTGTCAGCTCAGCTATCATTCCCATCTCCCAGTACCACCGGTCAGGTCAACAACGGGATCTGCTCTTCTTCAAACAGACGCTTTTATCTTCATCGATATGGGGCTCCAGTTTAAGATTTATTTCAAGAGCAGAGCGAGACAGAAAGGGAGAAAACCAACGCTGAAAACAAAAATGAAACCACAGCTTCTAATGGGTCACACAAATCACTGAAGGCAACTGGCTCACAAATCACATCTGAACCTCCACACAAAACGGAATTTCACCTGCAGCATGTTTCTAACCAATTACAGCTCCTGGAGATGGTTCATTTATCAACTAACATAATAAAGTTACACATCAAAATTATAAATGTAACTCAGGCAGATCTACAACCTCCAGCGATACGATCTGTTCACTTCTTGACAAATGTAAACGGCTTTTTCACTGTAACATACAGGACTGTCTGTAACCCGAAATAATTAATTATTCAACACTCGCCAGTAATCACATTATTGAAGAAAAAAAATTACATTTAAGTTACTCAACAAAGAAACATTTATTATACCCAACTGAAGTGCAAACGTATCCAGTATCTTGTACTACCTCAGAATAGCTCTCCAGTTTGCTCATTGGTTCTCTGAAGTGGGGACAATATTACACTGAGAATCTCTCAAGCTGAAGGTTACTTGTTTTTACTGAGCATGCACAGAGACACTGGGCACATTTGGAAATGTTCCTTTCACCCTCCCTCTGAGTACGTACACACAGGGACATATCAAACACAAAGTGTCACCAACTTTCAGCAACTAGCAATGTACTTCCTCAGGCACTGGGTTCCAGTCAAACTCCTGACAGAAACTCTACTCACAAAACCAGAGTAACACAAGGAGCGTCACACTGTCAGAGGGTCAGTGCTGAGGGAGTGCTGCGCTGTCAGAGGGTCAGTGCTGAGAGAGTGTCGCACTGTCAGAGGGTCAGTGCTGAGGGAGCACCACACTGCCGGAGGGTCAGTGCTGAGGGAGCGACACGCTGTCAGAGGGTCATTGCTGAGGGAGCGACACGCTGTCAGAGGGTCAGTGCTGAGGGAGTGCCGCGCTGTCAGATTGTCAGTGCTGAGGAAGTGCCGCACTGTCAGAGGGTCAGTGCTGAGGGAGTGCCGCACTGTCAGAGGGTCAGTGCTGAGGGAGTGCCGCACTGTCAGAGGGTCAGTGCTGAGGGAGCACCACACTGCCGGAGGGTCAGTGCTGAGGGAGTGCCGTGCTGTCAGAGGGTCAGTGCTGAGGGAGCAACACACTGTCGGAGGGTCAGTGCTGACAGCGCGTTGTGTTGTCAGAGAGTCAGTGCTGAGGGAGTGCCACACTGTCAGAGGGTCAGTGCTGAGGGAGTGCTGCGCTGTCAGAGGGTCAGTGCTGATGGAGTGCCGCGCTGTCGGAGGGTCAGTGCTGAGGGAGCAACACACTGTCGGAGGGTCAGTGCTGAGGGAGGGCTGCCATCCCTCAGATGCGACAAGCAGCCAAGAATGTGTCAGCTCTCTCAAGCATGAGGGAAACATTATAGGACACAACTCTGAAGCAGACAGAGTTCTCCCACCTCCTGGACAAGTCTTTCGTCTCGAGCAGCATCATTAAAAATGCATTGTTTGGTCATTTTAATGGTCATGGTCATATGATCTGCCTGCGTTAACTGTGTACCCTACAACAGTGACTTCCACCTTCCACTGGCCATTCTCGCTGCTCTAACCAAACTCCAACATTGTTCACATCCAATTCCAATGTCATCAGAATGAGCTGCTGATCCCTTTTCTTTCCAGTTATGTATTTACAGTTTCTTCTAAAGTATGAAAAATGGACTAATCGTGATTGACTCCTGGAGAAAATCCTCTGACCTCAGATGCAGAATTCCGGTTGACACAATGATTTGATCAGTTTAACACGAGGAAATCCATATCATCATCTCAGCAGGTATGGCAGCATCTGTTGTTCCTCGTTGCTTTTCAGTTAACTCAAAACATTAACTCTGCTTTCTTCCAACACTCTGCCACACCTGCTGGGTTCCACCAGAAATTGTTGTTTTTGTTTCAGATCCCCAGGATCCACATTCATTGTTTGATTTCTGTTGGTTGCATTTAGTTATTTTGCTGGACTTTATTGCTTTGTAACAGAGCTCTGTCTGAATCTTTGTGTGAAGCAACAGCCACTAATATAGGTGTGTCAGTCATATCCATGTTAGTCATTGCCCTGATAGGCCTGTCCCGTCTCTCTGTGCCAGGTATCAACATTTTCAGGATTCTGCCTACACTGACCATGTTCAATTCCTTCTCAATTAAATAGATGATACTGAACACAAACACATGACATCCTCAAAGAGAGGCAACAGACCAGGCTGTGAGTATAACAGGGAGGTTCAAATCACGAACAGCCCAGGATTTGTTGCAACAACAACTTGAAACTAGATAGCATCTTTAATTAGATAAAAGGCTGCAAGATGGATTGTAAAACAAAATTTGATTCTGGATCAGTGGTGCTGGAAGAGCACAGCAGTTCAGGCAGCATCCGAGGAGCAGTAAAATTGATGTTTCAGGCAAAAGCCCTTCATCAGGAATAAAGGCAGTGAGCCTGAAGCGTGGAGAGATAAGCTAGAGGAGGGTGGGGGTGGGGAGAAAGTAGCATAGAGTACAATGGGTGAGTGGGGGAGGGGATGGAGATGATAGGTCAGGGGCGGGGGGAGGGTGGAGTGGATAGGTGGAAAAGAAGATAGGCAGGTAGGACAGGTCATGGGGACAGTGCTGAGCTGGAAGGTTGGAACTAGGGTGAGGTGGGGGAAGGGGAAATGAGGAAACTGTTGAAGTCCACATTGATGCCCTGGGGTTGATACCAACTCACAGAAAAATCAGTCAGATTTGGGTCAGATGGCTAAACACTTGACTGAAGCAGGTACATTTTGAAAAACAAATTCTTGGAAGGGTAGATATGGAAAGGCTGTTCCCTCTTGTGGGAGAGTCGGGGTCCATCTGGTACAATCTCAGAATAAAGGCTTGCTCAGTCAGAGACAGAGGCAGTGCAGCACGCTGTCATTCACTGTCAAAGGCTGGAGAGGAGGCACTGTTACAGAGCATGTCTTCCATAAGTTTACCAAGAGCGAGTTTAGGATTGTGCCAGGTCAGAAATCTGTTTGCAGGAGGTCAAATAGAAGAGCT
The DNA here is from genome assembly GCF_020745735.1 of Hemiscyllium ocellatum. Taxonomy (NCBI): domain Eukaryota; kingdom Metazoa; phylum Chordata; class Chondrichthyes; order Orectolobiformes; family Hemiscylliidae; genus Hemiscyllium; species Hemiscyllium ocellatum. Next base: position 45,151,268 of record NC_083436.1, read on the forward strand.
TTGTGCAGAATGATCACGCATTTATGAAAATTCTACAATGTTTGGATTGAGTGGAGACACGGAGAGTCAGGGTATTGGGGAGGAGCAGAACTCAAGGGCATCAATATCAGAGAGTCACTAAGAAATCCAGGCAGAAACCTCTTCACCCAGACAGTGGGGAGAATGAGGAACTCACTCCCGCGGGGAGTGGTCAAGTGCATTTAAGGGGAAGCCCCCAACCAGGCCCTGAGGGAGAAGAGGGTCACAGTGACAGATTTAGAGGGAGGAAAGTTTGGAGGGGCTTCAAGCGGAACATTAAAACCACCATGAAGTGGGCTGAATGGCCAGGGGCTGTGCTGACTACGCAATGGAATCCCTTTTTCAGGACGAGACAACACAGTCAGAGCCACAGAAGAGTTTGGGGTGTTTGTAAAAACAACAAATGACAGCATCAGTCAGCATACTGGCTGTTTTAATTTTGGTGAGAATTCTGGAACCAAACTCCTTAATCTGATTAGTGAATATTCACTGACGCCAGCCTATGTATCGCTGGATTCTCTCTCTCTCCCTCCCCCCCCCGCCCCCAGGGTCACATAACATGTTCTGACCTTCCAACAAAACACCTACAAAATGAAACATTTACTTTATGAGCAGTTTTGTTTCAATATTTTGTTTTAAATTGAATTCTCAAAGAAATTACATTTTCATACATTTTTCATGACATCATTATACATTTTCATTATGGCTGTGGGTCATGCCAAACTATTTCCATGCGTTGATTTTAATTCTCTCCGGCGAGTTTGACAGATGCAATAAGAGCTCCGCAGTCTGACAACCCCAGTTCGATACTAACCCAGAAGTCACAAATTACAAGTTACTCTTTAAAATTCAGCTTTTTGCACCAAAATAAAATAATTTGAAAAAAAGTACAACTTGCAGTGTTACTGAAACATCAACACAAAATCTTCCTTTCGTCTGTTCACAGAGACATTATCAGAAATGAATGGACATTGAGCTCACAGCCAATAATCACTACAATATGATTAGATTACAGATTAATAATGATTAGATTACTTACAGTGTGGAAACAGGCCCTTCGGCCCAACAAGTCCACACTGACCCGCAACCCACCCAGACCTATTCCCCTACACTTACCCCTTCACCTAATACTACGGGCAATTTAACATGTCCAATTCACCTAAGCTGCACATTCTTGGACTGTGGGAGGAAACCGGAGCACCTGGAGGAAACCCACGCAGACACGGGGAGAACGTGCAAACTCCACACAGTCAGTCGCCTGAGGCAGGAATTGAACCCGGGGCTCTGGCACTGTGAGGAGCAGTGCTAACCACTGTGCCACCGTGCCGCCCAAAGATACATCCTAGAAAGGAGGGAAACTCTCAAAGAGGGATAAACCAACCACAGCTAACCAAGGAAGTTAAGGAAAAAGCATGTCAGGAGGCCCTCATAATACCTTCCCCAGATGGGAGAGCCTGGGACCAGAGAGTATAGTCTCAGAATAAAGAGGCACCAATTTCAGACAGAGCTGAGAAGGCTCAGAGGGTTGTGGGACTTTGGAACTCCTGGTCACAGAGAACTGTGGGGACAGAGTCCTTGAGCATATCTAAGGCTGAGATCGATTCTTGATCAGTCGAGAATCGAGGGAAAGGGTAGGAAAGTGGTTCTGAGGAATGTCGGTGACCCTGTGATCCCACTGAATGGCAGAGGAGGCTCGAGGGGTGAATGGTCTATTCCTGTTCCTATTTCTTATGGCTTTAGGATTGACTCCAACTCAGCCCAAGAGGAAAGGAAGAGAGACAAAGCCTTCAGAAGGAAATTTCAGAGTTTGGGATCTTAATATCAGAAGCACAGTTCCAAAGGAACACCTCAGTAACTGGATGCAGGGAAATCTCCCAGGTCCTTTCTTTGAAATGTTGTCATGTGATCTTCTCCGTTTGCCTGGCAGGTCAGGTATGGTTTTAATGCAGCACTCCCTCGATACTGCACTAGGAGCATCAGCCTTGATTTTACACTCAAGTCTGGCCTGGAGTTAGAAACAGACCATTGTACAAGAGACAAGAGCTGGAGAGGGAGATTGTAAGAAGACTGGGACTGCGATAGTGTCAGGGGTTTAGATGAAGAAGAATTTGTTAAGTGTGTACAAGAAAATTTTCTGATTCAGTATATGGATGTACCTACTAATGAAGGTGCAAAACTTGACCTACTCTTGGGAAATAAGGCAGGGCAGGTGACTGAGGCATCAGTGGGGGAGCACTTTGGGGCCAACGACCATAATTCAATTACTTTTAAAATAGTAATGGAAAAGGATAGAGCAGATCTAAATTAGAGGAAGGCCAATGTTGATGGTATTAAGCAAGAACTTTCAAAAGCTAACTGGGGAGAGATGCTTGCAGGTAAAGGGATGACTGTGAGGATTTGAGCTATAGGGAGAGGCTGAACAGGCTGGGGCTGTATTCTCTGGCGCGTCGGAGACTGAGGGGTGACCTTATAGAGGTTTATAAAATCATGAGGGGCATGGATAGGGTAAATAGACAAAGTCTCTTCCCTGGGGTTGGGGAGTCCAGAACTAGAGGGCATAGGTTTAGGGTAAGAGGGGAAAGATATAAAAGAGATCTAAGGGGCAACCTTTTCACGCAGAGGGTGGTACGTGTATGGAATGAGCTGCCAGAGGAAGTGGTGGAGGCTGGTACAATTGCAACATTTAAAAGACATCTGGATGTTTATATGAATAGGAAGGGTTTGGAGGGATATGGGCTGGGTGCTGGCAGGTGGACTAGATTGGATTAGGATATCTGGTCAGCATGGATGAGTTGGACCAAAGGATCTGTTTCTGTGCTGTATATCTCTATGACTAAGTGGCAACCATCTCTTCAAGGGTAATTGGGAATGGCCAATAAATCTGGCTGAGCCACCTCCACTTTACTCCCAGGAGTGAATAATTGAATAGTTGATGTTATCCTGAGATAGTAACAGGAGGGGGAAATGGAGAGTGGAGCTGAAGGTAGTGGTTCCCATCTTTCCCATATTGAAGTGAAGGACACTGACTCACAAAGGACAGAGAGGCCCATAAACCGATGATAACAAAGAGGCAGTGGAGGTGATTTAGAGTCAAAGATGGTCATCGTGTGCATGGATTCAATCTTATTAAGCAATAAAACATTTCAATCAACTGATAATTGGCTGAAGCATTTCAGAATTTTGAAGATAATGTTTTAAAAAGAAAAACTTTAATGAAACAATAATTGCCAATGGCGTGGCCAGTGGAAATCTTGCTGAGCTGATTGAGGTACCTCCTTCCTGCATTGAGCTATTGGTTAATATTCCAAACAATATACAGAGACCAGTGAGGTCCATTCAGCCCCACATACCCGTTGCCCCATGCTGTGGGATTGAGTGTGGTCAGTATCAGAACTCCCTCTCCCTCCCAAACCTACATACCCCCCGAGACACATCAGCCAGCGAGAATAAAACTAATCTCACTGCTTGAAAATTATTCAAACACCGCCATCTTCTGCTTTTTGTGAGAGTGATTTCGCAGCTTTGACCATCTTTGTGATAAAGTGGCTTCCTCATCTTCTCCAATCTGACTCTGATATGAAGGTTACACCCCCATTGGCCAGACTCCTCGATAACTGAAAATAAACCTAAATGGAGTCCTTAAAGCCCTTAATGTCTATATGGTACAGAAGCAGGAGGCCATTCAGCCCATCAAGTCTCCTCCACCATTCACAATGAGACCATGACTAACGTGATAATCCTCACTCCCACTTTGCTTCCTTTTCCCCATAGCCCCCTATTCCCATCTTGATAACATTTCTGTCTCTCTCAGCCTTGAATATACTTAATGACCCAGCCCCGACAGCCCTCTGTGGTAAGGAATTCACAGATTCACTCCCCTCAGAGAAGACATTCCTCCTCATCTCTGTCTTCAATGGGTGACCCCATACTCTGAGAATATACCCTCTGGTCCGAGACACTCTCACAAGGGGGACTAAACCTCTCCACATCTTCCTGGTCAAGCCCCGCAAGAATCCTCTATGTTTCAATAACATTGCCTCTCATTCTTCTAAACTCTGGCCCAACCTACTCAACCTCTCATCAGACAGTCCTTCCATACCTGGGATCAGCTGAGTGAACCTCCTCTGGTCTAACATTCAATTAAATCACTGCTTCACCTTCTGGAGGTCAATGATGATGAACTAAGTGTAAACTTTCTGAAGGTCAATAACTTTGGCCCCACTAACTTTCTGTGGAGCTACCGGTTAAACGGATCTCAAGCTAGATGGTGATGTTTGAAAGAGACACAAATTCACCACTTCCAAAAACATTTATTGACAGAACGCACCATTTCATCTCTCCAGCTCCTTGCTCCTGACCACTAACTAACCTGGTGTCTCAGCACTCACATTCCTAGACTCTCATGAAGAGTCAAAATAAATCAGGTTAAATGAAGAACCAGCCCTGAAAGGGACACATGACCAAATAACAAAGTTCACCTAATAACTTTGTTGGGGGGTGGTGGGGTTGGGGTAATGCACTCCAGCTCCTGCTGTGCCCATTAGTGCCCACTCCAGCCCCTGCTGTGCCCATTAGTTGGCGACAGCCTTCAATGTACAGCAAGATCCCACAAATAGCCTTTCTGAGCAGCAACAGAATGATATTGAACAATGAATATCTGGATGCAGTGTGGAAGCACCATCCTTACCTATAAAAGTACGAGCAGCCTCTGACGGTGTTGTGAGTGAAATGTTCCTGAGACTTCTCATTCCCAAAGTCTTCTAGTGGGTCTGACCACAATAGATCACACATGGGCCCGTACGCTGGAGGTTCTTTGAATCTGTCTAACTACAAGGGGAGAGAAAAAAATACCAACCATCAATGCTGAGAGCGGTCAGGTTTGGCAGCAACCGTTAGAGGCCATTTTGTAAATACACAATAATACTTTAATCCTTTGAAAAATGAAGAAGTGCCAAGGCAGCGAACTTATTTGTGTCTTGCAGCATGATTCCCTGCTCCTGGCACACCCTCATTTACAGGGGAAAAAAAAATCAGTTTCACAGCAACAGAGACTCAATACACTGAAGAGAAAGCATATCCTTTGAATAATTTCTTCCTGAGAGCACATTTAATGCAATGTCACCTAATACATCCTGCCCTTACACTGAAAGGTAGCACCAGCATAGCATGTATGTCAGTGCCCAGTGCTCGCGACAGAAAAATCATTGCAAATTTGAAATTGAGCTAAGAAAGTTCCCCATTAACTCTTTGTATGAGCAGTGTTTGCACAGAATTGTAGTCAGTACTCAGATTAATTGAAAGGTATAAAAACCCGAATAGTTGGATCTAGCAAGGAACTTGAGAACTGATGAAAGAGTGACATGCACCTTGCACTCTTCAGGACAGATCTGGAAGAATACCAAATTATAAAGGGACCAATAACTTTTACAGCATGAGGAAACGGTGCTGATTGGTCAAGGCACAGTCATGTGAGTTCATGGAGCTGAACAGGAAACCAGGGATCGGCTCACTTTGTCCTGGTGTCCCTGAGCATTGTGGATTTGAATCACTTCACCATCGGTAGCTGTGCCTTCAGTTAGAGTCATAGAGATGTACAGCATGGAAACAGACCCTTCGGTCCATCTCATCCATGCTAACCAGATATCTCAACCTAATCTAGTCCCATATCCCTCTAAACCCTTCCTATTCATGTACCCATCCAGATGCCTTTTAAATGTTGCAATTGTACCAGCCTCTACCACATCCTCTGGCAGCTCATTCCACACACGTACCACCCTCTGTGTGAAAAGGTTGCCCCTTAGGTCCCTTTTAAATCTTTCCCCTCTCACCCTAAACCTATGCCCTCTAGCTCTGGACTCCCCCAGCCCAGGGAAAAGACTTTGCCTATTTATCCTATCCATGCCCCTCATGATTTTATAAACCTCTATAAGGTCACCCCTCAGCCTCCAACACTCCAGGCAAAACAACTCCAGCCTATTCAAAATCTCCCTACAGCACAAACCCTCCACCCCCAACAACGTCCTTGTAAGTCTTTTCTGAACTCTTTCAAGTTTCACCACATCCTCCTGATAGGAAGACCAGGATTGCACACAATATTCCAAAAGTGGCCTAACCAACATCCTGTACAGCTTCAATATAACCTCCCAACTCCTGTACTCCGGCCAATAAAGGAAAGCATACCAAATGCCTTCTTCATTATCCTATCTACGTGCGACTCTACTTTCAAGGAGCTATGAACCTGCACTCCAAGGTCTCTTTGTTCAGCAACACCGCCCAGAACCAGTATATAAGTCCTGCTAAGATTTGCTTTCCCAAACTGAAGCACCTCACATTTATCTGAATTAAACTCTATCTACCACTTCTCAGCCCATTGGTCCATCTAATCAAGATCCCATTGTAATCAGAGTTAACCTTCTTCGCTGTCCACGGCACCTCCAATTTTGGTGTTATCTACAAACTTACTAACTGTACCTCCTGTGTTCATATCCAAATCATTTATATAAATGATGAAAAGTAGTGGACCCAGCATCAATCCTTGTGGCACTCCACTGGTCACAGGCCTCCAGTCTGAAAAGTAACCCTCCACCACCACCCTCTGTCTTCTACCTTTGAGCCAATTCTGTATCCAATTGGCTAGTTCCCCCTGTATTCCATGAGATCTAACCTTGCTAATCAGTCTCCCATGGGGAACCTTGTGGAATGCCTTACTGAAGAACGGCTTATGCCCAAAACGTCGATTCTCTTTCTCCTTGGATGCTGCCTGAGCTGCTGCGCTTTTCCAGCAACACATTTTTCAGCTCTGATCTTTGAGGGGCCCTATTTTCTCCCTAGTTATCCTTTTGTCCTTAATGTATTTGTAAAGGTAACTTGTACAGGTCACTTCTACCCCAGAAGAGATTCCAATGATCCAAAAATGTGAATCCTTCTCCCGTACACCAGCTCCTCAGCCATGCATTCATCTGCTCTATCCTCCTATTCCTGCCCTCACTAGCTCGTAGCACCTGGAGTAATCCAGGCATTACTACTCTCGAGGCCCTCCTTTTTAAATTCCTGCCTAACTCTCTTTATTCTCCCTTCAGAATATTATCTTATTCCCTTCCGATGTCATTGTACACGTTGGAACCAATTACCTCTTGCTGGGCTCTCTCCCCCTTGAGAACATTCTGCACCCTTTCTGAGACATCCTTGAGCCTGGCACCAGGGAAGCAACACACCATCCTGATTTTTTGCTGCTAGCCTCAGAAACCATCTATCTGTGCATCAGACTAGAGAATGCCCTAACACAATTGATCTACTGCGACCCTAAGGACTCATAACGGCACACAAACCAACAGCCAAGCTCAGACAACAACTCACTAGAACAAAGGACCCGATACCCAACATGAGCAAAACTAATGTAGTTTACAAAATACCATGCAAGGACTGCACAAAACACTATATAGGACAAACAGGAAGACAGCTAACAATCCGCATACATGAACATCAACTAGCCACGAAACGACACGACCAGCTATCCCTAGTAGCCACACACGCAGACAACAAGCAACATGAATTCGACTGGGACAACACTACTATCATAGGGCAAGCCAGACAGAGAACAGCCAGGGAATTCCTAGAGGCATGGCATTCATCCACAAACTCCATCAACAAACACATCGACCTGGATCCAATATACCAACCACTACAGCGGACAGCTGAAACTGACACCCGGAAGCGGCAAGGACAGACCACTATAAATACCGGAAGAAACATCAAAGAAGCGCTTTGCAGGAGGCTCCAGAGCACTGATGATGTCGCCTAGCTAGGGGACGAAACGTTTGCAACAAGAACTTCCAGCTCGGCGAACAGAACCACAACAACGAGCACCCGAGCTACAAATCTTCGCACAAACCTTGAACAATTGATCTCTTGGAACCTGACATATCCCTCATTGCATTACAGCCAGTCTCGATATCAGAAACTTGGGTGTTCATGTTACATTCCCCTGAGAATCTATCACTCCCTACATGTTCCAAAACAGCATACTTATTAGAAATGGCAAGAGCCACAGCAAACTCCTGTAATACCAACCTACCTCTCTTGCCTTTCTTGTAGTTAACCCATCTATGTGACTGTATCTGTGGCTTTTCTACCTTCCTATAATTCCCATCCATCATATCCCTAGTTCAATTAAATTCCTCATTGCCTCAAACTGGCAATCCTACCAATCCATTCAATCTGACAGGATTCATAATCAATGACATTTATTGCAGATATAATCCTCAGTAACTTCCTGAAACTCCCACATCCGACAAGAGGAGAATATCTCTCTACCAAAGGCCATTTTGTTCCTTCCAATCAGCAGACTCAGAAAATAGCACCATCTTATTGCTCTATAAAACACTGCTCCAGGCTAACTTAATACTTATGGCTTATATTTTGAAAATTTAATCAAGAGACAAATCCCAATAAACATTATCAAGAACAAACCCATTTTACTCGCTATTGTAGATTTACAGCAAGACTATTCTTAAAACTATTCACTGATCTGTTTCTGTGCTGTGACCTCTCCCAAACAGGTTCCTCCAAGATCAGTTGTGAATTTCACTGTTGGTTAACTTTCCCAGATGCACTCTGAGTCCAGCGATAAATGAATTCAAACAGCAAAGGCAGTAACTGTGCAGGTTCTCTGCTGTCAGTTAGCAGTGCGGGTTTCTTGCTCTCTCTCCCTTACAGACCACATGTCCTGCCTTTGTCTGTTGCTCTCCCCTTTAAAAATGCTGTTGTTTTGACTTTTTTCCCCAAGTTCCAAAACAATGCAACAGCATAGAAAACTGTAAGTGCTGCCCCTTGAATACAAGGAAATTACCTCCAACACCATAAATACCTCAAGAAAAAAAAAGGAGCAGCCTGTTACAGCCAGAAATGTTTCCATCCTCCAATCTCTAGAATTCCCTTCCTAAACCCCTGCTGCCTCCCTCTTTCACAGGCTCTTTCAAATTCACTACTTTGCCCAAGCTGTTAGCCCTCTGACCAAATAGATCCTTCTATAACATTCGTTGGACAACCTTCTGATGAAACAGCCGTGTTCAAGACGCTAGATAAATGCACATTGTAATGAAAGACAGGGTGAAAATGAGCTTTGTGACCTAGTGCATGGTCAATCTCCATCCCCACACAACCTGCCCATTCCCTTCCCACCAACAAATAAAATCAAATCACATTTTCCTGAAGTGGAAACTCTTCCACTCGTTAGTTTTAACGGAGAGATTGTGCTGCTTATCAAATCCCACTACTTCACCAGTCACACCATTCGGCTTAATATCTTTATTCAATCATTCAAATCCTTTTTACAAAAGGATCCAGAATAAAAGACTTTCACAGGTTTCTTCAACAAACTCAAATTGATCTGTTTATTACAAAATAAATCACTCTTAAAACCGTGTGATGAATACTGGTGAACAACTGAACCATAATCCATAGTTAGAACATGATTCCCCCACACGCCACAGACAGACAAAGACACATACAGAGACAGACAGACAGATGGACAGAGAGAGAGAGAGAGAGAGAGAGAGAGAGAGAGAGAGAGAGAGACACACACACAGACAGATGGACAGAGAGAGAGACACACACATACACAGACAGAGACACAGATACAGAGAGAGACAGACAGACAGACAGACAGAGACAGACACACACGACAACAAATTCTGCAGAGTGGCATGCGCTCCAACAAGAGAATAAAGGACACCACTCGTGCCAAGAGATTGAAACTAAGGAATGGAATTTGGTGAATCCTCATGGCCCATCAGAATGCATTGACAAAGTTGAATTGCAAAAACCATAAACTGATGGAGGTCATCTGTTCAGATTGAAATTAAGTTTTTTCCCCGAGTCTTGGAAAGTGGCCATATTTCATGATTTTGCAAAACTCTGTGGGGTCATCCTTCAGCCACTGATGCTCCAAAAAAAAACCAGCCGTTGAAAGAGTTACTGAGCTTGGTTGGTTCCTTACAGGTAACTTCCTTGTGGTATCCTACCAATCAGGCATGTGGCTGCAGAGTTTGTCTTTACAAATCTGACCTCTCATTTTTCCCTCCAGATTGTAACTTTCACCGTTGTTTTTGGATGTGTTGAGGTCATGGGGTTAAACTCTCTCTCAATTTTGATTGGAGCCACAATAACATGTTGCAGCTATACAAAACGCTAGTGCGGCCACACTTGGAATATTGTGTATAGTTCCGGTCACCATATTTCGGGAAGGATATGGAAACATTGGAAAAGGTGCAGAGGAGATTTACCAGAATGTTGCCTGGTCTGGAGGGAAGGTCTTATGAGGAAAGGCTGAGAGACTTGGATCTGTTCTCATTGTAAAGGAGGTTAAGGGGGGATTTGATAGAGACATTCAAGATGATCAGAGGATTAGATAGGGTAGACAGTGAAAGACTTTTTCCTAGGATGATGATGTCAGCGTGTACGAGGGGGCATAACTGCAAATTGAGGGGTGATAGATTGAAGACAGATATCAGAGGCAGGTTCTTTATGCAGAGAGTGGTAAGGGTGTGGAATGCCCGGCCTGCCAATGTAGATCAGCTGAAAAAGGAAATGGCCCTGGGAATTTTCTTCCTTCTGATGACTTGGGTTCTATTTTTACTGACTAAGTCTGTGAGGGGTTGCCTTTTGGATTAGTGGCTGCAATTAGATTCCATTAACATTTAAAGAGGAACTGGGAAATCTGCTCAGCATCCATCAGCCACAAGTATTAAACCTGAATCAGATGACTTTTATTTACCCACAGGATGTGGGTGTCGCTGACCTGCCCATGTCTAGCTGCCCATTGTGAAGGTGGGGGTGAGCTGCCTTCTTGGAGTCACAGCAGCTTCAGCTGTAGATTGACCCACAATGCCCTTGTGGAGGGAATTCCAGGATTCTGACCCAGTGACAGTGAAGGAACGGTGAGATATTTCCAAATCAGGGTGGTGAGGGGCTTGGAGGGGAACTTGCAGGGGCTAGTGTTCCCATGTATCTGCTACCCTTGTGCTTCTAGACAGAAGTGGTTGTGGGTTTGGAAGGTGCTGTCTGAGGAGATTGGGTCACCTTCTGCAGTGCATCTTGTAGATCGGAGCAAGTGAGGACTGCAGATGCTGGAGATCAGAGTCGAGAGGGTGGTGCTGGAAAAGCACAGCAGGTCAGGCAGCATCCGAGGAGCAGGAGAGTTGACGTTTTGGGCATATGCCCTTCAACGGTCTCCTGCTCCTCGGATGCATCTTGTAAATAGTTCGCACTGCTGCTACTGAGCATCAGTGGTGGAGGGAGTGGATGTTTGTGGATGTGGCGCTACGTGGGCTATTTTGTCCTGGATGGTGTCAAGCTCCTTGAGTGTTGTTGGAGCCCTCCCCATCCAGGCAAGTGGGGAGTATTCCATCACATTCCTGAGGTGTGCCTTGTAGAAGGCAGACATGTTTTGCAGAGTCAGGAGGGGAGTTCCATGCCGTAGTATTCCGAGCTTCTGACCTGTTCTTGGAGCCACTGCATCCCTTGATTGTTTGTGGGATCTTGCTGAGTACATCCTGGCTGCTGCATTGGAAAGAGTTTCTTTGGCTGTGAAATGCTTTGGGTCATCCTGGGGGGCTGTGATAGGCACAATATAAATTCAAGTTGTTCTTTTTATAAATTCATTCATGGGATGAGGGCATCTCTGGCTAGGTAGCATTTATTACCCGTCCCTAATTGCCAAGAAGCTAGTTAAGAGTCAACCACATTGCTGTGGGTCTGGAGTCACATGGAGGCCAGACCAAGTAAGGAGGGCAGTTTCCCTCCCTCAAAGACATTAGTGACACTGATGGGTTTTTCCAACAATTGATGGTTGACTTCTGAGTTATCATAATCTCTTACTTCCAGATATTTATTGAATTCAAATTCCACTACATGCCATGGTGGGATCTGAACCCAGGCCCCCACAACATGATCTGGGTCTCTGGATTAACAGTCCAGTGATAACACCACTCTGCCACTGTCTCCCAATTACCTGCCCTTCTAACACTGAAGCACTAGCATCTCTCAGCAACATTAAAAGCTGAAATACTTCAGCAATTGGCAACAAGCCAAATGTTGTGGGTTGGCCTTTTCGATTAGAAAGGGGAGAATGGACCATGATGATGATGATGATGATTTGTATTGTAGCTAATACAACTTGACCCCAATGACAGCGATCATTCCAGAGATCTGAGGAGCTGTCAATCATCAGGACTGAGCCCTGAGCTGACCATCAGACCCACGAGCTTGTTACAAGAGGAGAGCACCTATTCTCTGTGGTTGGACAATTCTATCCAAAAGCTTAGAAAAATGATTCGGTCATTATCTTATTGTAATGTGTGGGATCTAGCTTTGTATAAACCGGTTGATACATTGCCTACATTATGGGGAACAACATTTCAGAAAACCTTCACGGACTCTCAGACACTTTGGGACAGACTGAGATTGAGAAAGATGCTACAGGAAAAAAAGATCAAGTCTTTTTTCACTTTGGTATCAGGGGGGTGAGCTATCAAAATCAAGCTATAGCTCAGGGCCGATTACAGCTCATCTGCATCTCAACTTTTGCACTGACTTAAAGGTAAAGTTATAACATTCCAAACCCATAATCACTTCCATCTAGAAGGACAAGAGCAGCAAATATATGGGAACACCACCCCCTGCAAGTTCCTCTCTAAGGGACTCATCATCCTGACTTGGAAATATGTTGCCTTTCCTTCAGTGTCACTGGGTCAAAATCCTGGAATCCCCTCCCTAAGGGCATTGTGGGTCTACCTACAGCACATGGACTGCAGTGGTTCAAGAAGGCAGCTCACCCCCACCTTCTCAAGGGGCAACTAGGGACAGGTAATAAATGCTGAGCCAGTTAGTGACACCCACTTAAACATTTGCCTTGTCAACATTGCTCCACCTCCTGTGAGGAATACATGATTATACAGTAATCTTTGATGAACCCTCCAAAACCAAGACTCCTCCATGTGTGGGCAAATGGCTCAACTGCTCGTGTTCAGCCTCTTGTACTGGATGGCCCAAGCCCACCAATGGGAATTGTTCTCTCTTTCCATTGGATGTGAGGAATGCACAACTGAGCTGGATCCATTGACCATGGATAGACTCCAGACACGTCCTCTCACAGAGCTTAATGCTCTGAGACTTTTCACAATTTTATCTGAACCAAATGCTCACTTTCCACCTACTTCTCAATGAGTAAGATTGATTCTGATGTTCAATGACGGATGTTAGTTCTTTAAACTGTTTAAAAGACACACGAACACTTTCAGACATTTGCTAAACTTAAGGGAAATGAGCTAACCCAAACCTTCTGCCCTGCTCCTGAGTGCTCCTTGCTGACCAATCTTCTATTGCAGTGAACGGAGGGGAATTTTACAAGGGGGTTTCCGGGAGCAGGTCACAAATAAAGCAATCTGCAGGAACATGTTGTGCCTTAACCCTTCTACCAGGAATGGTTGCTATTTATAATTGCAATTCACAATCATTTCAGGTGAGGTAAGCATGTTAAATAGGAGTTAAATCTGGCAAAAAACCAAGGCAGGAGAACTGGCAGCTGTACAAAGAAATCACAAATTATCCAGGAATCACAAATCACCACAGTCCAATCCAGTTTCAAACACACATGCATGCGTGCACACACTCCAAATTAAAATGCCTAATTAATTTTGTTCCTGTCCAATTCTAGGGTAAGATTAAAACAAGTACACATTGCATCTTTTATTAAGCTGAACTACAAGACATAAAACAAGCTTTTCTTTATTTAGTGTAACTTCAAGAGTCAACAGCCTTTTTCATGTGTTACTTCAAAGAAACATCTTTGGTAAGTCACCGATGTGGTTAACTTGCTGCAGACATTAAATAATTCATGTGCGCTGTAGCATTGAAGAGCTTCAATAAATCTTAAAGTAAAGCAAACTCATAAATATTGATAGTTTTGCAGATTGTAAGTCTGACAAAGAATTATTACCAACTAGTAAATGAGAAAATGAGATGAACAGGCACAGAAGCAAAAGCCTTCATTTCTGTTACAGGGAGGTAACTGTTCTTGGAGAAGCTGGGATGGGGAACACAGGTCAGCAACACCTCCAACTATCCACAAGGACCAAGAAATACTGCCCTCGGACTTGACAAACCTGGCAGAGGTTGTTATATAAAAAAAATCACCAACATGACTACAAACATTTGTTTCCAAGTTTTGTTTTAACTTGGTAGTTACACTGACAGCAAATGCAACAATCTCTTGACTGCATTTTGTCTTTTAAGATAAATGTTATCTTAACAGCTTAGGAAAGTCTCCTCCCACCAGCATCTCCAGGGAAACTGGGGATGCACACCAATGCTGCGACACCCTCATTATCTGGATGAATTTTTAAAAAGTCACATCTAATCTTTGCTTTTTATTTTGCTTTTTATAATCCTCATCTTTTTCCCTTGCTGTCTCTCTGCAACATAGACTCTCAGATTTCTGCAATCATTAGGTTGTTTGAGCAATTCTAATTTGTACTCAATCTCTGATGCTTAGTTTTAAAAAAAAAATCTTTGATGTTTCAAAATGTCGGTGGTGTCCGTCATGGGAGAGTGGCTTCTTGGTTTCTCATTCAGTGCCATCCCAGATGAGCTGCAAACTCAAACTGCCTCCTTCATCCAAACCCTCCGACCCAATCCTTAAAACAAAATGTGATTTACTTTTTTAGTTGGGCTCCTGACCCAATTTGAAAGCAGCCCACATCAACTTGTGTGTTTATCCCACTGCTGAGGGAAGTACCGAGATTTTGAACACTGACACCTCTTCATTGCTTATCTACAAATTGGGATACCACATGAGCATCACAAACAGAAACCCACATCCTACCAAGGTACTCGCAGACGGCAAACACTTGGGGAAAACTAAGTTGCATTATTAAGCAAGTACAGCCTGGGTTATCCAGTTTTGGCCGTTTAATTACTTGTGAAAGGGGCTCTCTCTGGCTCACTCTCTTGCTTCTTAACCTTAGTGACCTCTCTTTTAGTCACCCCTCCTAGTTTCATTTCCTTTGGTTCAGTGAGAGATTAAATTTGAGACACACCATCCTGAGCTAAAAGTGCCAGAAAAACACAAGTGCGTGTTGTGGGTCACTGACTCAAACCAATGTTCCTGACTTGTAAACCCGCCCATAACCTCCTGAAACTCTGGGTGTGATGTTTGGTGTTTTTTTTAAAACAGTGTTGGGGGAAGAGTACGTGAGGTGATGACAAACAGTTGATGCTCACTGATGTAATACTCCAGGATTGGATTCGGAGCTGAGGGGTGAGGGAAGGAGACTAGCTCACTCTATCACAGTCCCCAACACTGACACACTGGATACCAGGCACTGCCAGACAATTACAGCCTGAAGACAAATACCAACGCCCCCCTCCCCTCACGTCAGTGAAAGGCAACACCTTGTGAAGGGACCCAGTGAGAATCCCAATATATTGCTGACCTTGTCTTGTTGAGGGACAGGGATGTCAGAGGGAGTCCAGTCAAGTTATTTGGCTGGAATTGAGAAATAAAGAGATGATCATCTTATTGGGATTGTATTGTAGACCCCCTAATAGTCAGAGGGAAATTGAGAAACCAATTTTTAAGGAGATCTAAGTTATCTGGAAGAATAATAGGGTGGTTATGGTATAGGATGTTAACTTTCCAAACATAGACTGGGACTGTCACAGTGTTAAGGGTTTAAATGGAGAGGAATTTGTTAAGTGTTTACAAGGAAATTTTCTGTATCATCGATAGTCGCAGGTGAGGTGCCGGAAGACAGGAAATTGGCAAACGTGGTGCCACTGTTTAAGGAGGACGGTAAAGACAAGCCAGGGAACGATAGACCAGTGAGCCTGACATTAATTAATGGGCAAGTTGTTGGAGGAAAGCCTGAGGGACAGTATTTACGTGTATGTGGAAAGGGAAGGACTGATTACGGATAGTCAACAAGGACTTGTGGGGGAAATCATGTCTCACTAACTTGATTTTTCTTTTGAAGAAGTTTCAAAGAGGATTGATGAGGGCAGAGTAGTCAATGTAATCTATATGGACTTCAGTAAAATGTTCCACGAGGCTCCCCATGGGAGACTGGTTAGCAAGGTTAGATCTCACAGAATACAGGGAGAACTAGCCATTTGGATATAGAACTGGCTCAAAGGTAGAAGACAGAGGGTGGTGGTGGAGGGTTGTTTTTCAGACTGGAGGCCTGTGACCAGTGGAGTGCCACTAGGATCAGTGCTGGGTCCACTACTTTTTGTCATTTATGTAAATTATTTGGCGGTCAGTATAAGAGGTACAGTTAGTAAGTTTGCAAATGACATCAAAATTGGAGGTGTCGCAGACAGCAAAGAAGATTACCTCAGATTACAACAGGATCTTGATCAGATGGGCCAATGGGCTGAGAAGTGGTAGATGGAGTTTAATTCAGATAAATGGGAAGTGCTGCATTTTGGGAAAGCAAATCTTAGCAGGAGTTATACACTTAATGGTAAGGTCTTATGGAGTGCTGCTAAACAAAGAGACCTTGGAGTGCAGGATCATAGCTCCTTGAAAGTGGAGTCGCAGGTATATAGGATAATGAAGGAGGCGTTTGGTATGCTTTCCTTTACTGGTCAGAGTATTGAGTACAGGAGTTGGGAGGTCATGTTGTGGCTGTACAGGACATTGGTTAGGCCACTGGTGGAATATTGCGTGCAATTCTGGTCTCCTTCCTATTGGAAAGATGTTGTGAAACGTTAAAGGGTTCAGAAAAGACTTACAAGGATGTTGTCAGGGTTGGAGGATTTGAGCTATAGGGAGAAATTAAATAGGTTTGGGATGTTTTCCCTGGGAGTATCGGAGGCTGAGGGGTGACCTTGTAGGGGTTTATAAAATCATGAGGATAAGATAAATAGACAAAGTCTTTTCCCTGGGGTGGGGGAGTCCAGAAATAGAGGGCATAGGTCTAGGGTTGGGGGGTGGGGGGGATATAAAAGAGACCTAAGGGGCAACATTTTCACACAGAAGGTGGTATGTGTGTGGAATGAGCTGTCAGAGGAAGTGGTGGAGGCTGGTACAATTGCAATATTTAAAAGACATCTGGATGCGTATAAGAACAGGAAAGGTTTGGAGGAATATGGACTGGGTGCTGGCAGGTGGGACTAGATTGGGTTGGGATATCTGGTCGGCATGGATGAGTTGGACCGAAGGGTCTGTTTCTGTGCTGTACATCTCTGCGACTCTATGACCCCACTCAGTCTACCATCTGTGTCTCCAATGCCCCCACGTTGGAAGCCCCTCCCAACTCAGCAGACAGAAACGAGTAACGGTCCCAACACTGCAACGACATAAATCACTGTCTAACTAAGTTCAGGTTGGGAATAAATCCTTCCTAAGGCCCATCACTCAGTTATTTCATAATCTGTCCAGCTGCGATCCATTCGACATCTGTCGTCCCTCAATCCAAAGATGACATCTGATCCCAGTTGCGAGTATCTGCCTTGGATCTTCGTGTAACTGAACAGACCAATTTCTAACCCATTGGATTGGGGGTCAGAGGACATCCCTCGGGCAATAGGACCTCTTCCTTCACTCTGCCTCATTGTTAAGGCACTGAGCTTCTCTGTATGAGGCAACTTGATCAGTCATTTTGGATGATTGTTAGTGATCTCCAGGCAGTCATTAACAATGATGCTGCTGCGTTTCAAAGAAGGTTCCACAGTGTCTTTCCAACGTTTTCTTTCTCTGCCCCAGAACACTGGCTGTTCAAGAGGCAGTAAACACGAGGACCCTGCTCAGCGTCTTGTCACAGAGTCTAGGGGCAGTTTTGTCCTCGTGTTTGTGCAGCTTGCATCAAGGAGGATGCTATATCTGTTCAATCATCCTTCCACTGAATCCAGAGAATATAGCGGGGACACTGGAGTTGCTGACGGACTCTCTCTTGCGCTCTTGTGTCATTGA
This sequence comes from Hemiscyllium ocellatum, assembly GCF_020745735.1. Classification (NCBI taxonomy): domain Eukaryota; kingdom Metazoa; phylum Chordata; class Chondrichthyes; order Orectolobiformes; family Hemiscylliidae; genus Hemiscyllium; species Hemiscyllium ocellatum. The sequence continues at coordinate 45,169,257 of NC_083436.1, forward strand.
TACAAGAGAGATAAGCTGTCACTGCACTACAGGAGCAGGATAATGACAAGTGCCCTGTACACTCGATTCTCACACCATCGGAGGTTCCTAGGAAGGACTCTACTTCTTCGCCTCTGTTGGCATGGTGACCCTCAGGTTAAACTCACTGCAAGTCGTCCCTCTCTTTCTCTCTCCTGCGAGAGCAGCCCTATGGTCTGCTAAGACTATGCTGACTTATCTTTGCATGAGGTCCTGTGGGAGTCTGTGCTGACACTGCTGTAGTAGGGAAAGGCAGAGCTGCTCCAGGAGTTATTCTCATCAGTATTATCTTTAGAGAGAGGAGGCTGCTGAGCTTCGAGAGGTGCTGGACACATTCCAGTCTTTCCTTCAATGTACGAGGGAGGTGGAATGATTAATTGGCCAGAGGCGGTTCATAGGAATTCTCTGTGGCAACACCTGTAACCCATGAAGGGAGCTCCAAGTTATAACACAATGAGATCAAAGGAGAGCTCCCTTCTCTTCCCCAGTTCAGTTACCAGATTCACTTCTGTGGAATACTGTAACCTCACAGCTGTGGCTCCATAAGACATAGGAGTGGAAACAAGGCCATTCTGCCCATCGAGTCCACTCCACCATTCAATCATGGCTGATGGGCATTTCAACGCCACTTACTCGCACTCTCCCCATAGCCCTAAATTCTTAGTCTCACAAGGAATTAATCAATCTCTGCCTTGAAGGCATTTAACGTCCCGGCCTCCACCGCCCTCCGTGGCAATGAATTCCACAGGCCCAACACACTCTGGATGAAGAAATGTTCTCCTCATTTCTGTTCTAAATTGACCCCCTTCTAATTTTAAGGCTGTGCCCATGGGTCCTAGTATCCCCGCCTGTTGGAAACAACTTCCCAGCATCCACCTTTTATAAGCCATGTATTATCTTGTAAGTTTCTATTAGAACTTCCATCAACCTTCTAAACTCCAATGATTACAATCCCAAGATCCTCAGCCAATCATCATGTGTTAGGCCTACCATTCCAGAGATGATCTGTGAGAATCTCCACTGGACACATTCCAGTGTCGGTAAGTCCTTCCTGAGGTGTGGGGCCCAAAACTGGACACAGTATTCCAAATGGGGCCTAAGAGCTTTACGAAGTCTCAGACCAACCAATAACACGCTTAGTTTCAGAGTCAGGATGTTACTGGTTCTGGTCCCATCCCAGACAGTGAGCACAATACCAAGATGGACACTCCTGGCACAGAGTTGAGGGAGTGGAGCTTAGTGAAGATGCCATCTTTCATTAAACACAGGCTCATCAATCAGTTAGATGTCAAAGAAGCAACAGCCACTGTACAGTCAGCATTCATCCTTCAACCAAAGTTACTAAACAAATTATTTGGTCATTATCGCACAGAGGTTTGTGGGATCTTGCTGAGTACATCCTGGCTGCTACATTTTGTACATTATACCAGGGACTACACTTTGAAAGTGTTTCTTTGACTGTGAAGTGCTTTGGTTGCCCCCTGGGGCTGTGATAGCCACGATATAAATTCAAGTCGCTCTTCCGAACACTGAAGTACTAGCAGCTCTCAGCAACATTAAAAGCAGAAGTACTTCAGAAATTGGCAACAAGCCAAATGTTGTGGGTTGGCCTTTTTGATTAGAAAGGGGAGAATGGGCCATGATGATGATGATTTGTATTGTAGCTAATACAACTTGACCCCAATGACAGCGATCATTCCTGGGGTCTGAGGAGCTGTCAATCATCAGGACTGAGCCATCAGCTGACTATCAGACCCACCAGCCTGTTACAGACAGAATTAAACCCCACAACAAGAGGAGAGCACCTAATCTCTGCGGTTGGACAGTTAAAAGCTCAGAGGCTTTGAGTATCTGCATGCTCTGTGTTTAGAAGGAACTGAATCTGACTGTAAACAACTCACTATTCCCAACCCTCCATCCCCAGCCACGTGCCCACCACACCCTCCCCCCTGTAAACACCCCCTCCCCCCCACTCTGATAGCTCATGGTGCTTTGTGGATGTTGGATAGTTCAGTTTTTCCTGATTCATGGATGAGTTGGACTGAAGGGTCTGTTTCTGTGCTGTCCCTCTCGGTGACTCTGTTGTGAAGTAGTCAGCTCCAGGAAGTGAAAATGATGATATTGAAAATAATAAGCAGTGTCACAAACTAACATAACAGTTATTTACAGGGAAGGCTGCACTTACTTTCTTAATATCATCTAAGGTGTTAACCTCAGGAGACAGACCACCGTGAACACACAGGAACTGCTGATTCATCAGTGCAGCTAAAGGGAGGCAGTCAAAAGCATCCATGCATGCGTCGTATATCCGTTCAGAATATTTAATTTTGCCTATTGGACAGATAGATATCACATTAAGAGTTAATACGATCAAAACCACAAATGCAGCAAGTTAATCATCATCAACTCTAACAGAATTCAAGTAGATTAGACAGGCATGTTCTGTCCACCTCCACAGATTGACATACTCTGATATGCTTAAAAACCTTACCTTGTTTTTAAAAAAACTTTTTGTCTAAATAACCAGTTGTGGGTGTTGTACCTCAGGTTTTAAGCAAACACAGAGATGGTTAGCTCAGTTGGTTGAATGGCTGGTTTGTATGTAATGCAGGGTGGTTCCCACTCTGTCTGAGATGACCATTCTCTTTCTCAACCTCTCTCCTGACTTGAGGCATGATGACCCTCAGGTGAAACCACCACCAGTTGCCTCTCTCTAATGAGAGAGCAGCCCCTCTGGTCTGGTCAGTCGATGGAATATTCAACTTTAATCAAGAATCCTAAATGATAGAGGGCCTGGAGAGAAAGTAGGAGAAGGGGACTGAGTTGGAGGATCAACTACGACTACAATGAATGGGCCAAATGGCCTGCTATTTTCTATGTCACGATGGACTCAGGCATGTTTGCTTCGAAGGGTGAACATTGCAAATAGTACTGTGCTGCGTGGGCGGACTGTCATCTGATACAGTCTGGGATGGTTTGCCAATGCCTTCCATTCTTTGGTCACTTGGGAAGGAAATGCACCTCAGCCCTCACGCTGTCGGTGCTCATCTGAAGCAGACGGTCACCATCCAGACAACGGAGCTCATCACCCCTCCCCTCCCCTTCCACTACCCACCACCCACTCCAACAAAAAGACCAGATCACCATCAACAGCTCTTTTCAGCATGTTCAAGGAGGATGCAAAGCCACTGGAGAAAACGTACAAAAAGACGGTACCAGAACGTAGAGATCACAATTGTGATGAGAGTAACCAGGTCGGGACTCTTATCATTAAGCGAAGAAAACGTTACGGAGTCTGACAGTGGTCTTTAAAACTATAAAAGGGTTCATTACGGGAGATACGGAGATAAAGATTCCACATGGAAGACACTCAAAACAAGGACAGTAATCCAACTGGAAATTCAGGAGAGGACACTTTCACTGGGGAATGGGGAGAATGTGCAATTTGCTCCCATGGGGGTGGGATGAAGGCGAACTGTATGGATACAGTTAGGGGAGGAGTGAACAATAACAGTAGGCAAGGGTGTGGTAACCAGGGGGGTGGGAGAGGCAACATAAATATATCAACCACCCTGAACAAAACAGTCACAACTACTCAAAACTCAACAGAAGGAGAGACGGCAATGTCAGACTGATTGATCATTTGAAGAAATGTCTATCCCAGTTTCAGAGGTAGCATATGGGTCCTTTGGAGAATTACAAATTGCAGAGATGCGCTCAGGTCGAGGTAATGCTGATTTATTCCAGTTCACCACGTGAGCAGAGAGGGGCAGGTGAATGGAGCCCTTGGATCGGTGGTATTTTTAGAGAGCTGTGAAGTGGATCACTGCTCGAGACAAACATCACTGGCTCCCAGCCAAACCTGATATCTCAGGGAAGCAGCACAAGGCAAAATACAACTTGTTCTTCCAGGGAACTGAAATATTTCCAGAGAAAATTGTGAAATGCAACTTGTTTAAGACAGAAATGAAAATAAATACCTAAAGTGAAAGTAATTAAAGCTCGCACATAAGATAGTTGTTATTTCACATTACTCTTCAGTGTAAAGGACAAAGGTAGCAATTATCTTCTAGTGACAAAGGAGGGAATTCAGAATGTTAGCAGCTCAAGATATGGCTGCCGATGGGAGGGAAATAATAATTGGAGAGAGGGAGGGATGTAGGAGGAGGTTACAGGGCTAGGGAGGGGGTGTAGGAACTGTAGGAGGTTACAGATATGGGGAGGGGGTGTAGGAGCTGGAGGGGGTCACAGAGACAGGGAGGGGGTGTAGGGACAAGAAGGGGTTTACAGTGACAGAGAGGGGGTATAGAGGCAGGAGGAAGTTACACAGATAGGGAGGGATGTAGGGACTGGAGGGGCTGACAGAGATAGGGAGAGCATACACAATAGTGAGGGTTTTTCTGGGCGTGAGTGACGAACATCTGAGCCACGGAGGATTATAAATGATAGACTTGGTGGGATAGAAGCCTTTCCAAAAGGTACCGCTCTGAAGGAGGCCGAGCAGCCAATAGGCAACTGACTGGGCCATGAGGTACACTGTTAATCATCACAATACTTTCAGACGCAGGGAGTGAGAGGGAGAGCTTTCCAAATGCTCAAGAACTAGAAAGAGTGTTGGTGCAAAGAGACTATTTGAAGTTATATTGTCATGGAGAGGAAGGCAAAGCTCATCAAACAGGCAAATGGAATGCCGGCCGCTGTCCCGAGGTCATGGACCAGCTGAGAAGGACATGGTCAGCCCAGGCCCAGAGTCTCCGCACCAGCTCTCAGGAAGAGGTTACTGCTGTCTGAGGAAACTCATGGCCTGGGGTTTCAGCGTACAGCAGCAGACCCTCTTCCAAGTAAAACCAGGCAATATTGACTCCGGCAGAGGGTTGGAATTCTCTTCCATAATTGACAGTTACTGGTGCATCACTAGTTGGGAAGAGTTTTGTTCACTAATGGATAGAATTCTGATTACAGACCAACAGGTAGACAGGGTAGTGAAGGCGGCATTTGATACACTTGCCTTGTCAGTGCATTGAGGATAGGGGTTGGGAAGTCATGTTGTAGCCAGACGAGACATTGGTTAGGTCACTTTTACAACACTGCATTAAATTCTGGTCTCCCTGATGTTGTGAAACTTGAAAGGGTTCAGAAAGGATTTACAAGGATGTTGCCAGGGTTGGAAGATTTGAGCTACAGGGAGAGGCTGAACAGGCTGGGGCTGTTTTCCCTGGAGCGTTGGAGACTGAGGGGTGACCTTATAGAGGTTTATAAAATTATGAGGGGCATGGATAGGGTAAATAGACAGAGTCTTTTCCCTGGGGTCGGGGAGTCCAGAACTAGAGGGCATAGGTTTAGGGTGAGAGGGGAAAGATATAAAAGAACCGGAGGGGAAACCTTTTCACACAGAGGGTGGTACTTGTGTGGAATGAGCTGCCAGAGGAAGTGGTGGAGGCTGGTACAATTACAATATTTAGAAGGCATCTGGATGGGCATATGAAAAGGAAGGGTTTGGAGGGACATGGGCCAAATGCTGGCAAATGGGACAAAATTAGTTTAGAATATCTGATTGGCATGGACAAGTTGGGCCAAAGGATCTGTTTCTGTGCTGTATGACTCGAGGACAATGGTCTCACTGAATGACAGACCAACCTGGAAGGGGTGAATGGTCTTCCCTGGTAATATAACTGGATGTACACAGTCATGGCGGAGCCTTTGGGTGTGCCTGGAGAGAACCATATGGGGTGAAAGTGTGGGCAGTAATGACCATTCAATGTCCTTTGGAAATGATCAATTGTCTCAGATTCCGGTCCCACCCTCTCCAACGTACAGGCAGAGAGTTCCAGGCTGTTTCCACTCACTGCATCAAAATTATCCACTCTCGCCTGATCCTGCGCAGCACTTTCTCAAAACCCTAAGGTGATGTCCCATTGTCTGACATGAGGATTTCCTCATCTATCTTATCCAAACTAAAGTTAAACACCTCGAACAAACCTCCTTTCAATCTCACGTGCTTCAGAGAGAACATCAATCTGACCTTGTGGCAAAAATCCTCCGTTCTCAAAATCATTACAATGTCTCCTGTACACACAATCTCAAATCCTCACATCCTTCCTCAAGTATTGAGTCTAAACTTGGATGCACTAACCAGAGCCCAGCCAAGTCCACAATAATCTTGCTGTTTTGCACTTGATGCCTTTTCAAGCCCCAGGTGCCACACACTTTGTGAATCACTTTCAATTTTTTCTGGCACCTTCGAGCTCTCAGAACTGAGCTCTCACATCACTCTGTTCCTGCACACACTCCCAAACTGTCCTTCACCATTAGGTCCACATTGTCCACCCCTAACAGTTCAAACAGAAGGTTATACAAGACACTGGTTAGATCTCAGGTGGAGCACTGTGCCCAGTTCTGGGCATTGTACTTTAGGAAGGGGGTCAAAGGCATTGGAGAGTGTAGAGAAATTTATGAGAATGATTCCAGGATTAAGGAATTTCTGATTTGAGGACAGATGGGAGAAGCTGGGATGATTCTCCTTGGAGAAAGGAAAACCCAGGGGAGATTTGGTCGAAGCATTCAGACACTAGCCTGAACACAGACAACAGGGAGAGAATGTTTCCTCTTGTTCAAAGATCAAGAAGCAGAGCAGATAGATTTAAAAGAAGCAAATGCAACACGAGGACAAATGTCCCTGCAGCATGGGGGATAGGGTCTGGATTTCACTGAGAGTGCGGCAGAGGGAGGTCCAATTCAGACATTCAAAAGGGAATGAAGTGGTTACCGGAAGAGGAAAAGTGAGTACGGTTACAGAGAAAAGGCAGCAGAGTGGCGGGAGATGCATTGCTCATTTGGAGAGTCTGATTCAATGGGCTGAATGGCCCATTCTGTGTTGCACCAATTCTGTGATTTGTGCCTTTTGCCAGAATGAACCACTTCACAAAATCCCAACTGCCACACGTCTGTCCATTCTACCGGTGCAATCAGAAGTAGTCCCACTTGGTAAGACACGGGGGTAAACCCTTCTCCTAACTTAAACCAGCATCACAGAAAAGATTCACTCTATACCGTAATCTGGTAAAATTCAAAAGGCAAAGAACTATCCCAGAGGTCACTAATTAAAGTAAAAATTAACAACTTTATTCTTTAAGTCCAGTAGAGAACATTAAAACCAACAATTATTTACAACTCCTTTTTTTAAACCCATCTTTTACCTCCCACTCAACAATACTAGTCTGTTAAAAGATCTTGATTAAGATATACAAAAAAAATGTAATCATGTTTCAAAACCAGTCACCCTTTTGTAGATTTTCCTCTGTAGATTCTCTCCAGGTCAGTCTTGATGTTCTGTTGCACAAACTCCCCACAGACAGGTACCTTCCAGAGAGCTCTTCAGCTAGCAGTCTACATTTGGTGGTTTTTGACAGTTCTCCCCATGACTATTCAAAATGTCTACTTTTATACCCCAAAACATCAGATTGTTTCATTGTTTTTAACATTATCAAAATACAAAATTCAAATTTGATTGGATTTCGGTATATCGAGTATAACTTAAAATGACAGACCGAATTTGAATTTGTTCTTTGTATCATGGCAACCCATCTGCTGCTATTTCTTTTGATCAAGTGTTACATTGTTATCTTTTTTTTTAGACTTACAGTGTGGAAACAGGCCCTTCGGCCCAACAAGTCCACACCGACCCGCCGAAGCGCAACCCACCCATACCCCTACATATACCCCTTACCTAACACTATGGGCAATTTAACATGGCCAATTCACCTGACCCGCACGTCTTTTGGACTGTGGGAGGAAACCGGAGCACCCGGAGGAAACCCACGCAGACACGGGGAGAACGTGCAAACTCCACACAGTCAGTCGCCTGAGGCAGGAATTGAACCCAGGTCCCTGGCGCTGTGAGGCAGCAGTGCTAACCACTGTGCCACCGTGCCGCCCTAATTGTTCAGGACTCTGAGCTTTGTCAGTCCTTGTTAGCTTTTCAACTCTCTTAAAGGTACATTACACCTCTACATCTTCATAACACCACGATCCCATAGGAGTTCACAGGATTGATCACCATTAAACAATAACATTGTCTATCTTGGGGCCAGTATTTAAGCACACAGAGAGAAAGGTTCTGAACAGAAATAGAAATCAGCCACAATTGTTCTCCTTTCCTTCACTGGTTCAGTGGATGGTTCCTACACAGTTACAAATCTCATCTCAGTGTGATCCTATACAAAGTCAATGGGAGGAAACTTCCAATTTTGATGGAAATAGTTTGGATAACTCCTAGCATGATGCATATTTATTGAAAGTTATTTAAATCTATTCATCTTGAATATTTATGGCAAGGTGGGCTGAAAGAATTGTATCTCCTTCTCAAAACAGTTTGTCAAATAATGCATTCAGAAGCTTTCAGTCTTAAACATCCTCCCACCCTGCAGTCTTCCCTGATCTCTGCTTATCTCCTGTTCTGGCCTCAAACATCTCAGTTTGCTATCCTTCCCCAGTTGATAACTGCATCTTAAACAGTCCAGATCTGAAGCTTTAGAATTCCTTCGTGAAACCTCTCCCGTTCTCTACCCTTCTTGAGACATTCCTTAAAACTCAACTCTTTGGTCAAGCTGTTGGCCACCAAGCCTCCAAGCTCCTGTAAGGTTCAGAGACAAACCAAAAGGAGGAGCTATAAAAAAAGTTGAAAGTTGTTGTTGGCATCAAACCAATTCTGATTCAGTGGAGTTATTGAAACCCAGTACATTTTACAGGGTGACAAAGCTGGGTTCACTTGGTAGCCAGTCAGTAAGGTTTGCAAGTGCGAGAGAGAGCGCGAGAGAGACAGACACAAAGGGGAAGACAGAGGGAGACACACACACACAGAGCGAGAGTGACAGCGAGAGCGACATTACAGGCTGCTCTTTTATTATGCAGTGGGTGTGTTCCTGTATGACCCCACACTGTATAAAAATCCTGCAATAAAAAGAGCACTTAAAGTACTGGCGATGCAATCGCGATATTGCCAACACACACTTTAGAAGTTCACCCTTTAGAAACAGGGCCCCCAGTTTGTCAACCACCTTACAGCCAATTCACATTGATGAATAGCATGTTTTAGCAGAACAACCTGTAGTTGGTAATAAGTTTCAACACTTTTTTTTAAACAAACTATACACTTGACAGCAACAGAACCAACAAGACTCTCCTCAGGCATTCCAACAAGAGTCAAGCCAACTATAAACCACTGTGAATATGCTCTGGAGTTGCAATGTGTGATGCCTGTGTCCCAGTGTTTTTGATGAATCAAGTCACACTCAGGCACTTTGTGGAGTGTCTCTCTGGAGAAGTATTCAGTGGGAAGGAGAGGTGGCCTTGATGCACCTTCACTTTGACAACGGATTATAAAGAACTTCACACTCTGGTTAACTTTCTCCTTGCATCCTTGCCTCAAATATTAGTCCATTTATTTTTTGAAAAATTAAATGTGACTGATCAGGCTGCCTGTTCTCACTTGGGGTGTGCTAGTCATACTCCAAACCACAGGATTATTCCAGCCCTTAGCCGGAAGCTGAGGGGGACAGAGATCAGGCAGCAACGAGACAACCTCTGAAACAATGACAGGCTTTTACAAGAGGTTTTCTGGGGACATCATCAGTCACTTCAAACTGTAGCTTTTTACCTGCTCCTTTGACGTATAATAAAAGCAGGTCACAGGAACAGAAGGCAATGGAGCAACATTTGGCCAATCATACCTGTGTCTTTGAAAGTTATCTAATGGCACCATAGCCTGCTTTCCCAAACTGTCAAGTATTTGACCAAATTCCCTTTTGTTTTTAAAATTTAACCGATTTTCCTAACCAACCTGTTCAGAGATGTATTACACACCTTTGGAGCAGGTAGGACCCTGGCCTCCTAGTCCAGAGATAGGAACACTACCACTGCATCACAAGTGGGTCCCCAAATTTTAGGAAGGTTGTAGGAGAGCTTGCTTCCACTGCCCTTTCAGGCAGCATGTTCCAGATCACAACCACTTACTACATCAAGAAAAATTAGCTCCCTCTGTCATTATGGTCAATTGCCTTAAAGCTGGGTCCTCTCGCTCCTACATCTCCCGTCACTGCAAGCAGTTTCTCCGATGAATGAAACACATCCATTTTGATCATCTATATTAAATCTACCCATAACCCTCTCTGCCCGAAGGAGAAAAATCCCGATTTCTCCAGTCTCTGTACATTCACATTAGTCCCTCGGTCCTGGCCTTGTGTGGGGTAATCTCTACACCCTCTGAGGGGCCTTGGCAATTTATATAAACCATGGAGCTCAGAATTGGGTACAATATTCTGGTTGAGCTCTAAACAGTCATTAACGAAGGTTTTCACAAACAGCCTTGTTAACCCACCAGAATGAGGCACAGTTCATACTTACATTCTTGTTTAAAAGTGAAATATTCCGTCAAATGCCGACATTCATGGTTTCCACGAAGTAAAAACAACGTTTTTGGATACAAGATTTTCAAGGCCCAAAGGTACAACACACACTGGAAAACGAGAGAGAAAGGATGTGAATTATGGAGATGATCATCACAGGGACTGTACATATTAGTGAGCAGTGTTCATCAATGAGCATCACTGCAAACATTTCTTACCCGTCCCGAATTCCCTTGGACAAGGTAACCAGCTGCCTTCAGGAACTCCCGCAGCCCACTTGGACAAGGTAACCAGCTGCCTTCAGGAACTCCCGCAGCCCACTTGGCTCAGGATTTTGATTCAGTGACAGTGAAGGAATGGTGATATATTTCCAAGTCAGGATGGTGAATGCCTTGGAGGTGTTCCGGTATATCCACTGTCATTGCCCTGCTAGATGGAAATGGTTGTGGGATCTAAGGATCTTTGGTGAATTTCTGCAGAGCATCTTGTAGATGGTACACACTGCTGCTGCTGAGTGCCGGTGCTGGAGGGAGTGAATGTTTGTGGATGTGTTGCCAATCAAGTGGCTGCTTTGTCCTGGATGGTGTCAAGCCTCTTGAGTGTTGTTGGAGCAGCCCCCATCCAGGGCAAGTGGGGAGGCGGGAGGTTGGTTACTCACTGCAGGATTTCCAGCCACAGAACTCCACTGAACTTTGTTCATGACATGGACTACTGCAATTTACACCAGTGGGAATGGCAATGCGTTTTGTGAAAAATGTGCAGGAATTACACTTTGAAACAGATAGTATCTAGTCAAATGCTTCTAGGAATTAGAAATGTGTTAACTAAATCCAGGAGTGTGTGCGCACATCGTCACATGTACTGCTGCCAAACCTTCTCTGAGAACACTTGAATGAAGTGCCCTGGGATGTTTTATTTGATTAAAGTCACTATGTAAATGCAAACAGTTGGGTTTCAATTTGACTTATTTGAATTGCAAATCGGATTTCTCCGCTGTTTGACTCGAGCGTATGAGTTAGTTTCTCACTCAGAAAGCTCCTGCAGAAACCACTGCGCAAACTCTTCCTTCCTTCATGATGCTGATGGCTGGGGTCCATCCCATTCTCCCCCATCTTCACAAAATTAAATCAAAAGGAAGCACTGGGACTTTAGGAGTCTTGTTTCCAGTACACATCTCTCACAGAGGGCAGTATTACAAACACAATATCTAACCTGCTTCCAATTCAATGTCAGTCGATGCTGGCTGTGACATTGCTATTCCTGGTCTGGAGGGAGATGATTTGATAACCCCCATTGATCGCACCTTGAGACAGTACAAACTGAACTAATGTAACTCACTCATATAACTTTTATATTGGACTCCTGTGGCACAGCAGTAGCATCCAACCCTCTGGACAAGGAGCCCAGGTTCAATTCTCACCTGCTCCAGAGGTGTGTCAGAACATCTCTGAACAGGTCGATTCAAAAATATCTCCAACCCACGTGTCTGTGAGTGACTCTCTGCATTTTGTTTAACAAATAATCTAGCACCTACTGCACGTTGGATCTAGAATTTTCCTGCAGTTCATAGACAGTTGTTTTAAATGCACTCTGTAGACGGCTTGCTGCCATGCGCTCAGTAAAGATACTCTGAAGAGCAAATGGGCTTTCGCTGTAAAACTCATCCCACTGGTCTAGAGACACAGCAGCAGACAACCTGGATGTTTGGTGATTTCTGGAGTTGATCAGATTCAGATCCCAATCAATCACCATCAGAACATTCCACTGACAATCTGACCATCCCCGGGTGCAACACGCCTGCATACTTAAAACAATAAAAAACAGACATGTGCTTCAATACTTTTCATTAGAGAGACAGATGAGATTCATGAATTAATGTCATTCTTAATACCATTTTATGAGGTTACCTTGGAGCCCTGCTGACCTTACCCTTCAATATTTTAATTCGACAGTAAAATGAACCATGAAGAGTGTTTTGACAGCAGGGATAACACAGTGACTCAGGTGAGGGAGATTAATGATCCCCAGTCTGTGATGTTTGATGAAATGAGCAGAAAGTCATTAAACCGGGGCTTCAAGACAACTCAATTTCTCTTGCATTGATTTGTTTTAGTTCTAGTCTAGGTCCCCGTTCACTACGCCAATATTATTGACCAAAGATTGTTTTCAAATTGTGGAACAGAAAAGAATTACGTGAAAAATTATGTGAATTCTTTGCATCTTTTTTGAGGTCCTCCTGGAAATCAAGAATTTGGCCCTCTCATCACCGAGCCAAGGAGGATCCCACCTCTCTCCCTGGTCAGCAGTGAAGCGAAGGAGGAACACTCAATGTTGCTGCATCCGTGCGTGTTTTTGACTGCATGTGTGTGTGTGCCTGCGTGTGCACATGCCTCTGCATATGCGCTGACATGTATGCATATACACTTATGTGAACATGTGCATGCTCATGCATGTGCACCCGTGTGTGTGCACTTGTTGAAGAGTACAGTCAATGCATTGTTTTGATGGAGGCCATTAGGGTGCATTAGCATCAGGAGAGAGAATGCTTCAACTATTAACTGCACATTTTAATTAAGCTCACCAGTGTCAGGTCAAATACTCTTTGAAAACAATTCTGCCATTCCGGTTTCCGCCAGTGCAGAAACAAGACGTTTTTTTAAATATAAGGGACAGATGAACTGAAGTGACTGCATAATTCTATTTTTTAATATAGCCATCAGGAAATTAAAATACGTTTCATGATTGAATGTTAATGACATTAGGGAAGGTGCAATATGTATCAACCAAGGAGTTAAACACTAACTGCTGTGATATTAGAATGTTCTCAGCATTCCAAGACTGGAGGTTGGCAAATGTGGTGCCACTGTTTAAGAAGGGCGGTAAAGACAAGCCAGGGAACTATAGACCGGTGAGCCTGACCTCGGTGGTGGGCAAGTTGTTGGAGGGAATCCTGAGGGACAGGATGTCCATGTATTTGGAAAAGCGCAGGAGGTCAGGCAGCATCAAAGGACCAGGAGAATCGACATTTCGGGCATAAGGAAGGGCTTATGCCTGAAACGTTGATTCTCCTGCTCCTTTGATGCTGCCTGACCTCCTGCACTTTTCCAGGAACACATTTTTTAAGCTCTGATCTCCAGCATCTGCAGTCCTCACTTTCTCCAGGTATTTGGAAAGGCAAGGACTGATTCGGGATAGTCAACATAGCTTTGTGCGTGGGAAATCATGTCTCACAAACTTGATTGAGTTTTTTGAAGTAACAAAGAAGATGGATGAGGGCACAGCAGTAGATGTGATCTATATGGACTTCAGTAAGGCGTTTGACAAGGTTCCCCATGGGAGACTGATTAGCAAGGTTAGATCTCATGGAATACTGGGAGAACTAGCCATTTGGATACAGAACGGGCTCAAGGGTAGAAGACAGAGGGTGGTGGAGGAGGGTTGTTTTTCAGACTGGAGGCCTGTGACCAGTGGAGTGCAAAAAATGAGGTCTGCAGATGCTGGAGATCACAGCTGCAAATGTGTTGCTGGTCAAAGCACAGCAGGTTAGGCAGCATCTCAGGAATAGAGAATTCGACGTTTCGAGCATGAGCCCTTCATCAGGAATAAGAGAGAGAGAGCCAAGCAGGCTGAGATAAAAGGTAGGGAGGAGGGACTAGGGGGAGGGGCGATGGAGGTGGGATAGGTGGAAGGAGGTCAAGGCGAGGGTGATAGGCCGGAGTGGGGTGGGGGCGGAGAGGTCAGGAAGAGGATTGCAGGTTAGGAGAGCGGTGCTGAGTTGAGGGAACCGACTGAGACAAGGTGGGGGGAGGGGAAATGAGGAAGCTGGAGAAATCTGAATTCATACCTTGTGGTTGGAGGGTTCCCAGGCGGAAGATGAGGCGCTCCTCCTCCAGCCGTCGTGTAGTTGTGTTCTGCCGGTGGAGGAGTCCAAGGACCTGCATGTCCTCGGTGGAGTGGGAGGGGGAGTTAAAGTGTTGAGCCACGGGGTGATTGGGTTGGTTGGTTCGGGCGGCCCAGAGGTGTTCTCTGAAGCGTTCCGCAAGTAAGCGGCCTGTCTCACCAATATAGAGGAGGCCACATCGGGTGCAGCGGATGCAATAGATGATGTGTGTGGAGGTACAGGTGAACTTGTGGCGGATATGGAAGGATCCCTTGGGGCCTTGGAGGGAAGTGAGTGTGGAGGTGTGGGCGCAAGTTTTACATTTCCTGCGGTTGCAGGGGAAGGTGCCGGGGGTGGAGGTTGGGTTGGTGGGGGGTGTGGATCTGACAAGGGAGTCACGAAGGGAGTGGTCCTTGCGGAACGCTGATAGGGGAGGGGAGGGAAATATATCCTTGGTGGTGGGGTCCGTTTGGAGGTGGCGGAAATGGCGGCGGATAATACGTTGTATGCGCAGGTTGGTGGGGTGGTAGGTGAGAACCAGTGGGGTTCTGTCTTGGTGGCGGTTGGAGGAGCGGGGCTCAAGGGCGGAGGAGCGGGAAGTGGAGGAGATGCGGTGGAGGGCATCGTCGATCACGTCTGGGGGGAATCTGCGGTCCTTGAAGAAGGAGGCCATCTGGGTTGTGCGGTGTTGGAATTGGTCCTCCTGGGAGCAGATGCGGCGGAGACGAAGGAATTGGGAATATGGGATGGCGTTTTTGCAGGGGGCAGGGTGGGAGGAGGTGTAGTCCAGGTAGCTGTGGGAGTCAGTCGGTTTATAATAGATGTCTGTGTTGAGTCGGTCGCCCGAGATAGAAATGGAAAGGTCTAGGAAGGGGAGGGAGGAGTCTGAGACAGTCCAGGTGAATTTCAGGTCGGGATGGAAGGTGTTAGTAAAGTTGATGAACTGTTCAACCTCCTCGTGGGAGCACGAGGCAGCGCCGATACAGTCATCGATGTAGCGGAGGAAAAGGTGGGGGGTGGTGCCAGTGTAGTTGCGGAAGATGGACTGTTCCACATATCCTACGAAGAGGCAGGCATAGCTGGGGCCCATGCGGGTGCCCATGGCAACTCCTTTAGTTTGGAGGAAGTGGGAGGATTGAAAAGAGAAGTTATTCAGGGTGAGGACCAGTTCAGTCAGTCGAAGGAGGGTGTCAGTGGAAGGGTACTGGTTAGTGCGGCGGGAAAGGAAGAAGCGGAGGGCTTTGAGTCCTTTGTGATGGGGGATGGAGGTGGGAGGAAGGATCGGTGCTGGGTCCTCTATTTTTTGTCATTTACATAAATGATTTGGATGCGAGTATAAGAGGTATAGTTAGTAAATTTGCAGATGACACCAAAATTGGAGGTATAGTGGACAGCAAACAGGGTTACCTCAGATTACAACAGGATCTTGACCAGATGGGCCAATGGGCTGAGAAGTGGCAGATGGAGTTTAATTCAGATAAATGCGAGGCGCTTCATTTTGGGAAAGCAAATCTTAGCAGGACTTATACACATAATGGTAAGGTCCTAGGGAGTGTTGCTGAACAGAGACCTTGGAGTGCAGGTTCATAGCTCCTTGAAAGTGGAGTCGCAGGTAGATAGGATAGTGAAGGCGGCGTTTGGTATGTTTTCTTTATTGGTCAGAGTATTGAGTACAGGAGTTGGGAGGTCATGTTGCGGCTGTACAGGACATTGGTTAGGCCACTTTTGGAATATCGTGTGCAATTCTGATCTCAGCCTTATCGAAAGGTATTGTGAAACTTGAAAGGGTTCGGAAAAGATTTATAAAGGTTGGAGGATCTGAGCTACAGGGAAAGGCTGAACAGGCTGGGGCTGTTTTCCCTGGAGCGTCGGAGGCTGAGGGGTGACCTTTTAGAGGTTTGCAAAATTATGAGTGGCATGGATAGGATAAATAGACAAAGTCTTTTCCCTGGGGTCGGGGAGTGCAGAACTAGAGGGCATAGGTTTAGGGTGAGGGGGAAAAAAATAAAAAAGATCTAAGGGGCAACGTTTTCACACAGAGGGTGGTACGTGTATGGAATGAGCTGCCAGAGGAAGTGGTGGAGGCTGGTACAATTGCAACATTTAAGAGGCATTTGGATGGGTACATGAATAGGAAGGGTTTGGAGGGATATGGGCCGGGTGCTGGCAGGTGGGACTAGATTGAGTTGGGATATCTGGTCGGCATGGACAGGTTGGACCGAAGGGTCTGTTTCCGTGCTGTACATCTCTATGTCTCTATTTCAGAATCGTACTATTGCCTCCAAACAAATGAGGACTTGTATTTACATAGCACCTTTCACAACCTCATCAACAGCTCTTTATTGACAATGAACTACCTGTGAAGTGTAGTCACTGGTACTAAATGTGACAGTGAATTTGTGAGCCCACGACGTTGCAATATGACAACAACCAGATTATCTGAGAGTGCTGCTGACTGAGGGATAAAGAACAAAGAGACGAAACTTCTCCTCCCTCCCCCTTCCCCCCACAGCCTCTTCAAAATATCATCAGGGCTCTATGATGTTGCCTCATGGAATAGAGGGGGCCTCAGCATTATTTCTCATCTGAAAGACCGCATCTCCAACAATGGAACATGGAGTCACTGAAACAGACCCATCCATCCAACTAATCTATGCTGACCATATTCCCAAACTAAACTAGTCCCACCTGCCTGCACTGAGCCCAGATCCCTCCAAACCTTTCTTATTCATCAATTTATCCAAACATCTGTTAAATGTTGTAACTGTATCAGCATCAGCCACTACCTCTGGAAGTTCATTCCACACGTGAACCACTGTGTAAACGTTCTTCGTAAATCTCTCTCCTCTCACCTTAAAAATATGTCACTGCGTTTTGAACTCCCCTACCCAAGGGAAAAGACTCTCATCATTCACCTTATGTATGCCCCTCATGATTTTATAAACTTCTTTAAAGTCAGCCCTCAACCTGCTATGCTCCAGTGAACAATGTCACAGCATATCCAGTCTGTCTGTATAACCCAAACCCTCCATTCCTGGCAACATCCCGGTAAATCTTTTCTGAATCCTCTCCAGTTTAATAATATCCTTCCTGTAGCAGTCCCTCAGCAATGCACTGACATTGCCAGTTCTAGTGATGTGCTTCTGTCTGTGCACTGGGACTTGAACCTGAGCTAAACACTGAACTACAGTTTACACATTGACCCTTCAGTAAAAGCTGCTGCAATGTACACTAACATTGCAGGAAGACATTGAAGAAACAAATTAAATTTCAGCAAGATGTAAGATCAATTGTCCTCACATAGACTGAAGAAATAGACCAATAAAAGGAAGAGGAGAAAATCCTCAAATCTGTATGGAAGAACTTTCTTGACCATCAGCCGTCTGAGTCAATGAGAATGGAAGCAGTGTTGGATTGGACACTGCAGAATGTAGTGGAGCCTGTGTCAGTGGGGAGCACCTCAGAAATAGTGATCGCTATATTAGGTTTAAGAGTAGTTACGCACAAAGGGAAAAGAAATAACCAAAAAGGAGGGTACTCAATCATAGATGCTGAGAAGGATGTGGCCCCAAATGGACAGGGGACAAAAAAACGTATTATTCACGCAGGAAATGAGCTTGGCTCTGCATTAAGCTCAGGAGGGGCTTTGGAGAGCGTGGCTAGCTGAGGAGAATGGTCGAGTCTTTCACTCAGTACAATACTCTTAGTCCCACTTCACCTGTCAGTTTACTGATACCTGAGAGTAGAGAAAAAGGACAGATGCCGGGCTATACAACGGAACTTCAATGATCAAATAGCAATTGTGTTTCCAAATAATGGAAGACCGGCAATGTTCAGAGCCTGGGTCATTTTGATGTCTCAAAGCACCCGACCCCAATTGGCACAATGGCCTGCTATTATTGTTACTGTGTTCCAATGTGAGCTTCACTGTCTTTGCCATGGATTGTGACCCCTTCTCTGGAATGCTGACCACTGTGAGTTGAGCAAACAGGACATTAACAGGACATCACTGCATTGTTACCAATCATTCAAAATGGCAACTATCTATCCATCGAGGTACTTCACATTGAGTCCAAACACCTTAACGATGAAGCAGGCCAATGGCAGAGCAGGAAGCAAATCGTGCTACCCAGATCCCACCACCTCACAGGACATTCAGTACTGTGTACCAAAGATCTGCAGGTCAGAACTCAGCTTGGTCATTCCCATGAAATCTCACAGAGGATCCTGAGGGGAGCCAAATCATCCTCAAATCGTGAAAGCTGGCATTACATCATGGTGTCACTTTTGCTCGGTGAACAGCTCTCTCACCTCAGAGTGAGGGCATTGAGATTCAAGTCTCAGTCCAGCAAATGCTACACTAGAACACACAGGTTACTGTCAGAACTAGAGGGGGCTTCATCTTTCGAATGAGGCATTGAACAAAGCACCGGCACTGGATATTATTACTCTGAAGTGGAAGAGCTGAGTTACTCTGGGCTAATATTCATCCCTCACCAATCTCAGGAAAATAGATGACCCATTTATTATCAAACTGGCTGCTGTGCTCCTGAATTTACAACAGCACAAATGTTTCTGAAAGTACTGAAGCTGAGAGGGGAACAGTTTCTAGGTTTTGGGTGTGTCAATTCCAACTAGAGGACAACACAGAGGATAGGACAACACAGAGGAGAGGAGAACAGCCTGGGGATAGGGAAATCACAACTTTCACAATTTTAGGTGTAGGTTTGCTGGCTGAGCCGGAAGGTTCATTTTTGGACATTTCATCACCATACTAGGTAACATCTTCAGTGAGCCTCCCCAGATGAAGCACTGGTGGCATGGCCAGCTTTTTATTTGTGTGTTTACATTTCCTTAGGTTGGTGATGTCATTTCCGGTGGTGACATCATTTCGGTTCTTTTTCTCAAGGGGTGGTAAATGGGATCCAAGTCAATGTGTTTGTTGATAGGGTTTCTGGTTGGAATGCCATGTTTCTAGGAATTCTCGTGTATGTCCCTGTTTGGTTTGTCCTAGAATAAATATGTTGTCCCAGTCGAAGTGGTATCCTTCCTCATCTGTATGTAAGGATAGTGAGACAGGGTCATGTTGTTTAGTGGCTAGTTGATGTTCATGTATCCTGGTGGCTAGTTTGCTGCCTGTTTGTCCAATGTAGTGTTTGTCACAATTTCTTGCACGGTATTTTGTAAATGACATTAGTTTTGCTTGTCGTCATTATAGTGTCTCTCAAGTTCATTAGCTGCTGTTTTAGTGTGTTGGTGGGTTTGTGGGCTACCATGATGCCAAGGGGGCTGAGTAATCTGGCAGTCATTTCTGAAAAGTCTTTGAAGAAGGTGAGAGTGGCTAGGGTTTCTGAATGTGTTTTGCCTGCTTTTTTGGGTTTGTTGCTGAGAAATTGGCGGACTGTGTTCATTGGGTACCCATTTTTTTGGATTAGGATTAGACTCCCTACAGTGTGGAAACAGGCCCTTCGGCCCAACAAGTCCACACCGACCTTCCGAAGAATAATCCACCCATAGTCATTTCCCTCTAACCAATGCACCTAACACTATGGGAAATTTAGCATGGCCAATTCATCTGACCTGCACATCTTTGGACTGTGGGAGGAAATCACAGGAGACATGGAGAAAATCCCCGCAGACACGGGGAGAATGTGCAAACTCCATACAGATAGTCACCCAAGGCTGGAATCGAGCCTGGGTCCCTGTCGCTGTGAGGCAGCAGTGCTAACCACGAAGCCACCATGCATCCCATTGAATACACTGTATAGGTGATTTCCCTCTGCTCTGCGTCATTCCTCTGTACTGCAGTGTGTGGTGGCTCATTGAAATAATGTTCTAATGCAGCTTCGTTTGTGGATGTTGGGATGATTGCTTCTGTTATTCAGTATTTGATCCGTATGTGTTGTTTTCCTGTAGATGCTGGTTTGAAGCTCCCCATTGGCTGTTCGCTCTACTACGACATCCAGTAACAACAGTTTGTTGTTGTTTTCCTTCTCTTTAGTGAATTTTATGCCAGTAAGGGCAATATTGATGGTAGTGAACATTTCTTCTAACTTGTTTCATTTAGTGGTGACAAAGGTGTCATCCACGCAGTGAAACCAAAGTTGGACCCACAGATGAAGAAGGGCTTCACTTCGACTGGGACAACACATCCATCCTTGGACAAGCCAAACAGAGACACAGATGAGAATTCTGAGAAGCATGGCATTTCAATTGAAACTCTATCAACAAACACATCGACTTGGATCCCAATTACCACCCCCGAAGGAAAAAGAACAGGAAATGATATCACCAACTCAAGGAAACCTCAACACACAAACAGAAAGTGGGCCATACCACCAGTGCTTCATCTGGAGGCTCACTGATGATGTTACCTGGTATGGTGATGAAACATCTGAAAACAAACCTTCCAGCTCAGCGAACAAACTTACACCCAGAACCTCAACCTGAGCTACAAACCTTCTCAAAACTCACTTTACCAATTCTGTTCTAATGATTTTTGAAAAATTCTTTAGGTGCTTCAGAGGCAGCAGCAAAATGGAGATGGAGAAAAAGAGGAGGACTTTGAGAAGTTAGCCTGGACAGGGGGTTGATGTTGAAAAGGAATATCTTAACGGGAGCGGGAAGAAATAGGAGGTTGGAGGGGGAATTGCTGATCGTGGGACTCCTGTGTCCAAATGCCTTACCTTCAGGTAAAGGAGGAGAGGATTGGTCATGGATTAGAGGTCAGGAAAATAACTGGGAGCCCACATCTGTCAGTCAGAAACGCGGAAATACATACAACTAAAAAAGGGCCCTAATTGTTCGGCTTTGTACTCCTGCATTGTTTTAGAATTACTTCACCCTATCAATAATAACCTCTCGTATCTTTATTACAGTCAAGTATCTCGATGTACTGCTCAGAAGTATTCAACAGAATCCAACAGTAAATGTGTGACGAGATATTAGGAGAACTGATCAAAAGCTTGGTCAAAGGAAAGTGGTGTTAAACAATGTCTTAAAAAAAAAGGAGCGAGGAAGGTATCAAAGGAATTTCGAGAGGGAATTCTGAGACCGGATAAAGGCAAGACACCAGTGGCTGAGCAATCTGGGGTGTGCGGGAGGTTAGAGTCAGGAGTGCAGACATTTTAAAGGGTTCAGAAGATTTCACATCATGATGGGAGGGGCTGGGCAAAACCAGAGAAAGATTTGAAAGTGAGAATGGAAATGTTTCAAATAAGGTGTTAGCACGGCAGGGCTCAATGCAGGTCAGAGAACACGGGGCGATGGGCGCAGAGGATATGGTGAGAGTTCAGCTCAGGAAAGCAGAGATTTGGTTGAGTTTGTAAGTTCTGGGAGGTGCAAGACTGAAGATCTACCAGAGGAACACAGAAATGCCAAAGTGTGGAGGTGAAGATGATGTGGATGGAAGGTCTTTGAAGAGGAGGGAGGATAATATTGGCCTAGTTTCCTTCATGTCTAATAACCAAGTCCCCATCCTACAAATACAGAAGACAAACTCTCAGACTCACTTCAATGCTGAAATAACCTCTGTCCACATAGTCACCAAGGAAGAGGTAACGAGTAGATGCTGGAGATCCACCAACTTCAAACAGCTTCATCAGATCGAAGAACTGACCATGGATATCACCGCAAACTGAAAGAGATCAACAGCAAGATTTAGACTCTACCCTTTTGCCAGTCATGCAATGAAAGAACATCTCCCTACTCAGCAATTATAATTGTGGAAGAATTGTATCTGCTTTTATCATAAGTTGTTAATGAGTTGAATCAAAACAACGTGGAATATGGTCATGTCCCCATTTGTTCTCAAATGGTGTGACATTGATAGACCAGAGGATTTCTACACCAGCAGGTCACATTCAAGCCAGGGGTGTATTACTCACTCGGTGTGACAGAGCTCAGTGTTTGAGCCTCACCACAGCATAATTCTCCTGGAAGACAATATTTAGAATCTGAAGATGCAATACAAATCACATCGCCCAACATGTACAGCAGAGACTCCATTTCAAAAAGAACATGGACTACAGCAGTTCAGGGAAAAAGCTTACTGCTACCTCCTCAAAAGCAACTTGGGAAGGACAAGAGAAAGTAGCCCAGCCAGTGACATGCACATCCCATGAGGAAATTTTTTAAAAGTTCTTAATCAGCTTTACAAAGTGGCTGGAGACACCTAGTCTCTTGCTCATGGATATGAATGCCATTAATTGTACATCCGTGGTAACCACTGTACAGTGGGTCTTCAAAGACAGACGTACAATAAGGACCCAGTAGGAATCAGCCCTGTCTAAACCACTGACATCTGGCAAAATTATAGCCACAAGAAATACATTTGCTCTTTTTTTATTCTTCCAGGGGAAGTGGATGCCACTGACCCGACTACCATGTGGTGGCCGTCCCTCACTGTCCTTGAATTGGGTGGCTTCTGGGGTCATTTTACAGGGCAGTTAGGAGTCAGTGTGGGCCTGGAGTCACGTGTAAACCAGGCTGGGTAGGACAGATTTCCTTCCCTAAAGGAAGTTAGTGAACCAGATGAGTTTTTACGATGGTTGGCCTGGTTACTGAAACTAGCTCTATATCCCAGAGATTTTTATTTAATTGAATTTAAATCCCAGCAGCTGTGGTGAGATGCTGTGTTCCCAGAGCATTAACCAGAGTCTCCCGGTTGCTAATCCAGTGACAATATCACTACATCCAGAAATAAATCTGATTTAAATTAAAAAAAAGGAGAAATAATGAGAAATGACAGATGAAACTTGTCTTTATGTTAAATCTGTTTATATTTCAGGAGCATTTCAAAGTCCGGCGCATGTAATTTCCACTGTGACTATTTGTCAAGGTCTTCAGTTAGGAGGTTGGGCAGAGGTAGCGTGACCTGCAATCACCTGGTGACCATCTATTGGAGTAATCACTGATCTAACAGAGTCAGGCAGAACAAGATCCCCCATGCTCTCGGTCCTCCATGTGTTGAAAAGGTGGTAGCAGGGTACAGCTTTGTTAATTCAGCTAAAAATGGGGTCACCCCTAAAATTAAGCATTTGTAATTAAATTATTCATCCAGTCTTCCAAATATAACCTGATTAAAAAGGACTGGAAATGATTTGTAACAAAAGCTTCACTGAACATGGATCAAATTAGTGTTGGTTTGTTCAGGGTTCCTCCTGAGATTTTCTTGTGGGCTATTATTTAATATTTGGCGACTTCAATTCCATTCACACTAATTCATTTCTGTAATAACAGCACTTTCACTATACCAGTTGACATTTGGATTCAGAAACAGAATTAGGAAGAATTTGTCAATATCCTCAATAACTATCAAAGTCATAGAGATGTACAGCATGGAAACAGACCCTTCGGTCCAACCTGTCCATGCCGACCAGATATCCCAACCCAATCTAGTCCCACCTGCCAGCACCCGGCCCATATCTCTCCAAACCCTTCCTATTCATATACCCATCCAAATGCCTCTTAAATGTTGCAACTGTACCAGCCTCCACCACTTCCTGTGGCAGCTCATTCCATACACGTCCCACTCTGTGAGAAAAAGTTGCCCCTCAGGTCTCTTTTAGATCTTTCCCCTCTCACCCGAAACCTATGCCCTCTAGTTCTGGACTCCCCGACGTCAGGTAAAAGACTTTATCTATATATCCCATCCGTGCCCCTCATGATTTTGTAAACCTCTATGAGGTCACCCCTCAGCCTCCGACGCTCCAGGGAAAACAGCCCCAGCTTGTTCAGCCTCTCCCTGTAGCTCAAATCCTCCAACCCTGGCAATATCCTTGTAAATCTTTTCTGAACCCTTTCAATTTTCACAACATCTTTCCGATAGGAAGGAGACCGGAATTGCACGCAATATTCCAACAGTGGCCTAACCAATGTCCTGTATAGCCGCAACATGACCTCCCAATTCCTGTACTCAATACTCTGACCAATAAAGGAAAGCATACCAAACACCTTCTTCACTATCCTATCTACCTGCAACTCCACATTCAAGTAGCTATGAACCTGCACTCCAAGGTCTCTTTGTTCAGCAACATTCTCTAGGACCTTACCATTAAGTGTATAAGTCCTGCTAAGATTTGCTTTCCCAAAACGCAGCACCTCACATTTATCGGAATTAAACTCCATCTGCCACTTCTCAACCCATTGGCCCATCTGGTCCAGATCCTGTTGTAATCTGAGGTAACCCCCTTCGCTGTCCACTGCACTCCGATTTTGGTGTCATCTGCAAACTTACTAACTGTACCTCTTATGCTCACATCCAAATATTATATAAATGATGAAACATAGTGGACCCAGCACCGATCCATGTGGCACTCCACTGGTCACAGGCCTCCAGTCTGAAAAACAACCCTCCACCACCACCCTCTGTCTTCTACCTTTGAGCCAGTTCTGTATCCAAATAGTCAGTGCACCCTGTATTCTATGAGTTCTAACCTTGCTAACCAGTTTCCCATGGGGAATCTTGTCGAACGCTTTACTTAAGTCCATTAGATCACATCTACCGCTCTGCCCTCATCAATCCTATGTTTTTTTGAAGTAACAGTCAAGTTTGTGAGACATGATTTTCCACACACAAAACCATGTTGACTATCCTGAATCAGTCCTTGCCTTTTCAAAAACATGTACATCCTGTCCCTCAGGGTTCCCTCCAACAACTTGCCCACCACCATCAGGGTCACTGGCCTATAGTTCCCTGGCCTGTCCTTACCACCCTTCTTAAACAGTGGCACAACGTTAGCCAACCTCTAGTCTTCCGGCACCTCACCTGTGACTATCAATGAAACAAATATCTCAGTAAGCGGCCCAACAGTCACCTCCCTAGCTTCCCAAGTTCTAGGGTACACCTGAACAGACCCTAGGGATTTATTCACTTTTATGAGTTTCAAGACATCTAGTCGTTGAGAATTCTGGGTTTGTACTCTATGGAGTTTAGAAGGATGGGAGTGGGGGGGAACTGATTAAAACACACAGAACACTGAGAGGCCTGGAGAAGATGATTCTGCTAGTGGTAGAGACTTGAATCCGAGGCACACCTTCAGACTAAAGGGATGATTCTTTTGGATTGAGGCGAGGAAGAAGTTCTTCAGCCACAGTGCGGTTAATCTGTTGAACTCATTGCTGCAAATTCAAAGATCCTCAGATAGCAGCTTTCAACCCACAACCACTTCCATCTAAAAGAACAAGGGCACCAGATACTTGTGAACACCAGTTGCAAGATCCGTTCTATGTCAATCACTGTCCTGATTTGGAAATGTGTCACCGTTTTTACATTGTTGCTGGGTCAAAATCCAGGAATTTTCCCTCCTCTTGTAGAGGGGTGGTGGGGGGTTGGTGGTGGTGGTGGGGAATGCTGCAGTTCAAGATAGCAGCACACCACCATCTTCTCATGGGCAACTGGGACTAGGCAATAAATGCTGGCCAATCAGCCACGCCCAAGCCCTAAAAATAAATGCTGTGGAGATCAAGTCCATTGAGTGCATCTACATTAGACTCTTGATTGATAAGGGAAGCAAGCAGGAAAATGGGTTCAATGATCAAATGTAAAAACAGACTCAATGGTCCAAATGGCTTAATTTTGCTCCTTTATCTTATGGTCTCAAAATCAATTCTGAAAATGTATGTAGTTTGCACAAAAACCCACTCATCTCATGTACTCCCCGGGCACTCCATGTCCTCCTCCACAAAATCCCACAGTGTTCACTTCTTTTGAATCAATTCCTTTATTTGCTATAAGAAGTTAGAGATTTGCAACACAGCGTGTATTTACATAGTGTCTAGGAGCATGGGACACAAAAGTTTTACTGATCCACAAATAGAAATAAATGCCAACCC
The DNA here is from genome assembly GCF_020745735.1 of Hemiscyllium ocellatum. NCBI lineage: Eukaryota > Metazoa > Chordata > Chondrichthyes > Orectolobiformes > Hemiscylliidae > Hemiscyllium > Hemiscyllium ocellatum. The sequence continues at coordinate 45,195,393 of NC_083436.1, forward strand.
AGATAAAGAGAAAAGGATGACCAAACACCTGGTATGACCGATGTGGAGAAAAAGCATATTTTTGGGACTATCCTTGCTCTTAAGGTGTGAATCAACAAGGCTCAAAATCATGACATAATTAAATCAAAACATGGATGTAAACCTAAAATTAAAGAGTCTGCAACACCAGAAAGCAGCTGACTGCAGAGAAGAAAATAACCCTTTCGTCACGAATTTTAGTTGCCTGATTTGTCAAATTTTTTTCTGACTTTATATTGGAAGAAAATTTCATCAGCTACTCAACCTTTATTTTGCTGGAAAAGATGAAACAGTATTAAAACTGTGGCAAAGGACTGTGAAGATGTCTGTTTAATATTTTAATCTGCAAAATACACCACAATCACAGGAAAAAGAAAGAGCACAATGAGGGACATCAACACAGCAAGCCCTGAATACATGAAAAAAATCAATCAAATCAAGATAAATCATGATGGAAAATCTCTATCCTTGACTGGATAAGGTGGTCTGGAGATGTAGGAGGTCAATCTCTGTACATCAACAATTGAGGGAAGGTGTTAGAGGGATAGGTTATGTTCAACTGTGTCAAATGTTACAGAATGGTCAAGGAATACGGGAGAACTAGTGCACTTGGTCAATTTGCAGGGAATGTCATGTTATTGTGATCGAGGCAGTTTCAATGCTGTACCAAGGAGGAAATCTGACCAGTGAAATACAAACAGGAAACTCCAAGAAAAATGGGCATAGAGACTGCAGATGAACATATATTTGGTATGGTAATTAGAGATGGTAAATCAACTCTTCATTAAAGCCACGACACCCAGGAAAAGTATTATTTTCGTAGGCACCACAAGATTGAAATTGGCACACAACAGCCAGCACAAGGCAACATTTCAATAAATACTGACATTTCTACACACAAAAGACTTCACACCAAAAATTGTTTTTTTCAACTGGTGAAGTCACAACTGAATGCACATGCACAAAGCTGGAAGATTTTCAAGAGGTACCTTCTAAACTTTTACAGAACCCCAGACCACAATCTCAGATTTAAATTTAATAATTGACCGTGTGTATTACCGTAGGATCCACCACATTTTTACAAGTAATAATGGCTCCTGCGCTTATTCTTATGTAAAATAAAGACTTTACATGCTTTTGCAAGGATTTTATTGACTCCTCCTGCCTCCTACAACCCATAGCACCTTCCACACTCTCACCTGCTTCCACACTGTAGGGATTCTATGATTCCATGATTACAATGAATGCATGAAATATGGAACATTACCTAATGTTTTATGTTTCAATATCAGAATCAGTGACTCTGAGGTTTTGATTGAGTAGACTTGGAGAAATTGTTTCCAGTCAGACAGCTCAATAACCACAGGCATTACCTCTAATCGGATTTATTGCATCCGTTGCTCCCGATGTGGTCTCCTCTCCATTGAAGAGACTGAACACAAACTCAGGAACCAGTTCAGGAAACATTATTGTCCACATGCTCCAATCAACTCCACCATCTGGTTCCATCCATTTCAACTCTCCATCCCCCGATGACATGTCCACCCTGGGCCTCCTCCACCATCAAAACAAGGCCACATACAAACTGGAGGAAGAACACCTCATCTTCCACTATGGGAGATTACAATCTTATGGCCTTAACATAGAATTCACCATCTTTCAAATCTCCCCACACCCCCAACTCAGCCCAAGTCCAGCCCTCCCTCTCTGTCCGTCCCCTTGACCTGACCGTACCTGTCCATCTTTCTTCCTGACTATCTGCTCCACCCTTTCCACTGACCAATCACAGCCACCTTCTGCCTGCATCCACCTACTGCTATCCCATCCACCTTTCCCCAGCCCTCTATTTATTTCTCATTCATCAGGACTGGGGGAGGGGGAGGGGGTAAGGTTCCAACCAGAAGTGTGAACTCCCCTTCTCCTCGGATGCTGCCTGACCTGCTGTACTACTTCCAGCTCCACTCTTTATGCACTCTGATTCTTCAGCATCTGCAGACCTCACTATCTCCACAGGCTATATATTTAAAATCAGTAGTACAGGAACCACAAGGGAGCAAAGAATTCTTTTTAATGCACAGAGTTGTGGTGATCTGGGACATGTTGCCTGGAAGGGCAGTGAAAGCAAATCCAATAATAACTTTCAAAAGGGAAACTGGATAAATACTGGAACAGAAAACCTACACTGTCACGAGGACAGAGATATAGACACTACCCTCTGCCTCACTCAGCCTGTATAACATACTGCTGCAAGGGGAAGACAGTGACTTCATATTATAATGTATATTATCGTGTCATACAGCACGGAAACACACCCTTTGATCCAAGCTGGCCATGTCAACTACGTTTCCCAAACTGAAACAGGCCCATTTGCCTGGCTTTGGCCCGTATTCCTCCAAACCCTTCCTATTCATGTATCCAATCCAGGTGCTTTTTAAATGTAATTGTACCAGCCTCCCACCGTTTCCTCTGGCAGCTCATTCCATACATGTACCACCCTGTGTGTGAAACAGTTGCCCCTTAGGTCCCTATTAAATCTTTCCCCTCTCACCTTAATCCTCTGCCATCTAGATTTGGACTCCCCTACCCTTGGAAAAAGATTCACCTTATCCAAACCCCTCATGATTCTATAAATATTTGTAAGGTTACCCTTCAACTTCTTGTGCTCCAGCGAAGTCAGTCCCAGCCTATCCTGCCTCTCCTTATAACTCAAACCCTCCAGTCCCAGTAACACCCTGGTAAATCCTTTCTGTACTCTATCCAATTTAATGATACCCTTCCTACAGAAGGGCACACAGTACTCCAAAAGCAGACTCTCCACCATTCTGTCCAACCGCAACACGACGTCCCAATTCGTATACTCAATGGTATGAGCAGTGACAGCAATCGTGCCAAATGCCTTCTTCACCACCCTGTCAGCACATGACACCACTTTCAAGGAGTTATGCACCTGCACCCCTAGGTTTCTCTGTTCAACTCCTCAGGACCAACCATTAACCGAAAAGTCCGACCTTAGTTTGTTTTGCCAAAATACAACACCTCACATTTATCTAAATTAAACTCCATTTGTCACTCCCCTGCCCACTGGATGAAGTTCCTGGTGTACTCTCAAGATAAACCTCTTCATTGTCTACTACACAACTCACTTTGGTGTCATCTGCAAACTATGCTTCCTACATTCTATCATTCAGTTGTTGCAAAATCTGAAATTGCTGGAATAATTCAGTAGGTCTAGCAGCATCTGTGAAGAGAAAGCAACGTTAGCATTTCAGGTCCAGTGACCCTTCTTCAGACCTTTTTTGTGTTCAGTCGCACTTTTCTGGAGAGATTATTCAGATGTTACTGGGAGAAGTTGCTGGAATTCAGTTCATGTATTTTCCAGCTGTAGCTCTCTGAGATTTCTTTAAATAGACTCTGTGGATTGATTAGGGTGAACTGAGGTTTAACTAGACTGTGTATATGTGTGCATGCTTGTACGCATATCTGTGTGAGCACATGTATTAGTGTGTGCATGTATCTGTGTGAGCATGTATGCATGGTCTGTGTTTATTGCGCAGGTGCTGTTGTGTGCATATGCACAGATCTGCCCTATACCACCATCAACTCATCTGTTGTCAAGCAGGTTTCACCAGCCCAGAGTCCTGAACAATGCTGTACTCTCCAGCACCAATCAATACTGCTGCAGGAGACAGGGAACCAACCTACCTCCCGACATTGGGACAGGGATTTGATCTGCCAATGGAGATGGCTGCATCTCTCAAGTGGGAACAGAAAGCTATCGACACCTGATAACAGGTTGCATTTCCGAGGGACTGAGCTCCATAAAAGAGATGGTCATATCTGGGAATAAACGTACAATCATCAAAACGAGGTATTTAAAAGTGAACCTTCTGTCAGTTCCATTAGACTGAGGAAAACTCCAACCTCGTTTCAGGCATCAACATTAAACCTCCTGGGTGTTCAAATCCAACACTTGCCTTTAATTTTCTTTGAACTATCATTTTTAAAGAAGGTTAACAGCATTTCACACGTATTTCCAATTGTGAGTGCAGAGGATTTATGCAAAGCCTGACAGAAAAGCAGGACCAGTGCAATACAGCAGGTACCTGCCACCTACACACACACCACTGAAGCTCAAAGCACATCAAGGAAAAAAACCATTTGATCTCTTCATCAAAAGTCAGAAGTCTGATCTTAAAAGTCAACAAGATGAGGAACTTGCATCATGCAACTGTTTCAATAGCACTTAAATAGGTAATAGGTACGAAGTTCACAAACACTGCATAATACATGAACATCCAATTTACTATTACTGTCCTCGGAACGCTTCCCACAACATTCTCATGCGTATCTAACTGTGAAGATAGTAAACAGAATTTGATAGCAAAACTGAATTTGTAGATAGCTGCTTGGCTTCATGTACATTAACTTCAATATCCTGGGGAATTTAAAGTGTCAGTTTAATGAGAAACACTAAAAATGGCGCAAGTTTGAAAAATAACAAACTGCTGCACCTCAGAAAACCACAGCCCAAACTCCAACATTTAAATTCAATTCAAACCATTCCACTCCACAGCACTGCGTTTGACTCGATTTTGTTCGTGAGTTTGCATGACTTGTCTGAACAATCTCATGTTACAAAATGTAACAGCCGAGGGTGAAATGATGCTCCTACTTGTACTAAGTACAAAACAGCAGCACACCAAAATAACAGGGTCACTCCGGAACCCAAAGGAGAATTCAGAAGCAACCTCTTTACCAAGACAACTCACTCCCCTCCCACACGGAGAGATCGAGAATGACAAGTGTAGATAAATTAACTGGTAAGTAGATAAACTCAAGTCATAGAGATGCGCCTAATCTAATTGCCAGCACTTGGCCCATATCCCTCCAAACGCTCCCTTTTCATATACACACCCAAATGCATTTTAACTGTTTTAATTGTATCAGCCAACACCACTTCCTCTGGCATTCCACATACGCACCACCCTCTGAGTGAAAAAGTTGCCCCTTAGGTCTCTTTTAAATCTTTCCCCTCTCACCCTAAACCTGTGCCCTCTAGTTCTGGGCACCACCCACTCCAGGGAAAAGAGTTCGCCTATTTATCCTTAGCCATGTCCCTCATGATTTTATAAATCTCTCTAACATCACCCCTCAGCCTCTGACTCTCCAGAGAAAACAGCCCCAGCTTGTTCAGCCACTCCCTATAGCTCAAATCCTCCAACCCTGGTAACATCCTTGTATATCTTTTCTGAACCCTTTCAAATTTCACAACATCCTTCCGATAGCAGGGAGATCAGAATTGCACACAATATTCCAACAGTGGCCTAACCAATGTCCTGTACAGCCGCAACATGACCTCCCAACTCCTGTACTCAATACTCTGACCAATAAAGGAAAGCATACCAAACGCCACCTTCACTATCCTATCTACCTGCGACTCCACTTTCAAGGAGCTATGACTCTGCACTCCAAGGTCTCTGTTCAGCAACACTCCCTAGGACCTTGCCATGTATAAATGTATATACCAGTGTATACGTCCTGCTGAGATTTGCCTTTCCAAAATGCAGCACCTCACATTTATCTAAATTAAACTCCATCTGCCACTCCTCAGCCCATCTGATCAAGATCCCGTCGTAATCAGAGGTAACCTCCTTCGCTGTCCATTACCCCTCCAATTTTGGTGTCCTCTGGGGAGGAAGGAATAGTAAGTAAACGATGGGTGAGATGAAGAGGTTCTTTTGAAGCAGAAACACCCGCACGGACCAGCTGAGTTGAACGGCCTGATGAGCTGCAAATTCAACTTAATTCTACATAACAGCATTCACCCCGCCTGACAGTAAAGCTATTGAAAAGACAAACATACTTTAAAGCGATTAAACAAAAGACTAATTTCCATTTTATTCCCAATTGTACAAAGCCTCTTGCTCTCCAATGTAACACAAACAGATGAAGATGATATTAAGAAATCCACAGTCAAATTGGCAAAATTTAATAAACAAGATAAATCTTAAACAAGTGCATTGGGCTTTTATTGAGAGGCTGGAAAATCAGTTTGGAATTATCTACGAGTCACTGCTTTCATTTAATGTATGAGCCACATTTTATCGAGTAACATGTTATTCAGACACCGGTTCAATTATTATCTGAAAGCAGCACTGTATCCAGGAACAGGCTGAAGCTTATCACAACACATCCCTGTTCAAGGACCAGCCAGTGACTTGCTGCACATTAGTTAAACCCATATCGGAGTCTCAACTTTCAATAATGGGCAGGATTACAATCCGGGATTGCCCCAATCCTGATCAAAAACAGGTTACCGCAGTTGTTTTGGGACAAGGCTTACTGTCAGATGGTAATCGTGACCAGCCACGTCTCTCATTTCTCCAGCCTGTTAGACTCTACCTCCCCGCTGCAACTCCCTCCCCACCATCCCCCATCGTGGGACAGTGATCCATGTCAGTGAGAAACAGAAAAGACAAACATTCATTCAGGAATGGGACTGGATTTCAGAAATCTCCTTAAACATAAAAAAATTTCAGAGGACAGCATTCTGAAAATATCAATTTATCAGAAACAAACCAGGAAATATGAAGGTTTCGTGTTGGGTCCTTTACTTTTTGTCATTTATATAAATGATTTGGATGCGAGCATAAGAGGTATAGTTAGTAAGCTTACAGGTGACACTAAAATTGGAGGTGTAGTGGACAGCGAAGAGGGTCACCTCAGATTACAACAGGATCTGGACCAGATGGACCAATGGGCTGAGAAGTGGCAGATGGAGTTTAATTCAGATAAATGTGAGGTGCTGCGTTTTGGGAAAGAAATCTTAGCAGGACTTATACACTTAATAGTAAGGTCCTAGGGAGTGTTGCTGAACAAAGGGACCTTGGAGTGCAGGATCATAGCTCCTTGAAAATGGAGTTGCAGGTAGATAGGACAGTGAAGAAGGTGTTGGGTATGCTTTCCTTTATTAATCAGAGTATTGAGTACAGGAGATGGGAGGTCATGTTGCAGCTGTACCGGTCATTGATTAGGCCACTGTTGGAATATTGCGTGCAATTCTGGTCTTCTTCCTATCAGAATGATATTGTGAAACTTCGAAGGGTTCAGAAAAGATTTATAAGGATGTTGCCAGGGTTGGAGGATCTGAGCTACAGGGAGAGGCTGAACAGGATGGGGCTGTGTTCCCTGGAGTGTCGGAGGCTGAGAGGTGACCTTATAGAGGTTTACAAAATTATGAGGGGCATGGATAGGATAAGTAGGCATGGTCTTTTGCCTGGGGTCAGGGAGTCCAGAACTAGAGGGTGAGAGGGGAAAGAGACCTAAGGGGCAACCTTTTCACACAGAGGGTGGTACGTGTATTGAATGAGCTACCAGAGGATGTGGTGGAGGCTGGTACAATTGCAACATTTAAGAGGCATTTGGATGGGGATATGAAAAGGAAGGATTTGGAGGGATATGGGTCAGGTGCTGGCAGGTGGGACTAGATTAGGTTGGGATATTTGGTTGGCATGGACAGGTTGGACAGAAGGGTCTGTTTCCATGCTGTACATCTCTATGACTAATTACTTCAGAAAGTTGCGATCAAAGGACGCTCAAATTTGCCAGTTTTTCATTCTGCATTTTATACTGAACGTATTTCATTCTGAGCTAAAACTGCTACACAGGTAAAGCCTAATATGTCCTCAAGTCTCTAGGTCGGGACCCAATCCTATAACCTTCCCCCACCCCCCTCAGGTCAGAGCACTGGAAATTGGCGCACATCTAATTCCCATATACTGCTGAGCAGGCAGTGAAATACTGTATAAAAATATATCATTCCCTCAACAATACTGGTGTTCAAAATCTTGTCAGGCAGTTTCAATGATTCAGGTGAATCCAATACAATGACAGAAGTAGAGATTCTACCCAGTTTACTTGTTAACACATCCAAAGACACTTGGATGTTTCCTGTTGGTAATTTAGTGTGTTCACTCTCTGTTTACTGTTAGCCAGCCAATCTTCCACTCATTCCAACATACTACCTCTGACACCCTGAGCAATAACCTTTGATGTGACACCTTACCAAATGCCATCTGGGAACCTGAACACAATACATTCACTGGTTCCCCTCTATCCATAGCATGTGTTACCTCCTTAAAATCACCACTGCAAATTGGGTTCAATACGATCAAAGCCCTTCATAACTTTAAAAGCCCTCAATCAGATCAACTTTTAAGGTTTATTAAGCAGCCTCACTTGTTCAATATTTCCTGATAGTTACAGTCTCTGAGTTCGGGCATTACATTCTTGGCACATCTTTCTTCCATCATCTCTTTTTAAACTGGAATTGCACACAATAATGTTTTGCATTCAACACTCCAGTCATTCCAAAATTCATTTTGTTAACGGACTGGGAACAGTTTCCAGAAGTAGGGAAGGTCAGTAATGGGTGAACGGGTGAAACATTTGGATATGTTGCTATGGGCTAATTACTGCAGATAGTCCTGTTGGTCACAAATGGTTTTGAAGAATAAACTTTACGTGTTACTGGAATAAGAAACATTGTCAGACAATTGGGATATCATGATTTTTAAAACATTAGAACAATGTTCTGAAACGGACTCCAACAGCAGGAGCATGAGCAATCAAAGGACAAAGCAGTCAGGCCTCGTTGGCAACAGAAGTGGAGTGAAACCTTTGCACAGTGAGTTGGTTTGGTTTGGGAAACATCAGCGGAAACAGCCATGGAAACGGTCTGCAAGATAACTTGAAAGAATAATGCTTGCAGGGTGATAGGGCAAGAGGTGGAGCTATGCAGTGGGTCAGATCGCTTTCAGAGAGCGAGAATAGATACGAGGAACTGAACAGAATCTGTTCTGTACGATTCTATAAATGTATTTGCTAGATTGCGCTGCAGCAGAATCAACAGGAAATTATTTTGTTGCAGACAATAACCCTGAATTGTAAAGTAATTGCACCATGTTCAGCATCATTCACAACTCCTCAAACAGTGAAACAGTCCGTGTCTAAATGCAACAAGATCCGGGTAATATCCAGGTATGGGCTAACAAGTAACATCCACAGCACACAAATGTCAGGCAATGATCATCTCAAACAAGAAAAATCTAACTATCGCCCCGTGTCATTCTATGGCATCATTACTGTATCCTTCATTATCAACATCCATTATCAGAACTGGACTGGTCATATTTTACGTTTTAAATGAATTCTTTGCATTCCTAAAGAAAAGAGATGATGTGAATATAGTAATTGAATTGGACAAAATAATCAGAACGAGAGAGGAAATGTTAGAGGATTTGGGATCCTTGAAAGTGGATACGTTGCAAGGGCCAAATGGATTGCTCTTTGGGCTATTGGAGGTAGTCAGAGAGGAAATAGCAGATGTTTGGAGGATTATTTTCCAACCTTCACTGGACACAGGTGAGGTGTTGGAGGACTAGAGGAACACAAATGTGGTTCTGTTGTTTAAAAAGAAAACGGTCATAGGTCAGTTAGTCTTAGTTCAGTGATGGGCAAACTGTAAGAATCAATCCTGACTGATCAGATAAACTGTCACTTAGAAAGACATGGATTAGTCAGGGAGAGTCAGTGTGGCTTTGTAAGGGAAGGTCACGCCTTACAGATTTGATTGAAATCTTTAAGGATGTTACAAGGAGGATCAAAGAGGGTAGTGCACAGGGTGATGTCCACATGGACTTCATTAAGACATGTGACAAGGTCCCACATGACAGGCTGGTCAAAAAAGTAAAATCCCATGGAATACAGGGTAGTGTGTTGAACTGGATCCAAAGTTGGCTTGTAGGAATAGGAAACAAAGAGTACTGGCTAATGGTAAGATTCTTGGTAGTGTGGATGGTAGTGTGGATGGTAGTGTGGATGGTAGTGTGGATGGTAGTGTGGATGGTAGTGTGGATGGTAGTGTGGATGGTAGTGTGGATGGTAGTGTGGATGGTAGTGTGGATGGTAGTGTGGATGGTAGTGTGGATGGTAGTGTGGATGGTAGTGTGGATGGTAGTGTGGATGGTAGTGTGGATGGTAGTGTGGATGGTAGTGTGGATGGTAGTGTGGATGGTAGTGTGGATGGTAGTGTGGATGGTAGTGTGGATGAGCAGTGTGGATGAGCAGTGTCCATGTGCATAGACCCCTGAAAGTTGCCACCCTAGTTGATAGGGTTGTTAAGGCAGCATAAGGTGTGTTAGCTTTTATGGGTAGAGGGATTGAGTTTCAGAGTCATGAGGTCATGCTGCAGCTGTACAAAACTCTGGCAAATCTGCACTTGGAGTATTGTGGACAGTTCTAGTCACTGCATTATAGGAACGATGTGGAAGCTTTGGAAAGGGTGTAGAGGAGATTTACTGGGATGTTGCCTGGTATGGAGGGAAGGTCTTATGAGGAAAGGCTGAGGGACTTGAGGCTGTTTTCATTAGAGAGAAGGAGGTTAAGAGGTGATTTAATAGAGACATACAAGATGATCAGAGGATTAGATAGGTTGGACGGTGAGAGCCTTTTTCCTCAGATGGCGATGGCTAGCATGAGGAGACATAGCTTTAAATTGAGGGGTGATAGATATAGGACAGATGTCAGAGGTAGGTTCTTTCCTCAGAGAGTAGTAAGGACGTGGAAATCCCTGTCTGCAACAGCAGTAGACTCGCCAACTTTAAGGGTATTTAAATGGTCATTGGATAAACATACGTTGAAATGGAATAACATAGGTTAGATGGGCTTCAAATTGTTGCACTGACCTGTAAAACCATCGAGGGCCTGTAATGTGCTGAACAAAGGGTAATGGGTGATGGCTAACCCTAGCGAATGGAAGACCGTTTCCAGTGGTGTTCCACAGAGTTTGGTGCTGGGACCCCGGCTGTTTGTTTTTTTACATGAATGATTTGGACTTGAATTGGGCAAGGGGGAGCACATTTGGGAAATTTGTAGATGGCACAAAAATTGGCTGTGTAGTGGATAATGCAGAGGATTACTGTCAGCTCCACAACGATACAGATGGATTGGAAGTGTGCGCAGGAAAATGTCAGATGGAGTGCAACTCTGGAAAAGGGCGAGGTAATGCATTTAGGAAGGTCACACAGTAAAAGGAAATACACAATATATGGGAACATACTGAGAGAAGTAGATGATGTGAGATATCTTGGGTCCCTAAAGACAGCAGCACAGGTAGGTCAGGATAGGAAAAGATTAGAAGGGCCAAGTGCAGGGAAATGGGGTCAGCATGGACCAGCTTGGGCCAAAGGGCCTGTCTCCATTCTGTAGGACTCTACCACTCTATGCAATAGACACTGGTGAGGCCTTCCTGTAACTGCAGCATTGTTACAGGAAGGATGCAATTGCTCTGGAGTGAAGAGAAGATTTACTAGAATGTTGCCTGTAATTATGAGGAGAGATTGGAGAGGTTGGGGCCATTTTCCTAGAAACAGGAAAGGCTGAGGGGTGACATGGTTGAGGTTTACAAAACTGAGAGGGATAGAGATAAACAGGAAGGACCTGGTTTCCTTGGTGGAGAGTTGAAAACCCGTTGTCACAGATTTGAGCTAAGGGGACAGATTAGAGGGAACATGAGGAAAATCCTTTGAATGCAGAGATTAGTGGGCACCTGGAATTGATTGCCTGAGTTGGTGGGGGAGGCAGAGACCGGCGACTCTTTTTAAAAGCAAAGTACCTGGATCTGCACCTTAAGTACTGAAAGCTGCAGGACGATGGGCCATGTGCAGGGAGATGGCATGTGAAAGGGCATCTGGGTGCTTTTGGGTTAGCATTGATATGATGGGCCAAATAGTCCTCTTCTATCCACTTCTGTGGTTTCTATGTAAACACAACAGCTGTAAGAGCACGTTAGAGACTAGGAATACTGCAGTGAGTAACTCACCTCCCGACTCCCCAAATCTTGCCACAAGACATTGGTCAGGAGTGTGATGGAATACTCCCCACTTGCCTGGATGGGAGCAGCTCCAACAACACTCAAGATTTTGACACCATCCAGGACAAAGCAGCAACTTGACTGGCACCATACCCACAAACATCCACTCCCTCCACCACTGATGCTCAGTAGCAGCAGTGTGTACCAGCTATAAGATACTCTGGAGAAATTCACCAAAGATCCTTAGACAGCATTTTCCAAACTGACAACCACTTCTGTCAAGAAGCACAAGCAGATACATGGGAACACCACCCCCTGCAAGTTCCCCTCCAAGCCACTCACCATCCTGATTTGGAAATATATCACCGTTCCTTCAGTGTCACTGGGTCAGAATCCTGAAATTCCCTAGGGGCATTGTGGGTCTACCCACAGCACATGGACTGCAGTGGGTCAAGAAGGCAGCTAACTCTCACTTTTTCAAGGGACAACTAGGGACAGACAATAAATGCTGGACCAGCCCAGATGGCGATGCCAACATCCCATGATTCAATTAAAAACATGCTTCTTCTTACAAGAGGCACATCCAGTGTAAGGCAAATACGGGACAGCACAGTACCTGGCAGCACAGGTACCTTACCCTGATTGTGTGTACAGTTTGAGAGTTAACCCTGTCCTCTCCAAGTGTTTATTTTTCATCTCCTTCCAATGGCTAAATAAAAATAAGGACTCACATTCCAAATGGTTACAAGTCACAGCCTCTGCTTGGATGTGCATTCCTCAACCATCAACCTGTTGGTACACAATGCACACAGCGAATTTCCAGATTGAGAGAGATGCACAGGGGGCTGGAGGCACATAGGATGTGGGGACGGTCAGGGGGCTACAGGGTCATGGTGGGGGAGCAGGCAGGGATGGTCAGGGGGCTGGAGGCTCACAGGAAGTGGGGGTGGTCAGGGGGCTACAGGCTCACAGGAAGTGGGGATGGTCAGGGGGCTGGAGGCTCACGGGGTGGGGTGGGGGAGCAGGACGGGATGGTCAGGGGGGCTGGAGGCTCACAGGAAACGGGGACAGTTGATGGCCCGGGGATGGATGTGGGCAGTCAGCAGCTTGCGTGTCCAGACAGACCACATGTGGAAGCACCCCCCCCACCCGCGCTGATCTACTGAAAGACTAGAATGCTGATCCTTTTAACGCTGTACTCACTTGTCTGTGGTAGTCACAATGTGGAGATGCCGGTGTTGGACTGGGCAGGACAAAGTTTAAAGTCACACAACACCAGGTTATAGTCCAACAGGCTTATTTGGAAGCACTAGCTTTCAGAGCAACAAAGACCTGATGAAGGAGCAGCGCTCTGAAAGCTAGAGCTTCCAAATAAACCTGTTGGACTATAACCTGCTATTGTGTGATTTTTAGCTCATTTATCAAAAATACAGCAATAAAGGAAAGAAGTATCTAAGATCTGTACTTAAGTACTTTGTACCTTAGAGGTTGCCATGTGACAGGACATTGTAAACTTTTCACTGTACTCCTGCACTTGAGTGCATTGGACAATAAAGGATATTCTAATGTAGGATAAATGAACCCAGTGATTCCAGTAATGAATATGTTTCAGAACATAAACCAACCTGAACTACCTCAACTCATCTAAGTCACAAACAGGATTGGAGTTTTCTCATGTTCAGATACCTGATCATCCTAAGAACCCAGCAGCAATTAGTGCAGCAGCATGTATGAACAGAGCAACACACTCAGCCATTAACCGTGTATTATTCACATTCAAAGGAGCTGCCATTTATAACTTTCAAAATGCAAACTACTTACTCCCAACACAAAGGTCACAATAAAAAGAAACTTAACGTGCTGACTGCATAAATGATAAAGTACAGGTGGCAGAATATGGAGGTGGGACTGAGATTATCTACTTACAAAGGATACATTCACACATTAAAATGTGTGCTGCTACCACACCACCGGGTTCCCCTCTATCCTCTGAGATTTCACTGTCACTGAGCCAAATTCCTGGGACTCCCTTCCAAACAGCCGTGTGCGTCTAACTCCACTCCAAGGACCGCAATAGTTCAGGCAGCAGCTGACCAATACTTTTGGGAGGACAGTTTCGAATGGACAGTGAGTGCCGGCACAGCCAGCTATATCCAAATCCTGTGACTGAATAAAAAAGGCAAATCCTGATTAACAAATTTATATGCATTTGTTGAGGATGCAACTGGTTGGTCAATAAAGGGGAACCAGTAGATGTTGTATACTTGGATTTTCAACAGACATTTGATATGGTGCCACAGGAAGGGTTGATACTAAAGAGAAGGCTAACAGAGTTGGAGATGATAGATTAAAATGGATTGGTTCATGGACAGCAAGCAGTGCGTAAGGATAAATGGGCCATTCTCAAGTTGACCGGTTGTGCCTGGTGAAATGGTGGAAGGATCAATGCTGGAACTCACCTTTCATAACATGTATCACTGATTTAGAGCAGTATCTTAATGAGCTGCCAATACAAAAACTGGGTGGAGGATGTGAAAGGGCTACAAAGAGATATAAGTAGGTTTGGCAATGGGCAAGGTCCCAGATGGAGTTTATTGTGGGGTGAGAGGTTTTAAACTTAAAACATAACCACAGAAAAGTTGAATTGCTTTTTAAAAAAGTGTGAAATTTGTAAATGATGTTCAGAGAGACTGGGATATATTTTCTACAAGGAACATAAAGACAACGATGTAGATAGAGCGTAGAATTAGGAAAATGGCTTTTACAACAAGGGGACTGAAGCACAGGAATTAAGAAATCTTGCTTCAATTATGTTGTGAGATCATGCTGAGAATATTGAGCATGGTTCTGGTCTCCATATTTAAGGATGATATATTCATTTTGGGAGGCCATACAGTAACGGTTTATTAGAATGGCCTTTGTGATGCAAGAGTGGTCTTTCGAGGATTTGGATAAATTGAGTCCATAGTCTCTTGGATTAGAAGATTCAAAGGAGATTTATGTAGGTTTGCTCACTGAGCGAGAAGGTTTGTTTTCAGATGTTTTGTCATTATACTAGGTAACGTCATCAGACATCCTGGTGGTATAGCCAGCTTTTTGTGTTGAGGGTTCTTTGGGTTGGTGATGTCATTTCCTGTGGCGAAGTCACTTCCTGTTCTTTTTCTCAGGGGTGGTAAATGGGATCCAAGTCAATGTGTTTGTTGATAAAGTTCTGGTTGGAATGCCATGTTTCTAGGAATTTTTGAGTGTCTCTCTGTTTGGCTTGTTCTAAGATAGATGTGTTGTTCCAGTCGAGGTGGTGTCCTTCCTCCTCTGTATGTAAGGATACTGGTGAGAGAGGGTCATGTTGTTTAGTGGCTAGTTGCTGTTCATGAATCCTGGTGGCTCGTTTTCTCCCAGCTTGTCCAATGTAGTGTTTGTTACAGTCCTTGCACGATATTTTGTAAATGACATTAGTTTTGCTTGTTGTCTGTATAGGGTCTTTCAAGTTCATTAGCTGCTGTTTTAGTGTATTGGTGAGTTTGTGGGCTACCATGATACTAAGGGGTCTGAGTGGTCTGGCAGTCATTTCTGAGATGTCTTTGATGTGGGGGAGAGTGGCGGGGGTTTCTGGAGGTGTTTTGTCTGTTTGTTGCTGAGAAATCGGCAGGCTGTGTTCATCGGTACCCGTTCTTTTTGAATACACTGTCTAGAGTATTTGGTCCGTATGTGTTGTTTTCCTGTAGATGCTGGTTTGAAGTTTCCCATTGGCCAAATACTGAACTACAGAAGCAATCACCCCAACACCCACAAACAAAGCTGCATTAGAACGTTATTTCAATAAGCCACCACACACTGCAGCACAGAGGAATTATGCAGAGCAGAGGAAAATCACCTATGCAGTGTATTCAAAAAGAATGGGTACCCAATGAACACAGCCTAACTTTTCAGTCCTGCACTGTAGATTTCTCCACAACAAACCCAACCAAGCAGACAAAACACATCCAGAAACCCCCGCCACTCTCCCCTACATCAAAGACATCTCAGAAATAACTGCCAGACTACTCAGATCCCTTGGCATCATGGTTGCCCACAAACCCACCAACACACTAAAACAGCAGCTAATGAACTTGAAAGACCCTGTACAGATAACAAGCAAAACTAATGTCATTTACAAAATACTTTGCAAGAACAGTGACAAACACTACATTGAACAAACAGGCAAAAAACTAGCACCAGGATACATGAACACCAACTAGACACAGAACAACATGACCCTCTCTCACTCATGTCCTTACATACAGGGAAGGAAGGACATCACCTCGACTGGGACAACACATCCATCCTAGGACAAACAATGTGTCTCTCTATTCAGCCTGTCTGAGGATGGATGTGTTGCCCCAGTTAAAGTGGTGTCCTTCCTCATCCATGTGTAAGCTTTGACTGGGACAACACATCCACTCTAGAACAAGCCAAACAGAGACATGCACGAGAATTCCTAGAAGCATGGCATTCTAACTGGAACTCTATCAACAAACACATTGACTTGGATCCCATTTACCAACCACTGAGAAAAAGTACAGGAAATGACATCACCAACCCAAGGAAACGTCAACACAAATAAAAAGCAGGCCATGCTACCAGTGCTTCACCGGAGGCTCACTGATGATGTTACCTAGTATGGTGACGAAATGTCTGAAAACAAATCTTCCAGCTCAGCGAGCAAACCTACATCCAGAACCCCAACCTTAGCTACAAACCTTTTCAAAACTCACTGATTCAAAAGGAGATCTCACTGAAACATTCGAGAATAGAAAGGGGCTTGATAGGTGTGGACACAAAGATTATATTTTACCCTATCTGGGAATTTAGAACATGGGACCAGGGTTTCAGCAGGAGGAACCGATCACTAACCAAGAAGTGTTGTGAATCTTTGAAATTCCGCAGGCAAGAGGGGTGGGGCTGCTTCGCCACTGAGTAAAAAAAATCGAGGGATATGGAGAGTGAGCAGCAAAGTCCAGCATCAACTGGGATTGTATTGAACCGTGCAGCAGGCTCGATGAACTGAATAACCTTGTTCAGCTCCTCTGTCAATCCATTCTAACTTTTCAGTCCTGCACTGAGAATGTTGGTTCTAGATTTTCATGGTTATGTCTGTGATTGGAGTTTGAATCACAACTTTCCAATTCAGATAGAAACAGCAAGCCCATGAGTGTCTCCTGATTATACCCCACCGTCTGGACCCCCCACCACTCACTTTGCTGCCCAACAAAGGCGCTTACTTCATGAACAGCTATTTGTATAGCAGTGGGGAAAATCACACAAAAGTATTTAATTAAGTCACTCAGGTCAACTGTGGTATCTGACACACTGCATCAAGATCACAGATAATGAAAATGACTGCAAATCTCCCTATGCAATATTAAACCTTGGAAGGTTACCAATAGTGCAGTCGATAGCAAGCAACAATTCACAGCCACTACACAATAACAGGCAACAAGACTGGGAGGCTAATTAATGGAAACCAAACAGGAGAACAGACGCCATGTTGTAGAGCAACCACTGTCGCAGCAAACCAACAACATTTAAATATCCCAGCATTTCAACAAAAAGATCCTGACACTGGGAAAAGGGTGACATCATCTGTCTGTAACCAACTGGTCATTTATAAAACACTGAGCAAATCTCAAAATATCCAAAAGAATGCTTCACAGGCAATCAGGAGGTTAAGGTTTGGGATGCAGGAATAAACCATTAATACATTCGATCAGAGTTTAATTCCATTTTCACGATGCTCAGTGTGAAAGGACACAGACAGTTCCTCGCTTCTACAAAACCATTAGCATTTCTTATTGCTTGCATGTTATTTCCTGTCACACTTCGCTGAGGCATATCTATTTTTACAGAAATTGTTTTGCTTACCATGAGCAATGCCAGGGGAGATCCATCTCTCTCATTATCTTCAGTACCTCATGTCCTGAATATTTCGATTCTGTCCTGGATGGCTTCCCACCTCCCACCATCTGCAAACCCTTCTCCTCCAAGATGCTGCATCCTAACCATCTCCTCAGTGGAGATGTACTGGGACCCAGCCTAACAACTACTCAATTTTAAAATTGCTGGCCATGTTTTCAGTCTCTCAGTTTTCTCACTCTCCCCTATCGCTGCCATCTCCTTCAGTCCAACATCTCAGAGTTCAGCATTATTTCCAATTCTGGCCTCTTGTGAATGTCCCACGTCATTGCTTAACTGTTGGTCGGTCTCCCTAGAATGCCTGGACTCGAAGTTCTGAAATTTCACACAATCTCCGCCCTGAAATCTAACCCCAACATAACCTCCTCTCCCATTCTCTCAGCCTTTAGAATGTTCTTTTAAAATCTCTGACCAAACCTTTGGTCACCTGAACCTATATTTCCTTACCTAGCTCTGGATCAAATATTTAGAGAATAACATTCCTCCGAAACACCTTAAATTGTTCTACTCTGTTCAAAGTACTGCATAAAAGCATATTGTTACTGAATTTTGACTGCATTCTATGAAGGAACAGACTGTAGGACTGTTATCTGAGAGTTGGAGCTAGTACACATCATGATACATGTTATGTCGAATCACTCCTTAACACAAATTCCGAATGTGTAACAGAAGGGAGGGAAATCTAAAAGTGAACCCACCTACAGGCGAGCGTTATGGTGGAAACGCAGAAATATTACAAAAGTAGAGGGACACAAAAGAAGGATTGAGAATGACATCAGCACTGGTAAGGTATAATTATACATCAAATTGCTGAACAAATCTGGTCTGATTCCTCAGTAACAGCAAGATTGAGAGCACAACAGAATAGACAATTATGAAGGATCGGTATTTAGTTAACAGAGATGCTTCCAATTCTGAGAGAACCCAAAATTGGGAGTCATAAAACGTCAGAGTGCCCTGGAAAAATGAGACAGGAATTCAGGAGAAAGCACCTCATTGGGAGAGCTCCGAGAGTGTGGAACTTGCTCTGATCGGGAGAGGCTGCAGTGAACTGGATTTGAGGAGGAGCTGGAGAAGGAGGTTTGACGTAGGGAGTAAAGGGACAGACTGACACCAGGAATTGAATATTGGGAGGGTCTCACAGGGATCACAGCCACTAATATGTGCGATTTGTGCTGTAAATTCAACAGGACAATGTAAAACATATAGGTAAAAACAATAACTGCAGATGCTGGAAACCAGAGTCTAGATTAGTGTGGTGCTGGAAGAGCACAGCAGGTCAGGCAGCATCCGAGGAGCAGTAAAATCGACATTTTGTGCAAAAGCCCTTCATCAGGAATAAAGGCAGAGAGCCTGAAGGGTGGAGAGATAAGTGAGAGGATGGTGGGGGAGGGAAGAAAGTAGCATAGAGTACAATAGGTGAGTGGGGGAGGGGATGAAGGTGATAGGTTGGGTGGCGGGGGGGGGGGGCGGGGGAGAGAAGAGGGTGGAGTAGATAGGTGGAAAAGAAGACAGGCAGGTAGGACAAGTCATGGGGACAGTGCTGAGCTGGAAGTTTGGAGCTGGGGTGAGGTGGGGGAAGGGGAATTGAGGAAACTGGTGAAGTCCACTGGGGTTGAAATGTTCTGAGGCGGAAGATGAGGCATTCTTCCTCCAGGCGTCTGGTGGTGAGGGAGCAGCGGTGAAGGAGCCCCAGGACCTCCATGTCCTCGACAGAGTGGGAGGGGGAGTTGAAACAAATGTAAAACATATGTCAGGACAGCTACTGGGTCTCAGCCTGTAGCTCAAAAACTGGTTCAGCTCTGATCCTGCCTGCCCTTAAATAGCAGCAAGCATCCAAAAAAACAATACTTCTGAAGAGCTAACCAAGGAATTACAATGAGCTGCATACATAGTAGTACAGGGTTTCAAAGTCCTTAACTCACACCAAATCTCACATTGAGGCAGCCATTGCAATGGAGTGACCGTCACTGACGCCTGGTCTCGCTTGAAAAATGGCACCCTTATTTTCAAATCCTCCACAATTCCTCCGCGTCCCATCAAAGGCCACAGGAACACCTCAAGCTCTCTGCTCTTGGCAAATCAGTTTGAGAACATCTCAATTGTACTCACTCCACTAGTGGGAGGGGGCTGTACTTTCAGCAGCTGTTGGAAGGGCAGGCGGCGGGGGGCAGGGGGCGGGTGTGTGTGGGTCTGTGTGTGTGTGTGTGTGTGTGTTCACTGCAATGCACAGGAATCTCAGCGTTCACATGCACCATCCCCTAAGTGGCCAGGCAACTTGAATCAGTTGTTAGGAAGGGTTAGAGGATCCTTGGATTTATAAATAGAGGAATAGAGTAGGAAAGCAATAAAAATGGATTCTACATCTCTCCAATTATTGGTCAGACCACTTGTGGAGTATTGTGTTCAGTTCTGGTCACTTAATTTAGGGAAAATGTGAAAGCCCTGGGGAGTGAGCAAAGGAGATTTACTGGAATAATAGCAGGAATGAGGGATTTTAGATCCAAGGAAAAATGCAAGAAATTGGGCTTATTGTCCTTGGAGCAGAGAAGATTAAGAGGTGACCTTATTGGGGTGTTCAATATTATTCATAAATTTTGACAGGGTAAAGGATATTCTATTCCCACTGGTTGGTATGTCAGTAACTAAGGGCCACAATTTCAAGATTGCCAATAAGAGAGCCAGGAGTGAAGTGAGGAGGAATTTCTTTACTTGGAGAGTTGTTAGGATTTGGAATGCACTGCCTGGGAGACAGGTGGAGGAGGATTCCATAGGAGGTTTCAAAAGAGAGCTGGGTATATATTGGAAAATGATGACGTGAGAGAGGTATGGGGAGAGGGCTGTAGAGTTGGACTAGCTGGGGAGCTCTTTCAGGAGCTGGCACAGATACAATGGGTCAAATGGCCTCTTTCTATACTATAAAATTGTATGATATAGTGAACCAGATGGGATTTTATAGTATTTAACAGCTGATATTGAATTCAAATATCATCATGGGTCTTGGTGGGATTCAAACTTATTACCCAGAACGTGAGCCTGGAGTTCTGGATTACTAGTGCAGTAACATGAACACAGTGCCTCAGTCTCACTCTGGGATTGTCTCCTGATGTGGTTGTGTGTCCAATCGTGTATGACCACATTTCCAAGCGGCGAAGTCACCACAAAACTACAAACTGTAATTGGATATTCACAGACAATGTCCATCCTTCATTCGTGGGTCTTGGTGACTTGATTGATTGAAACCACTGAATCAGCTAATTCCAAACATGACTCAGCCTTCCTGCAAATACTCATGGCATTTCTAACTTGACCCTGTGGACCGTTGGCAATGAACACTAGCTTTTACACTGATTGGATAGATGGGGAAAGTGACACATCAAACTGGCCTTGTATTGACAATTGAAAATACTTCAGTCCTGTTCCAGCAGAAGCCGGCTGCCTGCTAGAAATGTCAAACTACTTAGACTCCAGTGGATTTTAATAGAAATTAGAGATTTATACATCTCAGCATTGAGCTGCATTAATAGCTTTTAAGAGCATAAATCTTTTCCTTTTTCTTAAGTCCATTGCTGGAACGACACTCCTAATATACAGTCAAATGAAAAACAGATTTAATCAATTTCAAACAACAGGAATTGGGCATAGAATTCCTACAGTGTGGAAGCAGGCCACTCAGCCCATCAAATCCACACTGACCCTCCAAAGAGCATCCCACCCACCTGTCCTATCTTTATACCCATGGCCAACCCACCCAGCCTGCACATCCCTGGTTACTGTGGGTAATTTAGCATGGCCAATCCACCCTAACCTGCACATCTTTGGACTGTGGGAGGAAACTGGAGCATCCAAAGGAAACCCACCAGACATGGAGAACGTGCAAACTCCACACAGACAACCACCCAAGGCTGGAATCGAACCTGGGTCTCTAGTGCTGTGAGGCAGCAGTGCTAACTACTGAGCCACTGCTCTTATTCATTCATGTGATGTGGTCATCACTGGCTGGGCCAGCATTTATTACCCATCCCTGGTTACTCCTTGAGAAGGTGGGGGTGAACCACTGCGGTCCACGTACTGTGGGTAGACCCACAATGCCCTTAGGGTGGGGATTTTGACCCAGTGACAGTGAAGGAACGGTGAGATATTTCCAAGTCAGGATAATGAATGGCTTGGAGAGGAACTTGCAGGGGTTGGTGTTCTCATGTATCTGCTGTCCTTGTCCTTCCAGTGGTCGTGGGTTTTGGAAGGTTCTGTCTGAGTAGCCCTGGTCAATTAGAGTCCAATAAAACAAAACTGTCAAGAATATAAGGTAGCCTTACTTGCCACACTGCTGTGCGAAAGATAGAGCTACTCTGTAAACTTGATTAATGAAATCTGAAATCTAATAGTAAAAGACATTTTTAAATGTAGCAACACAATCACATAATTCAAAATCCATTGCACATTAAGAATCTCTTCAAAAATGTACATTGATTGGACAGCAAAGAGTGATCTCACTTGGCTCAACCCATCACCGTCAGCACTGACACTCAAGGGGCCAGCTCATCACATGCATCCAAAATCACAATCATTTTTCAGAATCACTGCAGCTAATTAGTCCAAGGGCTGAGTGACAATAATAAAGAGGAAAACTAGTTTGTCTCCTACAGAAGCCATCATGAGCATTTGGGAGCATCTGCTGTGAGACAACAGCATTGAATATTGTAGCAAATGGTAGGAGCAGCCCACAGGCCTCATACCAGGAACCAATAGGACAGAAAATGAATCAAAAGATAATGAGGGCATGTAAAAAAGGCACCACATTCATCAGACATGACTTCAGTCTGCGTGGTAGATAAGGAAAATCAAATTAGCAAAGGAATCACAAAGAGAAAATCTACATAGTGCATTGAGGTAGCTTCCTAGCAAAACAGTTTATGCATCTAGGGTAACTGGGATCTCGCAATGTGTCATGAGGCAGGTTTAGTAAATGATCTCAGAGTAAAGAACCCAAAGGGGAACAGTGATCATCAGTTTGAGTGTAAGAAACCTGGGTTGGAAACAACGAGCCTAAACCTGAGGAAGGGCCATTACACAGGGATGAGGGGAGGGCTGGCTGCAGTAGGTTGGGAAATGAGTTTAGTTGAAAAGATAGTCGAAGAACAATGGTAGACACTTAAGAAAATAGTTCATTACTGAAGCAGGAATATATCCCATTGAGCAAGGAGGATTTAAGGAAGGGGCTAAACCAGCCACAGTTAGACAGGGATAGTTCAAATTGAAAGAACAAAACATGTGGCATAGATTAGAGTAAACCAGAAGATTGGTGAAGTTTTAAAGGTCTACAAAAGATGACAGAAATGGGAGAAAATGAACGATGGAGGCATCTAGCAAGTTACATCATAACGGGCAAGGGCTTCTTTAAATACATAAACAGGGAAAGACAGAGCTCAGTGAATGTTGGACACGTCTAATTAAGCTGCAACAGCAGTAATGGGGAATCAGAAAGTCGCAGAGAACCTGAATAAATACATAGCATCAGCCTTAACAGTATAGAACACTAACATGATTCTAAAGTCACTCAACAATTAATATGCTACGGGAAACAAACTCAATAACTAACACCACAGGAGAAGTACAAAGGAAATAAACAGAAATAAAAGCTGAGAGGTCCCCTGGACCTGAACCGTGCATCCTAGAATCTTAAAGACGTTAGCAACAAAGATAGTGAATGCACTAAAAGTAATCCTACGAGAATCCTACAGAAAACAACAAATGCTTGAGATTACAGCAGCTCAGGCAACATCTACCCTCTCCCTGGGGGCTGCCTGACCCACCATCATCGCCAGCATTTATGGTTTTCAGTACTGTTTCCAGCATCTACAGTAACCTGCTCTGACATTGTGAAGAATCCTACAGATTCTGGAAAAAGTCCCAGAAGATTGGAAAACTGCCAATGGAACACCTTTATTCAAAATTAGAGGGAGGCAGACAAGGGTAACTATACATAGCAAAGTTAAAAATCACCCAACACCAGGTTATAGCCCAACAGGTTTATTTGGAAGCACTAGCTTTCGAAGCTAGCTTTCGGGTTAGGGTTCGGAGCGACGCTCCTTCATCAGGTGGTTGTGGAGTATAAGATCATAAAACACAAAATCTATAGCAAAGGTTTACAGTGTGATGTAACTGAAAATGTTAGAGACTATTATACAGGACATACTAACAGACCATTCAGAAATACATAAGCAGAGTCAGTACATCTTCAAGATGGGGATGTTATGCCTGCCAAATTTACTAGAATTCATTCAAGAGGTAACAATGACAGATTAAGGGGAAGCAGCAGACGTAATATATTTGGATTTTAAATTTCTAAAACGGCATTTGATAAGGAACTACATATAAACTACTTTATAAGATAAGAGCCCATTGTATTGGGTGTAGTATATTAGTGTGGATACAGGATTGACTAATAAAGGAAGATGAGCTTTTGCCCGAGACATTGATTTTCCTGCTCCTCAGATGCTGCCATGCTTTTCCAGCACCACACTCTCAACTCTATTAGAGGGATAAGTTGGGATAAAATGAGCACCATCACCTTCACCAAGAAACTAGGGAAAGACAATAAAGGCAATGTTCGCATTCCATGACTGGAGAAAAGTAGTTTAGGATGGCAATTTGTAACTTGTGGGGTGTCACAGAGAGCTGATGCAGAAATTCTTTATGCTATCTAATTGTGCAAATTTGTCACAAAGCTGCTGATGGATAGGTGGGAAGACAGTGAGATAACACAGAGTCTACAAAGGGATGCAGAATGAGTGGGCAAAATCTTGACAGATGGGATATAATGTGGAAAAATCTGATGCTACACACTTTGGCAAGTGGAATACAGCAGCTGGATATTTAAATATGGAAATACTGCAGAAAGCTACAGAATAGAGGGATTGGGGACTCTTCTCTGAAATTAAATCACAAAAGGGTAGCATCCAAGTTCACGGAGTTAGTGGGAAAAGTCACAAAAGTGGAGTTGAAGATTCTCCGATCAAACATGATTGCAGAATGGCAAGGTAGACTTGATGGGCTGAATGGCCTCCTTCTGCTCCTATTTCTTATGTTCTTCAAAAAAAAACTTGAATGGCTTCGACAAAATGGATGTGGAAAGGATGTTTCCACTTGTGGGACACAGTTAAAATTGAGGGCTCACCTGTCCAGGACACAGATGTGAGATGTCCCTCAGAGGCTGAGAGACTTCAGAACTCGCTACCGCATATGGCTCTGGAGGCCAAGTCATTAAATCTTTAAGGCAAGAGGTGCACAGATTCTTGTCAGGCAAGCACATCAAGGATTTTCAGGAATAGAAAGGAATTCAAAACACAAATAGACCAGCCTGGTTTTAGTGAACAGCAGAACACACTTAAGAGGCTGACTGGTCTATTGTTCCTAGCTCACCCACACTATTAGAATTACAAAGAATATTCAGCACAGAAACTGCTGGATTATTCAATCCAATGTGTCCACAATGTTCCTCTCACCCTACCTGCATACCCAGTGAACATTTTCTCCGTGTTTATCCAGCTTCCCCTTAAACAGACATATTATTCATATCTCAATTACTCACTGTGGTTCGGGATTCCAAACTCATATTACTCTCTGGGTGAAGAGGTTTCCCCCAAATTCAATACTGAGTGCATTAATGACCTTGAAACATTTGCTGCACTCCCTCTAAAAGCAACATACCCAACTCTCTCTCAATAGTCATTAATTGGTTTGACTCCAGGTTCCAACTCAAGGAAACCAATTTCTAATTCAAACTGAAATGTTCACTATTATGATCAATCTTCCCTGGAGAATCCTTGCAATTACTAATTAACCTTGACTCATTTCACAAGATCGAAAATGGTATATCCCCTGGTTGGTTCCATAACCGAGTGCTTCAGGAAACTGCTTCAGATGAAACCACAAAGATTCTCGTCAATATGCAGATTATATGATAATTCAGGTCCTTCACAGGCACCACATGACCCGATCACCCACTCTGCTAACTTCCTTTGATGATCACTAATTACTGTCAAGGACCACATTTCAAAAGTATTCTGTCTCTTATCTCATTGTCCAATCAAGATCCTTCCTCACTGCTGTCCTTATGTCATCCTTTATCATTAAAGCTGCCACAACATTCCATTCCTTCACATCAACTGTCCACTTTCTCAACAACCTGGTGAATCATACAAACTCTCCGGCTGCTCGAAGGACACCATTGATGGCTCTGAAAAGCATCGAGTCTACCTCAGGCTAGCCTGGACAGCTCGGGTATGTCAGAGATTGGGAGAGGAACAGGTAAGCCTGCAGTTCCATGCTGTTTGCAATGATCAGGATAAAGACTAACAGATTCCTGATGAAGGGCTTATGCTCGAAACGTCGAATTCTCAATTCCTGAGATGCTGCCTGGCCTGCTGTGCTTTGACCAGCAACACATTTGCAGCTGTGATCTCCAGCATCTGCAGACCTCATTTTTTACTAACAGACACTCTGCCTATCTCACTAACAAGTGATCTGGGATTGAAATTTTCCTGCAAATGAGGTGCTAGGTATGTAGGCTGTACATCCCTAAGATTGGCCAATCAGATCCAATAACCTGTCCTTACTCTTTTAACCAATAATCTTTATGTCTGCTGACCCTTCCCTAGCCCCCACTCTCTGGGCTCCATCTTTAACTCTCCATTCACTCCTTACTACACCCACCCAGTCATCAGCATGCAGACCATCTTATCCCAGCTGCTAGCATTTCTGAAGAAGGGTCACTCGACTTGAAATGTTAACTCTGCTTTCGCTCTCCACAGATGCTTCCAGACTTACTGAGTTTCTCAAGCAATTTCTGCTTTTGTTTACTGCATACCCCTTCAGTGGTTAACATCAGGTCTGGTACCGACTATATACAATTTAAGATTGGCAGTGACACACGTACATATACAAGCTATGTATATTAACACGCAGACAGTAAGAATATTTACACAAACTGAAACAGTTACAACTTAAAATACAGATTACAGCCATTCTCTGATTCATCCCTCACAACACTGTCTTGACCAGAATTAACCTGAAATTTAAAGTTTGGCATTCTCCATGGCAATACTGGGCAGCATGGTGGGTCAGTGGTTAGCACTGTTACCTCACACACCAGGAACCTGGGTTTAATTCCGACCTCAGGCGATCGTCTGTGTGGAGCTTCCACGTTCTCCCAGTGTCTGTGGGGGTTTCCTCTGGGTACTCTGGTTTCCTCCCACAGTTCGAAGATGTGCAGGTCAGGTGAATTGGCCATGCTAAATTGTCCATAGTGTTCAGGGATGCGTATGTTAGGTGCATTAGTCAGGTGTGAATGTAGAGTAATAGGGTAGAGGAATGGGTCGGGGTGGGTTACTCTTCGGAGGGTTAGTGTGGACTTGCTGGGCTGAAGGGGCCTGTTTTCACACTGTAGGGAATCTGTGAACATCTCTACCAGAGTCCACGACCAACTAATCACTATTATCCTCTCAAAGTATGTCTGTCTGTTTTCCCTTTACATTCGTATTGCTTATAAATTGTCCTGAGAAGTGCAAGACAAAAAGCTTTGACAAAATGTACTTTTTCAGCAACACTCGGGTTCTGCATTACCAAATGGCTATATTTTATGATTAACTAGATGAAGATATATTTACCAAGGAAGCCTCCTTGGAGACACCTCCGAGTGCTGCAATCTCACCATCTGCTTTGATATTGAACTCAATGTGTTATTTCCTCCTAGAATCTTACAAATGGATGAGAATTGCATCACAACACCTGCAGAGGGTCCTCCAGGGTGCACGTTCTCCTTCCCATGTTAAAGTTAGGCCATAAATAAGTCACAGTCAGCAGCTACACACAACACTTAGCAAGCAGCATGTTCCGCCACACTGCTGTAGTTACTAAATTCACAACTGCTGAAAGAGAGAAACCACAATGTTTGTTGACAAATTACAATAAGAATGTCTAGCTGTTGTTCAAATTGAATATGCTTCTTTTAGTAACCTTTAAATTGTATCAAATGAGGGGAGACAATGGCCCTAGTGGTATTACAACTAGACTGTTGTTGATTCAGAAAATCAGGAGACCCAGGATCGAATCCTGCCACAGCAGATGATGGTATTTGAATTCAATTAAAAATCTGGAATTAGACCATGAATTCACTGCTGATTGGACTGAGCTGGCTTACTGACGTCCTTAGGGAAGGAAACTGCCATCCTTACCGGATTTGGCCTACATGTAATTCCAGACCTACAGTGACGTGGGTCACTCTTAACTGCCCTCTGGACAATGAGGGGATGGGCTATAAATGCTGACCTAGCCAGTGACGCCCTCAGTGCATGAACGAATAAGGTAAAGCTGAAAACTCTCTTTTCTCTCTCCTTCCTGGAGGGAACAGAAAGCTGACATTAACAGCTGGTTGTTTGCCACTCACGTCTGTCTGTGGAAGGAGGAATAAGACACTTTCAAAGACAGGGAAAGGGAGAATTCTCAACCTGTGAATGGAACACAGCATTATTTCACAAACAATCTTGTGAGAATTGCAAAGACTAAAAAGGAATTTGAAAGAAAAACAAAAAACCCACTCCAGTGGCCCTGACTGATGGTATTGAAGGGTGGTCCCAGATTCCTTCATGATCCATTTTGATATTCTATACTGTGTGTTTGTTCATGAAAGAAGGAATGTTAGAAGTAATACAGAGTTATGCGTTAGCAATTCATACTATTTAATTGCTATTGCTTATTAAAGACACGTTACTTATTGTGTTATTTTCTAGTTAAGTATAGAAACCTGATGAGCTTTTCCTTTTAACCCGAGTTGGTAGCTCAGGTAAATGGGAGACTTTGGATAGTTGGACAAGATGAGATGGTTCCTGAAGAAGGGCTTATGCCCAAAATGTCGATTCTCCTGCTCCTTGGATGCTGCCTGACCTGCTGCGCTTTTCCAGCAACACATTGTTTTCAGCTCTGATCTCCAGCATCTGCAGTCCTCACTTTCTCCTCCAAGATGAGATGTTGCCAGGAATGGAGGGTGAGTTGTAAGGTGAGGCTGGATAGACTGGGACTATTTTCACTGGAGTGAGAGATTGAGGGGTGACCTTATAGGGGTTTTAATAAAATCATGAGGGATATAGGTAAGGTGAATAGCAAAAGGTCTTTTCCCTAAGGTGGGAGAGTTCAAAACTAAAGGGTATATTTTTAAGGTCAGAGGAGGAAGGGTTGGCACAGTGGCTCAGTGTTTGGCACTGCTGCCTCTCAATGCCAGGTTCGATTCCAGCCTCAGGGCGACTGTCTGTGTGGAGTTTACACATTCTCCCTGTGTCTGCGTGGGTTTCCTCTGGGTGCTCCGGTTTCCTCCTACAATCCAAAGATGTGTAGCACAGGTGAATTAGCCATGCTAAATTGTCCAGCGTTAAGTGATGTGTAGGTTGGGTACATTAGTCAGGGGTAAAATGGAGGGAACGGGTCTGGGTGGGTTACTCTTCGGAGGGTCGGTATGGACCTATTGGGCCAAAGGGCCTGTTTCCACAGTGTCAGGATTCTAAGATTTAAAAGGGACCTGAGGGGCAACTTCTTCAAACAGACGGTAGCTATTATGTAGAATGAACTGCCTGAGGAAGTCCGAGATGTTAGAACATGTCAAAGACATTTGGACAGGTATATGAATAGGAAAGGTTTAGAGGGAAATGGGCCAAGAGCAGGCAAGTGGGACTAGTTTAGTTTCGGAAATTTGGTCAGCGTGGACGAGTTAGACTGAAGGGTCTGTTTCTGTGCTCAATGATTAATTTCCTTGTATCTCCAGCATTCAATCAGATAAAAGCGTCTGCATTTCAGCTTCATTTCCCCAGTTTTGATATCCTTACCAAAAATAATTCTTAGCAATCTCAACAACCTCAAATGTTTTCAACATTTGTACTGACTCCTACCATGAATCGTTTCCTGGTGAGATTTCCAGATTTTTGCTGGGGTTTGTGAGGATAAATGCTCTGTGATTTCACCTTGAGTCACTTGGCCGTGACGTTACAGTTTGGATACCGAGCACAGGGTGACGGCTTGAATAGCCTTTTTTTTCCATTAATTCATAGATGGGCCAGGGTCTATTGCCCTCCCCTAGTTGTCCCTTGAGAAAGTGATGGCAAGCTGGTGCTAGATCCACTGCTGTCCATGTGCTGTGGGTAGACCCACAATGACCTCAGGGAGGGGATTCCAGAATTCTGACCCAGCGACACTGAAGGAACGGCAATTTCCGGGTCAGGATGGTGAGGGACTTGGAGGGGAACTGAAAGGTGATGGCGTTCCCATGTATTTGCTGCCCTTGTCCTTCTAGATAGAAGTGGTCTTGGGTTTGGAAGGTGCTGTCTGAGGACCTTTGGTGAATTTCTGCAGTGCATCTTGTAGATGGTACACACTGCTGCTACTGAGCATCAGTGGTGGAGGGAGTGGATGTTTGTGGATATGGTGCCAATCAAGTGGGCTGCTTTGTCCTGGATGGAGTTAAGCTTCTTGCGTGTTGTTGTAGCTGCCCCCATCCAGACAAGTGGGGAGTATTCCATCACACTCCTGACTTGTGCCTTGTAGATGGTGGGACAGGCTTTGGGGAAGTCAGGAGGTGAGTTTAGATTAGATTACTTACAGTGTGGAAACAGGCCCTTCGGCCCAACAAGTCCACACCGACCCGCCGAAGCGCAACTCACCCATACCCCTACATTTACCCCTTACCTAACACTACGGGCAATTTAGCATGGCCAATTCACCTGACCCACACATCTTTGGAATGTGGGAGGAAACCAGAGCACCCGGAGGAAACCCACGCAGACACGGGGAGAACGTGCAAACTCCACACAGTCTGTCGCCTGAGTCGGGAATTGAACCCGGGTCTCAGGCGCTGTGAGGCAGCAGTGCTAACCACTGTGCCACCGTGCCGCCCACTTACTCACTGCTGGATTCCCAGCCTTATGACCTTGTAGACAGTGTGTGTGTGTGTCAAGTCCAGTTGAGTTTCTCGTCAAGCAAAGACCAGTTGAGCTGACTGGGAGAGAGCTCTGCACAAGCTATGGCTCATGTCATCAATGGCAGCGCTTTTATCAGCGACAATGGATTCCCAGAAAGAGGAATGACAAGCCACATCATGAACAAACCAACCACTGTCTGCAGATGCAAGAGGTCAGAACCACCTTTTGAAAAAGGATTTCCATTCTGTTCAAAACAAAAACTTGCAGCAAACTGAGAGCAGACCTCAATCATCCGCTGTTAAGTGAATAGATCATCCACACTTGTGTTGCTATGGTAGTGTACTTACTGTGAAGACAGAAGACCTAGGTTCAAGACCAACCTGTTACACAAGCGTGCCTGAACTGGTTGATTTATATCAGAACGATTTCTTAAACTACCTTTTGTGACTCAAATTTAATCCCATTTGTTTTTTAAGGGAGGAATACAATGGTATTAATTAAACCCAAATCATTACCCTCATCCCTAGGAATACAGACTACAGATTCTCAAAGTGTTTCAGAAAGATTACATTATTTTGAATTAAAGTAAATTCAGCTGCTAATTTATGCACAACTGATCTCCCTACAGAAAAATGAAGAGGAGAGAGATTTGGTTTGGTTAGGTCACAAATTTCTTCCACTTCCTTAATTACTGCCATCCAATCTTATAACATGGTGTCTAAACAGACCATTATCGTTTGCCTTGCTTTCAAACACCCACCACCACCCCCACCCTGAACTCCCTATAGCTGGAACACTCCTCTCCATAAGTCCACCCCACCCCTGAAATCTGTGTACTCCATTTAATTGGAGACCCTTGCACACCTCCGATTTTAACCCAGCAGCCTTGCATATAAACACAAATTTAGAGCAGGCCATTGGGTCAAGAGTGTCTGATTGTGACGAGAGCATGAGAGTGACTGTGAGAGACAGAAACACAGAGAGAATGAGACAGAGAGAGTGACAGCGTGAGAGTATGACTACGATGATGGGGAGTACTAATGTGAATGGTGACGAGGGACTGTTGGATAAAGTCTCCAGTTTCAGAAGAGATGGAAATAAAAATTATTTTCAGTTGAGAGATTGTCCCAGTTATTTAGCACAGATACTTTAAATATAGCTGAAGATTTCTCCCAGAATTCTAAAGAAAGTGCCCCAATTAAACAATAATCGCTCAGTTCTCTTAGTCACTCACTGCACATATTTTTATTTCAGTTCTGACTGAAGGCTCTGCCTCAGAAGTATTTGCATTGAGGTAGCATCTTTAGGATAGTAAATGAGCCCAAAACACTTCAAACTAGAGTTGATCAAACCCACATAGTGAGAAGGTGATTAAACTGTACCCTGGAGACAGAGGGAGGGCGATTAAACTGAGCCCTGTACAGAGAGAGGGCGATTAAACTGAGCCCTGTACAGAGAGAGGGTGATTAAACTGAGCCCTGGAGACAGAGAGAAGGTGATTAAACGGAGCCCTGGAGACAGACAGAGGATGATAAAACTGAGCCCTGTACAGAGACAGGGCGATTAAACTGAGCTCTGTACAGAGAGAGGGTGATTAAACTGAGCCCTGGAGACAGAGAGAGGGCGATTAAACTGAGCCCTGGAGACAGAGAGAGGGCGATTAAGCTGAGCCCTGGAGACAGAGAGAGGGCGATTAAGCTGAGCCTAGCACAATGGCTTGAGAGATGAGTCAGAAAATTTCACCCACGACAACAATAGCTATTGTCTTTCTATAAACCACAATAACACTTGATGGTATTTCACTGTCTCCTGTTGGCAGCTGGAGTTGAACAATGAGAGGGTTAGTTGCACGAGTTTAGAATCTCTCTACTGTTTAACGCTGCAGTTGTTAACTCATTTCTTCAGTGCCATTTTCCAATTTTATTTGATTCATTCTTGGGTCACAGGAATCGCGGACTGAGCCAGTATTTAGTTCCCACTTGCCCTTGAGAAGGTGATGCTAAGCTGCCTTCTCGAACTGCCACAGTCCATGCACTGCCCCCTTGGGAGAGGATTCCAGGATTTTGATCTAGGAACCCTGAAGGAACAGCGATATATGTCCAAGTCAGGATGGTGAGTGGCTTGGAGGGGAACCTGCAGGGGGTAACATTACTACGCACCTGCTGTCCTTGTCCTCCTAGACAGAAGTAGTTGTGGGTTGGGAAGGTGCTGTCTAAGTTGCTTTGGGAAGTTGGCAACCTTGTGGCATTTGCTGTAATCACTACCTTTAAGGAGATTACAGAAACTAGCTACTTGACCCAACTTGTCTGTGCTGGTATTTACCTGCCACCTGAGCATCTTCCCATCATTTTCTGCTTCCCTCCCTGCACAGCCTCCTCAGCTATAGACCGGCCTAGCTTTGCCCAAAATTCATCAAAGCTATGTTCCCTTTTTACTGTGTGGGGGAAGAGAGCTCCACATTCCAACCATTCTCTGGGTAAAGACTTCTCTCCTGAATTCCTCAGTGGGTGCTTCAGTCATTGTTTTATAGGAATGATCTCCATTCTGTGATTACAATCTGTCACTGCCTGTACCCTTTGGTGTGAGCATGTTTCAGTCCCTATGCCCCACTTACTTCAGAAGTCTGTAATAACGCTTCTCAACAAAGTAATGAGAAAATATCGTTCAGTCAGATGCTGGGCAGAATCTCAAACTGCACCAAGTGAAACAGACAGAAAAGAAATCAGCTTTACCAGGGGTTCCACAATAGATTTGTAATGTGATGAGGTCAAGGGACCCTTAAAATGATGAAACTATTAAAAGCTGGTCTTGTTGCACAGACTGGTTAATGTCACAATAGAAGTGGCAACCCCCACTCAAACTCTGAAAAACCCACTGTGACAAGACAGTGAAGTGTCACTATTTGGCTCATCTTCACTCTGAGACTGGTCAGCACAAACACAATCAACTCTGCCCAGCTCCTTGAGCAGATTAGCTACCACCCAGCTTACCCTCCACCCACCACTCTCAACCAACTCAATCAAATTTACTTCGGATAAAGCAAAAGATCACAGTTTAACATTTAATAAATAAAATACAAGAACAGTAACTGAAATTTGGCAGGAACCTGCTGTAAAGTATGTACTGCACTGATTGCAAAGATAAGCAGCAGTTACCAAAATACAATACCATGTTAAAATCCAAATAAGGTGTTAATCTCAACAAAAACAGCAAGCAAGCTAAGATGAAAAGGCACTTTCACAGCAAACATAACAGTTTCGACTCCTCCTCCTGTCCTTTCATTCCACATCATTTTAGTTTAAAACCAGGTTGACTTCTCACACTACATCACTGTCTCTTCCAAAAACCTCTGCAGGTATGTCAATCAATCAGTCTGGCTATTCACTCAGTCCTCCCCAGACAAAACTGAGACACCACAAACTCTCATCCCCTGGCCTCTGCCCCAGAGAGATCTTATTTTGGAAAGACAGGTAAGGCTTGCATTTATACAGCGTTTCTCACGACATTATGAAATGCAGTAAAGTTACGAAATAATTTTAAAGCGCACTCACTGTGGTAATGTAGGAATAGCAACCAATTTGCACAAAGCAAGATCCCATCAAGGATAATTAGATTATGGCCAAATTACAGAATTGTTATGGAGCAGGATGTTATTATTTGACCCAATGCCTGCACAGAGTCTCCAGTTTTCCCAGCTGAAAGAGTCAACCACATCGCTGTTTGTCTGGAGTCAAATGGAGGCCAGAGTAGGTAAGGATAGCAGTTTCCATCCCTAAAGGACATCAATAAACCAGACGGTTTCTTCCTGACAATCACCAATGGATTTGTGGTCAACATTACACAATCCTTCAATTCAAATTCCACCATCTGCTGTGGCAGGATTCAAACAGAGGTTCACAGGACATGCCCGCTGTCTCTGGGTTAACAGTCCAGCAATAATACCACTAGGCCACTGCCTCCTCAGTTTACCATCTAACATGCTTTACCAAAGCCTCAAGCAAACCTACCTCCCAAACACACTCAGACAGGACACCCCAGACCCTAACCACTGACTGCGTGAGAAAGGTTTACTATCAGTTAAACTTTTTGCTTCTTTTGCTGAGTAGAGTTACAGAGAGGTACAGCATGGAAACAGACCCTTTGGTCCAACCCGTCCATGCTGACCAGATATCCTCAACCCAAGCTAGTCCCACCTGCCAGCACTTGGTCCATACCCTCCAAATCTTTCAGATTCATATACCCATCCGCATGCCTTTTAAATGTTGTCATTGTACCAGCCTCCATCACTTCCTCTGGCAGCTAATTCCTCTGCATGAAAACGTTGCCCTTTAGGTCTCTTTTATATCTTTCCCCTCTCACCCTAAACCTATGCCCTCTAGTTCTACACTCCCCCACCCTGGGAAAAAGACCTTGTCTATTTATCCTATCCATGCCTCTCCATCCATCCTGTTCAGCCTCTCCCTGTAGCTCAAACCCTCCAACCCTGGCAACATCCTTGTAAATCTTTTCTGAACCTTTTTAAGTTTCACAATATCTTTCCGATAGGAAGGAGACCAGAATTGCATGCAGTATCCCAACTGTGGCCTAACCAATGTGCTGTACAGCCACAACATGACCTCCCAACTCCTGTACTCAATACTCTGACCAATAAAGGAAAGCATATCAAAAACCTTCTTCACTATCCTACCTACCTGCTACTCCACTTTCAAGGAGCTATGAACCTGTACTCCAAGGTCTCTTTGATCAGCAACACTCCCTAGGACCTTACCATTAAGTGTATAAGTCCTGCTAAGATTTGCTTTCCCAAAATGCAGCACCTCACATTTATTTAAATTAAACTCCATCTGCCACTCCTCAGCCCATTGGCCCATCTGATCCAGATCCTGTGGTAATCTGAGGTAACCTTCTTCACTGTTCACTACACCTCCAATTTTGGTGTTACCTGCAAACTTACTAACTGTACCTCTTATGCTCAAATCCAAATCATTTATGTAAATGATGAAAAGCAATGGACCCAGCACCGATCCTTGTGGCACTCCACTGGTCACAGGCCTCCAGTCTGAAATATAACCCTCCACCACCACCCTCTATCTTCTACCTTTGAGCAATTTTGTATCCAAATGGCTAGTTCTCCCTGTATTCCGTGAGATCTAACTTTGTTAATCAGTCTCCCATGGGGAACCTTGTCGAACACCTTACAGGAGTCCATATAGATCACGTCCACTGCTCTGCCCTTATCAATTCTCTTTGTTACTTCCTCAGTAAACTCAATCAAGTTTGTGAGACATTATTTCCCATGCACAAAGCCATGTTGACTATCCCTTATCAGTCCTTGCCTTTCCAAATATGTGTAAATCCCATCGTTCAGGATTGCCTCCAACAACTTGCCCACTACCGACTTCAGGCTCACTGCTCTGTAGTTCCCTGGCTTGTCCTTACCGCCCTTCTTAAACAGTGGCACCACATTTGCCAACCTCCAGTCTTCTGGCACCTCACCTGTGACTATTGACTTGAAACCTGTCTCCCATTGTTCTCGGTCCCTTCATGAATGTCTTCCCTCTCCCCTCCCATTTTCTCCGTGGGGGATCTATAAATTATTTGAATTATTTGGTCAAATCTCATCTCAGACTCCTTTCTCCAAGGGGAACAGTCTCAATTTCTCCAATTTAACTTGATACCTGAAATTTCTGATCTGGATTGTTAGTAAGTCTGTTCTGAATGGTCTTACTTTGAGAATGTGCATCAGGTAGAAGCATGTAGGGAAAGAGTTGAGTTTTGTGAAACAAGAGATTCAGCTGAGCATGACTCAGATCAGATCAGATGAGAACTTACAGTTAACAATAGGGTGCTGGATCAAGCGTAATGGGTTAACAAGGTGGAAAAACATTTATTATGTAGAGCCATTTAACATTGGAAGCATTCAATATGTAACGGACAGTTTAACAAGATGAAAAGTATTCATTATGTGAAACCACTTAACAAGGTTAAGAACATTCATTGTGTAATAGCAGATGGCTTAATCTTTACTATTGGCACTCGCTGTTTGTAACGGTCATCCAATCAATATGCACATTGCCTTATCTAGATGCTCCTCCCTGTAAAATGACGATATAATTCATTAAGTATTTGCTGTTCAAGAGAGAAGACTGTGAAGTCATGTCCCTGTGCATGTGGGCGATCATTCTCTCTCCCTCCAGGGCCTGGAATAAAGATGAAGGAGGTAAAACTATACTGTCTCTCTAAGCATTTTGCTTCAACTGAGGGGGGAGAATAGAATGACAACTAGACTTGAAAAGTAAACAATTTCTCCCTCCACAACAGATGAAAGACCTACTTTTTAAAGGAGTTTTCTTTTTATTTCAGAATTTCAACTCAATCAATACTTTGTTTCAAGTAATGAATATTGATTTGAGATGTTAGTCCAGACCCTTGGGAATAATACCCACCCTTCCAGAAAAACAACGGCAATTGAATTGTTCCCACCTTAGAGTGTGAACAAGGTCTAAGCTGACCCTCCAACAGTGCAGCGCTCTCTCAGTGCTGACCCTCCGACAGTGCAGCGCTCCCTCAGTGCTGAACCGCTGACAGTGCAGCGCTCTCTCAGTGCAGAACCTCTGACAATATGGCGCTCCCTCAGTGCTGACCCTCCAACAGTGCAGCGCTCCCTCAGTGCTGAACCTCCAACAGTGCAGCGTTCCCTCAGCACTGACTCTCTGTTAATATGGTGCTCTGAGTACTGGCCCTCAGACAGTGTGATACTCCCTTGGCACTGTCCCTCCGACAGTGCGGCACTCCCTGGTGTATTTACAAAACAGGAACTTTCCTACTAATTGCTACAACTCCCATTCCTGAACCTCATGCCTATTGAAGGGTAAAGAGAACCAAGGTTTAGAAACATTGAGCTTTGGAAAAGTTCATTGCAAAACACTAGAAGCCAGAGTGTGACAACACCAAACACAGTGCTCCAAAACACCAAGTGAACAAACAGTAATGTGTACAAGCCACTGCAGTGAATTATATTTTGATTAATTACTGCAAACAAATGCTGATGACACAGTGAGGTACAGATGCTGACAACAGAGCCCCAGGGCCATGTTCTGAATGAGCCAGAGTGTAACACATTGTTGCGTTTGCATTTGGACTTCATGTTTCTGCTGTCCTTGTCCTTCGAAAGGGAAGTGGCTGTGGGTTTGGAAGGTGCTATCTAAGGATCTTTGGTGAATTTTTGCATGCAGCTGGTAGATGGTACACACTGCTGCTACTGAGCATTGCTGGGTGAGAGCGTGGTTTTCGATGGCGGTTGGAGTATTGAGGAAATTAATTAATTCATGTTAGAGCTAGTTTCATGAACCTAAAGGATTCTGTACAACAATCAGCAAAACGAATGTCATTTACAAAATACTCTGCAAGAACTGTCACAAACATTACATCAGACAGACAGGCAGAAAACTTGCCACCAGGCAACACGAACACCAACTAGACACCAAATGACATGACCCACTCTCACTAATATCCTTACATATAAACGAAGGAGGACACTATTTTGACTGGGACAACACATCCATCCTGGGACAGGCTAAACAAAGACACACATGGAAATTCTGAGGGGCCTGGTATTCAAACCAGAACTCCATTAACAAACTCATCGATTTGGACCTCATTTACCACCCTCTGAGATAAAGAACCGGAAATGGTATCACCCACCTTAACAGACCAAGACACATAAAAAGAAAGCAGGACAGAACACCAGTGCTTCACTGGAGATTCACTGATGATAGTATAGCAAAGAAACATCTGAAAACGAACCTTCCAGCTTTGCGAGCAAACTCACAACCTGAACTACAAATCTTCTCAAAAATCGTAAGGATTATTTCTACTACATATAGTGGGGATAATTACATGATTCAATGATATCATGAATTGATCTGTCATTTATAGCAGTGCAATCTCTGACGTGATTGACAGGGGATCTATCCAATCATTTCTATTGTGACTAGCGAGTCCTGGAGCATCTCTCTGCAACATTTTCTGGAAGACTGGGAAAGGGTCTGAGAGGTGAGGATTTGGTCCTTGAGTTTTCCTCATTCTGCAAGTTACAGATAATGGCTCCCAGACCATGAGAACCATGAGAACCAGGTACAAAGCATGAACTATCACTGACTTGGGTAATTCACTGACCAGGAGTAAACAGATACAGTGAAAACAGTGAGATCATGTGATTCCTGTTTGCTCCAGAGATTTACATTTGTAAATGGTGAACTTCAGCCTCGAAGATCTTTTGTTACAAACACCATCAAAATAATCATGCATCCTGCAGCACAATGACCTGACTTTAAGGAAACGCTCTGGTGTTTTTAGAGTTTCTGAAAAGCATGATCCAAAAGTCAAATTGTCCTTTCTTTTGCTCCAACTGATGTTGCGTGGTGACAACCCAAATGAAAAGCACCCATCTTGTGGCTGGGGGTGGGGGGAGAAGAGAAGAGAGAGAGAGAGAGAGAGAGAGAGACAGAGACAGAGAGGGAGAGAGAACACTGCATTTCAGACTGCACCTTTGATACACTACACAAGATTCCATTCTGGACTGACACCTCAATCATGTAGAGGTATCTCTGATCCTGGGTGACCACAGTGCTCAGTGCAGGAGGGGAAACCAGTCCAAACATGGAAGGGTACAGCACAGGAGGACGCCATTCTGCCCATTGTTAGAGATATCCAAACCAGCCCATCTTTTCTCCTGCTTCAAATACTATTCCTATCTCTTGAAATTTTCTTTCAAAACTGCTTCCACTGGCTCCTCAGGCACTGCGCTCCACATCAGAGCTCCTTTCGTGATACATTGCCACTTCATCCTGTACTCTGGCCCTTTCACCAATTACCTTCAATTGTGTTCTCTGGTTACTGATCATCCTGTTAGCAGCAACATATTAAATAAAGAATCTATTGAAACTCTTGACAGTTCTGAGCCCTTCATTTGTTCCATTATGTTCATTTCAGGCAACGTGATTCGGGGCTGTGCCCATTCACACAGGCGGGTTTAGCTGGTACCAAGCAGACAGCAACTTCACTCGATGACGACCTGCCTGGGGTAGGGGTTTTCTGGAAGGCTTGGGGCTGGTTAATTACTTCAGCCTACCCCAGAATATCAGTGAAGTAAATCAGCAGAGCGCCACTCGATCGGTTAAACCGTAGGGGCCTCCTTGGGAGCAGCAGGACAACGCCATTCAGCCCACTCAGTGGCCAGCAGCATTCAATCAGGTTCTGACTGATCTGATAACCCTCATCCCCACTCTCCTGCCTTTTCCCCATAACCCTCCATTCCCTCACTGATTAAAAATCTAAATAAAAACAGAGAAATGTGGATGCTGTAAATCAGAAACAAAACAGAAGTTTCTGGAAAAGCTCAGCAGGTCCGGCAGCATCTGTGAAGAGAAATCAGAGTAAATGTTTCGGGTCTTGTGACCCTTCCTCAGAACCAGGACCCGAAACGGTTACTCTGGTTTCTCTACAGATGCTGCCAGATCAGCTGAGCTTTTCCAGCAACTTCTGTTTTTGTTTCTGATTAAAACTGTCTGTCTCTCTCAGCTTGAATACTGTATACTGAATGACCCAGCCTCGACAATCCCCTGTAACAAATCCCCATGGATTCACTCCCCTCAGAGAGGAGACTCCTCCTTGCCTCTGGCTGAAATGGTGACCCCATCTCAGATTATGTCCTCTGGCTCTAGATTCTCCCACAAGGGGAAACAGCATCATCTCACCGACCCTGTCCAGTCCCCAAGAATCTTCAATTAAGTCACCTCTCATTCTTCATAACTCCAATGAGTACAGGCCCAAACTACTCAACCTCTTCTCATACGACAGTCCCTGCATCCCCAGGATCAGCCAAGTGAACCCTCTCTGGACTGTCCCCAATGCCCAGTCTATCCTCCACTAGATAAGGAGCCCAAAGCTGTTCCACTTGTGCTCGGACCAGTGCTTTATATCGCTTTCACAAAACTCGCTGTTTTACATTCCATTCCCTTTGAAAACAAAAAGGCCAACACTCCATTTGTCTTTCCCATTAGCCATTGAATGTGGAGTTTAAATTTTTGATACTTAAGCACAAGGATCCCCCAAAAACCATTAACTGCAGCTTTCTCAATTTAAATAATATTGAGTTCCTCTAGTCTTCCGGCCAAAGTGCATAATCTCACATTTCTCCACATTATATTCCATCTGCTAAGTTTATACTCACTCACTTAACCCTGCCTCTATCCCTCTGCAGACTCTGTCATCCTCATCACTTGCCTTCCCACCTGTTTGGGTGTCATTTGCAAATTTAGTGATAGTCCATTCACTTTCCCCACCCAGTTATTGAATATAATTATGGCCTCCAGCACTGATCTCTGAGGCACTCTACTAGTTATAGACTATCATCCTAAAGATGCCTATCACCCCTTTATCCTAACTCTCTGCATCTCTTAGTTAGCCAATCCTCTACCTACACAAACTCCAACATCAGCTCTCACCTTATTAAATATTCTTACGTGTACCTTATCAAACCCTTTCTAGAAATGCATTACATCCACTCCTTACCCTTAAACATTCTCCTTGAAGAATTGTAATAAATCGATCAGACACAATTTCCTCTTCATGAAGCAATGCTTGATTATATTGGATATTTCTAAATATTCTGCAATTACATCTTTTATAACAGACTCTAATATTTCCTTCATTGCTGGGCTACAAGTAAAATATGGAACTGAATAGCACAGAGCACTTTGGGCACACAATACAGTTTTCCAAAAACATACAATTTGTCTATTCTGTTTTGGAAGCAGGTGAAAGCGAGGAGAGGGTGCAGAAGAGATTTATTAGAACAGCACGAAAGAGGAGGGACTTCAGTTACATGGAGAAGCCAGGACTGCGTTCCCGAGAGCAGAGAAAGTCAAGTGGAGATTTAAGAGGGTGTTCAAAACGGTTAAAATTTTTGCTGTTAGGAGAAACTGTTCCCACTGACAGGAGAGTCAGTAATCAGAGAAAGATTGGAGTTAAGCGTCATAAGAGTCAATTGATTTGGGACTGAATCGGATTTCATCAGGCCTTGAGATAGCAGTAACGTTTGAAAAAGGAATTATAGTCATAGAGATGTACAGCACGGAAACAAACCCTTTGGTCCAACTTGTCCATGCCTACCAGATATCCTAAATTAATCCAGTCCCATTTGCCAGCAGCCCTTTAAACCCTTCCTATTCATATACCCATCCAGATGCCTTTAAATGGTGTAATTGTACCAACCTCCACCACATCCTCTGGAAGCTCATTCCATACACGTACCACCCTTTTCATGAAAAGGTTGTCCCTTAGGTCCCTTTTATATCTCTCTCCTTTCACCTCAAACCTATGCCCTCTAGTTCTGGACTCCCCCACCCCAGGGAAAAGACTGTGTCTATTTACCCTATCCATAAGACCCAGGAGCAGGAGGCTGCCGTCTGGCCCCTCGAGCCCACTCTGCCAGTCAATAAGATCATGGCTGATCCTTTCGTGGTCTCAGCTCCACTTACCCACCCTCTCACCATAACCCTTAAACCTTTTACTGTTCAAAAAATCTTAGCTTTAAAAACCTTTACTGAAGAAGCCTCAACCATTCACTGGGCAGGGAATTCCATAGATTCATAACCCTCTGGGTAAAGAAGTTCCTTCTCGATTGAGTCCTAAATCTGCTCCCCCTCATTTTGAGGCTATGCCCTCCTGTCCTAGTTTCTCCCGCCAGTGGAAACATTCACTCTACTTCTATCGTATCTATTCCCTTCATAATTTTATATGATTCTATAAGATTCCCTCTCCCCCCACCCATTCTTCTAAATTACAATGAGTAGAGTCCCAGTCACTCAGTCTCTCCTCATAAGCCAACCCCTTCAACTCCGGAATCAACCTACTGGCCTCCTCTGCACCCCATCCAGTGCAAATACATCCTTTCTTAAGTACGGAGACCAAAACTGCACACACTACTCCAAGTGTGGCCTCCCCAGCACTCTACATATAGTCGCCCTGCTTTTAAACTCAATCTCTTTAGCAATGAAGGACAAAATTCCATTTGCCCTTGTAATTCCCTGTTGTACCTGCAGACCAACCTTCTGTGATTCATGCACAAGGACACCCAGGTCCCTCTGCACAGCAGCGTGCTGCAACTTGATTATTCAAATAATAGTCCTTTTTATATCAGTTATTGCCTTGCTGTTTGAGTTCATGTACCTCTGGATATCGGAGTACATCTAGGAAAAATTAGCAGCAAAATTTACAGCTGACCTTGGAGGAACATGTGTGGGAGAGCTCAGAGCACAGAAACAGATAAATACACAGTTTTTCGGTGTAACCTTGCTGTAAGTCAACAATAGTGAGCAGAACGTGTTCTTCCTGGATTATAGGATTTATTGAAATCTGTCTTGATTTAAATTTTAAAAATATAAACCGTAAGTACTAAATTAGCCTGGAGCACTTTCTTTAAGAGCAAAAAAGACAGTGCTATTTTCTGGGTCTGTGGATTGTGAAGGAGTAAAGATAGTCTTTAGTAGAGTGATGTGGTCTTCTTGTCAGATGTGGGAGTTTAGGTAGAGTTTCCACGTTACTGAAGTTTATGTTTGCAAGAAGTTTCTTTGGTTGTGAATCCTATCAGATCGCATGGAATGGTTGGCCAGACAGAGGTAATGGGGAATTTACAAGAGCTGGGGGTTTGATGGATGGCAGTTACAGGAAGGGAGAAAAGCCACAGATACACTCAGGTAGACGGGTTAACTCTAGGAAAGGTAGGCAGATAGGGCAGGAGTCATCTGTGCCTATCCCCATTTCAAATAAGTATGCTGTTTTGGAAAATGTAGGGGGTGATGGATTCTCACGTGAATGTAGCACGAACAGTCAAATTTCTGATATCAAGACTGGCTCTAATATAATGAGGGATACATTGGGTTCCAAGTGGCCAATTGTGTTAGGGGACTCCTTAGTCAGAGGCACAGACAGACGTTTCTGTGGCCAGCAGTGAAAAATCAGAATGGTGTGTTGTTTCCCTGGTGCCAGGATCAAGGATGTCACAGAGAGGGTGCAAAATGTTCTCAATGGGGAGAGGAACCAGCAGGAGGTTATTGAACACTTTGGAATCAATGACATAGGGAGGCAAAAAGAATGAGATTCTTAGGGGAGAATACAGAAAGTTAGGTAGGAATTTAAAAAGGAGGTCCTCAACAGTAGTACTATTTGGATTACTCCCGGTGCTACGAGCTAGTGAGGGCAGGAATAGGAGGATAGAGCAGATGAATGCATGGCTGAGGAGCTGGTGTATGGGAGAAGGATTCACATTTTTGGATCATTGGGATCTCTTTTGGGGTAGAAGTGACCTGTACAAGAAGGATGGATTGCACCCGAATTGGAAGAGGAATAATATATTGGCAGGGAGATTTGCTTGAGCTGCTCGGGAGGATTTAAACGATTAAAGTTGGGGCGGGGGGGTACTCAGAGAAATAGTGAGGAAGGAAATCAATCTGAGACTGGTACAGTTGGGAAATGAAGCAAGTCAGACAGTCAGGGCTGACAGGAACAAAGCAGAGAACAAAGTAGGACTGA
Source organism: Hemiscyllium ocellatum (assembly GCF_020745735.1). Taxonomy (NCBI): domain Eukaryota; kingdom Metazoa; phylum Chordata; class Chondrichthyes; order Orectolobiformes; family Hemiscylliidae; genus Hemiscyllium; species Hemiscyllium ocellatum. The sequence goes on from NC_083436.1 coordinate 45,239,796, forward strand.
TAAATTAAACTGCATTTATTTCAATGCAAGGGGCCTAACAGGGAAGGCAGATAAACTCAGGGCATGGTTAGGAACATGGGACTGGGATATCATAGCAATTACAGAAACATGGCTCAGGGATGGGCAGGACTAGCAGCTTAATGTTCCAGGATACAAATGCTACAGGAAGGTCAGAAAGGGGGGCAAGAGAGGAGGGGGAGTGGTATTGTTGATAAGGGATGGCATTACAGCTGTACTGGGGGAGGATATTCCTGGAAATACATCCAGGGAGGTTATTTGGGTTGAACAGATAAATAAGAAAGGGACGATCACCTTATTGGGATTGTATTATCGACCCCCTAATAGTCAGAGGGAAATTGAGAAACAGATATGTAAGGAGATCTCAGTTATTGGGAAGAATAATAGGGTGGTTATGGTAGGGGATTTCAACTTTCCAAACATAGTCTGGGACTGTTATAGTGTTCAGGGTTTAGATGGAGAGGAATTTGTTAAGAGTGAGAGAGAAAATTTTCTGATTCAGTATGTGGATGTACCTATTCGAGAAGGTGCAAATCCTGTCCTCCTCTTGGGAAATAAGGCAGGACAGGTGACTGAGCACTTTGGGGCCAGTGACCATAATTCTATTAGTTTCAAAATAGTGATGGAAAAGGATAGACCAGATCTAAAAGTTGAAGTTCTAAATTCGAGGAAAGCCAATTTTGACAGTATTAGGCAAGAACTTTCAAAAGCTGATTAGGGGCAAACGTTCCCAGGTAAAGGGCAGCTGGAAAAGGTGAAGCCTCAGAAATGAGATGAGAGTCCAGAGAAAGTATATTCCTGTTAGAGTGAAAGGGAAGGCTGGTCGGTATAGGGAATGCTGGATGACCAAGAAATTGAGGATTTGGTGAAGAAAAAGAAGAAAGCATACGTCAAGTATAGACAGGATAGATCGAGTGAAACCTTAGAAGAGTATACTTAAGAGAGAAGTCAGGAGGGAAAAAAAAGGGAACATGAGCTAGCTTTGGCAAATAGAATTCAGGAGAATCTAAAAGGGTTTGTACAAATACATAAAGGGGAAAAGGGTCATTACAGACAGAACAGAGACCCTCAAAGATCAGTAAGGTAGCCTTTGTGCGGAGTTGCAGGAGATGGGGGAAGATTCTAAATGAGTATTTTGCATCAGTTTTTACTGTGGAAAAGGACATGGAAGATATAGAATGTGGGGAAATAGATGGTGACATCTTGAAAAATGTCGACATTACAGAGGTGTGGAGCTGGATGTCTTGAAACACATGGAAGTGGATAAATCCCAGGACCTGATCATAGACCTCTGTGGGAGGTAGGGAAGTGATTGCTGGGCACCTTGCTGAGATATTTGTACCATCAATAGTGACAGGTGAGGTGCTGGAAGACTGGAGGTTGGCTAATGTAGTGCCACTGTTTAAGAAGGGTGGTAAGGAAAAGCCAGGGAACTACAATCAGTGAGCCTGACATCGGGTGTGGGCAAGTTGTTGGAGGGAATCCTGAGGGACAGGGTGTACATGTATTTGGAAAGGCAGGAGTTTATAGGAATAGTCAGCTTTGTGCGTGGGAAATCATATCTCACAAACTTGATAGAGTTTGTTGAAGTAGTAATAAAGAGGATTAATGAGGGCAGAGAGGTAGATGTGATCTATATGGACTTCTGTAAGGCACTCGACAAGGTTCCCCATGGGAGACTGTTTAGCAAGGTTAGATCTCATGGAATACAGGGAGAACTAGCCATTTGGATACAGAACTAGCACAAAGGTAGAAGACAGAGGGTGGTAGTGGAGGGTTGTTTTTCAGACTGGAGGCCTGTGACTAGTGGAGTGCAAGTAGGATTGCTGCTGTGCCCACTTTCATCGACATAGGATCTGAACATAGGAAGTATAGTTAGTAAGTTTGCAGATGACACCAAAATTGGAGGTGTAGTGAACAGTGAAGAAGATTACCTCACAATACAACGGGATCTTGGTCAGATGGGCCAATGGGCTGAGGAGTGGCAGATAAGAGTTCAATTTAGAAAAATGCAAGGTGCTGCATTTTGGGAAAGCAAATCTTAGCAGGACTTATACACTTAATGGTAAGGTCCTAGGGAGTGTTGCTGAACAAAGAGACCTTGGAGTGCAGGTTCATAGCTCCTTGAAAGTGGAGTCGCAGGTAGATAGGATAGTGAAGGAGGTGTTTGGTATGCTTTCCTTATTGGTCAGAGTATTGAGTACAGGAGTTGGGAGGTCATGTTGCGTCTGTACAGGACATTGGTTAGGCCGCTTTTGGAATATTGCTTGCAATTCTGGTCTCCTTCCTATCAGAAGGATGTTGTGAAACTTGAAAGGGTTCAGAAAAGATTTACAAGGATGTTGCCAGGGTCAGAGGATTTGAGCTACAGGGAGAGGTGGAATAGGTTGGGGCTGTTTTCCTTAGAGCTTTGGAGGCTGAGGGGTGACCTTATAGAGGTTTATGAAATCATGAGGGGCACGGATAGGATAAATGGACAAAGTCTTTTCCCTGGTGTGGGGGAATCCAGAACAAGAGGACATAGGTTTAGGGTGAGAGGGGAAAGATATAAAAGGGACCTAAGGGGCAACTTTTTCACGCTGAGGATGGTACGTGTATGGAATGAGCTGCTAGAGGAAGTGGTGGAGGCTGGTACAATTGCAACATTTAAAAGGCATCTGGATGTGTATATGAATAGGAAGGGTTTGGAGGGATATGGGCCGGGTGCTGGCAGGTGGGACTAGATTGGGTTGGGATATCTGGTCAGCATGGACGGGTTGGACCGAAGGGTCTGTTTCCGTGCTGTACATCGCTGTGACTCTTATTTCAACCAAAATGTTTGACTTCACATTTATTAACATTGTACTCCACCTGCCGGGCCTTTATCCACCCACTTAAACTATGTCTCTTTGCAAAGTTCCACTTTATCATAGACTTTACAACCCTCTATCAGATCATCCCTCAGCCTCCAGTATTCCAGGGAAAACAGCCCCAGCCTATTCAGCCTCACACTATAGCTCAAACCCTCCAATCCCAGCAACATTCTTGTAAATCTTCTCTAAACCCTTTCAAGTTTCACAATATCCTTCCGATTGGAAGGAGACCAGAGTTACACACAATGTTCCAATAGCGGTCTAACCAACGTCCTGTACAGCACAACATGATCTCCCAAATCCTGACCAATAAAGGCGTATGAACTTGAAGGAGAGGAGACTTGGGCTGTGGGGATAGGTCTGGGCAGTAGTACATGGATATGGGGACCAACAGGATCACCCTTGGGAAGAGTTGATATGGTCACGATGTTGGGATTTTTTAATCACTCTTTTTATATGTTGACCCCTTAACTGTGCTGTTTTTTCTGTTGCATCTGTCCCTTAGCGGTTCCCTAACTGTTGGCTTTGCTCAATTCTCTCTTATCTGATAAAATAAACACGCTGGAAATTGGCAACAAAGAGAATGTTGAAGAAACTCAGCAGGTCTGGCAGCATCCGTGCAGGGAGAAACAAAAGTTAACATTTCAAGTCTGGTAGGATTCTTCAGAACTGGACTTCAGGAAGTCTGAAGAGGTGTCATACTAGATTCAAAACATTTCTCCTCACAGATGCTGCCAGACTTGTTCTATTTCGCCAGCAATATTGTTATTCAACATCAACAGTGTTTATCATTCACTTATGGAACTTGGGCATTTCTGACTGGTCCAGCATTTATTGCCCATCCCTAGTTGCCCCTTGAGAGAAAGTAGTTGTGAGCTGCCATCTTGAACCGCTGCAGTATGTTTGCCTTTTATTCAAACATTCTGAGACCAGTTTCTTCCTGTGAGCTTCAGACAGGTCAGTCACAGCACAGACAGCAAAGAGGAGAATGGGCCTCTAACTCAGTGATTTACAAGCAGCAGCATGTGGCGACAGGGTGAGACGTGTGCTTCAGTCTGTATCCATAGCTCGGATCTCCTCTGGAACCTGGGAAGCTGCTACTGAGGGCAGTATCTGCTGACACCAAGAGGCCCATGTGCATGCATCAGCCTCAGGAGTCAGACCTCCGATATCACATGTACCCTCAGCGCTGTGCTGTGTGGGAGCGCTCGCACCACTTTCAAAGTGGGTTTGCCTTGAAACAGAAAGGTTGGGAACCACTCATCTAGCTTAATCCATGACCTGGTCTCAGTTTAACAAACAATTCAAAGAGTCACACTGCAGAAGACAAGTCAAAACCTTGTTGTTTTCCCTCCTCACATTTAGGTCCTGGCTCATTAAATTATCAGAATCCCATGTGGGAAAACAACAACTTGGCTCCTGCTTTACCTCCGAGAACACACTTCCACTTTCACCTTGTTTTGCAAAATTGCTAACTGGTGAAGTGGTTGCCAACTGCACGTTGCCACAGCAGCCATTTAAAACAAAATAAAATGTGCAAACCATCAACTCAATCAGAGGGTGTATCAGTCACTGAATCATCAGTGAATCCATTACACATCACTGTTTACATTCTTTCAAAGGAGTTACCAGATCCAGTCCAAGGGAATTCCTATCACAATGACTTCATTTAACAACCTGCCATCAATAAATAATGAACAAACATACATTTTTGCTGTAATGCCATGATGACAGAAGGTTCGACAGTTTTCACAAACAAGAAATTACTTTTCCAAGTGCAACCACTGATAATAATCTCAAAAAAAATGGAAGCCACACACGATCTCACACAATGGCAACAAATGACCTGCTCACCAGACACAGGTCATGAAATGGACTGAAATCTCTTCATTCATTCACAGGATATGGATGTTCCTGACTGGGCCAGCATTTATTGCCCATCCCTAATTGCCCAGAGGGCAGTTTAGATTCAACCACATTGCTGTGGGTTTGGAATCACATGTTGGCCAGACCAGGTGAGGATGGCTGATTTCTTTCCCTAAGCGGCATTTTGACAATTAGCAATGGATTCAGGGTCATCATTAGACTCTTGATCACTGATTTTTTAAAAATTTAATTTCACCAAATGCCATGGTGGGATTTGAACCTGGCTGCCTAGAACGTTTCCTGGGTTTCTGGATCAATAATACCTTCCTCTCTAACTAGCCTCAGAGTTGACATCACTGAAGTGAATAACCACAGTCTGTAACCTATTTCTCAAATATTAGCACAAAGATTCACATTGTACACCCAAACACTGATTAACTCACTGATTTTTTTGAGGGAGGAGGGACTTGGGGGAGGGGCATTGGAAATGTGATAGGTGGAAGGAGGTCAAGGTGAGGGTGATAGGCCTCAAAGACCACAATTACCCCTCAGACGTGATCGACGATGCCCTCCACCGCATCTCCTCCACTTCCCGATCCTCCGCCCTTGAGCCTCGCCCCTCCAATCGCCACCAGGACAGAACCCCACTGGTCCTCACCTACCACCCCACCAACCTCCATATACATCACATCATCCGTCGTCATTTCTGCCACTTCCAAACAGACCCCACCACCAGGGATATATTTCCCTCCCCTCCCCTATCAGCGTTCTGAAAAGACCACTCCCTCCGTGACTCCCTTGCCAGGTCCACACCCCCCACCAACCCAACCTCCACTCCCGGCACCTTTCCCTGCAACCGCAAGAAATGCAAAACTTGCGCCCACACCTCCTCCCTTATTTCCCTCCAAGGCCCCAAGGGATCCTTCCATATCCACCACAAATTCACCTGCACCTCCACACACATCATCTATTGCATCCGCTGCACCCGATGTGGCCTCCTCTATATTGGGGAGAAAGGCTGCCTACTTGCGGAACGTTTCAGAGAACACCTCTGGGATACCTGGACCAACCAACCCAACCACCCCGTGGCTCAACATTTCAACTTCCCCTCCCACTCCACCAAGGCCATGCAGGTCCTTGGACTCCTCCATCGCCAAACGATAGCAACATGACAGCTGGAGGAAGAGTGCCTCATCTTCCCACTAGGAACCCTCCAACCACAAGGAATGAACTCACATTTCTCCAGTTTCCTCATTTCCCCTCCCCCCACCTTGTCTCAGTCAAATCCCTCGAACTCAGCACCGTCTTCCTAACCTGCAATCTTCTTCCTGACCTCTCCGCCCCCACCCCGGCCTATCACCCTCACCTTGACCTCCTTCCACCTATCGCATTTCCAATGCCCCTCCCCCAAGTCCCTCCTCCCTACCTTTTATCTTAGCCTGCTGGACACACTTTCCTCATTCCTGAAGAAGGGCTCATGCCCGAAATGTAAATTCTCCTGCTCCTTGGATGCTGCCTGACCTGCTGCACTTTTCCAGCAACATATTTTCAGCTCCCCTCATAACTGACCCCTCCATCCTGGGAAAAAGCCTCACACTTTCTAGTCTAACCATGCTATTCACAATCTTATAAACATCTGTCAGGTCAGCCCTCAACCTCCTGTGTTCCAGTGAAAACAAACCCAGTCGACCCATCCTTTCTCCACAGCTAAAAGACTCCATACCAAGTAATGTCCTGGTAAACGTTTTCTGTACCCTCTCCAAAGCATCCATTTTCTTCTGGTAGCATGGTGACCAGAACTGTACATAATATTTCAAGTGTGGCCTCACTAAAGTTCTATAAAACTTCAGCATAACTTACCCATCTTTATACTCTATGCCCCTTCCAATGAAGGCAATAACACTCTGGGGGCCTGTGCTAAAATCCAGCCAAGGCAGATGGTAGAATTTGAATTCAATACTACTTTGGACAAGAGTCTAAGGATGACCTTGAATCCACTGCCAATTGTTGGGAAAAACCCATCTGGGTTAATGTCCTTGACGGAAGGAAGCTGACCTCCTTACCTGGTCTGGCCTACGTGACTCCAGACTCACAGCAATGTGGCTAACTCTTAACTACCCTCTGGGTAATTCGGAACGGGTAATAAATGCTGGCCCCATCAGTAATGTCCTCATCCCAAATGAATGAAAAAAGCAGAGTGGTTTGTAAGGTGCATTTGTTGTGGAATTAGAGCCGTGTCCAGGCTGAGACTGGTCGACGATGGGATGGGTTTCTAATGACCCACTTGTGTTTTTATTCTGAGAAGATCTCAGAGCCATGTGGTTTATGACTGCGATGTTCACAGCCCTGCTCTTTTCAAGGTAGGAAGTGTCAATATAACGTTACATTTACGTGCAGTTGACTTGCTGCCAATGGTAGCTTCCAGGCGATTATTTCAGCTGAAGATTCCACAAGTAACATAAGCTGCTTTTATGTTGGTCTTTTTCTCAAATGGGATTTCAGCTGCTGGCTTGGAGTGCTTCTGTGTTTCTGTTTCATGCTCCCTATACCCAGAGATCAAAGGCTACAAGGCTTGGATTTTAATTGTGTGAGAATTGGCAGCAAGTTTAAGAGGTTAGTGAACCCAGAAATCAAACTGAAGCTAATTCAGAAGCAGAAACTAATTCAGGGTGGTTTGGAGGCAGGGAATGAAAAGCTGCCTATTCACATCACAGAAACAATCGGAAGCTGAGCCTCCGGCCTTACTTAAACCAAATCAAAACAGATAATGCTTTAAATTCTTGGCAAGTAGGCATCGTCTGTGCAGAGGAACGGTTAACATTTCATTACCATTCTCCCAGTCACAAGCGTCACCACCCAGCTCTCCCTCCTCCCCCAGTCTTCAGACCCTTGTCCGTGCATCATTTATCTCGAAAGACTGTCCTAATTCCCCCAAAGCAGACTTCGCTCCACACTCATAGCAAAGCACCAGCTCATCCAAACCTCAGCCCCTCATTTTCTAACTCTCATCAATTCTCGTTCCTCACCATAGCCATCCCCCTTACCCCCTGCCCAGATTAGTCAGCAATGTTTCTTCACAGGATACAGTACCAAGAGTGTGATACTCATGATGTTGTAACAACTCTGTTGGGGATAGGTGAGGACAGGTAGAGGGTATGACCTGATTCATCAATGGGAGGGATGGATCCTTTTGGTGTCAGGAAGCAGTGAGGAGTTGGGATGGGGTGGGAGTAGGTGAGGTCAATGGGGACTCTGTCCTTATTGCGTTCCTTGTCCTTACCTACCATCCCACTAGGCTCTGCATCCAACACATCATCCGTTATGAAACTTGAAAGGCGTTATGAAACTTGAAAGGGTTCAGAAAAGATTGACAAGGATATTGCCAGAGTTGGAGGGTTTGCGCTATAGGGAGATGCCTAGTAGGTTAGGGCTGTTTTCCCTGGAGTGTCGGGGGCTGAGGGGTGACCTTACAGAGGTTTGTAAAATCATGAGGGGCATGGATAGAGTAAATAGACAAGTTTTTTTTTCCCAGGGTAAGGGAGTCCAAAACTACAGGGTATAGATTTAGGGTGAGGGGGAAAGATGGAAAAGGGACCAAAGGACCAACGTTTACACACAGAGTAGTGCATGTATGGAATGAGCTGCCAGAGGAGGAGGTGGCTGGTACAGTTACAGCATTTAAAAGGCATCTGGATGGGGACACGAACAGAGAGGGATATGGGCTAAGTGCTGGAAAATGAGAGTAGATTTATTTTGGATATCTGGTTGGCATGAATGGGTTGGACTGAAAGATCAAACTGTATTTTTTCCTCACAGGAAGAGATTTGATCGAGATGCTCATAACCACAAGGACTGAAAATCATTAGACAACGCAGAATTAAGGTGATTGGCAGGAGAAGCAACTGAGGCATGAAGAGAAACTGTTTTAACACAGTCAGAGGTGAGAGAATCTGGAATGCATGACCTGTGGGTGTGGTGGAGGCAAGTCAAATAAGCTGTTTAAAAAATGATTAGTTGGAGGGAAATATTATACAGGGCGACTATTTATTTTTGTGTTTTAAAATGGTGCCAGAGCATGGACACACTATACAACACTGTCCACTGTGTTTTGTAACAAGATATACATGACAATAAATAAATCAGATCACACAGTAGAATTGTGGTACAGGATGAACTGTTCCTACAGAGAGCCAGCATTGGCACAAGGACTGAGTGGTCTCTTTCTACAATCTGTAACAATCTCAGGACGTTTGTCCTAAACAAACCGCTATGTTGCTCCTTGGTAAATATATACATCTGTCACAAACATCAAGCATAGAGGATGGAAATAAATTAAATACAGAGGAACCTCGATTATCCGAATGACACGGACAGGGAGTATTTTGCTCGGTTAATTGAATTCCAGATGATCAAATGCCAGGTAATACAAGTTTAGCCAAGCTTCGGGACCCTGCGACTCTGCTGAATAATCCGATATTCGGATAATCAAGGTTCCTCTGTAATTCTTAATATGCAGTGTATAACACACGTACAGTTACCCACACACAAATACACAAAGATTTCACCCTCCAGTGTTAGAGGAATTATAAATACCAAATGCCAAAGTCCACAGCTCTTAATTACATTTTGTACAGTTCCTCATTCTGTTGGTGATGAGGCTAATTTAACATTAGTTCACTCTAATGACATAGAACGCCCACTGTCTGTGTAAAGTTATTGAAATATGCAGGTCACTCAGCCCTTCAAGCCTATTCCAAAAAACTAACCAGGTCATGGGGGATCTGTACGTGAACTCCACTTAGCTCCATATCCTTTCCTACACTTTACTAATGTCGATCACTCTTGGATGAAAGCTTTCAATTAGCCCCAAGAACCTTTCAAAGACAAAGTTCCTCATTTTTCATTCTCGTGGGAAAAGATTTCACTCAGGATTTCAATCCCAATTCAAATTCAAAAGATGATGTCCTTTTTCAGGATTGGCAGTCAGAATGGTTTCCGCGCAGTTCCCTGGGACCTCGATGAGAGATCACTCCTCACCTTTACTGCACTCGGAGGGGAATTCTCAGAAAAAAAACAGAACAAGTTTCTGCAGTCAGCCCTTGTTGTTTAACCCTTCCTTGGCTACAAGAGTCTGAGGATCACAGTCCTTCTGCTAAAATGGAAAGCAGTTCCCAGATGGGTCTGACCAAACCTCTGCACAATTTATCCAACTACAGTCAGTCAGATTCCCGCAGGTCCGTTTCCAGCAGCACTTGGGCTGTAGGCAGCTCCATCACTCAGGCTGCAGCAGTTTAAGATGGCAGCTCACTATCACTTTCTCAAGGACACATAGGGATGGGTAATAAATGTTGGCCAGGCAGTGAGGTCCATACCCCTTGAATGAAAATAAGACCACATTGAGCCAAGTTGCACACAGTGAAGTTTCACTAATTGAACAAGACAAATACCTGGCTTGTCTGTTTTGTAGTGACCAAGGTGAATACCAGCAAGGACCCCTGCTCATCTTCAAACAGCGCCCCTCCCCACTTCCACCTGATCAAGCAGCGGGAACCTTAACAGCACAACGGAACAAGGCCAGCAGGAAGCTGGAAGAACACAGCAAGCCAGGCAGCATCAGGAGGTGGAGTCAACATTGCGGGTGCAACCCTTCTTCAGGACTGGGGGGTGAGTGTGGGGGGTGAGGGGAGCTGCAGATAAAGCAGGCGATGGGGGCAGAGTGGTGAATTGGGGATAGGTGAACACAGGCAGGGGATATGATTTGATTGGTCAATGGGAGGAATGAATTCAGTAGGTGGCAGGGAGTATTGGAAGGAAGGGGGAGGGGCTGGGAAAGGATTTAGGGGATGGGAAGGAGGTTTATTTGAAAATTGAGAACCCAAATGTTGAGTCCTCTGGACACTCAACACTGAGTTCTCCAATCTCCCTTCCCATCTCCCGACTCCTTTCCCAGCCCCTCTCCCTTCCTTTCACTGCTCCCAGCCACCTACCAGATTCACCCCTCTCATTGACAAACCAGACCATACCGTCTGCCTGCCTTCGGCTATCCCCACCTCACCACCCTGCCCCCGCCACCTGCTTTATCTGCAGCTCCCCCTCACACACACACACAGTGCCCACCCCCCCCCAGGTCCTGAAGAAGGGTTACACCAGAAACATTGACTTCATCTCCTGATGCTGCCTGGCTTGCTGTGTTCTTCCAGCCTCCTGCCTGTCTACGCTGGATTCCAGCACCTGCAGTGTTTTGTATCTGCACAAACAAGGCAGCATTCCAATGATGTACAAGGCTTTAAATGGTCAGTGGGAGACAGGACAAGAGCTCCCCCAACACCCCCCCAGCCCAAGGCAGCTACCAATGACCAGCTGAACCAGAAATCAGTGCAATAAACCATTAACATTCATTTCAAGTGCCAGAGATCACACACATCAAACCAAAACAAAGATTCAACATTTTGGCAGACATGATTCAGTTCAATTCATCTTGGAGGCATGTGGAAAACGTGCCTTATACAACAATGATCTGGAACAGCATCAAGTTACAACAGCAACTTCTGATTTGGTCCTGGTCATAGTGAAGAGAGCTCTCCAAGGTTCAAAAACAAAAAAAAAAATTCTCAATCGTGGACGCCTGAGTGCAGTGCTAATCAGAGAGAGTAATCTAATTAGGACATACCAAGAATTGTTAACTGCTGTGATACCATCAGCATTTGCACAGAAATGACCCATGAATCCTGTATGATTGGGCCTGGAATGAGGAAATCCCCAACAAGCCTATGAGTACCTCAGTCCTTCTACATTGTGAAGTAAATGATTAAGCTTTAGTTTATAGAGTGCCTTGTTTCATACTGTGTCCTTGCAAACCTAGGAGGTCAGGCAACAGATTGAAAAGTACAATTCAAATCCATTGGTCTATTCAGGATATCACAGCACCATACGTGTCCACCATCTGTTTAAAAACTCTTGTGTGGGCTGCATGTGGATTCTTATCCTTCAGAAAAATGATCAACACACTTACAACGAAATTCTGGCCAGGCACTCAAATACCAGGATTATTATCTCCTGAGATTGTTAAAACAAGTAAACTGCGATATAACACACCAAGGGAAGGAATCAGCAATTGTCTAAAAAGCATATAAAATGGATTAAAAATGGCCCACTTTGGTTACATCACATTTAGCCTGAAGGAAATTGCATCATAAGAGTTTGCTTGGAAGAACTTCCACATTTTTATAACATTTGGAAATACAATATTCATAAAAAATGGATCAGCTGCAGTTTACCAACTGGGAACGTTAGCCTTGTAACAAAGTCAATGAAACCTACCAACAGAAATCTCATGTCAATGTGCTGAATGGATTTACACTTTATGGGGAACTGATAGCCAACTGCCGCCGTGACATCAACCGACTCAACCTGTCCACCCCTCTCACCCACTCCAACCTCTCACCCTCAGAACGTGCAGCCCACCACTCCCTCCGCTCCAATCCCAACCTCACCATCAAACCGGCAGACAAGGGAGGTGCGGTGGTAGTTTGGCGCACTGACCTGTACACCGCTGAAGCCAAACGCCAGCTCGCGGACGCCTCCTCTTATCGCCCCCTTGACCACGACCCCACCTCCCACCACCAAACCATCATCTCCCAGACCATCCAGGACCTCATCACCTCAGGGGATCTCCCATCCACCGCCTCCAACCTCATAGTCCCACAACCCCGCACCGCCCGTTTCTACCTCCTGCCCAAAATCCACAAACCTGCCTGCCCCGGCCGACCCATTGTCTCAGCCTGCTCCTGCCCCACCGAACTCATCTCCCAATACCTCGACACGGTCCTGTCCCCTTTAGTCCAAGAACTCCCCACCTACGTTCGGGACACCACCCACGCCCTCCACCTCCTCCAGGATTTTCGCTTCCCCGGTCCCCAACGCCTTATTTTCACTATGGACATCCAGTCCCTGTACACCTCCATCCCCCATCACGAAGGACTCAAAGCCCTCCGCTTCTTCCTTTCCCGCCGCACCAACCAGTACCCTTCCACTGACACCCTCCTTCGACTGACTGAACTGGTCCTCACCCTGAATAACTTCTCTTTTCAATCCTCCCACTTCCTCCAAACTAAAGGAGTTGCCATGGGCACCCGCATGGGCCCCAGCTATGCCTGCCTCTTCGTAGGATATGTGGAACAGTCCATCTTCCGCAACTACACTGGCACCACCCCCCACCTTTTCCTCCGCTACATCGATGACTGTATCGGCGCTGCCTCGTGCTCCCACGAGGAGGTTGAACAGTTCATCAACTTTACTAACACCTTCCATCCCGACCTGAAATTCACCTGGACTGTCTCAGACTCCTCCCTCCCCTTCCTAGACCTTTCCATTTCTATCTCGGGCGACCGACTCAACACAGACATCTATTATAAACCGACTGACTCCCACAGCTACCTGGACTACACCTCCTCCCACCCTGCCCCCTGCAAAAACGCCATCCCATATTCCCAATTCCTTCGTCTCCGCCGCATCTGCTCCCAGGAGGACCAATTCCAACACCGCACAACCCAGATGGCCTCCTTCTTCAAGGACCGCAGATTCCCCCCAGACGTGATCGACGATGCCCTCCACCGCATCTCCTCCACTTCCCGCTCCTCCGCCCTTGAGCCCCGCTCCTCCAACCGCCACCAAGACAGAACCCCACTGGTTCTCACCTACCACCCCACCAACCTGCGCATACAACGTATTATCCGCCGCCATTTCCGCCACCTCCAAACGGACCCCACCACCAAGGATATATTTCCCTCCCCTCCCCTATCAGCGTTCCGCAAGGACCACTCCCTTCGTGACTCCCTTGTCAGATCCACACCCCCCACCAACCCAACCTCCACCCCCGGCACCTTCCCCTGCAACCGCAGGAAATGTAAAACTTGCGCCCACACCTCCACACTCACTTCCCTCCAAGGCCCCAAGGGATCCTTCCATATCCGCCACAAGTTCACCTGTACCTCCACACACATCATCTATTGCATCCGCTGCACCCGATGTGGCCTCCTCTATATTGGTGAGACAGGCCGCTTACTTGCGGAACGCTTCAGAGAACACCTCTGGGCCGCCCGAACCAACCAACCCAATCACCCCGTGGCTCAACACTTTAACTCCCCCTCCCACTCCACCGAGGACATGCAGGTCCTTGGACTCCTCCACCGGCAGAACACAACTACACGACGGCTGGAGGAGGAGCACCTCATCTTCCGCCTGGGAACCCTCCAACCACAAGGTATGAATTCAGATTTCTCCAGTTTCCTCATTTCCCCTCCCCCCACCTTGTCTCAGTCGGTTCCCTCAACTCAGCACCGCCCTCCTAACCTGCAATCCTCTTCCTGACCTCTCCGCCCCCACCCCACTCCGGCCTATCACCCTCACCTTGACCTCCTTCCACCTATCCCACCTCCATCGCCCCTCCCCCTAGTCCCTCCTCCCTACCTTTTATCTCAGCCTGCTTGGCTCTCTCTCTTATTCCTGATGAAGGGCTTATGCTCGAAACGTCGAATTCTCTATTCCTGAGATGCTGCCTAACCTGCTGTGCTTTGACCAGCAACACATTTGCAGCTGTGATCTCCAGCATCTGCAGACCTCATTTTTTACTTGACGGGGACAGGAGTCCAGGAACTGACTGTTGACCAGTGGTGAGGGCTCAGTGCTGCCTGTCCACAGGAGGACCCCCCTCCTTGCATTAAATACCCATCAGGCAGTAAGTGGGCACCAAGAAGACTGTGGTTGGAAACCTGTCAGCCAGAGGGAGTCACAGAATTGTTACTGCGCAGAGGAAGGTTATTTTACGACATCAGCTCTGAGCATTTTAGTTTAGTGCCAATCCCATGAAACCCTGCACATTGATTATGTAAGTATAAACATCATGATTTGCAAAGAATGTAAGGAAAAGCCTGGCAACTACAGGACGATGAGTCTGATGTTAGTGGTGGGTAAGTTGTTGGAGGGGATTCTGAAAGTAAGGATTTAAATGATTTGTAGAGGCAAGGACAGATGAGGGATAGTCAGCATGGTTTTGTGCGAGGGACATTGTGTCCCACTAACTTGAGTTTTTTTGAGGACTTAATCAAAAGACTTATGAGGGCAGTCTGGTAGACATTGTCTACATGGCCTTTACTAAAACCTGGACAACGGTTCATATAGTTGACTAATTAGTAAAGAAACATGGGATTTAAGAGAGTTTGCTATTTGGATAAAAAGTTGGCTTAACAGCAGAAGCCAGAGGGTGGTGGAGGAGAGTTGTTTTTCAGATTTGAGACCTGTGATCAGCAGTGTCCCATAGGGATCGGTGCTGGGTCCACTGTTTGTCATTTATATAAATGATTTAGATGAGAATTTAGGAGGCATGGTTAGCAAGTTTGTGGGTGACACCAAATCTGGTCATGACTGGGCTGGACAAGGTAAAAAAAAATCAAACAACACCAGGTTATAGTCCAACAGGTTTATTTGGAAGCACTAGCTTCGAGGATGAAGAGGTAGCACTCCAAAAGCTAGTGCTCCCAAAAAAACCTGTTGGACTATAACTTTGTGTTGTGTGATATTTGACTTTGTCCAAAATTGGTGGCATAGTAAACAGGGAAGGCTATCTAAGATTACAAAGGGATTTTGGTCAATTGGGCCAATGGGCCGAGGTGTGGCAGATGAAGTTTAACTTTGATAAATGTGAAGTATTGCATTTTGGTGAAACAAAAGGGCAGGATTTATATATTTCGTTGTAGGGACCTGGGTCGTGTTGTCAAACAGAGACCTTGGGACTCAGATACATAATTCTTTGCAATTTGCAGCACAGGTAGACAGGATGGTTAAGAAGGGATTTAGCATGCTTGCCTTCATAGCTTGGACCTTTGAGTACATGGGTTGGGACGTCATGTTGAGGTTGTGCAGGATGTTGGTGAGGACTCTTTTGGAGTACTGTGTACAGTTCTGGTCTTCCTGTTATAGGAAGGATATTATTAAACTGGAGAAGGTTCAAAAGATTGACCAGGATGTTGCTGGGTCTGGAGGGTTTGAGTTATAAGGAGAGGCTGGGAATGAGCTGTTTGAAATGTTTTGTGTGTTAGAATAAATAGAAAAAGCTTGTGGGAGACCAGGAATCATCAAGATGTAACAACCTTGACTACATCCAGGAGGTCCTCACAACATGATGGGCTCAATGGGGTAGACATGGAGAAGATGTTTCTGCTTCTTGAGGATTAAAAAAAAAGCAAGAGCCATCAACATAAAACAGTCCCCAATAAATCCAGGGGGAAATTCAGGAGGAACATCTTTACCTAGAGAGTGATGGGATTGTTGAACTAACACAAGGTTTGGTGAAATTTGAATTCCCCCCCAAAAAAATTTGGAATTAAAAACTTGTCTATCACTACATCCACAAATATCTAGTCCCTCCAGCACTGACACTCAGTAACAGCAGTGTGCACTCAGATATACTGCAGGAATTCACCAAGGCTCCTCAGATAGCATCTTCCAAACCCATGACTACTTCAACCTAGGAGGACCAGGATAGCAGACAAAGGTGTCCCCCACTATCTGAAAGTAGAGCGTTCCTGTGAAACCATTTGTAAGCCAAAATGTTGTAAAGCAAAGAAGCAACTACCATTAGTTTACTTGGGAAACATTTTGAACACTCCTAGACCCAAAATATAACCTACCAAATAACACAAAACCTCAATTAACACTATCGTATAATACAGGGGGTGGGAGGTAGAGGAGACTGGGGTGTAGGAGGGGGAGAGAGAGAGAGAAGGAGAGAGAGGGAGAGGGAGAGAGAGAGAGAGGGAGAGAGAGAGAGGGAGAGAGAGAGAGAGAAGAGAGAGAGGAGAGGGTGGGAGGGAGGGACAGAGACAGAGACACACACGCCCCTTCGTTCACATCTTGCTAATGGTCCATGAAATAAATGGGATAAAGCACAGGTGTTCACAGAGACAGTTCAACACTGCGGCGGCTCGATGCTGAGTGTAGTTCCTGGGGAAGATGCTTGGCGACACCACTCTCACTGCACAAGCTTTTTTGTAAAAGCAAAACTCCTCTTTCGGTTAGGAAAAACAGGTACTAAAGGTCTTTCTGAAAAGCGAGTTGGCATAAAGTGAATGTTTGAAAAGCGGAGGACACCTATACATGGAACATTCTAGGTTTGTGTAAAGATTTGTAGCTCGGGTTCTGGTTGCTGTGGTTGTGGGTATGATCATCGAGCTGGGAAGTTGGTTTGCAGACGTTTTGTCCCCTGTCTCGGTGCCATCTTCAGTGCATTGGAGCCCCCTGTGAAGTGCTGCTGTACTCTCTCTTCTGGAATTTATTTGGCTCAGTTCCTGCTGCTTCCACTTGTTCATTGTAGAGGCTGGTATATTGGGTCCAGGTCTATCGGCTCCATCAACAAACACATAGACCTTGACTCAATATATCGGCCTCTACAACAAACAACCAGAGGCAGCAGGAACTGAACCAAATAAATTCCATAGGGGACAGCACAGCAGCACTTCACAGGGGGCTCCAAAGCACCGAAGATGGCACCGAGACGGGGGACAAAACACCTGCAAACCAACTTCCCAGCTCGGTGAACATCCCCACAACATAAATGGGAACACCACCCCCTGCAAGTTCCCCTCAGAGTCACTCACCATCCTGACTTGCAAATATATCGCTGTTCCTTCACTGTCACTGGGTCAGAACCCTGGAATACCCTCCCTATGGAGGGTCTACCTACAGCATGTGGACTGCAACGGTTCAAAAATTCAGCTCGCCTGGACCCAGAGAGCGATGCCCACAACCCATGAACAAATTAGAAAAAACATCATGGTCACATTTGCCAATAAGATAGTCGCTACAGTACATTAATTAGTCACTAGTGGTTCACCAGCACATTCCCCAGGGTAATTAAGAACAGTAACAAAACATTGGCCTTGCCAGCAACACATACATCCTGTGAACAGTATTTTTGAAAAAATGCTTTGGGACAAAGATGTGAAAGATGTTTATAGAAACGTAAGTTTTCTCTGTCTAGTCCATACCACCCTAGGTTCTACAGCTGCAATTATAAAATCCACATAGATAAATATTAATGCATAATAATTATAAATGGTGGATTATGTAAAAACAACTAGAAGACATTGAACAGTTTGGATCCTTCTGGAATAAAAAAGGGTTGTTTGCCTTTTGCACTGTGAGACTGTTTCCTAGCAACCCTGGCTGGATTTGACACTGCTTCAAAGAAAGACAAAAAAAGGAAAAAAAAAAGAGGAAAACTGTAAGAAAGAGAAATAGCAGAAAGGATCAGAAAGGCACTCTATTAGCCAATCCAGTCAGTTCAAAACCTCAGTATTTGGTCTGCCTTACAAACTCTGAAAAAATTGAATTGTGAGCCCTATCCAAAAACTGGGATCCATTTTGATTTCTAATCAATCTATCACTGATACATAACTATCAACACAATTTGATTTTGTCAACGAGCAGCTCAGTGTTTACAAGAATTCATCAATCTCTAGCCTTTATTTGGAGACCATTGAGGATGCTTTGCTTTGTTTTATTTCAGGTATCACTTCAGCAGTGTCATTGTCGTCACACGCGCTCTATGTTTAGGGTTAAAAGTGTTACAATTCGAATTATGGATTATAAAACTTGGATATAAAATAGTTTGGTCACTTGTTTTAAGGATGAGTTATGTTATTATAAAGAGATTATTTAGAGTTTATAGATGAAAGGAGCTGGAGATCTCTCTTATTCTGGATAGCAACACCAAAGAAAAACAATTGGTCGTCTCAGCGATTAGATTTATACATTTACATGAACAGCATAACCAGTAGAATTCTAACTGGATGAGACAGGCGAAATGCGAGAAGGATGACCCTGATGACCAGGGAGAGCAGAGCGAGGAGGTCACAGTCAAAGACATGGGGCAGGCCATTTTGGCCTGAAATGAGGAGAACCTGCTTGACCCAGAGAGTGGGGAGTTCAGGGAATTCCCCACCACAGAAAGCATCGAGGCTGAAACACTGAATATTTTCAAACATTTAAATATAGTTCTTGGGGCTAAAGGAATCAAAGAGCGTGGTAATGAAGTGGGAACAAGGGACCGAGTTGAATGATCAGCCATGATGGAGCAGGCTCGAAGGGCCGAATGGCCTACTCCTTCTCCCATTTACTCTGGTGTTACTGTTGCATGAAAAAACTCGAAGAAATGAGGGGGCATTTAGAACAAATACCTCACATTGATGGAGATGAGAATTTATTTCTGAACAGTTAAAAACTAAACTCAAAGCAAAAGAAATCCACAGAATTATTACAACATGAAAGGAGACCATTTGGCCCATCATAACTGCACTGGCCCGAGTGTCATTCTGTCTTTTCCCCATTCCTTTGGATATTGATTGTTTAAATACAAACAGTCAATGCCCTCTCAAAAGACTCAAATGAACCAGCAGAAATGTTGGAGAAACAGTTCCATTTGAAGAGCAGAATGGGAGCTTATTGAGTTAAGAGAATAAGACTACAACTCCAATGGGGCAGTCTGGGCCTGGGCCTGGGCCTGAATGGCCTCTCAATGACAAGAGCTACAAACACAAGACTGGCATGCTCATCCTTTACTACTGGTTAGGGCCTCCCTGGTGAATTCTTCAGCCCTGGGAACCATACTCTATGAAAACTACCCTGACATTGTCCCAGGACGTGGAGGAGATTGACTAAAACAGTGCAAGTAATGAGGAACTTCAGTGATTGGAGAGAGACTGGAGAAGCTAGGGCTGTTTTACTTTACAGCAGAGATGGTGAATGGGACATTTGATACAAATGTTCAGAGTCAGCAAGAGTTGCATAGCATAAACACAAAGAAACTATTTCCACGAGGACTGAAATCACAGATTATTGACAAAATTCCTGAGGGAAGACTGTTTCTTTTCACACAAAGTTATGGTCTGGGCTGGACTGTCTGAAAAGGTACTGGAGGGAAAACGAACAGCAAAAGGGAACGGAGGGGTTATTTGGAAAAGAAAATTGTGGATGGTCATAGGAAAGACTAAGTGAGGAATTATTTCAAAGAGCCAGCACAAGGAAGCTGCTGAGAGTTCTGAATGTATGAATCTCACTGCTGCACACGTACTGCTCACAGAGAGTTTAAACTCCGATTCACTGGTCTCACATTGGTCGTGAAATATCTAATTAATCAGCTTCCTTTCAACAGGAAACTCAAAAGCAATCCTGTCAGTATCTGCATTCAATGCTTCCTACTGTTTGCAGCTCAACACCATCACGCTTTCATCTCAGCCCCACTTTCTAGGACACAGTTGCACCGCTCGCTTTAAATCATTTACAGCAATGCAACTACTGCAGCTCTATAGCTTTCCCAGTCACCATGCTTTGCTGCAAAATAACCCACAACTACAGGCAGTCATGTTGCATAGAATTTATAACGCACTCACAGGCCACGTGACCCAACTGGTCCATATGCTGTTTCGTCTCTTCCCACCCTATTGACACAACCAGTCGTCCCTTTCTGTCTCCTCTGTATATCCTGATTTGAGGAGCCGGTGTTGGACTGGGGTGAACACAGTAAAAAAAATCACAACACCAGATTTAGTCCAACAGGTCGGACTATAATCTGGTGTTGTGAGATTTTAAATTCTGTGTATATTCAGTATTTATGATATTTACCTCAATTGTTCCATATGAGAGTGCATGCCACATTCTGAATTCACTGCTGAACTAATTAATGACTGTGTTCAACTTAAGGATCCTAGTTATGGCCTCTGGAGGATCTAGAAAAATCTAACCTAAAATTAACCTGAAATAATTCTCCCACATTATCTCAGTTTCTGTTTGGGAGAGAACTCTTGCATCTTCACTGTGGTTTTAGTGTTGTCCCATGTAAACCTTTTCCACAACCTCCCCAGTGACTCTACATCCTACAGGGCATTGTGGGGCCTGATCATTTTTCAGAACTGAAAACAGCAGCCATTGACAAGACTGGTTCATCAAGCCTGCTCATAGCTGGATGTCTGGACAGTTGTGAGTAGAACACTGACTCCCCAATTTACACTAACCTTAATACCCCAAACAGCAACATCAGAAACAAACAATTCAGTCCAGGGTTTACCACAAATGACAGCTGCACATCTAGAGAGACCACGTGAAACAGATTACAACCTCCACAATGAAACATAAACCATACACTGATGCTAGATCAGGAAACATCTCCGTTTCAACATTTTCTTTCGGGTTCCCAAATCATGAACGGTCTCATCACTGCAACACCACACGCACCGAGCACCCCCACCTCCAGTCTGACAACCTTCCAAGATCTCCAGTCTCTAGCACACACACCCCACAACATTAATCACTTCACGAATGCCTTCATGCCTTCAGCTTCCCCAACCCTGAAGTTCTAAAATTTCTTCCTGAGCCTCTTCTACTCCTATCTCTTGCTTTAAGAGATTTTAAAACATGCAGCTATCCCAACATTTGCTTATGCAGCTTAGATTAAAAGTTTGATTCATTTAAACATTTAACTATGTTAAAAAGGTGCTGCATAAAGTCACAAATCATTATTGGACCAGCATCCACTGTCAATTGACAAAACTGTTGCAGGTTTCATAGATTTGTTTGCCTTTGCTCTGTCATTAACCAGGAACTTCCTCAGCAGTTCAGTTATCCAATATCAATCCTCAATTCACAGGCTTTGTACAAATCAAAAATAGCTTCTCATTTAAAAACTGACATCAATAAATACAGCTTCCACTTCAATAAAAAGGAGGGTCTGACATTCACTCCCCTCCATCACTTGTTTCCCTCTTGCTCCTAGAATCGCACTGACTGGTTGCTGTTGGGATTTTGGGAGACTCATTGCCTTCATTTTGTCAATTCCAGTTTCACAAAAATTACAATCAAAAGCAAAACTACCGCAGATGCAGAAAAAGTGGAATAAGAGCAGGTCATTCTGGAACAGAACATTCTGCCGAGAAGTCGGGCTAATCTCTCGTCTCAATAGAGGGTCACAGACCTGAAACTCCAATTCTCAGAAACAGACCTTTCAGTCTAAGTCATCCATGCCGACCAAGTTTCCCAAACTGAACATATCCCATTCGCCTGAATTTGGCCCACATCCCTCTAAACATTTCCTCTCCATGCACCTGTCCAAATATCTTGTAAATGTTTTTTACTGTACCTGCATCTATCACTTCCTCTGGAGATTGATTCCACATACACATCACACTGTGTGAAAAGGTTGCTCCTCATGGCTTTTTTTGAATCTTTCTCCTCTCACCTTAAAATTACACCTCCTGGTTTTGAACTCCCCTAGTCTGTGGAAAAAACCTTTGCCATTCACTTTATTTATGACTTTACAAACCTCTGCAAGCTCACCCCCCAATCTCTTGCATTCAGCGAAGAAAGTTCCAACCAAACCAACCTCACCTTATAACTTAAAACCCCAGTCACGGTAACACCCTGGTAAATCTTTCTGCACACTCTCCAATTTAATTATATTCTTCCTATAGCAGGGCAATCCAGAAAAGGCACATGGAAGTTAATACAGTGGAGGGTATGTAGTCTGACCTTAGAGTAAGATAGAAGGCCAGCACAACAGAGGGCCGAAGAGTCTACTGTTCTATGTTCTAATTGAACTGCATTTTCTGTTTTTGCTGAATAGATCATTAGCTCACACTCCAGTTCTCTGTCATTTCTGAGGCAGCCAATATAGCTCCAGCCCAAGGAATCCAACTCCTCTGCTCCTAACACCGAATACAAAATAGATATAGTACTGCAGTATCACACATTAAATCGACATTGAGCAGGATTAAGGGACCGAGTAGCCTGTTCCCAGTTTGTATGACAGTAGACACCGTCAGAATGGAGTTATGATGAGGCTCACCCTCCATCCCTGGAGTCACAACCATGTGGGATTTAGTCACGGGTCTTCAGGCCACAGTTCAGTGTCAGGAAGGCCACGCTGAGGGAGTGCTGCTCTGTCTAAGATACTGTCATTGATGCAACATTAAACCACTGCCCCACATACCCTTTGTACTGGGTGAAAACAATCCCATGGTGTTATTTTAGAAAAAGGGGAGCATTTTACTCTGTGCTTGGCTCAAAGTTCCTTTAACTCCAATTATTTGAGCAGGTGACCCGATCACTGGCAGCCATCTTGCTATGTAGAAGTTGGCTGCCAAGTTTTACATTACAATGAGGATGTCACTTCAAAAAACTCTTAATTGTTTATAAAGAGCTTTGGGTGCCTGAGCATGACAGATGCTATGGTAATGCATGACATTTATCTGTAACAAGCTTCCAATTTACATGCAGGGTGTCCTGAATTAGAGGGGGCTGGTTAGCTCAGTTGGCTGGACAGCTCGTTTGCAGTGCAGTGTTATGCAAACAGCGTGGATTCAATTCCCACACCAGCAGAGGTCCCCATGAAGGGTTTTCCTTTTCAACCCCTCCCCTCACCCTGAGGCATGGTGACCCTCAGTTTAAACCCCCCCACTAGGTTATCCCTCTGCTATAATTTGGCAAAACTATAGCAACTTTACTTTCTGCAAAGTATACAACAGCAAAAGGAAAACCACATGACCCAAAACGCAACAGCACAGCATCATCCCATAAACTGTTCACAAGGATTGGGATTACAGGTTCGGCCGTCCAAACAGCCTGGAGAACAGGGCAGGATAGTGCAGCTGGAAGCAGCAATTCACCCTGAGTATAATGTGAGGGACATGGGCTAGGAGCAGGCAGCTGGGACTTGTTTAGTTTGAGATTATGGTCAGCATGGACTGGTTGGACCAGAGGACCGGTTTCCGTGCTGTCTGACTCAATGGTGTATACACATCACCCAACCCAACAAAATCAGGCAGTGCCCTATTCTCCCCACAACTCACCAGTGACTGGAGCTTCAATGTCCAGCATCGTCTTCTCTTGATGGAGAATGGAAGCTCCTTCTGTTATAATCCTCATTGCTGCAGCCTCCTCCACTCGGCCCTCTTTCGTAAGATGAGCCTTAAGCACGTCCACACGTGGCTTCCCATCGTGGTCAAAGACCTCCTTAACTGTCAGCCGGTGGCTGGGAGGGAAGGGAACGGCTGTGGGGAGAAAGGGAATATGATATCACCATGTGTCACACCAACCCGGAAAGCTTCCAGATCAGCCAGCCTTACAGGGATCAAACTGTAATCATTGTCCACTTCCCAATACTTTGGAGCACTATTTACTAAACATCTGCACAATGAAATTAAAACAAAAAGTTTGTACATAACCTCCTGTCAAATTACATGTCATGGGTTCAAGTTGCACTCACACAGAGATTGAAGGATAAAATCTCAGCTGTCACTCCCAGTGCGACATCGAGGGAGTGCTGTGTGTTGGAAGTGACAACTTTCAGAGAAGATCCCAAACTGAGGCTCCATCCAACCTCCTGCCCAAGGTGACGGATAGACTCTACACTTCCAAAAAACAAGAGAGCTGCCTTCAATGCTCTGACTGATAACAATGGCCTTTGTTGCCTGGTTATGGGAAGCTGTTTCGTAAAAATTGGTTGTTGCATTTCCAATATTGAAGAGTGACTACACTGCAAAACATACACCACTGATTGTGAATCATCTTGAAGTGTTCTGATGTCAAGAAAGGCACTATTTAAATGCAAATGTCTTTTTCTTCCAAAGGAAAGGGGAATGATCAGTAATTGTTTACAAGGGCTTCAGTTATTCCGATCAATAGGTTTTCACATCTGCTCTTTCCAGAAGGAACATGCTTGACGTCGGTGGCACAAGGCTTAACAATATCAACCAGAGCTGATATACATAAAGAGGAAAGCTAGGTTAATGATCAGGTAATTTCTGGTCATTCCACATGACTCCAATGCCTACTCGACAGCAAGAGATTGTGGCCATTCCTGACAGTGCAGCAGCAGCCAGTGGAAACACTCTATCATCCTAGCTCTGAGCTCAGAGGTTCTCCAGTGCTTGAGCACATTAGTCCAAGCAGACACTCCAGTGCATTACTGAGTGATGCTGCACTGTCAGAGGTACCATCTCTCACCTGAGGTTGTTACATTCTGCCCCATTCCTGAGAATTAAGCAAACCAAAGGTTATTTTCTTTGGGAAGTCTCACAATACATATTGGTGGTTATAGCATTGTCGGTGAACAATTCTTAATGCTTTGTACTTAGTGTCTATCCAGGCATGGCAACATTTTACTGGTTACTTTTGTGCTGCTCAGCTTTGTCACCTGGGTACCTTTCTACACTGAAATAAATGTACAGCAGCAGCTGCATCATCGACAAGGCACAAGTCAGCAGTGTGATGGAATACTCCCCACTTGGTTGGATGGAGACAGCTCCACAACACTCAAGGAGCTTGGCACCATCCAGGACAAAGCAGCTGCATGATTGGCACCACATCCACAAACATCCAGTCCCTCCACCATCTACAATCAGTAACAGCAGAGTGTACCATCTACAAGATACACTGCAATAACTCAAGGTCCTTCAGAGATCACCTTCCAAGCATATAACCACTACCCTGAAAAAGGATAAGGCAGCAGACACAGAGGAACACCACCACCTGCAAGTTTTCCCCCTCCATGTGACAAAAATCAGTTTAGCATTTGTGGCTAACACAGGACCGATTTACTTAAAAAAAAATGCAGCTCTTTTGACCGTGTTATTTGTTTGCAAATGTCTCAATATTTTATGACCACTGATAATTTCACTTACTTTTCATCCATATGAACATGATCTATTTAATTATCCAGTCATACAGAGGGACTGATGAACCATTTATCATGCTTGTTTTTTTATATAATCTATTTCTGGTAACTGTAATTTTTAGACAAAGAAATGAATTAACCAACACAACTAATATGAAGTGGGAATTTTATTTTAATAAAGAAATCAGCTCATGAGAGTTCAGCAACTTTGAATTCAGAGCACACAGGAGTATTCAATCGTTGAAAGTAGTCATTGGTCTTACACAGCAATAGTCCAGCCAAACCGATTCAGTCCTTTACTTAAAGTACAAAAATACTTCAACAGGTTGTTGTGGTTCTGTTCGCCGAGCTGGGAATTTGTGTTGCAGACGTTTCGTCCCCTGTCTAGGTGACATCCTCAGTGCTTGGGAGCCTCCTGTGAAGCGCTTCTGTGATCTTTCCTCCGGCATTTATAGTGCTTTGAATCTGCCGCTTCCGGTTGTCAGTTCCAGCTGTCCGCTGCAGTGGCCGGTATATTGGGTCCAGGTCGATGTGCTTATTGATTGAATCTGTGGATGAGTGCCATGCCTCTAGGAATTCTCTGGCTGTTCTCTGTTTGGCTCGTCCTATAATAGTAGTGTTATCCCAGTCGAACTCATGTTGCTTGTCATCTGAGTGTGTGGTTACTAATGATAGCTGGCTGTGTCGTTTTGTGGCTAGTTGGTGTTCGTGGATGCGGATCATTAGGACAAACAGGAAGACAGCTAACGATCTGCCTAGGAACTCTCCAACCACAAGGGATGAACTCCGATTTCTTCAGTTTCCTCATTTCCCCTCCCCCCACCTTGTCTCAGTCAAATCCCTCGAACTCCGCACCGCCCTCCTAACCTACAATCTTCTCCCTGACCTCTCCGCCCCCACCCCACTCCGGCCTATCACCCTCACCTTAACCTCCTTCCACCTATCGCATTTCCAACACCCTTCCTCGAAGTCCCTCCTCCCTACCTTTTCTCTTAGCCTGCTGGACACACTTTCCTCATTCCTGAAGAAGGGCTCATGCCCGAAACGCCGATTATCCTGCTCCTTGGATGCTGCCTGACCTGCTGTGCTTTTCCAGCAATACATTTTCAGCTTTAAGCAAAAATACTAAATTTGGTCACATTTCAAAAGCTGTAACAGTTCTGTAACTATGCAAGTAAGACAGGTGTTTTTCAAATCAGTAACTTAGCTGCAACTTTTAGCTCATTCCAAAATAAAAATCTCAAAAATGAAAACAAATTTGTTCCTGTCAATCTCTTTGTAAAAACATATGAAAAAATAACTCTAAGGCTTCCACCACACAAAACTTCAATCTCAATGCTCCCTGGAGCAGCAAATGAGCAATAAAATATTCTGCCAGGCTCTGGGTTCTGACATTTACAGCCGCCTTCATTTCCTTCAGTCTGCAGCTTGCTTTTCCTCTGTCTGTCAGACTGTCCTCACCTGTAACATTCTGACTTATAACCTTCCCCCGACATTCGCCAGTTTACTATTTGCAAAACTAACAAAGTTTCAAAGTGTGTTTGTGTGGGTGCATAAAAATGACATTTGGTACTTCTTTTTCTTGTCAATCCACTTTCTCATAATATTTTTACTGAACTAGCGATGAGTAAGCAGTGGGCAGCTGTGGATGTGAGTGAGTGTCTGGCTGTGGGGATGGTGCGTGGATGATCTTACTAAACAACAGGAATGTGAATTAATATAGCATCCTCAGTGTAGGAGAACATCTGATTGTTTTACAGGAGTATAAAGCAGCTAACAATGTAAGCCAAGCCACATGAAAGCCTGGCGAAAGAGGTAGGAGAAAAGGACCATCTTAAAAGGTATTCTGAGGAAGGGTCACTCTGCCCGAAACGTTAATTCTGATTTCTGTTCCCGGACGCTGACAGACCTGCTGAGCTTTTCCAGCAATTTGTGTTTTGGTTTCTGATTTGTAGCATCTGCAGTCCTTTCAGTTTTTAAAAAGAGAAGGGTTTATGGGGGGAGAAATTCCAGAGCTTGAGGGTCAGGAGGTTAAAGCCCCGTCAGCCCTGCTGACAGGAGACAGATTAAGAGTGACTTGGAGGTGCACAGAGATCCACAAGACAGAACTCAATTCCTAGTACAACAGTCAGAGTCTCAGAATCCTAGTAAGAAATGTATTTGATTCGAGTTACTATGAAGTGCCTGCCAGTGAAATACAAACAGCTGCAAAGGAATGTATTGTTCATTCTTCTATCTATTATCCAATTATAGCGTAATGTTTTGGGAAAATAACTACCTTCTAATACTGAGCCGTTTGCATTAAACGTGGAACAGTCGCCACCAGGATTCAAATTTGTGATCAAAAACATAAACATCTCCACAGGTACAGGGGCTGGTGAAGCATGAACCAAATCAGGCTGACACAAAGCCAATACAAACGATGAGCTGCAACACTGATCAAGCCAGAGTGAAGTCAGAAAGTGCCTGTTACCTCAATGGGCTAAGAACAAAAGTTACTTCACTTGCCCAAAAACTTTGTAATTCATTTGGAATTCTCAAGTCTCAGAAAGCAACCGTCAGATTGAAACACCGATGCACATATACTGGAGCTGCCGATTTCTCCCTTCCTGACACACGGGCACAGTGTCACAAACGTGGACATAGTTACTGCCATCCCAGACCGATGACGGTTAACCACGCTCACTACCACAGTCTTAATCACTGGCTCCAAGGTTTGTGACTATGACACAGGACAAGTGCAAGAGCCGCAGTTCCCCAATCCCAGTCCATGTCGAAGTTATCAACACAATCAGAGAAAGCACATAAACTGCTCAATCTAATAAACCCATGTGCCAGGGCAGGAACATAGAGGGACAAGGATATGCATGCTGGGTGGGTTACCCATATTTAATTGCCCCAGTGTTCAGGGATGAGTGTTAACCAAGTTAGCCATGGTTAATGCAGGGTTAAGGGACAGGGTTGTGGAATGGGTCTGAGTGGCATGTTCTTCGGAGGGTTGGTGCACACTCGATGGGCCAAATGGCCTCTATCTGCACTGTATGGATCCTATAATTCAATGACAATTAGTTATGATTAATTAAAATGGGTGCAGTTTTTAAACTCTGGTATTTTTGTAAACTTACAATTTGTGGGCGGCACGGTGGCACAGTGCCAGAGACCTGGGTTCAATTCCCGCCTCAGGTGACTGACTATGTGGAGTTTGCACATTCTCCCTGTGTCTGCGTGGGTTTCCTCCCACAGTCCAAAGATGTGCAGGTCAGGTGAATTGGCCATGTTAAATTGCCCGTAGTGTTAGGTAAAGGGGTAAATGTAGGGGTATGGGTGGGTTGTGCTTCAGTGGGTCGGTGTGGACTTGTTGGGCCGAAGGGCCTGTTTCCACACTGTAGGTAATCTAATCTAAAATAAACTGGGGGATTTTCACGCAGCATTAAAACTGGGATGTTCACCAATGATGCTGAAGGTTGCAGAAGACAAAGTTGTTTTGAGAATAAACAATTTTTTAATATAAAGGCGTCACGTTGAAATATACTTTCACAGACTGGGCCCTATGGATATATGCAGATATTACCATGCAAAATATTCATTAAAAATACCCAACAGCAACAAGTCATTGTCAAACTCTGAACAAATACAGGTATAAACCATTGCATATTGGCCTCCTGTAATACTATCAAAATACCACGTGAATTACAAAATGAAGGAATGAGGTCTTGGTCTTCAATTGGTCAACAGAAACTGCTGCACATCAAGGATGGTTCAGTGGTTAACAAACTGACTGTGGGATTTTGCTGTGTAGAAACTGGCTACCTTGTTTTCCTTATTCTGACAGCAAATCCACATCAAACAAACATTTCCCAAAAGAGAGATCCTGAGTGATGAACAATGATTGACCCTAAATTATTTCAGAAATGGTAGGAATTGATGTTCCAACCCCTAAAAGCAGCTTCACCTGCCTCCTCACCATCTTGGCTTAATAACAAAGTTCTGTTAACTTTAACATGGCAAACTAAATGACCAAGTCACAAATCAACGCCGCTCACACCTTACACACACACTGACATGCGTACACACGGGGACTCCGAGACAGACACACCTGACACAGAGGAAAGTGGTTGTGGTTGCTGGAAATCAGTCTTCTCAGCTCCAGGTCATCTCTGCAGGAAGTCCTCATGGGAGTGCTCCATGCCCAGGCATCTTTAGCTGCCTCATCAATGACCTTTCCTCCATCATAAGGTCAGATTCGGGGATGTTCACCAACATTTAGCACTATTTGCAACTCTCGGATACTGAAGCAGTCCACGTTCGGTTGCAACAAAATCTGACAAGTGATGAGTAACATTCACAACACACAAACGTCAGGCACTAACTACCTCCAACAAGAGACAAGCTAACCACCGCTCCTTGACTGTCAATGGTGTTACCATCACTGAATTCCCTCACTATTAACATCCAAGAGATTACCATTAATCAGAAACTCAACTGGACTTGCAACAAATACAGCAGGTCCAAGATCAAAGGATAGGAATACAGCGATGAGAAACTCCCCTCCTGACTCCCCACAGCCTGTCCATCATCTACAAGGCACAAGTCAGGAGTGTGATGGAATACTCCCCACTTACCTGGATGGGGCAGTGCCAACAATACTCAAGAAGCTCAACACCATCCAGGACAAAACAGCCTGCCTGATTGACACCACATCCACTCCCTCCACCACAGACACTCAGTAGCAGCAATGCGGACTATCTATAGAATGTACTGCAGAAATTCACCAAGATCCTCAAACAGCAACTTCCAAACACAAGACCACTTCCATCTAGAAGGATAAGGGCAGCAGAGACATGGGAACACCACCCCCTGCAAGTTCCCCTTCAAGCCACTCACCATCCTGACTTGGAAATATATCACCATTCCTCCTTTGTCACTGGGTCAAAATCCTGGAATCCCTCCCTAAGGGCATGGTGGGTTTATCCACAGCACGTGGACTGCAGCGGTTCAAGAAGGCAGCTCACCCCCACCTTCTCAAGGGGCAACTAGGGACGGACAAATACTGCCTAGCCAGTGATGTCCACATCCTATGAAAGGAAAAAGAAAACCCATGCAGGTGTCCAGAGAGAGAGAGAGCGAGAGAGAGACAGACAGACACAAAGGGAGACGTAGGCCTGCACACAGACAGGCACAGTGCTATTTCAATAAAGAAAGAAGCTAACTTAACCGTTCTCCAAACAGTAACCCCTGTCTGTGTTTAAGGAGCATCACTGATGCAGCTCAAGAACAACGTGACAAAGTCTGTACAACTGCCTCTAGCTCCTGCATTCCTTAGCAAAACATTTCTTGGTAAGCTTTGGAGCAGACATCTTTGGAAGCATAAAACAAAATATGGACTGTTATTAGATATAGTTGGCAAACTTGGTGAGAGAAACAAAAAACTGGACTGGTGCAGAAGCAAATATTCTTCTGATAGGGCATTTGAGTTCTGAAGGAGGGTCACTGGGCTGGAAACATTAACTCTGCTTTCTCTCCCCAGGTGCTGCCTGATCTGCTGAGTATCTCCAGCAATTTCCATTTTTGCATCTGATACCTGGTTGCTTGAGGAAGGGGGAAGAGCATACCTCAGCCTGAAAGAAGCATTGTACCTGACAGGGAAGTGTCTGGCATCAACACTGAACAGCCCAGACTGAGCTAGGCTCCATACTGCAGCTCTACTGTACCCTGATGTCATTTCAAAACTGTTAGCTCTTATACCAAGAAGATGGAAAATACAACAAAGGCAACACCTACAAACAGGCTGGCAGGAACGTTTTGTGGCTGGGCAAATCAGAATGAAATCCAGCTCTGTTAGCAAGCTCACTTTGGGAGAGTGATTGTCCTTAATCAACAGAATAACTGCTGGATGGGAGGGAGATGGCATTACGGCCTCAGGATTAATGTACATTCACAGTTTCAGCTTTTCACTCAAGGCTCACGTCAATTACATCAGCGACTTGATGCTCCAGATCCAATCTCTCAATACATAAAGTACTTCTGTCAGGATTACTGCAGTATGTTGACTGGGCTCGTAGCTAATGCTGCAAACTGAGCCAACAGCCCTGCCATCCCCTTCAACATGAACAACTGGCTACAGATGAATATATCACCTTAAAAGCCACTTGAACGTTGATCGTTTAATGTAAATGAATCAGGATGACAGTCAGCAGAAATTTTATTAAATCATTTCATGAGCTTTAAACACCAGTTTCCTGGTCAATGCTTTGAACTTCCTTTAGTCAGACAAACTAAGTCAAGTTTCTCTGTGAAAGCATTCAATTAAAATCAAAATACTGCAAAGCTAGAAATCTGAAACAAACAGAAATTGCTGGAACACCTCAGTAGGTCTGGCAGCATCTGTGCAGAGAGAAACAGAGTTAACACCAAGTCCAGTATGACGTGAAACACACTCCTGACTTTTACTTCAATCCTGAACAGGAGTTATATGGATCCTAGATATTAACTATTTCCACTCCACAGACCTGTTGAGTTTCTCCACCACTGGTATTGTCTTCAAACTTATTTATATTTCACCTTTGACAAACCATCCCAAAGTTCTCCATGGTGATGCTCCTGTGGCCCAGTAGCAGTGTCCCTAACCGGGAGACCTAGGTTCAGGTCCCACCTGCTTGTGTAATACCATCTGAGCAGGTTGAGTAGAAAAATAGGTTAAATAAAAGTCGAAAAAAAACTCCACAGGAATCTCATGACACAAGGTGAATGTTCACACTTGGGTTTGTTGGGACATCAGGTGATGTTTGAATAAACTGATAGTTGGGTAGCTATCTAAAAGTCTACGGGAACTGGAATAAAACCAATGTTCTACTTCCCAGATGCCTATTCATTTGATACAAACAGGGCAGCCCCTTTTACAGGTGTTTATTTGCAAACATTCACAGATAGAAAAAGCACTTTGATTGGCGCAGCACAGGATCTTATTGAGGCATCCTTTACCGTCCCCCTACAACTACCCAATGAGGTACCTGGCACCTTGACAGAAATGTGAATGGGCTAGGAATAGAGGGATACAAACCGTGTACAGACAACAGGGGTCATGTGTAAGGGTGGACTTTGTGGGCCGAAGGGCCTGTTTCTGTGCTGTTCTTTGAGGTACAGACAATAGTGTTAGAGTAAAGCAGACTAGAATGGTCAAAACCGGTCAGCAACAATGGAGGGAACTGAAATGGAATAAAGACCACCCATGTCCCATCACTCAGAGTATTTCCCCTGTGTGTACAACTGGGTCGGGTTGTTACCAACTACGGGCCTCAATTACAGCAGACAATGAAAGTATTCAGAAAGGACAGCCTCACATCAAACACATCACAGATGGCTGATAAGATCAAGCATGACTCAGCGACAAACGGAACTCAATTGTTTGTTACACATTACAACCTTCCCTCCCCTGGCTCTGATCGTCTCAACTATAACAGTCTCCTTGATCTCCTCCGGCCCTCAAATTCCCTTTTTTAACAGCCTGGACACTATGCTCCAGCCTCCCGGTTATAAAAAGGATGTAATACTGGAGAGGGTGCAAACAAAGATCAACCAGCATGATTTCAGGACTCATAAGTTATACCCACCAGGAAACACGAAAGAAGCTCAATTTCCTTTCTGTTGAATCGACTGAGGGTAATGTGACAGAGATCATTGCAATATGAAGGTCTTGACAGGGTTGACAGGGAGAAAATGATTCTGCTGTGGATGATATCAAAACATGGGTCATCAATATAAACCCAAGGGGGAATTCAGGAGAAACCTCTTTACCCAGAGAAGAGTGAGAATGTGGAACTTACTCCCCTCAGAGAGTTGTTAACGTAAAATTCACAGTCGCTGCTTTGGGGAAACATGTCACAAGTGAACAGAAAAAGGAGAAAGTAATAGAAGGAAAGTATTCTCAAGAGCCCTTGTGGCGTGATGGTAGTGTCCTTATCTTGGAACCAGGAGTCTTGAGTTCAAATCCCATCCCAAAGATGGATGATGACACCCTTCTGAACAAATTATTGAGATGGAGAGGAGTAGGAAGGTGGTGGTGCTGAGCACAAATGCTGACAGGGCAGATGGGCCAAATGGCCCTTTGTGCTGTGAACATGGTAATAGCTCCCTGTGTAGCCTTCTCCCTTACAAAAGGGCTTGGTGGGAACCTCAATACCAGCTTCAGAACTTCACGCTCTGAGGACAGCCACGTACATAACTTCAAATGATTGAAATGAAAACATTGGCTGGGTCTTCCCTCGTCTCCTGCGTTTGTTAGAGAACGGCAGCATTATAGCATCAGAATGAAGGCTGTGGGATAGCTGTCTGCTAAAGGACATTACCATCACTGTGGGCTTTCACACTCTGCGTTGCAGTTTTGTAGGTAGGATGCAGACACTGATGACTTTTAAATATCTACTCACCTGTCTCTACAATGACTGCAAAGTGGAAAGTTACTATAATTTTCAAATAGCTTTTGATTACTGTTTATATTGATCCTTCATGTTCTAAATACACACTCAAACTTGTTAGTTTGGGAATTGACTAATGATAGAACATTAATAAAAATAAGACCATAAGACATAGGAGTGGAAGGCCATTCGGCCCATTGAGTCCACTCGCCATTCAATCATGTCTGATGGGCATTTCAACTCCATTTACCAGTATTCTCCCCGTAGCCCTTAATTCCTCGAGACAACAAGAATCTATCAATCTCTGCCTTCAAGACATTTAGCGTCCCAGCCTCCACTGCACTCCGTGGCAATGAATTCCACAGGCCCACCTCTCTCTGGCTAAAGAAATGTCTCCGCATTTCTGTTCTGAATTGACCCCCTCTAATTCTAAGGCTGTGTCCACGGGTCCTAGTCTCCTCGCCTAACGGAAACAATTTCCTAGCGTCCACCTTTTCCAAGCCATGTATTATCTTGTAAGTTTCTATTAAGTCTCCCCTTAATCTTCTAAACTCCAATGAATACAATCCCAGGATCCTCAGTCGTTCCTCGTATGTTAGACCAACCATTCCAGGGATCATCCGTGTGAATCTCCGCTGGACACGTTCCAGTGCCAGTGTGTCCTTCCTGAGGTGTGGGGACCAAAACTGGACACAGTTCTCCAAATGGGGCCTAACCAGAGCTTTTTAAAGTCTCAGTAGCACAGCTGTGCTTTTATATTCCAACCCTCTTGAGATAAATGACAACATTGCATTCGCTTTCTTAATCACAGACTCAACCTGCATGTTTACCTTTAGAGAATCCTCGACTAGCACTCCCAGATCCCTTTGTACTGCGGCTTTACGAATTTTCTCATTATTTAGAAAGTAGTCTACTCTTTTATTCTTTTTTCCCAAAGTGCAAGACCTCGCAGTTGCTCATGTTGAATTCCATCAGCCATTTCCTGGACCACTCTCCCAAACTGTCTAGATCCTTCTGCAGCCTCCCCACTTCCTCAGTACTACCTGCCTGTCCACCTAACTTCGTATCATTGGCAAACTTCGCTAGAATGCCCCCAGTCCCTTCATCCAGATCATTAATATATAACGTGAACAGCTGCGGCCCCAACACTGAACCCTGCGGGACACCGCTTGTCACCGGCTGCCATTCCGAAAAAGAACCTTTTATCCCAACTCTCTGCTTTCTGTTAGACAGGCAATCCTCAATCCATCCCAGCAGCTCACCTTGAACACCATGGGCCCTCACCTTACTCAGCAGCCTCCCGTGTGGCACCTTATCAAAGGCCTTTTGGAAGACTAGATAGACCACATCCACTGGGTTTCCCTGGTCTAACCTACTTGTCACCTCTTCAAAGAATTCCAACAGGTTTGTCAGATACGACCTCCCCTTACTAAATCCATGTTGACTTGTTCTAATCAGACTCTGCTCTTCCAAGAATTTAGAAACCTCATCCTTAATGTAAGCAAAGAATTAATATTTACACCTTAAACCCCATCACGTGGTTTTTAACATGAATTATTTCACCAAATCGAAGATCAGAGGTCAGCTGAGTGTAATGGGACATAGTAGATCTGACAATTCTCCAGGAATTCAAAACAACAGCTTCAATAACAAGAGGAAAACTTCAGGGCAGGTAATACAAGCCTTTTAGCCACTTCCTGTTAACATGTTTGTTTCCAGTTTATAGAATTAGTTGGGATCGCTAACTTCACCACCTTCCTTCAGCAGCCCCTCAAGATTGAGGGGAACTTTCCAACACTCTGGGGTTGGGGCTCCTGGACTGATTAAACAGCCCAAAAGTAGCTCCTCTCACACTGTGCTGGAAGGGCCACAGGGGGTCTGGGCAAGATGGAGAGGTGTGCAGAGAGGGTGGGTGTGGGGGGTTTGTTACAGGTTGTTAAAGTTGCCACAATTAATAGGACAGAATGTACAGAAAGGGTCAGGAATCTACCTTCAGGGACAGCTATGAGAAGGTGGCAGCCAATGCAGGACGGAGGGTGCTGTACTTCAATACACGCTGTATACAAAACAAGGTAAGTGAGTCTGTCGCACAGATTAGTGTCACAATGTTGTGGGTATCACAGAGACGCGGCTACAAGGGGATCAGGGCTGAGAACTAAATATCCAAGGACACACATCCTCATGAAAGGATGGGCCGAGGGTTTGGGGTTGCCTTATTAGTTAGAAATAAAATTAAATTGACAGCAAGTGACAGTGTCGGAAGGCAGAGAATTCGTGTGGGTAGGGTTAAGGAACTGTAGAGGGAAAAGGACGCTGGACAGGTCGACCAGCAGTAGTCACGATGGGGAAGAAAATAAATCAGGAGGTAAATAAGGAAGGCACTGTTACAATAATCACAGGGACTTCAATATACAGGTGGGCTGGGAAAAACCAGACTGGCATTAGATTCCAAGAAAAGGAATTTGTGGAATATCTACATGATGGCCCACAAGAGAACATGGACGGCACGGTGGCACAGTGGTTAGCACTGCTGCCTCACAGCGCCTGAGACCCGGGTTCAATTCCTGACTCAGGCGACTGACTGTGTGGAGTTTGCACGTTCTCCCCGTGTCTGAGTGGGTTTCCTCCGGGTGCTCCAGTTTCCTCCCACAGTCCAAAGATATGCGGGTCAGGTGAATTGGCCATGCTAAATTGCCCATAGTGTTAGGTAAGGGGTAAATGTAGGGGTATGGGTGGGTTGCGCTTCGGCGGGTCAGTGTGGACTTGTTGGGCCGAAGGGCCTGTTTCCACACTGTAAGTAATCTAATCTAATCTAATCTAAGAACAGACATTTTTGATTTGGTGATGGCTAATGAGGCAGGATTATGGAGTTTAAAGTGAAGGAACCCCTGGGTGGAGACCATAACATAGAATGTAGTTTGATGGAGAGAAATTGGAATCAGATGTAACAGGATTACAATTAAATAAAGGTAACGACGCAGACATGAGGGAGGAGCTGGCCAGAGTTGATCGGAAGGGGAGCTTTGAAGGGAGGGTGCTGGCGCAGTGATGGCAGGAGTATCTGGGGGTAATTCGGGAGGCACAGCAGAAACCCATCCCGAGGAAGAAACAACACACTGAGGGGAGAATGAGGCAACTGTGGCTGACAAGGGAAGTCAGGGACAGAATAAAAGCAAAAGAGAAAGCACACAATGTGGTGAAGATTAGTGGGAAGCCAGAGGATTTGGAAGTCTTTAAAAACCAGCAGAGGATAATTGAAAAAGCATTGAGGGGGGAGAAGATGGGACAATGAGAGTAAACTAGCTAGTAATATAAAAGACAACTGTAAGAGTTTCCTTAGGTGAAAGGGAGGCAAGAGTGAACATTAGACCACAGGAAAATGAGATCGGAAATGTAGTAGCATGGAACAAAGAAACAGCTGAGGAACTGAATATGTACTTTGCATCGGTCTTTACAAGCAGCACATCAGAAGGGTCACTGGACCTGAAACCTGAACTCTGCTTTCTCACTACAGACATTACCAGATCAGCTGAGCTTTTCCAGCAATTTCTGTTTGCATTTCAGCATAAAGGTTTGTTTGATGGTTCTTCATAGGAGTGACTTTTGGTTTTTTTTATGACGTTGGAAGGTGCTACATAAATGTAATTGGTTTGTTGGTTGTAAGAAGTGATTGGGTTTGCCGTGGAGAACCAGCTGTGCCAAGCGGAGAGAGTTTGGAGGCAGTATCAACATGGAGCAGTTCCAGGTGAAGTACAGCAGAGGTTGAAGGGGCAGCCTCCCCCAGCAGCCGAGTTAAACGAAACATTTTCACATAGTGTCCACCCATTCCACCTTCCATGACAACAGTTATCCTTTGCAGTATGGAATAGTTACAGCAGCAAAGTCACCCATTCAGGGCAACTTGTTGCAATTCACTGTACAGAGAAGCCAACACACAAACTGCATTTATATAGCAACTTCTTTAAACATAGGACCTTAGAAAAGGTACACTTGATATTTCACTGGATAGAGCAAGTGATCCGGAATATGCCACTTCAGCAGTGCCCAGAGGGATCAGATGAAGAGCTGTAAAAGGTAAATTTAGAAAGTGCTTTGGAATGGAGAAAGCTACTGTGCATAGGAGAGAGATACACAGCAGGAATACTGGGAGAGAGGTACACAGCAGGAATACTGGGAGAGAGGTACACAGCAGGAATACTGGAAGGAGCGACTCTCATCTAAATACAACATAAATCTTAACAAAATAAATCAAGTGATTTGATTTTAAGTTTAACCAGGCAAATGTGCAGAGTAGAGGTTAACTAATTTTAAATTCTACATCATGAGATAATGTTTCGTGCAATTGATCATGAGTCACAAAATGCTAGTAATCCAAGTTCAGAGGCTAATGGAGGAGGCTGTTTAAATGCTGGTCTTTATTTCCAAGGGAATGGAGTATACAAATCGGGAAATTTTACTAAAACTATATAAGGCATGAGTTAGACCACGGCTGGAATACGGAGAGCCATTTTAATCGCTTAGCTAATGAAAGGTAGACTGGGATTGGAGCGAGCCCAGAGAAGCTTCACTCAACTGATCCCGGATGTAGAAGGACTGTATAATAAGGAGATTGGGCCAGTACTCACTGGAGTTTAGAAGAGGAGGCAGCATTATAGAAAAGTGCAAAATTTTTGGTGGACTTTGACAGGATAGATACAAAAGGGTATTTTCCCCTTTTGGGAGCGTCAAGGGCCAGATGGTACAATCTCGGAATAAGGGGGTCACCCAAATAAGACAGAGACAAAGAGGTGCTTCTCAGGTCAGACAGCATGGAAACAGATCCTTCCGTCCAAGCTATGTTCCCAAACTAAAACTAACCCTAGTTGCCTGCGTTTGGCTCATATCCCCCCAAACCTTTCCTATTCATGCACTTTTCCAAATGTCTTTTAGGTGTTGGAACTGCACCTGAAGTGTTTACCATAGATGGCTATCGAGGTTGGAGCACTAAGTACGTTCAAAGCTGACTAACATTTTTAATAACAAAGAAAATCAAGGGTTCTGGGGAAAAGGCAGAAAAGTGGATTTATCAGATAAGCCATGAACTTATTGAATCGCAGACTTGATGGGCTGAATGGGCTACTTCCGCTTCAAGACAATAATTCTATCTGAAGGCAACCTCAAGGAGCCTCCACTCTGAGCATAAAAGTCTGATAGTCATTGTTAGAGATCCTGAAGGGTCAGCGCTGAGGGCGCGCCACACTGTCAGAGGGTCAGCGCTGAGGGAGTGCGCCACTCCACTCTCAGCATTTGTATGATCTTTTGATCTCTCTGCTGATAAATTCTGTGCCTGTGTGCTTTTCTCTCATTTCACCTGATGAACAGACAATGTTTCAAAAACTTGAGATTTCAAATAAACCTGTTGGACAATAACCTGGTGTCATGTGACTTCTGAGTGTCAGAGGGCCAGCATTGAGCGAGTGCATCAGTGTCAGAGGTGCTGCCTTTAGGATGAGACAA
The DNA here is from genome assembly GCF_020745735.1 of Hemiscyllium ocellatum. Taxonomy (NCBI): domain Eukaryota; kingdom Metazoa; phylum Chordata; class Chondrichthyes; order Orectolobiformes; family Hemiscylliidae; genus Hemiscyllium; species Hemiscyllium ocellatum. The sequence continues at coordinate 45,279,164 of NC_083436.1, forward strand.
GCCCTGAGCGAAAAGCACGGTTTCCCTTATCACAGCTCAGTCATGAGGCCTGACAATATTGTCACAAGAAGCAAAAACAAAATTAAGTTGCTTGCTTCTGAACATTTAAACAGTTGCATTTCAACCCTGAGAAGCCTCTGACATCAAAGATAACACAATCTTGTTAGACCTGAAATAGTTTGCCCAAGTAAAAGCGACTGCTCAAAAACAATAATCTCATTTGTGTACATGAGGAAGTACACTGGCTGATTCTCATGTTGTCACACTATTCAGTCTGACCAGCATCTGAGAAACAGCAGCTCTTAGAATCACATCCTCCTTTCGTACTCTATAAAAGGCAATCGACTGACTATACATTGGTGAGACACAGGGTAACGGCATCATAACAAATCTAAATAAATGAGTCGTTCACTCATTAAGTCTACCATCTCGTCAGTTTTCTCCGAGACCCCAACAGAATCTTAAATTTCTCATTTCCCCAGAGAGAGAGAGATCACAAGTAGTGCTGGTAAAGACTCTGTGAAACAATTGAAAGGTGTGGAATAGGTTAAACGGGGGGGGGGGGGGGGGGGGGGGATTTGCTCAGGTTAATGGTTTGACGTGTGCTGTAAGCCACACAAAGCTCTGAAGGAAGCAAGGATTGGGGTTTATTGCCTCAATTGCCTAGAAAAGCTGACTTTGAAAAGACACAAGGTGTACTGATCTAGTGGTTGCTTAGCAACCCATCCAGACCGCGAATTGTTTTCCAGACCCAGGAGTCAGTAAAGACAATACCCTGCAAGTCGTAAATCTCTGCTCTTAAATACATTTCTCATTTCAACTTCCTGGAAAGCTGGAGTATCCAAATACTAGTCTTTATGATTATCTTGAAAAACAACAGGCTGACTGCAATCCAATTCCCAAAGACTCAAAAGTCAGGTTGACTGCAATCAAAAATCAAACTGCATCACTAGTGACAGCTGGCTGTATGCTACTGGCCAGTAGGAAGTCTGAAAGAACGAGCTGCTAGCGTTGAGGTAGTGTCTCTATCTCTGAGCTAAAAGGTCTAGAGAGAGGGAGAGAGAGAGAAAGGAAGATTGAGGGGCAATCCAAGATCCTACAGCTAGAACAGCGAAAGCTGCATGTTGAATGAATTTTGTGATGGGCTGGTAACTGACCGAGTGAGGAAGAACCTGACCCAGTGACACAGAAAGACTGACCCCTGGGCTTCAATATCAGGAAAGCCCCAGTGCCTGTTATTCAGTCAATTACAATACCACAACAGGAACCTACCACTACTGCGACTGACAGCTACTGGCAGAGGAGCAGAACTGGGCTGCCAGGGAGTCTCTCAAAGTCAAACAGACATCATCTCCACTCGCTGTGCTGAGTCACCCAATTACATGCACAGGAACTTTTTCCAAATGTCCAAATGTGTTGTGGTCCCAGCTCCTGACGACATCGAGTGCTGCTCTGCAGAGGCTGCCATCTCATGCAGCTTCAGGGCCTGTGCAGATTCAACTGGACACTCGCCCACACACAACTCACTCAAATCCTGGCTTAATGCAGATATCGATTTTAGTGTAACCTTTAGTTAGAGAACAATCCTCTTAATAGCACCATAAGACGGACATCTGCTTTACAGAAATAAAGATAGATTCCACAGATGGTGCAACAATGTATCCTGTTCCACTTTTGTACAGAGCAGGCTACCACTCAGAGCTGTGGAGCAATATGTTCCCGTTTAAATAAACATCCTCTCCCCCTTTCACATGAAGAAGTTGTTTATCCAAATCTCTGGAAAACTCAATCAACACACTCTTTAGATTTACAACGCTCACTTCACCTGCATCAGCTCAAGTACATTAAAGCTGACTTTTCATTGGAAAGCAGGGAAATGGCCTTAAATTTGCAGTTTATTGTCATAACTTTCATGACTGACTCTCTCAAATATTGCAATTCAATCAGCAACCCAGACTGAGCAGAAACACTCGCACAGACTGATTGGGCCACATGTCCGATCCCTGATCTGTGAAATCCAGCTTCACTCAAAATGCACCCACCCACTTAATTCCAGAAGGTGTTTTCTATTTTGTTTACTCAAATGTAAATCACTAAACAGTTTCACAATTCACCCACAAGCCCCACCAAATTGACCTGAAATGAGCTTTAATCCCCGAGGCAGAGTCAGCTTTCACAGTTGTTTTTCTAATTGAGATCTTTGGAGTTTGCTTGGGCTTCAACCTCCCGACACTTTACCATGTCCAAAAGCTTCCCACCTGTCCAGTCTCTCTCTCTCTTCCCAAGAAACTTAAACCTACCTCACCTGATCCAAAACCCCAGCAGCTCAGTGTTGAATAAGCAATCACTCCGATGATGCATTATAAAATGTTAAAGACACTACAGAAATGCAAATAGTTGTTGTTGAATTTATGTCTCTAACTTGCACTGCCCTAGAAAGGCTTCTGGAAAATCCTCATCTTCCTCTACAAAAAAGAAGTCTCCATCCCCCTCCATTCAGTCATCCCTTCCTTCAACACCTCAATGCTCAGATTCCAATCATCTGGGTTTTCTCTCCATTGACAAACCAGGCCGGTTTATTGAGTGCCCATTCAAACAAAATTTGCTATATGTCAGTCCAAGATAGACAGGCAGGAGGCTGGAAGAACACAACAAGCCAGGCAGGATCAGGTGGTGGAGAAGTCAATGTTTCGGGTGAAACTCTTCTTCAGGTACTTCGGTCCAGGGCTGTTCATCATTTTCAGTTGAAGCCGCATGCCTCAAGCTACTTCAAGCAAGTCCTCAGTCACACATCATACATTTAAGTGTTGCACCACCCTCAACAGCTGGCAAGACAACCATTCAAGGCTGCAGAAACATGGATTTTGATGCCAATTAACACTCGGATTCTGTAGCTGTAAATCCTCGTGAATGCGTAAGTTAGTGGCAACAGGAACTTAGTTTCAGCACATTGCCCTTTTGGATTATTATATAATCGAAACTTAGTGAGACATTTTAGCATCAAGTTCAGAAGCAAGTTAATCAAAGACTGGACAGAACTCAGAGGATTTATAGCATTCTCTTTGCCAGTATCAGATAGAACACGCCTTCAGCTACAGTATTTTCACCCTGACTCTGCAAACGCCACCATCCATCCCCCCCCCCTTCAATTCTGCCCGTTCGGTGTCTGATTTTTCACTGCTGTTCGTTGCTGGCTGTACCTTTATCTATCTACTTCCCAGGTTCTGGAATCTCCTCCCGAAATCCCTATGTCACTCACCCTGCCTAAAAGCAAGGTGCTGGGCCAAGCTTTTGGACTTGGAAGAGAGATCAGGGTTTCCACATTTTAAGAAGAAATGTTCCCTGACCTCACCAACAGAGAGCCCACCTGGAATGCTTCTGCCTCTTGCTCTGGATTTGTCCCAGAGGAAAGAGTTTCTCTCTCCTGACCCCATCAACTCTCTCAATCCTCTCAAACATCTCAACTGCATCACCTTGTTACACTTGAGGCAATATTAACCTTGTCCTAAGGGATCTTGTGGTACAGAGGTAGCATCCCTGTCTCTGGACCAGAAGAACTGAGTTCAAGCCCTACTTGCTCCAGATGTGTGAAATAACATCCCTGAAAAGGTTGATAAGAAAATCTATAAACCTCATCTGTCCCCCTTGTTGTTCAGTTTCATCTTCAAACATAGACAGTTACATACACATTGTCCTGATAATTAAGATAACAACCTCCCCATGAAATGTTCCCTAACCCAAAGGTTTAAGCAGGCTGTCAAGGGCCTTTTAGTTAAAATTAATCTTGCTGTGAAGAGAGCCTAGATTGAAATGTTCAGCTGGCTCATCTCTGGTTCCAGTATTACCACAATGACTGCACAGTGGGAGGAGGGTGATGTATAAAATTCACTGATGGTCACACTCACATCCCACACTCTATTACACAAGCTCACAGTGAGTCAGTCAAAAGCATCTGACTCAGCACCTTAAGTCCTCTACTAAGTCCAGTTTCAATTTGGCAACTGCACACCACTCTCTGTTCCTCTTGAAAAATGCTCTCCAGACCCAACTCCATCAGAACTCTCTCTAATTCAACTGATTAAATGCAATCCACTCCTACTACATCATCACATACGGACTGCCAACACTGAACCAAGATATGCGTGTGAGATATCAAATGCTCAAAACAAATGCAAACCCTGATGGATTAGAGTGTTATATGGTGCACAGAATGTTCAGGGCTGAAACAGGCCATTCAGCCCAACAGCCCCATACTGGTGAAAACACTTCACATAATCCTATTCACATCTTTGTTTGCCTTTCTCCTCCAAGCAGCCCCTAATTGTATCTGTTCATCTCAATTACTTCTTGCAACACTGAGTTTAACACTCCAATCACTCTCGGAAATTGGATGCATATATAAAATAATTGATCCTGAAGCCAAACAGATAGGCTGCTGCTTATTTGCCCATTCCCGTTAATGTGGTGTCAGCATCTTTCATTGCACAGCATCATACAATAAACCAATTTGTTAACTGCCTAGTAAATGGTTTTGTCAACCACTTTGGAAATTAAAATGACAAATTCATTGGAACAGCTCAAACTCATTTCTAACTACTCAGATTGGTGGGTTTGTAAATAAAATTAATTATGAAAAGATAACAGTACACTGGTTGGACAAGAAATGATTACCAAGTATATCAAATAAATATTGCCGAAGGAAATTGTAGAACAGATTCTTCATTAGCATATTGTAAGCTGTTCCAACCACATGTCAACTGTAATACTGCCAACGTTTTCATTCACTCTGAACAGTTATCAAAAACTATTCAATATTTAAGCCTCCAACAGATTTAACATTTTCGTGCTTTTGCAACATGACAGTCAATATCCTCAAAATAGGGGTGAGTGACATCCAGTTCCCAGAGACAGAACCAAAAAAACACAGGAGGGCCTTTTGTCTGTCCAGTTGCTCTTCTCTCTCTCCTTGGGCTCCATCCCCAGCTATGGTTTACTCCTTACCCCTACCCTACCTTCTACATATAAACCCACGTTTTCCCAGCTACCATTTGTTCTCAGGAAAATTCACTGGACCTGAAACCTGATTTTTCTCCACAGATGCTGCCAGACCTGCTGAGCTTTTCCAACAACTTGTTTTTGCTTCTGAATTACAGCATCTGCAGTTATTTCAGTTTTAACTTGCAAAGCCATTGCTCAGACATTTCAGATCAGAATCTGACAGCACATTAGGTCGTTACTGCTCAGTCACATGTGTGTCAGCCCTTTGCCAGAATTGCATAACAAATTCCACCTCCTGCTTTCCCGGTGTGGCCTTTTAGGTGAATATTCTTCATGGTTTTACCCATTTGTGCTTTCAAACTTCGCATTTTCAAAGTACACACATTCAGATTTTGGATCCAAATAACATGAGATGAAGAGAATTTGCTTCATCTCGTTTCTTCCCGGTTTCTGTTGCCAATAATTTGCATGACCAACACTAAATCCCCCACTATCAACGTTACCATCGACCAGAAACTGAACTGGACTAACCACAGAAACATTGTGGCTAAAAGAACAGGTCAGAGGCTAGGAATACTGCACCGACTAACTCACCTCTTGACTTCCCAAAGCCTGTCCAACATCTTCAGGGCACAACTTAGGAGTGTGATGGAATATTGTCCATTTGCCGAGATGGCGGCAGCTCCAAGAGCACTCAGGAAGCTCATCATCATCCAGGACAAAGCAGCCCGCTTGATTGGCACCACATCCACAAATATCTACTCCTCCACCACTGATGCTCAGGAGATGCACTGCAGAAATTCAAAGATCCCTGGACAGCACCTTCTAAATCTAAGATTGCTTCCATTGAAAGAACAAGGACAGCAGAATCCTGGAACACCATCACTTGCAAGTTCCCCTCCATGTGGGCATAGCTCAGTGGTTAGCACTGCAATCTCACAGCACCAGGGCCACGTTTGATTCCATCCTCTAAGTGAAGTTCGCACATTCTCTCAGTGTCTGCGTGGGTTTCCTCCCACAATCCTAAGGTGTATAGATTAGGTGAACTGGCCATGGTAAAGTGCCCGTGGTAAATTGGCCATGGTGTTCGGGGGTGTTGTGGGGTTGGTGCGTTAGTAAGGTGTAAATCGAGAGCAACTGGTTGGGGAATGGGTCTGTGTGGGTTATTCTTGAGGGTCAGTGTGGACTTGAGCCAAATGGCCTGTTTCCAAATGGGCCTGTGGTGTTTCTATGATTCTAAATTGTCCACTTTGTCCAGGGATGTGCAAGTTAGGTGGATTAGCCATGGGAAATGTGGGGTTTTGGGGTAGGGTAGGGCATGTGGGGCTGGGTGTGAAGCTGTTCGGAGGGTTGGTATAGGGACTCGATAGGCCAAATTCTCTCTTTGGAGAAAGTGAGGACTGCAGATGCTGGAGATCAGAGCTGAAAAACGTGCTGCAGGAAAAGCGCAGCAGGTCAGGCAGCATCCAAGGAGCAGGAGAATCAACGTTTCGGGCATAAGCCCTTCTTCAGGAATGAGGAGGGTGTGCCAAGCAGGCTAAGATAAAAGGTAGGGAGGAGGGACTTAGGGGAGGGGCGTTGGGAATGCAATAGGTGGAAGGAGGCTAAGGTGAGGGTGATAGGCCGGAGAGAGGGTGGGGATGGAGAGGTCGGGAAGAAGATTGCAGGTCAAGAAGGCGGTGCTGAGTCTGAGGGTTTGGACTGAGATAAGATGGGGGGTAGGGGAAATGAGGAAGCTGAAGAAATCTGCGTTCATCCCTTGTGGTTGGAGGGTTTCTAGGTGGAAGATGAGGCGCTCTTCCTCCAGGCGTCGTGTTGCCATGGTCTGGCAATGGAGGAGGCCAAGGACCTGCATGTCCTTGGCGGTGTGGGAGGGGGAGTTAAAGTGTTTAGCCATGGGGCGGTTAGGTTGATTGGTGCAGGTGTCCCAGAGGTGTTCTCTGAAAATTCTCTCTTTCCATACTTTAGGGTTCCATGATTCTCAGACACTTGACATTATGACTTGGAAATATATCGCTGCTTCTTCAATGTCATTGGGTTAAATTCCTGGAATTCTCTCCCGAATAACATTTTTGGTTTGACGTGCAACTTTGCTGAACTCTTCAGTATTCATTACCACCCTCTCACTATTTAGTCCAGTGTGTTATAATTCTCTCCCACATCAGGTGCAGGGCCAGAGTATGTTGTCTCACGTGGAGGTATTTGACCACTGAAATATTCAAAATCGAAGGGATTCTGATACAGAATTGCAGACAGCAGCTCACCACCACGATTTTCTCCAGGGCAACGAGGGACAGACAAATGCTGGCCTAGCCAGTGAAGCCCCTGCCCCATGACTGAATTTATTAAACATTTGCCCTTTAAAAAAAGTTATATATCCCTAGTCAAAACCCTTGAGAGCATTGGCGTCTTCAATAATGAAAATAGATGAATGAATATTCTTAATCAAATAAAAATCAATGAGATTTTGGCTTTACTTTTGTACTGTACATCAGTACGTTACAACACAGAGGCTGTCTATTTCATCCACTAGCAACTTCATATCTGTGCACTTAGGAACACCCTGCAACATCCAAGAAAACAACCAAATTGTTCAGATCTGAATGGAATACCTGCATCCAGTAATCGGTGGGAGGCTGTGCTGGTTGGGAATTCCATGTTGGAACAATTCTCTTCATCTGAATATGTTAATTCTGACTTCAGTATGTGAATGCCAACTGTGAGGATATTACAGCAATCGAAATGGACAGTGTGTCATGGATTAAACCGCTAAGGGTCAGAGCCTGTAGTTATGTAGAAAAACAATGGTTTAAACTACACCTTGACCAAACAAAGCAAGTTTTTGGAAGAGGACTGAAAGATTACTGAAGTATGTGTTGAATGGTTAGGTGGTGTGAATTTGGCAAGCATTATTACAAGACTGAGAATTCCAAATCCATATTTCTATGTAGGTTTATCAGAACAAGGAAACCCTGATACAATTTTTGCAATTGAAGAATGCAACAGGATATGGGTATGAGCACAGGGAAATGCTGCAGAAGCAACATTTCAGATGCTCAAGCCAGCAAAGAGGCATTTGGACAAAGGGATCCATTAGCAATATGCTCTCATTACGATGAGTGAGGACTGGCATTCTTCCAATCACAAGATGTCAACTATGGTCCTGGCTTTTATCCCAGCTCATCAACACACCGAGCAAGCTCAACTCTGGCTAAGATTCAAAACCCTGGAGTTTCCAATGAGACTGCATGACCCAAGCTACTGTAGCCATATAGAGAGGAAGGGAGAAAAAAAAAGTGTGCAAGAAAGAGAGAGTGGAGAACGAAGGAACTGAGGAAAAAGAATCAACACAAAGGTACTTTCATATGAACAACAACTTCCAAGGTCATGTTATTACTCAGTGTTTTGCAGCCAGTGTTATGACTGTTGCAATGTCAAAACTACAGCAGTCTGTCTGCACAGCACGATCCCACAAACAACAATGCAAAACCATTCAGGTATTATTGATGCACATGACACCAGGGATTAGATCTCAGCTCCTATCGAGATCGAGGCCATAAGAATTTTACATCCACCCAAATGTTCTCTCAGCCCCAAATTACAACATTGCTGATAAAAGTCAGCAAATCAACTGGAGAAGTGCTCCCTCAGCACTGACCCTCTGACACTCCCTCAGTGCCAACCCTCCGACAGGGCAGTGCTCCCTCAGCACTGACCCTCTGACACTCCCTCAGCACTCACCCTCTGACACGGCGACGCTCTCTCAGCACTGACCCTCTGACACTCCCTCAGCACTCACCCTCTGACAGAGTGGCGCTCCCTCAGCACTGACCCTCTGACACTCCCTCAGCACTGACCCTCTGACACTCCCTCAGCACTGACCCTCCGACAGGCCGGCGCTCCCTCAGCACTGACCCTGGAATGGGTTTCTTTCCACTAAAAACAAGTGAACCAGTTGAGTAGTGTTCTTTTAATACAGGCCATTTAATTCACAAGTTTATCACTGCAGCACTAATGCCAATGGAATGGTCACATGATCACAGACTGCCTGCGATACTTAAAAAGGAAATCATATTCAAAGAAGATAATAGATCGACACTAATCTGAAAACCTGATAAATAAACGATTACATGCTGAGCAGAAACCTTCTAAAGAATTATATGAAAACAGGAATAACGTTCCCCTGGAGGCTGTGAATATTGCAACTTTCCTAATAAGATTCAACAGCTCCCTGGTTAACTATTGAGCAGTTAGCTAAACACTGGTGGAATGAATGTTAGTGACAGTTTATAACAAGGAATAACATGAAAAGATATCATGTTTAATCAGACAGTCAACAAGCTCTACTCCTCTAAAGGCACTGCATAAAGATTTGGCTTCAGACCATTACTCCTTCCCCAGCTGGGGTCAATTTGCGAGACAGATTGCGTGCTTTGGGCTACTGCCAATGAGTCAGAAACGAGGACCAAAGAGCAGAGGTTAGTTTACAGGCACAAACTTGAAAAATAATTACTCTGAAAATATTTCAACTTTTCTTTTAAAGGTCAAGAATTAAGATCAACCTATATTTCCCTTGATGGGATCGTACTGCAGGCCGCCCAGGGGGAAACTGAGAAGCAAATATGTCAAGGAATCTCAAATAAAATTAGGAATAATACTGTTGGAAGAGTAGGGAATTTTAATTTTCCAAACCTTGACTGGAACTGCCATAGTGTTAAAGGTTTGGATGGTAAAGAAGTTGTTAAATGTGTTCAAGAAAATTTATCAACAACTTGTAAATATTCCTACTAGAAAAGGAACAAAATCTGGCCTTCTCTTGGGAAATAAGGCAGGGCAACTGACTGAGGTGTTACTGGGAGAATATTTTGGGCTAGTGATCATAACTCTATTTGTTTTAAAAGTGTTATGGAAAAGGATAAGTCTCCCATTAAAGTTGAAGTTATTAATTGGAGTAAGGCAAAAATATAGGGGTATGAATCAAGAATGTTCAACATTGATTAGAGTAGACTGTTCACAGATAAAGGGACAACTGACAAGTGGGAGGCTTTCACAAGCATGATGATGAGAGTTCAGAGGCATTATGTTCCTGTTAGAGTGAAAACTAAACCGGTAAGATTAAGGAACAGTGGATGAAGAAAGATACTGAGGTTCTCGTTGAGAATAAAAAAAGGATCATATTAAATATAAACAACTGGGATCAAATGAACTTATTGAAGAGTATACGGTCATTTTTAAAAGGGAACTCAAGGTGGCAAAGAATGGATAGGAGATAGCCATGGCAGGTAAGGTTAAAGATAATCCAAAAAGTGAATTTTAACAAGATTTATAGCTCGGTTGAGGTTTTGGATGTAGATTTGCTCACTGAGCTGGAAGGTTCATTTCCAGATGTTTCATTACCCTACTCGGTAACATCTTCAGTGGGCCTCAGGTGAAGCAATGCTGAAAATCCCTGCTTTCGATTTATATGTTTGGGTTTCTTTGGGTTGGTGATGTCATTTCCTGTGAAGTCACTTCCGGTTCCCTTTCCTCAGGGTTTGGTAGATGGGGTCTAACTCGATGTGTTTGTTGATAGAGTTCCGGTTGGAATGCCATGCTTCTAGGAATTCTTGTGCGTGTCTGTTTGACTTGTCCTAGGATGGATGTGTTGTCCCAGTCAAAGTGGTGTCCTTCCGCATCCGTATGTAAGGATACTAGAGAGAGTGAGTGAGTGAGATTCTTCAAGTAAATTAAGAGCAAGGCGGCAACTGGAGAGATAGTAAGACCCCTTAAAGATCAACAAGGTCAGTGTGTTGAAGCTCAGGAGATGGGAGAGATATTAAGCAAATATTTTGTCAGTTTTTACAGTGGGGAAAGACTTTGTGGCTTGATTATTCAGAGAAATAAATATTTATGTTTTGAAAAAAGTTCACATCATAGAAGAGGAAGTGCTGGATGTCTTGGGAACAAAATAAAGATAGTTAAATCTCCAGGACTTGATCAAGTTTATCCCAGGACATTGGGGGAAGTTAGGGAGAAATTGCAGGGCCCAAGCAGAGATCATCTACAAACATGGGTGAAATGCCAGAGGATTGGAGGTGGCTAATGTGCCATTGTTTAAAAAAGGCTGTAAGGAGAAGCCTGGAAACTACAGACCTGTGAGTCTGACATCGGTGGTGACTAAGTTGTTGGAGGTGATTCTGAAAGATTGGATTTATATGCATTTGGAGAGGTGAGGAATGATTAGGGATAGTCAGCGTGGTTGTGTGTGTGGGAAATCATAGCTCTCAAACGTGATTGAGTCTTTTGAACAAGTAACCAAGAAGATGGCAGAATGGTAGACATTGTTTACTTAGAGTTTGGTAAAGCCTTCGACAAGGTTCTGCATGGTAAATCAATTAGTCAAGTTAGATCACATGGGATTCAGGATGAGCTTAACAATGGATACAAAATTGGCTTGATGGTAAGAGACAGAGGGTGGTGGAGGAAGGTTGTTTCTTGGACTGCAGGTCTGTGACCAGCGGTGTTCCACAGGGATCAGTACTGGGTCCACTTTTGTTTGTTATTTATCAAAATGATTTGGATGAGAATATAAGCACTTTTGGTAAATTTAGCAGATGACACCAAAATTGGTGGTCAGTGAAGAAGGTTATCTAAGGTTACAAAGTGACCTTGGTCAATTGGGTCAATGAGCTAAGGAGTGTCAGATGGAGTTTAATTTGGATAACTGGAAGGTGCTGTATTTTGGAAAGGCAAATCAGGGCAGGACTCCTCCAACTGATGGTAGGGCCCTGGGCAGTGTTGTAAAAGAGAGACACCAAGGGGTTCAGTTACAAAATTCTTTGAAATTTGCATCACAGGTAGGCAGGGTGATTAAGATTGCACAGACCTTTGACGATAGGAAGTGGGACATCACATTGAGGCTGTACAGAACATTGAGGAGACAAACTCTTCTCTGTACTGTGTACAGCTCTAGTTGCCCTGTAATCGGAAGGATATTATGAAACTGGAGGGTGCAGAAACAATTTACTGGGATATTGCTGGGAATGGAGGGTTTGACATATAAAAACAGACTGGATAGGCTGGAATTTTTTTTTAATTGGGATTTAGGAGGCTGAGGGGTGACCTTTTTGAGGTTTATAAAATGAAGTGCCTAGATAAGGTGAAGGACAAAGATAGTTTTCTTGGTACAGAGTTCAAAACTCAGGGCATATTTTTAAGGTGAGGGGACAAAGACATAAAAAGGATATGAGGGACAATGGTTCAAGTGTGGAATGAACTACAAGGGAAAGTGGTGGACGCAGGTCCAGTTACAATGCTTCAAAGACATTTGGATAGGTTCATGAGCAGGAAAGGTTTGGAGGGATATAGGCCAATTGCAGGCAAGTGGGACTAGTTTATTTTGGGAGCATGGTCCATGTGGACTGTTGATTCGAAGGGATTTTTTTTTACTTCACTTGCTTTTAATCTGTGTCAAAAAGTTGATGTCATCTGATTTTCCCAAAGGGAGTTCAATCATCCAAAATTCTGCGACTCGTCTTAATTCAAACCAAGACTCAGTCTCTCACCACCCGTGGAAAACCTATTCTGGCTCCAAGAACAATGTTATCTCGATCTCAAAATTTTCATCCCCATTTTCAAATTCCTCCACAGCCTCACCCCACATGTTCCTCAATTTCTGCCTCAGGAGTCCCCCGTTTGGATTATTCTTCCACTGGAAACCTGGGACCTCTTGCTTATTTATTCACAGAACGTGTGTGTTTCTGGCTCGGCTACCCCTCATTGTTCCAAGTCACCCACATTGCTGTGGGTCTGGAGTCACTTGCTGGCCTGTTCCTTCCTAAAGGATGATGAACCAGATGGGCTTTTACTCACAATTGACAATGGTTTCATAGCCACCTTTAGTTTAGATTAATTTTTTTTATATATATTGAATTCAAATTCCACCAACTGCCATGGCAGGATTTGAACCCTAGTCGACTGCATCTCTCTATTAATATTCTAGCGAGAATATTACAAGGCTCTGGGATTTCCTCCTTAAACCTCCAGCTTCTCCCTCACTCTCTCAGACTCTTCTCTAGCAACAACCTGCCACTCTCCCAAGTATTGCCTTAAGTAACTCTATGTCAACCAGTTCATGACTGTAAGGCTTTTGGGGCTCAGTGACGGTGTCCGTATCTGAGTGAGAAGAGCAGAGTTCAGCTCCCACTTGCTCCAGGGGTGTATACTAACATCTCCAAACAGACTGATTAGAAAATACCTTTGTATGATCACACGCCTGTGAAAAGATGATTCAACCGGAGTAAAAGGTGCTCTATAAATGCAAGCTGCTGGATTTATTGACCAATCTAAAGGATCCCTTTAGAGTTAATGAAATATTTATGTGGGTTTAGAATCCATGAACTATATATTGTGCGAATGGATTTTCTTCAGGTAACTCGGCCTAACTATATACTTACTTGAGGCATTATTTTTCACCTCAGCTGATGTACAAACTGGGGAAGTTATCAATGCAACTATCCAGCATTACAGCTGGAGATCTCTGCGTGCTACTCCATCTTACAAAGTTTTATTCCAAACATGCAGTTCTTAAAAATTGTTTTTAGCCCCTACAATTAGGGCAGCTAGTAACCAGGATGAAGAAACGTGACAACATTTTGAGTGGGCACAGCTCAGCTTAACGTTTCTGGCTTGTTATCGACAGTTTTTATGTGAGACCAAGGTGAACCAAACTGGAAACATTTGACCTGTTCAACCCTGTTCCAGCTGGATTCTCAGGTTTGCACTCTGGTACAATTGATTGGTCCTGACCGGCTGTGCTTTTCCAGCACCACATCCTCGACTCTGATCTCCAGCATCTGGAGTCCTCACTTTTTCCAATAATTAATCATGTCAGTAACTTATTGTAGATATGACAACTGAAAACAAAGCGATTTGCAGTAATAATGCATTCAACACAACTCAAAGCCAGTGAAGTGTAGTCAGTAGCAGCAGTATGTACCATCTACAGGATGCAGTGCAGAAATTCAAAGATCCTCAGACAGCACCTTCCAAACCCCCATGGCCACTTCCATTTAGAAAGACAAGGACAGCCCCTGCCAGTTCCCCTCCCAGCCACTCACCATCCTGACTTGGAAATATATCGCCGTTTCTTCAATGTCACCGGGTCAGAATCCTGGCACTCCATCCCCAAGTGCATTGTGGGCCACCCTACTCCAGACAGCTATGGTTTAAAGAAGGCAGCTCACCTCACTTTCTCAGGGGGTAACTAGGCACAAACTACTGGCTACCAAAGTAAATCAATCACCCACCCCCAACAAAATCATATTTTGATTTTAATTTTCATGGCTTTCCTTCAAAATGTCATTTTTGTTCAGTGTCCCATTAAAAGACTTTCACTTTGTTTCATTGGTGTGTTGATTCTCTAAAGAGAGTACAATAGGGATAGTAGAGATGGGTGGTCAAACACTCTGCCAAAGGATATTCTGTATCTTAGTGCTTGCTTCACCTTCACGTCTCCTTCCTCTGCAACATTTTACCATCACAATTCATTTCTCTTCTCTATAATTTCCAAAATTTGAACAAGTAGGCAATATATTTCCGTAAGACCTGTCTTACACTTGACAAGATTGCAAATACTCCACACCCCAAAGTTAACAAGTTGATTTCACACGGTGTCTGTGCTCTAACTAGGAAATCTTTATTTGGTGATCTAACCCATTTCTTCACTCCACCACCGAGCTTGCAGTGGTGATGAGAGATACCTCAACGCAGCGATGGTTTACACGAATACAATCTCCTCAAACAAACGGCCGTGAATTGTCCTCGATGTGATGTCTGGTCTGAAATTGACCACACTGAAGGTGAACGGTGTCCTCACTTAGCAAGTCACAAAATCAGAAGCAGTTTTCAAGCTTGCCCAGTGCTATATGGCTTGAATTAAATTTTCAAGAGAGACTGATTTCACTTCAAGACGGAGGCCAGGCAGTGTAACACTTGAAATTGAAGATACACAGCTCCATTTCAAACATGGTTTTATCTTAATCTGCCACCTTCATTTCTGTGAATCTGAGTCATCAGCCCTCATGTGAGACACTGGTTTTATATAACACCTCAAACATCATCAAACACTGTGGTTACAATGTTGTAACACCTTTATCATACTATAAACAGCCCCACAGTGTTTCAAAGGTGTGTTCTACAAAGTTCAACACCAAGTCACTGAAGGAAATACAAGGGCAAGGGTTGAAAAAGCTGGTGAAAGTGAGGACTGCAGATGCTAGAGATCAGCGTCAAGATTAGAGTGGTGCTGGAAAAGCACAGCAGGTCAGGCAACTTCCGAGGAGCAGGAACATTGACGTTTCGGGCAGGTACCCTTCAGGATTCCCAACGCGTCGATTCTCCTGCTCCTCGGATGCTGCCTGACCTGCTGTGCTTTCCCAGCACCACTCTAATCTTAACTATGGATCAGGGTTTTAGTTAAGTTTTAAGAAGTGACTTGTGAAGTTTCGAGGGTGAGGGGGAGAACTGCAGAACTAATATGGCTCCGACAGCCGACTGGACTGCAGCCAGTAATGGAGTGCGAGACATTTACAGCACTGGCCTCAAAATGAGAGCAGAATAAAAATGTTGGAGGGTTTTGGAACTGGAAGATAGCAGAGGGGCCAAAGCAATCACGGATTTGAACACAAGGAAGAGAAATGTTTTTCATAAAGGCGTGTCTTGACTGGTGTAAAGGTAGATTGCTCCAGCACTTTGTTTTTATTTCAGATTACCACAGTCCATAGTATATTGCCTTAATAAGGGTTAGCCACATATTGGGGGTGACATGTGAACAGGACTCCACAGGCAGAATTTTGATTCATCTGACGTTTAGGTGGAAAGTGGGAAAGCATTGGAAAAACCAAATTTGAAGGTAACAGAGGCACAGACACTCGGAAAAACGGATCTAATTGACTGCAAACAAAAGCAGGGCCATTTGAGCTCCTGAACAGGTTTACAAACAGGAGGCTCCAAGAAAAATTGCCCAGTTTCTTTTCCCTTTTTAGCCTTTGCCTTATTTTTCTCGGGGTTAACATGGCTGCCTCGGGGAAAAGGCAAATCTGAACAAGTGTATGGGCCAAGCTTTGATGGACCTTCTCACCCCTGCCAGCGGAGATTTGCCACACAGCCTCGCTGCCGATAATCCACATTGTGAACTCTACTGAATGTCAAATCACAGAACGAAACTGGGGATTTAAAGCAACAACAATGAATTCATATCACAGCCTCGACAGAGCTAAACCACAGCATTTGCTAATTTCTGAACATTAAGATTCTGCTATAAAACCCTACACATTACAACATGCTGTGTCCATCATGGAACAGATAGGTGCCTGCAATACTTAACAATGATACCCAAACAACATTTATTTTTATATTAGGTCATGAAGCCATTTTAAGAAACCAATCCAAAACAAGCAATTCTGTTGTGAAAATGAGGTAACATGGCCCTCCCTGGAGATCAGTGAATCAGAGATAAGAACAAGACTTCACACACACACACACACACACACACACACACACACACACACACACAACCCACAAACTTGTCCCAATTTCATACCCACCCCCTTCAGCCATCACTTCAATACTTCCGCATTGAGAAACTAACTAACCATACGCTGCAGTTAAATAAGATTGAAGTGGTAATGTATTGGTAATATCACAGACCAGTAAACTAGAGGCCCTAGCTAATGATCTAGGGAGCCAAGTTCAAATCCTACCAAGGCATCTAATTCATTTATTTTAAAGCCATATCCCTAGCTCTAGTTATGTAATTCACGAGGACTCTGGTCCCAGTATGATTCAAGTGGAGTTGGTGCCCTTGGAAACAACTCCCTTCTTCCCAGTGCTGGGCTCAACATCCCATAAAAACATCCCAGTGCTGGGCTCAACATCCCATAAAAACATCCCAGTGCTGGGCTCAACATCCCATTAAAAACATCCCAGTGCTGGGCTCAACATCCCATAAAAACATCCCAGTGCTGGGCTCAACATCCCATAAAAACATCCCAGTGCTGGGGCCAACATCCCATTAAAAACATCCCAGTGCTGGGGTCAACATCCCATTAAAAACATCCCAGTGCTGGGGTCAACATCCCATAAAAACATCCCAGTGCTGGGGCTAACATCCCATTAAAAACATCCCAGTGCTGGGGCCAACATCCCATTAAAAACATCCCAGTGCTGGGGTCAACATCCCATTAAAAACATCCCAGTGCTGGGGCCAACATCCCATTAAAAACATCCCAGTGCTGGGGCCAACATCCCATTAAAAACATCCCAGTGCTGGGGTCAACATCCCATAAAAACATCCCAGTGCTGGGGTCAACATCCCATAAAAACATCCCAGTGCTGGGGTCAACATCCCATAAAAACAGAATAGGAGAAGACTCATTAAAAATGGAGATGCAAAGGAATTACTTTTCCCAGAGGAGAGTGAATGTCTGGAATTTTCTTCCCCTGGGAGAGATGAAGACTAGATCACTGCAAGAGGAGAGAGGTAGATTTTTAAAATAGTGTCTCAAGAACTGGTACCAGAGAGTTAAAGTCTGAAGGAGATCAGCCGTGATCTTGCTAATGGCAAGGCTGGCAAGGGGCTGAATGGCCCACTCCTGCCCCTTATTTTGTAACATTATTATAGAGAAGGAAATCTGTCAACCCTATCATGTCTGACCAAGGTATGACTCCAGATCCATCACTCGAAAATGACGAGTAAGTCACTCAGATCAAGGGCAATTTGAGACTGGCAATAAACATGGCTTCATCTGCGATGCCCAAAGGTTTAAAAAAAGCAAGCTCTCTTCTACACAGTTATAATAAAGATGACTGCTCCTTACAAAACATCCCATCCAACATCACTGATACCACAAGAATCTATGTACATCGAGGGGCTTTGGAACAGCAGGTGGCGGTTGGGATCAAATGTTTGGCTCTCAAAGTCACGAAGACAGTGGGCTGAATGGCCTCAGGCTGCACTAAGATTTGATGCTTACATTTCAATCAATCACTGGATTCAGTCCCTTGCCATTCCACTGATGAATGAAAACTGGTGATGACCCGGTTCTGACCGTACAAGTCAGAAACTGAGGCTGGATTTCTTTCCCCATCAGTTGGCGGTTTCTTAAAGCAGGAGTGAGATTCATAACTTCCGATAACACAGGGACTTTCAAAGTCAAATAAATATATACCTTGGACAGGAGACAGTAACCGAAACAAAGAAATACATGAGACAATTTCTACTCTGGCAATGTGACTAAGTCAGGTTTGTTTTATTGACCATTGAAGTTAGAGTTAAAACTCTCAGGATAAACTGTTGTCAACAGAGTCAGAATCAAAGAGATGTACAGCACAGAAACAGACCATTCAGTCCAACTCGTCCATGCCAGCCAGATATCCCAACCCAATCTAGTCCCTCCTGCCAGCACCCGGCCCATATCCCTCCAAACCCTTCCTATTCATATACCCATCCAAATGCCTTTTAAATGTTGCAATTGTACCAGCCTCCACCACTTCCTCTGGCAGCTCATTCCATACACATACCATCCTGTGTGTGAAAAAGTTGTCCCTGAGGTCACTTTTATATCTTACCCTGCTCACCCTAAACCTATGCTCCAGGGAAAGACCTTAGGCAAAAGTGAGGACTGCAGATACTGGAAACCAGAGTTAAGATTAGAGTGGTGCAGGAAAAGCACAACAGGTCAGGCAGCATCCGAGGAGCAGGAAAATTGATGTTTCGGGCTAAAGCCCTTCATCAGGAATAGAGAAGGGCATTTGCCCGAAATGTTGATTTTCCTGCTCCTCAGATTCTGCCTGACCTGCTGTGCTTTTCCAGCACCACTCTAATCTAAACCCAGGAAAAGACCTCCTTCCACATATCACATCTCCATCACCCCTCCCCCAAGTCCCTCTTCCCTACCTTTTATCTTAGCCTGCTGGACACACTTTCCTCATTCCTGATGAAGGGCTTATGCCCGAAACGTCGAATTTCCTGTTCCTTGGATGCTGCCTGACCTGCTGCGCTTTTCCAGCAACACATTTTCAGCTCTGATCTCCTGCATCTGCAGACCGCACTTTCTCCAGGAAAAGACCTTGTCTACTTACCTTATCCATGCCCCGCATGATTTTGTAAACCCCTATAAGGTCACCCCTCAGCCTCCGGCGCTCCAGGGAAAACAGCCCCAGCCTGTTCAGCCTCTCCCTGTAGCTCAAATCCTCCAACCCCAGCAACATCCTTGTAAATCTTTTCTGAAACCTTTCAAGTTTCACAACATCTTTCTGATAGGAAGGAGACTAGGATTGCACACAATATTCCAAAAATGGCCTAACCAATGTCCTGTACAGCTGCAAATGATCTCACAACTCCTTTACTCAATACTCTGACCAATAAAGGAAAGCATACCAAACGCTTTCTTCACTATCCAATCTACCTGCGACTCCACTTTCAAGGAGCTATGAACCTGCACTCCAAGGTCTCTCTGTTCAGCAACACTCCCTAGGACCTTACCATTAAGTGTATAAATCCTGCTAAGATTTGCTTTCCCAAAATGCAGCACCTCGCATTTATCTGCCACTTCCCAGCCCATTGGCCCATCTGGTCCAGATCCTGTTGTAATCTGAGGTAACCTGCTTCGCTGTCCATTACACCTCCAATTTTGGTGTCATCTACAAACTTACTAATCGTACCTCTTACGCTCACATCCAAATCATTTATGTAAATGATGAAAAGTAGTGGACCCAGCATTGATCCTTGTGGCACTCCACTGGTCACAGGCCTCCAGTCTGAAAAACTACACTCCACCACCACCCTCTGTTCTTCTACCTTTGAACCAGTTCTGTATCCAAATGGCTACTTCTCCCTGTATTCCGTGAGATCTAACCTTGCTAACCAGTCTCCCGTAGGGAACTTTATCGAATGCCTTACTGAAGTCCGTATGGATCATGTCCACCACTCTGCTCTCATCAATCCTCTTCGTTACTCCTTCAATAAACTCAATCAAGTTTGAGAGACATGATTTCCCATGCACAAAGCCATGTTGACTATCCCTAATCAGTCCTTGCCTTTCCAAATACATGGACATCCTGTCCCTCAGGATTCCCTCCAACAACTTACCCACAACCGACGTCAGGCTCACTGGTCTATTAGGTAAAAACAAAGACTGCAGATGCTGGAAACCAAATTCTGGATCAGTGGTGCTGGAAGAGCACAGCAGTTCAGGCAGCATCTAACAAGCAGCGAAATCGATGTTTCGGGCAAAAGCCCTTCATATTGTTCCCTGGCTTGTTCTTACCGCCCTTCTTAAACATTGGGACCACGTTAGCCAACCTCCAGTCTTCCTGCACCTCACCCGTGACCATCAATGATACAAATATCTCAGCGAGGGGCCCAACAATTACTTCTCTAGCTTCCTACAGAGTATTAGGGTACACTTGATCAGGTCCTGGGGATTTATCCACTTTTATACATTGAGACATCCAGCACTTCCTCCTCTACAATGTGGACATTTTTCAAGATGTCACCATCTATTTCCCTACAGTCTATATCTTCCATATCCTTTTCCACAGTAAACACTGATGCAAAATACTCATTTAGTATCCCCCATCTCCTGTGGCTCCACACAAAGGCTGCCTTGCTGATCTTTGAGAGGGCCCGATTCTCTCCCTAGTTACCCTTTTGTCCTTAAATGTATTTGTAAAATCCCTTTGGATTCTCGTTAACTCTATTTGCCAAAGCTATCTCAAGTCCCCTTTTTGCCCTCCTGATTTCCCTCTTAAGTATACTCCTACTGCCTTTATACTCTAAGGATTCACTCGATCTATCCTGTCTATACCTGACATATGCTTCCTTTTTTTTTCTCAACCAAACTCTCAATTCTTTTAGTCATCCAGCATTCCCTATAGCTACCAGCCTTTCCTTTCACCCTAACGGAACATTTAAATGGTGGAATGTCAGATGGTTGCTGTTAGAGAGTTTAAGCATTTTCAAGTTTTGTTTTATTTTTCCTTTTGTCATTTGAGATAATTGAATAGTTACAAGTCTCTCAGCAGCCCTGGATAACAGCTCCAGAGCTAATACTGTCTGTGCTGAGCCAATCAGGCTGGTTACTAACAAAATTAAACTCAGTGCTCACTGGGTGCTCAGAGATCAGATGAACATGAAGCACTTTGGGAGTGAGAACTGATTTGAGTTTTTACAAGGTTAACTACTATTTTAATCTCCAATTTGTTTTTTTTAAAAAGCCTTATCTGCATAACAAGTTCCACCACCACACTCAGTAGCAATCCTCTTAGCACACATTCCTCTGATTAACTTAAACCAAATCGATCCTTCCACCTCCATCAGGATCTGCATGTTAATGCAAACTTGACCAAGACGGTATTGCAGAGTCTAGGCACCCATTATCTCACTGTAAACGTTCAAGCTTTGAATAAAAAAAAGAGTTTGTTTGGCTCCAGACAAAGTCACGATAGATTGAGCTCAGAGCAATCTGCACAGCAGACAGACTGATCACAGACACAGAACTGGGCATCTTGGTTCGAAACTCCAAATGCCAGGAGCAGCAAAACAGAGACACAAAGTACCTTCCACAATTGACTTTGTTCTGGACACCAACGTGGTAAAGTTGGTTAAAGGAGATAACCCGCTGATATGACATGGGATACACACAGTCTCTGAGTGAGGACTGAAACAGAACTGTGGAAACTGGCTCTCAACACCGGGATGTTTTATAAATGAGGTGAAAACTGACCCAAACTGAGCATTTGAAAAGTTCTCACCAGCTCCATACAGGATTCACATGGGAGCCCATCCTTTGTGGAAAACATCACCAACATCCTGAAGTAAAATAAATTACACAATAAGACAGGGAGAGAGACTGAAGATGATGATAAGGAGGAAAAGAGAACGAGAGAGCATCCAGGCAAGAGGTCACTAATCTCCGGTTTATTTTGGGACTTTGTTTTTCCCTGACTGGATTCCAGATGAAACTTAAACTCATTGCTCATGAACAGAGCCTACTCCTGTTTGACTGATAATCTGTTCATTCACTTTTGTGCATAAGACAACCTGAATTTTGTTTCGGTTTTATAGGTACGAGTAACCTGCCTTAAGTTTTCCAACACAATCTTTCTTCACGACAACATGGTGTTTTGGATTCACAATGACAGCAGTATCACTAAACTCTCAGAAAACTCACTGAGGTGTTGCTGCCAAATCATGTGTGTGTGCCCAGAGTGGGATGGGGTGTGTAGGCGGGGGGGGGGGGGGGGGGGGGGGGGGAGTGCTATGTTTCAGTTATTGTTGGGAATGACAAAGCGTAATCGATTTACACAGGCTCAGTTAACACGTGTCCTAACCTAACCTTCACCTAACACTACGGGCAACTTAGCATGGCCAATTCACCTAACCTGCACATCTTTCAACTGTGGGAGGAAACCCACGCAGACAAAAGGAGAATGTGCAAACTCCACACAGACAGTTGCCCGAGATGGGAGTTGAACCCGGGTCCCTGGCGCTGTGAAGTGCTAACCACTGAGCCACCGTGCTGCCCTACAAAATACATAATATGGCCAGCAAAATTTGATACAGCAGATAGATTCACAGCAATGTCTAAATACAGAGGCCTGAGGTTTTGAGATGGCAACACTGATTTGTTGGAAAAACAAACCATTTTCTCTCCAAAGGTCTATTCGGCAACATTCTTTTAAGATTTAAAGCAAAGTTTTCAAACACTCAAATGTATATGTGGAATTCAAATGATCCAAGTTTTATAAGCAAACAATTTCTGAACATCTCCAAACTCTTGTTAATCATTTCTGAGGAAGGGTCACTCAATCTGAAATGTTAACTCTGATTTCTTTCCACAGGTGCTCTTAGACCTGCTGAGCTTTTCCAGCAACTTCTGTTTTTGTTCCTTGATAATCATTGCAGTGCCCATTACTATTAAACTATTATCTGAATACATCACCCTGTGAACAAACATTAGATTTGCACACTCAGAAATGTCAGCAAACCTTCCAAAGAAATAGCAAGAAAGTGGAATGGATTTTAAAACACCATCATCCACCTGTTTGATCACACACACAAACATACATACACAGAGCCATCATTCAGCTCGGGGTCTGTCGTTATAACCCTCATTCAGTTAGAGGCAAACAGCTCATCGATCACAGCATGAAGGAAAATATATTTCTCTCCAGTAGCTACTTGTCCACTTTTTATCATAACTACTACTGCTGGACAACAATAAAAAAAAACTTTCATCTAAAAGCAGAGAAAGTCATTCTTTTATTCAAGAAAGTTCTATTCAGGCCTATATGTCAGGTTAATCTAGGTCTCCCTCGACTACGATCCCATCTCCCATCATCAAACCATCATCTCCCAGACCATCCATGACCTCATCACCTAAAGGGAGCTTCCATCCACAGCCTCCAACCTCATCGGCCGAGAACCCTGCACCACCTGGTTCGACATCTTACCCAAACTTCACAAACCGACTGCCCTGGTTGACCCATCGTCTCAGCCTGCTCCTGCCCCACCAAACTCATCTCCTTCGAATCCTCCCACATCCTCCAGATCAAAGGCGTAGCCATGGGTACCCACATAGGCCCCAGCTGTGCCTGCCTCTTTGTTGGGTACATGGAACAATCTATCTTCCATAGCTACACTGACACCATTCCCCACCTTTTCCTCTGCTACACTAATAACTGTATCAATGCTACCTCATGTTCCCATGAGGAGGTTAACAGTTCATCAACTTCACTAACAATTTCCACCCGACCTCAAGTTCACCTGTACCATCTTGGAAACCACCCTCCCCTTCCTGCACCTCTCCATCTCCAATTCTGATGATCGATTCAACATAGACAACTATTACAAACCCATTGACTCCCACAGCTACCTGGACCACACCTTCTCCCACCGTGTCTCCTGTAAAAACACTATCCCTGGTACCTAATTCCTCCACCACACCTGCTTCCAGGAGGACCAATTCCACAATAGAGCATCCCATATGGCCTCCTTCTTCAAAGGCTGCAATTTCCCCTCCTACATGGTCGACAATGCCCTCCAGTGCATCTCCTCCACTTTCTGTATCTCCGCCCTTGAACCCCACCCCTCCATTCGCAACAAGGACAGAACACCCCCTCGCCCCCGTCCTTATCTTCTCCCCCACCAACTGCCAAATACATCGCATCATCCTCCACCATCTTAGCCACATACAAACGGACCCCACCACCAGAGATATATTTCCCTCCCCACCCCTATCTGCGTCCCACAGAAACCATTCTCTCTGCAATTCCCTTCTTTGGTCCTACATCCTCCACCAAACCACCCTCCCTTCCGCAAGATATGCAAAATCTGTATCCAACCTCCCCCCGAAACCTCCGTCCAAGGCCCCAAAGGATTCTTCCACATCCGGACAGTGATTTACCTGAGGAGTATTTTTCTTTAAATGTGTTCACAGGATGGGGATATTGGTGTCTGGGCCGGAAATTTATTGCCCACCCCTAATTCGTGAAGGACAGTTCACCATCTGCCTGGTGGGATTTGACCCCAGGACATTAACACTCGGTTATGGATTACTCGGGCAGTGACATTACCACCACTTTGTGAATCGTAACTGTTTTTCCCGAGGATACTAACCTTACAGTTCTTTGAGAAGGTGACCAAACAGGTGGATGAGGGTAAAGCAGTTGATGTGGTGTAGATGGATCTCAGTAAGGGGTTTGATAAGATTCCCCTCGGTAGGCGATTGCACAAAATACAGAGGCACAGGATTGAGGGCGATTTCACGGTTTGGATCAGAAATTGGCGAGCTGAAAGACGACAAAGGGTGGTGATTGATGGGAAATATTCATCCTGGAGTTCAGTTACTGCAAGGATCTGTTTTGGATCCACTGTTGATCGTCATTTTTATAAATGACCTGGATGAGGGCATTGAAGGGTGGGTTAGTAAATTTGCGGATGACACCAAGGTCAGTGGAGTTGTGAATAGTGATGAAGGATGTTGTAGCTTATAGAGGGACAAAGATAAGCTCCAGAGCTGGGCTGAGAGGTGGCAAATGAAGTTTAATGAGGAAAAGTGAGATGTGATTCACTTTGGAAGGAGTAACAGGAATGCAGAGTACTGAGCTAATGGTAAGATTCTTGGTAGTGTAGATGAGCAGAGAGATCTCGGTGTTCAGGTACAGAGATCCCTGAATGTTGCCACCTAAGTTGATGGGGTCGTTAAGAAGGCATACTGTGTGTTAGCTTTTATTGGTAAGGGGTTGAGTTTCGGAGCCACAAGGTCATGTGCAGCTGTACAAAACTCCGGTGTGGCCGCACTTGGACTATTGCGTACAGTTCTGGTCACCACATTACAGGAAGGATGTGGAAGCTTTGGAAAGGATACAGAGGAGATTTTCTGGATGTTGCCCAGTGTGGAGGGAAGGGTTTATGAGGAAAGGCTGAGGGACTGGAGGCTATTTTCGTTAGAGAGAAGGTTGAGAGATGACTTAATTGAGACATACAAGATAATGAGAGGTAAGAGAATGATAATACGTTGGACAGTGAGAACCTTCATCCTCGGATAACGATGGCTAGCACGAGGGGACATAGCTTTAAATTGAGGGGTGATAGATAGAGGTCAGATGTCAGAGGTAGTTTCTTTACTCAGAGTAGTAGGGACATGGAATGCCCTGCTTGCAACAGTAATAGACTCGCCAACGTTAAGGGCACTTAAATGGTCATTGGATAGGCAGATGGACGAGAATGGAATAGTGAAGGTTAGATGGGCTTCAGATTGTTGCATCGACCTGTGGAACCATCGAGATCCAAAGGGCCTGAACTGTGCTGTAATGTTCAATATTCTACTAGCTGATTTATATGTGAATTCAAGCCTTGTTTCGAAGATGTACTCTGGATGGAGGGGTTCAGTGTCCACTACCAAGACTGGCTCATTTTCAGCATTACTGATCAAGTTTGTCAGGTCCTAAAGGACATAGCTACTA
This sequence comes from Hemiscyllium ocellatum, assembly GCF_020745735.1. Classification (NCBI taxonomy): domain Eukaryota; kingdom Metazoa; phylum Chordata; class Chondrichthyes; order Orectolobiformes; family Hemiscylliidae; genus Hemiscyllium; species Hemiscyllium ocellatum. The sequence goes on from NC_083436.1 coordinate 45,305,171, forward strand.
GACAGGGTCTGAGGCAGGTGGTGAGGGACTTAACAAGAGGGAAAAACATACCCGACCTCATCCTTACCAACCTGCCGGCTGCAGATGTATCTGTCTGTGACAGTATCAGTAAGAGTGACCACCGCACAGTCCTATTGGAGACAAAGTCCCACCTTCACATTGAGACTACCCTCCACCGTGTTGTGTGGCACTATTGTGCTGTGTGGCACCATCACCGCAGTAAATGGGACAGACTTTGAACAGATCTTGCAACTCAGGAATGAGCAAACATGAGATGCTGTGGGCCATCAGTGGCAGAATTCTACTCTAGCACAATCCCATAACTTCATGGCCTGGCATATCCCCCACTCAACCATTACCATCAAGCCAGGGGATGAACCATGGTTCAATGGAGAGTGTAGGAGGGCATGCCAAGAGCAGCACCAGGCAAACCTGAAAATGAGGTGTCAGTCTGGGGAAGGTACCAAACAGGGCTATTTGCCAAAAAGCATAAGCAGCAAGTGATAGAGTTTAGCCATCCCACAGCCAACAGATCAGATCTAAGCTGTGTTGCCATGTGTTGACAGTGCTGCAGTGGAGACTGGGAGGGAATGGAGTCCCTGAAGTTGAAGGGGGAAGAAGGACAACAGTCTTGAATAAGAGGAGACAGAGAAAACCTACGAGGAGCTGGTGGTGAATGTGAACAGCATTGTGCAGCTGCTGGCCTCCAGGAACCAAGCAAGAGGCTGCACAGATATGTGAAGAAAGCTGTAAAGTGAAGCAGGTTTGCCGAGGAGCGAAGGCAGTTCAGAAAGGATGCTGCCACATCTGCTGAGTTTCTCCACTAATTTCTGTTTTAGATCTCCAGCACTGCCTCACAGTGGATCTTGACGTTGCACCGAACAGGTTCAATTCCAGCCTCTGGTGACTGTGTGTGGAGTTCATACATTCCCTCCATGTCTGCGTGGGTTTCCTCTGGTCTCCTCCCACAGCCCAAGATGCACAGGTTCAGTGGATTGGCCATGGGAAACACCAGGTGACAGGAATAGGTTAGGAGGGTAGGATGCTTTTTGGAGAGTCAGTTCGCACTCGATGGGCTGAATGGCTGCTTCTACACTGTAGCGATTCGACAATTCTCTGCAGTCCTGCCATATCCAGTCGTGAATGGTGGTGGACAATTAAATAACTCACTGAAAATGGAGGCTCCACAAATATACCTGTCCTGAATGATGGAAGAGCCCAGCACATCAGTGTAAAAGATAAAGCTTCAGCATTTGCAGCAATCTCCAGCCAGACGTACCGAGTGGATGATCCATCTCGGCCTCCTCCAGTAGTCTCCATCTTTCACACACCAAAGTTCAGCCAATTCAATTCACTCCACATGATATCAAGAAATGTTTGGAGACACTGGATACTGCAAAGGCTGTGTGCTTTGACAACATTCTGGTAATAATACTGGAGTTCCAGAACCGGCCACTGCCCGAGCCTAGCTGTTCCAGTAGAGTGACAACACCGGATTCTATCTGACCACGTGGAAAGTTGCCCAAGTATGTCCTACACATAAAGAACGGGACAAATCCAATCCAGCCAATAACAATCTGTGCAAGGGTGTAGTCAGTAGACACCTTTGGGCAATGGTGCATGGTAATTTGTTTGTATTTAGAGTCAGAGTTAGTTAGCACGGAAGCAGACCGTTCAGTCCAACAGTCCATGACAACCATAATCCCAAACTAAACTAGTCCCACCTGCCTGCACTTGGCCCATATCCCTCCAAACATTTATTACTGTGTACTTACCTAAACATCTTTTAAACATTGTGACCATACCCACATGCACCACTTCCTCTGGAAGTTCATTCCACAGACAATCGCTGTGTGTAACAAAAAATTGCCCCTTATGTATTTTTTAAATCTCTCTCCTCTCACTTTGAAACTATGCTCCCTAGTCCTGAATTCCCCCACTCCAGAGAAAAGATACCTGCCATTCATCTTATCTATACCCCTTACAATTTTAAAAACTCTTATAAGGTCACCCGTCAACCTCCAGTGAAAAAAGCCCCAGGCCATCCCATAACTCACATCTTCCATTCTTGGTAATATCCTCAAATTTCTTCTTCAGAAGTGGCCTCACCAACATCCTGTACAACATCAACATGACGTCCCAACCCCTTTACTCAAAGCCCTGAGCAATGAGGGCAAGCGTGCAAAACACCTTCTTAACCATCCTGTTCATATGTGATGCAAATTTCATAGAATCACGTACCTGAAGCCCTAGGTCTCTATTCTACAACACTATCCAAGGGCCTCCCTTTAACTGCATAAGTCCTCACCTTATTTGTTTTACCAAAATGCATTACCTTGCATTTATCTACATTAAACTCCATCTAAACATTGTGACCATACCCACATGCACCACTTCCTCTGGAAGTTCCACAGAAAATCACTGTGTGCAACAAGAAAGAATTGCCCCTCACGTATTTTTTTAAATCTCTCCCCTCTCACCTTGAAACTATGCTCCCTAGTCCTCATCCCAATAGATCAAGATCCCTTTGTAATCTTAGGGAACCTTCACTGTCCACTATCCCATCAATTTTGGTGTCATGTGCAAACTTACTAACCATACCTCCTACATTCTCACTTAAATTATTTACCGTACATAGTCACGTTATATTATTTAGACTATTTTTTAAGGCTACATTTATGGAGTCAATTACTACATGGATACCTACTTCTGAGGGGCTGAAATTCATGCCTGTCAAAATTCATACCGTATCATTAGCAGAAGCCCAATTGATCTCTAAACAAATAAAAAAACACTATGAACTGCAGTAATTATTGGATAAATACAATAGGAATAAAAATGCATGATAGTTGTAGCCTTCCTTCTGCCGATTTTGGATTCCAAACTGGCGATGCTGTAATATCTGATCTGGTTCAGGAGGCAGCTTTAGCACAATCTTAGTTCTCTGAAGTACTACTTTGTCACCTGACTTCGGCCTGATGCATCTTAAACTTTTGTTGCAAATTGATGTAAGTTAAACATCAAAATACATCACGTAAAAAAATTCATTTCCTCATCATAATATTTATGACCAGGACATTGTCCATTCTTAACTGCCCAACGGTGGTGATGAGCTGCCCTCTATTTTACTGTGGCCTATTTTATTTTGTAGACAGTTCATGATTGATTGGATTGATATTAGGCACTTACATTGAGCTTACTAAATTAACTAACTGAAAAGCTCTTGCCAATTTTTCAATAGCTAAGTATCTCCTTTATAAGGCTGTGAGCTCTATGAAAAGTTTTTTTTAAACTTTTAAGGGCCTCTTACGTTCTGAATTAACAGGGAGTCAATGTTAAAATTCACAAGTAAACATTATATTCTCTGCACCATAACTAATAAGGTCCATGTCAGGATGTAGTTGTTCCCCCCTCCTTAAACACTCCACTTGCTTGGATGAGTGCAGCTTCAACAACACTCAAGAAGCTCAACACCATCCAGGACAAAGCAGCCTATTTGATTGGCACCACATCCACAAATACCCACTCCCTCCACCACTGACGCTCTGTAGCAACAGTGAGTACCATCTACAAGATGCTCTGCAGAAATTCACTAAAGATCCTCAGACAGCACCTTCCAAACCCACATCCACTTCATCTCGAACAACAAGGGCAGCTGATACATGGGAACACCACCTCCTGCAAGTTCCCCTCCAAGCCCCTCACCATCCTGACTTGGAAATATATCACCATTCCTGCAGTTATTGGAGCTAAATGGATCAAGATCCTGAATCCCCTCCCTCAGGGCATGGTGGTCTACCTACAGCACATGGACTGCAGCAGTTCAAGTAGTCAGCTCACCCCCACCTTCTCAAGGGGCAACGACAGATGGACAATAAATGCATATCATGAACAAATGAAAAAATTCAAATCAATATTAAAAACACTTTAAATCTCTGTAGTGTGTAGCTCACCGTGATAATGTTATCTCATTAGTCTAGATGAGCGATGTCGCAGGTGATTACAAAACCTTGTTTTTGAATCCCTCAGTAATTTTTAAACACAGAAAATAGTGTATTCCCCTCTGAGATTGGGACTGATAAACTGCAAAGGCTTAAAATTGCTCAGTAATTTCCATTTTTGTACCATGTCCTTCTTTCTTGTCACAGTTTGTTTGGAAAATGCTTTGACAGGTGAATCTGACAAAGACTTTGCAGACGAGTGTTCTTTGTTAATACTAATTGGAAGGTTGGATGGGAGCCAAGAGGAATAATAGTTTTAAGAGTTCTTTTACTGCAAAGTGCTGTTATTACATGTTCTGAATTTAAGACCTTTTTGTGACCTTGCTAATTCAAAATAGCAGCTAAGATTTTGTTGAAGTTTAACAAAAGAATTGGTGTTTCAGGTTACATTTGGCTTGCTGGGAAGCCAGCAGGGGGTTGGGTGTAACAATGTACTCAACTGCTACTCTTACCTCCAATAACAACTCTCAAATTGTGACTGGATTGAGGGTCTTGTTTTGACAATCTTTGGTCATTACTTGATTTGTTTAGTTCTGAGTGAGTATGAATCTGTAGAACAAAGCTTGCCAGAATCTGTGAATGATTGGACAGTTACCAAAATCTACATTAAGGAGACATTGGAAGGGCTTTGCATTGCATGTTCCATGTAAAAGCTGATTGGATTTTACTGTAAGTGTAGCAATAAATCTGTTATTGAGGCTCAGAAACCAGAGTAACAACAACGGTAACTTGTATACTGAAGGAACACCTTCAAGGTAATAAAGCAGCCCAAGGATTTCATTGGAGAAAGTATCATACAATTTGATATTAAGCTATGCGCGATATTAGAATGCTCAAAGGGGTATCTTTAAAGAGAAAGTTTAGAGAGAGAATTCCAGAGCTTAGGCACTTGCCTGAATCAACTGTGGCTGAAGTTGGGATGATTATTCACATGGAAGCTGCTTAAGTGACCAGAGTTTGTGCAGAACTGATACAGCTGGAAGAGACTACAGGGATAGGGTATTGACAGGCTTAAAAAAGAGGACAAAAACTTTGAAGTAGAGTGCAAAGACTCAAGATCATTGATAAAAGAACAGCAAAAAATAATGAAAATTAACTTTACGCAGCAAATTACCATGATTGGAGATGTGGTTGAGTGAAATACGAGTTGATGGGAAGGGTGAGGGCAGTAACAAATTAAGAATACTATATATGAATGCACGAAGCATTAGACATAAGACAGATGAGCTTGAGGCTCTTTTGGAAATTGGCAGATACGATATTGTGGGGATAACAGAGACGTGGCTTCAAGTGGACAGGGCCTGGGAAATGAATATTCAAGGCTACACATGCTATCGTAAGGACAGACTGATGGGCAGAGGGGGTGGGGTGGCCATGTTGGTAAGGGATGATATCCAGTCTCTTGCACGGGGGGGACCTAGAATCACGGGATGTAGAGTCAGGATGGATAGAGCTGAGAAATTCTAAGGGTAAAAAGACCCACTTGGGAGTTATCTACAGGACCCCAAACAGTAGTCTGGATGTCGGATGTAAGTTGAATCAGGAGCTGAAACTGGCCTGTCGCAAAGATGTTACTGCAGTTGTTATGGGGGATTTCAACATGCAGGTAGACTGGGAGAATCAGGATGGTATTGGTCCTCAAGAAAAGAGACTTTGTGGAGTGCCAGAGAGATGGATTCTTAGAACAGCTAGTGCTTGAGCCTACCAGAATTGATCAGGGACCTCGAAGTGAAGGAGCCATTGGGAAACAGTGACCATAATACAATAAGCTTCAATCTGCAATTTGAGAGGGAGAGGGTACAAGCAGAAGTGACAATATTTCAGTTGAATAAAAGGGAGCTGTGGAGCTATGAGGGAGGAGCTGGCCAAAGTTCAACGGTGCAATACCTTAGCAGGGATGACAGTGGAGGAACAATGGCGGATATTTCTGTGTATAATGCAGAAGATGCAGGATCAGTTCATTCCAAAAAGGAAGAAAGATCCCAGGAGGAGGCATGGGTGGCCATGGCTGATGAGGGAAGTTAAGAAACATATAAAGTTAAAAGAGGAAAAAGTATAACATCGCAAAGATAAGTGGAAAACGGAGGACTGGGAAGCTTTTAAAGAATAACAGAGGATTACTAAGAAGGAAATACGCAGAGAAAAAAAGTGAGGTACGAAGGTTAACTGGCCAAAAATATAACGGAGGATAGTAAAAGCTTTTTTAGGTATGTTGAAAGGCAAAAAAATGGTTAAGACTAAAATTGGGCCCTTGAAGACAGAAACAGGGGAATATATTACGGGGAACAAAGAAATGGCAGAAGAATTGAATTGGTACTTCAGATCTGTGTTCATTGGGGAAGACACAAGCAATCTCCCTGAGGTAACAGTGGCTGAAGGACCTGAACTTAAGGGAATTTATATTTGCCAGGATTTGGTGTTGGAGAGACTGTTAGGTCTGAAGGTTGATAAGTCTCCGGGGTCTGATGGTCTACATCCCAGGGTACTGAAGGAGGTGGCTCAAGAAATCGTGGATGCGTTGGTGATTATTTTCCAGAGTTCAATAGATTCAGGATCAGTTCCTGCGGATTGGAGGGTGGCTAATGTGGGAGAGAGAAAGCAGGAAATTATAGACCAGTTAGTCTGACCTCAGTGGGAAAGATGCTGGAATCTATTACAAAAGGATGAAATTACGACACATCTGGATAATAGTAACAGGATGGGTCAGAGTCAGCATGGATTTATGAAGGGGAAATCATGCTCGACTAATCTTCGGAATTCTTTGAGGATGTAACTCTGAAGATGGACGAGGGAGATCCAGTAGATGTAGTGTACCTGGACTTTCAGAAAGCTTTTGATAAAGTCCCACACAGGAGGTTAGTGAGTAAAATTAGAGCGCATGATATTGGGGGCAAAGTACTAGATTGGATTGAAAATTGGTTGGCTGATAGGAAACAAAGAGTAGTGATAAACGGCTCCATTTCGGAATGGCAGGCAGTGACCAGTGGGGTACCGCAGGGATCAGTGCTGGGACCGCAGCCTTTTGCAATATATATACTAATGATATAGAAGATGGTATTAGTAATAACATTAGCAAATTTGCTGAAGATACTAAGCTGGTTGGCAGGGTGAAATGTGAGGAGGATGTTAGGAGATTACAGGGTGACCTGGACAAGTTAGGTGAGTGGTCAGATGCATGGCAGATGCAGTTTAATGTGGATAAATGTATTGCTATCCACTTGGCAAGAACAGGAAGGCAGATTACCTAAATTGATTCCATTTAGGTAGTAAAGAGGCAGTACAGAGAGATCTGGGTGTTCTTGTACACCAGTCAATGAAGGTAAGCATGCAGGTACAGCAGGTAGTGAAGAAGGCTAATAGCACGCTGGCCTTCATAACAAGAGGTTCTTCTGTAGATGTACAGGGCCCTGGTGAGACCACACCTGGAGTACTGTGTGCAGTTCTGGTCGCCAAATTTGAGGAAAGACATTCTGGCTATTGAGGGAATGCAGCGTAGGTTAACGAGGTCAATTCCTGGAATGGCGGGACTACCTTATGCTGAAAGACTGGAGCGACTGGGCTTGTATACCCTTGAGTTTAGAAGACTGAGAGGGGATCTGATTGAGACATATAAGAGTATTAAAGGATTGGACACTCTGAAGGCAGGAAACAGGTTTCCGCTGATGGGTGAGTGCCGAACCAGAGGACACAGCTTAAAAATACGGGGTAGACCATTTAGGACAGAGATGAGGAGAAACTTCTTCATCCAGAGAGTGGTGGCTGTGTGGAATGCTCTGCCCCAAAGGGCAGTGGAGGCCCAGTCTCTGGATTCATTTAAGAGTTGGATAGAGCTCTCAAGGATAGTGGAATCAAGGGTTATGGAGATAAGGCAGGAACAGTATACGGATTAAGGATGATCAGCCATGATCATAATGAATGGTGGTGCAGGCTCGAAGGGCAGAATAGCCTACTCCTGCATCTATTGTCTATTTCTGGAAATGGTTCCTGGGATGAGGAACTTGTGTAAAATAGTTCGGAAAAGCTGAGTTTGTTTTGAAGATGGAAAGTTGAGAGGAGGTTTGATTGAGGTTTTCATGGGTCTGTTAGAGTAGGCCGGAGAAGTTGTTCACATTGGAAGGGAGAATTAAGAATCTGAGGATGTGGATTTGGGCAAAGCAAACAACATGAGGAGAAATGTTTCTGAAAGGAGACAGGAAATTGAAGCTGTGCGCCTTGCACTTGGCAGAACAAGAGCATGGACCAGACTTTGAAAAAAGGACACCACTTTATTTAGCATAAGAAGAGGCGCTACTGATTGGCTCATCGTTGGCATGGAGCTGTAGCAAGAACTGTTAACTGTCAATCTTGGTTCTCAGACCAGGCAAGTTGAATCTGGTCTATGTGTTGCCATGGCAATTAAGCAGAAATTGCCGGTCTGTTTTTTGCATCCTGAGTGCAAGGCAAAAAGCTTCAACATCTAGTCTCCTTTTAGCAAAGTTGTGTACTCCTGAGCAAAAGCTTACAATGTGTTAACAGCGTGGACCCAGGAAGGTAGATTCAGTCATAGGTTTCAAAAAGGAACTGGACCAGTATCTAAAGAGACAACCTTGTGGAAACACGTGGAAAGCTGTGGGGAATGGGACCAGCTGCAATGCATATGCAGAGAGCTGTCATAGACACAATGGGCAGAGTGGCCTTGTTCAGGTTTGTAATGTCTCTGCTGATATTTAAGGTCAAATCAAGGCCACCATATTTATATGAGCCTGGTTAATGACTGGTTGATGTATTTTTGTAAAAGTGAAAGAGGAGGAGGAAATGGAGCTGGTGGTCTATTTGAATTACCAGCACTTGGACTGGACTGAATAGTTCCTTTGTCTAGTAATCCATTTCATGCACTTCTGCTGTTGTATTTTGTATGGTGCTCAACATGACTGAAAGGGTTCCTTATGAAGTAGCCAGGGTTTGGTAAACAGGCAGTGCTCCCATTAACGTGGTGCTGAGGAGGCCAGTCTGCAGTTGGAAGTTTAAAAGGTGAAGCAGAAAAGTTCTAACTTAAGTTTGCACAGTTTTTTGATAAAATGTTCAACAAAAACTTGGCTTTGAATTCACCTTTCCGAAATGTCAGTGGATAATCCACTCAGGCAGAAAGTGTTTAATGAAATTTCCATTCGCCAGCCTGAAGATAATTTCATTCTAACACTTGTCATCTTGAGAATTGATAGCGTTGGTAGTTCAAAGTTTGTTCATGAAATCAATCTTCACTGTTCGGCATTTCAAATAAGATTTTTTAAAAAGCACGTGTGGAGAAAAAAGCTGTGATCATTAGTTTGGGGTGCAGGATAAAACTGGTTATGTGCTTATACAGTCTAGATTAGAGTGGTGCTGGAAAAGCACAGCAGGTCAGGCAGCATCTGAGGAGCAGGAAAATCAACGTTTCGGGCAAAAGCCCTTCATCAGGAATGAGGCAGGGTGCCCTCGGGGTGAAGGGATAGCTGGGAGGGGGTGGGGCTGGGGAGAAGGTAGCTGAGAGTGCAGTCAGTGGATGGAGGTGGGGGTAAAGGTGATAGGTGAGACAGGAGGGTAGAGCAGATAGGCAGGAGCTTCAGGGCAGAGGAGATGACCTGGGGGTTGCAGTCAGAGAGAGAGACTCACTGAACTTCTTGTAGAGAGCGGAGGAGAACTTCAAGATAGGCGTCCTTGCAATATGATTTACAGTAAGGTTAAAATCAACTAGGCAAAAGTGCGGAGGACTGCAGATGCTGGAGATCAGAGTGTAGATGAGGGTGGTGCTGCAAATTCTCTTGCAAGGACGCCTACCTTGAAGTTCTCCTCTGCGCTCTACAAGGACTTCAGTGAGTCTCTCTCTGACTGCAACCCCCAGGTCATCTCCTCTGCCCTGAAGCTCCCACCTATCTGCTCCACCCTCCTCTCTGGCCTATGACCTTCATCCCCACCTCCATCCACCTATTATACTCTTAGCTACCTTCTCCCCAGCCCCCTTCAGCTCTCCACCCCCAAGGCTCCCTGCCTCATTCCTGATGAAGGGCTTTTGCCCAAAGCATCGATTTTCCTGCTGCTCGGATGCTGCCTGACCTGCTGTGTTTTTCCAGCACCACTCTAATCTAGACTCTGATCTCCATTCCTCACTTTCACCTCTGTGTTTACACAGTCTGATATCACATCCTTGTCTTTAAACTACACTGTGACATTGTCTGTTCCTAGTTTGATAATCTCCCCAGGCTCCACTGCTTCACCATTGGTGGGTCCTAAGCTTCAGTGTTCCCGTCTTGAACTTGTCCATCTCAGTCTTCTCCTTTAAGAAGTTCTTTAAAACCATCGTCTTTGACCAGGTTTTCCTCATCTGTTTCACTAACTCATTAGGTGGTTTAGAGTCAGAATTCAATTTGCTGATGTGCCTTGGTAAGCACCTTACAAGCAAAGGTGTGGCAGAAATCCAACTTGTTGATGCTATCATTGTGCTCCTCACTTTTCAAACCAGTAAATAATTGACTGGCTCACTGCTGCATCCCCTCTGGGCCCACTGCAGACATGCAGAGTGAAGCCAAGAGGTGATTACCCTGCTCAGCTCTGGATCCCAGGGGTAAATGTGTTTAATTTAATTGCTGTATTCTCAGGAATGATGTACTGTATTTTTATTAAATCAAAATAACAAAGGATAAACAAGAACATCATTGTCATTACGTAGCCTTCTGACCTCTGGCTGTTACAATTCATTACAAAATGTTTTGGTTAATTATAACCAGCCGACAGCCATGACTTGCATTTATATAGCACATTTAACGTTGTACGAACTCCCAAGGCACCTCCCAACTGAAGCTCAGTAGTTGTAGTGTATATCACTATGAAATACACTGCAGTAACTCACTGTCTCCTTAGCACATTCCAAACCTATGACCACCACCATCTAGAAGGACAGAGGCAGCAAAGACACTGGGGAAGACTATCCTTTACAAATTCCCTTCCAAGGCTTTCATCATTCTGACTTGGACAAATCTTATCCTTCATTCACTTGGCCATAATCTTGGAATTTCTACTTAATAACATTGCAGAAGTTTCTTCACTGTAGACTGCAGCTTTTCCTTTAGATTCCTTACTAGAGCTTACTTATAGCCAACAAGGAATGGCGCGAAATACTGGCTTTGCGAGTAGTACTTGCATCCCATCAATGAACCGCATCAGAAGCCTATCATTTCCTGGTGTGTATTCAAGGAGGAAGTTACACTGAACGTTCGCCCACTTTGAGTTGATTTCCTCTGCTGTGTTCCAATCTTACTGGGGGGAGTTTAAACTGAAATTTTCTGTGGAATCCATTTGTTAAAAATATCCAATAAATACGAATGCAGAATCTGCAAGAATGTAGTCAGTAGACATCTTTGGGCAATGGTGCATGGTAATTTGTTTGTATTTAGAGTTACAGTTAGCACGGAAACAGACCCTTCGGTCCAACCAGTCCATGACAACCATAATCCCAAACTAAACTAGTCCCACCTGCCTGCACTTGGCCCATATCCCTCCAAACATTTATTACATGTGTACTTACTTAAACATCTTATAAACATTGTGCCCATACCCACATGTACCACTTCCTCTGGAAGTTCATTCCACAGACAATCGCTGTTTAACAAAAAAGAACAGCCAGCATGATTTTTTTTAAAATCTCTCCCTCTCACCTTGAACCTATGCTCCATAGTCCTGAACTCCCCCAGTCTAGAGAAAAGACACCTGCCATCCATCTTATCTATACCATTCATGAATTTATAAACCTCTATAAGGTCACCCCTCAATCTCCTACACTCCAGTGAAAAAGTCCCAGCTCATCCAGCCTCTCCTCATAACTCCTGATGCCTGGAGGAAGAACCCCTCATCTTCTGCCTTGGGACCCTCTAACCACACGGGATCAATATTAATTTCACCAGTTTCCTCATCTCCCCTCCCTCCACCTCATCCCAGATCCAACCCTCCAACTTGGAACCGCCCTCTTGAATTCAGTGGCTATAGTAGTCCTTCTCCACAAGTGGGCGGCACAATGGCACAGTGGTCAGCACTGCTGCCTCACAGCGCCAGAGACCCAGGTTCAATTCCTGCCTCAGGAGACTGACTGTGCGGAGTTTGCACATTCTCCCCATGTCTGCGTGGGTTTCCTCCCACAGACCAAAGATGTGCAGTTCAGGTGAATTGGCCATGCTAAATTGTCCGTAGTGTTAGGTGAAGGGGTAAATGTAGGGGTATGGGTGGGCTGCACTTCGGCGGGTCGGTGTGGACTTGTTGGGCCGAAGGGCCTGTTTCCACACTAAGTAATCTAATCTAATTAAAAAACTGTCCTACCTGTCCATCTTCCTTCCCACCTATCTGCTCCATTATCCTCTCCGGCCTATCACCTTCACCTTAGTCTACCTGTCTCATTCCCAGCTACCTTCCCCCCCCTCACATTTATAACTCAACCCCCTTCCATGAGTGAATGAAAGAAAGGTCTCCCATTGGTTTACAGCTATCAGCAATCCAATTGTTAACAAGAAATCTGGTACACTGAGAATTCATAATCCATTGTTTCTCAGACCACTCTCTAACAAGACCATTGACTGACTTATCCTTTTTAAAATATCATGTCTGCAGAGTTCAGTAAAGAAGTCTCTTCTGAACATCAGGTCAAAAGGGAATCAATTGGCCACTTTGGTGTCTGATTCTTAGCATTTATGTTAATGGTGGGACTCATGTAGTGGTGGGGCCTGATTGCTAGCACATTCTACATAGCACAGTCTTAACAAAAGTCACTGGGTATTGACTGAAAAAAACAATAAAAATTGTTGAAATTACAATTTAATGCCCACGAAGCAGTACTGCAGAAACACACCTGCTTCCAGCTGGATTACTGAGAAACAAGCAAAGAAACACCAAACCTGGTGCTTACACAACAGCAGGCAGTGGGGATCCTAGCTGTCTATCAATGCACAGCCCTCACTGTCTATACAGACCTTGTTCACAATGTCTGGCTGATTTTAAAATACTATTTTAATTCAGTGGAAACTTCATTCCCAAGGAAAGGCAACAACTAATGATCTAGTTGTGTACCAGACTGTTATAACCCACTGTAGGCTTGATCGGGAGATTCCCTCTTTCATTTTCCAACTATTAACTTCCAATTATCATCTCCACACTCCATGCAGTAGACAGGAACTTTGTACAGGTCAGACCAAGAGCTGGCTGATGACTACAACATTCAACACCATTCACAACTCCTCAGGTATTGAAGTAATCTGTGACCAAATGCAGGAAGGCCATGACAAAATTCAGGCTTGGGCCGACATGTAGCAAGTACCAGGCAATGCCCACCTCCAACAAGTGGAAAATCGAACAACACCCCCATGATGTTCAATAGCGTGACGATCACTGAATCCCTCAGTATCAGCCTCTTGGTACATACCATTGACCAGAATCTCAACCAGGTCAGCTACAGGAGATGGTAGTGTGGTGGGAATGCCACAGCAGGTGATCCAGAGGCCCAGGATAACCCTGTGGAGCATGGGTTCACATTCCACCATGTTGAATCTAAATTCAGTTAATAACATCTGAATTTGAAAGTTAGTCCCAAAAATGGTGACCATGATATCACTGTTGATGTCCTTTAGAGAAGGAAAGTTCCTGTCCTTACCAACTCTGGTCTATGTGTGACTCTGGGGCTAAGGGAATGTGGTTAACTCTGAAATGAACGAGTACACTGCTCATTTCAGGCTAATTAGGGCTGGACAATTAATTCTGACTTGCCAATGACACCCACATCCCATAAATGAAAGAAAGAAAATCATTGTTCCAAAGATCTCTCAATACTGCCCATAAGTGACCACAAGTAGTTGCAGGGATGTTAGACATTGAAGGTTCCATCCCACTGCCTATCCCATTGCGGGTTGTTCCTCTTCTCTGTTTTGTTCCTTTTCAAGATTCCAAGGCATCATAAAGAACTCCTCTTGGAGGATCCAATAGAAACCCTGTAGTCCAGGATGTTCGAGTCAATTCACTGAGTCGTTCTCGTGCAAATGTGATATTGAGTTGATGAGACAACCATTTCATAAAATCCGACAACCTAACGAGTCGATTCATCCCATAATGCCTGTGTTGGTTCTTGGAAAGAGCTCTGCAATTAGTCCACAACTTTGCTCATAACCCTACAATTTTCTCAAGTACTTAAATTACTTTTTGAAAACTATGGCAATAGACAATAGACAATAAGTGCAGGAGTAGGCCATTCTGCCCTTCAAGCCTGCACCACCATTCAATATGATCATGGCTGATCATCCTCAATCAGTATCCTGTTCCTGCCTTATCTCCATAACCCTTGATTCCACTATCCTTGAGAGCTCTATCCAACTCTTTCTTAAATGAATCCAGAGCCTCAACTGCCCTCTGGGGCAGAGACTTCCACACAGCCACCACTCTCTGGATGAAGAGGTTTCTCCTCATCTCTGTCCTAAATGGCCTACCCCGTATTTTTAAGCTGTGTCCTCTGGTTCGGCACTCACCCATCAGCGGAAACATGTTTCCTGCCTCCAGAGTGTCCAATCCTTTAATACTCTTATATGTCTCAATCAGATCCCCTCTCAGTCTTCTAAACTCAAGGGTATAGCAGTTGCTCCAGTCTATCAGCATAAGGTAATCCCACCATTCCAGGAATTGACCTCGTGAACCTACGCTGCACTCCCTCAATAGCCAGAATGTCTTTCCTCAAATTTGGAGACCAGAACTGCATACAATACTCCAGGTGTGGTCTCACCAGGGCCCTGTACATCTACAGAAGAACCTCTTTGCTTCTATACTCAATCCCTCTTGTCATGAAGGCCAGCCTCCTTCATTACCTGCTGTACCTGCATGCTTACCTTCATTGACTGGTGTACAAGAACACCCAGATCTCTCTGTACTGCCCCTTTACCTAAATCGATTCCATTTAGGTAGTAATCGGCCTTCCTGTTCTTGCCACCAAAGTGGATAACCATACCTTTATCCACATTAAACTGCATCTGCCATGCATCTGATAACTCACCTAACCTGTCCAGGTCACCCTGTAATCTCCTAACATCCTCCTCACATTTCACCCTGCCACCCAACTTTGTATCATCAGCAAATTTGCTAATGTTATTACTAATACCTTCTTCTATATCATTAGTATATATATTGTAAAAATCTGAAGTCCCAGCACTGATCCCTGCGGTACCCCACTGGTCACTGCCTGCCATTCCGAAATGGAGCCGTTTATCACTACTCTATTTCCTCTCAGCCAACCAATTTTCAATCCAATCTAGTACTTTGCCCCCAATACCATGTGCCCTAATTTTACTCACTAACCTCCTGTGTGGGACTTTATCAAAAGCTTTCTGAAAGTCCAGGTACATTACATCCACTGGATCTCCCTCACCCATCTTCAGAGTTACATCCTCAAAAAACTCCAGAAGATTAGTCAAACATGATTACCTCTTCATAAATCCAAGCTGACTCTGACCTATCCTGTTACTACTATCCAGATGTGTCGTAATTTCAAACTTTTGTAATAGACTCCAGCATCTTTCCCACCACGGAGGTCAGACTAACTGGTCTATAATTTCCTGCTTTCTCTCTCCCACCTTTCTTAAAAAATGGTACATTAGCCACCCTCCAAATCACAGGAACTGATCCTGAATCTATCAAACTCTGGAAAATAATCACCAAAGCATAAACGATTTCCCGAGCCACCTCCTTCAGTACCCTGGGATGTAGACCATCAGGCCCCAGAGACTTATCAACCTTCAGACCTAACAGTCTCTCCAACACCATTTCCTGGCAAATATAAATTCCCTTAAGTTCAGGTCCTTCAGCCACTGTTACCTCAGGGAGATTGCTTGTGTCTTCCCCAATGAACACAGATCTGAAGTATCAATTCAATTCTTCTGCCATTTGTTTGTTCCCCGTAATATATTCCCCTGTTTGTCTTCAAGGGCCCAATTTTAGTCTTAACCATTTTTTTGCCTTTCACATACCTAAAAAAGCTTTTACTATCCTCCTTTATATTTTTGGCCCGTTAATCTTCATACCTCATTTTTTTCTCTGCGTATTTCCTTCTTAGTAATCCTCTGTTGTTCTTTAAAAGCTTCCCAGTCCTCCGTTTTCCCACTTATCTTTCTCCAGAAAGTCTTAACATCGTTCCTTAAGCATGATGCTCAGAATTGGCTACAATACATTTCTTGTGATCATTGCAAAATTTTTTCATGACTCTGGTTTGCATAAAGGACAAATTTTATCCTTAATTTCCCACCTTGTAAATCTCAATCCCCTTTCATCCAAAACACCTGAATCAAAATGTGAAAAACTGCTGCTTTTATTAGGAGTGAAGCACATGGACAGGATTCAGTCAGATATGACAGAGCCAAAATTGTTGTCCTTAGAGGAAGAATAATGGTTTAACTGACGCACAACCAAAAGGGTACATTAGGTAATGGTAATTAGGTCAGATTGGCAGCAAGTCAAATTCAATATTCTTTCAGCTGCATTTGCCTTTGATGATTGGTTATTTCTACTAAAAAAATGAATTATGCATGTCATCGCTGGATAAGTGACCTAATGGGGTATCACACGTTTTGGAGCAAGAGCAGACTTGCTCACAATCAACTTCCCAGAAACTGTCCAATGATACAGATCAGATAGAGAGAGAATATCAAGGGGTATGACATACCAGCTCAAAGATTTGATAAGATTGTATCTTGCTAAGAAGAATTCATTCACATGATGATGTATTTGTGGGTAAGATAGGAATTTCATATGATTAGAGCTACACTGGAAATGGAAGTTCAGTCAAGGAAACTGTTATATTAGATTGAAATGTAGAGACAAAAGTTGCAATAAATGCATGTTGATCAACACAAAAGGAGTTATTAAGCTTAGCAGATCTATGCCAATATTTATGCTGTCCATCAGTCAGCTCCTATTGTACTTTATCTCAACTCCTATTAACAGAGCTTCAATCACTTCTCTCTGGAATATTTAAGCAGTTTCCCTGTAAACACATCAGGAAGATTTGTCTCGGCAGGTTTATAATAACTGGTGTTTGATCAGCTCAACACAATGTGAAAAGGGTATTATCCAATCTGTCCTGATAGATTACAGTTGGGTAACACCAGAGAATCAGCTACAAAAACAGAGGTGGCCTCGTTATAAAATGAGAACCTACGCATAAGCCCAAATGTTCATGCACTATCAGAGAAACAGGGTTAACTACTAACTCTTTGTTGAGATTCTACTTCTTCCCACTCGGTACTGCCCACACACCATTCTGTGACCAAGACAGCTCAGTCTGCTGTGGTGTGTGGGCAGCTGGCCTCCGAATCACTTTTCTTCTGTCAAGTGCCTTGAATCCACAAACAAAAAGAGTAGGAATGCACCACAGGGGAGTACAAGCTTACCTATTCCACAGTGCAGTACGCAAATACAGTATGCAAATACAGTACAAAACAATCAAATTGGCCCATTTAACACATATCAATGGCTGATGTACTGGAAAACAGCACGCATTAAACTACGTCTTACAGAAAGATTTGATTTACAGTCATCTACTCAAGGACAAGTTCAATCAGTTCAGATCATCGGAATGTACATACAAGTACAATACAGCTCCAAGGTGTCCTTTAAGTACACACTTGCAATTTCTTACAAAACAGAAGCAAGCTAACTGAATACGAGACAGGAGTACTTCAGTACAAAGGTTATATTAACTATTGGCAAGTTCAATATTAAATAAAGATTTGTAAGCTGCTATATCAGTGCAGTGATTCAGGATTCTGTATTGATCACAGAGTTACATGAGAAAGGTTACAGCAAACAGCAAGATTGGACATCTGTAGCAAGATGCAAAATTTACAAAGTCAGATTCAGGAATAATAGACCAGCAGTGGTCAGAGGCAGCCAATAGGAGATCCTCACTGAACTGCAGGGAAATACTCAAAGCAATAAAGCCGAAGTTAGTGATTAATGCACTTAAACTTCCAAATCTCTTTGCTCCCCTTCAATCCATAGATTCTCATCAATTAAATATGCATATTGATCATTCCTGGGTCCAATGTGAATTACATTACATTTCCTCCACAATAAACCCACATCTGCTTTGCCAACTCACTTTTTCGGTCCATGCTCCTTTGCAACTTCTTGCCTACTCATATACTTTGATTCCTAATTTAGTGTAACCTGAAACATGGATATACAGTATAGCTCTCAATGCCTTCACTCAACTTATTAATAAATGTAAAAAATTGAGCTGTTAAAACAGACTCCCGAGGACACACTCACTTCTGTCACAGGGTTTTCAGTCCCAAATATTTCCAACCCCAGATGTAGATGAGATGATTTGGGGACACACCCACCCGTCTCAGGTCGTTAAGTAAATTCAATGCTGAGACAGATTTTTAATTGGTAAGGAAATGGAGGGTGACAGGGGAAAGTCAGAACAGTGGAGTTCAGCCTGATCCCAGATCAGCCACAACCTGCATGACACAGCAGACCTGAGGGGCTGAATGGTTTACTTCTGCTCTTGCATCTTACAGCCCTATTATTACGGTCTTATGCAATGGTTAATTGCTGCAATGCCTGCATTAGTCCATCCCTTAAGTATTAACCATTACCTGTCCACTGTCATGTCTTTGAATGAAGCTACACTGTCTCAGCCAACTCACCCTTTGTGTATTTGTTTCCTTTGATAAGAGTTACAGTACCAGGTAACAGGCATTCCTGCTCAGTGCACACAAACTGATACTCTGACATTGCAAACCCCAAACAGAACAGTGAAGGTTATTTTCCTCAAGGTTTTGGCCTTTACTAACTACTTATTATTAATAATTCTACAAGCATCCTCCCTTAGCTGAGCTAGAGTGCCCAGTTCTAGGATTCTCACTTTCAGAAAAATATGAAGGCTCTGGACAGAATGCAGATTAAAGTTACTGTAACTGTACTGGGACTAGGGATTACAGTAATGCAAACAGACTGGATTAACTGGGGTTGCTCTCCTTAGAGCAGAGGTGGTGTTTGACTAGATGTTTAATATCATGAAGGGTTTACATAGTTTCCCAATGGCTGAACGGTCAGGCACCCAGAGAGATGAGCTCGAAAGCAATTGACAAAAAACAAAAATCAGAAAACGTGCTTTGAATAATTTTTATACAATGAGTGGCTTGAATTTAGATTCACATCTCTGGTACATCCACGCAGTGCAGCCAATTCTCAGCCTCCTCTCTCAATTCAACATCCTGTCTCACAAAGGAAATGTATCTCACTCCACAATCCTTCCAGGCTGTGATTCCTATGTCAGAACTAATCCTGATCATCACTCGCTGATTCACCTGTGAATTACCTACCTGACTCCGCTACATGAGACTAGTCCACCTCCTATTGGACATCACTCTCCCATTAAAACAGAGATTTTGAAAATTTCTAAATTGTGGTACACAGGTTTATAAATCTAAACTTTCTAGTCAGGATAAGTATTTCAGAATGGTATTGAAGAAGTTACTAAAAGAGGGATTTGCACCACTGGTATATCACGATCTCAGTCCCCAAGGAGTGGTCCTACACTGGGTTCAGTACCAGGATGAGCCTGTCAGACTGAAGGAAGGGACAGGGACACCCAGCACACATTGGGTCAAATGGTTTTGAATGACCAGAGCCATTCAGCTGCAAATAGAAATCCTGGTTCACCCCAGGCCAAGCCCATTCAAACCATGTACCACCAGGAAATCAGGCCAATTGCAGCAGGTCTGTCCCGCATCAACCGCCAGTACTGGCACACCTTAATTTTAACATTCATATCCTCACATCCAAATCCCTGCATGTTCTTGCCCCTCCCAGGCTGACATTCATCCCTCATGTGCATCAATTTACTTTAACTAATTACTCACAACCTTCAGCTTCTTGGGATCGAGCTCTGGAATTCCCTCCTAAATACTGTCACCTCTCCCTCACCCTGTAAGACACTTCTTGAAGTCTTTTTGATTAAATGTCCTACCACAAGGATGTTGTGAAACTTGAAAAGGTTCAGAAAAGATTTACAAGGATGTTGCAAGGACTGGAGGATCTGATCAATAGGTAGAGGTTGAATAGACTGGGGCTGTTTTCCCTGGAGTGTCAGAGGCTGAGGGGTGACCTTATGTAGGTTTATAAAATCATATGGGGCACAGATAGGGTTAATAGACAAGATCGTTTTTCCTGGGGGGGTCCAAAACTAGAGGGTATAGGCTAAGGGTGAGATGGGAAAGATATGCAAGGGACTTAAGGGGCAACTTTTTCACACAGAGGGTGGTACGTGTATGGAATGAGCTGCCAGAGGAAGTGGTGGAGGCTGGTACAATTGCAACATTTAAAAGGCATCTGGATGGGTATATGAGTAGGAAGGATTGAGAGGGATATGGGCCAAGTGGTCACAAATGGGATTAGATTAGGTTAGGATATCTGGTCGGCATGGACGAGTTGGACTGAAGGGTCTGTTTCCATGCTGTACATCTTTGACTCTAAGACTCTAAATGTCCTAATTGTCTCCTGGTGTGACTTAAGTATAAAGTATTGCCTGATGAACTGTGAAGAGTTTGGAATCTGTAAAAGGCACAATCTGAAGAGGCCCAGTGCTGGCTGTAAATGTCATCAATAAGATGGCCAGTGTGAGCCTGCTCAGTAAGTAGTCATTGTCCAACACTCTCCTCAAATTGACGTATGTGCCAGACTGTTCAAACTGTTCCCCTCACCAGTTGCAACTCAGTCAATAAATTCAAATGCTAGTGAACAACAACAGCCTTAAAACTGCCAGCTTTATAAGCCAAAAAAATGAGAAATTGCTGGAAAAACTCTGGAGGGCTGGCAGTATTTGTGGAGAGAAAGCAGTGTTCACATTTCAGGTGACACCCCATCCCCTTGGCCCATTGATCAGGCAGCTGAGGAAATAATTCCCTGATGTGGGACAAGAACAGAAACTGCTGGGGAGACTCTGAACTGGAGATCCATTGGGACTCAAAATATTCACACTACTTTCTTCTAACAGATTCTGCCAGATCTGCTGAGTTTCACTAGCAATTTATTTTTCTTACAGATCATCAGCATCGGCAGTTTTTTGTTTTATTCCTCAATGTTGGAACTATAACTAAAAGGGAATGGTAAAAACACTGCCAAAGCACACGCAGTCAATCTAAGTTCAGAAGAACAAAGTAAAACTCTTCTTTCAAATAGTCCACGGCCCAACATAATCTTCAACATGGACTCAGCCGGGAATGTTGGACATTGCCTCTGAAGAAAGGAGGGGGAGATGAACAGCTTGGGTTAAAACTGGCAGCACAATATCTTTTTTTTAAACACTGTGTTCATTTATGATTGGAACAGACGATTATTAGTCCAAAAAAAATCCTTCAACTAATTGATAGATTCTTGTTATCTCGAGGAATTAAGGGCTACGGGGAGAACGCTGGTAAGTGGAGTTGAAATGCCCATCAGCCATGATTGAATGGCGGAGTGGACTCGAAGGGCCGAATGGCCTTATTTCCACTCCTATGTCTTATGGTCTTATAATTCAACAAAACAAAAGAGATAGAAATTTGAAAATTCAACTGTTGTTCATAGTTTTGTGTATTCCTGGGCTTCACCTTCACAAATGTCTCCACTGGAGATGGCCAAACATTTCCACTGGTGATCCTGTGAGGATTGCCATGGTTCTTCAGTAAGATATGAGGGAAACAGAGCCCACAAAGCCAGGAAAAGGTGGAGGAACGAGAGGGAAGGGAGGGATGGAGTGAGCAAGTTTCTCAGCTTGTTCATCCACACTTCAGATCCTAACCCCCACCTTTGGGAACCACTGCCTTAGATCCACAGGAAAAGGTCCTGACTCCCAGTATTCAACCATAAACATTTGAGAACAACTACTGAATCATGAATGAGGAATTTCATTCAGTACCTTTATGCTCTCATATACTGCCAAATAAAAGTCCGAGCATTTGTAGAGGCACCCAGCTTCCTGGAAACAAATAAGGACATTGGTTTTTCAGACCGCTGTGGTTCAAACCAGCAGTAACACAGAACCTGGGGAGCAAGTGGCAAGAAAGCTCACAAAGTAAAACACTGCTGGAAATCAGGAAAAAAAAGCAGAAAATACTCAATGACAGTTGATGCAACATCTGGAGAGAGATACAGCTCACAAATATCATATCAGGTGTCATGAGAAGCTAAAGCCCACAGGCTCATAAAAAGTACGATACAAATGCACATCCTTCCTTCTATTTGGTCAGGCTTGCAGTTTACAAATGGGCACCCCACTCACTGACAATGCTGACTGTGGAACTTACCCATTGCGATAGCCTCAAGTCTCCGTATCTAATACTTATTTTTCACAAAGTCAGACAATTGAAATCCTCAATAGTTCAAACCAACAGCAATAAAACATTACAAGATACCTTTTGATAGACAAGTAGATTTGAATATTGAAAAGAAAAGCTTTGTTCCATTTAGGGATGTTTTGTACTTTCTTAGCGCATGCCTTGTGTGGTTACCTGGATCAGAGCTGCGAGTCATTATTGAGGGTCACGACATTCCAGCAGCTGTGGCAGCAAGGATACAAAGCTGGACAAACGGGAGCGTTTCTCCAGCAGCCAAACCGAGATCCTGCACCTGGGTATACAGGGCACAAGGTCAGTGAAGATGGTAGTATCAGACAAAGGGAGTGTGCTGATGGACACACAAAAATGGGAAGGCATGGCAGACGAAACAACACTGCCAAATGTGAACTGATACACTTTGATAGAGAGAACTGGGGTGGGGAAACAGAAACTGAACAGGACAGTTTGCAGGAACAGAGGGACCTCTAGTGAATACACAAAACCTTTGAAGGTGATAGGGCAAATGGAGTTTGCTGTCAAAGAATTACCTGGGATACTTGGCTTTATTAGAAGATGCAAAGAGGAAGTTCTGCTAACCCTATACAAGGACTCAGTTGGAGTTGGGTGTGCAATTCTGGAGGCACGACATTCAGAGGGATAATAAAACAGAGGGGACTGGGAGCTCTTCTTGTGTCAGAGAAACTTATGAGGAAATTTCAGATGGCTTTGGGAGTAAAATAGAGAAAATGTTTTCATTGGGAGGAAGGTCAATAACCAGTTTCAAAATAAATGATAAAAGAATTGAGGGTGGAAATGTCAAGTATTTTAATATTAATAGTATTTTAATAAAATTCAGTGTGTTGAGATCTGGGACGTGCTGCCTGAAAGGGAAAGATTCGACAGGAACTTTCAGAAGGGAATTGTGAAGAGGAGGAGGAGGTGAAAATGTTGCAAGGCAGGAGGAGCAGACAGAAACTAACCAAAGCGCTCCTTCTGGAAGCCCTCTTTCTGCGCTGTCTGATTCTTTGTTTATTTACAATGATTTGGCAACCAAATCTCTTCAGAACAATGTGAAGGAGAAAACTATCACTGAGAACTGAAGGCATATTCCCCTATACTCCTGGTAGAATTACAAAATATGCGAATCGTGTCCAAAAGACATGCTCTCAGCTGGAAATAATTTTGCTCAACATTGAATATAATTATAGGCTGTGTCTTCAAGTCAAAATTCTATCTCCATTGCTCATTCCCTAACTAACTAAACCAATTATTTCAACCGCTGAACTCATAAGTTAGCTAATTGCCTGATATCAGTTACCTGTTAACTTATGAATAGATTTATTTAATATATCCTCTGAACACTGACATTAACTTTTACATTTGGAATGGAACTGGTACAGCATTGAGTCAAAGAGAAAGCCTCTTTCTCTCTGGAATCTCTACTTTATGCAAAATATTTTCAGGTTAATACTATCTGCGCAGACAACCCCCGCTCTCTGTCATGTAAACACATCATTGAGACAAACACACTCAGAAGAGACAGCACATCAGGGACTGAAGTTACTCAGCCACGTATGTGTCTCCAGCTGCTGCCTCTGTGGATACTGAACCAAATAGTATCTGGGGAGGGGTGAACAACAACCAAATGTGTGAAACACATTAACTGCCCTATGAAAAGAAATGTTCTGTGCTTGGTAAAAACTTCAGTTCACTGATTTTAAAAAAGTACAATCATAAAACAGCTCTTCAGAAGCTAGTCCAAATCTTGCTGCAAGAAAACCCAAACAGTGCTCACCTACAAACCCGTACAGTGTGGCACGTGCTCCCCTGCTGAGATTGAATTTTGCTTCTCTCTGTAGTCTTCCTGAACCACACCTATTCCTGGAGTAAAGCACTGGGAAACTGGCCAATCTGTCACCTTGTGCAATGCTCCTAAAAATGTAACTTGATATATCTCAGTGAAATTCTTCTCCTGCTAGCACCCGCGGTAAGCACAAAGTATTCTCTTACTTGGCAGGAACCCTCACCTTACATCCCACTGCAGCAGCATGGGGCTAACTCAGGAAACCTGCCTTCCATCAAAACACAATCACCAGCTAAGCCAGGAAGACACCGACAAGGCTGAGGAGTTTGTATCATTTTTAACCATTGGGATAACAGGGAACAATCCTTTCAATCAAATGTAAAAGAAAACTGAACTGAACAGCTGCAGATGTGGCACTGGTCACTTCACTGGTGACATGAATTCAGACTTTCCTAATTTCACAATAATGGCAAAGAAAAACTAGTGGAAAAGAATCTGAATGCCACGTTATTTTAGAATCAGGCCATTGCAAGGTTTTCAAACACGTGAGTGTTGAGTGTCTAATTCAGGGACATCTCGGCCCTCTGGGTTATCAGTTTTGATTGGATAATTGAAAACAAAGAACTATAGCTGCTGCAAATCTGAAACACAAATTACTGGAGAAGCTCATCAAATTCTGGTGAACATGGTGAAAACAGGCCAATCAGCCCAACAGATCCACACCAACTCTGTGAAGAGCATCCCGCCAATGCCCATCCCCCTATGCTATACTAGTAACTCTGTTTCCCATGGTACCCAAACCACATTTCCGTGGATGATATGGGTTAGTTATGGGTTAGCTAACATGGTCAATTCACCTAACCTACACATCTTTGGACTGTGGGAGGAAACCAGAGCACAGGGTGCATATGTTAACTCCACACAGTCACCCAAGGCTGGAATTGAACCCAGGTCCGTGGCACTGAGAGATATCAGTGCTAACCACTGAGCCACTGTGCTGCCAGGGTTTCAGCAGGTGTGGATAAGAGAAAGCAGAGCCATTGTTGATTCCCGTGACCCAGGGATCTGAAAAAGTTGATATCCAAGTTACCAATGTTCATTTAAAATGACTGGAACAAAGGGTTAGCAATTACCAGTTAACAAAGGACACTTGAGAATGGCTGGAAATCTCATTTCTAATCTGTTTTAATTGTGAATGCGTGCCCTGGATCAACTTTCACCTTCCAAGCGGTTATTGTGGTTGTGTGCCTTGGTGATGTCAGTGAGTCTTTGTAAAATGTAGCATGCTGGCATGCCCCATCTGTAATCCTCAACAGATAAAGGACGCAGGGCCATTGAAATTACAGGAATGAGAGCAGACCAAAGAGAAGTTCATCATAACAAAGACGAGTAACCCAGATTCGGGCTTCAGAGAAGTGGAGGCCTGAGGGCTAACCTGATCAAAGTCTTTAAAATGATGAAAGGATTTGATAGGACATTACCACTCGTGGGTGAGACCACCAATATAAGACAGACATGAACAAATCCACTTGTGAATTCAGGAGAAATGTCTGTACGCAGCGTGGGGAGAACGTGGAACTCACTCAGGATGTGACTGGAGGTGAATAAAATACATGGTTGTAAAGTGGAAGCTGGTGAAATGTGGGGGAGAAAGAATCTGCTGAGCGGGTGGGTTAAAGCAGAGCTAGAGGGAGGAGGTTCATATGGGAAAACTGTTCAACTCCAGATAACCCGTGCTCTTTTATCAAAAATCTTGATAATTCTATATGGAACATTAAGGACCAATTCACTAAATGTCAGGCCGCAACATGTGAATAAAATTGTACACAAGAACGGTGTTAGCCCTTAGAATGTGAGGGCTATGATAAATCACACAAACACAGAGCTTACAGTAAAAGCAATCAGCTCCAACACAATGAAGCTGGTGCATGAGTAACCTGCTCTCAATTGTAGGAAACTTCACACATTTGGCTGTGTCATAATAACTACATTTTAAATACAGCCCTACACTTGTCACAGGACTGGCTTCCTTCAATATTAAATTATTGGAAACAAAATGAGAAAATGCAGGCAGTACCCAGATCAGGGTTATAACAGAGCTAATGCAGCAGGGTATTACCCTCAAGTGGTTCTGATGAAAGGAGTGAGGTTTCAAGTCAGTGACTGTATCGCTCTTCAGAGAGTTAAGGAATTCTGGCATTACCCACTGTTAACAGTGAACGCAGCTATACACCTGGGAAGCATTGCACCTGGGATCCTGTCCTCAACACAAAGATGGAGAATTAAACACAACTTAGTTGGGAACATTAAACAGGGTTGAGGACAGAAGGAAGCTCCTCAAATGGAGACAGGAATCACAAAACTGTCCTGCCCAGTTTCCATGCAGTGGTGATTACTGCAGACTGCACTTGTAATGTAACTGAAGATCAGATTAATCAAAAACAACAAATTCCTCTTTTAGATTTGATGCCAGTTAAATCAACAGAACCATCCACGAGTCAAATTCCCAACAGACACCAAGATTAATTGGATCAAGTCTTAGGGTGTCACCTGTCACTCCTCATGGGACACCTCAAAATGAATCAACACAGAGACACCCCCAGCATTGCCAAGGGACTGAGTAGGAGAAATCATCTTCAAACAAGACCTGAAAAATGTGTTGCTGGAAAAGCACAGCAGGTCAGGCAGCATCCAACGAGCAGGATTCCTGAAGAAGGGCTTATGCCCGAAACGTCGATTCTCCTGCTCCTTGGATGCTGCCTGACCTGCTGCGCTTTTCCAGCAACCCATTTTTCAGCTCTGATCTCCAGCATCTGCAGTCCTCACTTTCTCCTAGTTGATTCAAACAAGACCTGCCAGTAAATACTCTGCCATTGTTTGAGTTGACAGAGGACTTCTCTGTAACACAGAACATTCATTGATTCTGAGTTTTTGTAGCCTGAAAGCTGACAAGGTCATCTCGGAGAGCAGTGAACACAGGAAACAGGGGCAGCAATAATCTCCGCGGCTACTCGGTCATTCAGCACGATCACAGCCAAACCCACACCTCCACCTCACTCCTCGGGCAATTTCCTGATACCCCCCAAGCCCTTTTGTGCTGAGGATTATTTTGACCTCCATCTTGAGCACAGGGTGCTCAAGTGTCTGAAGTGAGACTTGAACCCTCCACCTTCTGAGACACAGCTTCACTGAACATGAGCTGGTAAAATGAGAAGCTACAAGACTGAGCTGATTAAAACCAGCTGACTGGATTGGCACCGTCCTATTGCCCAGTCCATTGGTATGCCTACTAAGCAGCAACTTGGTCCACCACGATTCACAGAAAGTGTTTGATTTGGGCTTAGTGATGTTACCCAGCCGCTCTCTGAGGATTCAAGTTCAACAAGGTACACGTATATCGCATCTTAACACTGTAAAATATCTAAATCCTATTGCAGGAGTGACTAACTAATCCTGACTAAACCATGTAAGAGAAAGATCAGCAAGGAGGTGAAAAAATTTGGTGAATGAGGTCAGTGTTAAAAATCTTGATAAATGAGAGATGGCGTGAGCGCGAAAGGAGCAGGGAGAGCGGATGGTATTGCCAACAGTGGGCCAGAGCTTAAGATGTGCAGGTATCTGAGGTTCCAGGATAGGGAGCGGTGTACAGTCAGGAGGGAGTTACTGATATAGGGAAGGGATGTGGGGCTGGAGGACGTTACAGGGATAGGGAGTGGGTGTAGGGGCTGGGGAGGGGGGTTACAGAGATAGGGAGAGGGTGTAAGCCAAGGAAAGAGTTGAACAGAGCAATTAGAATTTTCAAGCCATTGAAGAGTTGCTTGACTGTGTGCAAGATATGGATGGGGACACGTGCAAAGTGAGCACTGGAATCACATACACAAACCCGTATTTACTTCAACTATAAACAGAGATTTAAATAACTCCACCCTTGCTCAGCAACAGGCAAACAAGATCCAGTCTGGTATTGCTCCCTTATTCACACCCGGGGGGGCAGCCGGGCGCCCCAGTGACCGGGGGGGCAGCCGGGCGCCCCAGTGACCGGGGGGGCAGCCGGGCGCCCCAGTGACCGGGGGGGCAGCCGGGCGCCCCAGTGACCGGGGGGGCAGCCGGGCGCCCCAGTGACCGGGGGGGCAGCCGGGCGCCCCAGTGACCGGGGGGGCAGCCGGGCGCCCCAGTGACCGGGGGGGCAGCCGGGCGCCCCAGTGACCGGGGGGGCAGCCGGGCGCCCCAGTGACCGGGGGGGCAGCCGGGCGCCCCAGTGACCGGGGGGGCAGCCGGGCGCCCCAGTGACCGGGGGGGCAGCCGGGCGCCCCAGTGACCGGGGGGGGCAGCCGGGCGCCCCAGTGACCGGGGGGGCAGCCGGGCGCCCCAGTGACCGGGGGGCAGCCGGGCGCCCCAGTGACCGGGGGGGCAGCCGGGCGCCCCAGTGACCGGGGGGGCAGCCGGGCGCCCCAGTGACCGGGGGGCAGCCGGGCGCCCCAGTGACCGGGGAGTAGCTGTCAGTCCATTCCTGTGCAAGAACATTCCACAGTCGCTCAGGGAAAGGTGCAACTTCTCAATACCAGGTGACACGGACCGTCTCAGATTGTTCTGAAAGCCTCAAAACAAACCTGACCCAGAGAGACACTCATGGTACCCTGTGGCAATGAAGCAATTAAATACCAATCAGCACTTCAGTTTGAGATGACTTTCTGCTCATTTGTTTTCCCCGTTGAGACGGTAGTAATTCAATGTCAACCAAAGATTATTGAACACATTATTGTAGTGGAGACTCACAGCAGGGTCTGAACAAACGCACAAGAGACAATTTCCCAAAACAAAGCTGTTTGTTTCAAGACAATGTGAACTGAAGGTGGTAAAGGTAAATGATTAATAAAATAAAGGACCTCTCCTTAGCACAGAGCGAGATAAAGTGGTTAATCATCTACTTGTTGCTTTCAGCTCCAGACTGATAGATTATCCTGACCATCTTCCCATTGTAGAGACCGCACATCATTCACATTTCTGCTGTCTAATGCTAATTCATTCCAAGTGCTGTTTACCCATCACCCTTCAAAAAACACCATCATTTAATTTTTTATACCTGAATTTGCAAATCCACATCTCGCTACCCCCCTCCCCCGCCCCTCATCATCTGACACTCCCACCACTCTCAAACCCCATAATTGCAGCCCTCAGATCACAAGCATTACCAACTCCAGTGTCAGGAGTATGTGACTTTCAGTAATTTATTTCCACACTTGCTCCTTTCAGATACTACAGAAAGCTACCTTTTGGATCAAATAACTGGTCTCCTGCTCGAAACTGTGCTGCCCTTTAATCCTCACTCCTGTAAAACATTGTGCCAAGCTGAAAGCCCTATAAAAACACAAGCTGTTGTTGCAGAAATATCCAAAAACCTTCCAATGCTCCTGTTTCATCTGAAGCTCTGTGATACATTGCGGTCATCAAACCAATATCAGTCATCTCACTCACACAGCTCAGAATCAAAACATTGCAGGCATTCTCAGGACATCACCACATCATCAAAGTGACATTCCCAGAGGAGCACCAAGCAGACACTCCTGGAGTGCACCGAAAGAGTCGACATCCCCAGAACAGCGCAACAGGCAAAGCTGATACTCCTCTCCTTTCGCTGCACCAGAGTGTTTCTCAGCTCACATCTGCTGCATTTGTGAGTTATGATAAATCTGTGCTCTCTCTCTCTCTCATTCTCCATCGCTTTGAGGAGAAGAGTTTCTCCCTGTTACATTAGGATACAGGGAGCAGGGTTCTGCATAAGTCACAGAGGTGAAAGGTTGGAGGTCCGTCACTCCAGGTCAGTTAACAAAAAGAAAATCTCCTTGTGGTGAAGGTTCTAAAACCTGGGATCACAGCAAAATGAGACTCCACAAGTGTCCAATTGACTTACACAGTCCATCAGAAATTGTGGAAGAGATTACCTCCATCATTAATGAGCCTGATGTTGAAACATGAACTAAAATACATTTTAAATCCTAAAAACAATTGGTGCAAGACAAAAGGACATATGTGCCACTATCATTTAAACCGGAGGCCCCTCCGAGCTGGTCTCAAGGTGGAAAATCACCTTTCTTATAAGGTGATTCTAAATCAGGACCATTCATATCTTCACGTAGCTTTAAAATAGAACAAACTGCTTCGTGCTCGAATCTGACAACGGAAAAATAAGCAAAGTTGTGAAACTTGATTCTCAAAGTCAGCCTAAAGGCAGGCTCCAGTTCGTGATGTGAAGTAATTTAGTGCTGACTTTCCTTAATGTAGAAATATTAAAAAATGCATGGTTTACCTACACATTAGAGGAATGCTTTCTTATTGGAAGCGTACAGCTTAACGTATTGTAAAAGGATCACTGGCAAGACCAAGTGCCAGAAACAAATTCATGTATTGCCGTATATTTGGCAAACAGAGCCCACAATATCAAGCTTGGACAAAGGAACATGGAACTTGCTTCCTGGCTCCCCAAAGCCTGTCAACCACCACCACCACCACTTTCTCTTGCAGTCCCTCGGGGTGAGGATACCCTGCTTTCCCCTGTGGGGTTGGGGGCGGGGATGGGGGGGGGTGGGGTTTCTGCTGTGGCAGAATGGTCCGATCGTGGAGCAGAGACTCTGCCCTTGGAGGTAGGTGGGGTGGGGGGGGGGGAACCGGATTCTGCACACTCTTTCTGCTGACAGGCTTACAAGGGCCATTCTTCTGCCCTCCTAGGGATGGCTTACTATTGTGGAGAAAGTGAGGACTGCAGATGCTGGAAAAACACAGCAGGCCAGACAGCATCCGAGGAGCAGGAGAATCGATGTTTCAGGCATAAACTCGGGGATTCCTGAAGAAGGGCTTATGCCTGAAATGTCAAATCTCCTGCTCCTCGGATGCTGCCTGGCCTGCTGTGTTTTTCAAGCACCACATTACTATTGTGGAGCTCAAGCAGAGACTTTGTTAGGAAGGACAAGGCAGCCTGCCCATAGGTGGTCATGTGACCAGTGCCTTGATATTGAGGACACTGGCCTGGGACACCCACATTGGGGTGTCTACCCTACCAGTGGACTGACAGGATTTGTTAAGGCAGTGTTGCTGCTAATTCTCCAGGGATTTCAAGTATCTGCTACACATAGTTTGTTTCTGGATCAGTGGTGCTGGAAACGCACAGCAGTTCAGGCAGCATCCAGCAAGCAGCGAAATCTACGTTTCGAGCAAAAGCCCTTCATCAGGAATATAGTCTGTGTAGTGTGGGGACTATGGTTGCTCGGTAGACCATGAGCTTGGAACTAGGTTTGAGGTTTCAGACTTCGAACACCCTGTTCCGCAGAATTCAAAGACTGATGTGTTGGAGTCGATGTTGGATTTCATC
Source organism: Hemiscyllium ocellatum (assembly GCF_020745735.1). Classification (NCBI taxonomy): domain Eukaryota; kingdom Metazoa; phylum Chordata; class Chondrichthyes; order Orectolobiformes; family Hemiscylliidae; genus Hemiscyllium; species Hemiscyllium ocellatum. The sequence goes on from NC_083436.1 coordinate 45,336,698, forward strand.
ATCAATGTCTGCTCTTACAAAGCTGTAGTTCCTGAGGTATGGGAAATGATCCACATTGTCCAGATGCTCGCTGTGAGTTTTGGTGGTCGGGGCAGAGTTGCGTGGTGAGGGCTGGTAGAGGACCTTTATTTCCTGATGTTTAGTGTGAACTGTCCCCCTCTCCAAGGCACCAGTCAGGAGTGTGATGGAATACTTCCCACTTGCCTGAACGGGTGCAGCTCCAACAATACTCAAGGAGCTCAACAATCAACCTTTCCTGTTGGTACGTCATCCATCACTTTAAATATCCACTCCCTCCATCAGTGATTCTCAGGAGCACCATCCACAACATGCAGAGCAGAGATTCACCAAGGCTTCTCTAACTGCATCTTCCAAACCCGTAACCACTTCCATCTAGTAGGACAAGGGCAGCAGATCCATGGGAACACCACCCCCTGTGAGTTCCCCTGCAAACCACTCACCATCCTGACTTGGAAATATATCGCCGTTCCTTCCCTGTCACTGAGTCAAAATCCTGGAATTCCCTCCCTAAGGGCATTGTGGGTCTACCCACAGCACATGGACTGCAGCAGGTCAAGAAGGCAGCTCACCCCCACCTTCTCAAGGGGCAACTAGGGCAACAAATGCAGCAACATTTATATCTTTAAAAAAAATGAATAACTAAATAAAACTTATCTGGATTGCAAATAAGAGCACAAACAGAGGGCTAAGAACAAATGGAATCAACCTGAAAGGAGAGCATTTCTTCACGAAACAGCAGTAAAAATGGAAGGGACAAAGCATGTTGTTATTTCACGTGGATAACACTTGCTAAAATGTTCAGTAAAGCTGTTTAATTAGTTTTATGTTTTTACAAACTTAAAAAATTGAACATTGACATATTACAATGTATGCTCAACCTTGATTTTTGGGACAGTCCAATTTGTTCGCCATCTCTGGAATCTAATCAAAGTAAATTCTATTAACTTTATTAAATTAAATATTTTTTATAATCAAATATGTAAAAACAGGGAATATGTTTATCCTAGTTATATATTCTGACAAGGCTTTTAGAGTCAGAATTGTACAGCACAGTCCAACTTGTCCATGCCAACCAGATATCCTAATCTAATCTAATTCCATTTGCCAGCACTTGGCCCATATCCCTGTAAACCCTTCCTATTCATATACCCATCCAGATGCCTTTTAAATGCTATAATTGCACCAGCCTCCACCACTTCCTCTGGCAGCTCATTCCATACACGCACCACCCTCTGTGTGAAAAAGTTGCCCCTCAGATCCCTTTTATATCTTTCCCCTCTCACCCTAAACCTATAGTTCTGGACTCACCCACTCCAGGGAAAAGACTTTGTCTATTTATCCTATCCACGCCCCTCATGATTTTATAACCTTTATAAGGTCACCCCTCAGCCTCCGACACTCCAGGGAAAACAGCCCCAGCCTGTTCAACCTCTCCCTGTAGCTCAAACCCTCCAACCCTGGCAACATCCTTGTAAATCTTTTCTGAACCCTTTCAAGTTTCACAAACATCCTTCCAATAGGAATGAGACCAGAATTGCATGCAATATTCCAACAGTGGCCTAACCAATGTCCTGTATAGCTGCAACGTGACCTCCCAACTCCTGTACTCAATACTCTGACCAATAAAGGAAAGCATACCAAACGCCTTCTTCACTATCCTATCTACCTGCGACTCCACTTTCAAGGAGCTATGAACCTGCACTCCAAGGTCTCTTTGTTCAGCAACACTCCCTAGGTCCTTACCATTAAGTATGGAAGTCCTGATCTGATTTGCTTTCCCAAAATGCAGCACCTCACATTTATCTAATTTAAACTCCTCAGCCCATTGTCCCATCTGATCGATGTCCCATTGAGTTACTACATAAAATTTCATTTTTAAATGAATAGAATTCAAATCGTTAATGTCAAATACAGTTTTTGATCAGTTCCCTGTCCCAGTTGAGGGGGATTAGGCACTCTCTTTATATATCTCTTTGCGTTGCGAGTGCTAGCTGCTCAGCAGGGGTTATTGTAACCACAAAGTACACCATGGAAACAGACCTTTCTGTCCAACTCACCCATGTGACCAGATATCCTAAATTAATCTAGGCCTATTTGTCAACTTTTGGCTCATATCCCTCTAAACCCTCCCTATTCATTTACCCATCCAGATGCCTCTTCAATGTTGTAATTGTACCAGCTTCCACCACTTCCTCTGGCAGCTCATCCATAAACTCACCACCCTCTGTGAAAAAAGTTGCCCCTTAGGTCCTTTTTAAAATCAATTACAATATTTAAAAGGCATCTGGATGGGTATATGAATAGGAAGTGTTGACAGGGATATGGGCTAAGTGCTGGCAAATGGGACTAGTTTGGATTGGGATATCTGGTTGGCATAGACGAGTTGGACCGAAGGGTCTGTTTCCATGCTGTACATCTCTATGACTCTACGCCCTCTGGTTTTGGACTAACCTACCCTGGGGAAAAGACCTTGACAATTTACCCTACCTATGCCTTTCATGATTTTACAAACTTCTATAAGGTCACCCTCAGCCCCCAATGATTATGGGAAAATAACCCTAGCCCATTGAGCCTCTCCCTATAGCTCAAACCCTCCAACCTTATCTTGAAATGGTAGCTGGAGAGTTACTCTGTCTACACTTCCTGAAACGTACGGATCTTTATGACATGTGCTCACACAGCCTATTTTTGTCGGGACAGTATTGTTTGTGCAGACTCACTGTAGACACGGCACTACATTATTGGTGTAATGTGACCAAGCCACCTGTTAATGGTCTATTCCAATAAAAGGAGACTGACTGTAAAGCAGCTGCAACAATTCACATCTCTGCATCGATTTCCCAGAAGGGACGCCCCATGTACCAACTACAATTTGCATCTATGCAGCACCAAAACATCCTGAGGTGCTCTGTGAGAACATCATCAGACAAAACCTGACACCAAGCCAGAAGGGATATTGGAGCAAGTGATCAAAAGCTTAGTCAAAGTGTCATGTTTTAAAAGTGTCTTAAAGGGGGAGAGAGATGCAGAGTGTTAGGGAGAAAACTCTATGCTCTAGTCCCCCTACAGACACAGGAGCCAAAAATACAATCTGCTACATCAAATAGGCCAGTACTAAGGGAGTGCTGCACTGTCAGAGATGTGAAGACTTGATACTGAGGCCCTGTTTGCTCAGAGACAAATGCCAATAGATCCTGCAGCTCCTTTTCACAGAAGAGCAGGATATCATCGGGCCCTCAATCACCACTAAAACAGAATCTGGTCATTATTACATTGCTATTCAAGACAACTTTGCTTATTGCAAATTGACTATCAGGTTTGCCAAATTACAGCATGCCAACATTTCAAAAGTGCTTAATTGGTTTTGCTTTTAAAAGGCTTTGAAATGTCCTGAGGTTACAAAAAGTGCTTTATAAATGCAAGTCTCATTTCCTGGAAGGTCTCTTCTGAGAGTTTGCTGAAACTGCTATATATCTGTAGCACACAAGAACTCTGCCTGATGAATGTTCAGTTAAAACAACTGCTTCACTTCCTAGTTTCACTCTCCTCTGCGTTATTAAACACAAATCAATAGAAGTGCAATTTCAATATAGCAGAGAATACTCTATCAACCCAAACACATTTCCTGATTGCCACTTGCATGAAAAAGGCCAGTGAATTCTTAAAAGCAAATAATGGAGGAGAATGCAAATTATGAAGGCGGCATTAAATTTCCAATTTCCACTTCCTATCTTACAGCGACTCATTGACATTAGGACACAAGTTAAAAGGAAACATGAAGGTGAAGATGCTTTTTTTAGGAAATTAGAACACTTTATAGTGACATCACCTCTGATTTCCACACTGCTACCACTTGTGCAGCACCCCACCCCCCACGCACGCGCGCACATACACACACATTTACTCTCTTCCCCAGGGGCCCCATAAATGGTGATATAGACTGGTCTGATTTCAAACAGTGTCACATCATTTACACTGACTGAGCTAGGAATCAGGAAAAACCCTTCACCTGTTGATACCTTGCAGCAGCGTTGTCTTTCGTGAAGGTTTACCCTGCAGTTACCACAGTAATCAAGGGGTTGGCATTTTTCTGGCATTGCAACATTGAATGCTTCAGCACAAAACCAAGTGAAGGCAAGCCCCACTTCCACACATACACTCCCAAAACCACCCTCTAGTACTTCCCATACAAAAATACATAAACTTAATGTGTACTTGCTTATGCAGATTATCGAACTAACTCATTGATAATACTGTAGATCCTCTGCATCCGTAAAATCACGAATTATGAATTCACCTGTCCACACCAAATAAGTAAAAACAAAAAATCAACATCTGCAAACAACATTTCCGTATCAACAATACTTTCAACCGATAATTTCATCGTTCATGGGATTCTCAGGAATGCTGAAATATGACTGCATTACTTAAAATAAGCAACACCAAAATACCTCCAACTTTAAGAATGGTTCGGAAGAGTCAGACTTGAAACATTAACTGTTTCTTTCCCTGCACAGAAGTTGCCAGACCGGAGTTTCTCTAGTGTTCTGTTTTTTCTATCTGAAATAAACAAAGAAAACGTACAGCCCAGGAACAGGCCCTTCTGCCCTCCAAGCCTGAGCCAATCCAAATTCACTGTCTAAACCTGTCGCAAAACCCCCAAGGATCTGTAACCCTCTGCTCCCCACCTACGTGTGCATCTGTCCAGACGCATCTTAAATGAATCTACCGTGCCTGCCTCTACCACCTCTGCTGGCAATGCGTTCCAAATGCCCACCACCCTCTGTGTGAAGTACTCTCCACATGTATCCCCCTTAAACTTTTCACCTCTCACCTCAAACACGTGACCTCTCGTTACTGAATCCTTCACCCTGGGGAAAAGTTTATCTCTATCCACCCTGTCTATACCCTTCATGATTTTGTAAACCTCAATCAGGTCCCCCCTCAATCTCCTTTTCTCTAAAAAAAAATCCTAACCTATTCAACTTCTCTTCATAGCTAGCACCTTCCATACCAGGCAATATCCTTGCAAACCTTCTCTGCATCCTCTCCAAAGTATTCACGTCCATTTGGTAATGTGGCGCCCAGAACTGTACACAATATTCTAAATGCGGCCGAACCAACATCTTGTACAATTTTAACATGACCTGCCATCTCTTATACTCAATAGCTCGTTCAATGAAGGCAAGCATACTAAATGCCTTCTTGACCACTCTCGCCATCTGTACAGCCACCTTCAGGGTACAATGGACCTGAACTCCCAGATCTCTCTGCTCATCGTTTCCCAAGGCTCTTACATTTACAGTACAGTTCGCTCTAGAATTAGACCTTCCAAAATGCAACACCTCACATTTGCCTGGATTGAACTCCATCTGCCACTTTTCAGCCCAACTCTCCAGTCTATATTCTTTTGTATTCTTTGACAGTCCCTTATGCTTTCTGCTACTCGACCACTTTGCATCATCTGTCAACTTACTGATCAGACCACCATTACCCTCTTCCAGATCATTTTGGTATATCACAAAGAACAGTGGCCCCAACACTGACCCCTGTGGAACACCACTGGTCACCTTTTTCCATATCAAGAAACTCCCTTCAATTACTACTGTCTCCTGTTGCTCAACCAGTTCTTTATCCACCTAGCTAGAACCCCTGCACACCATGTGACTTCACTTTCTCCATTAGTTTATCATGGGGAACCTTATCAAATGCCTTGCTGAAGTCCACGTATGTGACATCAACAGCCATTCCTTCATCTATCAACTTGGTCACTTCCTCAAAGAACTCAAGTTTGTAAGCACGAGCTCTCCCACTCAAAACCAAATTGCTGATCACTGATAAGCCCATTCTCTTCCAAATATAAATAGATTCTATCCCTCAATACCTTCTCCAGCAACTTTCCCACCACTGATGGCAGGCTCACCGGTCTGTAGTTACCTGGAATATCCCATCTACCTTTCTTGTACAGGGGGACAACATTGGCATCTCTCCAATCCTCCAGCACTTCACGTGTTTAAGGATTCTACAAAGATATGTTAGGGCCCTAGCTATTTCCTCTCTCATCTCCCTCAGCAATCTGGGATAGATCCCATTTGGTCTTGCCCAACTTAACATCCTTTAGCCTACCCAACACATCCTCCCTCCTTATGTCAACGTGATCCAGAGTAAACAAACTTCTGTCTCTAATCTCAACACTCAACATGTCCCTCTCTTCAATGAACACTGATGCAAAGTAATCATTGAGAATCTCACCCATTTTCTCTGGTTCAATACACAACCTTCCTTCGTTATCCTTTAGTTGGCCAACCCTTTCTCTAGTAAAAAATGAGGTTTGCAGATGCTGGAGATCACAGCTGAAAATGTGTTGCTGGTCAAAGCACAGCAGGTCAGGCAGCATCTCAGGAATAGAGAATTCGACGTTGCGAGCATGATGAAGGGCTTATGCTCGAAACGTCGAATTCTCTATTCCTGAGATGCTGCCTGGCCTGCTGTGCTTTGACCAGCAACACATTTTCAACCCTTTCTCTAGTCAACCTCTTATATATGAATAAAAGGCCTTTGGATTCTCCTTAATTCTGCTCACTCAAGTTATTTCATGATCCCTTTTGCCCGCTTGATTCCTTGTTTAAGATTGGTCCTTCTCTCCCGACATTCCTTCAGGGCCCGTTCTGTTCTCAGCTGCCTAGACCTTTTCCTTTTGGCTAGTCGCAGTTTCTCCTGTCATCCAGAATTGTGGTCAGATCTCCAACAGCTGCAGCTCTTCATTTTATTTAAAAATGGTAGACCAGTTATTGCTTTGATACAGTAACCCCACGACCAATCATTTCTAGATCACAAGTCTCAAAATTGGCACATGTTCCCCCCAGCTGCAAATGTGTTGCTGGTTAAAGCACAGCAGGTTAGGCAGCATCCAAGGAATAGGAAATTCGACGTTTCGGGCATAAGCCCTTCATCAGGAATGGTCCCCCAGCAAAGCAACTTCTCACATGACAGGAAGACAGGAGGCCAGGCTGGGATTGAACCCGGGTCCCTGGCACTGTGAGGCAGCAGTGCTAACCACCGAGCCACTGTGGCCAAACATCAATTACTGGTTAAGCAAATTTTAAAGTGAAATTGATTGCCTCTGTTGCAGGGCAGCTGGTTGTCATGTCTGTCACACCCGCCACTCCAGCCCCATTCAGCTCTGAAGGTTCATACCAAGCTCAAAATGTTCACTATTTCTCTACCCACAGGTGCTGCCACACCTGCTGAGTTTCTCCAACAATTTCTGGGGTTGGTTTTCATTTCAGAGGATCCATTTTGTGGAGGCACAAAAGACACTGTTCAAAAAGATTCTACATGAACATTATAAGAAAACATGATGGAATTGAGGTCAATGTGTAACATAACTGATTTGTGAGTAAAAAATGAGGTCTGCAGATGCTGGAGATCACAGCTGCAAATGTGTTGCTGGTCAAAGCACAGCAGGTTAGGCAGCATCTCAGGAATAGAGAATTCGACGTTTCGAGCATAAGCCCTTCATCAGGAATAAGAGAGAGAGAGCCAAGCCGGCTAAGATAAAAGGTAGGGAGGAGGGACTAGGGGGAGGGGCGATGGAGGTGGGATAGGTGGAAGGAGGTCAAGGTGAGGGTGATAGGCCGGAGTGGGGTGGGGGCGGAGAGGTCAGGAAGAGGATTGCAGGTTAGGAGGGCGGTGCTGAGTTGAGGGAACCGACTGAGACAAGGTGGGGGGAGGGGAAATGAGGAAGCTGGAGAAATCTGAATTCATACCTTGTGGTTGGAGGGTTCCCAGGCGGAAGATGAGGCGCTCCTCCTCCAGCCGTCGTGTAGTTGTGTTCTGCCGGTGGAGGAGTCCAAGGACCTGCATGTCCTCGGTGGAGTGGGAGGGGGAGTTAAAGTGTTGAGCCACGGGGTGATTGGGTTGGTTGGTTCGGGCGGCCCAGAGGTGTTCTCTGAAGCGTTCCGCAAGTAAGCGGCCTGTCTCACCAATATAGAGGAGGCCACATCGGGTGCAGCGGATGCAATAGATGATGTGTGTGGAGGTACAGGTGAACTTGTGGCGGATATGGAAGGATCCCTTGGGGCCTTGGAGGGAAGTGAGTGTGGAGGTGTGGGCGCAAGTTTTACATTTCCTGCGGTTGCAGGGGAAGGTGCCGGGGGTGGAGGTTGGGTTGGTGGGGGGTGTGGGGACCACTCCCTTCGTGACTCCCTTGTCAGATCCACACCCCCCACCAACCCAACCTCCACCCCCGGCACCTTCCCCTGCAACCGCAGGAAATGTAAAACTTGCGCCCACACCTCCACACTCACTTCCCTCCAAGGCCCCAAGGGATCCTTCCATATCCGCCACAAGTTCACCTGTACCTCCACACACATCATCTATTGCATCCGCTGCACCCGATGTGGCCCCTCTATATTGGTGAGACAGGCCGCTTACTTGCGGAACGCTTCAGAGAACACCTCTGGGCCGCCCGAACCAACCAACCCAATCACCCCGTGGCTCAACACTTTAACTCCCCCTCCCACTCCACCGAGGACATGCAGGTCCTTGGACTCCTCCACCGGCAGAACACAACTACACGACGGCTGGAGGAGGAGCGCCTCATCTTCCGCCTGGGAACCCTCCAACCACAAGGTATGAATTCAGATTTCTCCAGCTTCCTCATTTCCCCTCCCCCCACCTTGTCTCAGTCGGTTCCCTCAACTCAGCACCGCCCTCCTAACCTGCAATCCTCTTCCTGACCTCTCCGCCCCCACCCCACTCCGGCCTATCACCCTCACCTTGACCTCCTTCCACCTATCCCACCTCCATCGCCCCTCCCCCTAGTCCCTCCTCCCTACCTTTTATCTTAGCCGGCTTGGCTCTCTCTCTCTTATTCCTGATGAAGGGCTTATGCTCGAAACGTCGAATTCTCTATTCCTGAGATGCTGCCTAACCTGCTGTGCTTTGACCAGCAACACATTCATAACTGATTTGTGGCTAGCTACTGGAATAGAAGTAGATACAGACAAGAAAAGGGGTTAGAGATCAGGGTTAAACAGGACTGCTAAGCAATTATTTGTTTTTTTCTCCAGATAACAACTGTTGAAATGAATTATTCCAAACTAATACTACATCAACTGTGATTTCAAACAATTATTGTACACAGTTAATGAAACATCCATCCAAAAACATGTCACAGACACAAAACAAAAAGCAATCACACTGGAACAATGTGTTTAAATGTTACAATGATAAGAAAGATTGTTCATTCAACCAAAAAAAAAGGTTACTTTGCAGTTGCCACACACATCAATTGTGGATCATATTTCTTCAAAATTCAGCCTTTTCATAAATTCAGGCGAGTGAACCATACCCTTTCTTAATTTCCTAACAGACAGAAGACTCATTGCTCCAAAACAATTCCCACAGAATCCTAAGCAAACATCAGCTCCATGAAAACACTGCAGTCCAGGCAAAGACTGAGGCCAATGCCCATTTGATTCCCAAGCATAGCTTTGAGTGATTTGAGGTTTCAAGCAGCTGCAAGTTAACAATCCAGAATAAAATCCTGGTTCACTGAGTGACCCTTAACGTGTAAAAAACCCATTCTACCTCCACTCAGGCTTTCAGAGACCTAAAGGGGGCCATTCAGCCCTTCGTGCCTGCATTGACTCCTCTTCCACAACAATTGCTCCTTTCTTTTTCAAGTATACATTCATTTTCATTCTAAATTCTACATCACCATCCAGAGTGCACAAACTCCCCTTTGGTTCTTTCATCCTAAATACCATTCCTCTCACACCTGCTGTTAGAAATGGTTTCTCCCTGGGAACTCATTTTGAAATGATCTGATGCAAAACCCACTTGAATTGAACACAAAGCCAGCATTCAAACCTAAAACTCTTCTATACTGGAACACATGATCCAGGTGGCCATTAAACACTTCAGCAAGCTGCTGTTCATATGTCTGACAATTTTCTGAAGTTCCATGTACCATATGAAAATTCAACAGAGCCATTGTATTTCAATGGCAAAAAGATTCATTTGATGTAGAGTTAAAAGCAACTTCCCTTTTCAAACAACACCTGTGACAAGGCACTGCTGGACAGAGGCAGCTTGTAAGTGGAACACCAAGTGGTAATCCACCCATCTATTGAAATTGTCACGGTTGCTTTTTCTTCTCCCAAACCCCAGTACATTGACCAATCACACAAAGGTAAGGGAAATTTATTCTGCAGTAACCATCTATAAGCAGCCAGGCTGTGAATCTCCCCCTTCACAGCAGCACAGTGATGATGGTGTGGGTGTAACCCACCAACAATGTCAAACACTGTCTCCTGTGAGTGGGTCAGCGGTTACTCCAGGAGAAGTTCCAGTGCCCTCCTGCACACACAGCATCCAGAAGTATCTTTCTAAAGAAGCTGTTCTCTGCATTATCGCGAGGAATAGGTCACATAGGGAGCCATCTGCACCTGTCCCAACCTGCCAACTATACATGAGAGTCAGCTCCTTCCTCCTCCTCAGTCTCAAGGGGAGGGGAGGGGAGGTAAGGTACTTCTATGCGCACACGCAATTCCCATGTTAGTGTCATACAGTCACTATATGATTGGGTTTCCATTTTGCTTCCGGCCCTTTTTCCAATGGCCTAAATTACTGACATACAATTCGCCTGCCTCTACCCTCCTAACCTAACAAAAAAAAAATCAGGTTAGATCGGACAACAGAAACAGATGATTAAGGGAAGAATGGCAGCTGATGGATATCTGAGACACGAGCAAAAACAAAAATGCAAACGCTCATCAGGATCCTTTGAGAGGGAGACTAAGAAACAAAAGCGGGGGGGTGGGGCAGGGGATGGATGTGGGGCATGGGGTGGAGGTGCATGCAGCAGGGGGAGGAGGAGGACAGGGCCAGTGCAAGTGAGCAAGACAACAAACATGCTCAATTTAAACCGTTGTGGCGGCTTGTATTCACCTGTGGTGTTTTTCCTAGTTGTTTTGCTTTTATTTCTGTTTGAAAACAAACCATTTGCTCAAAGCTTAACCAGTACTTTAACCAGAACACACCTCAACAGCTTGGGAAAAGTCTGTGTTGATACAGGTTTGCTCTCCAGGGCTCATGATCTCAACACGTCACAGCATGAACCAGCAGCATTTACTGAAATATGGCACTCTCGACTGTCACATCCAGTGAGAATCCCTACAGTATCTGGTGCATGTATGTACATAGCTCTCCTCTTTGAAGATGCTCCTCAAACCTGGAGTAATCTTTTATCCACTTATGCTAACATCTCTTGGCTCAGGATCAAATAGTTACTGATAATTCTTCCGAGAAACATCTTGGGATGTTTTACTGCATTGAACGCTCTAAATTGCTCTAAGTGCAGCAGCAATCAGAATTTGAGTTAAGCTACAAAACTGGTCACACGTAGTCAGCACCTCTCAAATACTCCTTAGAAGAAGAAGAAATTTCCACTGCATTAAGATTTAAAATATTTTCAGAATTCTGCAGCATGCCCTTGTCCAGGAACCTGACAAACTCATGTTTCAAACAGCTGTAATTAGCATTTTTCAACCATATACTGCAAATCAAATCAGGAAGTGGTTTAAGGAAGAGTTACAATTTGTAAAGAGGATGACAACTATTTAGTGCTTTACGAAAGAGAAAGCTTTCCGAATAGAATCTGACAAACGTTTGAAGGTAAGGAATTATCAAAATTCTCATCTGCAGAATTTGGAGTGAAGAATATAGACAGTAGGACCAGAACTGTGTTGAACAGATGCTGAATTACATAGCAAAAGACTTGGAGATTTACATTGGGTAATTTGGAATATGAAAATTTAGTATAAATATCAGTTTCCACCTTTCTCTACTGGATTCTGACCTTGTCTGGAAGCCATCTTCCCCCTTGAGCTGGACTGACCCACAAAAGAAAACATTTTGTGTGCCCACCTTGTCAAGATTATTCACAATCTTGACATATTTCAACCAGGTCACCCCTCACTCCTCTAAATTCCAGCAGAAACAGGGGAAAGGAGATCAGAGAATATGAAGTATAAAAATTATAATGGGGGGAGTTGCCCATAAAATTTAAATGATTATCATCCATTGAGACATAAAGATTGAACTCCACCTCCTTTAAACCACAGGGAATCATTTCAACAAGCTCAACACTTTTAGTGAATCATTGCCTATGCTCACTAGAAACCAAACCACACTTTCCAAAGCAGCAGGGAGTTGCTGCATTCCAAGCTAATACAGGACAAGTGCAGAGCATCCAACACACTATCAGTTTCAGAATCTGAGAGATGCCCCTTTCATCAGTGCAACCACCAGCTACTTCCCACTGGAACTGCAAGCAAATCCAAATCTTAATACAAGACAGTCACTAATATATCCAATAGGGAGCTCAGGAGAACCACCTCAACCAGAGTGTGTAAGAATGCGAATTCATTCCCAATGAGTGGTTAAGGTGAATCATATTGATACATTTAAGAGAAGCTGGATGAAACATGAAGAAGGAGGGGGGAAATATTGGAGATGACTGGAAGAGATAAGAGGAAGCAGCTCCGGCTTGGAGCAGATGGAAAAAGACAGTTCCTGTGCTTTAATTTCTGTTCATTGCTTCACAGAAGCATAACCATCTGACACACAACCATTCTGTTATCTCTAATGCAATCCTATCCCGAGCTGTATCAGTCAATCATTGCAATTGTAGTTTACAGATATTCAAAACAACCCAGCAACATACCTTCAGTAGTTTGAGGGGTATACCTGACGGGGACACATCATTATCACTGTCACCATTGGGGGCGTTCTCCCAACTCTGGGCGAGTCGAAGATACCCTTCAAGCACGGTGGCACAGTGGTGGGCGGCACGGTGGCACAGTGGTGGGCGGCATGGTGGCACAGTGGTTAGCACTGCTGCCTCACAGCGCTTGAAGACCCGGGTTCAATTCCCGACTCAGGCGACTGACTGTGTGGAGTTTGCACGTTCTCCCCGTGTCAGCGTGGGTTTCCTCCGGGTGCTCCGGTTTCCTCCCACAGTCACAAAGATGTGCGGGTCAGGTGAATTGGCCATGCTAAATTGCCCGTAGTGTTAGGTAAGGGGTAAATGTAGGGGTAGGGGTATGGGTGGGTTTCGCTTCGGCGGGTCGGTGTGGACTTGTTGGGCCGAAGGGCCTGTTTCCACACTGTAAATCTAATCTAATCAAGTAGCACGGGGGAGGGGCCAAAGCTGCACTGGGACATTACAAATCAACCGCTCACTCAATGTCATCAAGGAAAAAAATGAGCTGTTTTTAATTTGGCTGACAGACAGATAGGAATGGGATTGAAAAATGTAACGATCCTTTTTGGCCAATGAAAGCAGGCTGAGGAGTGACCACCTCAGGTTGATGGGTGCAAATCCTCACTTGTGCAAGATCTCATCAGGAAACACCAAAAATGGAACAGTTTCCCAAATGAATGCGGCGGATGGGGAAAGAGGAATGGATTTTAGTCACGGTTGCATTCAAACAAGAATTTTAATTAAGTGAGTTGTAGATCATACAGAATAGATAATTACACTCTTCCTTTTAAAAAAAGCACTTTAATGAAGGTTACTGTTTAACAAGACTTCTGATTGTATGATCAAAACCATGCACACAAAGTAGTTTCTTGCAGCAATTGCTGGCTGATCCACATGATCCAGTTGGTTTTACACCTGTACATTCCACCCAGTGTATTTTAATGGCATGGTGGCCAGCAGTGAGGCAGGAGGCACAATGGAGCACAATCAATACAAACCTTTTGGCAAAGCGAGCTGATTTACCCAAACAAACTCAACAATGGGAATTTATGATAAAGCAACTCAGATACATTAAACATTTCAAGGAATTGGATAGAAAAGTCATTCAACTTTGCAGATTCCTGCTGTTTTGCAACATCACAAGAATATTACCAGACCAATTTGCAACAAGTACAAGCGATTAAAACAAAACTAGGAAATCTCCAGGAACATCACTACATTGGCAAACTTCATCAGTGAGTCATGTCATTGGCTGAGCACCAGATCTGGATCAATTTAGCAGCAAGACAGACTTCACCACTGAGTGAGTTAGTCCACTGAGAGCAAAGTCAAATTCTAAACTTCAAGCAAGCTGCACATAACCCAGAGTCGAGATGTACAGGCTACCTGATCGCAAAGTATAACTAAAATAACAATAAAAAAAGGCCAATTAATTACGACGTTGACTTAACTTGTAGGTGCACAAAAAGCAGAAATCAATAAAGCTGTTTAAAAAAAAATCCTCAACCTTGAACTCATTGACTAACAATTGATGGTTTCTTTCAGGCATATTAGTCAGTCATTCAGCATTCTGAGTCACTTAGATGGTACTGGGGGTGAGCCCTGATTTAAAAGTGGGTAATCAATAAAGTGAGAGTGAAGACTGGGTCAGGAAGTGAGCAGCGTACATGAGCTGTTTAATTTTACCACTGCCGAGCACATGGTAATGTATTTCATTGCAACAAGGCCAAGTGGAATTGAAACTACCAACAAAATCTCAGATTTCACAAGAGCATAGTCACACCCACTAAAAGAAAATATCAAGTCTAATGCTATTCTTAGTTACTTGAAGCAGCTCACACTGCAATAATCAGAAACAAGGGCATGGGTTTTTCCAACGATGGGAGTCATTTGCTAATATTTAGTTGCAAATACTTCAAAATTCATATGCAGTCAATTTCTTAATTAAAAGTGTGCAAAACATTTTAAAAGAATTGATTAATCTCTACAACCTTTAAAATTGAAGATTGGACAAACCAGCTTCTCTCGAACTCTCAATGTGACCTACATTACTCTAATTTCTGTGCAGCAACAAAAGTCACATTGAAGTCAGCCAGAGCGGGTGCTGATTAATGCCATCTTGATAATAAGGGGGAACCCTGTCTGTCATCTTAGCTGGACTTAAAAAGGTCCCACACTCACTATTTGGAAAAGGAAAAGAGAGTTCTACCCATTCTCCCACGCACTAGAAGTCCTGGCCAAAATTTATTCCTCAAACATTTAAAAAAAAACAAATTAGGCGGTCATCACATTACTGGGATTTTGCTGTGTACAGATTGGCTGCCACATTTCCTACGAAACAGCAGCAAGTACCAAAGATCAACACTGGCTGTAAAGTGATCTGAGACATCATGTCACCCTGAAAAGCACAAGATGTGTTCTCTCGCTAACTTAAGCAAATGACATATTAACCTCATAATCCTCCAAGATCAGACAATTCCAACTTCGAACAAATTCTGGATTTTTATTGCTCCAGATGTCAGGGCCCACATTTTTCTCTTATCAGTACCTCTTTTTTTTGAGCTACTTTAGGCATTGGAGATGATTTCCTCAAATTCCAGCAGCAGCATTTACTGTTTTATATGCTGTTGCATTGTTTTGGAACTTTGGAGGGAAAAAAACGTTAAAACAACACACTGTTAAAAGGGAGAGAGAGAGAAAGAAATCCACACTGCTGACAGAGCACTGAACCTGCACAGTTACTGCCTTTGCTGTTTGAATTCATTTATCGCTGGACTCAGAGTGCATCTGGGAAAGTTAACCAACAGTGAAATTCACAACTGATCTTGGAGAAACCTGTTTGGGAGAGGTCACAGCACAGAAACAGATCAGTGAACATTTGTAAGTGTGGCCTTACAGTAAGTCTGCAGTAGTGAGTAGAGTGGGTTTTCTTGATAATATGTCTTATTGAGATATATCTCTTGATTAAACTTAAAAATATATGCCATAAGTATCAAGTTAGCCTGGACCAATAGAGGATTGGAAGAAGCAAAAATGGCCTTCCGTAGAGTGATATACTCTTCTTGTCAGACGTGGGAGTTTAGGGAGAGTTTACGTGCCACTGACAATTATATCTGCAATTAATGCCATTGGTTGCAAATCCTATCAGATCAAATGGATCGGTTGGAGAGACAGTTAGAGGCAATGAGAAATTTACAAGAGCAAGGGGATGTGATGGATGGCAGTTATAGGAAGGGAGAAAAGTTGCAGATATAGTCACATAGATGGGGTAACTCCAGGAAAGGTAAGACAGATAGGCAGGTAGGGCAGGAGTCTTCAGTGGCTATCCCCATTTCAAACAAGTATGCTGTGTTGGAAAATGTAGGGGGTGATGGGTTTTCAGGAAAACGTAGCAAGATTAGCCAAGTTTCTGGTATCAAGACTGGCTCTAATGCAAGAACGGCTACGTCGGGTTCCAAAAGATCAATTGTGTTAGGGGACTCTCTAGTCCAAGGCACAGAAAACAGAAGTCAAACAGTCAGGGACAAAGCAGAGAAGAAGGTAGGACTGATAAATTAAACTGCATTTATTTCAATGCAAGAGACCGAACAAGGAAGGCAGATGAATTCAGGGCATGGTTAGAAACATGGGACTAGGATATTATCGCAATTATAGAAACATGGCTCAGGGATGGACAGGACTGGCAGCTTAATGTTCCAGGATATAAGCAGCAACCTTGATTCAAATCCAAGTCACGACAGTAATTGCTCTATCTGCCCCAGTTTTATGGGGGGGCGCGGTGGCACAGTGGTTAGCACTGATGCCTCACAGCGCCACAGACCCGGCTTTAACTCCCACCTCAGGAGTGCCACAAGGATCGGTGCTGGGTCCACTACTTTTCAACATTTAAATAAATGATTTGGATGTGAGCATAAGAGGTACAGTTAGCAAGTTTGGAGATTACACCAAAATTGGAGGTGTAGTGGACAGCGAAGGAGGTTACCTCAGATTACAACGGGATCTTGATCAGATGGGCCAATGGGTTGAGGGGTGGCAGATGGAGTTTAACTTAAATAAATGTGAGGTGCTGCATTTTGGGAAAGCAAATCAGAACAGAACTTATACACTTAACGGTAAGGTCCTGGGGAGTGTGGCTGAACAAAGAGACCTTGGAGTGCAGGTTCATAGCTCCTTGAAAATGGAGTCACAGGTAGATAGGACAGTGAAGTCGGCATTTCATATGCTTTCCTTTCTTGTTCAGCGTACTGAGTACAGGAGTTGGGAGGTCATGTTGCAGCTGTACAGGACATTGGTTAGGCCACTTTTGGAATATTGCGTGCAATTCTGGTCTCCTTCCTATTGGAAGGATGTTGTGAAACTTGAAAGGGTTCAGAAAAGATTTACAAGGATGTTGCCAGGGTTGGAGGATTTGAGCTATTGGGAGAGGTTGAATAGGCTGAGGTACAATTGCAACATTTAAGAGGCATTTGGATGAGTGTATGAATAGGAAGGGTTCGGAGGGATGCGGGCCAGGTGCTGGCAGGTAGGACTAGATTGGGTTGGGATATCTGGTTGTGTTGGGTCGGCATGGACAGGTTGGACCGATGACTCTGTTTCTAGAGAGTCATACATCTGTATGACTCTCTGGCTCGATGACTGTATTGAGTGTCAGATGGATTCTGTGCTTGAGTGGATGGTGAACCCTGACTCAGCGATGAGAGGCTTCCCCTGTGAGCCACAGCTCACACCAAAAGCTGTTGCTGAATTGGTTGCAAGTAGAGAGCAAAAAAAAATCACTTCATTCAACACCATTCCTGGACAAAGCAGAGAGGCTCAAAATATTGACCGCAAATGAAAATACTCTTCCCTCAAAGGCAGGCTGCTCGGTGAAATGTGCATCATTCTGAGCTCGGAAATCTATATGCCCTCTATCTCAACTTGAGGCATGTGACTGTTTATGAAAGGGACTCAAGATTGGATCATCTCTAAAATAGTATCCAAGCCTCTGAAGATTCTAAAGATTACCCACATTCTGGAAAGCTGCTTCAGTCGTTTTCTATTCATAGAGGTGACCCACAGAATAAATCTTTTAATTACAGATCAGTTCCTCTGCAACTGCACCGGATTAAATCACATTGAGAAACTGCTTCTGAAGCATGATCATGACATGGAGACTATTCACTGGAAACCCAGCAAAGTTGTGCAGTTAGCAATTTCGTATGTCACTGAGAAAGCACTAACCTGGGGCAGTGTGGCCTAATGCTGTAAATTGAGAGCAATATTTACAAGTAGAAAGCTGCCTTGGATCCAAGCTAGACTTTCAAATGGTATTTGGAACTTCTTCAGAAAATAAACAAAGTAAATAGCTGCACTTTTCAGAACCTAGTTCTTAAGAATCATAAACAGAACAGATTTCCCTCTTCCCAGGGAATGATTAGATTAGATTACTTACAGTGAGGAAACAGGCCTTCGGCCCAACAAGTCCACACCGACCCACCAAAGCGCAACCCACCCATACCCCTACATTTACCCCTTACCTAACACTACGGGCAATTTAGCATGGCCAATTCACCTGACCCGCACATCTTTGGACTGTGGGAGGAAACCGGAGCACCCGGAGGAAACCCACGCAGACACGGGGAGAACGTGCAAACTCCACACAGTCAGTCGCCTGAGGCGGGAATTGAACCCGGGTCTACAGGCACTGTGAGGCAGCAGTGCTAACCACTGTGCCTCAATGATGATCAGGATGAGATCAAAACTAAAGGATGCACTTTTAAAATGGCACTTCCATGACAATGAAACATCTTAGATTAGGCAAAAGGGGAGTGAAGCAGTCAGATTTTGACACAGAACGGTATTGACATTTTATGATGTGCAGCTGGTGTTGGACTGGGCTGGACCAAGTTACAAATCACACAACACCAGGTTAAAGTCCAACATGCTTATATGTAACCTGGTGTTTTGTGATTTTTAACATTGAGATTTTAATATAGGCAAACAAAAGCACTGTCAGAGTTTGGTCTTAAAGAATGTCTTAACGAAGGGAGAGGTGGAGGGAGTCAGGGAGGAGATTCCAGAGGCAAGCTGAAGGCATGGCTGCCAATACCACAGGATTCCGCTGCATCTCTTGCAGTGTGCCAAATAATTTTACCATAAACAGCTTTTTAATGTAAAAAAAATTAAAACTTTGAAGGTGATCCAAACACAAAGACTTTTTATGGCATGACCCCTTTCATATTCAAGAAACTCAAATCCTCAGGGAACAAATGGTAGCTATGTTCATTCTAGGCACTCAATGCCAAATTTTCTTTTATTTGGTTCATGAGATGAGTGTATCACTAGCTAGGCCAGCATTTACTGCCAATCCCTAGTTACCCTTGAGAAGGTGGTAGTGAGCTGCCTTCTTGAACCACTGCAGTCCATGCACTAGAGGGTGACCCAAAGTGCTGTGTAGGAGGAAATTCTGGGAGTTTTGAACCAGCAATACTAAAGGGATGGTGATAGATTTCCAAGTTAGCATGGCGAGTAGCTTGAAAGGGAACTTGCAGGGCGTGGTGTTCCCATGTACCTGCTGCCTTTGTCCTTCTGGATGGAAGTGGTCATGGGTTAAGGCTCCGTCCAAGGAGCTCTGGTGAATTTCTGCACTGCATCCTGTAAACAGTTCACACTGTTGTCACTGGAGATCAGTGGCAGAGAAACAATTTTGGCAAGTTGTGGATGTGGTGCCCATCAAGTGGGTTCTTGGTGGTGTCAAGCTTGTTGAGTGTTATTGGAGCTGCCCTTATCCAGTCAAGTGGAGTATATTCCATCACACTGCTGACTTGTGCCTTGTCGATAGTGGACAATCTTTGGAGAGTCAGGAGGTGAGTTACTCACTGCGGTATTCCCAGCCTCTGACCGGCTCTTGTTGCCACGGTGTTTATGTGGTGAGTCCAGTTGAGTTTCTGGTCTATGATAATCCCAACGATGTTATTTGTCATGAATTCAGTGAAGGTGCTGTCAATGAATACCAAGGCAACATTAAAAACTGGATATTGTTGCATTTACACAAGGACTGCTTCAGTATCTGTGGAGTTGTGAATGGTGTGGAATACTGTGCAATGATTGACATTCATCCCTACTTCTGACCTTATGATGGAGAAAAGGTCATTGATGAAGCAGCTGAAGATAGTGGGGCTGAGGAATAAGCAAAGGGCTTTTGTCATGGAATAGTAGTGACCCTGACTTGGAGCCAGGAGGTCTGCGTTCAAGTCCTACCCAAGCCAGAGGAGTGTAATAGCATCTGACCGGGCTGATTAGAAAATATATACCCGGAGAAACTCCTATAGAGATGTCCTGAAGCTGAACTGACTGACCTCTCACAAACACAACCATCTTCCTTTGTGTCAGGTATGATTCCACCCTGTGAAGACTTTGCCCTAATTCCCACTGATTCCAGCTTTGCTTGGGCTCCTTGATTCCATACCTGATCAAATATGGCTTTGATGACAAGGGCTGCACTTTGTCCTCCCCTATGGAATGCAGCTCTTCTGTCCATGTTTAAATTAAAGCTATAATGAGATCAGGAGCTGCACGGCCCTAGAAGAATCCACACTGAGCATGTTATTGCTAAGTAGGTTCACCTTGATAGCAATATTAATGACACCTTCCATCACTTTACTGATGATCAAGAGTAGATTGATGCAACAGTAATTGGTTGGGATGGATTTGAGTCACTTTTTGGTAATTTTCCACATTGTCAGGTAAATGCCAGAGTTGCAGCTGTACTGGAACAGCTTGGCTTGTGGAGTTAATTCCACCTACACTACTATGCAGTATTGTTCAACAGTGCTTCTCTAACATTTCAGGCTATTTTTTCCATTGTTTTATTTTTTCTTAAATACTTCTTCATGGGTTATCAGGCATTATAGTGGGAATTATAAAACAGATTGATAAAATCTTGGGAATGGAAGCACTGACAAACCAACATGATGCAAAATCCTGCCACATCCCTATCACTAAAACAGTTGAGGGTGAGGAATGAGACAAACATTAAGCACACAGGTTTGCCAATATGCCAGCGCTCGGTTACATAACATCAAAATTTATTCATAACACTGGTATTCATATAAATTGCAATTATTTCATGATTCACAAAAATTCTTGGAAGCAAAAGAACAAGAAATGCAGCTCCAGTTGTCAATGAGGCTGCTTGGTCAAAGTTCTGTGTAAATATTCCTGACTGTTTCCTCCCTCTTGCATAAAAGTTAGTCACGTTTATAAAACCTGCTTCAGTCAAACAGAAAGCCTCTGTGCACCAACTTCTAGTCAAATCTGACAAATTATATTGCCTCCTGATGACTTTTCTCCACTCAATAAATTTAGGATTGAAGAAGAAAATCTTCTTTCAAGCAGCCAGTATCAGTGTCTGGTAACTTCAAGGATATCTGGCCAAATATAGAACCAAATCCCACAGGTACGACTGATATTCCTCCCTCATTATGGCTGCCAACTTTATTTTCAATAAGATGGGAAGTGCAGCTTTATAATCACAGCTAACTTTCTAAGATTAATCAAGAGGCCTGTTTCCACAACGTGCCTTTGCCCCATATCAACAAGATCCCCTTGTGCACGAGTGAAACTCCTCTCTTCAACCCACACAAAACAATCATGTCATCTTTGTGTACAGGATGCAGGATATACCAGCAATAAAAATTGCCCAAAAGAGTATATTTACTGTAACTGTGCCTTTGGATTTTGCAATAAGGATTTGAGGTTTACTGAGTCACACACGACTTCAGTAACCAAGGGAATGAATCATGCCAGGTGGCAAATTCTGCCGATTACAGAATGTTTGCTGAAGACTGTCGGACGCGGGGGCGGCAGTGGTCAGGGGCAGGGCAGGGGGTGGTTCCGGGGAGGGATGGCGATGGTCAGGGGAGGGGATGCACAGTGATCGGTGGGGGTGGGGGTGACAGCGGTGGTGATTAGGGAAGCTGAATGGGGTAGCAGCCTTTAATTGTAACTGTTTCTATGATCAATAATCTATTTTCCACTGAGAATATTGAAAGAAGGAAAGTAATTTGAATTTAAGGCACAAAACCAGATCTGATCTGACCAAATGGTGCAACAGGTTGGGGGATATGATTGAACCAATTAGAACATAAGAAAATCTATCTTCAACCCAGGAAAAACACAAAACAATAATACTACTGAGCTGGAAAGCAATTTGAATGTTCTCCAAATGACATCTCATCCTCTCAGTTTGCTGCTTTTTTAAATTCAGTTGTGGGACGTGGGTGTCACTGGGTGGCCAGCATTGACTGCTCTTGAGAAGGTGGTGGTGAGCTCGTAGACTGCTAGTAAAACACGCCCAAATCTTACTTTGAAACTACAATGGTGGATAAGGGTTGCAGTGTTGGGCTATAGCAACAACATTAAAGATGTTTTCATTGTGATCTGAGAAAGCAATCTGATCAAACAGTGCCTCCATCCAGCTCCCATCAGCCAATACACCACTAAACTGGCAAGCATCAAAATGGATAGAGCAGAAAGGCTTCAGTAATCAGGAACAATTCATTCAGTGCTACAAATGAACAAGATTTTGTTTTTATATAAAAAACACATCCTGTCGTTCAGTCTCACTGTACCCACAATATTAATGGAGGTAGAACTGAGGGTCTGGTGTGGTAGCCAGTCACAGTCTAAACAAACACACACAGCAAAATATACCTCATTTCTACACTGCACGAGTGTCGCAGAAGACTTAACGGCAATAACTTCTCTTCTGCAGAAAGAAACTGAAATAAATCAATAACAATGCTACTTCCTTCAAAATTAATAAACAGTGCACCGTGTTGTTGAAGGGTTTTGTCCTCCACTCATCAGGAAAAATGAATACTAAATTTCAAACAAAAAATTATTCTCCAGCAGAAGGGGGTGCTAATTGGTTGGTAAGTCGACTGATTGGCTGAGGCACTGCAGAGAAAGCAACAGACAACGACAGGCTGCCCAAACTCCTGCTCATGTTCTGTATTGCCAAGTAACTGTTTGTATGTTTCTCTTTCAAAAACTAAGGTGGCAAAGAGATTTTGTTTAAAAACAAAGGACTTGGAATTCTGTAAAAATTCCCAGTCAAAGAAACAATAGTGGGCGGCACGGTGGCACAGTGGTTAGCACTGCTGCCTCACAGCGCCTGAGACCCGGGTTCAATTCCCGACTCAGGCGACTGACTGTGTGGAGTTTGCACGTTCTCCCCGTGTCTGTGTGGGTTTCCTCCGGGTGCTCCAGTTTCCTCCCACAGTCCAAAGATGTGCAGGTCAGGTGAACTGGCCATGCTAAATTGCCCGTAGTGTAAGGTAAGGGGTAAACGTAGGGGTATGGGTGGGTTGCGCTTTGGCGGGTCAGTGTGGACTTGTTGGGCCGAAGGGTCTGTTTCCACACTGTAAGTAATCTAATCTAATCAATAGTTAGGGAATAATCAACAGGCACTCATCAAGGTTTCAGTTAGTTATGAAGAACCAGCATGGATTTATAAAAGGCGAATCGTGCTTGACAAATTTAATTGAAATTTTGTGATGTCATAAGGTACATGGTAAGAATGTGGTGGATGCTGTCTCTGTGGATTCCAAGGATGCATTTGACAAAGTACCACCAAATTAAGGCTCATAGAATAGGACCTCAAAACGTGTTGCTGGAAAAGCGCAGCAGGTCAGGCAGCATCCAAGGAGCAGGAGAATCGACGTTTCGGGCATGAGCCCTTCTTCAGGAATGAGGAGAGTGTGCCAAGCAGGCTAAGATAAAAGGTGAGGAGGAGAGACTTGGGGGAGGGGCGTTGGAAGGAGGTTCAGGTGAGGGTGATAGGCCGGAATGGGGGTTGGGAATGGAGAGGTCAGGAAGAAGATTGCAGGTTAAGAAGGTGGTGCTGAGTTCGAGGGTTGGGACTAAGACAAGGTGGGGGGAGGGGAAATGAGGAAACTGGAGAAATCTGAGTTCATCCCTTGTGGTTGGAGGGTTCCTAGGCGGAAGATGAGGTGTTCTTCCTCCAGCCGTCGTGTTGCCATGGTCTGGCGATGGAGGAGTCCAAGGACCTGCATGTCCTTGGTGGAGTGGGAGGGGAGTTAAAGTGTTCAGCCATGGGTGGTTGGGTTGGTTGGTGCGGGTGTCCCAGAGGTGTTCTCTGAAACGTTCCGCAAGTAGGCGGCCTGTCTCCCCAATATAGAGGAGGCCACATTGGATGCAGTAAATGATGTGTGTGGAGGTGCAGGTGAATTTGTGGCAGATATGGAAGGATCCCTTGGGGTCTTGGAGGGAAGTAAGGGGGAAGGTGTGGGTGCAAGTTTTGCATTTCTTGTGGTTGCAGGGGAAGGTGCCGGGAGTGGAGGTTGGGTTGGTTGGGGGGTATGGATCTGACAAAGAAGTCACGGAGGGAGTGGTCTTTTCGGAACACTGATAAGGGAGGGGAGGGAAATATATCCCTGGTGGTGGGGTCTGTTTGGAGGTGGTGGAAATGACGACGGATGATGTGATGTATATGGAGATTGGTGGGGTGGTAGGTGAGGACCAGTGGGGTTCTGTCCTGGTGGTAATTGGAGGGGCAGGGCTGAAGGGTGGAGGAGCAGGAAGTAGAGGAGATGCGGTGGAGAGCATTGTCGATCAAGTCTGGGGGGAAATTGCGGACTTTGAAGGAGGAGGCCATCTGGGTTGTTCGGTATTGGAACTGGTCCTCCTGGGAGCAGATGCGGTGGAGACGAAGGAATTGGGAATATGGGATGGAGTTTTTACAGGGGGCAGGGTGGGAGGAGGTGTAGTCCAGGTAGCTGTGGGAGTCAGTCGGTTTATAGAAAATGTCAGTGTTGATTCGGTCGCCCGAGATAGAGATGGAAAGGTCTAGGAAGCGGAG
Source organism: Hemiscyllium ocellatum (assembly GCF_020745735.1). NCBI lineage: Eukaryota > Metazoa > Chordata > Chondrichthyes > Orectolobiformes > Hemiscylliidae > Hemiscyllium > Hemiscyllium ocellatum. The sequence continues at coordinate 45,361,354 of NC_083436.1, forward strand.
GTAGGAGTCTGAGACAGTCCAGGTGAATTTGAGGTCAGGGTGGAAGGTGTTGGATGAACTGTTCAACCTCCTCGTGGGAGCACGAGGCAGTGCCGATTCAGTCATCGATGTAGCGGAGGAAAAGGTGGAGGGTAGTGCCAGTGTAGATGGACTGTTCCACATATCCTATGAAGAGGCAGGCATAGCTGGGGCCCATGCGTGTGCCTATGGCTACTCCTTTGGTTTGGAGGAAGTGGGAGAATTGGAAAGAGAGGTTGTTCAGGGTGAGGACCAGTTCAGTCAGTCGAAGGAGGGTGTCAGTGGAAGGGTACGTGTTGGTACGGCGGGAAAGGAAGAAGCGGAGGGCTTCGAATCCTTCGTGATGGGGGATGGAGGTGTCCAGGGACTGGATGTCCATGGTGAAGATAAGGTGTTGGGGACCAGGGAAGCGCAAATCATGGAGGAGGTGGAGGGCGTGGGTGGTGTCCCGAATGTAGGTGGGGAGTTCTTGGACTAAGGGGGACAGGACCGAGTTGAGGTATGCAGAGATGAGTTCGGTGGGGGAGGAGCAGGCTGAGACAATGGGTCGGCCGGGGCAGTCAGGTTTGTGGATTTTGGGCAGGAGGTAGAAATGGGCAGTGCGGGGTTGTGGGACTATGAGGTTGGAGGCGGTGGATGAGAGATCCCCCGAGGTGATGAGGTTATGGATGGTCTGGGAGATGATAGTTTGGTGGTGGGAGGAGGTGTCCGCGAGCTGGCATTTAGCTTCAGTGGTGTAAAGGTCGGTGCGTCAAATAGGGTCATAGAATAGGAGGGTCATTTTCAGCTCAAATAGAAAACTGACCAATGACACGAAGCAGCAAACCAGGTTTAATGGGAGGATGGCAGAACCTGTGATGTTCCCCGAGATGCTTGGCTCGGAATACTGCTTTTTTTTTATACATATCAAGAAACTTGTATTTTACAATACTAGGGAACAAAAGTTTCAAAATTAGCTGAGGATTCCGAACTTGAGTTGTGACAAACATGAGGATGATATCAATCAACTACAAAAGGGCCTGCATGGACTGACAAAACAGGCAGACAAGAGGCAAACAGACAAGAGAGAACATAGAGAGGAGAGGTGATTCATTTTGGCAAAGGAATTCGGAAAAATTGTACAGATCTCTAAAACATATGCAGTGTTCAGAAACAATTTGGGAACTCATTTGCATAGTTCTCTGGAGATGGAAGAATGTATTCAAAGAAGAGTCGAAGTATTGCATTCATCTTCATAAAGGAATATGGACAATGAGGACTTTTACTTGAACCTACATGAAGTTGTAGTTAGGCCTCAGCTGAAATAGTGTGGCCCGCTGTGGTCCCATCCTCATACTTTAGACTTGAGCATCCTTAACAGCATGCAGAGCAGACTTACCAGAATCGTCCCAGGGTTGGGGGTAGTTTCATTCCAAAATCAGATTAGGGTTTTTTTCTTGAAGTTAAGGAGATTGCGGAGAGTTTGGTAGAGGTTGAGACCATTACAACATGGCTTAGAGACAGCAAAACCTGCCCATCAGTAACTGATGGCACGATGACAAAGTGACAGATTTAAGATCTTTGATAAGAGAAGTAGGGAGGGGATGAGAGGCGGAGCATTTTTATGCAACAAGTGATATTGTCCTGGAGTTTTCTGCCCATGCGGGTGGGAGAAAGCACAGACTATCACCGATTTCAAAACAGGCTGCAAGGAGACCAGGGGAGTGTGACTGATGGTTCGATAAAGAGCTAGCATGGACCCGACTGGCCAAATGATTATTGACCGAAGCTGGAATACCATATCAAACTGATGCACAATAAGGTCCCCCAAATACCAATGAATCTGTTGATCACACTGACTGAAGGATAAATATTAGCCAAAACAATGGCTGTACAGAGTGAAATAGTCTTTATAATGAACACTGCAATCACTCATTTCCTTTCTGTATACAGAATCCAGAGCAGGGTTTTTCAAAGTACAATATCTACCTCCCTAGCTAAATAGCTCCTTACCATATTCTCAGATTGCAATAAACATTGAAATGCCAATAGTTATTTGTACATTTACACAGAGGATTAACTCTTTAGGTGGTGCTTAACAAAGATAGATGCACTAAGAAACTGTCTGCACACAAAATGTAGTCACAGATGATACTTATTCTCCTAACAAACATGTTGGACAGGTCTCTTTTCAGACTAACAAATTGTCATCTAAAACTGATCCTAATTAGGTCCCTAACAAGGTCAGGTTTTATGACACTGTTACAACTAACACAATATTAACCTATCCTAGGACTGGATTTAATCTCTTTGCAGTGAGCAAAGTGATGTGAAGCAACACAGTTATTAGGGGAGTTGCTATGGTTACAGCTGGTGCTGAAAACAAGCAGACTGCTCCTCCGCACAGCACACCACCCCACAAGACTGCCAGAAGCAAGCGAGCAGACAAGTCGTTTGGGCAGCTTTGGTGTATGGCTATGGGGAATGAATTCGTAATCCACAATCATAATATTGGTCAGGTACACAGTAACTACGTGACTGAACAAGCTGCAGCAGGATGAAGACATCAAATTAAGACAATGGTGAAGGGAACGCTGAAAGGATAACCAACAAATCACAAATGATTCACATTCTCCACAGCACCTCCAGCTATCAATTGAAATAGGTTTTAAAATAAAATCTCAGGAGCAGTAATGTTTTGGGATCCATTTTTGTTTCACTGGTCTACGCATACAAATGAGGACATTCCAACTCTAAATGTGATTTGATCACAATCCACGTTAAAAATTTGTAATTGAATAAAAATGAATATTCAGAACCTTTTCTTAAGCAAGTAAATTCAAAATATCTTGTCGCTTGAAGCAAATGTCTGAATGTTTAATTTATCCAGGAGACTTCCTGCAGGTAAAGCTACATTACAAATGATGAATTTAGCAAATATATCATACATTCTCCCCATGCCAGTGTGGGTTTCCTCCGGGTGCTCCGGTTTCCTCCCACAGTCCAAAAACATGCAGGTTAGGTGAATTGGCCATACTAAATTGCCCATAGTGTTAGGTGAAGGGGTAAATCTAGGGGTGTGGGTCATGCTTCGGAGGATTGGTGTGGACTTGCTGGGCCAAAGGACCTATTTCCACACTGTAAGTAACCTAATCTACATCAAAACACCAATATCTAACACCCTATTCACAACCCAGACAGTCTATTACTAACAGAGTCAAAGTAAACCATCCAAACTCAATTATGATCATCTAATGATAATACCCGAGACTTTCGGAAATAACAGTTTTCAATAAAAAGGACACCGCTGAGCTAGAATAACTAGCACAATCATCTGACAAGTTCAAGTAACCCATATGCAATATTCAAAACTGGTTGCTGTGGAATCAGCATTTTAATCAAGAAGCATTGAAACTCTGAAGCAAAATCTCTATTATGTTTCACACTCACTTGCATGAACACTTCAGAAATTGGACATGGAAGTGTTGAATGTTTAGTTCAGAAAAGGCAGTGAGATTAGACTTGAAGCACAGAAACAAACCCTATTTCAATCACACACTTTGAGCAACAGAAAGCTTTTTTCCTTTCTCAATTTCAAAATGAACAAACTTGGGGAAAAATACCAAATGAAAACAAAATATTAAAGACATCGGAAATCTGAAACAAAAACATAAAACATAGAAGAAATTTCAGGTCTTGCAACATCTGCACAGAGAAAAACCAAGTCAATGTTTTAAGTCCAATACAATTCTTCAGAACTCACGTTGAACTTGAAATACTAAAGGTTTCCTCTGCACAGATGCTGTCAGACCTGCCGAGTTACCCAGCAGTTTGTTTTTATTGTAAAGATCCCACTTTACTGTGAAATCAAGGATACCCGAACTTTAACTCTCCTGAGGAAACTGGACAACAGCTAAACAGTCTGGACTCGGGTCTCATTCTGTCAACTGCAACTGCCCTCACCATTTCTCTAACACCACAGACATCCCTCTACCCTCCTACTTTCATTGTCAGCTTATTACTTGTGATTTTAGGCTTTTTTTTGGTCTTTTTCACCCCCAGATAATAAAGCTCCATTCTCCTTCACTGAAGAAACTTTGGAAGGGCGATACGGTGGCTCAGTGGTTAGCACTGCTGCCTCACAGCACCAGGGTCGCAGGTTCGATTCCAACCTCGGGTGACTGTCTGTGTGGAGTTTGCACATTCTCCCTGCGTCTGCGTGGGTTTCCTCCGGGTGCTCCGGTTTCCTCCCACAGTCCAAAATTCACCTGCAGGTCAGGTGAATTGGCCATGGTAAATTGCCCACAGGAATAGGTGCATTAGTCAGAGGGAAGTGTGTCTGGGTGCGTTACTCTTCGGAGGATCGGTGTGGACTGGTTGGTCAAAGGGCCAGTTTCCACACTGTAGGAAATCTAATCTAATCTGGTTAACATAGTCGAACAGAAGTATAAGTGCCACCTGGGAACAGGGACAATAATATTTTTTATTGCAACTAAGACAGGATTTGGAAAATAAAAGCGCTTGCCTTTCCTCACCTGGTTGTAACACGTTTTACACTTTAGTACCTCAAATCTGTTTTGGTTTTGACTGCAGAAACTATTTTTCTAAAGCTCCAAATCTCACAAGTGACATTCCAGCTTTCACAAAATAGGGCGTACATTCCGAGAGTAATAAACCCCAATGGCTGCAAAGCTTCAGATCATCCTGAAGCTGTGAAAGTCTTTGTATACACACCAATCCTTTCCTTCCTAGAGACCTGCTTAAAGGAAGTAGAGGGAGAGGTGTCACAGTGAAAAGTAAAATAGTTCAGGTAGACGGTATTATGTCACCCTGCTGGGACTTGGTAATGCATGATGGTGAACATTGTGGCATATTACAAGCCCAGAAATAATGAGATCAGTTAGTGTTTCAGCAACTGTTGGGTTAAAGAAAAGGATTGGGAAGCTTGTTAATTGTGTTACAAAAACGTATTAATTGTATCGCTTTTTGTGGTCAGCAGGAAAGTTGAGTAAGACTCCTCGGTAATAATCCAAGGAGATGTGAGCATTGTTGGACAGCCCTGTATCGATTACACATCCCTACAACATCTGCCCAGGAGAAGGTGGTTGTGAGCTGCCTTCTTGAACTGCTGCAGTCCATATGCTGTAGGTTGACCCATAATGATGTGAGGAAAAAAAATTCCAGGATTTTGACGCAGCAACAACGATGAAACATCGTTAAATTTCTACGTCATGATGGTCAGCAGCTTGGAGGGGAACTTGCAGGAGTTTGTGGTCCCATGCATCTGCTGCCCTTGTCCTTCCAGAGTGTAGTGGTTGTGGGTATGGAAGATGCTGTTAAATGAGGGATTTACTTCCTTGCACACACAATGACATTGTATCCGGTGAGTGGTGATGGTTAAGGAGTGGAGTTAATGAGTTGTAAAGCCCTCCCTCCATTGCAGCCTCTAGATTGTGTGAAAAAGAAATGTCCTCCAACATCTCCAACAATAACAGGTATTACTTAGATATAATGACTGGCAATACAGCTCCCATACCCTCCTTCCCATTTACCCCTCATCATTACCCGAACAAGCCACAGCGTAACAAAACTCAATTAAAGCCATAAGATTGAAAATAGTTACAATGCAACTGTAATTGAGGATTATGAGAATATACACTCCAGTGCAGTGTATCCAGGTTCACACCCTCCATGGAATGAAACCTGCCATCTTTACCAGGTCTAAACAATGCAAAACTCCAGATCCACAGCAATACAACTCCTAACTGCCCTCAACAGCTGAGCAAACCACTCCATTGTATCAGACTACTAGAAAATGTAAAAGGAATGAAACCAAACAGGCACCATCCGAGGCAAACCCAGCAGACATGACAAGACATAATGATAGTGCTATACAACACCCTCAATCGTGTTGTATAGCACTATCACTGTGCTAAATGGGACAGGCTTCTAACAGATCTAACAACTCTAGGCTGGGTATCCATCAGGTGCTGTGGGCCATCAATCGCAGCAGAATTGTACTTCAGCACAATCTGTAACCTCATGGCCCGACATATCCCCCTCTCAACCATTACGATCAAGCCAGGGGAACAACCCTGGCTCAACGCAGCAGGGCATGCCAGGAGCAGCACCAGGCACACCTGAAAACAGGACTACTTGCACGCCAAACAGCATTAGTGAAGGACAGAGCCAAGCCATCCCACAACCAACAGATCAGACTCAAGCTCTGCAGTCCTGCCACATCCACTTGCAAATGGCAGTGGACAATTAAACAACTCACCAGAGGTGACGGCTCCACACATATCCCCATGCTCAATGACTGAAGAGCCCAGTACATCAGTGCAAAGGACAAGGCTGAAGCATTTGCTGCAATCTTCAGCCAGAAATGTCAAATGGATGATCCATCCCAGCCTCCTCTAATGGCCCCCAGCATCACAGAAATAAGTCTTCAGCTAATTCAATTCACTCCACATGATATCAAGAAATGGTTGAAGACACTGGATATTGCAAATGCCTAATAATATTCTGGCAATAGTACTGAAGATTTGTGCTCCAGAACTTGCCACTCCCCTAGCCAAGCACTTCCAGTACAGTTGCAACATTGGCAATGTGGAAAATTGTCCCATGTATGTCCTGTACACAAAAAGTAGGACAAATCCAAACCACGCAATCACTGTCCCATCAGTCTACTCTCGATCATCTTAAAGTAATGGAAGGTGTCATCAACAGTGTTATCAAGCAGCATTTGCTCAGCAATGTCCAGTTTGTGTTCCCCCAGGTCCACTCAGCTCCTGACCCCATTACAGCCTTGGTTCAAATATGGACAAAAGAGCTGAATTCCAGAGGGGAGGGGAACGTGACAGCCCTTGACATCAAGGCTGCATTCAACAGAGTGTGACATCAATGGGTATTAGGGGTAAACTTTCTGCTGATTGGAGTCAGACCTCGCACATTGTTGTAGTTGCTGGAGGTCAATCATCTCAGCAGGAATTCCTCAGAGTAGCGTGCTGGCCCAAACACCTTCAGCTGCTTCACCAGTGACTATAACAATTTTGCAATGCTCCTGAGACAGTACTTTGCATGTACTACCACCCAGAAGGATAAAAGTAGCAGTTACATTGGGGCATTACTACTACTTAGAGGTTCCCCTCCAAGTCACACATCATCTTGATGTGGAACACTATCACTGTTCCTTTAGCGATGTGGGGTCAAAATCCTCAACCCCCTTCCCAATAGCATTGTGGGTGTCCCTATACTATAAGAACCACAAAGGTTCAAGGCAGCACCTCGCCACTACCCTCTCCAGGACAATTAGGGATGCGTCATAAATGCTCATCCAGCTAGTGATGTCTACAACTCATTAACAATTTTTTGAAGCCCTCAATTTTGATCACAATGCGACAATTCCCAGTTACAACGCATCTGGGTATAAACAATAAATCTTGTTGCCATGTCTATGAAATAGAAATATAGGGGCAAGAGTAAGCCATTCAGCCCTTTGAGCCTGTTCTGCCATTCAGCATGATCATGGCTGATTATCCAACTCAATACATCATAATACAATACAACACAGGAACAGACCCTTCAGTCCACCAAGTTCGCGCTGATTCCTAATTCACATTGAGACCTTGTTACTTATTGCCCATCAGCCATTTCTATCTCTCTGTTCACCTCTGGTTCATGTTTGTATTAAGATATGTCTTAAGACATTGTTAACATGCCTGCTTCCAACACCGCCACTGCCAGTGCATTCAAGGCACCCACCACAAACATTTTCCCTGCACTTCTCCCCTAAATTGTCCTTCTGACACCTTCAGCTTGTGCCCTCTTGTAGCTAACTTTCCACTCTGGGCAAAAGCCTTTAACTATCCACTCTATCACTCTCACAATTTTGTAGACGTCTACAAGGTCGGCCCTCAGCCTTTTTCTCTCAAAACAATCAGATTTTATCCGATCTCTCCTTATGACTAAAACCCTTCAAACCAGGCAACATCCTGGTAAACCTTCTCTGCTTCCTCTCCAAAGCATCCATGTCCTTCTGGTAGTGTGGCAACCAGAACTGCATGCAGTATTCCAAATGTGGCCTGACTAAAGTTTTATACAACTGTAACATAACTTGCCAAGTTTTGTATTCAATTTCTTGGCTGATGAAGGTAAGCATGCTGGATACCTTCCTGGCCACCGTACGCACCAGTGTTGCAACTTTCAGGGATCTGTGAACCTGGATGCCCATATCCCTCTGCATGTCAATGCTTCTATGGGTTCTTCCATTTAAGACCCAAATATGGTTTTACAAAATGCATCACTTTGTATTTGTCCAGATTAAACTTCACCTGCCATTTAATTACCCAAATCTACAATCTATATCTTGGCTATATTCTCACTATCTGCAACTCTGCCAATTTTGGTGTCATCCACAAATTTTCAAATCAGACCATCTACATCTTCCTTTAGATCATTTATATGTATTACAAACAATAAAGGTCCTAGCTTTGATCCTTGTGGAACACTACTGGTTACTGATCTCCATTCTGAAAAGCACCCTTCCACCACTACTGACTTCTATGACCAAGCCAGTTTTGTATCCATCTAGCCAGCATAGCCCAGATCTCATGAGACTCTGCCTTTTGTATCTTATACCCACTTTCTCCTCATATCTTTTGATTTACTTCTTCGGGGGGGGGGGGGGGGGGGGGGGGGGGGGGGGGGGGGGGGGGGGGGGGGGGGGGGGGGGGGGGGGGGGGTGGGGGGGGGGGGGGGTGAAACTACCTCTTGAAAATATTCAATGCTTTGGCCGCAACCAATTTCTGCAGCAGAGAATTCCACAGGCTCACCACTCTCTGGGTGAAGATATTTAAAAGAAACATTTCTGTCCATGGTTACAACTTCATTCAATTCGCTTGCTATTGTGAAACTGATAGGTTCCCACAACAATCTCTCAAATCACACAAACACCTGTTAGTAATTCCCGGGGCCCTCCTGGGCTTCACTCCTTTATTCTTACTCCATTCACATAATCGAACAAAACAGGTCTGCATCCTCACATTTTGTCAGTGATTTGTCTGACATATTGACACCTGCTCCCTGCATCTGAATGGTCTTGAACTGCCATGAGCATTCATTCCTCCATCTTTTGGAACAACAAAATTTCCCATTTGTGCCAGGAAGGTTACTAGGAATTACAGTAATTTTCTTTTAAAAAAACCTTGGTCATCTGATCCAAAAGCAGGTTATTTTCTGATAATCTCACTCCAGTTAAGACCAAGAAGGCTGCTTACACAATTTCTACCCTGCAGTGTTAAAAGGAACACACCAGGAATTTTCAAATCAGATCTCTGCAATCTTGTACATAATCTCTTAAACTCCACAATAGTCTCTTCGATGGAATAACAGATTTTTTTTCTAAATTCGTAACATCTGAGGAAGTCTCATATGCACATAATAAAATATTTTGCACTTTTTAACTCAAAACTTAATACAATCTCTACACCTTCCTCAGTGGTCAATGCAGGAGCCTCTAGCTCTGAAAACATTTGGACCTTAGCTAAGTAAGAGGCAATAGTAGGATGATGCTTTGCTTTTTATTGGGGGGGGGGGGAAAAAAGAGTGGCCCATGGTCATTTTCCAATGTCAAGACATTCATCGAACATTGGAGGGAAAACATCACACCCTGACAAATTGGTTTCAGCCATTCTTCTCAACTGGAACTTGAATTAGTCATTTGTGAGAAAATAAATTCCCAATCTTCATCTTTAGTTAGCCATTCAATGCTACTGCGTCAAATAGATCAAAATCATGACGAAGGACAAAATATGACAGTTCATTTCCTTTATAATAGCTTATATTCACAGGATGCAGCCTTTGTTACCTACTCGTCTACAGTAACCCTCTCGATGTGATTGTGATACCTGGTGAAATAATGCCATTACCAGTGCATCTTTAATATAAAGTACAAACATCTTCACCCACTCACCTCCTGCCCACATACCCCCCCTACTTAGTTACTCATCACATCCAACCTACCCTTTTCTCATTCATCAACATTCAAACCAGACCTTTAAACTTCTGAAACATAGGGTGCCAGTGAGTGCAGGGTCTGGCCTGTGTTTCTCCTACTTTCCTCACCCTGTTACTGGACTTTGACAGCACACCGCATTTCTAACAATGCCAGGTTCAGGGCTCCCACAAGAAATCCGGAGCAGTGTCTATTCCATGGATATCAACCTGCCTGACTTCAAAAACCCAAGCCAGTGTAACAATCTGCGTTACAATGTAACAAACTGCAATGCTAGGCACAATGTCACAGCTATCAATCCCGTTCAAAATCCCCAACACTGCAATCCCTCATCGTAGTTACAATGTGACAATTCCAACCGCAGCCTCAATATGACAATTACCACGACTGGTTACAATGTAGCGACATTATTGCAGACTCCGTCACAATGTAACAGCTGACACCCGCGGATTCAATCTAACAGTGCCCGGTGTCGGTCTCTCCCTCGGGGAGATCCCGGTTTCGAAGACTACCTCTCACCGCGGCCTCAACACGGAAACAGGCCCCGGCCCCAGCCCCAGGCCGCTGCCCGTCCCCGCGGCAGGTTCTCCCCACAGCCCTGCCCCTTCCTCCCGCATGCTTCCCGCTCCTGCCGGGGACTCTCTCAGTGGAGAAGGCCTCACGCACCCACACACCCCCCCCCCTCTCCGGGCTCCCTCACCCACACACACCCCCCCCACTCCCCGGGCTCCCTCACCCATACACACACACCCCCCCCACTCCCCGGGCTCCCTCACCCATACACACACCCCCCCCACTCCCCGGGCTCCCTCACCCATACACACCCCCCCCCCACTCCCCGGGCTCCCTCACCCACACACACACCCCCCCCACTCCCCGGGCTCCCTCACCCACACACCTCCCCCTCCCCGGGCTCCCTCACCCACACCCACATCCCCCCACCCCTGGGCACCCTCACCGGGCTCCCTCACCCACACCCACATCCCCCCACCCCTGGGCACCCTCACCCACACACACCCTCCCCAGGCACCCTCACCCACACACACCCTCCCCGGGCTCCCTCACCCACACAGACACCCTCATCCCCGGGCTCCCTCACCCACACACACCCTCCCCGGGCTCCCTCACCCACCCACACCCTCCCCGGGCTCCCTCACCCACCCACAAACCCCCCCACCCCCGGGCTCCCTCACCCACCCACAAACCCCCCACCCCCGGGCTCCCTCACCCACCCACAAACCCCCCACCCCCGGGCTCCCTCACCCATACACACCCTCCCCGGGCTCCCTCACCCACACAGACACCCTCGTCCCCGGGCTCCCTCACCCACCCACAAACCCCCCTCCCCGGGCTACTTCACCCACACACATGCCCCCCGCCTCACCTGGCTCCCTCACACACATTCCCCTCCCCTGGCACACGCCCCCCTCCCCTGGCTCCCTCACCCACACACACACACCCCCCTCCCCTGGCACCCGCACACGCCCCCCTCCCCTGGCACCCGCACACACGCCCCCCTCCCCTGGCTCCCTCACCTGCACACATAAAACCCCCCACTCCCTCTCCCCCGCAACCATTCCCCTACCTCTCCCCCTCCGCTCCCAGGGCTCTCGCACCCCCTCCCCTCCCGCTACCCCGTGACCCCTCCCTTCCCTCTCCTCCCGCACCCCCTCCTCGCCTGGGGCTCACTCTCCCCCGCGCCCCCTCCTCGCCTGGGGCTCCCTCTCCCCCGCGCCCCCTCCTCGCCCGGGGCTCACTCTCCCCGGGCGCCTCCTCTCTCCCGGGGCTCACTCTCCCCGGGCGCCTCCTCTCTCCCGGGGCTCACTCTCCCCGGACGCCTCCTCTCTCCCGGGGCTCACTCTCCCCGGACGCCTCCTCTCTCCCGGGGCTCACTCTCCCCGGGCGCCTCCTCTCTCCCGGGGCTCACTCTCCCTGGGCGCCTCCTCTCTCCCGGGGCTCACTCTCCCCGGGCGCCTCCTCTCTCCCGGGGCTCACTCTCCCCGGGCGCCTCCTCTCTCCCGGGGCGCCTCCTCTCTCCCGGGGCGCCTCCTCTCTCCCGGGGCTCACTCTCCCCGGGCGCCTCCTCTCTCCCGGGGCTCACTCTCCCCGGGCGCCTCCTCTCTCCCGGGGCTCACTCTCCCCGGGCTCACTCTCCCCTCTCCCCCGCGCCCCCTCCTCTCTGCGAGCCCCCTCCTCTCCCAGGGCTCACTCTCCCCTCTCCCCCGCGCCCCCTCCTCTCCCGGGGCTCACTCTCCCCTCTCCCCGCGCCCCCTCCTCTCCGCGAGCCCCCTCCTCTCCCGGGGCTCACTCTCCCCTCTCCCCCCGCGCCCCCTCCTCTCCGCGAGCCCCCTCCTCTCCCGGGGCTCACTCTCCCCTCTCCCCCCGCGCCCCCTCCTCTCCGCGAGCCCCCTCCTCTCCCGGGGCTCACTCTCCCCTCTCCCCCGCGCCCCCCCTCCTCTCCCGGGGCTCAATCTTCCCCTGCGCCCTCTCCTCTCCCGGGGCTCAATCTTCCCCTGCGCCCCCTCCTCTCCACGAGCCCCCACTCCCCCTCCTCTCCCGGGGATCACTCTCCCCCCCCCCCCGGCTCTCTCTCTCCACCGCCCGGCTCCCTCTTCTCCCCCCCCCCCCCCCCAACACCCCCTCTCTCCCCCCCCGGCTCCCTCTCTACCCCCCCTCCCCGGCTCCCTCTCTTCCCCCCCCCCTCAGCTCCCTCTCTTCCCTCACCCTCAGCTCCCTCTCTTCCCTCACCCTCAGCTCCCTCTCTTCCCTCACCCTCAGCTCCCTCTCTTCCCTCACCCTCAGCTCCCTCTCTCCCCGGACTCCCTCTTCCCCCCCCCCCACACCCCCTCTCTCCCGGGGCTCCCTCTCCCCCACACCCCCTCTCTCCCGGGGCTCCCTCTCCCCCACACCCCCTCTCTCCCGGGGCTCCCTCTCCCCCACACCCCCTCGTCTCTCTCTCCTCCCCTACACGCACCCCCTCTCTCTCCCCCCCACACGCACCCCCTCTCTCTCCTCCCCTACACGCACCCCCTCTCTCTCCTCCCCTACACGCACCCCCTCTCTCTCCCCCCCACACGCACCCCCTCTCTCTCCTCCCCTACACGCACCCCCTCTCTCTCCTCCCCTACACGCACCCCCTCTCTCTCCTCCCCTACACGCACCCCCTCTCTCTCCTCCCCTACACGCACCCCCTCTCTCTCCTCCCCTACACGCACCCCCTCTCTCTCCTCCCCTACACGCACCCCCTCTCTCTCCTCCCCTACACGCACCCCCTCTCTCTCCTCCCCTACACGCACCCCCTCTCTCTCCTCCCCTACACGCACCCCCTCTCTCTCCTCCCCTACACGCACCCCCTCTCTCTCCTCCCCTACACGCACCCCCTCTCTCTCCCCCCCTACACGCACCCCCCTCTCTCTCCCCCCCTACACGCACCCCCTCTCTCTCCCCCCCCCACACGCACCCCCTCTCTCTCCCCCCCTACACGCACCCCCTCTCTCTCCCCCCCTACACGCCCCCCCTCTCTCTCCCCCCCTACACGCACCCCCTCTCTCTCCCCCCCTACACGCACCCCCTCTCTCTCCTCCCCTACACGCACCCCCTCTCTCTCCTCCCCTACACGCACCCCCTCTCTCTCCTCCCCTACACGCACCCCCTCTCTCTCCTCCCCTACACGCACCCCCTCTCTCCCCCCCACACGTACCCCCTCTCCCCCACACCCCTCTCTCACACACCCCCTCTCTCCCGGGGCTCCCTCCCGGTCTCACTCACATTTCACTGTCCGCTCCGTGGTCGAGTGCACCTTCTCGGACATTTCACCATCAAAGATGAAGGCAAACCACACAGCACAGAAATGATTAAAAACTTCAGAGAATCCGAAGGAGATCCCTCAGTCCGGGTCCGGAGCCGGAGCCGCTGCTGCTACTGCTCCACCTCTCGCTCTCGATCCGGATCCGCTCCTGCTACTGCCGTTTCACCCAAACCTGAGCAGCACAACCACACTCGCTACACCGATCCCCGCCCCCTGGCGCCGGTCCCGCCCACAACAGACCGCCCCTTGGCGCCGGCCCCGCCCACGGCGCTGAATCCAACTCCGCCCAGTGGCACCGCCACGCCTCCACCCCTGACCCCGCCTCCTAACGCCGGGCTCGTCCTCTCCACTACCCCCCGGCCCCGGACCGACTCCGCCCCATTGCGCCTGCGGCTCCCACACGCTAACCCCGCCCTCAGAGTGCTGGCCCCGCCCCAGAGCACTGACGCCATGCCAATGTCACCACGCCCCCTCCACGGTAAATGCCCGCCACCTTGTTCCCGCCAATTTCTCCCGAGTGTGAAGACCGTTATTAACTGCCGTCCGATTCGATGGCGACAGCAGCACTTTCTCCATCCAAGTATCGTCGCTCATCTCTGGGAACTAGCATTTAGCACCTTTACTGTCAGGTTTCCCTTAGTGTTTTTAAGTCCGATTTTAGACGGTTGGATGAGGAAAATTGGTGACCAAAAATTTGATGTAAGTTCCGGTTGAAAGAATATCACACAAAAACAGGATCGTGGCTGAAAATTCCACATCTTACGGATGTGCTACTAGTTTTTTTTAATGATTATCTGGACTGAGTTGACAATTGCTAATTTTGTAGCTTTCTATGGTTCAACCTGCATGTGAAAGACAGCTTCCACTGGGTGGTTCATCTACATTGCCAGTTTGAAAATTATATAACGTTGATGTGGTTTACGGGATTCAGTGGGACCGTTGTGCTACCTTCTGGGCTGAAAGACTTCGTCATGTACGTTTTGTTCTAGTCGCACCCAGAAATGTGTTCCACCTTCTCAAAACTGTCTCAAAGGCCGAGTTGCACCAGGCTTTTTTGGCAAGCCCAAACCAGGCAGAGCAATATCACAATACAGAGCTTATGCTTCAGAAGCTACAAGGCTGTGGGGCAAGAACAGGTGCAATGGGACGGCTGTGAGGTCTGCTGCAATAAACGTTGGGTTCCTTTGTGAGTACGAGGACTCTGGTTACATAATGAGATATCTATTTCAAAATTTGTTCATGTGATGCAGTTATCACTGGTAAGGCTGCAGTTATTAATGATTCCTAATTACTCTTGAGAAGGTGGTGGTGAGTCACAATGAAACTAAAAGTGCTCAGAAATGTGGATTGCAGCACCTTGTATGGGGATTGCACTTTCATTGACTACGTCTTTCCAGTCTAATGTAACAACGTCAGAGAGTCATAGAGATGGACAGCGTGGAAACAAACCTTTCGGTCCAACCCGTCCATGCCAACCAGATATCCCAACCCAATCTAGTCCCATCTGCCAGCATCCGGCCCATATCCCTCCAAACCCTTCCTATTCATATATCCATCCAAATGCCTCTTAAATGTTGCAATTGTATCAGCTTCCACCACTTCCTCTGGCAGCTCGACACACATACCACCCTCTGTGAAAATGTTGCTCCTTAGGTCTCTTTTATATCTTTCCCCTCTCACCTGAAACCTATGCCCTCTAGTTCTGGACTCCCCAACCCCAGGGAAAAGACTCCTATTTATCCTATCCATGTCCTTCATGATTTTATAAACCTCTACAAGGTCATCCCTCAGCCTCCGACACTCCAGGGAAAACAGCTCCAGCTTGTTCAGCCTCTCCAGGATACTAGTGCAAGGACGGTAACCAACACTACATTGGACAAATAGGCAGAAAACTAGCCACCAGGATACATGAACACCAACTAGCCACAAAAAGACATGACCCTCTCTCACTAGTATCCTCACATATGGATGAGGAAGGACACCACTTCGACTGGGGCAACACATCCATCCTCAGACAAGCCAAACAAAGACACGCATGAAAATTCTTAGAAGCATAGCATTCCAACTGGAACTCTATCAACAGACACATTGAGTTAGACTCCATCCACCCCCTGAGAAAAGGAACAGGAAGTGACTTCACTACAGGAAATGACATCACCAACCCAAAGAAACCCAAACATATAAATAGAAAGCAGGAATCATGAGCAATGCTTTGCGTAAGGCGGACTGAAGATGTTACCTAGTAAGGTAACAAAACGTGTGGAAATGGACCTCCAAGGTCAGCAAGCAAACTTACATCCAAAGCCTCAACCTGAGCTACATATCTTCTCAAAACTCGCTGATGCAAAATACTCATTTAGTATCTCCCGCGGTTCCACACAAAGGCTGCCTTGTTGATGTTTGAGGGGTCCAATTCACTCCCTAGTTACCCTTTTGTCCTTAATGTATTTGTAAAAACCCTTTTGATTCTCCTTAACTCTCTTTGCCAAAGCAATCTCATGTTCCCTCTGTGCCCTCCTGATATCCCTCTTAAGTATACTCCTCCTGCCTTCATTCGATCTTTACCTGACATATCCTTCTTTTGCTTAACCAAACCCTTAATTTCTTTAGTTATCCAGCATTCTCTACACCTACCAGCTTTTCCTTTCACCCTAACAGGAATATACTGTCTCTGGAACAACAATACTGTGAACAACAACCTGTTTTATATTGTGTCTTCAATGTGTTAAAACTTCACAGCAACATAATGAAATATAATGTAGCAATGACCCATAAAAGAAGATGTTTTGACATGAACAGGTTGAGCCAAAGAGGGCCTGTCTAAGGTGAGGGCTCAAGCTGATGAAGGTACAATGACCACCGTATAAAGTAAAAAAAGATAAAGTAGAATATTCAAAAAGCCAGAATCAAAGAAATTGAGAGATCTTAGAAGGAGATTAAAGAGATAGAGTCACACAGATGAGGGAGAGATGTGAAGCCATGCATGGTTTTGAAAACACAAAAGAGAATTTTGGTGCACCAGGAGCCAAGGCCTTGATCCCTGGATTTCCCTACTTTATCATTCTCTTGCTGTGTCTAAAAAGAAGTTGATTTTGTTGTTATTTTTGTTCAAAGTATGAACCACTTTGCACACAATGTGTCCACCCAATAACAAATCAGATGGTTATGAACCAGTTGACCATTTGTGTATCTTGGTAATGTTGGCTGAGTGGTACACTTTGGCTAAGACACCAGAAGAGCTTTATAAATTTTTGAATTACATCACAGGATTATCTAAACAGACGGAAAACACCCTGGTTTAACAAATCAAGATCATTGACTAAATAGTCCCTATTTCGAGCTCTCAAGTCCTGGAATGGTTATTGAAGATAATAGAATAGAAACAGTTTTGAAATGAACATCTAAAACATTTAATTTTAAGGCTGACAATCATCAGTGGAAAAGAATTAATGAGAAAAAGGACAGAGAATACACTGATGCTCCAATCTTTGTCACTTATTTGGCATATTTCTGTTATGCCTACTGAATTTATGTGAGGTGCAGAGGCCCACATTTACTGCAAAGCAAAGTGAAATACCGGCAGCAAAATATACCTCAAACAATCCTCGTTGTCCACATCAAGAAGGTAACCAACATAATCAAAGATCCTTCTCACCCCAGTTATAATCGCTTGCAACAGGCAGAAGATACAAAAGCTTAAACATAAGTACTAACAGATTCATGAACTACTTCTTCCCTATTGTTATTAGACTTCTGAATCGACATCTCAAATTTTAAAAATTTAATGTTGATATTGCTCTTTATACACTTTCTCTGCAGCCATAGCATTGTATTCTCCACTTTGATCTATTAGGAAAAAGTGACGACAGCAGATGCTGGAGATCGGAGTCGAGAATGTGGTGCTGAAAAAGCACAGCAGGTCAGGCAGCATCTGAGGAGCAGGAGAATTGATGTTTTGGTTATAAGCCCTTCACAAGGAATGAGACTAGTAGGTAGGGGGGGCTAAGAGATAAAAGGAGGGTGGGAGGAAGGTAGCTGGGAATGTGATATTTCAATGAAGGTGTGGTTGGAAATGATAGGTCAGTGGGGAGGATGGCGTAGCTGTGTGGGAAGGAAGGAAGATGGGCAGGTTGGACCGGTCAAGGGGGCGGTACTGAGTTGGAGGCAGGGGCTCTATTCTAATTTGTTCTATTACCCTAATACACTTTGTATGGTATGATCTGTCTGTACTGCATGCAATACAAAATGTTTCACTCTACCTCGGTATGTATGGCAATAACAAAGCAAATCGAATGAAAATACCGCATAGTACCAGGACTAGTCATCTGACAAAATATCACACAGTTCAATTTCCTTTGGGATTTGATTATGGCTTGGGTCTGGTTTCATGCTGGAACCATGGTATTACTGTGCTTAAAGAGAAGTACCAAAGACCCGAATGAGAAACAGGCAACTTGATATGAGTCTTAAATATGCAGATTTAAGACAAGCCATTTCTGCACAATGAGAGTCAGTTTTGGAAGATGCAAGACTTATTTGATAAATAGTATGAGGATCATCTGAAACCTTTGGCGGTTGCAATGGTCTTGGCTATAACTGCAAACTCACCTTGACTTGAGAAATGTGGGATAAGTGGACAGAAAGTTAGACACGCAGCAACAAAGAGGTTGGCTACAAACCAAAGCTCCTTAGCTACTCATAGTATGCTTAGAGAGTAGATTAGACACAGATGTTACTGGCTCTTTCAGTTGGAAAATAAGCTCTACCAGTATTAGGTTCTGTCCTAGTGGTTGTCCTGTCTTTTGTTGTATTTTAGACTGTCTCATTTTCCTGAAATGCAAAGAAATTCTTTATGTTGCCCACTAAAGTTCAGTTTTAAGACATAAAGTATAGGGAATAAGATATTATTTTGATCAGTGCATAGTTTGAATTTATCCAAATTGAAGTGAGAAGAATGTTGTAACCAGGTGAGGGGAAACTCCCTTTTCTTCAACCCCCTCTTAGATGGTCAGAGCAAATGCTTTTATGACTTTTTAGTACAGTTCTGTCTTACTTCAGTTAAAGTGTAGCCCTTCAGAAAATGGAAAAGCAAATTGCCAAGGCTGCCTTGAGTGAATCAGGAATTTTATTACTGACCAGCCTTGAAAAAAATAATGGAAATGTGACAACAAATGCATGCAAACACAGATAAAAAGTTTAAAAGGGAGAGTGCCTGATACAGACGAAGAAAATAAGTGTTATGCAATTAAGCAGTCCTTAGACTTTTTGAGAAGTTAGATTCTTTACCTGAAAGCATAGTTGATTCATGGTTGACTTGAACTGAATTGGTTGGATATGCTTACATTGTCTGTGAATGGTTGTTTTCCCAATTTGCTTTTTCACCAGACACTGTATTCCAAGATGATGAGAGGAACCAGCAAGTACAGAGAATTTTAGCTGTTGTAACAAATTCATTTTTCATTCTTTCTGCGCTACTGTTCAAAGGCAGCTGTTTTAATATAGTTCAGTGTGTATGTAAGAGTCCAGCTCCATTGTCTTTCCAAGATGACCAACTGACAGGTGAAGCATTCATCTCTCAATATATAAACGTGTGAGTTAGCAAATGAGCTATGAATGTCTTGATGCTGCCTTTAGATAAAAAATGGTAATTTCTGTGCAGATGAATTTATTTATTCCATCGGACTACCAAAGCATGTCTCAGTCTGTAGTCAGACCACTGCAGCCATTTTAGGTCAATGTTTCTTCCTTTTTATTAAATATTTTAGTCCATGACAGGTCTCAGGGAGAACAATCAGATGAAATAATATAAAATTTGATAGCCTATATAAACCACTATCATAGTACAATATTGAAACTTAGTTACAGGTGAAATGATAGCTCTTTTTCTCTCTCCACAGCCTAACTTCCTGAGTATTACTATAATTTTCTGCTTTTGTTACACAATATTAGTTTTTTTTGTGACAAGATTGAAGAATTTGAAGTGTGTGTTGGGACAGGAATTGAATATAATTTGTAAAAAGATTTGAATCTGAATGTTGGCTGGAAGAATGAAATACAAAGTATCAAGTTTATGGAATGTTAGATAGAAGCGTGGAGGTGGGTGGCACAATGGTATCTGGAGGAGTTCCTGGGAAGAGAGTAAAAATTATATAAATGTCCTGTCTAGAGGTGGAGAGACAAGTGGGATTTAATTTAGATATCATAGAGGGAAAGAGAGTTTATAGTTCCTTGACAGGAGGGGCAAGTAGTTCACAAAGTGATTTTTTTTCTAGATAAATGAGACTTACAAAAGTGCCAGATGGTTGGTCATAGGAGATTTCAATTAGTCAGACATGGACTGAGCTAACAGTGCAGAAAACTAACAAAGGATGCAATTGGACTGATGATGAATATTGTTTAATTTAAAAAAAAGAAATGCTATTTCTACATGTCTGATTTCACTGCATTGAAGTACTGATGTTTGAGGTTGACAGGCAGAGGCTGAGACTGGGCTTCAATGTTGTTGAATTTTGAGATCTGTTTTCAGCTTGATGTATAGTTTTAGGGGATTCTGGTTGTTATGATACAATAACCATTGTGCATAATCCCAAACTGAACACCATGTCACTATTGCTGCATCGTCTCATCGAGCAATTAGAACAAACAATAAATGTTGTGGATGCATCTGGCACCAGCATCCTGAAAATTAATATTTTTTTAAAAAGCTAAGACCTGACAGTGCCTGTGTTTGAGCAATCAACGGCCTAAAATGTATCTTGAAGAAATAGAGCTTAACATAAAATGACAAGGAGTGATCCTGATCAATAAGAGAATAGATTGCAAATTCTGCAGACCAGAGGCAGGCAGTCACACTACCTTTAGCTTCCTGCGCCTCTCCTCTTTATGCTGTTTAATTATTTTTTAATAACTGTAATGAGTATCGATTTTTACTTCCATTGCAAGAAAATAACCAAATGAGTTCCTGACTCCATGGAATTAGTGCCTGATCAGCAAACATTTGCATATGTTTATGTATACAAATGCATCCGTGTACTTAGAGGAAGATGACTTTGAAAAGCAGAAACATAAAGAATGAGTGTATAATGGCAGCCGAAAACAGGACTTTTGAGTCAGTGTGCAAATTGAAGCTCACTGACTGCTGCTTCCAGTAGTGACCTGCATTCCAAGAACAGGAACTGTTTTTAAGCACTGCTATTCTCCAAGAGAATGGGATCTGTGAGCAGAACGTAGAAGCAAGCAGAGAGCTCCTCTTAACATAAGGATGCAATAATAACGAAAATAATGCAGAATGATCAAGACAGAATAAGAAAAAATTCTTGCATTTATATTGCCTTTCAAAGCCTCATGACGTGTTGAAGCAATTCACAACAATCCGTTTTTTTTCAAGTATTGTCACCATTGTAGACAATGCAGTAGCTAATTTATGCACAGCAAGCTCCCACAAGCAGCAATTGAAAACGACTGGTCAATCTGTTTTAGTGGTTGCTGTTTGGGCCATAAATAATGGCTTCAAGAGGCTGTTGAGTGGCAGTGCCATGGAATCTTTTACCCAACAACAGATATTAGGCATCAGTTCAATGTGTCTTCCAAAAGATGGCACTTTCAGTGATGCTGCAGTCCCTCAGTA
Organism: Hemiscyllium ocellatum; assembly: GCF_020745735.1. Taxonomy (NCBI): domain Eukaryota; kingdom Metazoa; phylum Chordata; class Chondrichthyes; order Orectolobiformes; family Hemiscylliidae; genus Hemiscyllium; species Hemiscyllium ocellatum. The sequence goes on from NC_083436.1 coordinate 45,382,801, forward strand.
CAGTATTTGAATATTAGCCCAGAAGGCACGCTTTGGTTTCTGGAGTGGAACTTCACCCGACTCCAAGGAGAGATACTACATGTTGTGCAGTGTACATCTCTCATGTTTATTTAGAGATGAAATGCCAATTTACATGGATGTAACAGCTTTTATTTTACAGCATTTCAAATGTCTCCTTACTTTTACTTCTAGCTTCCAACTGTTTCTACAGCTTTATTAACTTTCCTTTGAGTTCACACCCAGGCTTAACCAATCAAACAAAATGTGCATCAATAGCATACTGATTCACGTAACCAAACCCAGTGCAATTGAATACTATATTATCCATTAGGATCTTTATTCATGGAAAGGGACGTAGTTATGATTGCAAAGATACTTTCATTCGTAAACACTTGGTTTGTGCTGCCTTCACCAATGGCCAATGCCATAATATCAGCTGTTTCTGCCCTACCCACTTCCAATTTCATTGTCATTGATTCTTTATGAAAGCAAATACTACAGGTGCCAGAAATCTGAAATATAAATGGAAAATACTGGAAATAGGTCGCAAATGAAAAGAAACCGAATTAATATGTCAGGCTGCTGGGTTCAGATGCAAGGTCATCACTTGGAACAACAAGGAATTGATCTTCATGTGGAATGTGGAACCTGATACCTGGATTGTTTCTGTATCCCAGCCACACATTGTCAGTGATGCAGTGCAATCTTTAAATGCATTTGATTGAGTTAACGGTGAGCTCAGTACTCAGTTAATAGCATCAAGTGTTGCCAGGACATGTGAATGACTTCAAAGTAGAATTCTGAAAGGCCATGGTTGGGTTTAGGAAGCTTGGGAACTTAAGATTGAAGAACAAGGGTAGGCCATTTAGCCCTTCAAGACTGCTCTGCCATCTAATAAGATCATGGCTAATCTAGTTGTGGCTGCAATTCCATTTGACCCCCTTGCCAATGGCTTGCTTTTACATTGCAGAGTTAAAAAGGGAGACGATCACAGGGCCGGCACATAAGGGCCCAAATGTTTGCAAGAAGGTACTGGGCCTGGTCTGAGAGAATAACCTTTCTATCAAAATCTTTTTGTTCAGAAGAAGTAAAACTTAATGTTTCCCGACAGCTGTGCACTAACATGTGCCAGACTGTTTGCTTTTCTCTGATCTGGGATTCAAAAATCTTCTGTTGGCCTCTCCAGGCTGTATCAAGTTCATCCGTGGGGCAATTGGAAATCAAACTCTTGAACTCTGTGTCTCTTTCCACAGCTGCTGTCACATCCATTGAGCCTTTGTTACAGTGAAATCCTCCGAGTAGACCTGACACTGTCATGACTCCCCACCACCACAGACCCACACACACACAAGATCTTGTCGCAGCATTTATTACATAGTGATTAGGATCAGGAACCCAAACCAATGATCACTTCATTAACTTGGGCATTGAGTCTAACTATCAACCCCCCACCCCCATATCAGCTCCTCTCACCTACCAATGCAACTACTGCAGCAGAGAACAGATCAAAACCTGCGCTAGGAAATAAGCTACCCTCACTGACCTTTCAGCAACTTATTCGAATGGCTAAAATTGAGGAAATTAATCTTCAGCAGTGGCTTAAATTGGGCAGTATTTGATCGACTGCAGGTTCATACATACGATCTGAAAGCTCAATGGAATTTAATATCAGACACAGTACCAAACAGGCAGGGGATAGCATCCTGCTCATTGCCTGTGAACCATTTCTCCCGAAAGAAGTTTGCTTTGCAATGAAAGTTTCAGGAAGCAATGTATTAGGAAAATTCTGCTCTTAGATTTTGTAATTGAGCTTTCTAGATAGAATAGTTATGAGCAAGTCTCAAACCAAGTAGCCTCAATGGATACAATCAAAGTCTTTTCATTGCCAGTAGTTTTTTGGGAGAGTCTTGGACCAGAGGGCTTAACCTCAGAATAAAGGGCTACATATTTAAATCAGAGATGACGAGGAATTTCTCTGAGAGCATTCTGTAGAATTCTTTACTGGAGAAGGCTTTCAAGGCTAGGTCATTAAGTGTATTCAAAGCTGAAATAGATTTTTAAGTAAGTAGGAAATCAACATTTATGGCGAAAAGTCATCGAAGTAGAGTTAATGATTATCAGAATTTGGAGGTGTCGGTGTTGGACTGGGGTGTACAAAGTTAAAAAAAAAATCTCACAACGAGGGGGATCCAAGATGGCGGCGACCCAGCAAGACTGAGTCCACAGTGCTCTACCCAAAACTTGGGAAAAGTGGGCTATCCACCCCCACCACACTCACTAAACCATTTATAATAGTTGTTAACCTTAAATAGTTACCTATTAGTACATTTAAATAGTCTAATACTAGCTGGAAAATGAGTAAAGGGAAGGGAACAGGCGGCTCTAAGAAAGCAGGGACCCCTCCCCCACCCTCTCCCTCTTCAGCTGCAACAAAGGTGTCTTCAGCTACTTCAGGAGATTTACCAACGAAGATGAGCTTTGAGGAGATGTTTGCCAGGTGGGAGGCGAAGATTGATGCTTTTATCGATGAGTCTCGGCAGAGCAGAGAAGCACTATCAGCCGAGCTGCAGAAGCAGGGCAGAGACATTCAGGAATTGGAGTGCCGAGTCAGAGAGGTGGAGTCGAAGGCCGCAGCCTCAGAGACTGGGATAAAATCAACAGCCGACCACATCCGTTTTCTCGAGAATCGAGTCCAGAACCTAGAAAACCACATTGATGACCTCGAAAATCGATGTCGTAGAAAAAATATTCGGTTATTGGGCCTGCCCGAGCAGGAAGAGGGAGGTCAGCTGACAGCATTCTTAGAGCATTGGCTGCCACAACTTTTAAATCTGCCTGCTAGATCAGGCCAGGTAAGGGTAGAATGGGCCTACCGGGTCACAGTACGTGGGCCCGGCTCAACCCAGCGCCCACGCCCGGTCCTGTTCCAGCTGCAGAGCTATAGGGAGAGGCAGATGCTCCTGGAAGCCTCAAGAAATCTGGGAAAAGATCCCCAAGCTATGACCCACAAAGGATCCAGGATCATGCTGTTCCAGGACTTCTCCCCAGCTTTGGTCCGAAAGAGGAAGGCATTCGATGAGGCGAAGAAGCGTTTAAGGGACTTAAATATCCAGTACTCCTTACGATATCCAGCGACGCTACGCCTTAGCCACGAAGGATCCATATATAACTTCGGATCACCGGAGAAGGCTAAGGAATTCTTGGACTCTCTTAAATAAACTGTAAGAGATTGTGGACGCTGGTCTGCCTTTCCCATTATTTTGGTTTACATCCCTTCATCTTTTCTTATCTTTCCCCCTATGTGTGTATGTATATATATATATGTTGGGGCGTTTGGTTAATGTTGATGGGGAGAGGTGGTTACCTTATTCTATTTTACTTCTGTTTTTAGGAGCGGGGTTGTTTTTCTTTCCCCTGTTATTTTGTGGTATTATATTTAAGTATTACATGTTGAGATTGTAATCTTATAGTTATATATGGTATTAATATTCCCAAATATATTTAGATGTGGGGGTGGGGTGTTCACTGTTAACTCTAGCTTTATATTATATTTGAATTCTCATTTTATTGAGGAACACCTGGGTCAAGGGTGGGGCACTGGTTGGAAGAGGGTAAGATGGACTGTGGGAGAGGAAGTGACGCTCCCTGGGAACAAGGGAGAAAATCTCCAATTCGGAATGTTTTATATTTTTTATACTTAGAAAGAGTTTTTTGTTATATTGTTTTGAGTGTATCAGAGAGTCTTTACTTTTGTAAATCTTGTATGCTCCATGCTCGGGATGTTCTAGATAGGGTTTCCCCTCCCGAGGGGTCTCGGATCTGTCCAGATGATTATGGCTGAACAGTCGGTTAAGTGGTGCACCTGGAATGTCAGGGGGAGTAATTCGCCAGTTAAAAGGAAGAAAATATTATCAAATCTTAAGAAGGAGAGAGTTGATATAGCTCTCCTACAGGAGACACACCTGTCGGATAAAGAACACTTAAAATTACGACAGGGCGGATTTGATCAGGCCTTTTTTTCCTCTTTTAATTCAAAAAGCAGGGGAGTCGTTATCCTTGTCCGGAAGAACTTCCCTTTGAAAATTCTAAATCAGATAAAAGACGAATCTGGACGATATATTTTGATTAAAGCCCTCATAAATGGAGAGGAATATGGGATCTTAAATGTGTACTGCCCCCCGGCACACCCCTTTAAATTCATAACGGAAGCTTTTTCAAAACTGATGGCCTTTGGTGCCCGTCATACAATTATAGGGGGAGACTTTAATTGTATTATGGATCCGGAAATAGACAGGATTCCCAAGAGTGCCGCTGGAGTATCTCCCAGATCTAGACAACTGGCGGACCTGAATAAAGAATTAGGATTGGTAGATGTATGGAGATGTCTCCATCCACAGGGTAGAGATTTTTCTTTCTACTCTAATCCACATAAATGTCACACAAGAATTGATATGTTTTTTGCCCCATCGATTTTTCTAAACTCTATAGCAACCTGTAAAATAGGTACTAGAGCAATCTCTGACCATGCCGCTGTATACATGGAAACTAAGGTAAAGAACAATGGGACATCTGCTCGGCATTGGCGTATGGACCCCTTCCTGATAAAAGATAGCAAATTTTTAAAGTACTTCTCCCAAGAACTTAAAACTTTTTTAGAAATTAATACTGGTACGGCTAGCAATCCGTCAATGATGTGGGAGACCATCAAAGCTTATGCACGAGGTTTGATAATCTCCTATTCAGCGACCCAGAGGAAAATGAAGGGAGAGCAACAGCGTCTGCTCGAAGCTCGCCTAAAAGCAGCCGAAACAGCATACGCTGATAGACCTTCTATCACAAAATTGCAGAGGATTACAGCTCTTAGGACAGCTTTAAACACCGCGCTTACTCAAACGGCTAAAAGGGAAATATTATTTGCGAAACAAAGATTATATGAATATGGCGACAAACCGGGTAGATACTTAGCATTTCTTGCAAAGAAAAAGAAAGCCCCTCAAACTATTCCGACCATCAAGGAAAGTACAGGTACCCTGACTCATGATCATAAAAAGATCAATGCGATCTTTAAAGAATTTTATTCTGAACTATATAGATCGCAGGATTGTGAAGATAGGATTAGGAGGATGCAGTCATTTTTGAAAAATTTGACCTTCCCGGGCCTGACTCCGGAACAGGTGTCGGCCCTAAATACCCCTTTAACAGTCCAAGAAATACTTGAGGCAATTAGGCAACTTCAGAGCGGAAAAGCACCGGGCCCGGATGGTTTTCAAGCTGAATTCTATAAAGAATTTACAGGAATATTGGTTGACCCACTTATGGATATGTATAATTTTGCGCATAGTCAGGTCTGTCTCCCGCCCACGCTGAAAGAAGCAAATATTTCTCTTATCCTCAAAAAAGGAAAAGACCCAGAAGATTGTGCATCTTACAGACCAATATCCTTACTAAATGTAGACTTTAAAATTCTCTCAAAAATGTTAGCACTAAGACTAGAAATGGTACTGCCATATATTATAAAGGAGGACCAGACGGGATTTATTAAGGGCCGCAGATCATCCAATAATATCAGAAGGGTCTTGAATATGATCCAAGCCTGTCATCAGGGAAAGATACCAGGAGTAGTAATTTCATTGGATGCGGAAAAGGCATTCGATAGGGTTGAATGGTCATATTTATTTTACACATTGGAAAGGTTTGGCGTTGGACAGGTGTTTACCAAATGGGTTTCAACATTGTATAATGACCCCAAAGCAGCTGTTATTACTAATGGGTTAAGATCGGATGGCTTCAGTGTGGGTAGGGGCTGCCGTCAAGGATGTCCTCTCTCACCATTGCTGTTTACACTGATAATCGAACCATTAGCAGAAGCCATCCGGACTGATCCTAATATAACGGCCCCGAGGATTGGTACAGGTAAACACAAAATTACCCTCTATGCAGATGACGTTCTCTTATTCCTCAGTAATCCTTTAATGTCAGTGCCTCGTCTAATTCAAGTTATTAATACATTTAGTGCATTCTCAGGCTATAAAATTAATTTTTCAAAATCGGAAGCCATGCCAATGGGTGGTCTGGCTATGATATCCCACTTAATGGACAGATCCCCTTTTCCCTTCCGTTGGTCCCTGGAGGGCTTCTTATATTTAGGTATTTTTATCACGCCAGTATTTGATCAGCTGTATAGGGCTAATTTTGTACAATTAATGGAAAGGATAAGGCAGGACCTCCAGCGATGGAGAGACCTTCCGATTTCCTGGCTAAGGAGAATAGCATTAATTAAAATGAATGTTCTGCCCCGTCTCTTATATCCTATGAGAATGCTCCCGCTGATGCTGCCAAGGCTAGCCCTACGTAAATTATATGGCTGGTTGGGCTCCTTTATTTGGAACCATAGACGGCCCCTTATTAAGCTGAAGAAGCTACAGCTTCCACAGGCAAGGGGAGGACTGGACTTCCCAGACTTTAGGAAATATCAGTTAAGCTCCCTACTAAGTTACATAGCTGATTGGGTTTCATCTGATCCACAATCAATTTGGCTGGATATCGAAGCCTCCCAAGTAAAATACCCACTTATTAACCTTTTATTTTCAGATAAGAGGAAAATCATTACAGACCACTGTAAAAATCCCATAATATTAAACACAATTAAGGCCTGGAATATAATGCGGCAAAATGAGGGTAACTCACATAAAACATCCCCCCATGCACCAATAGTAGGCGCATGGGGATTCCAACCGGGGATTACAGATGCCACCTTTAAACTCTGGAGATCCAGGGGCATCTCATGCTTAGGGGACCTATTTAAAGATGGGATCCTGATGTCCTTTGAGCAGCTGCGTCTGAAATTCGGAATACCTAATGGGGATCTCTTTCGATACTTCCAAGTTCAAGATTATATACAGAGGAAGACTACATTAATAGATAGTCTTTATAAATCAGACAGAGAACGTAATGTCTTACGACCAGCGGGGGCATCCTCCGTTAGTACTATATACCATTTGCTACATGATGGAGTCTCAGGAGACATGGATGACGTGCTTAAAACATGGGAGCAGGACTTGGGGCTAGAAATCTCTGAGGATATGTGGAATGACATTTGGGAAAATGCTAGAAGAATTGCTATCTGTAACAGAACTCAGGCTATCCAACTAAAGATACTTCATAGGGCCCACATAGCTCCGGCTCGACTGGCAAAATTTAAGGCAGGAGCATCTCCAATGTGTCCTAAATGCAAAATAGAGGTGGGTACTCTTGCACATTGTCTGTGGACTTGTCAGAAAATCCGCAGATACTGGACTAAAGTGGCAAATACCCTGACAGAAATTTTAGGAACGGAAATTAGGGTGGACCCTGTATCTCTCCTTTTGGGCTTTTCGAACCTTTCATCTCTGGATATGCATGGGAAGAGACTATTTTCTATTCTCTCTTTCTGTGCAAGGAAAAATATTTTGGTGAACTGGGTGGCTGAGGGCCCCCCTGGACTTTCAAATTGGCACAGATTAATTATGGAATATATCCCCCTTGACTTCCTTACAAATATGGTGCACCGAAAGACTGAATTATTTTATAAAATATGGCAGCCCTTTTTGAATTATATAAATGCAGATATTTCGGCTATCCTAACAAGGGCTTTTATTTAGTGAAGATTTCAGACCGGGCTGCTCCGGGGCCCCTTGGGAGGGGAATCCTGCGCAAATACGGGTTTTATTATATTTGATGTTTATACATTCCGAGCATGTAAGAGACTTAGGTATACACTCTGGTTAGTTATAGGTTAGATTAGTAGAAAGTTGAGTTTTTTTTTCTTTTTTGTTTCTTTTTTTTCTTTTTTTGTTTTCTTTCTTTCTCTTTTCTTTGTTAAATTATGACTATTGTATATATGATTTAATTGTACATCAATGTTTGTATTTGAGAGTTTTGTTTATTTTTGTAAATTTGCAAAAATGTTAAATTTCAATAAAAATATCTACAAAAAAAAATCTCACAACGCCATGTTATAGTCCAACAGGTTTATTTGGAAGCACTAGCTTTCGGAGCGCTGCTCCTTCACCAGGTGGTTGTGCAGTATAAGATCATAAGACAGAATTTAGAGCAAAGGTTTACAGATTATCAGATCAGCTGTGAGCTCATTGAATGAAAAAACAGATTCAATGGGCTGAATAGTCTCTTTATAACTGCTATGTCTTGCAGCCTGTGCAACTTACAGCGAGACTGTTTCATGACATTTAATGAAGTATCCCTTCCCATGATCCTGCACAATTCATTGTCAGTGATCATGAGTGACGACAGAGTTTGGAGTTCTTCACTTTGGAACCATTAGGGGGAGCTCTCTGACATACTTGAGGTCCATTATAATTAAGTGCATTGGGCAGGACATCGGGAGTTTTTGTTCAATCAGCCTGTTCAGTGAGATTATTACACATCTCTGGAGAACATGGGACTTGAATCTGGGCCTCCTGGTCCAGGGTAAGCACTGTACCACTTGCACCACAAGAGAGTTCTTGGTGAGATGGAGCTTTATCTGTGGGTTCTCTCAGCTTTTTCTGAGCTGAGAGTGCTTGATTCTGGAGCCCTATGGGAAAAGTAATTGCTTATTATGATCTACATCTCGCACATCATGAACACAAAAAAAATCACGAGAAAACATAAAACTAAAGAAAGTTGATGCAGGATTAGGCCACTCAGTCCTTTGAGCCTGCTCTGTTATTTGTTATGATTTGGAGATGCTGGTGTTGGACCGGTGAAGGAGCATCGTTCCGAAAGCTAGTGTGCTTCCAATTAAACCTGTTGGACCAAAACCTGGTGTTGTGTGATTTTTAACTCTGTTATTTGTTACAATCGTAGCTGATCATTGAATTCGATAACCTCTGCTTGCTTTTCCCCAATACCTTTGATTCCTTCAGCCCAGGTGCTATATCTGACGTCTTCTCAAAATCATACAGTTTTTTGATCTTGAATGTTTTCTGTTGTAGCAAATTCCATAGCCTCATACTTCTGTGGGTGAGGAAATTTCTCCTCATCTCTGTCCTAAACAGTTTATCCCTTGACGTAAGAATGTGACATCTGGTTCTGCACTCCCCCACCATTGTAAACATCCTTCCTGCATCAACCCTGTTAGAATTTAATGGGTTTGTATGAGATGCCCCTCTCATTCTTCTGAAAGCCAGTGAATATAATCTGAACTGATTTAAACCTCTTAACATACGTCAGTCCTGTCACCTCAGGAATCAGCCTGGTAAACCTTTGCTCAAGTAAGGACACAAAAACTGCACCCAGTATTCCAGGTGTGGTCTCACTAAGGCCCTGTGTAATTGCAGCAAGACATCCCTCCTCCTGTACTCAAATTTTCTTGTTTACTTTATCAATTTGCTTTCCTTACCACCTGCTGCACCTGAATGCCTACTTTCAGTGATTGATGTATGAGGGTAGCTAAGTCTCATTGCACATTCCCTTCTCTCGATTTATAGCCATTCAAATAATCTGCCTTCCTATTTTTGCTACCAAAATTTAAAGAAAACTTCACATCTCTGCCATGCATTCGCCCATTCACTGAGCCTGTCCAAATCACACCATAGCATCTTTGCATCCTCTTACAGCTCACCCTCCCACCCAACTTTGTGACATATGAAAATTTGGAGATAATACAATTAGTTCCCTCATCCCCAAGACATTAATATATAATGTGAATAGTTAGGATCCTAGCATTGAGCCCTGCAAAACCCATTTAGTCTCTGCCTGTCATCGAAAAAAGACATGTTTATTCCTGCTCTTTGTGTTCTGTCTACCAACCAGTTTTCTATCCATTTCAATACACTACCCCCTGCACTTTCATTTTACACGCTAATCCCTTTCATGAACTTCTTCAAAAGCCTTCTGAAAGTCCAAATAAACCGACTCCCCTTCATCAACGCTGCTAGCTACATCCTGAAAAAAATCAAGTTGATTTGTCAAGTATGATTTCCTTCTCATAATTCTATGCGGACTGTGTCTGATCATACTGCTATCTAAATGTTCAGATGTTAATTCTATCATAATGGACTCTAGTATTTTCCCTTCTACCAATGTCAGGCTGACTTGTTTATAATTCCTGGTTTTGTTTCTCTCTCCTTACTTGAAAAGACGGGTCATATTAGCTACTCTCCAATCTGTGGGAACTGTCCTAGAGCTTATAGAAGCTTAGAAGATGATTGTCATTGCATCCATGATTTCTAGGGCAACTTCTTTACGTACCCTGGCATTAGATTATCAGGGTCTGGGGATCATTCTGGAACAAAATATGACACCAATAAGTAAATGAGTGAAACTGTTTTTGTGATCATTATCACAGTATTTATAAGATCTTGCTGTATGCAAACCCAATTGCTGCATTACCTACATCACAGCAGTTGTTCAAGTGCAGAATTCTTTTCCACAGAAGCTGATGGAGGTTGTCTTTTTAAATGTATTCCATGCTGAATTAGACATTTTTTTATAGATAAGGGAGTCAAGGGTTATAGGGGCGGATAGGAAAATGGGAGCTGAGATCACAATCAGATCAGCTATGATTTTATTTGAATGGTGAATCTGGCTCAAAGGGCCTAACAGTCATTTCCTGCTCCTTAGTCCTGTGAAGCCCTGTTCCTACACTTGGTTGACTGCAAATTACGTTGGGACATCCAGAAATGGATAATAGAAATGCAAGATTTTTGAAATGTAAATTTTGAATATTTAATGTTGATCAAAACAAACATTGGTGCACAACTGTCAACTTGCATTGAATTAATATCTGCTTCTAAACTAAATGACTGCTTGGTTGAGTGGCCAGAACACTTGCCTCTGAGTCAGAAGATTGTGGATTGGCTTCAAACTGCATTCAACCATTCATGCTCAGAGTTGAGGTTAAAAGTCCATTGTTAGAAATTGTATACTTGAGGTGAAAAGGACAGCCAGGTATAGTTCTGCAAATGCAGTGTGATCGTAAAGATTTTATGGCACTTTTTGGAGAAGTGCAGGGAGTTTTCCCTGTCACTTGGCCAAAAAGCCAACATTATTGATAAATAAGTTAAATAGTCAATTCATTTTGTGTGCATCTTAGCTATGTGTTTTGTCTTACATAATTTCTTTAGCAATACCTCTTAGCTGTATACTACATTGTTCTCACGTCAATCAATGGCCAGTCTTTCCAGAATGTAGGATGTGTGACCCCTCTGAAACATATGTAACAACAGTGAGTAATAGACTTTTTAAACAGCTACATAGAATACCAACACATGGAAGTTCTTGTACACCTTTATAAATAACTACTAAGCTCTCAATTGAAGAACTCTGCCTATTTCTAGACACCATTCTTTAGGAAAGATGTCAACACCTTAGATGGAGATTTTCAAACTGGGACCAGGGATGAGAGTTTTGAAAAATGCTGGAAATCACAGCAGGTCAGGCAGCATCCATGGAGAGAGAGCAAGCTAGTGTTTTGAGTCTAGATGACTCTTCATCAGAGCATTTTGGTCTCCTGTATGAAGGGTTTGTTGTCACTATTAAAAACATTAACTCGAGGACACAAATTTAAAATAATTTGAATGAGGATGGGATATGTTTATGCAGCAAGATGTTATGCTCCGGAATCAAATTGTAACCTGAAAGGACAGTGACAGCAGATTGAGTATGTACTTTGAAAAGGGAATTGCATTAAAAACTTGAAAAGGAAAACTCTCAAGGTTACGGGCAAACATCAGAATGGATGAGAGGGGCTAAAATAAAACACGGATAGCTGGAAACATTCAGCAGGCATAACAGCATCTGTAGAGAGAGAAGTTGAACAATTTGAATTGTGAACTTTTCATTAGAGATAGAGCAGGTTTTAAGCAAGTACAAAAACAGGAAATGGTTGTGGGGAGGTATGTGGTAGGTAGAAGGAAAGAAAGATGTGTGATAGAGTGGAAGGCAGAAGACAATAAATTGCCAAAAGAGGTACAAAGAGAGAGGTGCTGACATAGTGGTAGTGTCACTGGTCAAGTAATCCAGAACCTCAGGCTGGTGTTCTTGGGATGTAGATTTGAAACCCACCATGGCAGATGCTGAAATTTGAATTCAATAAATGTCTGAAGTTAAAAGTTGGTCTCAGGGTGACCATGTAACCATTGCTGGTGGTTGTAAAATCCCATCTGGTTCATTAGGGAAGGAAATCTGCTGTTGTCTCATCAACATGTGACTTCAGATCCACAGGACTAACTCAAAGCACTCAATTCAAGGGTAATTAGAGATGGATGGTGAATGCTAACCTTATCAGCGATGTCCACATACAATTAGAAAATTTTCAAAATGCAAAAGAAGATAATAACTGGACAAATGAATAAATACAAAATGGGTCTTCAGAAATTCTAAGTGGGAGAGGTTCCATTGAGCTTCATTGGAACAACGTAGGGAGCTGAGGATGTAAGGACCCGAGTGGGATATAAAGTAAAATGGTAAGCCATCAGAAGCTTAGGGCTGTAGTTACAAACTGAATGGAGGTGTTCCACATGGATATAAACAGCCAGCACAAATGAAAATGGCTGAATGTGCTGGATGATTCATTCTGATGAGCTGTAAGAGTACAGTTGTGTGTGATTATGTATTGTTGAAAATTTGACGATGTGGGTAGTGGGTTGGAATGGTTCAGACTCTGTCATGTTTGTTTGAATTCAAAGACCCACAGCAGCAATAGCTCAGAAAGGAGAGAACATCTTTGTCAGCAATGATGTAATGATTAGATAACCTGTTGCCATGATATTGGCAGAGGGATAGATACTGGCTGGGATTTAGAAGAGGATTCAGAATCACAAAACTATTACTGCACAGAAGGAGGCCATTCAGCCTTTTATGTTTATGTTTGCATCTGTTCTTCGAACATCTTCAACAGTGTATCCACTTAATTCATAAGACTTAAGGATTAGGAAATAAATCAAGTAAGGAATGAGGAGGAGAGTGAATTCAAGTGGATGTAATCAGTGTCAAATCAGATAGAAGAAGTGAAATCAAAACGAGGAAATAAATATTAATTTGAGAGAAAGAGAAAAAGAATTGGCAGAAAGTAAAAGAAAAATTTAGTTTAAAAACTTGAAGTTTAATATCTCCTCAAAATATTGAAAATTGATGGAGTGAGACTCAACATGTTCAAAATTCAATATAAGAGGCCAGTGAAGTTAATTGGCAGTTTGTAGTACTGCATCCCACACATTCATGTAATAATGAAACTCAACCTTCAGTGGTTAGATTAATGGACAATTAACAAGCAAATAGAGGAAGTTCCTGAAAGAAAAGGGAGATTAATGGTGAACGATTATTTTCACAAAGCTAATGGTATGTGTCACAACCCAGTAAGTAACTTCTGGATATCAACATATCTCCTGATCTCCTGCTGGTTTTGGTACTCGTGAATAATGGTGGCTGTTATTGATTTCATTGTTACTTTGCTGGCAAATTATGGCCAAAGATCTACATTTTTGTGTGAAAAGGTCCATCCTGACATTAATCTTAACCTGGCTTTTGTCTCTGTGATTTCTCCTGTACATTAATAGTGCTGAGTAAACTGCACTGAGATATAAATATGTAACCCCATGGCCTCAAAATCCTAACCCATGTGCTACAAGATTCATATTGTGTTTATGAATGGGTTTTAGAGGAAGGGAAAAATTGAAAACTTGTGAAAATATTTCCAATTTATGCTTCACAAAGCTCTTGTGAGTTCATGGAATGCCCTGCCAGTAGCAGTGGTGGACTCTCCCTCTTTAAGGTCATTTAAGCGGGCATTGGATAAGCATATGGAGGTTATTGGGCTAGTGTAGGTTAGGTAGGTTTTGGTCGGCGCAACATCGAGGGCCGAAGGGCCTGTACTGCGCTGTATTTTTCTATGTTCTATCTCCCCATAATATGTTTAAAATGACAATAATCAAGATTCTTGTCTGAATACAGACAGGCAGCGTTTAAATATATTGCATGAAGCCATTAAGGAGTTCAGTTTGTTTCGATTATTTTTCTCCATTCTTGAGGTGCTGAGAAAGCTGGTAGCCTTACGCATCTGCTACAGTAGATGCAAGAAAGCGCTTGACCACGGTGAGGGGGTGGGAGGGTAGTTGGCATTTGATCAGAAGAATTAAGGCCATCTGTTCTTAGTGTCAGTGGATCGGTGTAAATAAGGTGATAACATTTGTTCACTTGTGGAATGTGTGGCAGTACGTCCTTCTCACCTCAGGGCTGGAAGCTGTGCATATTTCACTGTTGGATAACTAAATTTCTGGTTTATATTGAAGACTCTTAACAAAACTCATATTCAACAGGAAAAGAACTTGTAATTTAATAAGCTGAGTGGAGTATGAATGTAATAAAACAGTCCTGATACATTTTCATATATAACACACTGAGCAGATTTTAATTTATGAAGCTCAGCTCCCTCATCTTGACTGTTCTGGAATGTGAATGTCTCATTACCCGTACAAGCTAGGAAAACATGAACGTCTTCCAACTTTCTTACTTTTTATGTGTGTGTGAGAGAGGGAGAGACAGGATAGAAACTGATGGAAAGTTAACTCTTTGTGTTCTGATTTGAATGAACACTTGCTTGTTGTGGATTGAATGTATGTGTGTTGTTCCTTGGAGCTCAAGATCCAGGAATGTTATGAATTTAATTTGCATTTTGGGAATCGAAGGTGATTTTAAAAGATAAACCCATTTTGTAGGACAATGTTACTGCACATGTTAGCTGAGCAAGGTTACCTTTTCCACGTAGTTTAGACTAGTCTCTCGTTATGATGTACTGTTAAAAGGGAAGGTTATCTAGCCAAAGCAATTGGCCTTTTAGCCTGGCTGGATCAAGGTATCCCACGTTGATGTGCATGTGGCTTAATTAGTCAAACATACACAGACCTGTCAATGAGTTTCTCTTTCTCTGCAAACTTTTGCCATTTTATTTCTGCTTATCTGATTCAGGACGTGTGGTGCTTTTGTAATTTTAATATCAATTTCTGTGTAAAGCCAGCTTGTTTGCAGCAATAAGGGGAGTACCCTGAGAGAGCTCTTATGGGTAAGAGCTGGTGCCACTACTCTGCGAATGGTTTGTAGGCATCTCAATTACAATGTAACATTGATGCCATCGGTAAATTAAGGGAATAATTTAAACTAAATTGTCTATAAGTGTTTTATACTCCAGACTACAACAGAGTACAATCTCCAGGATGAACTAAAAGAGGCTTACAGGTCGAGTCCATCAGGGATTTCCTGAGCCATCTTGAAAAAGTACTTTAATAATGCCAGGACTCTGATAATCAGGATCAATAATCAGGCATTAGGAAATGTGAGTCACTAGGAATAGAGCAGTGGAATAGTATGTTGTTGCAACATTCATTGCTGTTACATAGAGCATTTTATAGAACAGTGGGTGTTCATTTATGTTAATCAATGTCACCAGGGCAACAATGAAAAAAAACTTTTTTATTAAATCTTTTTCTCACCTCCAAATTTCTCAACATTTCCCTATATGTTCTCAGTAGGATGAAGAATTTAGAAATGAAAATTTTGTAGAGATGTGAAACTGGCTGCAATGGCTTATTTATACAGTTAAGATGACTCCAACCGGGGAATATTTTCTAAATATTCTAGATTATGGATTGCAAAATGTTTCCACAGCATCTTTCTCCACAAACATTCCTTAAAGAAGAACAAGTGAAATGAATGAGGATTTATGAAATATTTAGAAATATTTTCCATTGTATTATTTGTGTCACTGATGTAGCTCAATCTCTCATCTTTGTTCAACATTTCAGAAGCAACTTCAGCAAAGCTGTATATAGTTTCAGCCAATTTATTTTATGATGCACTTTCCCCTGTTGAAGTATTTCATCTTTGGTTGTCAATTACCTGAAAATTAGAAGTTGGATATGATTCCAGCCCATTGACAGTTCATTTTCTGTAGTCAGCACAAGTCATTGCTTGATACTTACCTGTCTTCTCTGCTAATACCCTATGATAAAGATCATATTTTGTGCCATTTTGCTGCTGGGCTGTTATACTTCTGACAGTGAATTATTCTTTTCTCTTTCAGCAATACTTCATCTTCACACCTTCTCAATGTTATTGGTAAGCAATGTTTCCAATATCTATGAAAAGATATTGGAAAGGTCTCTGTGATCTCAGACATTGACTGCATTAAATATACTTTCAACCATCTTAGCCATATCCCACACCTCTAACAATGCAATGTTGAAATATCAGCTGCAAATCACCTTGTTTCATTTGGCTGATTGAACTTCTTGAATTGCAATTGTTCCTCCAACAGTGATTTTATTTTCAATTGACTATAGGTCCTAAGCTCTGGAATTTCATTTCTTGTCTCACCTTCTTTAAGTTTACAGTAGCTAGGTAGATACACAGGCATGCAGCTAAATAAAGAGGCAGCCATTTCGATAAAATGATCTGAAAGTTTCACTAAAGAATTCACCTTGCTTTAAGAATGTCTATTGAAAGAAGCAAGATTTCTCAGGGAGGAACCATTAATTGTTTCTTAGAAACAAGTTACATTAGATACACAGGTGTCTATTCAAACATATGTTTTATATAATGCAATAACTGTTATTTCCATAATATGATGTTGCTTCAAAATGATGACTGTGTAATAACAAATCGATATTCACACAGAAAGACCAGATTAAATTAGAGAGAAGCATCCAGTAAAGAACGGGAGAGTATTCAAGCCAAGATTAAAATGGAACTATTAGAATTAGATTTATTGTTAAAATGTCAATAGAATAACTGGGCAAAATACAAAAAGAAAGATTTACCAAAATTAGTGTATAGGAGGCTAAATTACCTAACCTTTCGGTATTTGGAGAAAAAACAAGGGAGTGGGGCTAGCTGGATTGATCTTAAATAGAGGTAAAAACAATGACTGCAGATGCTGGAAACCAGATTCTGGATCAGTGGTGCTGGAAGAGCACAGCAGTTCAGGCAGCATCCAAAGTGCAGCGAAATCGATGTTTTGGGCAAAAGCCCTTCATCAGGATGCTGCCTGAACTGCTGTGCTCTTCCAGCACCACTGATCTTAAATAGAGCTGGAGTAAGCCTCTTGGGCAAAATAACCTCCTTTCATGTTGTGAGATTTAATGAGTCTTTGATTAGGTCTTTAGATCTGTAAGTTTATGAAGGAGTTTGATAGGCTAGAGGTAGAAAATGTATTGACCCTTCCAGGAGTCCTGAACTAGCACGGGATGTACTCTGTTAAAGTAAGGTGTACTCTATTGGATGTATTTAGTGACTTTAGGAGAGACACCTTTACCCAGGGAGTGGTGAAAATGTGGCACTTGCTCCCACAACGAGTGGTTGAGGTGAACATTATCAATATACGTTAGGGGAAGCTGGATAAGTACATGAAGGAAAACATATTAGATGGATATGTAGATAGAGGGAAAAGTATAGGGAGTAAGAGGAGGCTGGAATGGAGAATAAATAAAGCATGGACCAATTGGGTCAAAAGATCTTTTTATTATTCATTTGTGGGGATGTTAGTGCTTCTGGCTAAGTCAGCATTGACACATCACTAATTGCACTGGAGAAGCAGTTGATGAGCTACCATGTTGAACTGTTGCAGTACGTGGGCTGTAGGGATACTAACAATGATATTAGAGAGGGAGTTCCAGGATTTGGCCCAATGTCAGTGAAGGAACAACAATATATTTCCAGATCAGAATCGTGTGTGACTTAGAGGGGTACTTCCAGGTGGTGGTCTTTCCAAGCATCTGCTGCCCTGTCTATCTAACAGGATAGCAGGTTTGGAAGACATTGTCAGAGGAGTCTTGACAAGTTATTGCAGTGCGTCTTGCAGATAGTACACACTGCTGCCAATACACATAGAAGGAGTGAATGTTGAAGGTGGTAGATAGGATGCCAGTCAAGTTGGCTGCTTTGACCTGGATGCTGTAATGCCTTTGGACTGATAGTGGAGCTGCACCTATCTGGACAATGGAGAATATTACATCAAACTCCTGAGTTGTGTCTTGTGGTCAGGTTTTGAGGATCAAGAGGTAAGCTACTTGCCACCAAATTCTCCAGCCTCTGACAGTATTTACAGATGTATGGCTCATCTAATTCAGTTTCTGGTTAATGGTAACCCTGTGACCTGGCATTTATGTTGCTCAATAATTATTTCTCAGTTATCAGTCCAGGTCTTGCTTCATATCAAGATAAGCTGCTTCAGTATCTGAGGAGTCATGAATGGTGCTAAGTATAACTCCAACTATTGAAGAGATTTCCTCTCACTCGTATTGATTCCAGTTTTGTTTAGGCTCCTTGATGACATACTTGACCAAATGGTGCCTTGATGTCAAAAACAGTCATTCTCGTGTTACCTAGATCAGAAGACATCGGAGCAGAAGGAAGTCATTTGGCCCATTAAGTCTGCTTTGAATCATGGCTGATCTTATAATCTTCAACTTCACTTTTCTGCTTTTTCCCTGTAACCATTGATTCCCTTCCTGATTGAAAATCTCAGTATTGAATACTTAACATTCCAGCTTCTATAGCTTGCTGTGGTAAATAATTCAATAGTTCTCTACTCTCTGAGAGGAAGCAAAGGCCTAACAGTATTATTGCTAGAATATTAATCCATAAACTCAGATAATGTTCTGGGAGCCGAGTTCCAATCCTGCTATGGCAATTGGTGGAATTTATATTCAATAAAAGCTTTCTGTAAGAATCTACTGACAACCATGAAGCCATTGTTGAAAAAACCCATCTGGTTCACTAACATCCTTCAGGGAAGGAAATCTGATATCCATATCTTGTCTGGTCTTCATGTTACTCCAGAGCCACAGCAACAGTTGACTCTCAATTGTCCTCTAAACGGCCTCGCAAGCCACTCAGTTGTATCAATTGCTATGATGTCTCAACAAAGAAGTGAAAGTGGACAGACCACCTGGCATCAACCTAGGTACCAGAATAGACAATAGCAGAAACAGGCCTATCTGGGGCCTAGTGCCAAAGAGCTGTCTCACAGATTAGTCAAGCAACAGTCTGACATAGTCACACTCACTGAATCATGCCTGACAGACAATGTTCCAGACACCACCATCATCAGCTCTGGGTTGTCTTGTCCTAGCTGCAGAATAGACTGAGCAGTGGTGGCAACACAGTGGTATACATTTGAGAAGGAGTTGCCTGACTCTGGATCCCACAAACTGATCATGGCTCAGTTTAAACATGAGCAAGAAAACTTCCTGCTGATTACCACATACTTTCCTGCCTGTGCTGATGAATCAGTAATCCTCCATGTTGAACAACACTTGGAGGAAGCACTGAGCGTGGCAAGGGCACAAAATGTACTCTGGGTGGGGTATTTCAGTGTTCAAGAGTGGCTTGATAGCAACACTACTGATTGAGCTGGTCGGGTCCTAATGAACATAGCTGCCATACTAGGTCTGCAACAGGTGGTGAGGGAACCAGCAAGATGGAAAAACATGTTTGACCTCAACCGTACCAATCTGACAGCTGCAGATGCTTCTGCCCATTACAGTATCGTTAAGAATGACAGTCCTTGTGGAGGATGTAGTCCTGCCTTCACATTGGGAATACCATCCATTGTTTTGTGTGGCACTAGCACCGTGCTAAATGGGATAGACTTTGAACAGATCTAGCAACTTAGACATGAGGTGCTGTGGGCCATCAACAGCAGCAGAATTGCACTTCAGCACAATCTGTAACTTCATCAAGCCAGGGGATCAACCCTCAATGGATGTGCAGTAGGGCTTGCCAGAAGCAGCACTGAGCAAATCAAAAATGAAGCTACCAAACAGACGAATTGCATGCTAGACAGCATAAGCAGTAAGTGATAGACAGAGCTAAATGATTCCACAGCCAACAGATCAAATCTGTGAAGTCCTGCCACATTCAATTGTAAATGTTAGGGAACAATTAAACAACTCATTAGAAGGGAAGCCACACAAATGTCCCCATCCTCAATGATGGAAGAGCCCAGCACATCACTGCAGAAGATAATGCTGAGGCATGCACAAAATTTTCAGCCAGAAGTTCCAAGTGCATGAGCCATCTTGACCTCCTCCAGTTGTTGCTGAAAATGTGTTGCTGGAAAAGTGCAGCAGGTCAGGCAGCATCCAAGGAACAGGAAATTCGATGTTTCGGCATAAGCCCTTCATCAGGAATGAGGAAAGTGTGTCCAGCAGGCTAAGATAAAAGGTAGGGAGGAGGGACTTGGGGGAGGGGCGATGGCGATGTGATAGGTGGAAGGAGGTCAAGGTGAGGGTGATAGGCCGGAGTGGGGTGGGGACGGAGAGGTCAGGAAGGCAGGTGCTGAGGAAGGAGATGTGGCTGTGGTAGCGAGTCTGTTTGAGAATGTGGCTGAAGAGCTTCTGTGCAGAGGAGATGACCTGTGGGGTGCAGTGAGAGAGGGACTCACTGAAATCCTTGTAGAGGGAGGAAGAGAGCTTCTTCAAGGAAGGCATCCTTGCAGGAGGATTCGCAGTAGGTTAAAATCTTCGAGGAGAAAGTGAGGTCTGCAGATGCTGGAGATCAGAGCTGAAAATGTGTTGCTGGAAAAGCGCAGCAGGTCAGGCAGCATCCAAGGAACAGGAAATTCGATGTTTCGGCATAAGCCCTTCATCAGGAATGAGGAAAGTGTGTCCAGCAGGCTAAGATAAAAGGTAGGGAGGAGGGACTTGGGGGAGGGGCGATGGAGATGTGATAGGTGGAAGGAGGTCAAGGTGAGGGTGATAGGCCGGAGTGGGGTGGGGACGGAGAGGTCAGGAAGGCAGGTGCTGAGGAAGGAGATGTGGCTGTGGTAGCGAGTCTGTTTGAGAATGTGGCTGAAGAGCTTCTGTGCAGAGGAGATGACCTGTGGGGTGCAGTGAGAGAGGGACTCACTGAAATCCTTGTAGAGGGAGGAAGAGAGCTTCTTCAAGGAAGGCATCCTTGCAGGAGGATTCGCAGTAGGTTAAAATCTTCGAGGAGAAAGTGAGGTCTGCAAATGCTGGAGATCAGAGCTGAAAATGTGTTGCTGGAAAAGCGCAGCAGGTCAGGCAGCATCCAAGGAACAGGAAATTCGACGTTTTGGGCATAAGCCCTTCATCAGGAATGAGGAAAGTGTGTCCAGCAGGCTAAGATAAAAGGTAGGGAGGAGGGACTTGGGGGAGGGACGATGGAGATGTGATAGGTGGAAGGAGGTCAAGGTGTCCCACTCCGGCCTATCACCCTCACCTCTCCATCGCCCCTCCCCCAAGTCCCTCCTCCCTACCTTTTATCTTAGCCTGCTGGACACAGTTTCCTCATTTCTGATGAAGGGCTTATGCCCGAAACGTCGAATTTCCTGTTCCTTGGATGCTGCCTGACCTGCTGCGCTTTTCCAGCAACACATTTTCAGCTCTGATCTCCAGCATCTGCAGACCTCACTTTCTCCTCCTCCAGTTGTCCCTACATTAAGGTATTGCCTTCAGCAAATTCAATTCACTCCGTGTGATATCAAGAATCTGTTGGAGGTACTGGATACTGCAAAGGCCACGGGGCCCTGAAAATAGTATCGGTCATAGTTCTGAAGACTGAACACTGGCATCTATCTGACAATGTGGAAAATTGCCCAGGTATGTTCTGTAAACAAAAAGCAGGACAAATCCAACTTGGTCAATTACTGCCCACCAGTCTCTTCTTAATCACCAGTAACATGATGGAAAGTGCTATCAAGCAGCACCTGCTCAGCAGTAACTTGCTCAGTAGTGGACAGTTTGGGTTCTGCCAGGGCCACTCAACTCCTGACCTCATTACAGCCGTGGTTCAAATATGGACAAAAGAGCTGAATTCCAGAGGGGAGGTGAGAGTGACAGCCCTTGACATCATGTCTGCATTCAAACAAGTGTGCTATTAAGAAGCCCAAGCAATGCTGGATCAACAGTATCAAGGAGCAAACTCTCCATTGGTTGGAGTCATACCTTGCACATAGAAAGATGATTGTGGTTGGTGGAGGTTGGTCATTTCAGTTCCGGACATCTATGCAAGAGGTCCTCAGGGCAGTGTGTGGGCCCAACCATCTTCAACTGTCTCAACAATGATCTTCCCTCCATCATGAGATCAGACATGTTCATCAATGATGCACAATCATCATGACTGCTCAGATAACCAAAGCAGTCCATGTTCAAATGCAAGAAGATCTGGACAGTATTCAGGCTTGGAGTGGCAAGGGACAAGTAACATTTGTGCTGCAAAAATGGTGGGCCATACCATCTCCAATAAGAGATAATCTAATTACCACCCGTTGACATTCAGTAGTGTTACCATCACAGAATCCACCACCACCTTCCACACTATCACCATTCTAGGGATCACCATTGTCCAGAAACTCAACTGGATTTGGCAAAAAAACAGTGGCTACAAGAGCAGGTTAGAGACTGGAAATACTCCAGCAAGTAACCCACCTCCTGACTCCTCGAAGCCTATCCAGCAGTTGGAAGTTACAAGTGAGGAGTGTGATGGAATCATACCCACTTGACTGGATGGGTACAGCTCCAACAACACTTAAGAATTTTGCTTGGCACCATATCTACAAGTATCCACTCCCTCCACCACCAACGCTCAGTAGCAGCAATGTGTACCATCTACAGGATGCACTACAGAAATTCACCAAAGATCCTCAGACAGCACTTTCCAAAGCCACCACCACTTCCAACACAAAGGACAAAAGCAGCAGATACCTGGGAACATCACCACCTGCAAGTTCTCCTCCCAGCCACTCACCATTCTGACTTGGAAATATATTGCTGTTCCTTCAGTGTTGCTGGGTCAAAATCCTGGAATTCCCTCTCTGAGGGCATTGTGGGTCAACCTATAGCATGTGGACTGCAAGAAGGCAACTCACCACCACTTTCTCAAGGGTAACTAGGGACAGGCAACAAATGCTGGTCAGCCAGCCATGCCCATGTCCTACAAGTGAATGAAAAAACACAGATTCCTCCTCATCTCTGTCTTAACTTAATGACCCCAGACTCTTGTACAAGGTGAAACAATCTCTCAGCATCTACCCAGTCAAGCCCCCGAAGAAGCATACGTGTTTCAATAATTTTGCCTTTCATTCTTCTAAATTCTAATGTATACAAACCCAAACTACTCAATCTCTCCTGATAAACAAAATCCCTTCAGAATGAGTCTAGTGAGCCTTCTTTGGACAGTCTCCAATGCTAGTTTGTCTTTCCTGAACTAAGAGGACTAAAGCTGTTCACAGCTATCAGGCTGTGATCTGACAAGTGCCTTTTGTAGTTTTAACAAGACCTCCCTATTTTTATACACCATTCTTTTTGAAATAATGGCCAAAGGTCCACTTACTTTCCCTATAACCTGCTAAAATTATGCTAGCTTTTGTGATTTCAATACTGGACCTCTCAAATTATTCTATGATGCATCTTTCTGTGGTCTTTTCTCATTAAAATAATATTCAGCTCTTCTTCATACCAGAGTGCATAACCTGACATTTCCCTCCATTATATTCCACTTGCTATGACTTTGCCCACTTACTGAACTTGTCTACATCCCTCGACAGACTCATTGTGACATCCTCACCACATGAGTTCCCAACTATTTTTGTGACATCTGCAAATCTAGCAATAGCACATTTACTTACCTCATCCAAGTCATTAATGTATTGTAAATAATTGTGCCCTTGGCACTGATTCTTGTGGCACTTCATTCGTTATAGATTGCTACTCTGAAAATGCCAATTTTATTCCAGCTCTCTTCCTTCTATTAATTATCCAATCCTTTATCCATGCTAATAAATCCCCCCTCCAACAGTATGGGTTCTTTTCAAATGTCTTTTGGAAGTTCTATATATTATTCACGGGATGTGAAGATCGTTGGTTGGGCTGACATTTTATGTTGTTTTCCACTTGCCCTTGAGAAGGTGGTGATGAACAGCCTTGAACTACTGCAATCCATATTCATCTCCCTTTATCTTTCCTGCTTGTTACCTTCGCAAAGAATTCTAATAAATTTGTCAGGCATGATTTCCATTCATGAAGGCATGCTGACTTTGCTTGGTTGTAATATGTGTTTCTAAGTGCTCTGTTATTGTATCCTTTATAAGAGACTCTAAGATTTACCCAATGACAGATGTTAAACTGACTGACCTGTCGTTAACAATTTTTGTTTGTCTCCTTCCCATTTTGAATAGGTGTTTAACATTTGCAGACTCTCAGTCCTTTGGGACTTTTTCAGAAGCTAAGAATTGTTGGATTACTACCACCCCAATGCACCTCTGGAACAAACCACAGTACCTCTGGAGTTCAGCAATTTTGTCTCTGTTTAGACCAAGCCTGCAATTAGCTCAAGTGTTGAGTGACCCTGGTGGAACCTAAACTGGGTATCATTGAGCAGGTTATTTCTGAGGAAATACCACTTAATAACATTGTTGATGATTCCTTATATCACATTGCTAATGATCAAGGGGAGATCGATACGACATTAGGCTGAGTTGGCCATCTGTGGACAGGACATACATAAGCAATTTTCCTTATTGTACACTAGTTGCCTGTGTTATCGTTGCACTGGAACAACTTGGCGCAAAGTACACCTAATTCTGGAGCACAATCTTCAGCACTATTATTGGAATGTTGAAAGGACCCATAGCCTTTTTTTGTATTCAGTGCCTTTAGGCATTTCTTGATATCACATGGAGTGAATTGAGTTATATAGTCATAGAGATGTATAGCATGAAAACAGACCCTAGGGTTCAACTCTCCATGCTGACCAGATATCGTAAATTAATCTAGTTCCGTTTGCCAGCACTTGACCCACATTCCTCTAAGGCGAAAGTGAGGACTGCAGATGCTGGAGATTAGAGTCAAGAGTGTGGTGCTGGAAAAGCACAGCAGGTCAGGCAGCATCCAAAGAGCAGGAGATTCGACGTTTCGGGCAAAGAAGGACTTTTGCCCAAAACGTCGAATCTCCTGCTCCTCAGGTGCTGCTTGACCTGTTGTGCTTTTCCAACACCACACTCCCGATCACATTCCTCCAAACCCTTTCTATTCATGTACCTATCCAGATGCTTTTTAAATGTTGTAATTGCCCCAGCCTCCCCCCACTTTATCTGCAGTTCCCCTTACACCAACCTCCAGTCCTGAAGAAGGGCTATTACCTGAGATGTTGACTTCTCCACCTCCTGATGCTGCCTGCTTGACTGTTTTCTTCCAGCATCCTGCTTGCTTCCCATGGATTCCAGCATCTGCAGGTTTTTTTGTCTCCACCACTTCCATTGGCAGCCCGTTCCATTCACACACCACCTTCTGTGTTAAAAATTTGCCCTTAGGTCCCTTTGAAATCTTTCCCCTCTCACTTTAAACCTATGCCCTGTTCTGGACTCCCCCACCCCAGGGAAAGGATCTTGTCTATTTACCCTATCCATGTTCCTCATGAATTTATAAACCTCTGTAAGGTCACCCCTCAGCCTGTAACACGGAAAACAGCCTCAACCTTTTCAGCCTTTCGCTGTAGTTCAAACCCTTCAACCCTGGCAAAATACTTGTAAATCTTTTTGTAATGCTTTCAAGTTTCACGAAATCTTTCCCATAGAAGGGAGATTAAAATTGCACACTGTTACGACATGGGGTAAACCCTCTCAGTTAATTTTAAACCAGCAGCACAGAAAAGATTTATCCCGTACGGTAATCTGTGAAAATTCGAGAAGCCAAGAATTATTTAAAGTAAAAATTAACAATTTTATTTTTACTTAAAAGTCTAACAGAGAATAATTAACTAACGACTATGTACAACTCCTTCCTCAAATAATTTTTTACTTTACCTTCTATAAACTAGTCCGATAAAACTCCTGATTAAGATTTACCAAAACATTCGAATTTCAAAACCGGGCAGCTGTCCAATCTTCCCTTTGTATCTTCTTCTGTAGATTTGCTCTCCAGGTCATTGTTGATGTTTTTTTCTCTGTGCAAACACCTTCTCTAGATAGGTTCCTCTCAGAGAGTTCTGCTAGCTATTAACTTTCTTGAAAGTACAGTACACCCATATCTTCATAACAACACTATTCCAAAAGTAGCCTAACAATGTCCTGTACAGCCACAACATGACCCCCCCCCCCCCTTCCAACTCCTATACTCAATGCTCTGACCAATAAAGGAAATGAAACCAAATCCCTTCTTCACTATCCTATCTACCTGCAACTCCACTTTCAAGGAACTATGAACCTGCATGCCAAGGTTTCTTTGTTCAGCAACCCTCCCCAGGGCCTTACCATTAAGCGTATGAGTCTTGCCCTGATTTGCCTTTCCAAACTGCAACACCTCACATTTTTTTCTAAATTAAATTCCATCTGCCACCCCTCGGCTCATCTGATCCATATCTCATTGCACTCCAAGGCAACCTTCTTTTTGTCTACTACACCTCCAATTTTGGTGTTATCTGCAAACTTACTAACTATATCTCCTGTGTTTGCTTGCAAATCATTTACACAAATGACTAAAAGCAGCGAACCCAGCAACAAGCCTTGTGGCACACCACTGGTCAGAGGTCTCCACTACCATACTCTGTCTTCTATCTTCGAGTCAGTTCTCTATCCAAATGGCCAGTTGTTCTTGTGTTCCAAGGTGATGTAACCTTGCTAACCAGTCTACCATAAAGAATCTTGTCGAATGCTTTACTGAAGTCGATTCAGGTCATGTCCACTGCTTTTCCCTCATCAATCCTCTTTGTTACTTCAAAATACTCAATCAAGTTAGTGAGACATGATTTCACACACACAAAGCCTTGTTGACTATCCCTAATCAGTCCTTGCCTTTCCACATACACGCAAATACTGTACCTCAGGATTTCTTCCAACAATTTGCCCACCATTAATGTCAGGATCACTGGTCTATAGTTCCCTGGCTTTTCATTACCACCTTTCTTAAATAGTGGCACCACGTTAGCCAACATTCAGTCTTCCAGCACTGAATCTATGATTATTAATGATACAAATATCTCAACAAAGGACCCAGCAATCACTTCGCTGGCTTCCCACGAGTTTTGGGGTACACCTGATCAGGTTCTGGATCTGAAGATTGGTCTCTGTAATGCTGGGGATCACTAGAGGAGGCAGGAATGGATCATCCATGTCAAATTTCAGGTTGAAGATATGTACAAAAGCCTCAGTCTTTTTTTTTTGCACTAGTATACTGGGATCCCTAATCATTGAGGATAGGGTTATTTAACTGCACTCCGTCATTCATTAAATATGACAGGACTGCAGAGCTTAGATCTGAACCCACAATAAAGGCAAAATACTGCGAATGCTAGAAATCTGAAACAAGCACATAGAATGCTGGAGAAACTGTTCTGAAGAAGTCATACCAAACTCAAAACATTAACTTTGTTTCTCTCTCCACAGAGCTGTCAGAACTGATGAGTTTCTCCATCACTCTGTTTGGTTTAGATTGTATATATTGTTTGTGGAATTGCTTATATTTGTTTATTTCTTACTGTTTATGCTGTTGGCATGTCATTGTCCTGTGCTATAATATTACCAGGTTGGCATCTCATTATTAGGAATGCCCCATGCTGCTCCTGGCATGCCTTTCTCATATGCCCGCCCTTCAGACCATTATGTCTGCTCCAGCCATCAAACATCCATCTACAGAGGGACCTTGATTATCTGAACGACACGGGTAGGGAGTATTGTTTGGATAATCAAATGCTGGATAACAGTTTAGCCAAGCATTGGGACCTTGTGATCTTGCCAGATAATCTGAAATTCAGATAATCGAATGCTGGATAATCGAAGTTCCTCTGTATTCTAATCCCCCTTTCCAGCATGTGACCTGTAGCCTAATATGTTATGTTGTTTTAAGTGTTCATCCAAATAGTCTTTGAATGTTTTGAGGGTTTCCCATCTCTACCAATCTTTCAGGCAATAGTTCCTCATAGCCACAATCCTCTGGGTGAAAAATACTTCCTCAAAACTCCTCTAACGATTCTGTTCCTTACTTTAAAACGATGCCCCCTGATTATTGACTGAAGAGAAAGGTTTCTCCCAATCTCTCTTGTCTATACTGCTCAGAACTTCGGACACCTCAGTCAGATCTCCCCCCCCCCCCCCCGCCAAGCCTTCTCTGGCCTAAGGAAAAGAACCTCAGCTTATTCAGTAAAGGACTGTGATGTTAACTCTCCTACCAAAACTGTCATGAAACATATGCATCTCTGTAGGTAGATTGCTGAGTCCAAAAATTTTCCCTCTTTTGGTTCCTTTACCATTTGCCACAGAGCCAGTTTACCAACTACAGAGGAACCTCAATTATCCCGTATTTGATTATCTGAATATCGGATTATCCAGCAAGATTGCAAGATCCTGACACTTAGCCAAACTATGTTAGCCATCATTTGATTAACCGAACGAAATACTCCTCACCTCTGTTCTTTGGATAATCAAGGTTCATCTGTATGTTCTTTAGTATTGACCAGCTTTCTGTGATGGATACCCAGACTACATTCTGCGCCTGTCACTTGCCCTTCAAATGCTATTCAGCATGAAGCAACACTGATTCATCGACCAAGGTATATAGCAATCAGCAGAGGTTTCTCTTGACGATGTTTGACTTGGTGCCATTAGATTTTTTTTAATAGAATCTCTACAGTGTTGAGGCAGGCCCTTTGGCCCAACAAGTCAACACTGACCTTCTGAAGAGTAACCCACCCAGACCCATTTTCCTACCCTATTATCCTATATTTACACCAGACTAATGCACCAAATACTATGGGCAATTTAGCTTGGCCAATTCACCTAACCTGCACATATTTTGGATTGTGGGAGGAGAACAGGGTACCCAGAGGAAACCACGGAGACACGGGGAGCATGTGCAAACTCCACACAGACAGTCGCCTGAGGCTGGAATAGAACCCAAGTCCCTTCATGAGGTGTGGAGTCTATGTTGAGAATTCTGAAGCAACTCCTTCCTGATTACTGCATGTACTACTGTGCTGCCACCTCTGGCAGATCATACTCAAGGGTGATCATAGTGATGTCCAGGACAATGTGTGATTTCATAAGGCAGATTATATTGTTTGACAAACCTGCTGGATCGCTTTCCAAATTTTAGCTCAAACCTCCAGATCTTAATAAGGAGGAATTTGTAGGGTTGTTTGAGCTGGATTTGTCTTTGTTATTTCTGGTGTCTAGGTAAATGCTGATGTGTCTGATTTCATTTCAGTTTCTTTCCTTGGAGAGGTTCTGATACAACAGAATGGTTTGCTAGGTCATTTCGGAAGATGGTGAAACCATTGGGCATCACACATGGGACATTAGTGAACCAGATGAGATTTATGATAATTGAAAATATTTACACATGTGCTGTTAGGTTGGGTTTTAAATTCCATTTTCACCATTTGCCATGTTGGGATTTAAATTTGTATCTCCAGAACATCAGTCTGGGACCTCAGGATTATAAATCTAGTGACAGTACTACCACACCACTGCCACATTGTATTTCTGTAAAACAGGTTTAGATAACTGCAAGGAATTTACATTACACTTCTCCCAGGATATTTGGATTTTAAAATTGGTAATGGTTCTCTGATTCTCATAATTTGATAGTACCTCTTTTGAGAAAATACATCTTGCACTTAGGAACAGTTTGACACTGTTTACGTATTGTGACTATTCTAAAAGTGATTGAATTTTGTGGTTGTACTAAATTCTGCGTATGTTACAGGATTAAAATGGTCATAACCCATAAGCAAACTAAAGAGGACCAGAGTCCTCATCAAATGCAATGCTCCATTGCATTT
Source organism: Hemiscyllium ocellatum (assembly GCF_020745735.1). Lineage (NCBI taxonomy): Eukaryota > Metazoa > Chordata > Chondrichthyes > Orectolobiformes > Hemiscylliidae > Hemiscyllium > Hemiscyllium ocellatum. Next base: position 45,412,570 of record NC_083436.1, read on the forward strand.
CTGTTCATTTTCACCTCCCAAAACAGCATAAATGATCAGCACCACATAAATTTTTCAACAAACAATATTAATATTGATTTTCATTAAATAGTATCATGAGATCTATATTTATCTACCCACTATTCGAGTTGCCAACCCTCAAGGGTTGGTTTGAAGTCTCCAAGAATTGAAGATAAATTATCAGGACGTCCTATATGATACTAACAGAGTTTTCTGCCATTTTCTTTGAACATTTCTCTTTAGTAGCCTTGAACATATTGACAATTGAGAAAAAAAGACTATGTAGCTAACTGTGAGGCCTTATTCAGTTGGGGAATGGGTCTTCTGGCTTTCCATTTGATATAGGAAGACAGAATATCATAAGATTGTATTGGTGAAAAAATAGCTAGAGTAACGGGGCAAGTCATGTCATCAAGCCACCAGGAATACATTTAATCACAGTTAGCAACTAACTGGTGGAACAAACAATGAGGATTTGACCCTTTTATCTCAGAGGGAAGGACATCAATCACCAGCAGCAGAAAATGAATGAGGGTAATTAGACAGTACTGACAGTGTTGCAATCCTTAGTGCTGACCCTCTCACAGTTCGGTGTTCTCTCAGTGCTGACAATGCTGCACTCCTATATCCACACCTCTGTGTGATATCCCCTAATGGAACTCCCTTCCCCCTCCTTCCCTTCCTCTGTTCTCCCCCATCCTCTGTCCTCAAAAACTTCCAATTCCCCTTTTGAAAATAACTGTTTCCACTGTCATTTCAGACAACACTGCAGAAAACTGAATAAAAACATTTCTCCACAACCTCCTGGACTTTTTTTGCTGATTATCATAAATGTATGTCCTGTGATTACTCACCCACCTGCCACTTTGACTGTTGTCCCCGCCTCCCCCACCCAAAAGTCCCTGAACCCCATTAGGCTGTGCTGACAGGAAGGAGCACGAGCTCAGCGACTGCTCTAAGTATGTTGGTGCATGTCAACAGAACTGATTCAAGAACTTAAACTTCCTGCTTAAACTCCAACCTCTTTACTCAGGCAATGTTAACATCGGTGCTTACTTCAACCAGATTACCCAGTTCTATTATTCAAAATAAATAGCATCCATTTGAGATCTGTGACAAGCATTCTATTATTCCATTATGTTTCTTTTTCTCATACCGAATCTTTATTCCCAATAAAATATTGCTTCCCTCTCTTGTTCTCCATACGTTTCCATTTCCTGCATCATTATTATTGTGGTTAATTGTCACTGCATAAGTAGCGCTCTATCATCCGAGGCAGAAGGTTGTGGATTTCTGTTTCAGAGAATAGGCTCCTTTTGGCGACTAGGCTGGCAGTCCAGTGATTTCTGGACAGAATGCCACACTGCAAGATGGCAGAAATGAAGGAGGGCTGCATTGTTGGAGTGGCAGTCCTGAGGAACCATAACTTCTTGTACTGATAGGACATTGCACTACTAGATGGGCAGCTCTAAGAGGGCATTTTCAAAAGTCAGTACCGATTAAGCACTGCGCTGCGGAGATTATAATTTTAAGACAGTGCAGCACTTTTAGAGGGACAGTCTAAAGGGAGTGTGGCACTGTCAGAATGTCAATCTTCAGGGAGTGGTGCACTGTCAGAGAATCAATCTTGAGGCAGTGCTGCAATATCAGAGGATTAATCCTGAAGGAAGGGCAGACCTGAGAAAGCCATCAACTGTCGGAGCAGCAGTACTGAAGATAGGGCTGCTGTCAGAGGATTAGTTTTGAAGGAGCTCAGCATGGTCAGAAGGACACGTGAGGGAGTCCTCAGCTGTCAGAAGGTCAGTGCTGAGCACTGAGGGAGTGCAACACACTTATCGGATCAATGAGAAGGGAGTGCAACCCCATTGCAGGGCAGTGCTAAGGTTGTGACACATTGTTAGAGGGTCAGGACCGAGAGAGTGCTGTTTTCTCAGTGGATCTGTCTTCTGATTGTCAATTGATTTTTAAATATTAGCTAGAAAGCTCCCAAGAATATCTATACTTTTCTACCAGTAATATTCTCTGAGCTTTGAAAGGCACAAGTTATATTTATACGTTATTGCTAATGGAGTAACATGTCTCAAGATATTTCACAGGAGCTTTAACAAACCCAGCTTTATAAATAGAGTTCTTGATAGTCATATTATATGGACAGGTTTATTAGCTAAGTATTATGTGTGTAAGTAGCAGGAAGTTGATACCTTTAAACCATTTGCTGAAATTTGGGTATGTTTTGCTAATTGAGTTCTGCCAGGATTTTTGAGGGATTTACAACACAAGGGAAGAAAGATTTTTGTGGTTATGTGGACAGCAGCTAAAATGGCTATAGGACTGGTTAAAAGCTACAACAATCAATTTTGGTCAAGCTAGTTTAAACTTTGACTTCAGTGAAAACTGTGACCTACAGTTTCAGGTATTGACCAAATAAGGCAAGGGTCATAATGGTGGACTAGACAGACTGGCATCATATTATAACTAGGAGAAAGTGAGGCCTGTCGATGCTGAAGATCAGAGTCAAAAAGTATGGTGCTAGAAAAGCACAGCAGGTCAGGCAGCATCCAAGGTGCAGGAAACTCGATGTTTTGGACATAAGCCCTTCATCAGGAAGCCATTTATCATAAGCCTTCATTCCTGATGAAGGGTTTATGCCTGAAACATTGACTCTCCTGTTCCCGGATGCTGCTTGACCTACAGTGCTTTTCCAGCACCACGCTCTTTGACTCTGGCACCATATTATGTTATATAGAGCATTTAATATGGCTATTTAACATTTGGAAATTGTTTATCAGTAAAACTCCATTGGCTGGGATCAAATGGTATGATCAGGATTTGGTCAATTCATTGGCAAGTGCCAGAGGAATATCTGGAAGATAGGACATGCTTTTAGATAAAGTTAGCAAAACAAAGGATTTTGCAGGGAGGAGCTCTCAAGACCAATATTCGCAAATTAAATATCCTGAAGTTATCTTCAGAGAAGACAAAGAACCACAAGTCAAAATCTGTACTCAGAGCAAAAGTTAGCCATTTCACATAATTTGGGGTAATATTGATTCAAGCCAAACTTATAGAGTTAAAGTTAGAGTAAAATGTGAATTAAATTAAGTGAACTGAAGTTAAATTAAATGAGCTAAAGTTTAGATTAGATTATTTACAGTGTGGAAACAGGCCCATCGGCCCAACTAGTCCACACCGACCCGCAACCCACCCATACCCATACATTTACACCTTACCTAACACTACGGGCAATTCTAGCAGGGCCAATTCACCTGACCCGCACATCTTTGGACTGTGGGAGGAAACCGGAGCACCCGGAGGAAACCCACGCAGACACGGGGAGAACGTGCAAACTCCACACAGTCAGTTGCCTGAGGCGGGAATTGAACCCAGGTCCCTGGCGCTGTGAGGCAGCAGTGCTAACCACCGTGCCACCCTAAAGTTAGTTAGCAGAAGTAAGAAGTAAATGTTGCAATGTATGTACATTTTATGTTGAGTGTCAGTACGTAAAGAACTACATAAAGAAGGGTTTGTTTCATTAAAATCTGAGTTGATACCCTGTCTTTTGTCTGTCAGATAAGGGAAGAACACCTGGGAGAAGATTGAAGTATTCTTTAGGGTAACAATTTCTCCCTCTATCTTACTAAACGTATCTCATTAACCACTTACTCCACCCCTAGAGTTTACTTCTTATTTGTTTCTAGCCAACCTTACCATGCACCACACCCTGAACAACTCACCAATCAGTGATTGCCAGTCAAAAGACTGACCTATCTTGCACTCATGCCATCTTTAATAGCATGGTGTGTACCCAGGCAAGCACTGAGGAGTCAGAGTTGCCCTGTGCAGTTCCTGACATTTGGCAATGACATGGCAGACAATTGAAATTGGCAACTGGTTTGCAGGCAGGGACCTGCTAGACGAGACAAAGCACATATGTGGCATTCTCTTCCCCAGGATCTACAGTGGAGACCATGACACCAGATCATGACAGCCTTGTCCAAGATTGCTATGTAGGTGAGTGCAGGAGGAGTGCACAGCAATGTAGGGAGAATGCCAATGACGTCTTCACTGTGGTGACTTCAATATCACTTTCTTCACTCTAAAATTTCAAACTCTGTCTCTATCTTTGCTGTGTACCCATCTCCTTCCAATCCTCGTGCTCTACCACTCCAGTGCTGCCTGTAACATCTTCCCTATTTGACCTCATCCAAACCAACCCATGATGCTACTAACCTGTATACCCTCTGTACTGCCTACTCGCTTGCTGAGGACACCTCTTTACCGACACCGAAAATAACTGCCGTGCTTCTCACTTTCACCTCCCTCTCTCTAATTCCAGGATGTCATGCAGTTCCTCAACTCTTATGTGGAGAACATTCTGACTCTGACTGCTGAAGCAGCTGACTGACTGTGTCCAAGTCCCTGTACTGGTATCATAGGCTGTCCTGACTTACTGTGTCTTGATTCCTTAAATGAAGGCTGTCCCCCTATGACCTGACTGAGGCCTGTTGACAATCATGGCAAGTTTCCTGGCTTTGTGTCTGCTAAACATCAAGGCAACATGGAGATAATATTAGCCTCATATCTCTGACTGAGGGAAAACAGTGCAAAAAGGCAATGCAAGGCATTGCCGTGAGCATTCGGGTCAGTTCAGACTGAGTGAACACTGTTACATTCAGCAAAGAGCCTGGAAATAAATCCTAGTCCAGGGCATGAGGTGCATGTGTTCCTGAGGGGAATATATCCTTCTAGCAGCATTACAATGATAGTTGCTCATGTTGCCCAAGAAACACTATTAATTCTTTAATAGTATATCTTGGGCAATATGAGCAACTATCTTTACGGAAGCACAGCATAAGTCAATTTCTTTGTGCAATGAGGGTTTTTAGACGCTAACACATGTTGAATGCTAAAGTCCATGGGTGTGGGGAGTGTATGGTTGGTGCCCATGGAGCATGCCCTGAGATGTTGGTGCCCAATGACCAACATGGAAGTCCTTAGAGGAGGCAGTGAATTGATGTCACCAGGTACCCACTTGCACTTCCATGTTGAAAATTCTCAGCATCTGTCTTGTTTGACACATTTGGTAAGGTAGGTAAGGTAATGAAGCAAGTTATGGAATTATTAAGGTATTCAACAAGCAATAATGCCCCTTAATTAGCAACTTGCCATTGCTTAGTGAGAAACTCAGCTCGTCACTTCGCAATTGCGTAGACGATGGTGTGAGGTGCTGTGAGTGTTAAGATGTCCCTTAACAAATTTAATACCCAATTCTGCCACAAATTTCACCAAAGCCTAAGTCATTCAGGCTTCACCAATGTTACTGAGAGCTCATTTAACAAACAATAAAATGGCGGCCCTGGTAAAATACAAAATCCAATGGAGAGAATGAGTGAGAGGCTAAAAAATAGATCTTTACCATTTTCCACTGAGTTCCAGCTATATTTGTTTACTTGACAGATGTAATCAATCAGAAAATCTACCCTAAAAATTTCCAGTAAGCAATATTAATGTGCAGTGATGGTGTCCCTGCCTCTGAGCCAGGAGACTTAGGTTCAAATCCCACCTGTTCCAGAGATGTATAATAGCATGTCTTAACAAGTTCATCTAGAAATTTGTAGGAAGGTCTCTTGTGGTACAAAGGTTGTGTCCTATCCTTTGAGGTGAAAATGTTTTGCTGGAAAAGCGCAGCAGGTCAGGCAGCATCCAAGGAACAGGACCTCAAAGGTTAGGAGAAAGTGAGGCCTGCAGCATCTGCAGACCTCACTTTCTCCTATCCTTTGAGCCAGGAGGCCTCTGCTCAAGTTCCACCTTCTCCGGAAGTGGTGTAATAATGTCTCTGAACAGATTGATCAGAAAATATCTACAAAGGACAATAGTTCTGCTCTCTTGTGGCAATATGGTAGCACTCTTACCTTTGTGTCAGGGGTCCGGGTTCAAGTCTCAGTTGCTCTAGCAGTGTGCAATAACATCTCTGAGCAGGTTGATTAGGGAAAAAGTAATAACTGTCAGTTTGTAAGATGTGTTTCACTGACATAAACAGACACTGTAAGATAAATATTGGCTCAATTATGATGAAGTATCCAATACAAACACAGAATCCGGCATCTACTTATGAATAACACCACAAGAGCAATCAGATCTGTAGAATATGACAACAAGCATTACTTCAGTACCATAACCTGAAAATCAGACTAAAAGTAACTGAACAGATTTCTCTACTCAGCACATTTAAATGTCTTGAGCTGTATCTGGTTATTTTTCTTTTCACTAATATGATATTTATTACTGTTCTTCGTAGATTTTTTTCTCTCAGGCAATCTAGTGTCCTGGGTGTTATTCTGAATTGCACTTCAAGATTAACTCAAGAGCAGTACATTTTGTTTCTTATTTAGCACTGGATATCATTGATGGAACTTGAATCATCATCATTTTACCCTTCATCACAACAGCTAAGAGGCTGAATACAATAACTGGATTTGGATGCTGAACATGGACACAAATTGAGAGTTAACCTCGCACACTGCAAACAGCATCCTATATTCCAAAACATCAGCCAAGTGTTCTGTTTTTAACCAGAGATATCATTGTGTATAAACTGGGAGTAGAACTCACTTGTTGATCTTTTAAGACGTACCACAGATAAATATTTTCCACTCATATCATTTGTTGCAAATGTATTGGTTGTTTGTTTATACAGTCATGGAATTGTCAAATGGTTTAGTACAAAGGAGACCATTCTGCCCATCATGTTTGTACCAGATCTTTGAAATCTCTCCAATTAGTCCCACTGACCCAGTTTTTCTATATAGCCCTACAAGTCTCTCCTTTTCAAGTATTTATCTAATTTTGAAACTTACATTTGCAGCTGTTTTTATCACCCTTTCAGGAAATGCATTTTCTGAAAAGAAAATTCTCATTGCCTCACTGGATTTGTTTTTTGTTTTGCCAGTTACCTTAGATTCATTTACTCTGGTTCCTGGCATTAGTAACAGTTTAGGATTAGGAAATAAGACGTTTGGGCAATTTCTTGATTGCTCCCAAGTTTCTCCACATTTCCTCGAGGACGATGTTTTCCTAAATCCCTTCATGAAAAGGGCTAGCTGCTTTATAGCTGGTAAACATATAGTGTAAAACATGTAACCTTATGTCGGCCATGCAGCCCACATGGTCCAGTCTTTATTCTCCACAGGAGTTGCCTCACAATCCCCTTCACTCGACCTATCAACTTCTCCTTCCTTTCCAAAATGTACATAGGCTGAAAGGGCATAGAAAAACATTGGATCGATATGGAGAGTGTGAAGGGACCATGGAGAGATGTAGGTGGTGTGAGGGGTCAGGTCTAGAGGACCCAAATACCCTTATTAAAGGGAGGGGTGACACCCCAAAGAACCAAAGCTAACTTTCTAACTATCTGGCTAAGCACTCACCTGCCCCTGTGGTCAGCAAGCATTCGCTTCCTTTGTCGGCAGTTGTGACTCCATCCTGCATCTACTGCCCACTCCGCATGCAGGTGCTCTACTTCCAGCTTTGAAATGACAGGCGAGTCCCAGGTGTTCACAGGAAGTGCTTCGTGATACCCTCAAGGCCTCACTGTGAAGTACAGCATTCGAACAGACACCTGGGAATCACTGGCCCATGACTGTCCAAAGTGGGGAAGGAGCATCTGGGAAGGCATTGAGCACTTTGAGGCTTGCCATCAGGAAAAAGTTGAAGCCAAGCGAAAACAGCATAAGGAGCGCGCTGCTGCACCAATGCCCCACCCACATCTGCCCATGACCGCCACCTGCCTGAAGTGTATCAGAGCCTGCAGTAGCCCCGTCAGTCTATACAACCATCTATGGATTCACTCCGAGAGTGGAAGAGAGTCATCCTCTCTGCGAGGGGCCACCGATGATGATGACTGCACAAGAACTGCCTCCCCCCACATAAAAAAGGGAAAATTGGATGTTATCACACACTTAAGATGGAGGCATTTCATGGAGTCAGGAAATTTCCCAAAACAGATGATCTGGCTCTATATTAAAACTTTAGCCTAAATTTCAAAAGAGAACTGGAAAAATACTGCTGAAGGAAAGCTTTGAATACTGAGGGTAAACAAAAGTGGAAGAGAGATTAGTTGATAATTCGTTCCATCAACCATCGTATATACAAAGGGCTGAATGGTTTTCTGTAAATTTATTTGGCCACCAATGGTGGAACAATTGAAATCAGCATATTCAAATGGTTAGAATTGAAGGATATGAACATCTCCAAGGTTGTCATCAGCATTCCTTCTAGTTTTGCTCCGGCTGGCCGAGCCTCCCATGAGTGCCAACGACATCTGGAATCACAAGTCACTTGGTGGGATGATCTTGATCAGGATGTATGGAATACCGGAGCAGCTGCGAGAGAACTTTAACTGTTTCGTCACAGAAATTTACAGAGGTAGGGAGCAGCAAACTATAGTGGGCCTCAGACCCCTCAGCTGATGAAACCCTCTGGGAATCCCTTCCTAAACTATCCGTCTCTCTCATTCATTAAATCTAACCTCTTTGATTCAGCTTTTTAATCATGTGAATTAATATTTCTCTTTGTGGTGCTGTAATCCATATTGTTCTCATCACTCGTGAAATTCTTCAAAATATTTTACACATTAAAGGCATTGTATGAATACAAGACTTGAATCACTATATTTGCTTCGCCACTTATCTGGAATATATCAGGCAAAATACACAGGTGGAAAATAAAACTGTGTTTGCCAATGCTACTGTTGTTTAATTTTGATTTATATTTTGTAATTTATTCTAATGGGTTTGGAGCAACATTTACACTGTTGATGTGCATTTGAGGCCTCAAAGTAATTTTAAAAACTTATAACATCATAGAATTTTACAGATGAATTAAATCAGCTCATGATATCTGTGCCAGTATTTTGCTATTTCCTGTTTTATCATCCACTTTAGACCTTGAACTTTCCTTTGCTTCAAATATTTATCCAACTCTAGAAAAGAGAAGGCTGAGAAGTGACCTGATTGGGGTCTTCAAAGTTGTGATGGGAATTGAGAATGTAAACGTTGAGAAGATGTTTTAATTTTGCGCAGACCACCTATTTTAATTTTTGGGGAGTATAAACTGAAGTGGAAATTGGACTGCTAGGATTGGGATATTAGAAAAGAGGAAAAGGAAGGAAGTGGAGTTGAGGATCATCAGATCATTAAATGGCAGAGCAGACTTGATGTGATGAATGACATACGGTGTTAAGAATGCATACGATCTGTTAGGTTTCATTCGTAGAGGGTTTGAGTTCCAGAGCCACAATATCATGCTGCAACTATACAAAACGCTGGTGCAGCCACACTTGGAATATTGTGTACAGTTCTGGTCCCCCTATTTCGGGAAGGATGTGGAAGCATTGGAAAAGGTGCAGATGAGATTTACCAGGATGTTGCCTGGTCTGGAGGGAAGGTCTTATGAGGAAAGGTTGAGACTTGGGTGTGTTCTCATTGAAAAGAAGGCTAAGAGGGGATTTGATAGAGACATACAAGATGATTAGAGGATTAGATAGTGTAGACAGTGAAAGTCTTTTTCCTAGGATGATGACGTCAGCTTGTACAAGGGGGCATAACTACAAATTGAGGGGTGATAGATTTAAGACAGATGTCAGAGGCAGGTTCTTTATGCAGTGGTAAGGGTGTGGAATGCCCTACCTTCTAATATAGTCAACTCAGCCACATTAGGGAGATTTAAACAATCCTTAGATAAACACATGGATGATTTTTGGATAGTGTGGGGGGACGAGCTGAGAATGGTCAGCGCAACGTCGAGGGCCGAAAGGCCTGTTCTGCGCTGTGTTCTATGTTCTATATTTCTGCTCTATGTCTTAGTTTTCAGCCTTAAAAGTAAATGTTGCATATTACTGAGCTGTGCAATACAATGTTGCTTTATGGATGTATTAAGGAAGAGAATTTAGTGGGTGGCACAGTTGTTAGCACTGCTGCCTCACAGCACCTGAGACCCGGGTTCAATTCCTGACTCAGGTGACTGACTGTGTGGAGTTTGCACGTTCTCCCCGTGTCTGCGTGGGTTTCCTCTGGGTGCTCCGGTTTCCTCCCACAGTCCAAAGATGTGCGGGTCAGGTGAATTGGCCATGCTAAATTGCCCGTAGTGTTAGGTAAGGGGTAAATGTAGGGGTATGGGTGGGTTTCGCTTCGGCGGGTTGGTGTGGACTTGTTGGGCCGAAGGACCTGTTTCCACACTGTAAATCTAATCTAATCTAATCTAATTCCAGACTGATGGCACCAAAAATCTTTCAAGTAAGGAAACTCTGCTTAACATCAGCCCTCTAATTGGTTGACTTGCTCTCAGTGCCAAGAACTGCAAAGAGGGAAAACAAGTCCACAACCTGCAGACAGGAAGCATGCCACTCTTGCTCTCCCTCCATATGATGAAAAAGAAATCCCAAGAAAGATTAAAAAACAAATTTGTACAAAAGACCTAAATTTATCTGTTCAACCATTGAGCTGAAGGAAATGTGTTTACCTCACATGTATTCTTTTCACTCTGTGGTATATATGTTAAATTATTTTTATCTTATCTGCCTTAATTGTGACTGAGTCGATGTGTGTTTGAGATTTTGAAGGAGTATGGTTTAAATTGCATAAATAGAAATCCTTTCCTTTCACTATTCTCATTAAAGATATGGGTATTACGATTTTTTTTTACTGAAGAACTCTTGAATTTCCTTTTTCCTGAGTAGCAGTCAGTTGGGCAAATTGGTCATTCTGGCGGTCTCACTGGGATTTATACATGCTCCTTAATGCCACTTTTAGTTATGCTGCTTTGATGTCAAAGACAGTCACATGCATCTCACCTTATTTGTGCCGCCATTTAAGGACAGTTTGAGTTTTTTTATGCAGAATTGTAGAACAGCAGAGTAGCTCGCAAATCTAGTGTAGAATAGGCAACAACATGTATTCATATGTAATTGTGGTTCACGTATGTAGTTATGATCATCGTAACTGTGGACTATCAAATGTTGACTTTAATCTTCTGTTAATCTTAAGACCTTTAAATAGATTTAAATGATTTTAAAAAGGAGAAAACATGCACCCTCTGACCACAATACCAACAATAATGAGCCACTTCTTTGTATGACTAAATTATTGTTATATTCTTAAGAAAATGATTACCAGATCTAGCTACAGTATGGTGGTGTGGATTCTGAAATCAACACTCTTGAAGGCAGTTCCTTGCTAGCAACATGTGATTAATGAATCCATTGTCTGTTGTGGTCAAACATACAAACATGTGAATTAGCATTTGACTCTTGCAGCCTGCTCCACCATTCAGTTAGATCATGAATGTGACCTTAATTCATATTCCCACTTAACCTGATGCCGTTAACTTCCTTGTTTCTCAAGAATCTACCTCTGCAATAAAAATATTTACTAAATCTGCCTCCATCTCTCACTGGTAAAGAGAATTCCCACAGATGAATAACAGTCTTGAAAGAAAAAAAAATCTTTTCTGTCTTAAACAGAAGTCCCTTAGTTTTAAATTGTGCTCCCCCAGTTTCAGTCTCTCCCACAGATGAAACATTCTGCCAAGCCCTCTCAGCTTCTTGCATGTCTCAGTAAGAACACATCTTATTCTTCAAAGTTAAGAGTGGCTCCTGTGACTTTCAGAATTAGCATATTCTGAATAATTATAAACTTACTGCCCCACTTTTACTCCAATGGAAATCATGGATGTTACTCATATCCCGCTACACATTAACAGCCCAGAGGTGGAATGAGTGGAGAGTGTCAAGCTCCTGGGAGTGGTTATCCACAACCAGCTTTCTTGGACTGTTCATGTGGACGCACCGGTTACAAAGGCCCAACAACTTCTCTTTTTCCTCAAGCAGCTGAGGAAATTTGACATGAGGCGAATACCCTTGCAATTTTTTATAGGTGCGCCATTGAGAGCATTCTGTCTGGATGTATCACTACCTGGTATGGCAACTGTATCATTCAAGATCAGAGACGGTTACAGAGAGTGGTGACAATCACAAAGGCCAACCTCCCATCTGTAGAAACCATCTACCAAGCCCGCTGTCAAGGAAAGGTCGCTAGCATTCTCAAAGATCCATCCCACCCTGGCAATGTTTTTCTACAACCTCTACCATCGGGAAGAAGATACAGAACACACACCAGCAGGTTTCATGACAGTTTTTACCTTACAGTTGTTAGAATACTGAATGGACTTAAACTCTTAACATTCGCCTGTACCTGTGTTTTTGTTTTTGCTGCTGTTTTCCTATTATATTTACCAGCTATGCTACTTAACTATGTGATCTGCTTGTATTGCTCACAAGACAAAGTTTTTCACTGTGCCTCTGTACACGTGACAATAAATTCAATTCAATTCATTGGCTGGAAAATCATAAGCAATGTGTCTGCAATTATTTGAAAAACATTGGCTACATGTAAGGCATGAACTCTTGTAAAGTTTATTCAGTTCTTTCATTAGAGAACACTTTACTCTAGCATTATTATTCCAATGGTCTCCTCCCACACTCAACCTTCAGCAAAATTTGCATCTCCTATAAAACCCTGCTACCTATTTCCTGAGCTTCACCAAATCTTGTTTCCCCATCACCTGTAGCTATGCTCACTGTCCTATGTTGGCTCCTAGCCTGACAGAACATCAATTTTAAAATCTTTGCCTTTGTGTCCAATCCTTACTAAGCTCCGCACCTCAAATATTGACATAGGATCATTTATATCCACCTAAGGTGGAAAATAGTTTAACATATCACCTGCAAAGCAGGACCTCTGATTACTATTGGACTGATTCAGTCTGAATTTTACACTTGAGTGAATCTGTCCTCATATTTCTAGTTGAACATGATGTCAGTGAGATAAAAAAAGAAAAACAATTGTTTTACTGCCCAACACAAGTACCCATATAACAAGTAATTCAGATTATTTGCAGCCAAACTTAGAGCAGTGAAATGAAGGCTTGATGCTACTCCCTAGAATTCTTTAAGTAAGGCTGAGAGCAGCTTGAACAGTCTCATGATGTTACAAAGTGTTTTCCAGCCAACAAGGTACTTTTTAGAAGATGGAGCAACTGTTGCAATGTGGGAACCATAACACAGCAAGATCATATAAACAGTAATCAGAAAATAACTGGATAATCTGCTTTTAAGATACTTGATCTATTTTCAGGGATAAATATTTACCAAGGGTGAAATTTCCTGCTGTTCTTTGAAATGTTCTCATGGCACCTTTTATATTCAGCTGATAGGGAAAACTGGGCCCTGCTTTAACATCTCACCTGTGAGGGTGCAGACCTCCTTCAGTACTGCACTGAGATTGTCAGCCAGGATTTTATCTTTGGACTGAGACTTGAACCTATAATTTTCTAACTCCAGGTGAGAGTGCTACCCACTGCAGTACTTCAGCACCTTTAAAGTCAGTGCTTGCATGGAAATGTATTGTTAGGTTTATTGATTGGCAATTAATTCTCAGTATGAAGAAAGCTAAAGAAAATGGACGGATTAGATTGCGCAAATTGTAGTATGACATTGGAAACAAAGCAATAATTATAGCAAATTCGACGTTTCGGGCACAAGCCCTTCATTTCCTGATGAAGGGCTTGTGCCCGAAACGTCGAATTTCCTGTTCCTTGGATGCTGCCTGACCTGCTGCGCTTTAACCAGCAACACATTTTCAGCTCTGATCCCCAGCATCTGCAGTCCTCACTTTTTACTCAATAATTATAGCAATACAGGCCATGAATTCCAGCTTTCCAGTTGTCATTACAAACCTAAGAGGAAGTACACCTTGATGCAAGTACGGCTAACAATACACTCAATCAAAGAGCTACTATCAGTCATCATTATTATTATTGCAAAATACAGTACATTAGGGATCAAACAAAGCAGTCGTAATTCTACTGAAGCAAAGTAACAAAATGCCAGGTGTTTTGATTTAATTACACGCAGAATTGCAGCTGCCAGAAGTGTTTTCTGATTTGTTCGATGTGGTGATGAATCAGAGTCCATGTTACTCCACAGTGTCTTGTGAGACAAAATTAATTGCAGTTTTTAATCCCTTAAACACAAGTTAGATACATTTGTTGCCTCAGTGTTAGTGTGGTGCAGTGAACTGGAACTTAGCATACTGCTTATTTCTTTGGAGTGTCGAATCGCTTAATGAATGTGTTTTGTGATGATGTTTTCAAGGATTGTGCATTTTGTTTGGACAGCCAGATGTCCATTAGGAAACCCAATATTCTGCTAATTGCCTCTGAATCAAGCTATAGGGACATAACCTTATTAGTTACTCTTGCATTATTATTCCAATGGTCTCCTCCCATACTCAACCTTCAGCAAAATTTGCATCTCCTATAAAACCCTGCTACCTATTTCCTGACCTTCATCAAATCTTGTTTTCCCATCACCTGTAGCTTTGCTCACTGTTCTATATTGGCTCCCAGCCTGACAGAACATCAATTTTAAAAATCCTTGCCTTTGTGTCCAATCCTTACTAAGCTCCACAACTCAAATATTGACATAGGATTATTTACATTCACCTAAGATGGAAAATAGCTTAACATATCACCTGCAAAGCAGGACCTCTGATAGTGCCTCACTATTGGACTGATTCAGTCTGAATTTTAAACTTGAGTCTTTTGTAGAGTGGAACTCAAAGCCATAACATCTGACTCAGAATTGAATCTGATAAATAAATCAAAGATGCTGGAAATCCGAAACAGAAACAGAAAATGCCAGAGGAACTCAGCAAGTTTAGCAGTTTCCATGGAGAGAAAACAGAGTTAACTTTTCAACTCCAGTGACCCTTCTTTAGAACTGATAACTCAGAAAAGGTAGCATATATGCTGAAGACTGAGGGGCATGGGGTGGAGGGGATATGAAAGTGAATAGGATCTAACAATACATTTCCATGCAAGCACTGACTTTAAAGGTGCTGAAGTACTGCAGTGGGTAGCACTCTCACCTGGAGTTAGAAGGATCCCAGGGAGAGAGAGTGACTGTTATGTACATAAACATCTGGATGTCATCATGCTGGGGCGAAAATAAAGCTTCTAATGGGGATCATAAGTGGCTGAAAATGTCATGTCAAGTCAAGATTAGAGTAATGCTGGAAAAGCACATCAGGTCAGGCAGCATCTGAGGAGCAGGAAAATTATCATTTTGGGCAAAAGCTCTTCATCAGGAATGAGGCAGGGAGCCTCTGGGATGGAGATGAATGGCAGGGGGGTGGGGCTGGGGAAAAGGTAGCTAAGAGTACAATAGGTGGATGTAGGTGGGGATGAAGATGATAGGTCAGAGAGGAGGGTAGAGCGGATAAATGGGAAAGAAGATTAGCAGGTAGGACAGGTCATGGGGATGGTTCTGAGCTGGCAGGTTGGTAAGGTGGGGGGAGGGGAAATGAGGAAACTGGTTAAGTCCACATTGATGCCTTGCGGTTGAAGTGTTCCGAGGCAGAAGATGAGGCATTCTTCCTGCAGGCGTTGGGTGGTGTGGGAGTTGCGGTGGGGGAGACCCAGGACCTGCATGTCCTCAGCAGAGTGGGAGGGGAAATGTTCGGCCATGGGGTTGATTGATGCGGGTGTCCCGGATAAACCTCCGCATAAACCACATCGTCCGCCAACATTTCCACCACCTACACACAGACCCCACCACCAGGGATGTATTTCCCTCCCCACCCCTATCTGCTTTCCACAAACACCGTTCCCTCTGTGACTACCTGGTCACGTCCACACCCCCCAACAAACCCCTTCCACTGACATTCCCATTCGTTTGGCTGAACTGGTCCTCAGCCTTAACAATTTCTCCTTTGAATCCACCCGCTTATTCCAGATGAAAAGGTTGGCCATGGACACCCGCATGGGCTCCATCTATACCTGTCTCTTTGCTGGCTACATAGAACAGTCCGTCTTCCGCAGTTACACTGGCACCACTCCCCACCTCTTCCTCCATTACATTGATGACTGCATTGGCGCCACCTCATGCTTCCGTGAGGAGGTTAACAGTTCATCAACTTCACTAACACATTCCATTCTGACCTTAAATTCACCTGGACCATCTCAGACAACTCCCTTCCCTTCCTTACTTCTCCATCTCCATCAATGACGACTGACTTAACACTGACATTTTTACAAACCCACTGACTCCCACAGCTACCTGGATTATACCTCTTCCCACCCTACCTTCTGCAAAACTGCTATCCCGTATTCCCAATTCCTCTGCCTCCGCCATATCTGCTCCCAGGAGGACCAGTTCCACCGTAGAACACACCAGATGTCCTCCTTCTTTGAAGACTGAATTTCCCTTCCCATGTGGTTGAAGGCGCCCTCCTGCTCTCCAGCGCGTCTCATCCACGTCCCATACCCCGCACTTGAACCCCACCCCTCCAACCACAACAAGGTCAGAACCTCCTGTCCTCACCTTCCATCCTACCAACCTCTGCGTAAACTGCATCATCTGCCAACATTTCCGTCACGTACCAACGGATCCCACCACCAGGGATATATTTCCCTCCCCACCCCTATCCGCTTTCCGCAAAGACTGTTCCCTCCGTGAGCAACTGGTCAGGTCCACGCCCCTCAGTAAACCACCCTCCTGTCCTAGCACCTTCCCCTGCCACCGCAGGAATTGTAAAACTTGCACCCACATCTCCCTCTCACCTCCATCCAAGGCCCCAAAGGAGCCTTCCACATCCATCAAAGTTTCACCTGCACATCCACCAATGCCATTTATTGTATCCATTGCTCCCGATGTGGTCTCCTCTACATTGGGGAGATTCGACACCTTCTCGCAGAGCGCTTCAGGGAACATCTCCGGGACACCCGCACCAATCAATCCCACCGACCTGTGGCCGAACATTTCAACTCCTCCTTCCACTCTGCCAAGGACATGCAAGTCCTGGGCCTCCTCCATTGCAACTCCCTCTCCACCCGAGGCCTGGAGGAAGAATGCCTCAGCTTCTGCCTCAGAACACTTCAACCCCAGGGCATCAATGTGGACTTCATCAGTTTCCTCATTTCCCCTCCCCCACCTTACCCCAGTTCCAACCTGCCAGCTCAGCATCGTCCCCATGACCTGTCCTACCTGCCAATCTTCCTTCCCACCATTCCATTCCACCCTCCTCTCTGACCTATCACCTTCATCCCCACCTACGTCCACCTACTGTACTCTCAGCTACCTTCTCCCCAACCCCACCGCACCACATTTATCTCTCCACTCCAAAGGCTCCCTGTCTCACTCCTGATGAAGGGCTTTTGCCTGAAACGTTGAGTCTCCTGCTCCTCGGATGCTGCATGACCTGCTGTGCTTTTCCAGCATGACTCTAATCTTGACTCTGATTTCCAGCATCTGCAGTCCTCACTCTCGCCATGTCATGACAAGGCCTGGGGTAGGGTATGGGGTGTGGGGTAAAGGACCTGGAAAAAGATGTTCAGGTTCTCAAATTATTAAACTTGATATTGAATCCAAAAGGCTGCAGGGCCTCCAGATGGAAAATGAAATGCTGCTCTTCCAGCTTGCACTCAGCCTTGCTAGACTACCGCAGCAAGCCCAAGATACAGACATCTATTTAAGTTGTGGACAACTGGAAGTGAATGATCATTTTTGTGGACAGAACATTGGTGTTCTGCAAAGTGGTCACCCAGTCTGCGGTTGATCTCCTCAATGCAGAAGAGACCACATTGTGAGCAGTGAAGATAGTAGACCAGATTGAGTGAAGTGCAGGTAATTTGTTGCTTCACCTGGAAGGTGTGTCTGGAGCCTAGGATAGTGAGGAGGGTTGAAGTAAATGGGCAATTGTTGCACCTTCAATTGCATGGAAGGTGCTATGGAGGTGCGAGGAAGTGTTGGGAGTGGAGGAGTGGGGCAGGGTGTCCCCGAGGGAACGGTATTTGCAAAATGCTGATATGGGAGGGAAGGGAATATGTATTTGGTGCTGATATCCCACTAGCAGAAGTGGTGGCTTATGATCTTCTGGATGTAAATGCTGGTGGTGTGCAAAGTGAGGACCAGGGGATCTTCTCGGTAGTGGGAGAGATGAGAAAAGTGAGGGGAGAAATGCAGGAAATAGGTAAGACATGGCTAAGCGCTCTGTCAACCATGGTGGCAGGGAATCCACAGCTTAGGTAAAAGATGAACATCTCTGAGGCTCCTCTGCGGAATGTGGCTTCATAACAACAGATAACTAGAGCCAGAAAAACTGGAAGAATGCAATGGAGTCTTTATCAGAAGCAGGGTGTGTGGATGGAAAAGCCTTTGTACTTACCACCCTCTTGCTGCTGAAGTGGGAATTGGTGGGTTCTTAGTGGATAAGGATGGCCAGCCCATCTCCAGAAATGGTAACCTGCTTTGCTATTTAAGGTAGTTCTCTGCCACCAATCCTCTTTGCTCTACTTTCTCATGACCAGTGGTAGGACATGCACCACCATTGAGTCCTGATAAGTTGGCATTACTCTGAGCAAACAAGATAATGTTTATTGCATGATAGCAATAAGTGCAACTACATTTAGTCAGGCATAATTACGAGAACTTTAATAGGCCACTGTTGGAATATTGCATGCAATTCTGGTCTCCATCCTATCGGAAAGATGTTGTGAACCTTGAAAGGGTTCAGAAAAGATTTACAAGGATGTTGCCAGGGTTGGAGGATTTCAGCTGTAGGGAGAGGCTGAACAGGCTGGCGCTGTTTTCCTTGGAGCGTCGGAGGCTGAGGGGTGACCTTATCGAGGTTTACAAAATTATGAGGGGCATGGATAGGGTAAATAGGCAAAGTCTTTTCCCTGAGATCGGGGAGTCCAGAACTAGAGGGCATAGGTTTAGGGTGAGAGGGGAAAGATATAAAAGAGACCTACGGGGCAACTTTTTCACAAAGAGAGTGGTACGTGTATGGAATGAGCTGCCAGAAGAAGTGGTGGAGGCTGGTACAATTGCAACATTTAAGAGGCATTTGGATGGGTATATGAATGGGAAGGGTTTGGAGCGATATGGGCCAAGTGCTGGCAGATGGGACTAGATTGGGTTGGGATATCTGGTCGGCATGGATGGGTTGGACCAAAGGGTCTGTTTCCATGCTGTACATCTCTATGACTCTATGACCTGATATAAATACTTCTGCTCCCTTGGGAGCTAGAGTAGAACTCCTTGTCTCCATCTACAGACTGAAGAACGGGTAGAGATAATGATTCCCTTAGATCTAGGCTTTATCTCTGAGTTAAGCAGAAATTTCTGGAGAAACTCAGCAGGTCTGGCAGCATCTGTGGACAGAAAGCAGAGTTAACATTTTAAGTACAGTCATGCTTCCTCAGAACAGGGTCACTGGACTCAAAATACTAACTCTGCTAAATCGAATTCATGTTAGGAATGATTTCAAAAATCAATAAGTTGTCTGTGTTGAATTAGCTAGTTAATCTCATGTAGCATTTCTTATGATCAGTCAGAGAATTCTAGAATCTTTAAGCACAAAAGGATTCCATCTGCTCTTAATGCCTATTCTGTCTCTTGGAATTGGCTTTCTGATGAGCATGTCTTGCCTTCATTTCCCATAGCCCTGCTAATTTTCTTTACATCAAGGACCATCTTTGATCTCGTGCAAAAGTTGACTCTTCTGCCAAACAACAGTTCATTTGTCATCTACTTCACCTTCAGTCAATCCTGACTTATCCAAAACATTCAAATTATTTGTACTTTCCACCCTCATGCTGCTCAAGTCAAACCAACTCTAGTGTATGCTTACCTGACAGTATCATAGTATCACAAACTATTGAAGGGAGTATTGAATTATATGCACATACTTTTGAGTCCTTTGCTCTACACCTTTTGGGCACAGAGTTGACACAACTGACAACTCTGTGATAGCGAGATGATGGGAAAGGGCAGATTTGAACCTCTTCAAAATGTTATTGTGTAAAAATCAGCCACCTAGTTTTTGATTAAAAATTTAATCTTTAAAACTTGATTATTGCATGAGTATGTATGGTAACTACTGTTACATAATGAGATTAGGGAAATTGAGACTGTTTCCTTTGAGAAGTTTGTTGAGAGGAGATTTCATAGAGGTCATGAGGAGACTGGACAAAGAATGTCGGGGATAAATGCTGTCATTGATGGAAGAAATGAGAACTAAAGGGCAGGGATTTCCAGTAATTGGGAAAGGAAACAATGGAAACATCTCAGAGAGTCATACAGCATGGAAACTGACCCTTTGGTCCAATTTGTCCTTGTTGACCAAGTTTCCCAAACTAAACTAGCTCCACTTGCCTGCATTTGATCCATATTCCTCTAAACCTTTCCTATTCATGTACCTGTCCAAATGTATTTTAAAGGTTGTTTCTGTACCTGTATCTACCACTTCCTTTGGCAGTTCATTCCACATACGAACAACCCTCTGTGTGAAAATGTTGCCCCTCAGGTCCCTTTTAAGTCTTTCTCCTCTCACCTTAAAAATATACCTCATGTAGTGGTTGTAATGATGTCAGCCAGGTGGATCTCATAGAATATGGTGCTGTTGGGAGTGTCAGACATCCTGTTCACTCTGACAGCTGGCTCCGAGGGAACTGGATTAGTGTCTAGATTCTCCACATGTGAATAAAGGGTGAATTGGTGACCCTTTTGGAGTTATTTCAGTGGCAACGAGAGGAAAAAGACACTCCTGAAGACGTTCGTTTGCAACAGTCATCTTTGAGTTGGGTATTCATTTCTGGCATCATTCTGTTATTTGGAAAGCTGCTGTGGAAGACTGGGCCCAGTATGAGGAAGGAATGCATAATTTTCTGGGCAAAGGACACTGGGGCAGGTGAAAAGCAACAAATTATTCTCCTGACTAATGGACTCCAGCTTTTTGGTTATCAGGAGCCTGAGACACTAGATACTAAAACCTTCCAAGAATTGACAGATTTATTTCAGGGATATTACAACCCAAAGTCTCCTCTAATTCTCAGACCCTATTGGTTTTACTTAATTGGCAGAGCCATGTAACTTCTCTTTAACCCTTAATGAGATGCTGAGAAGCTGTTCGGTATATGGGATTAATGATGTAACCATGCAGAAGCGCCTACTAGCTGAAGCCCAACTGGACTTTAAGCAGGCATCACAACTGGCTTTATCATGGAATATACAGCAAGTAGAGCATATGAGCTGCTGGGTATTGTAATAGAAGTGGACACCTCAACAGGCCAACTGAGCTTGGGAACACCACTTGAGTGAAGGCAATTGCACAGCCTCACTCAGAACATATCCTAAACAGAGGGCCCCACGGTCAGCTCATAGCAAAATGTCAAATCAAAGCCAAACCTCAGGCAAATGGGTAAAATTTTCTTCAGGATCCGGATTGGCAAGCCATTGTAGTTGCAGCTGGTATGCCAACTCAAGTCAGCAAGAGTCCCACTGGATCTAAATTGAGTAAGAGAACTCCCAGGCTGGTATCCAGGACAGTGCACACTCTGGAAAGTGTATCAGCATCTGGTTTGGAACAGTTACATTGCTTAGCAACTTCCAAATCAGAACCAATCAAAATAAACATCTGGTTACATGGTCATACTAATGAACATCAATACTGGATGGCCATTTCAGTGATCGCAGAACCAATTTTTATCAAAATTCACTCTGTACTCCAAACCGTAAGTTTGAGCAAGACATCTGCCAGACTGACAGCCAAAACCTGGAAATCTTTCCCAGGGTACAACTTCATCTGGATTCTTAGGAGAAGTAGCTGGTTCAGTTCCCACTGATTGTACTAAAAGGCTTGGGTCCAAGGTTGATGGAGTGAAATTGTTTGAGAAGGGTTTGACTTGATTGGCTCAACATTTTTCAATTAGAAAATGGCTTCCTGAGTGAATCCTAATTAAAAATACCCAGAAGTTTTTCAGGAAGGTCTAGGACTATCAAAGAAGTCGAGACCACCTTGCATGTGGACCAGGAAGTAATTCCATGATTCTGCAAAGCCAACTCAGTGACATTTACCCTGTGGGCAAAACTAGATGCAGAAATCGGAAGTCTGAAAACCAAAGCAATCATCGAACCAGTCCAGTTTGCAGAATAGGTAGCACCGATTGTACCGATTGTGAAGCCTGATGGGTCGGTTTGCCTTTGTGGGGATTTTAAACAAACAGTAAACCACTTTTCAAAACTGAATAAATACCCAAATCTGTCACATAGAGGATTTATATGTAAAGCTGGCAGGAGGGGCTGTCCTTTACCAAGCTGGATAGGAGCCTTGCAGAATTGCAATTACAGTTAGATAAGGATTCCCAGAAGTATGTTACAATTAATACCCATAAGGGTTTGTACCAATATATGGGACTGCCACTTGGGATATCGTCAGCTTGTGCAATTTTTCAGCAGCTGGAGAACTATCTACAAGGTCTACCCCAGGTCGTCATTTATCTGGATGTTGTGCCAATAACAGGGAAGACCAATAAGGAGCACTTAGAGAACTTGGGCATAGTACTTAGATGTTTTTCCCGGGCAGGCGTACAACTTAGAAGGGAGAAATATGTGTTCCAGCCACCCCCAAGGGACCTCCATTCTGGCACCTTTACATTAACTCTTGAAAAAGGATCAGCCTTGGAAATGGATGCATAGCCAAACCATAGCTTTCAGGGAAGTGAAGAAACAGCTATCGTTCTCTATTTGCACATTATGATCCCAAGCAAGATCTGGTATTGGCATGCAATGCCTCTCTGTACATCATCAGGGGATAGTGAGTTGTTTAATCATCCACCATCATTTACGAATGGATATTCCAGGACTGCAGAACTGAAGTCTGATTCATTGATTGTGGCATCACTTAGCTCTGTCCATCAGTTACTTATGCTGTTTGGCATGCAAGAAGTCTTGCTTGGTAGCTTCACCAGGTTGACACCTCATTTTGAAGTTCTGGCATGTCCTCCTGCACTCGCCATTGAACCAGGGTTGATCTCTTGGCTCATTCCACATCGTAGTAGCTAGGTAATTTTCTTTCATCCAAAAGTACAGTGGGCATCTGTCTCTACTAGAGACAGAGAGAGAATTGGTTTGTTGTAGAGTGAGGGGCAAAACTCCACACGAGTGAGGCGAGGTGAAGAGGCAGCCTCCAAGAGCTACCACAACAATTTGCTATATAAAAGACATAACTCTTCTCACCTAAATACTTAAATCCATGCATCCAGGCAGTGAGGTGATTATAGTAACTGGCTGACAAGGCTCAACAGGCTCATTGGCTGACTACTGTTACTTTGTTGGCAGGTTAATTACTCTGCACTCTTTGATAACAGTTGGGATATTGATGTCACATTGGTGACAATATCAGGTTCAGTAACTACAAAGTAAGTACAATGTATTCTGTTAATTTTCCTGGTGCTTTTAAGGCTTAAATTCCACAATATTGACGATTCTGTGAAATCACAAATCACAGCCTTTATTTTATCAGTAGTTCTTCCTGTTTTATTAATTTTTACCCCATTCTATTATTAATGTCAAGAATGCTCACCAATATCACATGCATGATGCATACATGGATATCTCTTATCTAATTGTGCATGAGAGTAAACAAGGGTTAGTTGTGAAGTAAATATGTCTGAAATACATGATCACAAACATACATTACTCATTGGTACTAAATTATAATTTAACCTGTGGAGACCATGGTGTCTGAATGCAAAACATCAGACTGATGTCAGGACGCAAGTCTTCACAGAAGAGGAGTGGGAATCTGGAACTGACGTCCCCAGAAAAACTGTTGATAATGGGAATCAGTTGAACATGTAAAATTGAGGTTGATAGATTTTGATCAAGTAAGAGTATTAAGAGTTATGGAACCTGGGTGGGATAATAGTGTTAAGATACAGATCAGTCATGATGTATTGAAGTCAGAACAAACCTAGGGGCTGAATGACCTCCTCCTATTCATATGGTGTATGAAGATTACTCTGATGGGTGTTTTTGGTATGTTGGTGAGAAAGATTAGAGAGAGCATTACTTTATTACCTAGTGTCTGTAAGATGGTCACTAAATTTCTTCACGCAGAGGCTGGTGAGAACATGGAACTTGTTATCGCAAGGAGAGGTTGAGTGTAGCTACATTCATGGAGAGAATGGATAAAAATATGAGAGGGATAGGTATAGAAGGATATACTGATAGGGTGAGTTGAGGAAAAGAGAACGAGACCCATGTTGAATAAGAATATTGTAACAGATCAGTTGGGCCAAATGACCTATTTCTTTATTGTGTACCATGCCAGTGGAATGTTTGGTAGGAGCATGATAAAATAATAGACAATTATTCTTTCTAGATCTGTTACATT
Source organism: Hemiscyllium ocellatum (assembly GCF_020745735.1). Lineage (NCBI taxonomy): Eukaryota > Metazoa > Chordata > Chondrichthyes > Orectolobiformes > Hemiscylliidae > Hemiscyllium > Hemiscyllium ocellatum. The sequence goes on from NC_083436.1 coordinate 45,436,863, forward strand.
CTCACCTGAACTCTGAGATTTCCAATTTCCCCCATCCCCATAATTAAATATTTCACTATTTAACCCAATTTCACATCTGTAGTTCTAACATGTTGTAAAGTTCAATGTAACACATCTTCAGGTAATCTTAATATTGAAAATTATAGTTATATTAAAAGGTTTTTTTGGTTCTGAATCATACTAGATGTACGCTTATTTTCATAATTGAGCTTAGAAGCTGTTTATCATGTACATCAATGTACATGATAAAGCTAAGCAGTCAAGCAGTCAAGGCTACCTCTACCATCAACATCTGTAGGACAGGTAACATTCACTGGTTAAAGATTTCCTGAAGAAGGGCTTATGCCCGAAATGTCGATTCTCCTGCTCCTTGGATGCTGCCTGACCTGCTGCGTTTTTCCAGCAACACATTTTTCAACATTCACTGGTTGTCCATGGTTTCCTGGGAGATACCAACACTTCACGATTCATAGAAAATTGAGATATAAAATTACAATTTCATTTACTGTTAAATGAAATTTCCTTCACTCTCTTCGTATTTTTGTCATTTTTTAAAACTTAAGTGTTGTGACTACCCAGGAATTTATTGATAACAATGGAAATTGGAAATAATCACTGAGAAGGCAGAGCAATGAGTAAAGCAATGCAGCAATTTATTAATATTACATTAACTTGCATTTTATCAGAAATGTAGCACTTCAAATTTTATATTGCAATGGTTGTTGCTTTGGCATATTCACTGCTTACTGTGTGGGAATAATTCCATGATAAGAGGGAGTGCAGTTCAGGAAAATGAGTGGGCAGCCAGTGATAATCAGACTAGTAAATTGAATAGACAAAAACAAATATATGACTTCAGCATTTTTAATATCCTGAGATATGCTGTCTCCAAAAGTGGGGTTGTCAACCCAGAGAGTTGTCCAGGAATTAAATATTCACCTCAGTCACCAAGTCTGCAGAAATACTGTATTGTTTTTAGGTGGTTTTGTTTTCATTTCCTTTGAAAACTTCCATTTATTTATGACAAAGATATTCACATTGTGGCGGGAAAGGCATGGAGGGTGGATTGGATCATTCTGGATGTCAGCAGAACAGGTAATGAAGAGTTTACATATGAACATACAAAATAGGAGCAGAAGTAAACCATTTGTCCCTTTAAGCCTGCTCAGCCATTAAATAAAATTGTGGCTGATCTGTTGGTACTTCAAATTCCACATTCCCATCTACCCAATAACCCTAGATTTTCCAGCCTAATAAGACCACAAATGTGATGAATGGAGTCCCACAGGGATCACAATGAGTCATAAAAAGTTCTATGTGGGTACAGCACTTAATCAAGTTGTCTAATGGGATGCTATAATTTATTTCAAAAGGAGTTGAAAATGAAAATAAAAATGTTACACAGAGTTTGATGAGACTACATCTCAAGAACTGTTTGCTGTTTATTTAATGAAAGCTGTAAATAGATTCAAGGTGATTCAGAAGACATTTACTCAATTAATGCCTGGAATGAGTGGGTTGTCTTATAAGGGTAGGACAAACTGGACTTTTTTTCTACTGGACTTTAGAAGAATGAGGGTTGATTGAAGTGTATAGGGTCATGATTGGTCTTGACAAGGTGGAGCTAGAAAGGACCTTTCCTTCTGTGAGTCAGAGTCATAGAATGCTACAGCACGGTGACAGGCCTTTTGGTGCAAACTGGTACATACATACCAAAATGTCCATTCCCACTAATGCCATTTCCCTGCACTTGGACCATGTCCTTCTAAATCTTTCCCATCCATTATTAATCCAAATGCCTTTTAAATGTTGTTAATGCAGCCGCCTCAACACTTCTGCTGGCAGCTTATTCCCTATGCGAACCACTCTCTGTGTAAAATGGTTGCCCAGCGGATTTCCTTTTATTCTTTCCCCTCTAACCTTAAATTGATGCCTTCCAGTCCTCGATTCCCCAACCCTGGGAAAAAGACTGAATGTATTCACCCTATCCATGCCTCTCATAATTTTATACACTTCTATAAGATCCCCCTCAGTCTCCTATACTCTTACAAAAAAATGTCCAAGCTTGTCCAACCTCTCCCTATTACTCCTTCTAAATTTCTTCTGCTGTCTTTCCAGTTTAATAACATCCTTCCTGTAGCAAAGTGACCAAAAGTGAACACAATACTCCAAGTGCAGCCTCACCAATGTCCTATAACATAACTTCTCCAACTTCTGTACTCAGTGTCCTGACTTATGAAGGCCAGTATGCCAAAAGCCTTCTTCACTGCCCTGTCTACCTATGAGTAAAAAATGAGGTCTGCAGATGCTGGAGATCACAGCTGCAAATGTGTTGCTGGTCAAAGCACAGCATGCAAATGTGTTGCTGGTCAAAGCACAGCATGCAAATGCTCGAAACGTCGAATTCTCTATTGCTGTGATCTCCAGCATCTGCAGACCTCATTTTTTACTCGAAGATTTTAACCTACTGCGAATCCTCTTACAAGGATGCCTTCCTTGAAGAAGCTCTCTTCCTCCCTCTACAAGGATTTCAGTGAGTCTCTCTCTCACTGCACCCCCCAGGTCATCTCCTCTGCACAGAAACTCTTCCTTCCACCTATCCCACCTCCATCGCCCCTCCCCCTAGTCCCTCCTCCCTACCTTTTATCTCAGCCTGCTTGGCTCTCTCTCTCTTATTCCTGATGAAGGGCTTATGCTCGAAACGTCGAATTCTCTATTGCTGTGATCTCCAGCATCTGCAGACCTCATTTTTTACTCGAAGATTTTAACCTACTGCGAATCCTCTTACAAGGATGCCTTCCTTGAAGAAGCTCTCTTCCTCCCTCTACAAGGATTTCAGTGAGTCTCTCTCTCACTGCACCCCCCAGGTCATCTCCTCTGCACAGAAACTCTTCCTTCCACCTATCCCACCTCCATCGCCCCTCCCCCTAGTCCCTCCTCCCTACCTTTTATCTCAGCCTGCTTGGCTCTCTCTCTCTTATTCCTGATGAAGGGCTTATGCTCGAAACGTCGAATTCTCTATTCCTGAGATGCTGCCTAACCTGCTGTGCTTTGACCAGCAACACATTTGCAGCTGTCTACCTATGACTCCACTTTCGGAGAACCGTACACCTGAACTCCAAGGTCCCTGTGGTACACAGTCAATAAGATTAATCAGGTAAAGGCATGGCTCAAAGATTGTTATGGGAGAAATGGGTTTGAATTCGTGTGACATTGGCACCAGTACTGGGGAAGAAGGGGCCTTTTCCAATGGGACAGTCTTCATCTCAGCTGTGCTGGGACCAGAGTTCTAGCGAATTACATAACCAGGGCAGTAGACAGGGTTTTAAACAAAATGGGGGGGGGGGGGGGGGGTTATCTCTGAATGCATGCACCACAAGGAATAAGGGAAATGAGCTTCTGGCGCAGATCGAAATTAGCAGGTATGACGTGGTGAGCATTACAGAGATGAGGCTACAAGGGGATCAGGATTGGGAGCTGAATATTCAAAGATATGATTAGATTAGATTTCCTACAGTGCAGAAACAGGCCTTTCAGCCCAACCAGTCCACACCGACCCTCCGAAGAGTAACCACGCAGACCCATTTTCCTCTGACTAATGCATCTAACACTATGGGCAATTTAGTATGGCCAATTCATCGAAACTGCACATCTTTGGATTGTGGAAGGAAACTAGAGCACCCAGAGGAAACCCATGTAGACACGGGGAGAATGTGCAAACTCCACACAATCGCTGAGGCTGGAATCGAACTTGGGACCCTAGTGCCGTCTCGCAGCAGTGCTAACCACTGAGTCACCGTGCAGCCGTTTTTTTAAGGTTGTGCCTATGCGTATGGTCCTCTATGCCTTCTTAACTAACTCACTGGCCTAAGCAGTCACATTCAGGGTTCTGTGATGGATCACCCTCTGAGCTTCCCAGTATAATGTGATTAGATTAGATTAGATTCCCTATATCCTATGCATCTGAACAAACAGGTGGGCAGAGGAGTGGGATTGCCTTATTAGTAAGCAATGAAATGAAATCAATAGTAAGAAACAAAGTACGGTCAGATGGTGTAGAATCAATGTGGGTAGAATTAAGGAACCGCAAAGGTGAAAAAACCATAGTTGGAATTATGTAGTGGCCTCCAAACAGTGTTAGGAGCTGGGTGCAATATACACCAGAAAAGATGTGTAGGAAATGCAAAGTTACAGTGATCATGGAGGATTTCAATATGCAAGTGGACTGGAAAATCATGTTGGTAGTGAATTGCAACAAAAGGAACTTGGAATGTCTATGAGATGGCTTTTTGGAGCAGCTTGTGGTGGATCCACGAGGGAACAGGCAATACTGGATTTAGTGTTGTGCAATGAGGCAGACTTGATAAGAGAGTTTAAGGTGAAGGAACCCTTTGGAGGCAGTGATCATAATGTGATTGAATTTACTGTGCAATTTGAGAGGGAGAAGATAGAATCAGAGGTAATGATATTACAGCTGAATAAAGGCAACTACAGAAGCAAGAGGGAGGAGCTGGGTAGAATTGACTGGGAGAGGAGCCTAGCGGAAAAGACAATGGAACAGCAATGGCAGGAGTTTCTGGAGGTAATTCAGGAAACACAGCAGAGATTCATTCCGAGGAAAAAGAAACATGGTGCAGGGAGGATGAGGTAACCATGGTTGACTAGGGAAGTCAGGTTATAGCATAAAAGCAAAAGATAAAGCGTGTAGTGTGGTGACAGGGCATTGGAAAACCAGAGGATTGACAAGCTTACAAAGACCAACAGAGGCAACCAAAAAGAAATCAGGAGGGAGAAGATTAAATATGAGGGTAAGTTAGCCAGTAATATAAAGGAAAACTGTAAAGTTTCTTTAGATACATAAAGGGCAAAAAGAAAGGCAAAAGTGGAGAGATTGCAGTGGGGAACAAGGAAATGGCTGAGGAACTGAACAATTATTTCATGTCAGTCTTCACAGTGGAAGACACAAGTAATATCCCAAAAATTCAAGTGAGTGAAGGGGCAGGGCTGAATACAGTGGCCATCACCAAGGAGAAGGTGCTATAAAAACTGAATGGCCTGAAGGTAGATAAATCACTTGGACCAGATGGACTACATCCAGAGTTCAAAGGGAGATAGCTGAAGAGATAATGGAGGCAGTAATGGTGATCTCTCAGGAATCGCTAGAAGAAAGAAGGGCTCCAGAGGATTGGAAAATCGCAAATGTGACACCTCTATTTAAAAAGGGATTAAGACAGAAGACAGAAAATGACCGATTCTCCCAACCTCAGTCAAGTGTAAGATCCTGGAATCTATTGTGAAGGATGAGATTTCTAAATACTTGGAAGTATATGGTATTTTAGGGCAAAGTCAGCATGGTTTCATCAATAGACAACAGACAATAGGTGCAGGAATAGGCCATTCTGCCCTTCGAGCCTGCACCACCATTCAATATGATCATGGCTGATCATCCTCAATCAGTATCCTGTTCCTGCCTTATCTCCATAACCCTTGATTCCACTATCCTTGAGAGCTCTATCCAACTCTTTCTTAAATGAATCCAGAGACTGGGCCTCCAATTCCCTCTGGGGCAGAGCATGCCACACAGCCACCACTCTCTGGGTGAAGAGGTTTCCCCTCATCTCTGTCCTAAATGGTCTACACCGTATTTTTAAGCTGTGTCCTCTGGTTCGGCACTCACCCATCAGCGGAAACATGTTTCCTGCCTCCAGAGTGTCCAATCCTTTAATAATCTTATATGTCTCAATCAGATCCCCTCTCAGTCTTCTAAACTCAAGGGTATACAAGCCCAGTCGCTCCAGTCTTTCAGCATAAGATAGTCCCGCCATTCCAGGAATTGACCTCGTGAACCTATGCTGCAAGGGGAAATCGTGCCGGACAAATCTGCTAGAACACTTTGAGGAAGTAATGAGCAGGTTAGACCAAGGAGAGCCAATGGACGTTATCTACCTGGACTTCATGAAGGTCTTTGACAATAGGAACAATAGAGGCATGGACTATTTTCTAAATGGGGAGATCATTCAGAAGTCTGAAGTACAGAGAGTTTTGGGAGTTCTAGTCCAGGATTCTCTCAAGGTAAATTTGCTGGTTGAGTCAGTGGTTAGGAAGGCAAATGCAATGATAGCATTTATTTTGAGAGGACTTGAATATAAAAGCAGGCTCTATAAGGCTCTGGTCAGACCACATTTGGAGTATTGTGTGCAGTTTTGGCCCTATGTCTCAGGAGGGAAAAATTGGCCCTGAAATGTGTTCAGGGGAGGTTCACGAGAATGGTCTCAGAAATGAAAAGCTTATCATATGAGGAACGTTTGAGAAATCTGGGTCTATATGGAGTTTAGAAGGAGGAGGGGGAATCTAATTGAAACATACAGAATACTGAATGGCCTGTCAGAGAAGATGTTAGGAAGATGTTTCCATTGGTAGGAGAGATTTGGACTCAAGGGCATAGCCTTGGAGTAAAGGGAAGACCTTCTAGCCAGAGATAAGGAGAAACTTCTTCAACCAGAATGTGGTGAATCTGTGGAATTCATTGCCACAGAAGGTTGTGGAGGCCAAGTCATTGAGAATATTCAATACTGAGATAGATAGGTTCTTGAGTATCAAGGGTTATGGGGGAAAGCAGGAGAATCGGTTGAGAAACTTATCAGCCATGATTGAATGGTGGAGCAGACTCGTTAGGCTGAATGGCCTAATTTCTGCACCCATATCTTATGGTCTGATGTTCCACTAAACTCCTTATGGCCTTATCATTCACCATGAAAGTCCTACCTCGATTTGACTTTCCAAAATGCAAGAGCTGACACTTATCTAAATGAAACTTCATTTGTCAATTCTCAGCCCACTTCCCCAGCTGATCAAGTTCCTGCTGCAATTTCTGTTACCCTTCCTCACTGTCCACAATATCACCTATTTTGGTGTCATCTGCAAATAATCATGCCTTGTACATTGTCATCCAAATCATTGATATATTTAACAATGGCATTGATATATTTAACCCCTGAACCACATCACTAATCACAGGCCTCCATTCTGATAAGCATCCTTTCACTATTACCCTCTGCCTCCTACCATCAAGCCAGTTGTTAATCCAATTTGCCAGCTCCCACTGGATTCCATGCGCTAGAACATAGAACAATACAGCACAGAACAGGCCCTTCGGCCCACGATGTTGTGCCGAACATTTATCCTAGATTAAGCACCTATCCATGTACCTATCCAATTTCCGCTTAAAAGGTCACCAATGATTCTGACTCTGCCACTCCCACAGGCAGCACATTCCATGCCCCCACCACTCTCTGGGTAAAGAACCTACCCCTGACATCCCCCCTATACCTTCCACCCTTCACCTTAAATTTATGTCCCGTTGAAACACTTTGTTGTACCAAGAGAAAAAGTCTCTGACTGTCTACTCTATCTATTCCCATGACCATCTAACCTTCCAGAGCAACCTACCATGTGGAACCTTATCAAAGACCTTACTAAAATCTGTATAGACAGCATCTATCACCCTGCCCTCATCAACCTTCCTGGTCACTTCATCAAAGAACTCTAACAAATTTGTGAAGCATGATCTCCCATGCACAAAGCCATGTTGACTATTCCTAATCAAATCCTGTCTTTCTAAATGCACGTATATCTCATCTCAGAATCTTCTCAAGTAACTTACCCACCACAGATGTTAGACTTAACTGATCTACAGTTGCCAGGTTTTTCTTTGCAGCCTATCTTGAATAAAGGCACAACATTCACTACCCTCCAGTCTTGTGGCTAACGATGATGCAAAAATATTAGCCATGGCTTCCGCAATTTCTTCTCTAGCCTCTTGCAGCGTTCATGGATATTTATCCACCTTCGTACATTCTAATACATCCAGCAACTCCTCTACTGTGATATGGACTGTCCCCAAGATATGATTAGATTAGATTACTTACAGTGTGGAAACAGGCCCTTTGGCCCAACAAGTCCACACCGACTCGCCGAAGCACAACCCACCCAGACTCGTTCCCCTACATTTACCCCTTCACCTAACACTACGGGCAAATTAGCATGGCCAATTCACCTAACCTCTAATTTCCCAAGTTCCTAAGTCTTCATGTTTTTCTCCACGGTAAGCACAGAGGAGAAATATTCATTGAGGACCTTACCCATTTCCTGTGATTCTACACATACATGTCCACACTGGTCCTTGAGGGGTCGTATTTTCTCTCCCTAGTTATTCTTTTTCCTTTAATATATTGAAAGAACCTATTTGGATTCCCCCTAATCTTCTCAGCAAAGGCTGTCTCATGCCCCCTTTTCGCCCTCCCAATTTCCTTCGTAAACTCCTGCATCCCCTGTATAGCTTCAGGGATTCCCTTGATCCCAGCTGCTATACTTGAGCCATGCCTCCTTTTTGTGGTCAAAACCTCAATATCTGCTGTCATCCAGGGTTCCCTCTTTCTGCCAACCTTGCCCTTCACTCTCACAGGAACATAAAGACCTTGAACTCTCACTTTTAAAGGCCTCCCACCTGCCAGAGGTCCCTTTGACTGCAAACAAACTACTCCAATCAATCCCTGCAAGCTCCTGTCCAATTCCATCAAAATTCACATTGCCCCAGTGTAGAACTTGAACCTGTGGACCAGTTTTGTCCATCTCCATAACTAGTTTTAAAATTAATAGAACTATGGTCACTGGTCCTAAAGTGCTCTGCCGTTGTCACCTCCAACACCTGTCCTGCCCTACTTCCCAAGAGTAGGTCGAGTTTTGCCCCTTCCCAAGTAGGACCCTCTATTTCCTGCTTGAGGAAACTTCTCTGAACACACTTCCACCCTATCTAAGTCTTTCACTGTACAGCAGTCCCAGTCTATATTAGAAAAATTAAAATCACTTACTATGACTTGCTCCTGCAAGTCTCCCCAATCATAGAGTCACAGAGATGTACGGGAGGGAAACAGACCCTTCGGTCCAACCCGTCCATGCCAACCAGATATCCCAACCCAATCTAGTTCCACCTGCCAGCACCCGGCCCATATCCCTCCAAACCCTTCCAATTCATATACCCGTCCAAATGCCTCTTAAATGTTGCAATGGTATTAGCCTCCACCACTTCCTCTGGCAGCTCATTCCATATATGTACAATCCTCTGTGTGATAAAGTTGCCCCAGGGAAAAGACTTTGCCTATTTATCCTATCCATGCCCCTCATAATTTTGTAAACCTCTATAAGATCACCTCTCAGCCTCCGACACTCCAGGGAAAACAGCCCCAGCCTGTTCAGCCTCTCCCTATAACTCAAATCCTCCAACCCTGGCAACATCCTTGTAAATCTTTTCTGAACCCTTTCAAGTTTCACAGCATCTTTCCAATAGGAAGGAGACCAGATATTCCAACAGTGGCCTAACCAATGTCCTGCACAGCCGCAACATGACCTCCCAACTCCTGTACTCAATACTCTGACCAATAAAGGAAAGCATACCAAACGCCTTCTTCACTATCCGATCTATCTGCGACTCCACTTTCAAGGAGCTATGAACCTGCACTCCAAGGTCTCTTTGCTCAGCAACACTACCTAGGACCTTACCATTAAGTGTATAAGTCCTGCTAAGATTTGCTTTCCCAAAATGCAGCACCTCGCATTTATCTGAATTTAATTCCATTTGCCACTTCTCAGCCCATTTGCCTATCTGGTCCAAGTCCTGTTGTAATCTGAGGTAACCTTCTTCGCTGTCCACTACACCTCCAATTTTGGTGTCATCTGCAAACTTACTAACTTTACCTCTTATGTTCGCATCCAAATCATTTATGTAAATGACAAAAAGTAGAGGACCCGGCACCGATCCTTGTGGCACTCCACTGGTCACAGGCCTCCAGTCTGAAAAACAACCCTCCACCACCACCCTCTGTCTTTTACCTTTGAGACAGTTCTGTATCCAAATGGCTAGTTCTCCCTGTATTCCGTGAGATCTACCTTGCTAATCAGTCTCCCATGGGGAACCTTGTCGAATGCCTTACTGAAGTCCATATAGATCACACCTACTGCTCTGCCCTCATCAATCCTCTTTGTTACTTCCTCAAAAAACTCAATCAAGTTTGTGAGACATGATTTGCCACACACAAAGCCATATTGACTATCCACAATCAGTCCTTGCCTTTCCAAATACATGGACATCCTGTCCCTCAAGATTCCCTCCTACATCTTGTCCACCACCGAGACCAGGCTCACCGATCTATAGTTCCCTGGCTTGTCTTTACCGCCCTTCTTAAACAGTGGCACCACATTTGCCAACCTCCAGTCTTCCGGCACCTCACCTGTGACTATCGATGATACAAATATCTCAGCAAGAGACCCAGCAATCACTTCTCTGGCTTCCCACAGAGTTCTCGGGTACACCTGATCAGGTCCTGGGGATTTATCCACCTTTACCCATTTCAAGACATCCAGCACTTCCTTCTCTGTAACCTGAACATTTTGCAAGATGTCACCATCTATTTGCCTACAGTCTATATCTTCCGTAATCTTTTCCACAGTAAAACTGATGCAAAATATTCATTTAGTATTCCTCCATGATCTGTGGCTCCACACAAAGGCCGCCCTGCTGATCTTTGAAGGGCCCTATTCTCTCCCTAGTTACCCTTTTGTCCTTAATATATTTGTAAAAACTCTTTGGACTCTCCCTAACCCTAACCCTATCACAGGTCTTTCTGTATATTTCTTCCTCTAATTTGCATTGTATGTTTGGAGGCCTATAATACAACCCCAATAATGTCACCATTTCTTTGTTCCACCCACAAAGCCTCACTGGATGTTCATTCAGTTATTTCATTTTGGAATACTGCTGTGATACTCGCCTTAATCAAAAATGCAACTTCCCCTCCCTTCTTTTCATCACCTCAATCCTGCCCAAAGCACCTGTACCCTGGCACATTAAGCTGCCAGTCCTGTCCCTCCCTTAGCCGTGTTTCTGTAATGGCTATAATATCCTAGTTTCACATACCCATCCATGCCCTGAATTTATCAGCCTCACCTGTAGCTCTCCTGCATTGAAATAGATGCAATTTAAGCCAACAGGCATTCCTCGCTCCCTGTCATGTTCCAGCCTCACCTGTCTCTTCAACTTACTATTTCTGATTACTGTAACTCCTTTTAGCCTCACACTTGCCTCTCTACTGTTGAGTATCCCACCCCCTGCCAATCTAGTTTAAACCCTCCCTTGTAGCACTAGCAAATCTGGCCACCAAGATATTGGTCCCCCTCCAGGTCAGGTGCAATCCGTCCCCTTGAACAGGTCACCTCTGCCCCCGAAAGATCCCAATGACTTAAAAACCTGAATCTCTACCCATGCACCAATTCTTTAGACATACATTCATCTGCCATGTCCTCCTGTTCTTATTCTCACTAGCACATGGCACTCACTAGCCCTCGCTCAGTCCAAAACAAAATTAAGGTTACTGCTTCAGGACAAAGATGAGGAGATGTTGTTTTTCTCTGACAAGATTGTTCAAATTTGGAACTCTTTGTGGAGATGTAAAATTTAACCATATTGTGGTTGCTGCTACCAAGGGGTGCCTTTACTCTGAGGCTATTAATTAATCATGCTACATTATGTAAAACCTGTATATTATATCCTGCCCTCCAGCCGGTTCCAGAAGATGTTACTCTAAGGAACAATCTCAGAAGAATTTGATGAACTCCTCACCCAGGACTTCTCCAGTTTCTACTATTCTGTGTAGATTTCCAGTGGAAATTAAAGTCACTACATGATTATTGCCATGGTTTTATCATAAACACTAAATATTTCTTCTTATACGCTTCGTCCCACATTGTGGTTACTGTTAGGGGGCCTGTAGACCACTCTGCTGGTGATTTATTTCCTTGATTATTCCTCACTTCCACCCAAACTGATTCTACACATTGATCTCCTGAACCAAATTCTTCTCTAATTTTTGCATAACTGCCATTCTTGATTAACCACAAGCCCACCACCCTTGTTTTACCTTTCTGTATTCTTGAATGTACTATACTCCGAACATTCAGCATTCAATCCTTGTCATCCTGCAAACATGTCTATAATGGCTATCAGATCATATTTATTTCTTTCAGTGTGCTCTATCAATTTATTTGCTTTATGAATACTAATTACAGTTGGATACAGTGCACTTACTTTTGATTTTTTTGTGTTTTTGTTATCTTTGTAATACTTACTCTTTTTTAATGTATTCCTTGTTTTTTTTTTCTGCCTCTTCTTGCCAGTCTCTGACCCTGATTTCTCCTATTTCTATTTTCCTCCCTTGCTTTGTCTATCCTTTTTGATTTAACACAACCTCCTATGATATGTGCATATCCCGTGTCCCTACTATTTAGTTTAAAACCCTTCTCTGCTTCTGTAATTATGCAGTTTGCAAGAATCTTAACCCCATCATGGTTCAGATGTAAACTATCCCAGTAATCCAAGCTCCACTTAGCCCATTACTGATGTCAGTGGCCCACAAACTGGAACCTACTTCTTCCACACCAGTTTTTGAGCCATGTTTCTCTCTCTAATTTTATGCATCCTATGCCGACTTGCATGCAGCTCAGATAATAAAGAAGAGATTATAACCTTTGAGATTCTGCTTTTCAATTTAGTGCCTGGCTCTTCATGCTGTTTGTGCAGGATCTCTTTCCTGACCCATGTTGCTGACACCTACAGAGTCCGTACTGATGGATCCTCCCCTCCCAGCCCTGAGCGCCCTAACCCTGCCACCAAACCAGCAACATAGTCATTCAGAGACTCCTTCTTTGCTACAGAGAATGTTGTCAACTTTTCTCCCTAACCCATACCCCACCACCACAATACTAAAATTACTGTTACTTTCTTTGTTCCTAACCTCACTTGAACGGCTTCCTATAATACTTTGCTATGATCAGTTTGATCATCCACCCTCAGCCTCTGCTTTTACTCAAAATCTCACAACTATTTGACAATTTACTGAGGCTTACACTCCTGCATGCTTGTCCTCTGGGTTCCCTTACCTGTCTTAGTCTGATTTACACCCTCTTGTTCCTGACTCCTGACCAAACCAGAAGACCCTATTCTAAGCAGTGTGTCTGCCTTCTGGTACAAAAGATTGAGGTAAATTTCTCTGTTCACGCTGTATCAGTTTACTTGCTGTCCAGTTGGCCATTGGGCTGTCATATGCGAAGAACCTGAACAATGGAAGAAGTACATTAAAACAGAGTTTGTAACCTTATTGCAGGGAGCAGGAGACTGTGGAATTGTCCCATAAAATTTTAAAAAGAGTTGCAAGAAGTGCTAACAAATGGAGTTTGGAATCAATAAGAAAGACTAATTGTGGTTTGTACGTCATATTTCAGATCACAGTGTGTCCAAAGATGCTTCTTTGAGGTGAAAGTAAGTGCCATGCAATAGTGGAATAAGGGTAAGGGCATATATCTGAGACCAACGTCTGACAAACAAATAGCTGTTGAGGAGGACTTTAAAGGAAAGGTGAAGTGTAAGAAGATATAGTGAGTTGAGGGGCAGAGTTCCAGCAGGGTTTGAGGGAGCTCAACATTCTAACATTGAGGGGAGGTGAAAGAAGGAAAGTACAAGGGAGGTCAGACATGAAGAGGAGAAATGGCACTCTGGAAGTTAAAGATAGAGGAGGATACATGGATAAGGGGATGGTTACAGCACAAAGCATGTGTATCTGGTGTATGGTTTACAGGATACGGATGGGGTTTACAGTTGGACAAAGTTCTGAGACCATGGTATGATTTTTAACAGAAGTGAGAATTGTGTGTTAAATGCAGTGGTGGATGGAGGTCCAGGAGACAGTGATGGGGTAGGAGTATTATATAGAATGTAATGAGTGGACAATAGTACGCCCACATTAGTTCATGCTGGAATGTGTTGACAATGTAAAAGGTCAGAATATATTGAATGTGCCAAGATGTAATGCCACCAAGGTATCAAATAAAACAGAAGTGAATTAATTTCAGCTGGGCTTTGAAGGATTGTGAATAAACACAGGTTCATTCTCTGCTATTACATATATCCAAAAATATTAATATATCCCTTCTTTAAAAAGTGATATCTTATAATACATGTATTTAAAATCATGCAGAGAAAAGAACTGAAAGTTTACAATTAACAAGTAATGTTTCTGTGTATTATTCACTGTGACTTGTGGTATTTAATAAAACATTTCTCTAGCACCTTTCACCATCTAAGGATATCCTTTACAGACAATGAACTATTGTTGAAGCGCAATCACTGTTTCAATGGAGGAAAAGCTGTAGCCAATTTCTGCACAGCCAGATCCCACAAACTATGGTAATAACCCGATCATCTATGTTAGTTGGTTGAGTGAATTATTTGTGTCTAATTCATTAAATCTGGCTAGGTCATTAATCAAAGTGATTGATTATTTACCTACTGGGTAAGCAGTTGCAGTCTCTTAATTGTGTCAGCCATTAGTTTGAATTTGTTGCGTTTGTAATTGAAAAAGAATAACTCGGTTGTATTCTTTATTTTGAGGTCAGGGAAAGCTACAGCACTGAAGTTAAAATTATTAGAAATCTGAACAGAATTATGAATGATCTAGTGCTGAAAAGATCAATTGTACATATATCATAACTTAACAATATGTCCTGTGATGCTTAACAAACAGAATTTAACATCAAGTTAAGAGCGGGTAGTTTTAAGAACTGAGACCGAGAGGTTCAAAAAGAAAATTACAGAGCTTAAGACATGGCTAACACAGGTGACGTTGTGGGGCAAAGCAAGTAGGAGAAATGCAGAACTGGAAGAGTGAAGGGATCTTGAAAGCTGGAGGATGGTATAGTGATAAAAGAAACAATGGCTAAATTATGAGGAATTTGAGTTCAGGGATGAGAATTTTGCGGTGTTTTGGCTGTAAGGTAATATAAGTCAGCAAATGCAAGTGTGGTAAATGAATGTGACTTGACTCATGACCTCACTATCTTCAGTTTCTTCAAGAATAACCTTGCCTTCATCATAAGACCAGAGATAGGAAATATCACTGATTATGGCACATTTTGAATGCACTTTACAATTCTTCTGAAGCAGAAGCAGATGGCGAGTAACGTTTGCACCGCATTAGTACCAGGCAATAACCATCCCTATTAAGAGAGTGTATTTGAGATTCAACAGCATTACCATCAATAAATCCCTCATTAGCAATATTCCAGGGATTACCTCAGTCAGAAACCTGACTTCAGACCCATCCACTATGTATAAGGAACCAGTTGGCAGTTTGATGGAATACTCTCAACTTGCCTAGATGAGAACAGTTCCAACAGCTCTTGAGATGCTCAAGACTATTGAGGCTAGAGCAGCTCCATTTGATTTACAGCCTGTCCACCACATTAAGCATTCAGTTCTTCCACCACTGGCATATTTGATTCTAATGCAACCAAAGCAGAAGCTAAAATGATGGCAGCATTGTCTACCATATAAAATATGCACCTGCACCAATTCCTCAAACCTACTTCAACAGAACCTCCTCAACTTGTGACCACTGCCACCAAGAAGTACAAGAGTTACAGGCAAATGGGAAAACCATCACATGCAAGTTCCCTTCATAGTCACATTTGATTCTGATTGAGAACTATTTCACCATTCTTGTATCATTATCAATGTTTAATGTAAGTCACTTGACCATGCAAGTGGTGGTGCTGACATGTATCAGCTGCTCTTGTCCTTCTAGATGGAAGTGGTCATAGGTTTGGAAGATGTGGTCTAACGACCTTTTATGAATTTATGTCATGTTTCTTGTGGATAGTGCACACTGCTGCTACTGAGCATCAGTGGAGGAGGGAGTAGATGTAGTGCCAATCAAGCAGACTGTTTGTCCTGGATGATGTCAAGCTTTTTAAGTGTTATTGGAACTGCACTCATCTTGGCAGGTGGGGAGTGTTCCATCAGACTTCTGACTTGTGCCTTCTCGATAATGGACAGGTTTGGGGAGTCAGGAAATGGGTTGACAACTGCAGTGTGCTTATCCTCTAGCCTACTATTGTAACCATTGCCTTTTCATAGAATCATAGAATCTGTACAGTGTGGAAGCAGGTCCATCCCGCTAACCTATCCTGGCAACCCTGTCTTTCCTGTGGCTAATCCACCTAACCTACACATCCCTGGACACTATTAGCAATTTAGCAAGGCCAATCCAGCTAACCTGCACAACTTTGAACTATAGGAAGAAACTGGAACACTCGAAGGAAACCCATGCAGCCATGGGGAGAATGTGCAAACTTCACACAGACAATCACCCAAGGGTCGAATTGAATGCAGTTTCTGGTGCTGTGACGCAAAAGTAGATTGGGTTGGGATATCTGGTCAGCATGGACGGGTTGGACCGAAAGGTCTGCTTCCATGCTGTACATCTCTATGACAAGATTAGAGTGGTGCTGAAAAAAGCACAGCAGGTCAGGCAGCATCCAAGGAGCAGGAAAATCGACATTTCAGGCGGGAGCCCTTCATCAGGAATGAAGGGGATTTTCCTGCTCCTCACATGCTGCCTGACCTGCTGTGCTTTTCTAGCACCAGTCTAATCTTGACTCTGATCTCCAGCATCTGCAGTCCTCACCTTCACCCAATATAGAGAGTCCAGCTGAGTTTCTGGCCAGTGATAACCTGTAGGATATTGGTAGTGAGTGACTCAGTGATGGTAACACTATTGAATGTTAAGGGGTTGTGGGTGGGTTGTCTGTTACTGGAGAAGGTCACTGCCTAGTATTTGTATGCCTTAAATGTTACTTGCTACTTTCCAGAGCATGCACAGATATTGTCCAGGTCTTGTTGAATTTGGATATGGGCTGTTTCAGTATCTGAGGAGTCGCAAATGATGCTGAACATAATGCAATCATCAGCGAACATATTCACTTCTGACCTTATGATGGAGGGAAGGTCATTGATGAAGCAGGTAAAGATGGTTGGGCCAAGGACACTGTCCTGAGGAACTCATGCAAAGGTGTCTTGGAGCTGAGATGTCTGACTTCCAACAATTACAACTATGTTCCTACATGCCAGGTGTGACTCCCTATCAGTGGAGAATTTTCCCTCTGATTCCCATTGATTCTGATTTTTCTAGTGCTCGTTGGTGCCATACCTGGTCAAATGTGGATTCAATATCACCACAGGCTGTCACTCTCATCTCACTTCTGGAATTCTGCTCTTTTGTCCATGTTTAAACCAAAGCTATAATGAAGTCAAGAGCTGAATGGCCCTGGTGAAATCCAAATTGGTCATCATTGAGCAGATTATTGCTGAGTAGGTGTTGCTTGATAGCACTGCTGATGACACCTTCCATCATTTTGCTGATGATTGAGAGTAGACTAATTGGGTGGTAGATCAGAGTGGTGCTGGAAAAGCACAGTAGATCAGGCAGCATCCGAGGAGCAGGAAAATCGACGTTTCGGGCATGGCAGTTTTGGAGCAGAAGTCTTCAGTACTGTTCTGTCAGGTCCATAGCCTTTGCATTATCTTGTGCCACCAATTGTTTCCTAATATCACATGGAGTGAATTGAATTGGCTGAAGACTGGTATCTTTCATGCTGGGGACATCGGCAGGAGGCAGAATGGATCATCTATTTGTCACGTTTGTCTGAAGATTGTTCTGGATGCTTCAGCCTTATCTTGTCCATTGACATATTGAGCTCCTCCCTCATTGAGGCTGAGGATATTTGTGGAGATTCCTCCTCCAGTTTGTTAGACCATAAGACATCAGCCATGATTGAATAGACTTAATAGGTGAAATGGTCAAATTCTGCACCTGTATCTTATGGTTCTGTATCTATAGTCTTATGAGCATCTCAGTCTTAGGTATGCCTGGTCTAGTCTATCCTCCTGCACTCTCTATTGAACAAGGGTTGATCCCCTGGCTTGATGGTAATGTTTGAGTGGAGGATCTGCCAGACCATGAGGTTGCAAATTATATTGGAGTACAATTTTGTTGCTATTGTTGGCACAGTGACTCATGGGTGTCCAGTCTTGAGTTACAAGGTCTAGAACATAGAACATAGAAAAATACAGTACAGAACAGGCCCTTCAGCCCATGATGTTGTGGCAAGGATTAATCCTAATCTAAAATAAAATAATCTAACCTACGCACCTGTCAACTCACTGCTGTCCATGTGCATGTCCAGCAGTTGCTTAAATGTCCCTAATGGCTCTGCTTCCACCACCACCACTGGCAACGCATTCCATGCATTCACAGCTCTCTGACATCTCCTCTATACCTTCCTCCAACACCTTAAAACTATGAACCCTCTTAGCAATCAATCCTGCCTAGGGGAGAAGTCTCTGGCTATCAACTTGATCCATGCCTCTCATGGTTAGGGTCGATCAGGTCACATCTCTTCTTCCTTCTCTCCAGAAAGAAACGTCTGAGCTTAGTCAACCTCTCTTCATAAGACAAGCCCTCCAATCCAGGCAGCATCCCGGTAAACCTTCTTCGCACCCTCTCTAAAGCCTCTGTATCTTTCCTATAATAGGGTGACCAGAACTGGACACAATATTCCAAGTGTAGTCTCACCAGGGTTTTGTAGAGCTGCAGCAAAACCTTGCGGCTCTTAAACTCAATTCCCCATGTTAATAAGAGCCAAAACACCAGATGCTTTCTTAACAACCCTATCCATTTGGGTGGCAACTTTGAGGGCTCTATGCACTTAGACACCAAGATCCCACTGTTCCTCCACACTGCCAAGAATCCTGTCTTTAATCCTATGTTCAGCATTCAAGTTTGACCTTCCAAAATGCACCACTTCACATTTATCCAAGTTGAACTCCATCTGCCTTTTCACAGCCAAGCTCTGCATCCTGTCAATGATGCACTGCAGCCTGCAACAGCTCTCGATACTATCAACCGCACTTCCAGCTTTTGTGTCATCAACAAATTTACTAACCCACCCCTCAACCTCCTCATCCAAGTCATTTATACAAACTACAAAGAGCAGAGACCCAAGAAAAGAGCCCTGCGAGACACCACTCACCACTGACCTCCGGGCGGAATACTTTCCATCTACAACCACTCTCTACCTTCTGTCAGCCAACCAATTCTGAATCCAGATAGTCAAATCTCCTTGTATCCCATATCTCCTGAATTTATGAATGAGCCTATGGTGGGGAATCTTATCAAATGCCTTACTGATGTCCATATACAGCACATCCACTGCTCGACATTCGTCAACCTGTCTCATCACCTCCTCAAAGAACTCAATAAGATTTGTGAGGCATGACCTGCCTTCACAAAGCCGTGCTGACCACTTTTAATCATGCTATGCTTTTCCAAGTAGTCATAAATCCTATCCCTCAGAATTCTTTCCAAAACTTTGCTGACCACAGATATAAGATTGATGGGTCTATAATTGCCAGGAATTTCCCTATTATCTTTCTAGAAAAGAGGAAAACATTCGCCTCCTTCCAATCCTCCGGTACGACTCCTGTGGAGAGTGAAGAAGCAAAGATCTTTGCCAGCGGCTTAACAACCTCCTTTTTTGCTTCCTGGAGCAACCTAGGATAAATCTGGTCTGGCCCTGGGGACTTAACAATCTTAATGTTTGCCAAACTTTCCAGCACATCATCAATTTCCTCAATCTTGATCTGTTCAAGCCTGTTTCCTGGCTCTTCAAAGTTCTCATTCACAACAAGGTCCCTTTCCTTGTGAAAACCGAAGCAAAAAAAACTCATTTAGGGCTTCGCCTATCTGCTCAGACTCCATGCACAAGTTCCCTCCCCTATCCCTGACCCGGCCTACCTTCCCACTGATCATTCTCTTATTCCTCACGTATGAGTAAAATGCCTTTGGGTTCTCCCTAATCCTTCTTGCCAAGCCTTTTTCATGCCTCCTCCTGGCTCTCCTCAGTCCATTTCTGAGCTCCTTTCTAGCAAGCTTGTAATCATCTAAAGCTGTGCTGGATTTTTGCTTCCTCCACCTTACGTAAGCTGCCTTCTTCCTTTTGACGAGCAGCTCCTCTGTTCTCGTCATCTAAGGCTCCTTAATCTTACCCCTTCTTGCCTGTCTCAGAGGAACAACATCACTTGCAACAACTGCTCCTTAAACAGTTTCCACAATGTCTGTTGTGCCCTTTCTGTGGAACAATTGTTCCCAATCTGTACTTAGTAAAAACAATGACTGCAGATGCTGGAAACCAGATTCTAGATTAGAGTGGTGCTGGAAAAGCACAGCAGTTCAGGCAGCATCCGAGGAGCAGGAAAATCGACATTTCAGGCAAAAGCCTTTCATCAGGAATAGAGGCAGAGTGCCTGCAGGGTGGAGAGATAAATGAGAGGAGTGTCGGGGTGGGGAGAAAGTAGCATAGTGTACAATAGGTGAATGGGGGTGGGGATGGAAGTGATAGGTCAGGGAGGAGGGTGGGGGAAGGTAGCAAAGAGTCCAATGAGTGAATGGGGTTGAGGATGAAGGTGATAGGTCAGAGAGGACGGTGGAGTGGATAGGTGGAAAGGAAGATAGGCAGGTAGGACAGGTCATGGGGACAGTGCTGAGCTGGAATTTGGAACTGGGGTGAGGTGGGGGAAGGGGAAATGAGGAAACTGGTGAAGTCCACATTGATGCCCTGGGGTTGAAGTGTTCCGAGGCAGAAGATGAGGCGTTCTTCCTCCAGGCGTCTGGTGGTGAGGGAGCGGCGGTGAAGAAGGCCCAGGACCTCCATGTCCTCAGCTGAGTGGGAGGGGGAGTTGAAATGTTGGGCCACAGGGCGGTGTGGTTGATTGGTGCGGGTGTCCCAGGGATGTTCCCTAAAGCGCTCTGCTAGGAGGCGTCCAGTCTCCCCAATGTAGAGGAGAAGCATCAGCAGTAATGGATACAATAAATGATATTGGTGGATGTGCAGGTAAAACTCTGATGGATGCAGAAGGCTCCTTTGGGGCCTTGGATGAAGTGAGGGAGGAGGTGTGGGCACAGGTTTTGCAATTCCTGCGGTGGCAGGAGAAGGTGCCAGGAGGGGAGGGTGGGTTGTTGGGGGGTGTGGACCCAACCAGGTAGTCACGGAGGGAATGGTCTTTGTGGAAGGCGGAAAGGGGTGGGGAGGGAAATATATCCCTCGTGGTGGGGTCCATTTGGAGGTGGCGGAAATGTCATTGGATGGTTTTTGCATGCTTTATGCAAAGGTTGGTAGGGTGGAAGGTGAGCATCGGTGGGGGGGGGGGGGTGGTTCTGTCCTTGTGGTCCTTTTTCAGCACACCCCAATCTGTACTTGCCAACTCCTGTCTGATAGTGTCATAATTTTCTCTTCTCCAATCAAATATCTTCCCATGGTAACTGCTCCTTTCCCTCTCCATGGCTGTGATAAATGTGAGGCAGTTGTGGTCACTGTCACCAAAGTGTTCTCCCACCGCAAGATCTGACATCTGTCCTGGCTTGATGCCGAGCACCAAATCCGAAATGGTCTCTCCCCTCATCGGCCTGTCTCCATACTACGTAAGGAAACCATCCTGAACCCATCTGACAAAAACGGCTCCATCCAAACCATCTGCACTAAGGAGGTTCCAGTCGATATTGGGAAAGTTGAAATCACCCATAACAACAACCCTGCTACATCTGCATTTTTCTAAAATCTGCCAGAGTATGAGTTCTTCAATTTCCCTATTGCTATTAGGGGGTCTGTAGAAAACCCCCAATGAGGTGGCTGCTCCCTTGCTGTTCCTAACTTCCACCCATACTGACTCAGTCGACAAACCTTCCTTGATGACCTTCATTTCTGCAGCTGTGACACACTCTCTGATTAGCAATGCTACACCCCCTTCTCTTTTCCCTCCCTCCCTGTTCTTTTCAAAATATTCTAAACCCTGGGACATCTAGCAACCATTCCTGCCCCTGAAAAGCCCACGTCTCTGTTATGGCCTCAGCATCATAGCCCCAAGTACTGATCCATGCTCTAAGTTCATCACTCTTATTTCAGACACTCTTGCATTAAAGCAGACACACTTTAACCAATCCCTTTGTTTCATCACATGAAAACCTTTCCGATAGATTCACTACATCCTGTCATTGCCCCATCTACAACTATCCTCCTCTCAGATACGTAGCTCTGATTCCCACCGCTCTGCCAAACTAGTTTAAACCCTCCCAAACCACACAAACAAATCTCCCACCCAGGACATTTGCGCCCCTCCAGTTCAGGTGCATCTTGTCCTTCATGTACAGGTCCCACCTTCCCTAGACAGCATCCAAATGGTCTAAGTATCTGAAGCCCTCCCTCCTGCACCAGCCTAACAGCCACATGTTAAACACACTTGCTGACTGTTCCTTACTTCACTGTCTAGTGGCACCTGTAGCAAACCTGAAAACACTATTCTACTTGTCTTGTTCTTCAGCTTCCAACCTAACTCTCTGCAGTCACTTTTCAGATCCTCAATTTCTTTCCTGGCTATTCCATTGGTGTCAATATGTACCATGATTTCTGGCTGCTCACCATTCCCCTTCAGAATCCTGTAAACCCGATCGGCGACATCCCAGACCCTGGCACTGGGGAGGCAATATACCTTCCGGGAGTCCCGTTCCTGATCATAAAACCTCCTGTCAATCTGTCTAACTATTGAGTCCCCTAACACTAGCCTTTTCTATTCTCCACCCTTCCCTTTGAGCCACAGTGCCAGGTTCAGTGCCAGAGATCTGACAACTATGGTTTTCCCCTGGTAGGCCATCCCCACCAGCAATATCCAAAACTATATGCTTATTACTGAGGGGGACAGCCACAGGGGATCCCTGCTCTATCTGTTGGTTCCCTTTCCTTGTGTAGGGTCTCGTGTTTAGATCTTACCCAGTTAAAACAAAATCACTTACATTACCAGTAGCCCTCACTTCTCTCCTTGCCGCTCTATAAAAAGTGGAGACCCGACTCCCAAATCTATCCCATTTCAAAGTCTATCCCATTTAACATGGTGATAGTGCTGCTTAACATGGTTATTCTCAATGTGAATGTGGGACTTTGTCTCCACAAGGACTATGTGGTGGTCACCCTTACTGATACAGTCATGAACAGATGCATCTGCAGCCGGCAATTGGTGAGGATGAAGTATTTTGTTCCCTTTTAATGGTAAACATTGGCTTTCCCTACCTAGTATACATTTTGCAATCTTGCCACCCTCAATGCTTCCAGGTGAAAGTGGACTGCAGGTGCTGGAGAGTCAGAGTCGATGAAGTGTGGTGCTGGAAAAAGCACAACAGGTCAGGCAGCATCCAAGCAACAAGAGACTCAACATTTCAGGCAGAGCCCTTCTTTAGGACTCTTGAATGCAGCACCTGACGAAAGGGTTGTGCTCCAGGAGGTTGTGATTTCAAATAAACCTGTTGGACTATAACTTGATATCGTGTGACTTCTAACTTTGTCCGTCCTAGTCCAACACCGCCACATCATGTCCTGCAAATGTTGTTCAGTATAGAGGAGTACAGATTTATCAGTTGAGGGTAGATGGTAGTTGAATCAGCAGGAGGCTTCTTTGCCATGTTTAATTGATGCTTCATGGGGTCAAGTGTCAATGCTGAAGATACCCATTGCAACTCCATCCTGACTGTATATAACCATGCTTTCACCTCTGCTAGCTTTGTCTATGTATGGTGATGGTGATGTTTGGAACAACTACACCTCTGGGCCGCCCGAACCAACCACACCTCTGGGCCGCCCGAACCAACCAACCCAATCACCCCGTGGCTCAACACTTTAACTCCCCCTCCCACTCCACCGAGGACATGCAGGTCCTTGGACTCCTCCACCGGCAGAACACAACTACACGACGGCTGGAGGAGGAGCGCCTCATCTTCCGCCTGGGAACCCTCCAACCACAAGGTATGAATTCAGATTTCTCCAGCTTCCTCATTTCCCCTCCCCCCACCTTGTCTCAGTCGGTTCCCTCAACTCAGCACCGCCCTCCTAACCTGCAATCCTCTTCCTGACCTCTCCGCCCCCACCCCACTCCGGCCTATCACCCTCACCTTGACCTCCTTCCACCTATCCCACCTCCATCGCCCCTCCCCCTAGTCCCTCCTCCCTACCTTTTATCTCAGCCTGCTTGGCTCTCTCTCTCTTATTCCTGATGAAGGGCTTATGCTCGAAACGTTGAATTCTCTATTCCTGAGATGCTGCCTAACCTGCTGTGCTTTGACCAGCAACACATTTGCAGCTAAAGTATGATTCTGTAAATATGACTATATCAAGCTGTTGACTAGTCTGCGAGAGAGCTCTCCCAGTTTTGACTAGCCTACAGATGTTAGTCATGAGGACTTTGCAGGGTCAACAGAGTTGTTTTTGCTATTGCAGAGGTTGATGCCAGGTGGTCCTTCCAGATTTATTTCTTTAGAACTGTTACGACATAGGATGAATCCCCCCATCCTAATTTAAATCAGCAACACAGAAAAGATTCATTCCGTGCTGTAATCTGGTAAAATTTGAGAGGCAAAGTACTATCCCAAAAGTCACTATTTAAAATTAAAATTAACAACTTTTTTAAAAGTCTAACAGAGAATATTAACTAACAACTATTTATAACTCCTATCTCTTAAATCTATCTTTTACCTCCCCCTCAAAAATACTAGTCTGATAAAAAAATCCTGATTACGACTTAAAAAAATATAATCACATTTCAAAGTCTGGCAGCTGAGCCGAGTGTCCTCTGTAAATTTTCCTCTGCCTTCTTCTTCTTAGGGATTCTGCTTCCCAGGTCTTTGATAGATAAATTATCTTGAAGAGAGCAGTTCTGTGGGGAGCCTGTATTGTTTTGTTTTTGTTGGTGCTCTTTGCCACTCCGGGTAACTGTTCATACCCCAAAACATTGGATTATTTCAGTGGTTTTAATATTGTCAAAATACTAAATTCAAACTTGTTTGGAGATTGGTATCTTGGGGTATAATTTAAACTAGCTGGCCGAATTTGAATTTGTTTTTCGATCCAGCCAGCACAGTACTTAGCTAGTTGTTTCAACCAAATGTTATACTGTTACATTGTCCCAACCTCTCTGTGCTTCTCTAAGTTCTTGCTAGCTTTTCAACTCTCTTAAAGGTACAGTACACCCACAACTTCATAACATCTTCCTCCTTAAGAAAAAATGGACCTCATAATGAAAAGATAGCTTGTTTTATCTATTCTTTAATCACATTACCATAACATATACATAACTTTAATCAAAGTTCGCCTTAACTTCTTCCCATATCTATATAAATATATATAAAACATTAGATAAATACAAATCTCATCTAAACTTTACCAGTTAAATCCAAGGTAATGCATTTGAGATTACATTCTTACAGCCCATAACGTGTACGATTTTTAAATTAAAAGTCTGTAACATAAGAGTCCAATGAAATAGTCTCATATTCTTGTCTTTCAAGCGTTCTAAGAATGTAAGCGGATTGTGATCCGTGTACACAACTGTCTCTGACACATTGTTGGTGACATACACATTAAAACGCTGTAAGGCCAGTACTAAACTCAATAGCTCTTTTTCAATCATGGAGTATTTCCTCTAGTGGATGTTGAGTTTCTTTGAAAAGTAACTAACTGGCAATTCAATCTCACCCTTATCTTCCTGTAGGAGTACCGCTCCAAATCCTATGTCACTAACATCGATGGCAACTTTAGAAAGTTTTGAAAAGTTTGGTGGAGCTAAAACGGGTGCGGTGGTTAATATTGCTTTGAAATGGTTGAATGCTGCCTGGCATTGTTCTGTCCACCGAAACTGTGTTCTTCTTCAGCAAATCGGTTAACGGTGTCACTACACTGCTGGAGGTTGGAACAAACTTCCAATAGAATCCACTGATTCCTAAGAATCAAAGCACCTCTTTCTTCGAGATTGGTCGTGGAAATTCCTCAACGGCCTTTGTCTTTGCATTCCGTGCAGTCAACCTTCCATGACCGATGTTATTTGCCAAGAGTGTCACCTCTGCTTTCGCAAATTCAGCTTTGTCTCAGTTTATTACCATTTTTGCTTCTCGTAGTTGTTCAACGAGCTCTGCCAACTGTACCATGTGATCTTGCCAGGACTTTCTAAAGATCACTTCATCGTCCAAACAGACTGCTCAGTTTGTTAATCCAGCCACAACTCTGTGCATGAGTCATTGGAATGTGGCAGGTGCATTCTTCATTCCAAAGGGCATCGTTTTAAACTGACATAGCCATTTGGGGTTACAAATGCAGAAATTTCTTTTGCCGTCTCTGCTAAAGGTACTTGCCAGTAACCACACATTAAGTCCAACTTGGTGATGTAACTGGCATGTCCAACTATCTCAATACAGTCCCCCAATCTAGTAATTGGATATGAGTCAGAGTTTGTAAAGGCACTGACCTTCCGATAATCCACGCAGAATTGTTGAATTCCATACGGTTGGGAACTAAGATGATCAGCGAACCCCCCTCACTCTGGCTTGGTTCGATGATATTCTCGTCGAGCATGGCCTCCATCTCCATCTGGACTTGTCAGGCTTTGAAAGGATCAAGCTGATAGGGGGGGTTGTTTTATCGGAGCAGTGTTCCCTATGTCTACTTCATGTACAATAGCATTAGTCCTTCCCATCTGATTCTTACATATGTCCTTATACTGTAATAACAAACCTTTTAACTGCGTTCTATGCTCCTGAGACTGATAGTTTACTAACTATCCCACTCCTCAAGGACTTCTTCATTTTTTAATCTATTTTGAGGCACATCAAAATCCACATCATCTGGATTTGATTCCTCACTCTGAGGGGCAGTAACTAACACTTGTTTCTCCAGTTTTTTCTTTCTGGTATAATATGGTTTCACCATGTTCACATGACATACCTGATACCATTTTTTCCTATCTAATATCTTTACTAAATAGTTCACCTGACTCAACTTTTTCTCAATTTGGTAGAGACCACTAAACCTGACTTTGAAGCGATCTCCTATCACTGGTAACAGGACTAACACATCATCCCCTCGGGAAAATGTCCAAGTCTCAGAGTTTTTATCTGCCACATGCTTCATTCTATGCTGTGCCCTCTTGAGGTGCTGTTGAGCTAACTCACCTACTCGATTTAATCTCTCCCTCACCTTCGATACATAATCTAAGTATGAAAACTCCGACTTTGGTCCTGTCAATTTTTCTTTAATTAATTTTAAAGGGCCTCTCACTTCATGCTCAAATATTAACTTGAAGGGAGTGAACTGAGTAGATTCATTTGGGGCATCGCTAATGGCAAACACTATGAATGGGATACCTTTATCCCAATCATTCGGGTCATCCTGACAGTGTACTCTCAACATGGTTTTCAAGGTCTGATGCCACCTTTCTAAAATTCCCTGGGATTCAGGATGATACATACTGGATTTAAAGTGCTGCATACCTCTGATATCCATAACCTCCTTAATCAGCCCAGCAATAAAATTTGTCCCTTGGTCTGACTGAATCTCTTTGGGTAGCCCATACCATGTGAAGCAAGCTACTAACTCCTCTACCACCCTTTTTGCCTTGATATTCCATAATGGAATTGCCCCTGGAAATCTGGTAGACATATCCATTATGGTTAACAAGTACTGGTTCACACTTTTAGTTCTCAGGAGGGGACCCACACAATCAATTATAACCCGCTGAGAAAGTATGTAGCCTTAGATGTGACACATTTGCTGCAGAGAATGCGGGAAGAGTTTCTTCAGAAGAATTGGGGACATCTGTTCTTAGTGTCAGTGTAAATAAGGTGATAACATTTGTTCACTATTGGTATGTGTGGCAGTACATCCTTCTCATGCCGGAGGCTGGAGGTGCGCATTTTTCACAAGAGGGTGTCGGATAACTAAATTTCTGTTTATATTGAAGACTCTTAGCAAAACTCATACTCAATAGGAAATGAACTTGTAAATTAATAAGCTGAGTGGAATATGCATGTAATAGAACAACCCTGATACATTTGCATGTTTACCACACTGAGCAGATTTTAATTTATGAAGCTCAGTCCTCTCATCTTGACTGTGTTGGAATGTGAATGTCTCATTGCCCTTACAGGGTAGGAAAAAACTGGCATAATAAGGAAGTTGGAAGATATTTATGTGAGAGTGAGAGAGAGGAAATATTCTTCAGTGCATTACATTCACGGGCTGAAGGGTTCAAGGGACAGAGAGGGAGAGACAGACAGGATGAAAGCTGGTGGAAAGATTAACCCTTTATGGTCTGATTTGAGTGAACACTGGCTTGTCATGGATTGAATGTGTGTGTTGTTCCCTGGAGCTTGAGATCCGGGAACGTTATGAACTTAAGTTGCAGTTTGGGAATCTAAGAGAATTTTAAAAGAAACAGCCATTTTGTAGGACAATGATACTGGACATGTTAGCTGAGCAAGGTGACCCCATGACCTTTTTCACATAATTAAGGCTAGTCTCTCATTATGATGTACTAGCCAAAGCATTTGGCCTTTTAGCCTGGCTGGATCAAGGTATCCCACGTTGATGTGCATGTGGCTTAATTAGTCAAGCATACACAGACCTGTCAATAAGTTTCTCTTCCTCTGCAAACTTTTGCCATTTTATTTCTGCTTATCTGATTCAGGACGTGTGGTGCTTTTGTAATTTTAATATCAATTTCTGTATAAAGCCAGCTTGTTTGCAGCAATAAGGGGAGTACCCTGAGAGAGCTCTTATGGGTAAGAGCTGGTGTCACTACTCTGCGAATGGTTTGTAGGTATCTCAATTACAATGTAACATTAATGCCATTGGTAAATTAAGGGAATAATTTAAACTAAATTGTCTGTAAGAGTTTTATACTCCAGACTACAACAGAGTGCAATCTCCAGGATGAACTAAGAGAGGCTTAGAGACTACAGGTCGAGTCCATCAGGGATTCCCTGAGCCATCTCGAATAAGTCCTTTAACACCACATGAAAGGTTCTTCAATTGCGGGAATTGGAATAAAGGCACTGGTTTTATTTCCACCTGTGGTTTACCTACCATTTGGCATGTACAACACATTCGGCAAAGGTTAACCACATCCTTGTGCATTCCAGGCCAATAAAAATGTTTTTACATCTTAGTCTGAGTCTTTATGAATTATGGGCTGCAGCTGTTCACTTTATATATTAATAATGTGGATGATGGGACTAGGGGCATTCTAGCGAAGTTTGCCAATGATATGAAGTTAGGCAGACAGGCAGGTAGTTCTGAGGAGGTGGGGAGGCTGCAGAAAGATTTAGACAGTTTAGGAGAGGGGTCCAAGAAATGGTTGATGAAATTCAATGTGAGCAAATGTGAGGTCTTGCACTTTGGAAAAAAGAATACAGGCATGGACTATTTTCTAAACAGTGAGAAAATTCATAAAGTTGAAGTATAAAGGAATCTAGGAGTGCTGGTACAGGATTCTGTAAAGGTTGACTTGCAGATTGAGTCCGTGGTTAAGAAAGCAAATGTAATATTGTCATTTATCTCACGAGGGTTGGAATGTAAAAGCAGCAGTGTGCTACTGAGACTTCATAAAGCTGTGGTTAGGCCTCATTTAGAAGACTGTGTCCAAATTTGGTCCCCAAACCTCAGGCAAAACGTACTGGCACTGGAGCATGTCCAGCGGAGATTCACACGGAGGATCCCTGGAATGGTAGGCCTAACATACGATGAACATCTGACGATCCTGGGATTGTATTCATTAGAGTTTTGAAGGTTGAGGGAAAACCTATTAGAAGAAAGTGAGGACTGCAGATGCTGGAGATCAGAGCTGAAAATGTGTTGCTGGAAAAGCGCAGCAGGTCAGGCAGCATCCAAAGAGCAGGAGAATCGACGTTTCGGGCATGAGCCCTTCTTCAGGAATGAGGAGAGTGTGCCATGCAGGCTAAGATAAAAGGTAGGGAGGAGGGACTTGGGGGAGGGGCATTGGAAATGCGATAGGTGGAAGGAGGTCAAGGTGAGGGTGGGGGCGGAGAGGTCAGGAAGAAGATTGTAGGTGAGGAAGGTGGTGCTAGGTTTGAGGGTTGGGACTGAGACAAGGTAGGGGGAGGGGAAATGAGGAAAGTGGAGAAATATGAGTTCATCCCTTGTGGTTGGAGGGTTCCTAGGCGGAAGATGAGGCACTCTTCCTCCAGCCGTCATGTTGCTATGGTCTGGCGATGGAGGAGTCCAAGGACCGCATGTCCTTGGTGGAGTGGGAGGGGGAGTTGAAGTGTTGAGCCACAGGGTGGTTGGGTTGGTTGGTCCGGGTATCCCAGAGGTGTTCTCTGAAATGTTCCGCAAGTAGGCAGCCTGTCTCCCCAATATAGAGGAGGCCACATCGGGTGCAGCGGATGCAGTAAATGATGTGTGTGGAGGTGCAGGTGAATTTGTGATGGATATGGAAGGATCCCTTGGGGCCTTGGAGGAATGTAAGGTGGGGGGGGAAGGTGTGGGCGCAAGTTTTGCATTTCTTGTGGTTGCAGGGGAAGATGCCGGGAGTGGAGGTTGGGTTGGTGGGGGGTGTGGACCTGACAAGGGAGTCACGGAGGGAGTGGTCTTTTCGGAACACTGATAGGGGAGGGGAGGGAAATATATTCCTGGTGGTGGGGTCTGTTTGGAGGTGGCGGAAATGACGACGGATGATGTGATGTATATGGAGGTTGGTGGGGTGGTAGGTGAGGACCAGTGGGGTAATGTCCTGGTGGTGATTGGAGGGGCGGGGCTCAAGGGCAGACGGTCGGGAAGTGGAGGAGATGCGGTGGAGAGCATCGTCAATCACGTCTGGGGGGAAACTGCGGTCTTTGATATATTAGAAAAACCTAATAGAAACTTACAAGGTAATGCTTAGAAAGGACGCTGGGAATTTGTTTCCATCAGGCGGGGATGCTAGGACCATGGGCACAGCCTTAGAATTAGAGGGGATCAATTTAGAATGGAAATGAGGAGACATTTCTTCAGCCAGAGAGTGGTGGGCCTGTGGAATTCATTGCCATGGAGCGCAGTGGAGGCCGAGACGTTAAATGTCTTCAAGGCAGAGATTGCTAAATTCTTGATCTCGCAAAGAATTAAGGGATATGGGGAGAGTGCGGGTAAGTGGCGTTGAAATGCCCATCAGCCATGATTTAATGGTGGAGTGGACTCGATGGGCTGAATGGCCTTACTTCCACTCCTATGTCTTGTGGTCTTATGGTCTTTCATACTCCTCGGTGACCTCCAACTGGTAGTTCATGCGTTACTCACAACACCTCGTTGTTTGCTACAGGCAACACAATCTGGTGCCCTTTGGCCTATTTCTCCTCTGCACTAGCCTGCCATGGGCTCCATTTCCATCTTAGAATTCTATCTTTCAGATAGTAATCCTCAGGAATATTCTCTTCTTCCTTTCATGGACTACGCATCCACATATATATCTGTTACCGTCTTGTCTTGCTGTTGCAAGTCCCTTCGCCTTTCAGGACTAAACACTTCTGCCTGACCCTCTGCCTGTTCAGGTTTTTCCTGCACCGTTATGTCAAACAGGGTGTCCGCCAAGAAAACCACAATTCCTTAATCTCTCTCTTTAGTTTTTGCTTTATACTCTGACTTTTGATAGTGGGATCTGGTTACTACACAGTCTGAGAAAATACCAGGAGGTTTTAACTCCTCATGTTTCTTGGTCTTCCTTGGGCTTCTCCAAAACAAGGAGTGTCACTCCACCTTGGATCCTGCTAAATCATTCCCAAGAACAAACTCCTGGAACTGGCACTCTGTCAATCACTCACATTGTAACTTCCCCAGTCTTGAGTTGGCACTCTAACCTGATCTTACATAGGGGAACAAATTACCACACTCTCAGACAACATCAGAAAGAATGCAAATTTGCTCATCTCTTACTATCAGCGACTGGTTAGATCCTGTGTCTCTCAAAATTACACCTTTTTGTTCTTCTTCCCCTGTTCTTTCTGAGTAAACGTTATGCATAGAGGCTGTGCACTCTCCTGCAGCTCTTTGGCTTTTCTTGGGGTCTCCTTTACTAGCTTCACTAATGCCACTGGCTAATCTTCTTTTCCCACATCTTTTCCCACAGTGCCTTTCTTTAACAACCAGCACTGTGACTTTACGTGTTCCACTTCACCACAGTGGAAACACCTTTTCCCAGTGCCCTTCTGAAACCATCGGCATTGTAATTTTCTGTGTCCCACTCCATTACAGTGAATACACCTGAGGCCTTTCACCTCCTTTCCATCCTCTGGGCTTCTTTACCCTGTGGTAAATTCTTACCAGTGTTCTCTACTCTCTGTTTCATAGTGTAGGATCTCTCCTTCTCCCAACTTCTATCCCTCACAGGATGAAATTCTGGTCGGAAGCTTGTCTTATGTATCAACGTGTGTTCATCTGCTAATTCTGCTGCCCTTCTCACTTCCTGAACTTTGTTCTTCCATGTGAATTCTTACCATCTCTGGAAGAGAGTTTTTATACTCCTCCAGCAGGATAATTTCTCTTAGAGCCTCGAAGGTCCTATTTATTTTGAAAGCACGCACCCATCTATCAAAATGACTGTTTAATTCTTTAGAATTCAACATATGTTTGATCTGGTTCCTTCCTTATGTTTCCGAACCACTGTCTGAACAGAGACCTGTTTGACCTCTTCATAATCTCTTGACCCCTTATCTGACAGCACAGCAAATCCCTCACTAGTTCTGCCTACCAATTTATTCTGAACCAGCATTACCCATAAATCCTCAGACCACTCTATCTGCCAAGCCAATTTTTCAAATGAAATAAAGAAAGCTTTGACATCTTTCTCATCAAAATGTGGCAGAATTTTGACATATTTGTATATATCACTACCTTCTGTTTTAATCTCCATCCTGTTAACTTGACTTTGCTGACTCAGTCGGAACTTCTCAAGTTCAAATTCTCTCTCTGTTTGTCTCTCCCTTTCTTCTCTCTCTTTCTCTCTCGCCCTTTGTATATCTTCTAACCCCATTTTCCTCAACTATAACTTAAGTTTCTCTACCTCTATTGCACTTGTCTGTTTCTCTGACATACCTAAATGTTTGGGTAACTCCCTTACAATTTCAACTGTACTTTTGTCCTTGGTTAAACCCAAATCTAACTTCTTTGTTAATTCTAAATCTATGGTCTTTTTCTTTCCTTCTAAACTTCCTTGGCAAATTTGAGAATCATCTTCAAACCCCAGAACCTCTTCAGCAATTTTAAGAGCCATCTCTCTCACTTTTACTTAAATCAACCACAAGTCATTGATATTAAACAAATTGTCCCACCTACATTTTATTTAAAGTCTAGGACATTAAACTGCAAGTGTTTAAATCTACTGGGCTTTTTCATAGTCCAGATCTATTCAAATCTATCCAAATCTCAGACTGGATCTGTCTAAACCTGTTCAAACCATGTATCTGAGATCCAAACTGTTCAAATCCTGGTGATGAGCGCCCAGTCTGTTATGACAGGGGGTTTACTTCTGCTAATTCAAACCAGCAACACAGAAAAGATTCCCCCGTGCTGTAATCTGGTAAAATTCGAGAGGCAAAGAACTATCCCAAAAGTCACTATTTAAAGTAAAAATTTACTTTTTAAAAAGTCTAACAGAGAATATTAACTAACAACTATTTACAACTCTTTTCTCTTAAACCTATCTTTTACCTCCCCTTCTACAATGCTGGTCCGATAAAAAATCCTGATTACGATTTACAAAAAATATAGTCATGTTTGAAAACTAGGCAGTTGAGCTGGGTGTCCTCTGTAGATTTTCCTCAGTCTTCTTTTCTTCTTCTTAGGGATTTTGCTTCACAGGTCTTTGATAGATAAAAGTATCTTGAAGAGAGCAGTTCTGCAAGCAGCCTGTATTGTTCTGTTTTTGTTGGTGCTCTTTGCCACTCCGGGTAACTGTTCCGAATGTCTGATTTTTATACCTCTAAAATTGAATCGTTTCATTGGTTTCAATATTGTCAAAATACTAAATTCAAACTTGATTGGAGATTGGTATCTTGGGGCATAATTTAAACTGACTGGCCAAATTTGAATTTGTTTTTGTATCCAGACAACACAGAACTTAGCTAGTTGTTTCAATCAAATGTTACACTGTTACCTTGTTCCAGACTCTCTGTGCTTCTCTAAGTCCTTGCTAACTTTTCAACTCTCTTAAAGGTACAGTACACCCACAACTTCATAACAAGAACATAGAACAGTACAGCGCAAGAATCAGCCCTTCTGCCCACAATGTTGTGCCAAAGATGACACCAAATTAAACCAATCCCTTCTGCCTGCCTTTGGACTATGTCCCTCCAATCCTTGCATTTTTGTGTGCATAACTAAAAGTCCCTTAAATGTCCCTATCATATCTGCCTCCACCACTACCCCTAGTGGCATGTTCCAGATTCCTACCACTCCCTGTGGAAAAGACTTTCCTCTCACATCTCCTTCGAACTTTCTCCTTCTCACCTTAAGGTGAGCACTTCGGGGGCAGTGACCACAACTCGGTGACTTTTACTCTAGTGATGGAAAGGGATAAGTGTGCACTGCAGGGCAAGAGTTATAGCTGGGGGCAGGGAAATTATGATGCGGTGAGGCATGACTTAGCATGCGTGGATTGGAAAAATAGGCTTCAAGGGAAGAACACAAATGATATGTGGAGATTGTTCAAGGAACAGCTAATGGGTGTCCTTGATAAGTATGTACCAGTCAGGCAGGGAATAAAGGGTCTTGTGAGGGAGCCGTGGTTTAATAAGGAATTGGAATCCCTTGTGAAAGGGAAGAGGGCGGCCTATGTAAAGATGAGGCGTGAAGGTTCAGTTGGGGCGATTGAGAGCTATAAGGTAGCCAGGAAGGATCTAAAGAGAGAGCTAAGAGCAGCAAGGAGGGGACATGAAAAGTCCTTGGTTGGTAGGATTAGGGAAAACCCAAAGGCTTTCTATAGGTATGTTAGGAATAAAAGGATGACTAGGGTAGGTATCGGTCCAGTCAAGGATAGTAGTGGGAAGTTGTGCGTGGAGGCGGAGGAGATTGGAGAGACATTAAATCAATACTTTTCGTCAGTATTCACTCAGGAACAGGACACTGTTGCTGATGTGAATATTGAGTCACAAGTGATTAGAATGGATGGCCTTGAGGTAAGTAGGGAAGAGGTCTGGGGAATACTGGAAAGG
Organism: Hemiscyllium ocellatum; assembly: GCF_020745735.1. Taxonomy (NCBI): domain Eukaryota; kingdom Metazoa; phylum Chordata; class Chondrichthyes; order Orectolobiformes; family Hemiscylliidae; genus Hemiscyllium; species Hemiscyllium ocellatum. Next base: position 45,471,875 of record NC_083436.1, read on the forward strand.
ATGAAAATAGATAAGTCCCCTGGGCCTGATGGCATTTATCCTAGGATCCTCTGGGAAGCTAGGGAAGAGATAGCGGAGCCATTGGCCTTGATTTTTATGTCGTCGTTGTCTACGGGAATAGTGCCAGAAGACTGGAGGATAGAGAATGTGGTCCCCTTGTTCAAGAAGGGGAGTAGGGATAGCCCTAGTAACTATAGGCCAGTGAGTCTCACTTCTGTTGTGGGCAAAGTCTTAGAGAGAATTGTAAGGGATAGGATTTATGAACATCTGAATAGGAATAATGTGATCAAGGATAGTCAGCATGGTTTTGTGAAGGGCAGGTCGTGCCTCACAAACCTTATTGAGTTCTTTGAGAAGGTGACCAAGGAAGTGGACGAGGGTAAAGCAGTAGATATGGTGTATATGGATTTTAGCAAGGCGTTCGATAAGGTACCCCATGGTAGGCTAATGCAAAAACTACGGAGATATGGCATTGAGGATGCATGAGAGGTTTGGATTAGGAATTGGCTGGCTGGAAGGAGACAGAGGGTAGTAGTTGATGGTATAGGTTCATCTTGGAGTGCAGTTACTAGCGGTGTTCCACAAGGTTCTGTTTTGGGACCATTGCTGTTTGTCATTTTTATAAATGACCTGGAGGAGGGGCTTGAAAGCTGGGTGAGCAAGTTTGCGGATGACACAAAAGTCGGTGGAGTTGTGGACAGCGAAGAAGGATGTGGCAGGTTACAGCGGGATATAGATAAGTTGCAGAGCTGGGCAGAAAGGTGGCAAATGGAGTTCAATGTAGCTAAGTGTGAAGTCATTCACTTTGGTAGGAGTAACAAGAAGATGGATTACTGGGCTAATGGTAGTCTACTTGGTAGTGTGGATGAGCAGAGGGATCTTGGTGTCCATGTACACAGATCTCTGAACGTTGCCACCCAGGTAAATAGTGCTGTGAAGAAGGCATATGGCGTACTGGGCTTTATTGGTAGAGGAATTGAGTTCCGGAGTCCTGAGGTCATGTTGCAGTTGTATAAGACTCTGGTGCGGCCTCATCTGGAGTATTGTGTGCAGTTTTGGTCGCCATACTATAGGAGGGATGTGGAGGCATTGGAACGAGTGCAGAGGAGGTTTACCAGGATGTTGCCTGGCATGGTAGGAAAATCGTATGAGGAAAGGCTGAGGCACTTGGGGCTGTTCTCATTGGAGAAAAGAAGGTTTAGGGGAGATTTGATAGAGGTGTACAAGATGATCAGGGGTTTAGATAGGGTTGACAGTGAGAACCTTTTTCCGCTAATGGAGTCAGCTGTTACTAGGGGACACAGCTTTAAATTAAGGGGTGGTAGGTATAGGACAGATGTTAGGGGTAGATTCTTTACTCAGTGGGTTGTGAGTTCATGGAATGCCCTGCCAGTAGCAATGGTGGACTCTCCCTATTTATGGTCATTTAAGCAGGCATTGGATAAGCATATAGAGGTTATTGGGCTAGTGTAGGTTAGGTAGGCTTCGGTCGGCGCAACATCAAGGGCCGAAGGGCCTGTACTGCGCTGTATTTTTCTATGTTCTATAAATGCATGCCCCTAGGCCACACTTCAACTTTGGGAAAAAGATTTTGACCTTCAATTCTATCTGAGCATCTCATAATTTAATATACTTCCATCACGTCTTGTCTTCACCTCCACTGCTCCAGAGAAAACAACCCAAGTTTTTATGGCCTTTCGTGATAGCTCATACCCTATAATCCAGGCAGGAACCTGGTAAACCTCTTCTGGAACAAAGAACAACACAGCACAGAACAGGTCCTCCGGCCCACCAAACCTACATCGACACATTTTGCTCTTCCACATTAAAACTGTCTTCACTTATAGGATCCGTATCTCTCTATTCCCTTCCTATTTAGTATTCTTCCAGGTGTTTCTTGAATGCTGCTATTGTGTCTGCTTCCACCACTTCCTCTGGCAGCGTGTTCCAGACACTCACCACCCTTTGTATGAAAATCACACTTAGCACATCTCTTTTAATTTTCCCCCTCCACACCTTGAACCTATCTCCCCTCCATCCTGGGAAAAAGTCTCAACCTTTCCATTCTATCCATGCCATTCACAATCTTATAAATTTCTACCGCCCCTCAAACTCCTGTATCCCAGTGAAAACAAACACAATCTATCCAACCTTTCTTTTTAGCTAAAATCTCCCTTACCAGGAAACATTATGATCAACCTTTTATATACCCTCATCCACATTCTTCTGGTTGTGTGGTGACCAGAACTTTCCACAATATTCCCAGTGTGACCTAACTAAAGTCGGCTTTCACGAAGATAAGCATGACAAAGGCTTTTTTTTAACCACCTTACCTCCTTGCGCTGCCACTTTCAATCATCTGTGGAACTGCACACCCAGATCTCTCTGCACGTCCATATTCCAAAGAGTTCTGCATTCACTGTATAATTTCTACCTGTGCTTGACTTTCCGAAATGCATCACCTCACCTTTGTCCAGATTAAACTCCATCTTCCATTTTTCTGCCCATGTCTTCAGCTGCTCCATACCCTGCCGTATCCTCTAGGTAAAAACAATGACTGCAGATGCTAGAAACCAGATTCTGGATTAGTGGTGCTGGAAGAGCACAGCAGTTCAGGCAGCATCCAAGGAGCAGTAAAATTGACATTTTGGGCAAAAGCCCTTCATCAGGAATAAAGGCAGAGAACGTGAAGCGTGGAGAGAAAAGTGAGAGGAGGGTGGGGGTGGGGAGAAAGTAGAGTACAATGGGTGAGTGGGGGAGGGGATGAAGGTGATAAGTCAGGGGGGAGAGGGTGGAGTGGATAGGTGGAAAAGAAGATAGGCAGGTGGGACAAGTCCGGACAAGTCATGGGGACAGTGCTGAGCTGGAAGTTTGGAACTAGGGTGAGGTGGGGGAAGGGGAAATGAGGAAGCTGTTGAAGTCCACATTGATGCCCTGGGGTTGAAGTGTTCCGAGGCGGATGATAAGGCACTCTTCCTCCAGGCGTCTGGTGGTGAGGGAGCGGCGGTGAAGGAGGCCCACGACCTCCATGTCGTCAGCAGAGTGGGAGGGAGAGTTGAAATATTGGGCCACAGGGCGGCGTGGTTGATTGGTGCGGGTGTCCCGGAGATGTTCCCTAAAGCACTCTGCTAGGAGGCGCCTAGTCTCCCCAATGTAGAGGAGACTGCATCAGGAGCAATGGATACAATAAATAATCCCACCCTCCTCTAGCTTATCACTCCATGCTTCAGGCTCACTGCCTTTATTCCTGATGAAGGGCTTTTGCCCGAAACGTCGATCTTAACTGCTCCTCGGATGCTGCCTGAACTGCTGTGCTCTGCCAGCACCACTGATCCAGAACCTGCCATATCCTCTGACAATCCTCCTCACTATCTGCAACTCCACCATTCTTTGTATTGTCTGCAAACTTACTAATTATACCAGCTATGTTTTCCTCCAAATCATTTATGTAGATCATGAACAGCAGAGGTCTGTGTACTGATCCCTGTGGATCACTGCTTATCCCAGCCCTCCATTCTGAAAAGCATCCTTCCACCGCTACGCTCTGTCTTCTACGACTAAGCCAATTCTGTATCCACCTTGCCAGCTCACCCCAATACCATGTCATTTCACTTTTTGTACCAGTCTGCCATGAGAGACCTTGTCAAAGACTTTACTGAAGTCCATATAGACAAAATCAACCATTTTTCCCTCATCAATCACCTTCATCACCTCCTCAAAAAATTTAATCAAGTTAGTGAGGCACAATCTCCCCAGTACAATACCATTCTGTTTTTTGCTAATTAGTCCATTTATTTCTAAATGCTTGTAGATATTGTTCTTGAATATCTTTTCCAATAATTTCCCTTCCATTGATGTGAGGTTCACAGCCCTGGTACTTCCTGGATTATCCCTGTTACCCTTTTTAAACAATGGGACATTAGCAATTCTCCAGTTGTCTGGGACCTTACCTGTCGCCAAAGAGGATACAAAGATATCTGTCATTGTTCAAACAATTTGTCCTCTTACTTCCCGCAATGTTCTGGGATAGATCCCATCAGGTCCCGAGAACTAATCTATCTTCATACTTTTAAAGATGCACAATGCCACTTCCTTTTTAAATGCAACTGAGTTCAGAAATTTGACATCCCCTTCTCTGGAGATCATCTTGCACCAATTCCTTCTCTTTGATGAATACCAATACAAACTATTCATTTAAGACCTCACCTACCTCTTCTGGCTCCACAGATACATTCCCTCCTTTGTCTTTGAGTGGGTCAACCCTTTCCCTGGCTACCCTCTTGCTTTATATATGTGTATACATATATATAAAAAGCCTTGGGATTCTCTGTTATCCTGATCCATGAGTAACTTAAAACTCATGGTGTTATGGTCACTACGCCCAAAATGCTCTCTCACTGAAACTTCACTCACCTGGTTGGGCTCATTTCCCAAAACTAGTTCCAGTATAGCCCCTTCCCTGGTTGGACTATAATACTGCTCCATCCAAGCCCGTAGCATGAAGTGAGCCCCATCAATACAGGGAAAGGTAAAATCGCCCACCACAAAAACCCTGCTGTTTTTACACCTTTCTAAAATCTATCCACATATTCTCTCCACTATCTCCCTCTTCTGCACCTTCTCCAAAGCCTCCACATTGTTCCTGTAATGTGGCAACCAGAATTGAACACAGTACTCTCAGTGTGGCCTAACCAAAGTCTTATAAAGCTGCAATATAACTCGCTGACCCTTGTACACAATTAGCTGACCAATGAATGAAAGCATGCTATATGCCTTCTTTACCACACTATCTACATGTGTGGCCACTTTCAGGGAGCAATGGACTTGAACTCCAAGATCCCTCTGTACATCAATACTGTTCAGGGTCCTGCCATTAACTGTATACTTAACATTTGATCTCACAAACTGCAGCATCTCACACTTAACCAAGATTAAATTCCACCTGCCATTTCTCCACCCATATTTGCAACTGATCTATATCCTGTTCTAACCTTCTACAACTCCACCGATCTTTGGGTCAAATGCAAACTTACAAAACCACCCATCTACATTTTCATCCAAGCCATTTATATATTATCAAAAACAGCAGAGGTGTCAGTATGGATCACTGTAGAATGTCACTAGTCACAAACCTCCAGCCAGAAAAACACCCTTCTACCACTACCCTTTATCGGCAAGCCAATTCTGAATCCAAGTGGCCAAATCACCATGGATCCCATGCAACTTAATCCTCTGGATAAGTCTACCATGCAGGACCTTGTAGAAAGCCTTATAGAAATCCATGTAGACAACATCCACCACTCAACCTTCATCAATAAACTTCATCACCACCTTTGTTAAGACTTCAGAGTGATTGCTTCAACTGAGTGGCTTGCTAGACCCTTTCAGAGGGCATTTGAGAGTCAGGCGCATTGCTGTGGGTCTTATGTAGGACAGACCAGGTAAGGATTGGCAGATTTCCTTTCCTGAAGGACATTTGTGAAACAGATGGGTTTTCCTGACAGCAGTGGTCACTGTTAGACCCTTAATTCAAATTCAACAGCCACAGTGAGACTTGAACCCAGGTCCCAAGAACATTAACTCAAATTTGAGATTAATAGTTCAGCAATAATACCTCTAGGCCATTTCTTCACCAAATTAGTTAATCCAATCAATTTACTCCAGTCTTCTCCATCACAAAGGTGAGTGATTGGGGAAATTGTGCATCAAGTCACTCAGCAACTTTTGCAGGATCAGCACCAAACCAAGAGAGCCATAACAAAGACTTGTGTTTTCGTCACATATCCTGCGAAAAGTGTAGAACAATTAAATTGTCCAGTCAGTATCCAGCATATTCTCATTTCTTAAGCAGAATAAGACTGTAATAATATTTCATTTCATAATTCAATTTTGAACGGTTAATTGTGTGTGTGTGTATAAGATTGGGAAGGTTCATCTGGTTTGCCTCATGTTTTCGCGCTGACCGTTCTACTGGACTCTATTTTTGTAGCGTTGACAATAGTGAAACCTATCCTGCGACCAATAGAAAATCTGATACTTGCCCGCAAATATTCCCGCCGCAGAAATCTAATTTCTGAAATTTTGGAAACAGCAGTTTGCAAATACTCCATCAGATTTAACGTCGACGTTTCAAACAGCCTTCGGCGCCTCATCAATTAGTTTTTTCACGGTCTTCGGGACTGAGAGATTTGCCAAGAATAAAAAGCAGCAAAACCACAGCCACCCCCCGAACTTTCAGCTTTTCGTTTTACTTTTACGCAGGAAACAACAGGTTGCTGTAGAAACTAAAAATACGCCTAATCGCCGCGAGCTGCTTTAGAGAATGATGCTATTGGCTTGTAGTCACAGATCAGGAAGTGTCAGTACACAATTTTTTTACACATAAACTGGACGGACAATGTTGTATTCTTTACTCAGTGCTGGGTCGTAGCCAGGTATCAGACGAGGCTAGCAGCGAGATCTTTGCGCCGTTAACATGAGGAGCTCAGGTAGGAGCGGGGTTACTGAATCGTTCTCCGGCTCTCTTGTTTGATGAATTGTCCTTACTGAGTAACCAGGATAATTTCTCACTCCGAACGCAGCTGATATTCGATTGTACAACTGCATGTCAGATAGTTCGATACTGTTTAAGTGAAGAATTGTATCATGATGCAAAATGACACTTTTAATTTTATAGATAATGGGTTTTTACACTGATTGCTAAGAGAAAGAAAATAACTTCATTTAATTTCTCCCGGATTTTATGCAGTAAATTGTGTGTCCGACCACGTTTGAAAAGAAAATGAATCGCTAATGTTGTTTGATGGGATTCCTAAATACAACTAACATACATTCTGATGGTGCTTTTGAAATTACTTTTGAAGTTCTGTCGTCACCAACATCTTTAGTCAAGAGAGATGTTTTTCTTAGGGGGGACATTCTCAACATACAGACGGAGACCAAGAATATTGCTGTCTCAACTGTGGACAAGTTCAAACTGAACGAGCATCAATATGCAAGATAATTAAAACGATCAGAAAGTGATAGCTACAATGTGTTGAAGTTGAAACCCATAAGAGTGGTCTGGTCCGTATAGGTGCTGTAAAGTTCTATGCAACGCTTAAGACCTCATCCAAGCTTATGTTTCCATTAGGGCACTGAGCAATGATCTTTGTGTCTGCCAGTATATTTGAGTGAGAGTTTTAGTTACCTAGAGTGTTCTATAACTTTTGTGATTTGGCTTAGTGTATATTACATTGATTAATGGTCATACAGCACAGAAACAGACCCTTCAGTTAATCTTATCCTTGCCAACCAGATATCCTAAACTAATCTCGTCCCATTTGCCAGCATTTGGCCTATATCCCTCTAAACCCTTCCTATTCATGTATCCATCCACATGCCATTTAAATTTTGTATTATGCCAACCTCTTCTGGTAGCTCATTCCCCTACACACACCACCCTCTGCAAGAATAAGTCTCTTTTTTAAAAAAAAAGGCTTTCCCCCTCACCTTAAACCTATGGCGTATAGTTTTGGACTCTCCACCCTAGGGAAAAGACCTTGGCAATTTACCTTATCCATCCCCCTCATGATTTTGTAAACCTCTATAAAGGACACCCTCAGCCTCCTCCATTCCAGGGGGAAAAAAGCCCCAGCATATTCAGAATCTCTCTATAGCTCCAAACCAGCAAGCTCCTTGTAAATCTTTTCTGAACCCTTTCTTTGTTTTAGTTATACTGTCGTTTTAAAGAAAATTTTTCCCTCATTGATTTGCAAACACTCCCAGGCCAGGTTGCACATCTCAATAATTAAAGAGCAATTTCACAGATGAAACTCTTCATTTAATCTTTCAGTATGAGTGAACAGCAGATTTGATAGACATATTCAAAATCATGAGGCATCTAGACAAGGATAAAAACTCAGCATTAGTGAAAGGATTGAATGCCACAAGGTATAGATTTGCAGTCATTGATGAAAGAAACAGAGGCAAGTGACAAAAAAAAAGTTTTCATGCAGTGTAAAGTTAAGATGCGGAATGCAATGCCTGGCAGAATGGTGAAGGCAGGTTCGTTCAAAGCTTGTGAAACTGATTTGGATCATTATCTAAAAAGGAAATATTTGCAGAGTGATAGGAAAAATCAAGGGAGCGGCACCAAGTCAATTGCTTCTTCAATGGCTAGCACAGGCATAGTGGATGAAATGGCCAGCTCCTAATACCATTGTGATTTTAACAGGGGACCCCTAGCCACTGCACTTTGGAGTTCCATCAATGTCAAGTTCTGACAGATGTAATGTCCAGAGGGCAAGAAGAGACAGATTTTTTATTTGAAAGTTTACAACCTGATTATTGCTGGAAAGAAAAAAATACGTTTTGGCAAAGCTTTTCATGTGCTCCCAGGATATTTAACAAGAAATACTCATATAAAGGGAAAATAACATTTATACTTTTTTAAGAAATGAGTGCTGATCAGTTGGCAAATGGATACTGATAGAATCTGTCTCTGATTGTCATGTCTCAGCTTTCTGATCTTTGGAAGAAAACTTGTGCTTCACGTGTGAAGTGCAAGAATTTCCAGCCGACAACTCATCCACCTTCACCATTAATGCACCTGTGTGTGAGCTTCTATAAAATGGACATCTGTGCACAGCTGACAGAAAGAACCTCAAGACTAGACATTTGCTCACTGGACTCTCTAATCCATGTGAACTGATTATGATAGCTTTGACTTTGAGAGTTTGAACTTTTAACTTCCCTTTCATTTCTCTTTTTTTGTTTCTTTTAATTATTTATGTGTGTCACAAGCTATTTCCTTGAATTCAGTCATAAGTGCTACTTTATTTTATCCTAAAGGATTTATTATGGATCACTGTTAAATTGGATTTCCTGACTAGATTTGGATAAATATGTCTTTGTTTTTAATGTTGAGAAGGAAAGTAAGAGAAGAAAATTTAAAGCCAACTCTTCTTATGGACAGAAGAGAACAATATAAATGATTCAATTCACCCCTTTTGTCTGTAATACAGAATATATCAATAACTGCCACATCACTAACTTTAAGAATTAGTTATTTCTCAAAATAGCTTTTGCCATCTACCACTGATGTCATTGACTGAATTTAAAGTCTTCTAGGAGAAAGTAAGGACTGCAGATGCTGGAGATCAGAGCTGAAAATGTGTTGCTGGAAAAGCGCAGCAGGTCAGGCAGCATCCTGCTCCTTGGATGCTGCCTGACCTGCTGCACTTTTCCAGCAACACATTTTCAGCTCTGAATTTAAAGTCTGTCGTGCAATTAAGTACTGAACAAAGAAACACTCCTTAGTGTTCACATGATATAATTTTAGTTTTACTGAGTAATTTAAGTTTTTATGTGAATAAAAGACACATTTTTTCCATTATGCCAAGTATCAGTAATTGTGCAGCAATCATTGAGAATAAGTATCAGTTGGTTCAATTGGTAGCACTGTTATCTTTGAATCAGACGATTGTGGTTCAGCTATGAAGAGCACTTTGTAAGCAGCTTCCTTTCTGATTAAATACTCAATAGATATCATTAGATGGTTGTAAAAGATCCTGTAGCAATGTCTGCAGAAACACAAGAAGCCATTATCTACCCCTACCTGAAAATGTAGGCAAGGCTGTGGTTAAACCAACCACCCCCTAGTTATAGATCCTCCAACTGACCTCTTGGCAATGGAGTACTATCTCCGTACAGATCTTGCAACAGTACAGCACACCCTCAGTACCGACCATCCACCAGTGTAGTCCTAGTTTAGTATTAACAATCTGACAGTGCAGCACTCCCTTGGTACTGACCCTTCAACACTGCAGTGCTACCTTAGTACTGCCCTTCTGTCAGTGAAATGCTCCCTTCATACTGACCCTCTAACAGTGCAGCTCTGCATCAGTACTGATGCTTCAACAGTGCAGCATTCCCTCCATGTTAACCCTCTGACAATGCAGTGCTCCCTCAGTACTGACCCCCCCCCCTCCCAATAATGCAGTACTCCTTCATTGCTGAGCCTCTGACTGTGTGGTGCTCCATTACTACTGATCCTCCAACAATGTGGCAATTCCCTAACATTGACCCTCCAAAAGTGCAGCATTCCATTATATTGACCCTCTGACTGTGTAGGTTCCATGGTTCTATAGCTTGACTTGGGTTTATGGTCAAGTCTCTAGGGTGGGATTTGACCATGACCTTTTGACATAGTAGGCAGAATGACACCAACTGAATCACAGTCGACACTGATGAGAGAAACTCTTTTCATGAGTAAATTGCCAAGTATGAAACTGTGGTCCTGATTAGGGAGCTTATAGTGAAGGACCCTGAGGGGGCAGTGACCATAATATGATAGGATTCACCTGCAATTTGAGAGGGAGAAGCTTGTATCAGACGTAATGATATTGCAGTCAAGTAAAGGTAACTATAAAGACATGAGGGAGGCCTTGATTGGAAGGGCAGCCAAGCAGCAAAGATGGTGGAGCAGCAATGGTAGGAGTTTCCATGGGTAATTTAGGAGGCAGAGTGGAACTGCATCCCACGGAAAAAAGAAACATACTAAGGGGAGTATGAAGCAACCGTGGCTCACAAAGGAAGTCAAGGATATACAAAAGCATACGTTGTGAAGATCAGTGGGAAGCCTGAGAATTTGGAAACCTTAAAAAGCCAACAGAGGAGAACTGAAAAAGCAATAATGTGGGTGATTGAAATATGAAGTTAAACATAACTAATAATATAAAATAAGATTGTAAGAATATAAAAGGTAAGAGAGAGACAAGAATGGACATTGCATCACTGGAAAATAAGGCTGGAGAAGTAGCAAGGGGGAACAAAGAAATGTGGAGGATTTGAATAAATACTTTGTATCAGTTTTCACAATGCAAAGTACTAGCATTGTTGAAGGATTGACTGACTGGCAGAAGGCAGAGAGTGGGCATAAAGGAGTCTTTTCAGGATGGTAACCAGTGACTAGTGGAATTCTCAGGCGTTAGCATTGGGAATGCAGCTATTCATTTTATACATTGATGATCTGGATGAAGGAACTGAGGGCATTGACACTGAGCTTTCAGATGACACAAAGATAGGTGGAGGAACAGGTGGTGCTCAAGTGACGAGCAGGCTGCATCATGCCTGATGAAGGGCTCATGCTCGAAACGTCGAATTCCCTATTCCTGAGATGCTGCCTGGCCTGCTGTGCTTTAACCAGCAACACATTTTCAGCTGTGATCTCCAGCATCTGCAGACCTCATTTTTTACTCGAAGATTCATTTCAAGAGGGCTAGAATACAACAGCACTATGGCAGATGTGGGTACTGCTGATGCTGGAGATTAGAGTCAAGATAAGAGTGTTGCTGGAAAAGCACAGCAGGTCAGGCAGTGTCCAAGGAGCAGGAAAAATTGACGATTTGGACAAAAGCCCTTCAGAAAGGCTTCGGATGCTGCCTGACCTGCTGTGCTTGTCCATCACCAGTCTAATCTTGACTCCAACAGCAGTATGTATTGCTGAGGCTGTATAAGGCCCTGGCCAGACTGCAATTTGAATATTATGAGCAGTTTTTGGCCCTGTATCTAAGGAAAGATGTGCTGGCTTTGGATGGGGTGGAGGGTGACTTACAAGAATGATCCCAGAGATGAAAGAATTGTTATAGGAGGAGCAGTTGAGGACTCTTGGTCTGTACTTAATAGAGTTCAGAAGAATGAGGGGGGTGAATTGATTGAAATTTACAGAATACCGAGAGACCTAGACACAGTGGATGTGGAGTAGATGTTTCCACTAGGAAGAGAGGCTAGGACCTGACAGCACAGCTTCAGAGTGAAGGGAGGATCCTTTTGAGCTGAGATTAGCAGGAATTTATTCAGCCAGAGGGTGGTGAATCTGCGGAAATCATCGCTGCAGATGGCTATGGAGGTCAAGTCAATGAGTATATTTTAAGACTGAGATTGATAGGGTCTTGGTTGGTAAAGGGATCAAGGGTTAAGGGGAGAAGGCAGGAGAATGGGGTTGAGAAACATATCAGCTGTGATTGAATGGCAGAGCAGATTTGATGGGCCAGATGGCCTAATTCTGCTCCTATATCTTATGGTCTGTTTGCAAAAGAGTATTATTTAATACCATCATTAAACTGTGCTTACTTTTTTCTATTAAAGAGGCCTCGAACAGAGACCTAGTAATCCTGTATGAAGAGGAAGCAGAAGAGTGGAGTGCATATTTGAAACATATTTTCCTGGAGCAATTAAATCCACAAAGTATCCACTGCTTTAAAGTTGGATGTCCCAATGATCTGAAAGTTGCAACTTCTAATCTGACCGCCTACAGATGCAAATTCCTGGTGCTCACTCCTGGTTTCCTAACTGCACTGACGACCCCAACGAGAATCCACCTCAGTAAGATTTTGCAAACTTCTGATGAAGTGGTGTTGTTGCTCTGCGGAGTACCAAATTCTGATGAATTCTACAAGCTACTGTCTGTACCAAGAGGGATCTGTGAGCTCTCGAGCATTCAGAATGCTCAAGACTATCTGTCTGCTGTCATCAGCATCCTCAGTTCAGGTGAAGTCATGAAGTTTTTGGAATTTTGATTTAAGTATTTATATGTGATATTTTCTCAATTGTTACGCCAATATTGCCCTGTATGCTAATTTTAGACTTTAAAGAAAAGTAGCAAATGTTTAACAAAGAAGGATAATATGAATGGACGTTTTGTTTTATTCATTTGTGGGAAGTGAGTGTCACTGGCTGGTCAGCAATTATTGCCCATCCCTAGGTGCCCTTGAAAAGGTGGGGGTGAGCTGCTTTCTTGAATCGCTACTGTCCACCTGCTGTGGTTTGACCTACAATATCATTAAGGAGGAATTCTAAAATTTTGATCCAGCAACAGTGAAGGAATGGTGATATATTTCCAACTCAGGATAGTTAATGGCTGGGGGGGAATTGCAAATGGTGGTGTTCCCATGTATCTGCGGCCCTTATCATTCTAGATGAAAGTGTTTGTGGAAGGTGCTGTCTGAGGATTTTTGGTGAATTTCTGCAGTGCATCTTGTAGATGGTACACACTGCTGCTACTGAGCATCAGTGGCGGAGGGATTGGATGTTTGTGGATGTGGTACTAATGAAGCAGACTGCTTTGTCCTGGATATATTAATGATGTTGATGAAGGGACTAGAGGCATTCTAGCGAAGTTTGCCAATGATACGAAGTTAGGCAGACAGGCAGGTAGTTCTGAGGAGGTGGGGAGGCTGCAGAAAGATTTAGACAGTTTAGGAGAGGGGTCCAAGAAATGGCTGATGAAATTCAATGTGAGTAAATGTGAGGTCTTGCATTTTGGAAAAAAGAATACAGGCATGGACTATTTTCTAAACAGTGAGAAAATTCATAAAGTCGAAATACAAAGGAATCTAGGAGTGCTGGTACAGGATTCTCTAAAGGTTGACTTGCAGATTGAGTCCATGGTTAAGAAAGCAACTGTAATATTGTCATTTATCTCACGAGGGTTGGAATGTAAAAGCAGCAGTGTGCTACTGAGACTTCATAAAGCTGTGGTTAGGCCTCATTTAGAAGACTGTGTCCAAATTTGTGCCCCAAACCTCAGGCAAAACGTACTGGCACTAGAGCATGTCCAGCGGAGATTCACATGGAGGATCCCTGGAATGGTAGGTCTAACATATGGTGAACACCTGACGATCCTGGGATTGTATTCATTAAAATTTTGAAGGTTGAGGGAAAACCTAATAGAAACTTACAAGGTAATGCTTAGAAAGGATGGACGCTGGGAATTTGTTTCCATCAGGTGGGGATACTAGGGCACAGCCTTAGAATTAGAGGGGGTCAATTTAGAACGGAAATGAGGAGACATTTCTTCAGCCAGAGAGTGGTGGGCCTGTGGAATTCATTGCCATGGAGTGTAGTGGAGGTCGAGACGTTAAATGCCTTCAAAGCAGAGATTGATAAATTCTTGATCTCGCAAAGAATTAAGGGATATGGGGAGAGTGCGGGTAAGTGGCATTGAAATGCCCATCAGCCATGATTGAATGGTGGAGTGGACTCAATGGGCTGAATGGCCTTACTTCCACTCCTATGTCTTGTGGTCTTGTGGATATTGTTAAATGTATTGAGTCCAAATAGTTCCACAGATGTAGAGGAAAGGATAGCAAAGATGATCCTGGGTAGGAATGAGAGTAACAGGGTAGTTGTTATCGGGTCTTTAACTTACCAAATATTGACCGGGAATACTATAGTTTGAGTACTTTAGATGGGGCAGTTTTAGTCCAACCTGTGGAGGAGGGTTTCCTGGCACAATATGTAGACAGGCCAACAGAAGGCGAGGCTGCATTAGATTTGGTACTGCGTAATGAACACGTCCAGGTGTTAGATTTGGAGCTAGGTGAGCACTTTGGTGATAGTGACCACAATTCAGTTATGTCTACTTTTAGCAATAAGAAGGGATAGGTATATACCACAGAACAAGAGTTAAGGCTGGAGGAAAGGTAATTATGATGCAGTTAGGCAAGATTTAGGATGCATAGGATGGGGAAGGAAACTGCAGGGGATGTGCACAATTGAAATGTGGACGTTATCCAAGGAACAGCTACTGTGTCCTTGTTAAGTATGTACCTGTCGAGCAGGGAGGAAGTTGTCGAGTGAGGGAGCCATTGTTTATTAAAAGAATTGAATATCTTGTCAGGAGGAAGAAGAAGGCTTATGTTAGGATGAGATACGAAGGCTCAGTTAGGGCACTTGAAAGTTACAAGTTAGCCAGGAAGGACCTAAATTGGGTAACTATTACAAACAACTGGTACAGGCATAATTGGATGAATGGCATCCTTCTATGTTCTTTCATTCTGACACTCGGTACTGTTTCAGAAACATTGTAAAACTACAGGACTTAACAGAACAAGAGCCTTTTTGGTACATCACAGATGTGCTAACTCTTTGCAAATGTGATTTGGAAACTAATTCCACTTTTCTGCTCTTTACCAAATCCCTGAATCTTCCTCCACTTCAAATAATCATCCACCTTTTCCTCAAAACTTTTAAGACTCTACACATGTACTGTTCTTTGTGCAAAACTGAGTGCTGTATTAACGCTCTGCACTGTCATTTACCCCGACTCCAAACTCCGCTCTCATTTCCATCACTGGCAGTGTAAATAGTGATTCCTCCTTAAGAATGTCTGCAGTCAGACAGCTCAGGAACAGTCCGTCCCCTGAGCCTAACTTAGAATACACAAAAGTATCCAGTGTGCATAAAAAAAAACAGGCCATTTAGCCCAACCAATCAGTGTTGGTGTTTATGCTCCAAATATCTTTCATGGCTCAATGTCAACTCTCGTTGGGTGACACTGTGAATTGACTTGTCACATTTTGCAGCATTAAGGGTACAAGCCAAGTGTCATCTATGGCATCTCTGCTCATTTTCATAAGTAAATCTTGAATTTGCATGATTGAGTGAACCTTTGCTGCGAAATACCTAATTAAACATGAGCATGACTAGGAAGTAAAACAAAAATACTGGAAATCATCTAACTGAAACACTAACTTTGTCCACAGGCTTCCTAACCTGCCAAGCATTTGCAGCATTTTGTTTTTATTTCCAATTTCCAGTATTCACATTGTTTTCCTTTTTTGCAGGAGTTCACCAGAAACCCTTTTGCGTGTATGGGTGATTGACTCCAAGTGCACGCTTCTGAATTTTTAGATGGACTTCAAAATCTTATTTTGATATGTTGCTGATATAAAGCAGCACGTTGGATAATGAAATACATAAGTGAATAGATGAGGTTTTTGGCAGTGAGATAATTCTTGTTGGTCTAAAAGCCAAAATATAAATAACATGAATCTTCATCACAATTTTATTAGAACTTAGTGACCAACTAACCTAACTCTGTCCTTGGGTTACACAGTAAGGATTTAGTCTGTCACAGATGTGCCAGTGAGAGACACTCATTAAACACTGGAGAGACCAATATTATATCTCATCTCAGGTAGAAAAGAAACCAAGCCCATTCCTTGAACACTGTCCCCAACTCTGAGCATCAAGAATTGATCCTCTCAACTGCTGATCAAATTTATCACTTTTAAAGAAAAGCCAATAGTGGAGTTTCAGTTTGTGGAGTTGTAGGTACTGTCTGTCTTCATGCCACGCCCACCATCGTGGACAATGCGGAATGTATTAAGGGGATAGAAGAGGGGAGAAAACAATAACCTGTTGTAAACAAACCTTCCTCATTCCTGAGTTCTTATCATTACTATGGTTACCGATGTTACTATGAGGATCGACACAGCGGAAAAAAAGTCTTCAGGGTTGTATTTATGGTTTAGGTGATTAATGAAAATCATATTTTGAGCACAATCTCCTGAAACCCAAGGTCAAGCACCAAAAGTTTCTTTAATGTGCAGAACCACAATCAAAACCAGACCCAGATACTCCTCATCGTTTGCCTAAATAAAAGCAGAATAGGGCAGATACTGGAAATATGATATAGAGAAACTCAATAGGTCTGGCAGAACCTATAGCGAAAGAAACTGAGGACAGAATCTTGTAGGGGTCTGAGTGATGAAGACTATTGTGAAATTTATGGCAGATTTAGACAAGAAATCTGGTGAGACTGATGGAGACATTGGCAACATTTTGCTTTTGACAAATGGTGTGGCAAGTATGATAAAATGTGGTCCGAATTGGATCACAGACTTTTGGGGATTGTGTAGGTAATTAATGAGGTGAGTTTGGTAAGAAACAGTGAGAAAACTTGTTAGATCTTGCAGCAGAAATCCCTCCAGTTAAAAACTCAATACAGCTCTGATTTAGCCAAAAAAACGTGAGATTCAGCCCAGAGTTAATGTTTCAGATCAGAAAGTCTGCAAATCTGAAGAAGAGTTTTATCAGACTTGAAAGTGTCAGTCTGTTTCTCACTCTGTTCTTATTCCAAAATCTGCCTTCATTCTGATTGAGCCATTCATCTTCGGAACGTACGTCTTGATTTGCAAAGCTCGATCTGGAGAAAATTACAAAGTAAGTTTATTTGGATGGCATGGACTACGAATTGTCCCCTTGACTTTAGCAGAAGAGAAATTTAGAATATAGAACAGTACAGCACAGTGCAAGCCCTTTGGTCTTTGATGTTGTGCTGACTTTTTATCCTCCTATAAGATCAAACTAACCTACATACCCGACATTTTACTATTAACCATGTGCCTATTCATGAGTCTCTTAAATGTTCCTAATATATCTGACTCTACTGCCACTGCTGCAATGCATTCCACACAGCCACCACTGTGTATAAAGAACCTACCTCTGACATCCACCCTAAACCTTCTTCTAATCACCTTAAAGTTATGTCCCCTTGTGCTAGTCATTTCTGCCCTGGGAAAATATCTCTGGCTATCTATGTTCATAGATCTTTGAAAGTTGCCACTCAGGTGGATTGAGCTTGTAAGAAGGCCAATGGTGTATTAGCGTTCATTAGCAGAGGGATTGAATTCAAGAGTCGTGAGGTGATGTTGCAGCTGTACAGGACCTTGGTAAGGCCACATTTGGAGTACTGTAAGCAGTTCTGGTCACCTCATTTTAAGAAAAATGTGGAAGCTTTGGAGAGGGTGCAGAGGAGATTTACCAGGCTGTTGCCTGGAATGGAGAATAGATCGTACGAGGATAGGTTGAGAGTGCTAGGCCTTTTCTCATTGGAACTGCGAAGGATGAGGGGTAACTTGATAGAGGTTTATAAGATGATCAGGAGAATAGATAGAGTGGCTAGTCAGAGACTTTTTCCCCGTGTACAACAGAGTGTTACAAGGGGACATAAATTTAAGGTGAAGGGTGGAAGGTATAGGGGGGATGTCAGGGGTAGATTCTTTACCCAGAGAGTGGTGTGGGCATGGAATGCGCTGCCTGTGGGAGTGGCAGAGTCAGAATCATTGGTGACCTTTAAGCGGAAATTGGATAGGTACATGGATAGGTGCTTAATCTAGGACAAATGTTCGGCACAACATCGTGGGCCGAAGGACCTGTTCTGTGCTGTATCGTTCTATGTTCTATCCACTCTATCTATACCTTAAAAACAGAAGGAGGCAAGTCAGCCTCTCAAAAATGTTCCTTTATTCACTTAGACTATGGCTGAACTGTATCTTCAGTCCCAGTACCTGACTAGTTTCTCTATTGATGTTAAATGGATCAAATAAATTACACTTAATCTTTGAACAACTTAGGTAATAGGAACAATAGAAGAATGTTTGACCCACTGAATCTGCTCTGTTATTCAATACCATCAGGTCTGATCATCGGCCAACTCCCTACTTTCCTTGATTCCCTGAAGGATCAAAAATCTGTCTGTCTCAGCCTTAAATGCATTTCCAAAGATTCACAGCCCTTTTCAGTGAAAACATTTTTCCTCCTTTCAGTCTGAAAATGTTTGGCTGCTTGATCCAACCTGAAAACAGAAAAATGAGAAGGTCCTCCCACAGAAAAAAAAATACATTGGTAAAGCAATCTTTGTGACTTTAGGATGTCCCACATAGTATTTTCAAAGTCAACTTAATGCTTTAGGAAAGATGACAGCCAACCTGCACACAGAAATAGTTCACAGAGGCTGATAAGTCATTTGTTTGCTTAGTTATTGTTGAGGAATAGATGTCAGGCAAAACTCTTCTGTTCCTCTTTGAAGTTTTTTTTATGAAACATTAAATTAACCTCTGATGTAAGGTGCCGCAAAATAACATCTGAAACATTGCAGTCCTCCTTCAAAGTTAACCCTCCGACGGTGCGGCACGTCTTCACTAGGGTGTTGGTTAGCTCAATTGGCTGGCGGGCCAGTTTGCAATGTATAGTGATGCCAGCAGCATGGGTTCCATTTCCACTCTGGCTGAGATTACCATGAAGGGCTCTCCTTCTCAATCTCTCCCTTTGCCTAAAGCATGGTCACCCTCCGGTTAACCTACCACCAGTCATCTCTGTTTAATGTGAGAACATCCCCTACAGTGTGATAAGATTATGGTGACTTTACCTTTTATGACCATGGTAATTACCTGCTGACTGCGAGGTGCTTTCTGATGTTACACTCAAACCCCAGACAAGGTTGTCCGGAAGATACAAAATATGGGGAAATAGACGGTGACATCTTGAAAAAATGTCCATATGACAGAGGAAGAGGGGCTGGATGTATTAAAACGCATCAAGATGGATAAATCCCAGGACCCGATCAAGTGTGCCCTACAACTCTGTGGGAAGCTAGGGAAGTAATTACTGGGCCCATTGCTGAGATTTTTGGATCATCAACAGTGACCGGTGAGGTGCCGGAAAACTGGAGGTTGGTGCCACTATTTAAGAAAGGTGGTCAGGAAAAGCCAGGGAACTACTGACTGGTGAGCCTGACCATGATGGTGGGCAAGTTATTGGAGGGAATCCTGAGGGACAGGATTTACATGTATTTGGATAGGCAAGGACTGATTAGGGATAGTCAACATGGCTTTGTGTGTGGGAAATCATGTCTCACAAACTTAATTGAGCTTTTTTAAGAAGTAACAAAGAAGATTAATGAGGGAAGAGCGTTGGACATGATCTATATGGACTTCAGCAAGGCATTTGACAAGGTTTCTCATGGTAGACTGGTTAGCAAGGTTAGATCACATGGAATACAGGGAGAACTAACCACTTGGTTACAGAACTGGCTCGAAGGTAAAAGCGAGGGTGGTGGTGGAAGGTTGCTTTTCAGATTGGAAGCCTGTGACCAGTGGAGTGCCACAAGGATTAGTGGTGGGTCCACTGCTTCTCATCAGTTATATAAACATAGAAGGTATAGTTTGCAGATGACACCAAAATTGGAGATGTAGTGGATAGCGAAGAAGGTTACCTTCGAGTACAATGGGACCTTGATCAGATGGGCCGATGGGCAAGGATTGGCAGATGGAGTTTAATTTAGATATATGTGAGGTGCTGCATTTAGGAAAGGCAAATCAGGGCAGGATTTATACACTTAATGGTAAGGTGCTGGTGATGTTGCTGAACATAATTCAACACTTATCCCCTCCGGACTGATTACTAAACTTGGTGTTCTTGAACTAAGCCCCACTTTCTGCAACTGGATCCTCAGTTTCCTGACCCATATGCTACAATCTGTGAAGATTGGGGACAATACTTCATCGTCACTAGCACTCGTACTCAGCACCCTACTGTACGCACAGTATACCCATAACTCTGTCGCCAAATACCAGACTAATGCCATTTACAAGTTCACTGATGACACCATCATAGTCGTTTGAATCTCAGATAGCGATGAAACAGACTACAGACAGGCAGTGGAAGACTTGGAAAAATGGTGCACTGAGAACAACTTAGCTCTCAATGCCGGCAAAACCAAGGAACTCATTATTGACTTTCGACGGGATGTTACTCATATCCCCCTACACATTAACAGCACAGAGGTGGAACAAGTGAAGAGTGTCAAGATCCTGGGAGTGATCATCTACAACCAGCTTTCTTGGACTCTTCATGTGGACTCACTGGTTACAAAGGCCCAACAACGTCTCTTCCTCAGGCAGCTGAGGAAATTTGGCATTACGGTGAGTACCCTTGCCAACCTTTTATAGATGCACGATCGACAGCATTCTATCTGGATGTATCACTACCTGGTATGGCAGAAGTCGGTACTGCAGATGCTGGAGATTAGTCAAGATTAGCATGGTACTGGAAAAGGAATGAGGGCTTTTGCCTGAAACATCAATTTTCCTGCTTCTTGAATGCTCCCTGACCTGCTGTACTTTTCCAGCACCACTCTAATCTTGACACTACTTGGTATGGCAACTGTGCCATTCAAGATCGGAGAGGGTTACAGAGTGGTGAGATTGGCCCAGACATTCACGAAGGCCAACTCCCCATCTGTAGAATCCATCTCCCAGGCCCGCTGTAAAGGAAAGGCTGCCAGCATTCTCAAAGATCCATCCCACCCTGGCAATGTTTTTTTTACAACCTCTACCATCAGGGAGAATGTACAGAAGGCTTAACACACGCATCAGCCGGTTTTGTAACAGTTTCTACTCCATTGTTGTTAGAATACTGAATGGACTCAAACTCTTAACATTCAGCTGTACCTGTGTTTTTGTTTTTCCTGCTGTTTACCCATCATTTACTCTCTATGCTACTTAACTATGTGATCTGCCTGTATTGCTCGCAAGACAAAGCTTTTCACTGTGCCTTGGTACATGCAACAATCAATTCAATTCAAACAAAGAGACCTTGGAGTGCAAGTTCATAGTTCCTTGAAAGTGGAGTCTCAGGTAGATAGGATAGTGAAGATGGTGTTTGGTATGCTTTCCTTTATCGGTCAGAGTATTGAGTACAGGAGTTGGGAGGTCATACTGCAGCTGTACAGGACATTGATTAGGCTACTTTTGGAATACTGCATCCAATTCTGGTCACCCTGCTATTGGAAAGATTATGTTAAACTTGAAAGAGTTCAGAAAAGATTTACAAGGAGGCTGTCCACATTGGAGGATTTGAGCTATAGGGAGAGGCTGAATAGGCATGGGCTGTTTTCCCTGGAGTGTCGGAGGCCGAGGGGGGTGACCTTATGGAGGTTTATGAAATCATGAGGGGCATGGATAGTGTAAATAGACAAGGTCTTTTCCCTTGGGTGAAGGAGTCCAGAACTAGAGGGCATAGGTTTAAGGTGAGAGGGGAAAGATTTAAAAGGGACCTAAGGGGCAGCTTTTTCACATAGACGGTGATATGGAATGAGCTGTCAGAGGAAGTAGTGGGGGGAGCTGGTACAATTACAGCATTTAAAAGGCATCTGGGTGCCTTTTAATAGGAAGGGTCTCGAGGGATATGGGCAAAGTGCAGGCAAATGGGACTAGATTAATTTAGGACATCAGGCTGGCATGGACAAGTTGGACTGAAGGGTCTGTTTCAGCTGTACAACTGCATGACTATGACTCCAGGTGGGATATCCAAAATTATTCTTCCTGGGTGTGAACTGTCTATCCATTTAATTTAAGTGCCCCTCCCCCACCCCCATTTAGCTGGTAGCTGTCAAGTTAGTTTGGAAACAGAGCCCTTCCTTTGACTGTCTTTCTCCCAGAACCAAATTATCTTCTATTTCAAAACGATCCAATTTGACAAGGCTATCTTGAGTTAGCAAAGGGTGAATTTATAAGTTACTAGTTACTTAACATGTTAAGAATGTGATTAATTAAGATGCAAATTAAGACACCAGTCCTAAAGGATAAAAGTTAAGCCAAACTAGTATACAGATCAGTCTCTGGATTGTTCTTCAAGAGCACATGGTTGACTGTTGCAATAGAGATTATTGTCTGCTTTAAATAAAAATCAAAAGAACTGCGGATGCTGTGAATCAGGAACAAAAACAGAAGCTGCTGGGAAATCTCAGCAAGTCTGGCAGCATCTGTGAAGAAAAATCAAAATTAACGTTTTGGGTCTAGTAGCAAAGAAAATGCCAGCTTATATGCAGAAGAAAGGATGTGGGTGGGTAAGGAGTAAACTATAGGTGGGGATAGAGCCCAAAGAGAGAGAAGAACAGTTGGACAGACAAAGGAGTCGATAACAATCTGGTTGAAAGAGTGAATAGCTGTTAATGAAGATTGTTAGTTATTGTATGATAGCAGACTGTGTATGTAGGGCCTAGGACATGGGGGAGTTCAGGCCTAAAATTATTAAATCCAATATGGAGCCCAGCGGGCTGCAGGGTCTCAAAGCGGAAATAGGATGTTGTTCTTCTGGCTTGCACTGAGTTCCACTGGAGTACTGCAGCAAGCCTGAGACAGAGATGTTAGCCAGGGAACAGGGTGGGGTGTTAAAGTGTCAGGCAACTGGAATCTCCAGGTCATTGTTTGCATTAACTATGATAGTTGAACAGTTGATTCTAGTTTTGTGTGTTGGTTAATTTTCTGCAGTGATGATTCTTTCAAATGTGATTGAATGCCATCATTCAGGATGTGAGAGAGAGAGAGAGAGAGAGAGATCTTTTGTTATCATTATTGCCTTTTTTCTGGCTGTTAGCTGATTTCTAGCACACTGAGTGAGACCGTGTCTTTACCTGCAGAACCAGAATGGATAAGGGATAGTTCTTCATATGTTCAGGCTAGTGCTCAGACTGATACACCTGAGGAATCACTAGTAAATCTGTTTTGGGGTCACTGCTTTTGGTCATTTTTTTAAAATGATCTGGATGAGAGCGTGGAAGGATGGGTTAGTAAATTTGCGGATGAGACTAAAGTCAGTGGAGTTGTGGACAGTGCAGAAGGATGTTGCAGGTCACAGAGGGACATGGATAAGCTGCAGAGCTCGTCTGAGAGGCAGCCAATGGAGTTTAATGCGGAAAATTGTGAGATTCCATACTTTGGAAGGAGTAACAGGAATGCTGAGTACTGGGCTAATGGTAAGATTCTTGGTAGTGTAGATGAGCAGAGAGATCTGTGTGTCCATGTGCATGGACCCCGGAAAGTTGCCACCCAGGTTGATAGGGCATATGATGTGTTAAGAAGGCATATGATGTGTGAGCTTTTATTGGTAGAGGGATTGAGTTTTGGAACCATGAGATCATGCTGCAGCTGTACAAAACTCTGGTGCGACCACATTTGGAGTATTGTGTGCAGTTCTGGTCACCGCATTATGAGAAGGATGTGGAAGCATTGGAAAGGGTGCAGAGGAGATTTACTAAGATGTTGCCTAGTATAGAGGGAAGGTCTTATGAGGAAAGAGTGAGGTCTGCAGATGCTGGAGATCAGAGCTGAAAATGTGTTGCTGGTTAAGGTCAGGCAGCATCCAAGGAACAGGAAATTCGACGTTTCAGGCATAAGCCCATCATCAGGACACTTTCCTCATTCCTGGATGCTGCCTGACCTGCTGCGCTTTAACCAGCAACACATTTTCAGCTCTTATGAGGAAAGGCTGAGGAACTTGAGGCTGTTTTCATTAGAGAGAAGAAGGTTGAGAGGTGACTTAATAGATTCATACAGGATGATCAGAGGATTAGGTAGGATGGACAGTGAGAGCCTTTTTCCTCGGATGGTGATGGCTATCACAAGGGGATGTAGCTTCAAATTGAGGAGTGACAGATATAGGACAGATGTCAGAGGTAGGTTCTTTACTCAGAGTAGTAAGGTCATGGAACGCCCTGCCTGTAACAGTAATAGACTCGCCAACGGAGGCCTCCAAGCCGTCCGTTTTTTTCCTCTCCAGATGTCCCCAACAGTACCCTTCCACTGACACTCTCATTCGTTTGGCTGAACTGGTGCTCACCCTTAACAATTTCTCCTTTGAATCCTCCCACTTCCTCCAGACCAAAGGGGTAGCCATGGGCACACGTATGGGCTCCAGCTATGCCTGTCTCTTTGTTGGCTACGTAGAACAGTTGATCTTCCGTAATTTCACTGGCACCACTCCCCACCTCTTTCTCCACTACATTGATGACTGCATTGATGCCACCTCATGCTCCCACGAGGAGGTTGAGCAATTCATCAATTTCATCAACACTTTTCACCCTAACCTTAAATTTACCTGGACTATCTCCTGACACCTCCCTCCCCTTCCTGGACCTCTCCATCTCCATTAATGACGACTGACTTGACACTGACATTTTTTTACAAACCCACCAACTCTCACAGCTACCTGGATTACACCTCTTCCCACCCTACCTCTTGCAAAAATGCCATCCTGTATTCCCAATTCCTCTGCCTCCGCCATATCTGCTCCCAGGAGGACCAGTTCCACCACAGAACACACCAGATGGCCTCCTTCTTTAGAGACTGCAATTTCCCTTCCCATGTGGTTAAAGATGCCCTCCAACACATCTTGTCCACATCCCGCACCTCCGCCCTCAGACCCCACCCCTCCAACTGTAACAAGGACAGAACGCCCCTGGTGCTCACCCTCCACCCTACAAACTTTCGCATAAACCAAATCATCCACCGACATTTCCACCACCTCCAAAAAGACCCCGCCACCAGGGATGTATTTCCCTCCCCACCCTTTTCCGCCTTCCGCAAAGACCATTCCCTCTGTGACGACCTGGTCAGGTCCACACCCCCCTTCAACCCACCCTCCCATCCTGGCACTTTTCCCTGCCACCGCAGGAACTGTAAAACCTGTGCCCACACCTCCTCCCTCACCTCTATCCAAGGTTCTAAAGGAGCCTTCCACATCCATCAAAGTTTTACCTGCACATCCACTAATATCATTTATTGTATCCGTTGCTCCAGATGCGGTCTCCTCTACATTGGGGAGACTGGGCACCTCCTAGCAGAGCGCTTTAGGGAACATCTCCGGGACACCCGCACCAACCACACCGCCCTGTGGCCCAACATTTCAATTCCCTCTCCCACTCTGCCGAGGGCATGGAAGTCCTGGGCCTCCTTCACCGCTGCTCCCTCACCACCAGACACCTGGAGGAAGAACACCTCATCTTCCCCCTCGGAACACTTCAATCCCAGGGCATCAATGTGGACTTCACCAGTTTCCTCATTTCCCCTTCCCCCACCTCACCCTAGTTCCAAACTTCCAGCTCAGCACTGTCCCCATGACTTGTCCAGACTTGTCCTACCTGCCTAGCTCCTTTTCCACCTATCCACTCCACCCTCTCCTCCCTGACCTATCACCTTCATCCCCTCCCCCCCTCACCCATTGTACTCTATGCTACTTTCTCCCCACCCCCACCCTCCTCTAGCTTATCTCTCCATGCTTCAGGCTCTCTGCCTTTATTCCTGATGAAGGGCTTTCACCCGAAACGTCGATTTCGCTGCTCCTTGAATGCTGTCTGAACTGCTGTGTTCTTCCAGCACCACTAATCCAGAATCTGGTTTCCAGCATCTGCAGTCATTGCTTTTACCTCGTCAACTTTAAGGACATTTAAATGGTCATTGGATAGACATATGGAAGAAAATGTAGTAGTGTAACTTAAATGGGCTTTAGATTGTTGCACTGACCTGTGAACCAATGGGGGCCAAAAAGCCTGTACTACGCTGTTATGTTCCAAATGCGAGTAGAGTTGAAACTGGATATTTAGTCCTTGTCTCTGTCAATTCTTCAAAGGGAAAGGCACCAAATATGGTTGCAGTTTGGCATGTATGTGTGGGAGAATGCTTGTTGTTGAGCAGGGTGTCACCAGCCTCTTCATTATCTTCACAATCACAAGAGATCACAATCCAACTTGTTTTGATTTGGTTCTTACTCTCTGAAGGACTGTAGTTGAAATTCCCTTTGCATGCATAGGTGAGAGATTCAATTGATCTCTGTCACCAGACCGCCACCTATCCTCGGCCATTTTGGCTATATCCCCTCGCTTTTGTGGAATTATAAATTAAAAATGTTCAGTACTTTGTGGATGTAATCCTTGAGTATGACACTCCGTACCAACCCTCTGACTGCACAACTGCTCCCTCAGCACAGATCCACTGTCAGTACAGCACTTCCTTAATATTGATCGTCTGACAGAGCAACGTTCGCTCAGTAACAACTCTCCAGTGGCACAGAACTATCTCAGTACTGATTCCCAACTGTGCAATGTTTCCCTCAGTACTGACCCTCCGACAGTGCAACACTCCCTCAGTACTTTGCACAGGAACACAGATACTTTTAGTGAATGGGCAAAGGTCTGGCAGATGGAACACAATGTTAATAAATGTGAAATCATCCATTTTTATAGAAGTAACAATAAAAAGGACTATTACTGAATGGTAAAAAGTTGTAGCATGCTGCTGTGCAGAGGGACCTGGGTGTTCTTGTGCATGAATTACAGAAGGTTGGTCTGCAGGTGCAACAGGTAATTGGGAAGGCAAATGGAATTTTGTCCTTCATTGCTAAAGAAATTATGTTGGTGCTGGTGAGGCCACACCTGGAATACTGTGTGCAGTTTTAGTCTTCTCACTTGAGAAAGGATGTACTGGCACTGGAGGAGGTGCAAAGGAGGTTCACTGGATTGATTCTGGAGTTGAGGGGGTTGGCTTCTGAGGAGAGAAAGAACCAAGAAAATTACAGCACAGGAACAGGCTCTTCAGCCCTCCAAGCCTGCGCTGATCCAGATTCCCTATCTAAACCTGTTGCCTATTTTCTAAGGATCTGTATCCCTCTGCTCCCTGCCCATTCATGTATCTGTCTAGAATCATCTTAAATGACGCTATCATGCCCGCCTCTACCACCTCCACTGGGAACATGTTCCAGGCACCGGCCACTGTCTGCATAAAGAACGTCCACGCATATCTCCCTTAAACCTTTTCCTCCCTCTCCCCACACCACCCCCCTCAACTTGTGACCCCTAGTAATTGAGTCCCCCACTCTGGGAAGAAAGCTTCTTGCTAGCCACCCTGTCTATACCTCTCATGATTTTGTAGACTTCAATCAGGTTCCCCCTCAACCTTTGCCTTTCCAATGAAAATAACCCTAATCTATTCAACCTCTCTGCATAGCTACCGCCTTCCATACCAGGCAACATTCTGATGAACCACCTCCGCACCCTCTCCAGAGCATCCACATTCTTTTGATAATGTGGTGACTTGAACTGTATGCAGTATTCCAAATGTGGCTAAACCATAGTCTGTAAGTTGACCTGTCTACTCCTCTAATCAATACACCATCCGATGGACAAAAGCCTGCTGTATGCCTACTTGACCACTTAATCAACCTGCATTGCCACCTTCAGAGTACAATGGACCTGAACACCCAGTTCTCTTTTTGTAGATCAATTTTCCCCAGGGCTTTTCCATTTATTGTGTAGTTCGCTCTTGAATTGGACCTTCCAAAATGCATCATCTCACATTTGCTCAAATTGAACACCATCTGCAATTTCTTTGCCCAGCTCTCCAATCTATCTATCTATATTCTGCTGCATTCTCTGACAGTCCCCTTCACTACCTGCTACTCACCAATCTTAGTGTCATTTGCAAACTTGCTAATCAGACCACCTATACCTTCCCCCAAATCATTTATGTATATCACAAACAGTGGTCCCAGCATGGATCCCTGTGGAACACCACTGGTCACAGGTCTCTATTTTAAGAAAATCCTTTCTACTACTACTCTTTCTCCTGTTGCTTAGCCAATTCTCTATCCAACTAGCTCATACACCTTGGACCATATATTTTCACTTTCTCCATCAGCATACCATGGAGATCCCTATCAAATACCTTACTGCATATGACACCTACGGCTGTTCTCTCATCAATCAACTTTCATCAATTCCTCAGAAAATTCTATTAAGTTGGTAAGACATGACCTTCCCTGCACAAAATCATGTTGTCCATCACTGATGAGTCCATTTTCTTCCAAAAGGGAACAGATCCTATCCCTCAGTATCTTCTCCAGCAGCTTACCTACCACTGATGTCAGGCTCACCAGTCTACTTGGATTATCCCTGCTACCCTCTTCAAACAAGGAGACAACATTAGCAATTCTTCAGACTTCTGGGACCTCAACCATGTTCAAGGATGGTTCAAAGATACCTGTTAATACCCCAGCTATTTCCCCTCTCACTTCCTTTATTAACCTGGGATAGATCCCATCTGGACCTGGGGACTTGTCCACCTTAATGCCTTTTAGAATACCTCCTTCTTTATGCCATCTTGACCTAGAGAAATCAAACATCTATCCCTAACCCCAACATTCATCATGCCCCTCTCCGCTGTGAATACCAATGCAAAGTACTCATGAAAAATCTCACACGTATTATCTATCTCCACGCATAACTTACCTCCTTTTGTCCCTGACTGGGCCCACCTTTTCTCGAGTTACCCTCTTGCTCCTTTGTATATGAATAAAAGGCTTTGGGATTTTCCTTAACCTTAGTTCCTGAAGATCTTTCATGACCCCTTTGAGCCCTCTTAATTCCACGTTTCTGATTGGTCCTACTTTCCCAATATTCTTCCAAAGCTTTTTCTGTTTTCAATTGCCTAGGTCTTACATGTGCTTCCTTTTTCCTCTTAACTGGCCTCACAATTTCACCTGTCATCTGTGGTTCCCTAATCTTGCTATTTCTATCCCTCATTTTCACAGGGACATGTCTGTCCTGCACTCTAATCAACCTCACTTTAAAAGCCCCCCACATTATCAAATGTGGATTTACCTTCAAACAGCTGCTCCCAATCCACATTCCCCAACTCTTGTCAAATTTTGGTAGAGTTTGGCTTCTCTCAATTTAGCACTCTTCCTTTAGAACCACTCGTCATTATCCATGAGTACTCTAAAACTTAAGGAATTGTGATTGCTATTCTCAAAGTAATCCCCTACTGAAACTTCAACCACCTGGCTGGCCTCATTCCCCAACACGAGGTCCAGTATGGCCCCTTCCCAAGTTGGACTATTTACATACAGCTCTATGAAACCTTCCTGGATGCTCCTTATAAATTCTGCTCCATCTAGATCTTTAACACTAAGTGAATCTCAGTCAATGTTGGGAAAATTAAAATTGTCTATCACGACCATCCTGTTGCTCTTACATCTTTCCATAAACTGTTTACATATTTGTACCTATATCTCACATTCACTGTTGGGAACCCTTCATATATCTGAGCTCTGCCCATATTGCCTCCCTGCTTGAGTCCTCCATCGTGTCCTCTTTCAGCACAGCTGTGATATCCCCTCTGACCAGGAATGCAATTCCTCCACTCCTTTTACCTTCATCTCTATCCCGCTTGAAGCAACGATATCCTGGGATATTTAGTTGCCAATCATGCCCTTCTCTCAACCAAGTCTCAGTAATAGTAAAAGCATCATACTCCCAGGTACTAATCCAAGCCCTAAGTTCATCTGCCTTACCTACTGCACTTCTTGCATTAAAACAAATGCACCTCAGACCACCTGTCCCTTTGCATTCATCTTCTGCTCCCTGCCTCCTCTTATCCTTAGTCACACTGACTTCATTATCTAGTTCCTTACAGGCTTTAGTTACTATCTCCTTACTATCCACTAACGACCTCATTTGGTTCCCATTCCCCAGCCACATCCATTTTAAACCTTCCCAACAGTATTAGCAAAAGCTAATTGGTTGCAGTCTGGCCCAGATGTAGACCGTCCAATTTGTAAAGTCCCACCTCCCCCAGAACCAGTGCCAATGTCCGAAAAATCTGAACCCCACCCTCCTGCAACATCTCTCAAGCCACACATTCATCGTGCCTCTTCTTTCATTTCTATTCTGACTAACACATGACACTGGTAGCAATTTTGAGATTACTACCTCTGAGCTTCCACTTTTAAACTTGACTCCTAACTCCCTAAATTCTGCTTGTAGGATTTCATCCCGTTTTTTTACCTCTGTCATTGGTGACTGTGTGCACTGACAACTGACTGGTCACCTTCTCCCTTCAGAATGTTCTGCAGCCGATTGGAGATATCCCTGACCCGTGCACCTGGCAGGCAACATACCATTCCGGAATCTCATTTTCGACTACAGAACCGTCTATCTGCTTCCCTTACAATTGAATCCTCTATGACGATAGCCCTTCCGCTCTTTTTCCTGCACTTCTGCAAAGCAGAGCCAGCTACGGTGCCATGAACCTGGCTACTGCTGCCTTCCCCTGGTGAGCCATCCTCCCTCAACAGTATCCAAACCACAGGGGACACCTACATTGCCTTCCTGCTCTTTCTCTGCCTTTGGTCACCAATTCCCTTTCTCCCTCAGCAGTCCTACTTTGTGGTGTGACCAATTTGCTGAATGTGCTATCCACGACCACTTCAGCATCACAGATGCTCCACAGTGAGTCCATCCACAGATCCAGAGCTGTCATGTGACCTAATAAGAGCTGCAGCTGGGCACACTTACTGCATGTGAAAGAGTCAGGGACATCAGCTGTATCCCTGAGCTCCCACATTGAGTAAGAGGAGCGTTACACAGGTTTAAGATCTCCTGCTATTTTAAATCTTAAGCTTACCTCAGTCCAATTATATTATCAAACAATAGATAAATAAAAAAGAAAACAAAATTGCCAATCACATGATTTACAAAAAAGAAAATTCTTACCCTGTTAGCACAACACAGAGTCTCTTTTGTTTTGGTCAGAGGAGGAGGATGGGTGGAAGACATGATCCGTGTAGTGTTTCTGGTTCAATTGCTACGCAAGTACATCAGTTCACTCACTTTCCCAAATACAATGCAGCTCCCACTCTGCTCCTCGCTCTCACCACTCCCAGTGCTGCTGCAAAATGAAGGCCGCTGACTCTCGAGGTAAGCCCTTTTAGAGGGAAGTTTACCTTCCCAGCAGCCCCCTAGAAAGACTGAATAGACTGGGATTATATTCATTGGAATTTAGAAGAATGAGGGGGGTTCTTATTGAAACATATAAAATTATGGAGGGAATAGATAAGATTGACGTTGAGAGGATGTTTCCCTGGCAGCTGAAACTAGGACAAGAGGGCATAGCCTCAAAATCAGGGGAAGCAATTTTAGGACTGAATTGAGAAGGAACTTATTCACCCAGAAGTTTGTGAATCCATGGAATTCCCTGCCCAGTGAAGTAGTTGAAGCTACTTCAGTAAATGTTTTTAAAGCAAAGACAGTTTTTGTTTTGAACAATGAAGGAATTAAAGGTTATGATGAAAGCGCAAGTAAGTGGAACTGAGTCTGCAAAAGGATCAGCGATGATCTTATTGAATGGAGGAGCAGGCTCGAAGCGCCAGATGGTCTACTCCTGCTCCTAGTTCTTATGTACTGACTTTCTGACAGTGTTGACTCAGTACTGCTCTGGGAGGGTTACAATGGGTATTTTGGGCTCAAAGGCTAAGTTTTGCGTGAGTTGTTGATGAGGAGCCAGGTGCGTAGAGTTTGTAACAGCCAGGCAATATAAGGCCCTACTGGATCAGCCAGCGACACACCCATCTTGTGAGCCAAGAACTGAAATGTAGTACCTGACTTCAAGAGAGTGCTACCCCGGGTCATGGCTGGGCAATCAGTGTGCGTCCAGTAAACGCGCACCCTGTATCAGTTCCCTCTCCCTCCACCTGCGAATTGGGGAATTGAAACAGGAAGTCTCTTTGTTTCTGACCTGATGTTTTTTTTAAAAAATTCCTAATTTTAAATAATGATTATATTATCAGTGAATCATGGCTCTGAAGGTTCAGCTGTCTCACTTTGGCAAATCATTAACATATGCTTTGTAGACTAACAAATTATACAATTGCAATTTGTGTGAGATATAAGGAAACTGTCCTAATATTATTATCAAATAATTTATGCAAATGAAGCATGAGTGATGAAAAAGAGAACAATTATTCCCTCTTGTGACCACTAAGCAGGAAATTGATTATGTTGATCTGATGACCAGGTTAAACCTGTCTGGTTAAACGTGTTTGGTCTGAATAAAGAAATTCATCTTATACTTAATGACTCTGATACTATAGTCTATTATACTCCTACAACAGAGGGATTTCCTCAGTGTTTGAAGTAACTACAGAAGTGATCTCTCAGAACAACAACTGAGAGTTTTGCATTTTGTCACTCTGTTTACACTGGATAAGTAATAATATTGCGACTATTGCATTTACTTCCTAAAGAATCCTTTACAAGAAAACATGACAAAAGGATAAGGACATTCGGCCTCTCAAAACTGTTCCACCTTTTCAATTAATCATGATTGATTGATATCTTCACCTGAATTCTGTTGGGCCCTTGATACTCCTTGCCCAACATAATCTGTCAGTTGCAATTTTGAAGTTTCCAAATCACCCCAAATCACAAGAGTTTGGTAAAGGGAGTTTCTGATTTCCACTTCCCTTTGTGAGCTTCCTGTTGCCACCCCTCAATGATCTGGCTCTGATTTTAATGTTCTGTCATTTCGTTCTGGACTCCTCCTCGGAGGAAATAGTTTCTTTCTATCCACCCATCAACTTCTTCATTCAAATGAAACTCTCCGATCATGTCTTAATCTTCAAAACCCAAAGGAATATATGCCCAGTCTGAACACACTGTCCTCCTAATTTGTCCTATTTATCCTCAGTGTGATTCGGGGGAAATGTGCTGAAACCCCTGCAAGGCCATTATCTCCTTCCTGAGGAACAATGTCCAGAACTGAACATTTACTTCTGATGGGTACTGTCCCAAGTTTTATTGACTGTAGTATAACTTGCAAACATTTATAATTAATACCTATTTCATTATAACAAAAATTCCATGCTCTATTGTCTTTTGTAAGGTATGGAGTTACTATTGATTGACTGATGTTTTTACAGCTGAAAATGTGTTGCTGGAAAAGCGCAGCATGTCAGGCAGCATCCAAGGAGCAGGAGAATCGACGTTCCGGGCATGAGCCCTTCCTGAAGAAGAGCTCATGCCCGAAACGTCAATTCTCCTGCTCCTTGGATGCTACCTGACCTGCGTTTTTCCAGCAACACATTTTCAGCTCTGATCTCCAGCATCTGCTGTCCTCACTTTCTCATGATGTTTTTACAGGCTGAAATTAATCCCAGGACATATAGTCAAATAAAGTAAAAAAAGTTGTATTTATGTTGATCCCATTTTACTCTGAGTAAAAAACATAATCACTTCTTCACCATTGAATTAGTTTAAAAGTGCAATCAGTGTTGCTGTGTTCACAAGATTTAATCGTCAGCAAATGAACAAATGGCATGTGATGTTAACTGAACAGGACATAGTGATGAGTGTTCCTTACCCATTGTTAAATAAAGATGGAAAAAAACATTTTAATCCTAGAATCAGTTAAGTCATTCATTGTTTTCACTTATGTATCTGCTATTCAGTAAAAATTGAAAGTGTTGTAGAAACTCAGCAGGTCTGGCAGCATATGTGGAGGGAGAAACTGAGTTAATATTTCAAATCTAATGAATCCTCTTCAGGAGTCTGCTGCCAGATAAGACCATAAGACATAGGAGTGGAAGTAAGGCCATTCGGCCCATCAAGTCCATTCCGCCATTCAGTCATGGCTGATGGCCATTTCAACTCCACTTACCAGCATTCTCCCCGTAGCCCTTAATTCCTCGAGACAACAAGAATCTATCAATCTCGGCCTTGAAGACATTTAGCGTCCCGGCCTCCACTGCACTCCGCGGCAATGAATTCCACAGGCCCACCACTCTCTGGCTGAAGAAATGTCTCCGCATTTCTGTTCTGAATTGACCCCCTCTAATTCTAAGGCTGTGTCCATGGGTCCTAGTCTCCTCGCCTAACGGAAACAATTTCCTAGCGTCCACCCTTTCCAAGCCATGTATTATCTTGTACGTCTATTAAGTCTCCCCTTAATCTTCTAAACTCCAATGAATACAATCCCAGGATCCTCAGCCATTCCTCATATGTTAGACCTGCCATTCCAGGGATCATCCGTGTGAATCTCCGCTGGACACGCTCCAGTGCCAGTATGTCCTTCCTGAGGTGTGGGGACCAGAACTGGACACAGTACTCCAAATGGGGCCTGACCAGAGCTTTATAAAGTCTCAGTAGCACATCTCTGCTTTTATATTCCAACCCTCTTGAGATAAGAGACATTCTTAATCACGGACTCAACCTGCATGTTTACCTTTAGAGAATCCTCGACTAGCACTCCCAGATCCCTTTGTACTTTGGCTTTACTAATTTTCTCACCATTTAGGAAGTAGTCTATGCTTTTATTCTTTTTGCCAAAGTGGAAGACCTCGCACTTGCTCACGTTAAATTCCATCAGCCATTTCCTGGACCACTCTCCCAACCTGTCTAGTCCCCACTTCCTCAGTACTACCTGCCTGTCCATCTAACTTCGTATCATCGGCAAACTTCGCTAGAATGCCCCCAGTCCCCTCATCCAAATCATTAATATATAATGCAAATAGCTGTGGCCCCAACACTGAACCCTGCGGGACACCGCTCGTCACTGGCTGCCATTCTGAAAAAGAACCTTTTATCCCAACTCTCTGCCTTCTGTTAGACAGCCAATCCTCAATCCATCCCAGCAGCTCACCTCAAACACCATGGGTCCTCACCTTGCTCAGCAGCCTCCCGTGTGGCACCTTATCAAAGGCCTTTTGAAAGTCTAGATAGACCACATCCACTGGGTTTCCCTGGTCTAACCTACTTGTTACCTCTTCAAAAAATTCCAACAGGTGTGTCAGGCATGACCTCCCCTTACTAAATCCATGTTGACTTGTTCTAATCAGACTCTGCTCTTCCAAGAATTTAGAAACCTCATCCTTAATGATGGATTCTAGAATTTTACCAACAACCGAGGTTAAGCTAATTGGCCTATAATTTTCCATCTTTTGTCTTGATCCTTTCTTGAACAAAGGGGTTACAACAGCCATCTTCCAATCATCCGGGACCTTTCCTGACTCCAGTGACTCTTGAAAGATCTCAACCAATGCCTCTGCTATTTCCTCAGCCACCTCTGTCAGAACTCTAGGGTGTATCCCATCGGGGCCAGGAGATTTATCAATTTTAAGACTTTTTAACTTTTCTAGCACTATCTCTTTCGTAATGGCAACCATACTCAACTCAGCCCCGTGACTCCCTTTAATTTTTGGGATATTACTCATGTCTTCCACTGTGAAAACTGACGCAAAGTACTTGTCAAGTTCTCCTTCTATTTCCTTATCTCCCATCACTAGGCTTCCTGCATCAGTTTGAAGTGGCCCAATGTCTACTTTTGCCTGTCATTTGTTTCTTATGTACTGAAAGAAACTTTTACTATCATTTCTAATATTACTGGCTAGCCTACCTTCATATTTGATCCTCTCCTTTCTTATTACACTCTTTGTTATCCTCTGTTTGTTTTTGTATCCTTCCCAATCTTCTGATTTCCCACTGTTCTTAGCCACTTTATAGGATCTCTCTTTTTCTTTAATACATTTCCTGACTTCCTTTGTCAGCCATGGTTGTCTAATCCCTCCCCGGATAATCTTTCTTTTCTTGGGGATGAACCTTTGTACAGTGTCCTCAATTATACCCACAAACTCCTGCCATTTTTGCTCTACTGTCTTCCCGGTTAGCCTCTGCTTCCAGTCTATTTTTGTCAGTTCCTCTCTCATACCCTCATAATTACCTTTATTTAACTGTAACACCATTACATCCGATTTTGCCTTTTCTCTTTCAAACTACAGACTGAACTCTACCATATTATGATCGCTACTTCCTAAGGGTTCCCTTACTTTAAGATCTTTTATAGAGTCTGGTTCATTTGCAAAGCACTAGGTCCAGAATAGCCTGCTCCCTTGTGGGCTCCATGACAAGCTGTTCCAAAAAGCCATCCTGTAAGCATTCCATGAATTCCCTTTCTTTGGATCCACTAGCAACATTATTTACCCAGTCCACCTGCACATTGAAGTCTCCCATGATCAATGTGACTTTGCCTTTCTGACATGCCTTCTCTATTTCCTGGTACATGTTGCGTCCCTGGTCCTGACCACTGTTAGGAGGTCTATACACAACTCCAATTATGGTTTTTTTGCCTTTGTGGTTCCTCAATTCCACCCACACAGACTCCACATCATCCGACGCTATGTCATTCAATACCATTGATTTAATTTTGTTCTTAACTAACAAGGCAACCCCACCCCCTCTGCCCACCTCTCTGTCTTTTCGATAAGTTTGAAAAACCATGGAGGTTTAACTGCCAGTCCTGACCCCCCTGTAACCAAGTCTCTGTGATGCCTACCACATCATAATCATTCACTATTATCTGTGCCATTAGTTCATCGGCTTTGTTATGAATGCCATGAGCATTCAGGTAAAGTGCCTAAATGCTAACTTTCTTATCATTAGAGATGTTGGAAGTCATATGATGTCCTAAGTTATCCTTGCTTTTTTCTGCATTCTCAGTCTGCTGCCTTTGTCCATCACTTTGGATACTGAAGATCTGAAGGAAAACCATAGCAGTTTGCATTTTGAAGAAGTGTCACTGGGTTCGAAACATTTACTCTGCTTTTTCTTCACTAATGCTACCAGAACTGGGTTCTTCCAACAATTTCTGTTTTTGTTTCAAATTGCTAGCATCTACAATTCTGTTTCATCCCTGACTACTTTGCTTTTATTTGATATTATTTGTAATATTTGTGGGCTGCAGCACTAATACACTACTAAGCTTCACTAGACATGAAACAGGAATGAGGTATGAGAAGGGGATGAGAGAGAGATCATCTTTGCAGATCCCATTTTGTGGCTATGATCCCTGTCAATGACATTGTGCATTAGCAGATGCGCCGAGTAATTTCCGTTCCATCACACAGTCCTTGAAATTAGTGTGCTTCCAACTCAAGCAACATATGAAATTGGGCCTCAGCAATCATTGTGATGGAGCTGGAAAACTACAAACACCTTCTAAAAACCCTCAAGTACCTCACAAGGGAAGCAAACTCCAGCATGAAGCTGCAAAGTCAGAAACTGCCCTGAGATAACCCATAAAAGGCAGTTTGGAAAGATCGGAGCGGGTTAAGAAGTAGGGTGCTGATGAAGGAGCAGGTAGTGTTTATTGAGAAGCAAGCATGTCTATTGATGGTGATCAGAAAGCAGGAAGTTTGGGGAGTGCATAGTGATGGTCAGGGAGGTGGATATCTGTTGGCAGTGAAGTAGCTTTGATGTTGTGGAGGAGTGTGGTAATGGTGGGTTGTACGCCGTTTGGTTTTCACCCTCTTGTTCCTTCTGTCTTCATGCCTAAGTCACAGTATTTTAAATCCTGACATTATATGATCTGCTTTAAGACTTGCCTGTTAAGTCATGTAACAGGCCAGGTTTCCAGTCTGCCTTTGGCATAAACAAAGTGGGGCTGAAACAGGCAAGCTCCTCTTGCATAGACCGATATGTGGGTTGACACATTTTCAATTAGTGATGAGCACTTGCTTTCAAGCCTTCGGTTTGATAGTGGGTTAGGAGCCTTAAAATGGTCACAGCACAGTTGTAATTCTAGGCCGTACTGTTTAAACTTTGACTTTCCCTTTGCCAGCTTTGTTACAATGATGATAATATTGTAACATCAACATTAACCGTGGCATCATAAGTAACCACTTTTCAGGAAGCAGAATGCGGTTTGGGAAATCCTCTTCCAAGTTCAACCACTCCATTTATAATTCTTTAAAAACTTGCACTTTCTGTGGGTGTCACACCAATTTCCTGCAATACTTCCCTATCACACATTGTTTGTAAAGCCCTCATCGTTATGAAGTAAGTTATCCGGCCTGCAAGCCATGATGACCTGTCACCAGTTTGGCACAGAAACTTTTCTTCTGTTCAACTATGTGCTCTGTGCGTCACTGGCCGGTCAACATGTATTGCATGTCCCTAGTTGTCCATGAAGTTGATGGTGAGCTGGGATTTGTGCCTGGGAAATCTTGCTTCAATATTTGTTGGCAGAGCAGGGTCTGTTGTGGCTGTAGAGGCCCACACGGGAGTGGCGGTCTCGGCTGCAGCGACTGCCCTTGAAGGCGCTGACCTCCGGTGTTGTTTTGGTGCTGTTTTGTCAGTGAGTGAGCTTTTTTCTTCAGCAGCAGGCCTGAGTTTCTCTTCTCCACTTTTTAAACCTCTGTGTAATTCCAGCCTCTAGGGAGACCAATTGCTTGCAATGTCCTCCCACCTCTCGATGTTCAAGTTCAGTGACTTCATGGCTCTCTTGCAGATATCTTTGAAATGAAGATGGGGCCGTCCTTGTGCTCTCTTGTCAGAGGCCAGTTCCCCGTACAGCAGGTCTTTCAGGATCCTCCCATCTGACATGCGACATCTAACATCTGACACTCTTGTCTGGAGTAGAGGCTCCAGGTCTCGCTGCTATAATTCAATATGTTGAGGACACAGACCCTGTAGACTGCAAGTTTGGTGTGCGTTGTCAGCTTTCTGTTCTCCCAATCTCTTTGTCAGCCTGACAAATGTTGAGGCTGCTCATCCGATCCATGTGTTGATCTGAGTCTAGGGAGAGTCTGCTCGTGCTGGTGGAGCCAAGGTATGCAAACTGGTGGACTACCTCTAGCTTGTGGTTGTTGATGGCAGGGGTTGCTTATATAGAACATAGAAAAATACAGCGCAGTACAGGCCCTTCGGCCCTCGATGTTGCGCCAACCAAATCCTATCTAACCTACACTAGCCCAATAACTTCCATATGCCTATCCAATGCCTGCTTAAATGACCATAAAGAGGGAGAGTTCACCACTGCTACTGGCTTTATGTCTTGAACTAACACATTGGTTTTCTTCAGGCTGATGGTCAAGCTGAAGTCCTGGTAGCCAATTGAGAAGCCTGTCCATGAGGTGTTGCAGTTGCTCTGCCGAGTGTGTTGCCAGTGCTGAATCGTCTGCAAACAACATGTCACGAACCTCAGTTTTTGCCCTCAGCTGTTGACTGCCATGGAGGAGCTGGATGCGTTGCGACTGCAGAAGAGCTGAGTAAAGAATTCAACAGCCTGCCTACTGGGAAGGTAGCATTGGATAGCATTCCACCAGAGGCCACCAAGTGTGCAAAAGGCATCCTGCTAAACCATCTGTACAAACCACTGCGCCTGTGCTGGAAAGAGGGACCAGTGCTGCACGACATGAAAGTCTGCAACACTGTCACCTGATGTAAGAACAAAGGGTACAGAAGCAACTATAACAACTACAGGGGAATCTTTTTGCTGAATATTGTTGGGAAGGTCTTGGCCTGCGTAGTCCTGAACAGAATGCAGAAAAAAGCTGAAAGGATATATCCCGAGGCTCAGTGCGGTTTCAGGTCAGAACGCTCTATAATCGACATGATCTTCTCCCTTTGACAGCTACAAGAGAAAGGCAGAGAGCAAAGACAAACACGCTACATTGCCTTCATTGACATCATGAAAGCCTTCGACCTTGTGAGCATGATTGGTTGACCCCCGAGGCATCTCAGGATAGTTCAGTCATACCACACAGACATGAAGGGCGTCATTCAGTTTGACAGCTCTTCTTCAGAGGCCTTCAATATTCCAGTGTGAAGTAGAGCTGGATGCTTGTCCCCACCCTGTTCGGCATCTTTTTCACAGTCATGTTGAAGCACGCCTTTGGCCATCAGTTAATGGGTATCTACCTCCACACCAGATACGGTTAAGGATAATACAAAGAAATTCTACAAATGTTTTAAGGGCAAGAGGATAACTAAGTAGAGGGTAGGGCCCCGTAAAGATCAAGGAGGTCATCTTTATGTTGAAGCCCAGGAATGGGAGAGAAACGAAATGAATATTCCGCCTCACTTATTACTGTGGAGAAAGAAATGGAGTCTGGATAATGCAGAAAAATAAATTTTGATGTTTTGAAAATCATTCACATTACAGAAGAGGAAGTTCAGGAGTTCTTAAGGACTATAAAGATGGATAAATCTCTGGGACCTGATCTAATGTATCCCAGAGCCTTGTGAGAAGTAAGGGATGAAATTGCGAGACCCCCCTGCAGAAACATTTGCATTATCTATAACTAAGGATGAGGTGCCTGATGACTCGAGAGAGGCTAATGTTGTTCCTTTGTTTAAGTAAGGTTGTAAGGAGAAACCGGAGAGCTATTGACCTGTGAGTCTGACTTTGGTTGGGTAAATAGTAGGAGATTATTTATAAAGGATAATATTTATGGACATTTAGAGAGGCAAAAATTAATTAGGGATAGTCAACATGGTTTTGTATGGGAAGAATGATGTCTCACAAACTTGATTGCATTTTTTGAGATAGTTCCGAAAAAGATTGAAGGCAGAGCAGTAGACATTGTTTACTTGGACCCTAATAAAAACTTTGACAAGGTTCCACATGGTAGACTAATTAGGAAAGTTAGGTCACATGGGATTCAGGGTGATCTTGTCAAGAGGGTACATATATGGTTTAACGGCAGGAAACAAAGTGATGGTTGTGTTTTGGATTGGAGGCCTGTCACCAGCGGTGTTCCGTAGGGAACGGTTCTAGGTCCTCTTGTTTGTCATTTATACAAATGATTTGGATGAGAATACAGAAGGCATGGCTAGTAGGCTTGTGGATGACACCAAAACTGCTGGCATAGACAGTGAAGAAAGTTTTCTAAGATCACAAAGAGGTCTTGATCAAATGAGTCATTGGGCTGAAAAGTTGCAGATGGAGTTCAGTTTGGATAAATGTGAGGTATTGCATTTTGGTACAAAAACAAGGATAGCGCTTATACAATTAATGGTAAGGTGTGTGGGTAGTCTTATTCTACAGAAGGACCTGGGGTGCGGGTACATAATTCTTTGAAGTTTGCTTCACATATAAACTGGGTGGTTAAAAAGGTGTTTGACATTCTTGCCTTCATTGCTCAGTCCTTTAAGTATAGGAGTTGAGGTTGTACAGGACATTGCTAAGGCCTCTTCTGGAATACTGTGTCTAGTTCTGGTTAAGCTGGAGAAGGTTCAGAAGAGATTTACCAGAAAGTTGCCAGGAATGAATGGTTTGAGTTATAAAGCAAGGCTGGGACTTTTTTCACTGGAGCGTAGGAAGTTGAGAGGTGACCGAATAGAATTATATAAAATACTGAGGGGTATAGAGTTAATGGTAGTTATCTTTCCACTAGGAATGGGGATTTTGAGACTAGGGGGATCATTTTTAAGGTGAGAGGCAAAAGGCATGAGGGGCAATTTTTTTTTATACAGAAGATGATTCGCATGTGGCATGAACTTCCTGAGGGGGTGGTGGATATGAATACAATTGCAACATTGAAAAGGTTTTTGGATAAGTATATGAATGGGAAAGGTTTGTAGGGATATGCTCATCAGCCATGATTGAATGGCGGAGTGGACTTGATGGGCCGAATGGCCTTGCTTCCACTCCTATGTCTTATGGTTTTATGGTCTTATGATGTGGGCCAGGAGCAAGCAGGTGGGACCAGTTTAGTTTGGGGTTATGTTCAGCATGGACTGGTTGGACTGAAGAATCTGTTTCCGTGCTGTATGACATCATAAGTATGTGGAAATTAAAACTGATATTTACAGGAAAATGAGGAAATGCAAAATAATATAAACCTTTTTCTATAGATGTGTTTGTCTCCCCAATTTAAACACACTTTACCTTTATTGCATTCTTGGAGTGATTTGCCTCCTGATTTTATGTTTTGCTCCCCCATAATCTCTGATTTCTGTGCTTCCAGAGCATTATCCATAAACAAGAACAGCAGGTTTTGAGCAATATGTGTGTGTGTGTGTACTTCCATAATGAGTGTTTTATCCATTCTTCAAATCATTACACAGCTAACATTTCTGTTTCAGTTTGATGAGATGTGGTTAACAGTGGTTACCGTTAGTCTAATGGGCTGAATATTGCCTGGTTGAGTAAGCTCATCCTGAAATGAAGTGAACACTTAAGCTGTAATCAGCAGCTCCAAACTGACATTAATTTGGATGGCTAATGGGTATTGCTGTCTGGTTGCTGTCGGTGACTGTCTTATTAAACATACAGATTTGAACAGGTTATGGAGAGTAATGGTGAATGGATATTTTCCAGGCTGGAAATTGAGATCCTTGCTTTTCCTGAGACACATTAATGATCTGTTGGTGTGTTTGGGGGACAGTTTCACAGTTTTCCCTCCACTTCACCTGACAAAGGAGCAGTGCTCTGAAAGCTTGTGACTTTAAATAAACTTGTTGGACTGTAACCTGGCATCATGAGATTTTTGACAGTTTTCAGATGACACTAAATATTGAAGAGGACAATGTGGAACTTCAAAAGGACATTAACATGTTAATAGAGCGGGAAGGAAGGCAGCACATAAGATTCGATGTAGAGAAGTGCGAGGTGATGCATTTTAGTCAAGAAAATTGAAAGACCATACAATTCTAAAGGGGGTGCAGGAGCAGAGTGTACATGAGCAGAGATCATTGAAGGTAGCAGGTCAGTTGGAAATAATAGTAAATAAAGCACAGGGCCTTTGACTTTATAAATAGATCCATAGAGTACAAGAGCAAGGAGGTGATGTTGAACTTGTATAAGGCAATCATTAGACCTCAGGTGGAGCTTGTGTACAGCTGCGGGCACAACATTACAGGAAAGATGTCAATGCATTGGAGAGAGTGTTTCAGGAATGAGAATATAGGAGCAGGAGTAGGCCATTCAGCACATTGAGCCTGTTCCACCATTCACTGAGATCGTACCTGATCGATGGCCTAACTCCAAGTACCTCCCTTTGGTTGACATCCATGAATATCTTTTATTTAGCAAAAAGTTATCTATCTCAGATTTAAATTTAACAATTGATCTAGCATCGGCTGCCATTATGGAAGACAGTTCCAAACAT
This sequence comes from Hemiscyllium ocellatum, assembly GCF_020745735.1. Lineage (NCBI taxonomy): Eukaryota > Metazoa > Chordata > Chondrichthyes > Orectolobiformes > Hemiscylliidae > Hemiscyllium > Hemiscyllium ocellatum. The sequence continues at coordinate 45,514,979 of NC_083436.1, forward strand.
CTAATGTGTGTGGAAGTGCTTCCTAACATGTCTCCTGAACAATCTGGCCCTGATTCTCAGACCATTCCCTTTAGAGAGAAAAAAATGAAGAGGAGATTTGATAAAGGTTTTCAAAATCGTGAACAAGCTGGATGGAATAGATAAGGAAAAGCTGTTACCGCTTATGAAAAAGAGCAAGAGGGCGCAGATTTAAAGTGATGATGTGCAAACGAAGGAAGGGTGATGTAAGAAAAAGCTTTTCATGCTGCGAGTAGTTAGGGTCTGGAATGCACTGCCTGGAAAGGTGGTGTAAGCAGGTTCAGTTGACACATTCAGGAGGAGCCTTCGGTGTTTGTTTGGATAGAAATAATGTGCAAAGTTTAAGAAACAAGAGAATGGCACTAGGTAATACTCCTTTGAATAGCCAATGCATGCACAATGGGCCGAGTGTCCGCTCTGCATGGTAACAATTCTGTTACTCTGTGAATGGGTGAGTGCCAATGTCAGGTTCGGAGACGTTTGTGAAAATATAAACATCAGAGCCTTGAATACAGCAGTTGAAAGTTCTTTTAACAATGCACTAATCAATCAACTACTGCATAAAATTTTAGCTGATTGACAGGCAGCTGTTTGGCAACTGCCCGGGATGGGTCAGTTCATGCTAAGATTTCATTTCACATATTTGGAGAGTAGAGTTGCGATCAGTTGGTTTATGCTAAAACCATAATTAATACCTTGCACCTCCATAAAATTAAACATGAATGAAATACGTTTACTAGTGAGGGCTCTATACAGGGACCATATGATACAGAAAAGTCCAGTTATGTGCCATCATTGATGTTGTTGTTGAACAACTTCTATCCATTTAGTCAATGTGTGGAAAATATATACTTAACAGCCAATTTAAACACATCTATGGGACAAAGGTTATAGAAGAGGAATCGCTCCTCTGACGACAAATCTTCCTAAACATTAATGGGAAAACACACCTTCGAGGATTGAATTATTTACAATGGATTCTTGCCCGGTGTTACCAATCTGTAAGGGTATTGTTGTACAGCTTATCACTTGATTTCTAATTAGCCAGGTAACAAGTTCAATTGGAGGATTACCTACTGATAATATTCCATGATCTCATAATACTAATTACCTTGTCTCCCAGACACAAAGGAGATCTTTCTCTCCATATGTCCTCTGAACTCCAGTGGAGTATCTTGGAAAAAACGTACAGTATTTGCAACTCATTCCAGCATGACTTCCCAGTTTTCAAACTACTATGTTTTAATCTGCACAATAATTGTGGCTTTGTCTCTTCAATGCTGAACCACCAGTCTGGAACTCTGTTTCAACTCCTGCTGTCTTGCTCACTCTTACTTGCTCCATGAGACTTTTCTGGCTCAGGTGTGCTGCCTGTTATCTGATACCTGCATGACTGTTTGGTTGTTTGGATTCCTCTTCCTAGTTCTTTTGTGGCCATCAGCAGTTTCCTGGTCACAAGTGCTGGCCATCTGGTCCTTTTTTTTCTTTTTCTCATGCCTGTGTCCACTCTCCTCTCTTCCGCTAAATACATGATTTCCTGCAGCATAAAGTAGGAAGTTCCAAAGAAATTGTTGTATCCCCCTCCAACATCATCAGCTGCTGTCAGACGCCCCACTCCATAAATGATTCTGCTTTAGTACTGTTCACAAACTCATTAGTGATTCCTAATACCTGCAGTGAACATTTATATTTATTGGTTTATAGACCTGGGGCAGATAAGCCATGATCTTATTGAATGGTGGATAAGCTTGAGGGCCAAATGGCCTACTGCTCTTCCTATTTCTTATGTCCGATTCCTTGTAGCCTAACTTACACTCCTTCAAGCTTTTTTCAAGAATGGGATCATATGAAGACAATAATTTAACTTTGTTTAAGGATCCCGTATTTGATCTTGATGCCAGATTTTTGAATCAAAATCTAAGTCAATCAGGATTTTGAGTTTGTGATTTTTGATACAAATTTTCTACGATCAACAAATTCCAATCCTTCTAAACCCTGCAAAACATGGGTCGTTTGTCGGTTATGTTCATGGCATAAATGTTACAAGTAGTTAAGGATTAAACAATCTGACTATGGAGATTTTCTTTATTTTCTATGAGAATACAGTGTACTGCAGTTTAGAAGAGTTAAGGTGCTAATTTGTTGGCAAGTTGACTCTGCTGAGGTTTTGCTATTGTGTTGCCTTCCCTGGTGGTCTAGTGGTCAGGCTTTGGCACTTTCACTGAGGCTGCATGGGTTCGATTCCAGATCGGGGAATGAGAGTTTATCATGCTAACTTATCGTGATGACCGATTCTAGGGAAGCATGGTGGCTCAATGGTTAACACTGCTCCTTACAGCATCAGAAACTTGGGTTCAATTCGAGCCTCTGGTGACTGTCTGAATGGAATTTGCACATTCTCCCCGTGTCTACATGGGTTTCCTCCCACAGCTCAAAGATGTACAGGTTGGTTGATTGGCCATGCTAAATTGCCCATAGTGTTCAGGGTTAGCTATGGTAAATATGGGGTTACAGGGATAAAGTGGGATGCTCTTTGGAGGGTTGATGCAGGCTCGATGGGTTGAATGGCCTCTATCTATACTGTGTAGGGATTCTATGATACTAATATTCTTGCAGCAAGACATGGCCCAGGGCCAAGTGCACCTAATACATAAAATCTACCCTTCCTATCTACTACATTTTAAAGGGTGTTTCAGGGCCTTTTAGATAAGCACATGAATATGCAAAGAATGGGGGCATATGGAACAAGGGCAGGCAGAAGGGATTTGTTTAATTTGGTGTCATGTTTGGCACAGCTTGTTGGGCCGAAGGGTCCATTCCTATGCTGGACAGTTCCATATTCTACCTTCATTCAAAAATTCAATATTGTAAAAAGTTAGTAGTTTTTCCCTCCAATGTCCCTGTACTTTCTATTTGTCACTCTCTTTGTTTAAATGATACACAACAAATGTTAAATCATTTGGAAATTTTTAAAAACTTATTCTTTGTACTTTTAATCTGGACACACATGGGGAACATGTGGGAAGGCAATGACATTATGTAATTCAAGTGGACTAGCAATCCAGAAGACTAGGATAATGTACAGCAACTGGGGGAATTTGAATTCAGCTAATAAATCTGGAACATGAAGCTCATCTTAGTAACAGTGATACTGAAGCTATCATCAATTATTGTAATATCCATTGCTAACGTTCTTTAAGGAGTGAAATCTGAGCTTATACCTAGCATTATTTGTGGCTCAAAGCCCACAGGAATATAGTTTTGTGTTAACTGCCCTCTGACATGGCCTAGCAAGCTACTCAGTTCAAGGTAAGAGAAGGTGGGCAACAAATATTGGCCTGGTTGCTGATATCACACTCCAAGAAAGGAAAAGAATACTTTGTTACTTCTGTAAACCACCATCATCACATGTTTAATTACCAAATGTGTAAGTGTGAGAGATTAGCAAGAAAATTGACAGATTATTTGTCTCTATTTACCCAGAGACATTAAGTTCAATAATAGCATAAGTCCTGTGACGTATACCTGGAAATTTTACAAAGACTAAGAGTGGGAACTGGAATTATTCGTGACTATGGGAATCAGTTGCATATTAGGGACTGGCCATGACAGCGATCTTCCTTTATTTTAAAGAAAGCAGCATTTTTAAAAATGATCTTGATCCCATTCTTAGGCCATGAAAACTGTTACAAATATGTTCCACATTTGAAATTCCTCGAGGACTTATGTTTTGAAGGATTGTGGAAAAAATGATTTATTTTATGTTTTTTGGAGTGATTTCTATAAAAGCGGGATTTGAATGTTCACTGTGGACATTGGGGACTTTCTTTAACAAAGCTTCCTCATTATTACATGACTGATTATAACTGCGGGCTTTGCTGTTGACCCTGCTGGGACTGATTTGAACAGTGACTGGCTTGGAGAGGTTCTTACTTTATCTGGCCTTCAATTGGGGAACAAGAAGCATGTAAGGAAGGACTGCTGAGCTTACTTTTCCTTTTTACAGAGTCATAGAAATATACAGTACAGAAACAGACCTTTTAGTCCAACTCATCATGCTGACCAGATATCCTTACCTAATCTAGTCCCATTTGCCAGCACTTGGCCCATATCCCTCTAAATAGGTAAAAACAAGGACTGCAGATGCTGGAAACCAGAGTCTAGATTAGAGCAGTGCTGGAAATGCACATCAGTTCAGGCAGCATCCGAGGAGCAGGAAAATCGATGTTTTGGGCTAAAGCCCTTCATCAGGAATAGAGGCAGGGTGCCTGCAGGGTGGAGAGACAAATGAGAGGGGGGTAGGGTGGGGAGAAAGTAGCATAGAGTACAATAGGTGAGTGGGGGTGGGGATGGAGGTGATAGGTCAGAGAGGAGTGTGAGCGGATAGGTGGAAAGGAAGATAGGCAGGTAGGACAGGTAATGGGGATGGTGCTGAGCTGGAAGGTTGGAACTAGGGTGAGGTGGGGGAAGGGGAAATGAGGAAACTGGTGAAGTCCACATTGATGCCCTGGGGTTGAAGTGTTCTGAGGCAGAAGATGTGGCGTTCTTCCTCTAGGCTTCAGGTGGTGAGGGAGTGGCAGTGGAGGAGGCCCAGGATCTGCATATCCTCGGCAGAGTGGGAGGGAGAGTTGAAATGTTGGGTCACAGGGCGATGGGGTTGATTGGTGCGGGTGTCCCGGAGATATTCCCTGAGGCATCAATGTGGACTTCACCAGTTTCCACATTTCCCCTTCCCTCACCTCACCCTAGTTTATTCATTTCCCCTTCCCCAACGTCACCCCAGTTTCAACTTCCCCCTTTCCACCTATCCACTCCATCCTCCTCTCTGACCTATCACCTTCATCCCCACTCCCACTCACCTATAGATCTTGTCTATTTATCCTATGCTTGCTCTTCAAGATTTTATAAACCTCTCCAAGGTCACCCCTCAGCCTCCGATGCTCCAGGGAAACTGCCCCAGTCTATTCAGCCTCTGCCCATAACTCAAACCCTCAACCCTGGCAACATTCTTTTAAATCTTTCCTGAACCTTTTCAAGTTTCACAACATCCTTCCTATAGGAGGGAGACCAGAACTACACATAATATTCCAAAAATAGCTGAGCCAACATCCTGTACAGCCACAACATGACCTCCCAACTCCTGTACTCAATACTCTGACCAATAAAGGAAAACATACCAAATGTCTTCTTCACTATCCTATCTACCTGCAACTCTACTTTCAAGGAAAAATGAATCTGCACTCCAAGGTCTCTTTATTCAGCAAGACTCCCCAGGATATTACCATTAAGTGTATAAGTCGTGCTCTGATTTCCAAAATGCAGCACCTTCCATTTATCTAAATTAAATTCCATCTGCCCATTGGCCCACCTGAGCAAGATCCCATTGTACTCGACGTAACCTTCGCTGTCCACTACGCCTCTAATTTTGGTGTCCTCTGCAAACTTGCGAACTGTACTTCCTATGTTCACATTCAAATCATTAAATAAATGATGAAAAGTAATGCACCCAGCATCAATCCTTGTGGCACGCCACTTGCCACAGGCCTCCAGTCTGAAAAGCAACCCTCTACCACCATCCTCTGTCTTCTATCATCGAGCCAGTTCCGTGTCTAAATGGCTGGTTCTCTCTGTATTCCATGTGATCTAACCTTGCTAACCAGTCTTCCCATGAGGAACCTTGTCAAATGCCTTACAGAAGTCCATATAGATCACGTCCACCGCTCTGCCTTCATCAATTCACTTTGTTACTTAGAGTCATAGAGATGTACAGCATGGAAACAGACCCTTCGGTCCAACCCATCAGATATCCCAACCCAATCTAGTCCCAGCTGCCAGCACCCAGCCCTTATCTCTCCAAACCCTTCCTATTCATATACCCATCCAAATGCCTTTTAAATGTTGCAATTGTACCAGCCTCCACCGCTTCCTCTGGCAGCTCATTACATACATGTACCCCCCTCTGCGTGAAAAAGTTGCCCCTTAGGTCTCTTCTATATCTTTCCCCTCTCACCTTAAACCTATGCCCTCCAGTTCTGGACTCCCCGACCCCAGGGAAAAAACTTTGTCTATTTATCCTATCCATGCGCCTCATGATTTTGTAAACCTCTATAAGGTCACCCCTCAACCTCTGCGCTCCAGGGAAAACAGCCCCAGCCTGTTCAGCCTCTCCCTGTAGCTCAAATCCTCCAACCCTGGCAACATCCTTGTAAATCTTTTCTGAACCCTTTCAAGTTTCACAACATCTTTCCGATAGGAAGGAGACCAGAATTGCATGCAATATTCCAACAGTGGCCTAACCAATGTCCTGTACAGCCGCAGCATGACCGCCCAACTCCTGTACTCAATACTCTGACCAGTAAAGGAAAGCATACCAAACGCCGCCTTCACTATCCTATCTACCTACGACTCCACTTTCAAGGAGCTACGAACCTGCACTCCAAGGTCTCTTTGTTCAGCAACACTCCCTAGGACCTTACCATTAAGTGTATAAGTCCTGCTAAGATTTGCTTTCCCAAAATGCAGCACCTCGCATTTATCTGAATTTAACTCCACCACCTGCCACTTCACAGCCCATTGGCCCATCTGATCAAGATCCTGTTGTAATCTGAGGGAACCTTCTTTGCTGTCCATTACACCTCCAATTTTGGTGTCATCTGCAAACTTACTAACTGTACCTGTTATGCTCACATCCAAGTAATTTATATAAATGACAAAAAGTAGTGGACCCAGCACCAATTCTTGTGGCACTCCACTGGTCACAGGCCTCCAGTCTGAAAAACAACCCTCCACCACCACCATCTGTCTTCTACCTTTGAGTGAGTTCTGTATCCAAATGGCTAGTTCTTCTTGTATTCCCTGAGATCTAGCCTTATATGGCCATGACATCAGTGATGACAAAACTTCCAACATATGCTCTTGAGTCAACACTTAGCCCTTTATTTTACATAGCCCCCGCCTGAAAGCCTATGTTTATAAGGACCATCTTTATGGTTATTTTACCAAACATCCTGATCTGGTATGGCATCCTCTTTGAGGATCTGAATTTATTCTTAGACTAAGAATAAGCTGTTTTTTTCACTACTCCTCCCCTTGAGGTGGAAAATAGGCAATTTTTGATGTTTGGATTCTTCCTTGCCACTTTTGTGGTGTTATATGGAATTACGTCAAGGTCAGGGAAGCATAAACTTCAATGCCTGCACTAAATTTCATGTCTTCTTGTTTTGAATGCTTTATAAGTATTCTTGATAATGTATCAACAGGAGTTTAATATTTACCCTGAATTTATTCAGGGAAGGTTGCTTTTCAAGTTTGGTACTGAGTTCACTACTTTTTGTCATTTATGTAAATTATTTGGATGTGAACATAAGACATATAGTTAATAAGTTTGCCAGAATTGGAGGTGTACTGGACAGCAAAGAAGGTTGCCTCCGTGCACCGCAATCTTGATCGGATGGAGTGGCAGATGGAGTTTGGTTGAGAAAAAATGTGAGGTGCTGCATTTTGGAAAGTCAAATCAGGCCAGAATTTCTACACTTAATGGTAAGGTCCTAGGGAGTGTTGCTGAACAAAGATACCTTGGAGTGCAGGTTCATGGTTCCTTGAAAGTGGAGTTGCAGGTAGACAAGGTAGTGAAGAAGGTGTTTGGTATGCTTTCCTTTAATGGGCAGAGCATTGAGTATCAGAGTTGGGAGGTCATGTTGCGGGTGTACAGGACATTGGTTAGGCCATTTTTGGAATATTGTGTGCAATTCTGGTCTTCCTGCTATAGGAAGGATATTGTGAAACTTCAAAGGGTTCAGAAAAGATCTAAAAGGTTGTGGCCAGGCTTGAAGGGTTTGAGTTATGGGTAGAGGCTGAATAGGCTGGGGCTGTTTTCCCTGGAACTTCGGAGGGTGAGGGGTTACTTATTATGGAGGTTTATTAAATTATGAGGGGCATGGATAGGGTAAATAGACAAAGTCTTTTCCCTGGGGTGGGTGAGTCCAGAACTAGAGGGCATTGGTTTAAGGGCATGGGAAAGATATAAAAGAGATCTAAGGGGGCAACCTTTTCATGCAGAGGATGGTGTGTGTATTGAATCCGTTGCTAGAGGAAGTAGTGGAGGCTGGTACAATTACAACTTTTAACAGGCATTTGGATGGGTGTATGAAAAGTTAGAGGGATGTCTGCCAAAAGCTGGCAAAGGGGACTAGATTTATTTAGGATATCTGGTCAGTATGAACGAGTTAGCCCAAAGAGTCTGTTTCCATGCTGTACATCTCTGACTCTGTGATAGTATCGTGTTACATTAGCTTCACATCTTTGTTATGTCCTTTGTATTTAACAATGTAACAAGAGAGTTCTGATTCTTTCATTTAGATGTAGGCATTGCTTGCAAAGCCAGCATTTGTTATCCATCTCTAAATGTCTTTGAACAGGGGGAGTTGCTAGTCATATAAGGCAGTTAGGGGTCAACCAAAGTACTATGGATTTGAGCAACATGTTGGCCAGACCAGACATGCACAGCAGATTTCTTTCATGAAAGATGTTAACAAAACATCTGTTTCTTAACATAAACATAGCCCCTGGAGAAACTCAGCATGTCTGGCAGCAAGTGTGGATAGAGAAAAACTAAGTTAACATTTTGAATCTTCTTTAGAATAGAAAGGTATTGGAAAATAAACTTTTTTATGGTCAGACCATTTCTCAGACCAGCTTTCAATTCTAGTGTTAATAAATGAATTTAAATTTCATCAGCTGCCTTGGTAGGATTTAGATCATGTCCCCAGCATATTAGTTTAAGCCCCTGGATCACTAATGCATTACTACTAAAGCACGGAGTCCCCACATGATCAGTTTTAATCTTGAAATGTATCCAAAAGCATAGTCAATGATGTTGCAAGCCTGTGTACCTCCCAGGAGCTTCTTTTTCTGTGATTGTATATTTCTGCCAGAGTTTGTGATGTATAATAGGTCGTGTGATACCAGTTTTCTGTACCTGGAACAACAATGCTTCAAGTCCTGTTGCTAATGCATCTGCTATTACAACTGTTGGAAGCTCAGGATCATACTGAGCCATGGTCTTAGAAAATAACATTCCTTTTTTCTCAAGATTTCTTTTGGTGACTATCCGAACACCTGGTCTTGTCTTCTGAATTGCCTTGAAGAATCGTTATTCTCCACTTGATATGGTCAGACTTTGCCTATGAAGTTGACTATTTTTATGTCATTCCATCACTTTTCTAGGTGGTGGGAAGTCTTTTCTGCCTTTCATTTTCTGTGGGTCTGACATGAGAGGCCATTGACAACACAATGAGCCGTATAAGCTATATTATGGGTTTTGAGAACTCGCTATTCTCATTGAGTGTCCAGCCTACATTTGTAGGTTTAGAGTATTTCTGACTCTTTGATCATGTTCTGTTTTTATTGTCCATATGATAAGAAACACATCACATTTCTTCCAATGTGTTCCAAATTACTTATTCAAAGTTTCTATTCTTCATCAAGTGGTAACTGCTATAATCCACTGTCTGTGTTAAGTTTTGTCAAGATGTACTTTTAATGAGTTTTACCAAGCTATCATCCACATTAGCAGCCATTGGATGTACTTCAACTACTGTGACTTTGTTCAATTTAGTAAGGACAACACGAATTTTGAGAGATCCATTTGGTTTTGGAATAGGTCCCATACCAGAACTCGTAGGTCTGTTAACTGGTAAAGAACCCCTTGCCGAAGCATTGTATCAATATTTCTTCTGACATTTCCAGCATTGGGTATGGGATTTTTCTAGATGTAAATAGACAAATAGATTTTGCATCTCCCTTGAGTATGTTGTGATGCGCTGTTCTCAGTTTAGCAATTTTGGAAATTCACTGTTTGAGCCTTCTCAATTTCAGCCACTTTGTTAATTAATTTCAGACCATATATTCCTTTCTGTTTAATATTGAGCATTGTTTTGGTTTGAATTATATGTATTTCAAAGAGTTCCCTGTCTTTGTATTTAAGCTTTGTAGTTAGGTGACCGTTGATCTGTAGTATGATCTCTAATGGACCTAGCAGAAGAATTTCTTTAGCCAGAGAGTGGCAGATCTGTGGAACTCATTACCACAGAAGGCTGTGGAGGCCAAGTTAATGTGTGACTCTAACACAGATAAGTCCTTTAACTAGAAAGGGGATCAAGGGTTATGGAGAGAACACAGGAGGATGAGGCTGAGAAACAACTCATCCATCATTGAATGGTGGAGCAGACTCCGTGGGCCAAATGGCCTAATTCTGTGGTCCTATGTCTTGTGGTCCAAGATCGAAGAAGATCATTTGGCCCATTGAGTTTGTGATGGATCTTTGAAAAAACTATCCACATAGACAGAGTCCCCTACCAAAATTTTTTTTTCTTTTCAAGTTGTTATCAAATTAATTTCTGAGAGTTACTATTGTATCTGCTTTCATTGCCCTTCCAAACATTATAATCCAGACTGTGGAAACTCACTGATAAAAGAAACTATCGTCTATTCCTTTTTTGAGTTAATTAAATCTGAGTCCCTCCGGTTAGTGACCCGCCTGCCAGTAAAAACACATTATCAACATTGTTTATAATTTTGTACTGCCTTAAGTCAATTACATTTTGCCATCCAAGAGGTTTCTTTTTAGCAATTAAGTTTGCTGTGAATTTTTATGGTCCAAGACACAATGTGGAGTTAGATCTTTCAAAGCTCTGACTTTGTGGGAGATTTTGGGGAAACATTTAGATCAGAGGGAGATAATGGAACTAGATGTTGGTGGTCCTTTGTTTTCTTTGAGGATCTATCTTTATTTCCTGAAGAGATTGAACTCGTTGGGTAAAGTCTGTGATTGATAAGTTTATTCCCTGTCTGCTGAAAGCAGTTAGTTCAATAATGGGTATCCTACACACAAGTGACAAATATTGAAGCCTTGCAGAATCAACAGTTGGAGATTTACTTTAAGAAAATTACATTGCCAGAGGACTGGTGGCATGGTGTTTGCAAATCTGCCTTTGGTGGGTGACAGTCTGTTCTATGTGTTGATTTGAGCCAACATTATGGGCTGGCTACAATTTGTTGTTTGCATGGGATTTTCAGGCCTACTCCAGCAGCTAACTGGGTAATAATGAAATTCGAGAGCTGATTCTTCTCAGAGGTAGCCAATTGCAGGTGAATGAGATCCAGAATAAGCATTTAGGGCCTTTACTTATCTACCAACAAGTCTCTGTGCTCCAGCACAGGTACTGAGGTTGATTCTAAACACGTAAATTCCAGCCAGGAAGATAACAAGTGGTTGATGTGTGTCTTGGAGCTTGCCAAACATTAGTGAAAAAGGCCTTGCCCATTCACTTTTTACTAATTTTTATTTGGGTGATCAAAATCAGCTCTAGTGGGATTGGCTAGGTTAGGATATTAACTGCCAAGATTGATCTTCAGTTCACACCCCTCCCAGTGCAGAACTGAAGCAGTGTGTCAATCCAGAGAGAACAGAGCACTGGAGGGTCTTTCCTAAGCTAGTGCCGCTCTTTGAGAGGGTCAGTACTGAGGGATGGTCACACTGTTGGGGGCTGCACTGTCGGGGGGTCAGCGCTGAGGGAGCACCGCATTGTCGGAGGGTCAGTACTGAGGGAGCCCCACTGTGACAGGGTCAGCAGTGAGGGAGCACCCCACTGTGAGACAATCCGTAGTGAGGGAGTGCTGCACTGTCGGATGGTCAGCAGTGAGGGAGCGCACCACTGTGAGAGGGACAGCATTGAGGGAGCGCCGCACTGTGAGAGGGTCAGCAGTGAGGAAGCGCCACACTGTCGGGGGGTCAGCGCTGAGGGAGCGCCACATTGTCGGAGGGTCAGTACTGAGGGAGCCCCACTGTGACAGGGTCAGCATTGAGGGAGCGCCCCACTGTGAGAGAGTCAGCAGTGAGGGAGCGCCCCACTGTGAGAGGGTCAGCAGTGAGGGAGCGCCCCACTGTGAGAGGGTCAGCAGTGAGGGAGCGCCCCACTGTGAGAGGGTCAGCAGTGAAGGAGTGCCCCACTGTGAGAGGGTCAGCAGTGAGGGAGCGCCCCACTGTGAGAGGGTCAGCAGTAAGGCAGCGCTGCACTGTCGGGGGGTCAGCGCTGAGGGAGCGCCACACTGTCGGAGGGTCAGGACTGAGGGAGCCGTACTGTGGGAGGGTCACCAGTGAGGGAGCACCCCACTGTGAGAGGGTCAGCAGTGAGGGAGCGCCCCACTGTGAGAGGGTCAGCAGTGAGGGAGCGCCCCACTGTGAGAGGGTCAGCAGTGAGGGAGCGCCCCACTGTGAGAGGGTCAGCAGTGAGGGAGTGCTCGACTGAGAGAGGGTCAGCAGTGAGGGAGCGCCCCACTGTGAGAGGGTCAGCAGTGAGGGAGTGCTCGACTGAGAGAGGGTCAGCAGTGAGGGAGCGCCCCACTGTCGGAGGGTCAGTGCTGAGGGAGGGACGCATGGTTTCCTATATTATGACTCGACTTTAAAAGTACTTCAGCAGCTGTCTAGAAGTTTTGGATGCTCTGGAATTATGAGTGGCCACAGGGAAATGCACATCTTTCTCTGATTGCTGCATGTCAACAGTTGTATTGAGTAATATGTCTTCGAATTCTAGGATCGAAGAGAAAAATAGCCAAGGTTACTGTTGCAGAATTTAAATTGCACTTCTGATAAAGAAATGCCATAAATGGATAGAGTATTGTATCATCAATGTTTGCTTTTGAAAATCAAACAATGGGTCAAGATTATATTATCTCATACATGAGGACTGGACATATGGATGAGCTTGTGGATGTCTTGTGACTCTCTGCCCTCTGTTAGTCACCCCTTTGGCAGCAAAGGGAAGAAGAAAATTAGAGGGTAGATGGAACGTGGCATTGGGGTAGGAGGAGGGCAACAGTAAACCTGGGGTGGAAGTATCCTTTGTGGACCAAAAACATTATTTGGTTTAACAAAAGATTATTCCCACAGGGAATGCCAGTCTGCTAAGTATTTCCAGCATTTTCTGTTTTTATTTCACATTTTCCATCATTCACTTTTTTTAAATTCTTGAAAAACTCATTTTGGCTGTGTCTGTAAATATTTGGTTGTCTACTCATAGTTAGAACATAATTACAACTTCTGAATGACCAGTGCAACAACTCCAAAACAAAACAAAGCTCAGCAGGTCTGACCTTCGTCAGGCTGCTGGACTAGAAACATTAACCCTGTTTTTCTGTCTGCAGATGCTGTAGGACCTGCTGAATTTCTCCAACATTTGTTTCAGATCTTCAGCATCCACAGTTCCTTGTATTGTTTGGGAGTTAAAAACAGCTAACTGATTAATTACATATTTAATAACCTTGCTGGTTTTCCTTCTCATAGGCACAGTCATAACAGATGAATTTTACTTCCATTGAATTTACAGAAGACTAACTTAATCATTTTGAAAGGAGGTTAGGGTGCTGGCATAGAGTCCAGTTCAAAGGGACATCAGGTTAAAACCAGAGCCAGGTCATTCAGGATAGAAGTTGGGAAAGACTACTTCACACAGAAGGCAGTAGGAGTCCAAAGGTTAATCCAACAAAAAGTAGTCGTTGATGGAATGTCAGTTTAAACTCTGAGATTGCTAGATCTTTACTAAAGAGATGTGAAAATAAGGAGATAGGTAGGTAGCAGATCAGCTACAATCTTATTGAATGACAGAAAGGCTGAAGCACCTGAATTGCCTCTCCCCATTCCAGTGTTCTTATTTTCCTTCAACTCACCAGAATTATAACACTGCAATTCCACATCCCTGTCAGTTCCCTCATTTCATAATCTTATATATTTTATCATTCCTTTTTAATGTACATCATTCAATAACTAACTTGTCATCCATTGAATATTAGGAGGCTTACAACCTGGAGAACGACATAAATCCAACATTTTGGGCCAATTGATGTATCTGGAAAGTATGAGTTAAATTAAATCATGATTTAAAACAATGTCTTTAATTAACTTTGCAAAAGGGGCCTGTGTTTTTTGTGAATGCTGTGCATGCTACCCTGATTCAGATTGGATTGGATTGGATTGGATTGAATTGAATTGAATTGATTGTCACATGTACCAAGGCACAGTGAAAAGCTTTGTCTTGCGAGCAATACAGGCAGATCATATAGTTAAGTAGCATAGAGAGTAAATGATGGGTAAACAGCAGCAAAAACAAAAACACAGGTACAGGTGAATGTTGAGAGTTTGAGTCCATTCAGTATTCTAACAGTAGGGTAGAAACTTTGTGAAACGGGCTGGTGTGTGTGTTCAGGCTTCTGTACCTTCTTCCCAATGGTAGAGGTTGTTGAAAAACATTGTCAGGGTGGGATGGATCTTTAAGAACGCTGGCAGCATTTCCTTGACAGCGGTGCTGGTAGATGGATTCTATAGATGGGAGGTTGGTCTTTGTGATTGTCCAGACTGAGTTCACCACTCTCTGTAACCATCTCTGATCTTGAATGGTACAATTGCCATACCAGGTAATGATACATTCAAACTGAATGATCTCAATGGCGCATCTATAAAAGTTATGTGCCATCCTGCCAAATTTCCTCAACTGCCTGAGGAAGAAGAGACGTTGTTGGGCCTTTGTAACCAGCACGTCCATATGAAGAGGCAGTGGTTTCTCACTTTGAGTTAATGATTTCCTGATGAGCCAGGAGCTTGTACGTGGAATTGACAAACGGACCCATCACTGTCAGATATCAAAGTGGGGCCAGTGGGAATGTGAGAATTATTGATTTACTGCAGATGCTATTCACAAGAAAGCTTATGAGCTTCAGGTTTGGAGTTAAAGATTCAGTGATTGTATTACAAGGAAGGTCTGTTGACTGGATCTGTGAAATGATGGGATGATAGAAGGATTTATAAAAAGTTAATGGTTTCCAATTGTTACCTTTGAAATATTATGAAAGGTGCTATATGAATGCAAATCCATGTCTCTCCTTATTTTCTATTATTCTCTCTCCCTCACATGCTTCACTTATAAATAACCCCAGATTATTGACTGGGTCAAAATTTTGTACAGATCATGCATACCTACTCTTGTCACATGGCTCTGATAATTTCGTATTTGTGGTGAAATAAGAAAGTGAGGAACTGCATCAGAGCAAATAATAATTCTGATTCTAACCTGCCCGTTTTTTAATTTTATCTCTCAATACCTGGATCAATAACAATCTGTAGGCTTTGCCAGACTGGCAAAACAATTTAGTTGAAAGACAGAATTTTTGGGGAACATTACAGATGGAATGTAGGAGGTTAAACCAGCCGTGGAAGGCAGAATGGGGAATTCGTCCAACTGAATCCCTAGCCCCAGAGCCAATGCTGATGGAGATATTCAGGTGTAGAGTGCAGCGTCCGTCATTTTGTCTATATCATTGAGGGCTTACACTGTGGTCAGAAAAAGGATTCTCTGATATCGTAGCCATCTGGCCCATCGTTCTTTCTCCTAGTTTGGAAACTAAATGGTTCCTTTTGAGACAGCACAAATTGCAGCATATTTTCCTCTGTGCTTCACTGGAAAGAAACACCTGATGGGAAACATGATGCACAGACAAGTACACACATATAGTGGACCTGATTTGATTTTTTATTCATTGACTTAAACAAATGAAAGATCAGGTCTGCTATCCTTCCATCCCACTCCTTAATTTCAATTGTTTAATCATTGAGTTCTTGCAAGAGAAGAACAAGCTGCTGTCATGCAGTACAAGTTTGATAGAGTTTTGTTGTGTTGGGGTTTAAAGGGTTATGGAATTAAAGTGAGTGTGTAGAGTTGGATGTAAATCAATCATAGTCCAACTAAATGATTTTTTAAAAAGGCTTGAATACCTGAATGAACTTCTCCTGTTCCTGTATATATTTTTGTGGAATCCTGACTTTGAGGTTCACAAATAGTTGTAAAAAGGACTTATTATCATGCATATGGGCTTCATCAAATATTCATTGTCATTTCTATATGGTTTAATAGATTGAGCTATTCATGTACACATGCTTGTGACATATATTAATATGTCCTCTTGTCACACGCCCATTCACAGGAATGAATTTCACACAGTGTCTTTGTTACCATGTATTCATTAACCTGGATATATTTGCCTTTCTACAAACATCAGCACTTCCCAGGAAAATTTGGTAGAAAGAGAGATGCAAACAAAAAGCAGTAACATGATTTGCAATTCAAATAAACAAATGTGTTTCTATTTCATAATGTTGCTGAACAGTTTTTCGTAGGAAACAATAAATGTTTGAAAAAAAAGGATGTAAATTCTCTGAAAATGACTGTTCTCTCAGCACATGCTAAAAGCAAAAATGGAGTCCAAAAGTAATAAATATGCAAATAATTGTCCTTGTTCAGACAGCATCTTGTTCTGAACTCTTACCAACAACAACTTGTATCTTTTTGTAACACCATGATCCTGTAAGTGTCCCAAGGTGTCTCTCAGGTGAGATTGTCAAGCAAAGTTTGGCACCAAGACACAAAAGGAGACATCAGGATCTTTAATAAATTCTAAAACCAAGAATGTTGGAAATATTCAGCAGATCTAAAGAAATAACAAACAGTTGTAAGAGTAGATGCTACTGCCTGCTGAGCCTGTTCCTCAGTCTGTACCATCTATGGCCTCAAAATTACTTTCTTGCCTACTTCCTATATTCCTTGATTCCCAAGTGACAAAGATGTGATAATATTTGTGTAGAAACAAACAGAACTTACATTTCAAGACCATGACCTTTCAGCAGAATTGGAATGGCTCAAGATTTTGAGCAGGAAAAAGGAGCAGAGGAAAGAATGAACTAAAAGCAAGATCTGTGATAACGTGAGGTGATAAAATGATAAAAGGGATCACAGGGCAAGCAAATGGGAATATTAAAGGGACAAGTAAAGACACAAAAGGTGTATTTGAAGGATGTTAATTATCTGAGAGCAAAGCCAAAGAAATAGGACAGGAGGAGAAAAATAAACAATGCCAGCAAAAAGCATCACACAACACAAACTAGAACTATGGAACTCTTGTTCAATATGTGAATGTACCTACTAGAGAAGGTGCGAAACTTGACCTTTTCTTGGGAAATAAGGCATGACAAGTGACTGAGGTGTCAGTGGGGAAGCACTTTGGGGCCTGTGATCATATATCTATTATTTTAAAAAAATTATGGAAAAGGATGAACCTGATCTAAAAGTTAAAGTTCTAAATTGGAGAAATGCCAATTTTAGTGGTGTTAGGCAAGAACTTTCAAAGGTTGGTTGGGAGAGGCTATTCGCAGGTGAAGGGGAGGTTGAAAAGTGGGAGGCCTTCAAAAATTGATAATGAGATTTCAGAGACAGTATGTTCTTGTTGGTGCAAAGGGAAAGGCTGGTAGGTGTATGGAATGTGAGATGACTAGAGAAGTTGAGGCACTGGTCAAGAAAAAAGATGAAGGTATATGTCAAGTAAGATAGCTGGGATCAAGTGAATCTCTAGAAGAGTATAAAAGCTTCAGGATTATACTTAAGAGGGAAGTTGGGAGGGCAAAAAAGGAGACATGTGATAGCTTTGGTAAGTAGGGTTAAGGAGAATCCAAAGAGGTACTATAAACTACCCGATGAAGGAATGGCACTCCGAAAGCTAGTGCTTCCAATTAAACCTATTGGCTATAATCTGGTGTTGTGATTTTAACTTTTAACAGCAAAAGAGTCACTAGGGAGAGAATAGCACCTCTTAAAGATTAGTAAGACTGTCTACTTGTGGAACTAAAGGACATGAGTGAGACACACATGAGTATTTTGTGCTGTGGAAAAGGACATTGAAGGTAGTGAACTTGGGGAAATAAACAGTCATATCTTGAAAATGATCCAGAAGAGGAGACACTGGATGTCTTAAAACACCAAAAAGTGGATAAATCCCCAGGACCTGATCAGGTGTACCCCAGTCCTTTGTGAGAAGCTAGGGAAGTGATTGCTAGGCCCCTTGCTGAGATATTTGTATTATTGGTAGCCACAGGTGAGGTGCCAGAAGATTGGAGGATGGCTAATGTGGTGTCATTATTTCAAAAAGGTGGTAACGAAAAGCCATGGAACTATAGATTTGTGAGCCTGATATTAGTAATTCCTTGCTGAAAATGTGTTGCTGGTTAAGGCGCAGCAGGTCAGGCAGCATCCAAGGAACAGGAAATTCGACGTTTCGGGCACAAGCCCTTCACCAGGAATGAGGAGAGGGTGCCAGGCAGGCTAAGATAAAAGGTAGGGAGGAGGGACTTGGGGGAGGGGCGATGGAGATGTGATAGGTGGAAGGAGGTCAAGGTGAGGGTGATAGGCCGGAGTGGGGTGGGGGCGGAGAGGTCAGGAAGAGGATTGCAGGTTAGGAGGGCGGTGCTGAGTTGAGGGAACCGACTGAGACAAGGTGGGGGGAGGGGAAATGAGGAAACTGGAGAAATCTGAGTTCATCCCTTGTGGTTGGAGGGTTCCCAGGCGGAAGATGAGGCGCTCTTCCTCCAACCGTCGTGTTGTTATGTTCTGGCGATGGAGGAGTCCAAGGACCTGCATGTCCTTGGTGGAGTGGGAGGGAGAGTTAAAGTGTTGAGCCACGGGGTAGTTGGGTTGGTTGGTCCGGGCGTCCCAGAGGTGTTCCCTGAAGTGTTCTGCAAGTAGGCGGCCCATCTCCCCAATATAGAGGAGGCCACATCGGGTGCAGCGGATGCAATAGTAATTAGTAATTCCTTCTGGAGTTACACCGACACCACTCCCCACTTTTTCCTCCACTACATTGATGACTGTATTGGTGCCACCTCGTGCTCCCACGAGGAGGTTGGACAGTTCATCACTTCACCAACACATTCTCCCCCAACTTTAAATTCATCTGGACCATCTCTGACACCCCCTTCATGGGCCTATCCACCTCCATCAATGATGACCGACTCAACAGACATTTCTTTACAAACCAACCGACTCCCACAACTACCTGGATTACACCTCCTCCCACCCTACTTCCTCCCACCCTACCTCCTCCAAAAATGCCATTCCGTATTCCCAATCCCAGGAGGACCAGTTCCACCACAGAACACACCAGGTGGTCTCCTTCTTTAGAGACTGCAACTTCCCCACCCATGTGGCTGAAGATGCCCTCCAACACGTCTCATCCATGTCCCAAACCCCACTCCTCCATTCACAACAAGGACAGAAACCACCCCCCCCCCCCCCCCCCCCCCCACCCCCCGGTCCTCACATTCCACCCCACCAACCTCTGTATACATTGCATCATCCGCCAACATTTCAATACCTCCAAACAGACCCCCCTCCCCACCCATATCCACTTTCTGCAAAGACCGTTCCCTCCATGACTACCTGGTCAGGTCCACGCCCCCCAACAACCCACCCTTCCCTCCTGGCACCTTCCCCTGCCACCGCAGGAATTGTAAAACCTGCGCCCACACCCTCCCCACTCACCTCCATCCGAGGTCCCAAAGGAGCCTTCCACATCCATCAAAGTTTCACCTGTACTTCTGCACATGTCACTTACTGTATTCGTTGTTCCCAATGCAGTCTCCTCTACATTGGAGAGACAGGACTCCTACAGAGAACACCTCCAGGACACACGCACCAATCAACCCCACCGCCCTGTGGCCAAACATCTCAACTCCCCCTCCCACTCTGCCAAGGACATGCAGGTCCTGGGCCTCCTCTACTGCCACTCCCTCGCCACCTGACACCTGGAGGAAGAATGCCTCATCTTCCGCCTCGGGACCCTTCAACCCCAGGGCATCAATGTGGACTTAAAGAGAAAATGCTGGAAAATCTCAGCAGGTCTGGCAGCATCTGTAAGGAGAGAAAAGAACTGATGTTTCGAGTCTAAGTGACCCTTTGCCAAAGCCTTTTATCAACGTGGACTTCACCTGTTTCCTCATTTCCCCTCCCCCACCTTACCCCAGTTCCAACATTCCAGCTCAGCACCGTCCTCATGACCTGTCCTACCTGTCGATCTTCCTTCCCACCTATCACCTTCACCCCCACCTCCATCCACCTATTGCATTCTTTGCTCCCTTCTCCCCAACCCCACCCCCTTCCCATTTATGTCTCCACCCCTAGGGTCCCAGCCTCATTCCTGATGAAGGGCTTTTTCCCGAAACGTCAATTTTCCTGCTCCTCAGATGCTGCCTGACCTGCTGTGCTTTTCCAGCACCACTCTAATCTTGACTCTAATCTCCAGCATCTGCAGTACCCACTTCTGCCTAGCTGACATTAGTGATGGGCAAGTTGTTGGAGGGATTCTGAGGGACTGGATTTACTTGCTTTTGGAAAGGCAAGGACTGATTCGAGTTAGTCAATATGACTGTGTATGGGAAATCGTGTCTCAATAACTTGATTGAGATTTTTGAAAAAGTAACGAAGAGGATCAATAAAGGCAGACTGGTAGATGTTGTCAACATGAACTTCAGCAAGGCGTTTGACAAGGTTCTGCATGGTAGAATGGTTATATGATTAGATCACATGGAATCCAAGTGGAATTAGCCAATTGGATACAAAATTGGCTTGAAGGTAGGAGTGTGGTGGTGGAGAGTTGTTTTTCGGACTGGACTCTGATCAGCGGTGTGCTAGGCCCACTGCTTTATGTCATTTATATAAATGATTTGGATGTGAATATAGGATGTGTGGTTAGCAAGTTTACAGATAACACAAAAATTAATGGTGTCGTAGACAATGACAAATGGTAAATTCAGAGTACAATGGGACCTTGATCAGATGGGCCAATGGGTGGAAGAGTTGAGGATGGAGTTAAATCTAGAAAATGTGAGGTGTTGTATTTTGGTAAGGCAAATCAGACCAGGACTTATACAGTTAATAGTAGGGCCCTGGGGTGTGTTGCCAAACAAAGAGACCGAGGGGTGCAAGTGTATAAATCCGTGAAAGTGTAGTCATGGGTAGATAGGATGGTGAATTAGGCATTTGGCATGCTTTCCTTCATGTTGGGAGTTGGGAGGTCATTTTGTGTTGTACAGGACATTGTTGAAAATGTGTTGCTGGTTAAAGCACAGCAGGTTAGGCAGCATCCAAGGAATAGGAAATTCGACGTTTCAGGCATAAGCCCTTCATCAGGAATCATTCCTGATGAAGGGCTTATGCCCGAAACGTCGAATTTCCTATTCCTTGGATGCTGCCTGACCTGCTGTGCTTTAACCAGCAACACATTTTCAACTGTGATCTCCAGCATCTGCAGACCTCATTTTTTACCTGTACAGGACATTGGTCAGACCACTTTTAGAATACTGGTCTCAGAGCTATAGGAAAGATGTTATGAAACTTGAAAGGATCCAGAAAAGATTTACAAAGATGTTGCTGGGATTGTAGGGTTTGAGGTATAAGGAGAGGCTGAGGCTATTTTCCCTGGAGCACCAGAGGCTGAGGGGTGATCTTACAGAGGTTTATAAAATCATGAGGGGCATTGTCAAGGTCAGTTTCCCAGAGTAGGAATGCCCAAAACTAGAGGACATAACTTTAAGGTAAGAAGAGAAGATTTAAAAGGGATGTGGAGGGAAAATTCTTCACGCAGAGGCTGGGGTGTGTTTGGAATGCTGCAAGAGGAAGTGGTGGAGGCTGGTACAAATGCAGCATTTAAAAATCATCTGGATGTGTATATGAGTAGAAAGAGTTTAGAGGGATATAGGCCAAATGCTGGCAAATGGGACCAGATCAGTTTAGGATATCTAATCGGCATGGATGAGTTGGGCTGAAGGGGCTGTTTTCATGCTGAACAACTCTATGACACTATAACTCATTGACTTCAGATGACAGTGGAGTGTCCAGTCAGTCAATGTGATGCTGTTGTTCAAGCTTGTGTTGAACTACATTGGAGTAGTGAAGCAGTTTAAGGATAGAGTGCAGAGTGGCTTCCTAATGAAGGGCTTCTGCTGAAACATGAGTCTCCTGCTCCGCAGATGCTGATCTTCTGTGTTTCTCCAGTACCAACTTTTCAACTCTGAGGATAGAGTGAGGTCAGATTGTAAAATTGAACTGACAGTGGCAGGAGGATCTCTCTCAGTACTGACCCTCCAACAGTCAGCATTCCTTCAATAGTGCTCTGAAAATGCAGCACTCACTTAACACTCATAATGCAACTGTGGTGTATACCCTCTCTACTGACTCTGATAGTGCAGTGCTCCCCCACTACTGACCCCCCAACAGTGTAGCATTCCCTCAGCACTGACCCTCCGACAGTGCAACCACTCGCACAATACCGACCCTCCGACAGTGCAGCACTCCCTCAGCATTGACCCTCCCATAATACAACACTCCCTCAGTACTGACCCTCTGACAGTGCAGCACTCCCTCAGTACTGACCATCCGACAGTGCAGCACTCCTTCAGCATTGACCCTCCCATAATACAACACTCCCTCAGTACTGACCCTCTGACAGTGCAGCACTCCCTCAGTACTGGCCATCCGACAGTGCAGCACTCCCTCAGCATTGACCCTCCCATAATACAACACTCCCTCAGTACTGACCCTCTGACAGTGCAGCACTCGCACAGTACCGACCCTCCGACAATGCAGCACGCCCTCAGTACTGACCATCCGACAGTGCAGCACTCCCTCAGCACTGACCCCCCAACAGTGTAGCGTTCCCTCAGCACTGACCCTCCGACAGTGCAACACTCGCACAATACCGACCCCCCGACAATGCAGCACTCCCTCAGTACTGATCCACTTCAGATAGCACAGTGAACCCTCAGTGTTGACATTGAGAGTTTTCAGCTCTATTATTTATTAGAAACTGTACCATGGCTGAAAATTTGAAGCTGGAAGAGACCATCTTGCAGGTTCTCCATAATAGGAGCTTATGCTTTAGAAGCAATCTTCAAATAAAATATTGTGAATTGGTGACTGATAATTTGAAGCCTTTCTGCAACTTGTTGACTCTTCTGCATTTCTCTCTTTCCTCTAGGATCTAGTCAACCACATGAATACCCAGAGCGAGAGCTGTGCTTGGAAGAGTACAATGCTCCTAAAGATGCAACATTAGGTATGCCAATGTGGCAGGCTGTACCTCAGTTACTGGCACTATGCTTAGGTTGTGTCAAAAATCGGAATGGGAAACCATATATCCAGAGGGAAACAGCCAACATTGCTGGTACAGTAGACTGGGTAGAGGTGAATATTGCTAGATTTGCAGTATTATGATTATAGGAAGTAACAAATTTTAACAGCCTTCCCTCATAAACTTTTCTCAACATAAACTCTGCCACCATTAACATGACTCACACCAGGTCATTTATCACTGTCTCCCCACTTAGAGGATTAGTAAATAAAATTACAGCATGTGAGATTGAGGGCAATATACCAATCTGGGTTGAGAATTCGTTATCAGACATCAGCATCATCATCATCATCATCACCAGCAGTCCCTGTCAGACGAGGATGACTCTCTTCCACACTCAGGGTGAGTCTGTAGGTGGCTGTACAGTTCAATGTGGCTACCACAGGCTCTGTTACACTTGGGGCAGGTGGTGGTCACAAGCAAAGGTGAATGGGATGTTGGTGTGACAGTGTGCTTCATTTATATCTGACAGCAAGTGTCGAGGTGCTTGACGCTTTCCGAAATACAACTCTGCCACTTTGGACCATCTTGGGCCAGTCATTCCCAGGTGTCTGTGGAAATGCCACACTTCATCAGTGAGGTCTTGAGGATATCACTGAAGCACTTCCTCTGTCCACCTGGGGCTTACATGCTGTTTTGAAGCTGGGAGTAGAACACCTGTTTGGGAGTCTCCTGTCAGTCACGCAGATGACATTCCCAGCCCATCATAACCGATCAAGGGTGGTCAAGTACCTTGAAACTGGTGATGTTGGCCTAGTCAAGGATGCTAGTGTTGGAGTGTCTACAAACCCTACAGAACGGAAACAGAATCTTCAGTCCAAACTGGTGCATGCCGACCAAAACATTCACCCCATTTCCCTGCATTTGGCCCATATCCGTTTATACCTTTCCTATCCAATGCACTTGCCTCAACCCCTTCTGCTAGCAGCTCATTCCATATGCATACCATCCTGTCTGTAACAAAGTTGCCCCTCAGGTTCCCTTTTATTTTTTTCCCATCTAACCTTAAACTGATGCCCTGTAGTCCTCGATTCCCCAACCCTGGAAAACAGACTGCGTGCATTTACCATGTCCATGCCTCTCATGATCTTATACACTTCTATAAGATCCCCCCTCCCTTAGACTCCTACGCTCCCAAGAAAAGAAATCCTGGCTTGTCCAACCTCTCCCTATAACTCAGACCATTGTGTCCAGGCAACATCCATGTAAATTTCTTCTGCACTCTTTCCAGTTTAATAACATCCTTCCTACAGCAAGGTGACCAAGACTGAACACAATGCTCCAAGTGCAGCCTCACCAACGTCCTGTACAACTGCAACATTACTTCCCAATTTCCATACTCAGTGTCCTGACTGATGAAGGCCAAAAGCATTCTTCACTGCCCAATCTACCTGTGGCTCCATTTTCAGAGAACTGTGTACCTGAACTCCAAGGTCTCTCTGTTCCAATACACACCTTAAGGCCCACCTTGATTTGACTCTCCACTCTTATCTATATTAAACTCCATTTGCCATTTCTTGGCCCATTTCCCCAGCTGATCAAGGTCCTGCTGCAATTTCTTCCCAGCGGATTTACAGGACCTTGCGTTGGTGGTACTGTTCCAGTGCCTGGAGGTGTCTGCTGTGGACGGTCCAAAAGAAGAAAGTGAGCACCGCAGATGCGGAAGATGGAGCCGAAAAGTGTGGTGCTGGAAAATCACAGTCAGTCAGGCAGCATCCCTGGAAGAAGAACACCTCATCTTCCACCTTGGGACCCTCCAACCACACAGGATCAATGTGGATTTTACCAGTTTCCTCATTTCCTCACCCCACAACCCCCCCCCTTCCCCCTCCGCCCCCCACCAACCTTATCCCACATCCAACCTTCCATTTTGGCACCACCCTCCTGAACTGTCCTACCTGTCCATCTTCCTCTCCGTACCACCCTCCTCTCTGACCTATCACCTTCACCCCCACCTTCATCTATCTATCACAATCCCAGCTACCTTCCCCCCCATTTATCTCTCAGCCCCACATTCCCGATGAAGAGCTTATGCTCAAAATGTTGATTCCCCTGCTCCTCATATGCTGCCTGACTGGCTGTGCTTTTCCAGCACCACACCTTTCAACTGTAGACAGTCTGTGTCTCATATAGGAGGGCAGGAACCACCACAGCTCCATAAACCATGTTTCCAGCTGTTGAATGACACCACTAAGGCATGTCCTACAGTAGTGTCAACAAACCTAGTTTCAAGTAAAGTCCAGTATGCTGGTTAGATTAGATTCCCCACCGTGTAGAAATAGGCCCTTCAGCCCAACAAGTCCACACCGACCCTCCGAAGAGCAGCACACCCAGACCCATTCCCCTGCACCTAACAATACAGGCGATTTAGCACTGCCAGTTCACCTAACCTGTGGGAGAAAACCGGAGCACCCGGAGGAAACCCACACAGACACTGGGAGGATGTGCAAACTCCATACAGACAGTTGCCTGAGGCGGGAACTGAACCCAGGTCCCTGGTGCTGTGAGGCAGCAGTGCTAACCACTGAGCCACCATGCTGCCCTGTTAAGTGGGTGAAAAATGAAAAGAAGGCTATAACTTTGCTTGTATTGAGTATAATGTTAATGATCAGTGTTAGGAGGGTCTTGTGGTTCAGTGAAATTATCTCTACATCTGGTCAGCAAATGCAGGTTCAAGTCCTATCAGCCCCAGATATATTGTATATCATGCTGAAATAGTTTGATTTAAACAACTATCAGCCCTGTAATAAAACAAAGATGTTGGAGGTCTGAAACACAAAATTATCAGCTCTGTCAGCATCTGTGGGAAGACAGCAGAGTTAAGGTTTAAAGGTCCAGCAACTCTTCATCAGAACTGTTAGCAGCTAGGAAAGAGTGGTGTTTATGCTGAAGACAAAATAGGGGGGGGGGGGTGGGGGGCGGTGTTGGGATTGGTAGAAATGGGAGAAGTGAGCAGATAGGTGGAGATGGAGCTCAGGTAGAGAGTGGTATGAAGAGGGTACGTAAACAAGGAGATTTTGGATAGCAGGCCAGCACAGAAGCAAGCTGAAGAATGGATAATAAGAGCACAGAGTAGGAGAGAATGGCTGAGTTGTACTGGAAGCAACACATATAATATAATAGGCTTATGTGTGGGTAAGAATGGGTGACTGTGCTAAAAGCAACTCGTGTCATAACAGGACCTGTGTGGGATGGGTATAAAGCATGGAAGGATAGAATCAGGGTCGAAAGTTACTTCACTCAATGTTGCATCCCAGAGGTTGCAGGGCCCCCAAGCGGAAAATGAGACTTTGTTCTTTTGAGTTTGTGCTGAAATCTGGAAGTCTTCAGCAGGCTTGCGACAGAAATGTTGCCGTGGGAACACAGCGGTGTGTTGAAGTCCTGACTGCTTCTGAAGATTAAATCAGACAGCAAGCTCTGGCAGGTCTACAAATGAGACAGTTGCTATCTGACATGCCCTTTGCTTATCCACAAGCTATTCTACACTTCTCTCATTTGATGGATTTGTCATTGAAATGTAGGATGTGAGATTATGGTATCTACTCAGTAGATTTCCACTAAATTTTCCAGAAGAGCTCAGGGTTTGACCATTTCAGTTTAAACAACATGAAGAGTCTTAATCGTTGCCAAGCAATCTTGTCTCTCCTGCACGTTCTTCAATCTGATGTGTTTACGGGATACATCTTGCCTTGCCCTGTTTACACTGATCCCAGATTCTCACCATGGAAAGATTAGAAAGTGTGAACAAAAAAACAGAAATTGCTGGAGAAACTTGGTAACTCTGGTCACATCTGTGTTGACAATAGAGTTATTATTTCAAGTCTAGTTCTCTCCACAGATGCTGCCAGATCTGCTGAATTTATCCAGCAGTTTCTGTTTTTGTTTGGTTCAGATCCCCAGCATCCACTTGCTTTGTTTTATTTTAGAAATCAGCAAGTTCTGGTGCAGAAACTCTTTGAAAGTACAAAGGCAGGTATTAAGGTGCTCTTCACTCATTGCCAAATACAAAACTTGATGCATTGCATCAAGACCTAAATTGATTGCATTTAGGATTTTGAGATCCAGAGTGGTTTCACAGTAGCTGCTGAGTTTGTTTTGGACTTAGCTGATGGAGAAATTGATTGGAACGGTCTGAAACTCTGGAAGAAATGATGGGTGAAGAATGTGTCAAACTTTCTTGTACATTCTCAGAACACGGAATGGAATATTGCTGAGAAAATAAGGAAATGTTATTGGTTTGTAAATAATTGTAACTATTTTGTCTAGTGCATACATTTAGCATACTTTTCTAGTGTGTAATCCTAGCTCACAGGAGCATCAGCAGGAAAGCTGTAACTGGAAGTCAGAGTCTGATTCTTGGTGGTCACAAATGATTGACATGAATGTCCCATTCTCCACACCAAGGCCACACTTCCTTTCAGTCAAGACTCCATGCCAGCAGTACAGCTTTGGTTAAGTTAGGCTCAAGTCTACACATCTGTACTTACAGTATTCTGCATTTTGTTTCCATTTAGATTCATTTGTAGAATCAGGCGTCAATGATTGGCAGCAGTATATGGGTCCAAGAGAAGATCCACTTGGAGGACCTGGTATTAATAATTCCAGTACTGTGCATGTGTTGGTGATACCAAATCGGATACAGTGCAAAGTAGGTACTTTCCTCTAATATGTTGTATCCTGAGTCTAATCACTTCACCCTATTGATCATGCCCTCAGCTCTGGAATTTTGCTCCTAAATCTCTCCACCTCTCTTTGCTTCTTAGAATGTTGCTAAAACTGACCTGTCTTTCTGCAGGCCAAAGCCACATGGTTTTTGTTTATGCACCTGTGAGGCACCTTTAGGATATTTCGCTATGCTAGAGATTATGCATTAGCACAATAAATTTTCAAAATGTTATTATAAACAAAGAATCTGTGAAATCTGCCATCCAAATTTTCATTTTTATTTAGAATTTGTTTATTTCTAAATCTTTGATTCAACCCCATCTGATGTATTTTGTCAAACTCCAAACAGCATGGTTCAGAAAAGAAGTCATAACTTACCTTTTGGATTAGTAGCAGTAGTAAGAGTTATAGGACAAGGTCAGGTAGATGGACTAAAAATCCAGATCAGCCATTTTCTAATTGAGTAAAGAGAGAGGCATGAGGGGCTAAAAAGTCTCCTGCTGTTCCCAGAGTCCCAGAGTCCCAGAGGTAAAACAGAAAATCTAAAATGTATGATCCTGTTGTCAAATAGCTAATATCTCCTTTGTTTGTTATAGTTAATTCAAACTATTCACCATGTCAGAATTAATATCAATATCTACAAAATTTAACCTGTGACTTACAGCCTGTTCACCTTCCTTACAACACAGAGCCCAAGTGAGATATACGTGCTGCTGAAAGATGGTGTTTCACTCCAGGAAAGCCCAGAGATTGAATTTCTGTCAAGAACTGAGAAAATGAAGGTTCGACCAACTATTTGGAACAGTCAAACACTTTGTGTAAAAGCTCTCGGTAAGAAACGCATCTCACTCCTACAGTAGTTATTGATTGACTAGGAAGAGATACCCTGAGGATATGATCAATGTTGAAGTAGAATTTTGATTTGATTTATTGTCATTTGTATTTATTACAAATACATGAAAAGTGTTCTTTAGAGCGCTACCTTAAAACACAGAAAATAAACCAAAACACAAAATTATATAGTCAGAAAAGTACAACGATAAAGTTAATCTTATAGTCTCACCTCAATAAGGTTAGGTGATCTTTTAAAGAGCTGCTGCTTCTAGCATAGCCATGGGCCTAGATCCAGGCTCCTTCACTCCAATGCCTTGAGTCTTTGCTGCTAAGCCACCGATACTGCTGAAACCATGTTTCACCACACTGCCAACGTTGGAACAAAGAGTCATCACTCTCTGGCACCATCTCACCTCCACCAACATCATTTCCACTGCTGCCATGAGTTCACACTGAGCTGATATAGCTGCTGCCAATGCCGCAGGGTCCTACTCTAGGGCTAAACTTGTCACTGCCACTGCCCTCAGGCACCTGGGCCTAGCCAAGGACCTGGAATCTAAGTTCAGCCTAGGAGTCTGGACCAGGGAATTAAGCATGTGACCTGCTCTTTGATCATCAGGAGCCCTCAGGCTGGAGTAGAGCCATGTCTGCCTCATCCTGACAATGCTGCAGTCGCCACCTGATACTTTCTCCTTTGTTACTTATTCGCTGCTCCCCAGACCCACATGGCCATCTTCACCTGCCATTCTGTACACTTTTTGTTAGATTTTTTTGAATGATAACAATTTAGTTCTATGACTCAACTTTGAAATGCACACCAAATCACCCTGAGACAGTTTTGATTTTATGGTTAATTATCTTGAATTCTGAGTACAACATTTTAGGAACATTGCCAAGGCTTTGGAGAGGTTGTAGAGGGGCCTTATTAGAAGAGTACCAATAATGAGGGGATTCAGTTAAATGAAGAGACTGAATAATCTGCAGTTGCTCTCCTTCAAGCATAAAGTTCGAGTGGTAGTTCAAGAGAGGTGTTCACTGTTGGGAATAGTTTGCTTTGAGAGGCAGAAACGGGTCTACAAGCAGGAAGATTGGAAACCAGAGATATAGATTGAAGATGAAAGTCTCTGTGGAGAGAGAAGGAAGATTTATTTTAGTCAATGCATTGTGATGATCTGAAATGCAATGCCCAAAATAACTTGACTGTCTGGATGGGAGAAGTTTACAAGATTGTGGGAAAAGTGTAGAGGGTGTGAGAATAATTTGATAAGTCTTTGAAAGAGCCAGTAAAGACATGATGGGTTGAGTAGCCTCCTCTGTGCTGTATTTATGATTTTACTTAGCAAACCTGAATTCACTTGAAAACCTGGAACACAATTAAATGTATTTTATCAGTGAATTGAATATAGGAACAATCTCTTGATTCCACTAATGAAAGCAAAATGGATACAGGCAAATCAGAAATAAAAACGGAAAATGCTGGAAATATTCAGCAGGTCTGAAAGCATCTGTGAAACAGTATTAATGCTTTTAGTCCAATATGACTTGCCTAGAAGATCTGCTGAGTTTCTCCAGCATTTTATATTTTTCACCTGGATTACTCTGTCTATGAAGTTCATTATTTTGCCTGAATATCCAATGCAAACCTTTCAGAGAATGTGAATTATAGAATCATTGAGGTATGCAGTGTAGAAACAGACCCTTCGGTCCAACTCGTCCACGCTGACCAGATATTCTAAATAAATCTAGTCCCATTTGCCAGCATTTAGCATATATCCCTCTAAATGTTTTTTCATAGATCTAACCAGGTGCCTTTTTAAATGTTGTAATTGTATCATCCTCTACCACATCCTTTGGCCGCTCACTCCGTACATGTACCATGCTTTACATGAGGATGTTGCCTCTTTTAAATCTTCCCCCCCCCCGTCCCACCTTAAATCTATATAGCTCCGAGTTTCAGACACCCCACCCTAGTAATAAGACCTTGACTATTTACTCTATTCATGTTCCTCATGATTTTATAATCCTCTATAAGGTCACCCCTCAGCCTCTGACGCTCCAGGGAATATAGCCCCAGTCTATTCAGCCTCTTCCTATAGCACCTGCTTGTAGAACAGTTTCTGCCTCAAAACAAACTATTCCTAACACTGAACACCTCCCTTAAATTACCACAAAACCTCTGTGCTTGAAGGAGAACAATCCCAGATTACTCTGTTTCTCCATTGTCCCTCATTGCTGGTACCCTTCCAGTAAGTCCCCTCTACAACCTCTCCAAAGGCTTGGTAATGTTCCTGCAACCCTGGCAACATCCTTGTTAATCTTTTCTGAACTCTGTCAAGTTTCACAACATCCTTCCAATAGCATGGAGACCAGAACTGCATGCAATTTTCCAATAGTTACCTAACCAATGTCCTGTACAGCTGCAACATGACCTCCCAACTCCTATACTCAGTGCACTGACCAATAAAGGAAAGCATACCAGATATTTTCTTCACTAGGTAAAAACAAGGACTGCAGATGCTGGAAACCAGAGTCTGGATTAGAGCGGTGCTGGAAAAGCACAGCAGTTCAGGCAGCGTCCGAGGAGCAGGAAAATCGATGTTTTGGGCCAAAGCCCTTCATCGGGAATAGAGGCAGGATGCCTGCAGAGTGGAGAGACAAATGAGAGGAGGAGAGAAAGTAGCATCAAGTACAATAGGTGAATAGGGGTGGGGATGGAGGTGATAGGCGAGAGAGGAGGATGGAGTGGATAGGTAGAAAGGAAGATAGGCAGGTAGGACAGGTCATGAGGGCGGTGCTGAGCTGGAAGGTTGGAGCTGGGGTGAGGTGGGGGAAGGGAAATGAGGAAACTGGTAAAATCCAAATTGATTCCATGGGGTTGAAGTGTTCCGAGGCGGAAGATGAGGCGTTCTTCCTCCAGGCGTCGGGTGGTGAGGGAACGGCGGTGAAGGAGGCCCAGGATCTCCATGTTCTCAGCAGAGTGGGAGGGGGAGTTGAAATGTTGGGCAACGGGGCGGTGTGGTTGATTGGTGCGGGTGTCCTGGAGATGTTCCCTAAAGCGCTCTGCTGGGAGGCGCCCAGTCTCCCCAATGTAGAGGAGACCGCATCGGGAGCAACAGATACAATAAATGATATTGATGGATGTGCAGGTAAAACCTTGATGGATATGGAAGGCTCCTTTGGGGCCTTGGATGGAGGTGAGGAAGGAGGGGTAGGTTGCAATTCCTGCGGTGGCAGGGGAAGGGGCCAGGAAGGGAGGGTGGGTTGTTGAGGGTTGTGGACCTGACCAAGTAGTCACGGAGGAAACGGTCTTTGCGGAAAGTGGATAGGGGTGGGAAGGGAAATATATCCCTGGTGGTGGGGTCTGTTTGGAGATGGCGGAAATGTCGTTGGATGATGTGGTTCAACTTTTAGATCTGGTCTACCCTTTTCCATCACTATTTTTAAAGTAATAGAATTTTGGCCACTGGCCCCAAAGTGCTCCCCCTCTGACACCTTAGTCACCTGTCCTGCCTTATTTTCCGAGAGTAGGTCAAGTTTTGCACCTTCTCTAGTAGGTACATTGACATACTGAATCAAAAATGTTCTTGTACAGGCATTACAAATTCCTCTTCGTCCAAGCTCTAACACTGTGGCAGTTCCAGTCTATGTTTGAAAAGTTAAAATCCCTCACCATCACGACCCTATTATTCTTACAGATAACTGAGATCTCTTTGTAAATTTGTTCCTCAGTTTCCTGCTGGGGGATCTGTAGTACAATCCAATAAGGTGATCATCCTTTTTCTTTTTCTCAGTTTCATCCAACTAACTTCCCTGGATGTATTCCCAGGATTAACCTCCCTCGGTACAGATGTAATGTTACCCCTAACTCAAACGCCACTCCCCCTTCTTTCTTACCAAACCCACCCCTGACCCTTTCTATCCTTCCTATAACATCTATACCCTGGAACATTTAGCTGCCAGTCCTGTTCAACTCCGAGCCACATCTCTATAATAGCTATGATATCCCAGTCCCATGTTCCCAACCTTGCCCTGAGTTCATCTGCCATACCCTGTTGGGCATCTTGCACTGAAATAAATGTCATTTAATCTATTAGTCATACCTCGTTCTCTACTTTTTGTTCCTGCCTGCCCTATCTATTTGACTTGTCCTTTCCTAACTATACCAGTCTTAGACTGATTTCTTTTCTTGGTGTGTTCCCCCTTCTTTTCTCTCCTCAGAATGTCATCCTTTTCTCTTCCTGTGTTGTTAGTTCCAATGTGTACAACAACCTTGCGTTCCCCTTTGAGATTATTCTGCACCCTCTGAGATATCCTTCACCTTTGTTCCAGGGAGGCAACATTTCATTCTGATGTCCCACTATCAGCTGCAGAACATCTGTCTGTGACTCTGATTGCAATCGATTGTTTGGAACCTGGTGTACCCCACGTTACATTAGAGCTCGCCCTGCTACCAGAAACCTGGCTATCCGTGCTACGTTCCCCTGAGAATATTTGTTTGAGATAGAGAGAGTGCAGAAGTTTCCTGTGGCAGTCTGCCTCCCTCTCCTACCTTTCCTGAAGGTAACCCATCTACCTGACTGTATCTTCAGTTTATCTCCCTCCCTGCAACTACCATCCATCACACCCCCTAACTCCTGCTAGTCCAAACAATCCCTGTTTAGATTACTTACAGTGTGGAAACAGGCCCTCCAGCCCAACAAGTCCACACCGACCCACAACCCACCCATACCCCTACACCTAACACTACGGGCTATTTAGCATGGCCAATTCATTGTGGGAGGAAACCGGAGCACCCGGAGGAAACCCACTGGGAGAATGTGCAAACTCCACATAGTCAGCCGCCTGAGTTGGGAATTGAACCCGGGTCTCTGACGCTATGAAGCAGCAGTGCTAACCACTGTGCCACCGTGCCGCCCACTGTGTACTGATAGGATTCGCCAACAAACATACTGCCTGCAAACATAATCATCAGTAACATGGAAACTCTCCCTAATTGCCCACATCCAACAGGAAGAGCGCATCATTCTGCTAAAAGCCTTTTTACACCTTAACAATGTACAGTGCCAGAAAATAGCTCTGTCTTACTGCTCTAAAAACATGGCTCCAGGTTCGCTTAGTAGCTATTGTTTATATTTTCAAACTTTAATCAAGAGACAAATCTCAATAAAAACTTATAATCAAAAAAGAACTCACTCTATTCACTATTGTAGATTTACAAAAAAAAGTAAAGTTATACTTTAAAAAAAGTTGCTTAACTGCTCTGAACCACCTCATACAGGTTTTGCCAAGGTCAGCTATGAATCTCGCAGTTTGCTTATTTTTCTGAAACAAACTCCAATGTCCAGAGATACTTGAAACTGGACAGCAAAGGCGGCAGCTGTGCATGTTATTGCTAGGTATGAATCACATCGCATGTGGTCAACACCTTTTGTCTTCCTTTTTTTAAAGTGCCATTGTTTTGATCTTTTTTTCCCCAAATTTCCAAAACAATGCAACCGTGTATAATGCAGTAATTACTACTCCTAGAATTTGAGGAAATCAGGTCCAACACTAACAATATGTCAACAAAGGAGCAGCTCTTGCAGCCACAATTTTTTCCCTTCCTCTACCTTGGATTACCCAGATTCCAATTATGAGCAGTGAAATTAGCTTTGGCACAACTGTTTATTGAGAGGATATTGCCAGCTGCTATATCGGAAGAAATTCATGCTTTCAGCCAGAAAGTGCCATGGGATCTATAGGAGACAGCTTTTTACCTAAGCATTACAAAGTCATATTTCCTCAGTATTGTAATGGAGTGTCAACCCAAACTGGCCTATAGACAGCACCTTCTGAATCAGAATGTCACTAGGTGCTCTAAGCTGATGCAAAAAAAAAACAGTTTTTGAGATGTTAAGATATTAAGTATATGACAGAATTTTCTGTCAAAATAACAGTCAAGCTCAAAGAGCTTGCTATAATTCACGCACAAATATCAAAGAGCACCTATGAGCACCTACCCTGTGGGAGCATGGTCAATTCAGGAAATCCAAGCATTGCTGTCTAATTTGCCCTACCCTGCCAGTAGCTTTGTAAAAACACCATCTCACTGTTTAGTTCACCTTTGAACGATGTTGAATGGCGTAGCATTGCTGTACTTGTGATGTAGGAATGAAGTAAAGTCAACAGGGAAAATTAATTCTACAAACCAGATGAAATACCTTGTTAATGATAGGTGTTGCTTATTTTTGATTTGGTTTATTATGGTCATAAGTCAGATTCATTATTGTCAGTGAAAAGCAGATTATACCATACAAAATGCACAAGGGTAATAGAACAATGTGAAGAATGTAATATTACAGCTGCAGAGAGGTGCAAAAAGAGCTAGCTCAACATGAAATTTAAACTTTGAGAGGTCCATTCAGAAGCCTAATAAGAGAGGGGAAGAACCTCTTCTTGAATAGGTATATTTATGCTTTTGTATCTTCAGCCTAATAGAAAAGGGTGAAAGAGAGTATAACCGAGGTGGGAAAGGGCTTGGCTGCTCTCCCGAGACAGCGAGAAGTGTAGATGGAGTCAATGGATGGAAGGTTGGCTTGCAAGATGGACTGTACTGTGTTCACAACTTTCTGTAGTTTCTTATGATCCTGACCAGAGCAGTTGTCATACCAAGCTGTGATGCATCTGGATAGAATACTTTCTACAGTGCATCTATAAAAATTGGTAAGAGTCTTTAGAGATATGCTGAATTTCCTTAGCCTCCTGAGGAAGTAGAGGTGTTGTTGTGTTCTCTCGTTCATCACATCAATGTGGTCTTCCAGTTGGAACAAACCTGATATTTATATAGCAAAAAAAAAGGGAGAATTAGAAGTATGGAACCTCATTCCTCCTGATTTTGTCTGTTGTTGAATTTAAATTCACAAATAGATATGAGGTGACTGAAAACCTGAACAAAGGTGCAGGTGTGACAGCAACGTTTTACTGGGAAAGGTAGAGAAGCAGTGAAATTGAGGGAAGGAATTCCAGAGCTTGGGATGTAGGAGACTGAAGGCATGGTTGCCCATTGAGGAACAGTTAAGATTGGAGATGCATGTGAGGTCAGAATTGGAGAAGTGATATTTAAAATCAGTCAGAAGTGTAAAATTAGGGAACATGCAGCTTATTGTAGATTTTGGTTTTTATTAACCATCTTTGGGAGACAGTCGTGCCTGCATTTGACCCATTCATTTGAATTGGGTTAAGCAGTTATACTTTGAAGGTTCAGCAAAAGTAGTCTTTTGCTGTTAGAAAAGCTGACTTCCTGCAATCATTTCTGAATGTCTAGTTTTGTTATGACAGGAATGTTGCTACAAATCTTAAATACAACTTTCAGATTGGCTATTCTGGTAAACTTAACTCACGTAAAGGTTTTTTTCCAGGGATATATTACAACATTAAGTGAGGAATTACTGTATTTAATTAAAACATAGTACCTGCAGAATGGCATTGTCCCTCCTGTTAGATTATCCTGAAAAATGATTTTTTTAAATTCAAAGATGTGACTTCAACTCTATTTAAAAGTTTAATTCAGTCTGCATTGACAATTGATACTGTCCGCTCTAGTTGGCAACCAATCTTCTTTTGCTATTACGTTTGCAGAAGATTGATGCTGGAGCTAGTAAATGTGTAGATTTATTGCTAATTGTTAAGATATATTAGCTAGAAAAACATCTTAAAAGGCAAACCAGGTTAAAACGTAACGCCGCATATTGAGAAAAGGAACATTTCTCCGATTTAATCCATTCCACATTGCTCTACAGAAAATTAAGTCTTGTTTTTAACTTTTTGAAGTCAACATTTTTAATTTAGGAAACATGCAAGTAATTTCTGCACAGCAAAAATCCAAAAGCAACAATATGATAATGGTCAAATAATCTGTTTTATGTAATGTTAACGAGGAATTAAATTTTAACCCAATTCAAATAAATTAATCAAACACATGGGGAGGCTTCCCCTGTTCTTCCTAGAAATTCTGGTCATGTGACCCACATCCATCTGGGAGGGCAGATATAATGTTGGGTTTAATCACATTTGAAAGATGGTACCTCCCAGGTTGCAGCAGTCAGTCAGTACTGACCTTCCAAAAGTACTGTGCTCCCTCAGTACTGACCGTCCAAAGTGCGGCACTCACTCTCAGAGTGTGGCACTCCCTCAGTTTTGACCCTCTGACAATGTGACTCTCCCCCAGTACTGATCCTCTGATAGTATGGTGCTCCCCCCAGTAGTAATCTTCTGACAGTGTGGCACTCTCTCTGCTCTGATCCACTGACAGTGCAGCATTAACCCTACTGTGAATCCTCTTGCAAGGATGCCTGCCTTGAAGAAGTTTTCCTCCTCTCTCTACAAGAATCTCAGGGAGTCCCTCTCCCACTGCAGCTCCCAGGTCATTTACTCCATGCTACTTTCTCCCCACCCCCACCCTCCTCTCACTTATCTCTCCACGCTTCAGGCTCTCTGCCTTTATTCCTGATGAAGGGCTTTTGCCCGAAACGTTAATTTTATTACTCCTCAGATGCTGCTTGAACTGCTGTGCTCTTCCAGCACCACTAATCCAGAAGCATTCCCTCAGCACTGACCCAAAAACATTGCAGTACTCCCTCAGTACTGACCTTCTGACACTTACACTTACTTCTGTACTGTCTCTGAAACAGTGCAGCACTCTCTCAGTACAGACCCTATGACAATGCGGTGGACACTGTTTCAAAATTCAGAATCTGCAGTATTTTGCTTTTATTAATATTTTGTCTTCATACTTTACGGTTAAACTCACACTAGAGTCAAAGAACAGGGTATATAACTAAGAAATGAGTGCAAAGTCTAGGCTAACAGAAGCACTGAAAGAGTGCTGCACTTTTGGAGGGTCAGTACCAAGGGAGTACTGCAATGTCAACCAACCAGTAGTGAGAGAATTCTATACTGGGTTGGAGGGGTCTCACTGAGGAATGCTGCAATGTAATGAGCACAGTACTGAGTCAGTGTCTAATTGTCAGAAGGTCAGTATTGAGGGAGTGCCGCATTGTTGGAGCTTCAGTACTGAGGGAGTGCTGCACTGTCGGAGGGTGAGCACTTAGGGAGTGCTGCACTGTCGGAGCTTCAGTACTGAGGAGTGACTCATTCTCAGAGTTTCAGTGCTGGTGGATTATGGCACTGGAGAAGAGTCAGTACTGAGGGAGTGCAATAATGTTGGAAAGTCAGAATGGAAGTAATACTGTAGTTGGTGGGTTAATACTGAGGGAGCACTGCCCTGTTAGACAGTTAGTACTGAGGGAACGCTGCACTGTTGAAGATTCAAGATGCTGCTGTAGTATTCAAGATGCTGCCTTTTCAGTGCGAGAACCTTCAACCCTTGCACATTGATAGAAAATAATCCACGGCGATATTTGAAGACAAGCAAGGGAGTTCATTAACAAAAACAATTGCTGAAGAAACTTAGCAGATCTGGAAGCATCTGCAAAGAAAAAGCAAAATTAATGTTTTGAGTCCATTGGCCCGAAACATTGACTCTGCTTTGTCTCCACAGATGCTGTTAGACCTGCTGAGTTTCTCCAGTAAATCCTGTTTTTATTTCAATATCCGCAATTCTTTGCTTCTTTGGTGGAGGACTCTGTGCTGTGTTCTGGCTAGTATTTATTCTCAACCAAAATCATTTAAGCACATTAACTGGTCATCATCACACTCCTGTTTGTATCTATAATCCCTAGAATTTAGACTCCGCATCCAGGGAATTCATCCATCCTGCACCATTGTTATGGAAAGAACGTGATTGATAAAACAACGAAAGATAATTGGGCCCGATATACTACCCAGCTGAACTCCTGCAGTTATATCTTGGAGCTAAGATTATTGACCCACAAAAACCATAACTGTATTCCTTTATGCCAGATAGACTCCAGTTGAGAATTTCCTCCAATTCTTAGATTTGGTTGTGTTTCTTGAGGCCACATTTGGTCAAATGTGGCCCAGATGCCAAGGGCCATCACATTTACCTCCCCTCTGGAATTCAGCTCATTTGTCCTTGTTTGGACCAAGGCTGTAATGAGGTCAGGAGTTGGGTGAGTCTAGAGGAAATCATAGTTGGCGTTATTGATTAGGTCATTGCAAGTTCTGCTTGATGGCCCTGTCAATTATGCCTTCCATCATTTTGTTTATGATTTAGAGTAGACTGATGGGATAGTAATTGGCTGGATTAGATTTGCCTTGCTTTTTATAGACAATTTACACAGAGAAGGAAAAGCAGCAGCCTAACATGCTGGTGTGCTTGACAGTGGACCTAATAAGGAAAGATAGATGCTTCAGAAACAAAAGATCATTCATTCCGAGATCCTGAAAAGTAATTCTCACATTGAGCATTCATTTTAAACCACAACATAGGCTCAAGTGAGCAGCTACTTTCCAAATGAACCATTCTGTAAGGTAGACTGCCCACTTTCCAAACATTACATTACAGCTTTCCTGGGCACTTCAGAACTGTCCTTTGGAAAACTGTAAGTTTCAGAGTGTTGTTTCTGAGATGTTGTATACCCATTGTAAATCTGACTCCAACTTTCCATTCTAAAGTGCCAAAGTTGTTTCACCAGCTTGTGATGAGTTCTGTAATGGAAACTTGGATTGTAACTGATGCAATGCAAAGACTCAATTACCAGAGTGAGTGATTTGTGGGAAAATACAGTTCAGAGCTGCTCAAGTTTGCAAAGTGTCACTCCTTATGAAAAGCCACTTCAGTGTTAGGTTAACTATTGAAACTTGCACATATTTCCACAGCGTTGGAGACAAATACCTGGATGGGTCAGCTAAGTAGTCAAGGGAAGACAGAAATAGGAGGATGCTATTCAGCCCCTAAAGCATGTTTTGTTATTTAATTAGATCATGCATGATCTGCATCTTAATTCCACTCATTCACCCTAGTTCCAAAAGCTTTAAGATGCTTGCCAAACAATGACCTATCAATTTCAAATTTCAAAATTTCAGCTGATCCCCCCCTCAGCATTTTTGATGAAGTGAGTTCTATATTTTCACTCCCTTTTAATGATGTATTGTTTCCTGATATCACTCTAGAACAGATTATCTCTATCTCTAACTAAATTTTTTAAAAAAAAACTTGCTTCCCTGGCCACTGGCAATGTCCAATGAAATTTGTTTTGAAGTTTGGTCACTGTTGTAATATGGGAAACGCTGCTGAAAACCTTCAGTGAGTAGGGTCCCCCAAACTGCAACGTGATAAGATCAGATATCTGTTTGTAGTGATTTTGGTTGAATGATAACTATTGAGTAGGACTCTTTAGAGAAATCTCTTTCCTCTTCGAAATAATATCATTGGATCATTTACACCCATCAGAGAGGGCAAGCAGGACCTTCCCTCAAAAATATAACACTTCTGACAGTGCAATTTGGATTGTGCGCTGGAACTTGAACCCAGACACTCCTGAGTTAGAGGGTTTTCTAAAGAGACATGGTTGCCACTGTTTAAAGGTTAGTCCTGTAAAGAACAATAAAAAAATAAATCTTATAACAAAAATATTTTGTGGCATTTCCAGTTGTAGACTGGTTAGGGTCACCACTGGAATATTGTGTTCATTTCTGGGCACACCACTTTAGGAAGAAAGTCAACACCTTGGAGAAGGTGCTGCACTGTTAGAGATGCTGTATTTAAAATTAGATATTGATATACTCTCCCTTCTGCCCTGTCAGGTG
The DNA here is from genome assembly GCF_020745735.1 of Hemiscyllium ocellatum. Lineage (NCBI taxonomy): Eukaryota > Metazoa > Chordata > Chondrichthyes > Orectolobiformes > Hemiscylliidae > Hemiscyllium > Hemiscyllium ocellatum. The sequence goes on from NC_083436.1 coordinate 45,555,266, forward strand.
CAGATACAATAAAACAAATTGTAGGGCATTATTTGAAAGATGGTCTAATCAGTACCAATCGTTGTTTATGGGAGCTTGCCGTGTGCAGATCAGCTGCCTTATTTCTAACAGTAGGGTTAACACTTCAGAAGTACTTCATGGGCTGAAAGCATTTTGGGATGTCCTGTGACTGTGGGAAGTGCTTTAGAAGTTCAGTTCTCTCTGTTTACAGCAGTTCCTGTTTTACAGATCTCCCTGCTGGCCCAGTGACAATGAACCTTTATTGTGGAGGTGTAAGGATAGCCCAGGCTGAAGTTTTGTACTACACTCCAATGGAAGAAATTGAACGATTGCTAATAAGAACAGCTGATCCAATGGAATTCATCTGTCAGGTATGAAAAATACTGCCAATCAAAAGATGTTCCAAGAGGAAAATTATACATATGTTTTTAAGTTGGTCCAATCTGAGGAAATTGGAACATTTTCCTCAGATTGGACCAATTTATGAACATATGAATTAAAAGCATGGGTAGGCCACTCAGCCCCTTGATCCTGCTTGGAGTCAGATTGCGGCTGTTCCTTCTGATTACTCACATTATGGGCAGCATGGTGGCACAGTGGTTAGCACTGCTGCCTCACAGCGCCAGAGACCTTGGTTCAATTCCCGCCTCAGGCAACTGTGTGTGGAGTTTGCACATTCTCCCAGTGTCTGCGTGGGTTTCCTTCAGGTGCTCCGGTTTCCTCCCACAGTCCAAAATATGTGCAGGTTAGGTGAACTGGTTATGCTCTCCGGCAGGTCAGTGGACTTGTTGGGCCAAAGGGCCTGTCTCCACACTGTAAGTAATCTAATCTAATCATTCCCCCAATGCTCAATAACTTTTCAGCTTGCTTCCTTTAAAATATCCAAGGATTCTGCTTCCATTGTCATATGAGGAAGAGTGTTCCAAAGACACTCAACCACCTGAGGAAAAAAATACTCCACACCTGTCTTAACTTGGCCACTTATTTTTAAACAGTGACTTCTAGTTCTAGAATCTTTCATGATACCATCTCTCCACATCCTACATATTTCAATCAAGTCATTTCTTACTCTCTAAACTCCATTAGATACAAGCCCAGCCTGTTCAACCTTTCTTTATAAGAACATGCACCTGGTCTAGCTAGGAGTCTAATAAATATTCCCTGAACTGTATCCAATGCATTTTCATTCTTCATCAAATAAAGAAACCAATTTTGTACAGTATACTCCAGATGTGGTCTAACCAAAATTGGCTCAATATAGTGAAAAACTTTCTCACTAGAAGAAACACCAAATGTAAATAAATTTCTGGGAACAGATGCAAATTTCCAACTAGACACCACATTTCAAATCCCTGGAGGAGATGCAGAGAAAATTTGTTAAAATTGGGTAAAGGGATTTTATTTACATAGCGAGACTGAAGAAACTAGGATTGCTGTCACAGTCACACTGCACAGAAACGGACACTTCCGTCCATCCAGTCCATGCCAAACATAATCCCAAACTAAACTAGTCCCACCTGACAGCTCCTGGCACATATCCATCCAAAACTTTCCTATTCGTGTACTTTCAATTGTCTTTTAAACGTTGTAATTGTACCCATATGCACCACTTCCTCAGGAAGTTCATTCCATTCATGAACCACCCTGTGTAAAAAAAATGTTTGCCCCCATGTCTCTTTTAAATCTCTCTCCTGTCACCTTAAAAATGTACCCCTTTGTCTTGAAATCCTCCAAACAATATCCTTCCTATAACTGGTCGACCAGACTGGACACAGTGTTCCAGAAGAGGTCTCACCAATGTCTTGTCTAACCTCAATGTGACTTACCAACTCCTATACTCAAAGGACTGAACAATGAAAGCAAGCATGCCAAATGCCATTTTAACCACCCTGTCTAAAAGTGAGGCAAACATCAAAGAATTATGTACCTGAACCCCTAGGTCTCACAGTTCTGCAACACTAGCCAAAGCCCTACCATTATTTTTTATAAGCCCTACCTTTGTTTGTTGTGCCAAAATGCAATACCTTGCATTTATCCAGATTGAACTCTATCTGCCATTTTTCAGCCCTTTGATCATTTGATCAAGATTTCTTTGTAATCTTCAATATGCCTTTGGTATTCATGTCCAAATCATTTATATAAATGACAAACAAAAGAGGACCTAGAACTGATCCTTGTAGAGCACCACTGGTCACAGGCCTCCAGTCTGAAAAACAACCCCCACCACCACTCTCTACCTCCTGCTATCAAGCCAATTATGTATCCAGTTTGCAAGCTCAACCTGAATCCCATGTGACCTAACTTAACTTATTAGTTTGCTGTGCAGAACTTTGTCAAAGGGTTTACTAAAGTCCAAGTAAACAGTGTCTACTGCTTTGCCTTGTCAATCTTTTGGTAACTTCCTCAAGTTGATAAGATGTGATTTTCCCTATAGAAAGTTCAGTAACGAGTTCTAAGAATAGAAACAGGAATTGCGGGCTTGCTTCAACATTCCAAATGATCACGGCTAATCGTTCATATATCCTGCCTGGTCCCCATGTTCTTGATTCATTTCAAGTCCAAAAATCTAACTGTCTCAGAATAGAATAATTTCAAAAAATTAGTATCCACAGATATTTAGATTAGAGACTTCCAAAAATTCACCACTTCTGAGTGAATAAATTTCTCCTCACCTCAGCTCTATATAGCCAACTCCTTATTCTGAGACTATAGCCAGGATTGTTGATTCTTCAGCCAGAGTGGAAATCCCTCTCAGCATTGACCCTCTCAAACCCTCTGAGACTTTTATATATTTCATTGAGATTGCCTCTGATTCTTTCAAACTCAAGAAAATCCAAATCCATTCCATTCAATCTCTCTGAATTGAACAGTATCTTTACTCCAGCTATCAGTCTGATGAGCAGTTGTAGCACCTCTCAAAATCAGTACAAAGGGGTATGATTTAGTTGCCATTACAGAAACATGATTGCAGGATGGTGATGACTGCAAATTTAAATATCCAAGGGTAACAGGTAATTAGGAAGGATAGGCAGGAATGTAAGGGAGGTGGGGTCGCACTCTTAATTAAGGATGAGAATCCTTAATTAGAATCAAGCAGCAAAATGTTGAATCTATTTGGGTAGAGATCAGGAATAGTAAGGGGTAGAAGTCACTGTGGGAGTAGTCTATAGGCCATCCCATAATAATGCTCAAGTGGCACAGGCAATCAATCAAGAAATATCTGACATATGTAAGAATGGGACGGCAGTAGTCATGAGGGACCTTAACATGCATGTTAATTGGCCGAATCAAGTCGGTAGGGGCAATCTTGAAGTGGAGTTCATAGAACACATCTGTAATAACTTTCTTGAACAGCTTGTTACCGAAGCTACAAGGAAGCATGCAATCTTAGATCTGGTCCTGTGTAATAAGACAGCTAAAATTAATGATCTCCTAGCTAAGGATCCTCTTGGAAAGAGTGATCATAGTATGATTGAATTTCGGATACAAATGGAGGGTGAAATGCTATCATCTAAAACCAGGGTGTTGAGATAAATAAGGGGGACTATAATGGGATGAGGAAGGAGTTGGCTAGATTAGACTGGGAACAGAAGTTATATTGTTGAACAGTTGAGGAACAGTGGTGGACTTTCAAAGAGATTTTTCACAGTGCTCAAGTAAAGTATATTCCAGTCAAAAACAAGGATAGCAAAGGTAGGAAGAGCCAGCCTTGGATAACCAAGGAAATAAAGGAAGGCATCTAGTTAAAAACTCAGGCTAACAAGGTAGCCAAGAGTAGTGGGAAACAGGAAAATTAATAAAACTTTAAAAAGCAGCAAAGAACCACGAAGCAAGCAATAAAGAAAGAAATGATAGATTATAAATGCAAACTAGCACAGAATATAAAAACAGGTAGGAAAAGCTTTTATAAATATATAAAATGGAAAAGGGTGGCTAAAGTAGGGGTAGGTCCCTTGCAGGGTAAGAAGGGGGAATTAATGTCGGGTAATGCTGAAATGGCTGAGGCCTTGAATAACTACTTTGTGTCAGTGGAAGATATGTCTAACATGCCAAAGAATGATATTTAGGATATGATGGGGGATTCAGTTGTTATCACTAAAGGGGTGGTGTTGAGGAAACGTGAGGGTCTAAGGGTAGATAAGTCCCCTGGTCCTAATGGAATGCATCCCAGGGTGCTGAAAGAAATGGTGGAAGTTGTAGTAGATGCGTTAGTGGTAATTTGCCAAAATACACTGGACTCCAGACAGGTCCCAGCGGACTGGAAGACAGCAAATGTCATGCCACTGTTTAAATAAGGGTGTAGGCAAAAGGCAGGTAACTATAGGCCAGTTTGCTTAACATCTGTAGTTGGAAAAATGCTGGAGGCTATCACTAAAGAAGCAATAGTGTGACTCCTAGATGGAATGGGTTCCATCAAACAGTTGCAGCATGGATTCAGGAAGGGAAGGTTGTGTTTGATAAACTTCTTGAAGTTCTTTTGAGATTGTGGTAAGTGCTATGGATGGAGGGGAATGGGTGGATGTTGTTTTTTTGGATTTTCAGAAGGTGTTTGATAGGGTGCCACATAATAGACTCCTCCATAAGGTAAAAATACATGGAGTTGTGGGAAATGTAGTAGGATGGATAGAGGACTGGTTAACCAGTAGAAAGCAGAGAATTGGGATAAATGGGTGTTTCTCTGGTTGGAGATCAGTGGTCAGCAGGATGCCGTAGGAGTCCGTGTTGGACCTGCAACTGTTCATGATATATACAAATGACTTGGAAGAGGAGACAAAGTGTAACGTGTCCCAGTTTGCTGATGACACTAAATTGAATAGAAAGGCAAACTGTGCAGAGGATTTGGAGGGTCTGCAGAGAGATTTAGATAGCTTAAGTGACTGGGCAAAGGTCTGGCGGATGGAGTATAATGTTGATAAATGTGAGGTTATCCACTTTGGAAATAAAAATAGTAGGTCAGGGTATTATTTAAATATTGAAGCATGCTGTTGTACAGAGGGACTTAGAAATGCTTGCACATGAATTGCTAAAAGTTGATTTGCAGATGCAACAGGTAATCAGGAAGGCAAATAGAAGGCAAACAGAAGGCTTCCATTGCTAGAGGGATTGAATTTAGGAGCAAGGAGGTTGGACAAGGTGTTGGTGAGGCCACACCTGGAGTATTGTGCGCAGTTCTGGTCTCCTTACTTGAGGAACAATATACTGGCTTTGGAGGTGGTGAGAGGAGGTTCACCAGGTTGATTCCGGAGATGAGGGACTTACCCTGTGAGCACAGGTTGAGCCACTTGGGACTGTATTCGCTAGAATTTAGAAGAATGAGAGGGGATCTTTATAGAAACCAATGAAATTATGAGAGATGGATAAGATAGAGGCAGGCAAGGTATTTCTGTTGGTGGGTGAGACTAGGACTAAGGGACTAAGAGAATAGATTTAGGACAAAGTTGAGGAGGAACTGATTCTCCCAGAGAGTAGTGAGTCTATGGAATTCTCTGCCTAAGGAAGCAGTACAGGCAGCTTCATTAAATATATTCAAGGCACAGTTGGATGGGTTTTTGCATGGTAGGTGAATTAAGGGTTATGGGGATAACGCAGGTAGGAGGAGTTGAGACAATGGATAGATCAATCATGATTGTAATGAATGGCAAAGAAGGCTTGACGGGCCAAATAGCCTACTCCTGCTTCTATTACTATGAACTTAAGCTAAGGGAAGGTGACTAAAGCAGTATTCTTACTTGGGATGTTCAACTTTGAGTTTTGATTAAGTAACGAGAAGCTGTTTCTATTAGTGGGATCATGGTAACTAGAAGGCACTAATTCAAGTTAATTGACCAAAAATATAGGAAGATGAGAATTGTTTTTTATGCAATGAATTGTTATAATCTGGAATGTTCTGCGTGAAAGGACAGTGGAAGCAGTTTCAATAATAATTTTCAAAGCAGAATAGGATAAATGCTTTAAAAAGAAAAAGAAATGCAAGGCTGTTGATAATGAGTAGGGGGAGTGGATTATTTGTATTGATCTTATATTGAGTTATCCATGGTGTCTTGGCCAATATTTGTGTTTCAATCAGACCTGCAAAAGCATGCTATCTGATTATTACCACATTGCAGTTGTTGAGAGATTGCTGTGTGCAAATTGGCTGCTGTGTTCCCTATGATGGTGACCATTCTTCAAAAACATATTTCAACACAACAACTGAATATCCCAGATGTGGGAAATCTTAAATGAGATCAGCACCTTCATCAGTATGGTCATCAACCTGAAACATGAACTCTGTGTTTCCTGCCATGGTTGCTGCCTAACCTACTATGTGTTTCCCATATTCATTTTCTTCAAAAAAGGATTTCTTTAAAATGTAAAGCACTTGGTGTATCATGAAGTCAAGAAAGGTTTTACAGAAATACAAGTTTTTTTTTGTAAAAACGCAGAACAGACAAAATGCTCCCTTGCATCATAAATTCCATGAACTCAACACAGAAAAATGTACCATCACTGAAAGATAATTTGATACGGAAGTAAAGTTTTAAGGAAGTCTACGCTAATGTAGTTAAATGTAGTACAGAAAGAAACAATGAATCATTTTGTTTGTGGTGTTATTCTGTTTAGGTGGTATTATCTATATGCATATGTGGTGATGGAACAAATATGTAAAGTGAAGGGACCGAGATTACAAATAATTGATTGAATTGTTTTTTCATTGGATACTTTATATTTTACACTCACTATTTCTAGCTCAGCTAAGGTGCAGCATCAGTGTATTTTCAAGCAGAGCTACATTGTTCATAGGACATTGTTCCTGTGTTTGGTTATGTGAGCCTGTTTTATACTGATGCTCACTGTGCTTAGTAATTTAAGCCAAGGTGTGGATTTGAGTCTAGTGGCAAATATGTCCAATGTCTATCACAGTTAGAAATTAAGCTGAGAGATAATTGAATCTACTGTATGTAAATTTCATAGTATTGTATATGAAGGAGTGATTTTATCCCTTCATTCCTCCTTAAGACCAGACAAGACTCGGTTTCTTTGTGCAAACATTTATTCATGCAGATACGGGAGGTGTGCACAACCAAAGTGACACATCGATCAAACTTGATAACAAAAATAATGGTCTTATAGCATTTCTAAAGATAACCTGTTTTGAATCAAAAGGTTTTAGATTTACTCATCGATATTTGTTAACATAGTCTACATTCTAGGTTAGAAGACATGACTATATTATCCAATCATATTCAAACCAGCACATGTGATCCAATCATAATGTATTCACTTCATAAGTACTATTTGTGATTATTACAAAACCGATCCTGTCCTTTTCTTCCTTTAGCACAGAAGGAGCCAGTTGGCCTTTGAAGAAGTTATCTCATTGGTTCCATTCCACCTTGCATAATAGCCTTATATATATTCTTTTCAAATGTTTACACAATTCCCTAACATGACTTATGAACATCCTTTAAGTGAGACCACTATTGTAATGTACATAACATGATCCCCCAAACAGCAATGAAATCGTGACAATTATTTTTTTTCTACAATCTTAATTCAGGGAGAAATATTGGCCCCAAGACGCTGGGAGAAAACACATATATGTTACATACATATACACAATATCTAGAGGACTGGAGTATAAGAGAATAGACTTTATGCTGCAGTTACATACAACCCTGGCTAGAACCCACTTGAAGTAATATAAGCGAATCTGGGCAGTACACCCAAGGAAGGAGATTTCCTCCTAGGTGGGAGTACAACGTGGGTTTACACAATTCCCTAACATGACTTATGAACATCCTTTAAGTGAGACCACTATTGTAATGTACATAACAAGATCTCCCAAACAGCAATGAAATTGTGACAATTATTTTTTTCTACAATCTTAATTCAGGGAGAAATATTGGCCCCAAGACGTTGGGAGAAAACATATATATGTTACATACATATACACAATGTCTAGAGGCCTGGAGTATAAGAGAATAGACTTTATGCTGCAGTTACAGACAACCCTGGCTAGAATCCACTTGAAGTAATATAAGCGAATCTGGGCAGTACACCCAAGGAAGGAGATATCCTCCCAGGAGGGAGTACAACGTGGGTTTACAAGAATGATCCCTGGACTTCAAGGGTTAAGTTATGATGTGAGACTAGACAAATTAGGCCTGTTTCTCTAGAATTTAGAAGGTTAAGGTGTGATCTGATCAAAGTCTTCAACATATTAACTGGAAAAGACAGAGTAGATGAAGAGAAACTATTTCTACTGGTTGAAAATTCTAGAACAAGGGACATAGTCTAAAATTTAGGGCCAAACCATTCAGAATCACGCAGAGTCCTAAAGTCATACAGCACAGAAACAGACCCTTCCATCCAATTCATCCATGTTGACCAAGTTTCCCAAACTAAACTCGTCCCACTTGCCTGCATTTGGCCCATATCCCTCTAAACCTTTCCCATTCAAGTACCTTCCCAAATGTCTTAAGTATTGTAATTGTACCTGCAACTACCACTTCCTCTGGCAGTTTATTTCACATCTGAACCATTCTCTGTGTAAAAAAAGCTACCCCTTAGGTCCATAGACAATAGATACAGGAGTAGGCCATTCGGCCCTTCGAGCCAGCACCACCATTCATTATGATCCACAATCAGTATCCTGTTCCTGCCTTGTTCCCACAACCCTTGATTCCACCATCTTTAAGAGGTCTATTCGTCTCTTTCTTGAAAGTATCCAGAGACTTGGCCTCCACTGCCCTCTGGGGCAGAGCATTCCACACACCCACCACTCTCTGGGTGAAGAAGCGTCTCCTCAGCTCTATTCTAAATGGCCTACCCCTTATTTTTAAACTGTGTCCTCTCGTTCCGGACTCACCCATCAGCGGAAACATGTTTCCTGCCTCCTGAGTATCCAATCCTTTAATAATCTTATATGTCTCAATCAGATCCCCTCTCATCCTTCTAAACTAAGGCCAGATGCTCCAATCTTTCAACATATGATAATCCCACCACTCCAGGATTGACCTCGTGAACCTACAGTGCACTCTCTCAATTGCCAGAATGTCCTTCATCAAATTTGAAGACCAAAACTGCACACAATACTCCAGCTGCTGTCTCACCAGGACCCTGTAAAGCTGCAGAAGAACCTTTTTTGCTTCTATACTCAATTCCTCTTGTTATGAAAGCCAGCATGCCATTAGCTTTCCTCACTGTCTGCTGTACCTGCGTGCTTGCTTTCATTGACTGATGTACAAGAACACCCTTTTATATCTTCCTTTTCTCACCTTAAAAATGTGCCCCCTAGTTTTGAACTGCCCCACCCTAAGGAAAAGACCTTTGCTATTCACCGTTTCTATGTCCCTTACAATTTTATAAACCTCTATAAGGTCACCTCTCAACCTCCTACACTCCAATGAAAAAGTCTCAGCCTATCCAGCCTCTCCCTTTAATTCAAATCCACCAGTCCTGGCAACATACTGGCAAATCTTTTCTGAACCCCATTCAATTTAATAATATTGTTCCTATGGCAGGGCAACCAGACCTGCACTCAGTACTGCAAAAGCGGTCTCACCAACGTCCTGCACAACTTAGGTATAAAGCCCCAACTCTGAAACTCAATGGTCTGAGCAATGAAGGCAAGCTTGCTGTACACTTTCTCCACACAAAGTGTGTCAGATGTTTGGAATTCTCTTCCACAAGAAGCAGTTGATGCTAGATGAGTTATTAGTTTAAATCTCAAGTAGGTAAATTTTTGTTTAGCAGGGGTATTAAGGGATATGGGCCAAAGACAGGTGTATGACCTTATACCACTCATCAGCCATGATTTCATTGAATGGTGAAACAGACTCAAGGGGCTGAATGGCCTACTTCAGTTACTATGCAGGGGAAGCATAGTTCCCTTGATATGCTTCAAAATTGTACCAAAGAATCTTTTCATATCCACCTGAGAGGACAGCAGTTGGGATTTCATGTCTCATCAGAGTATCATACTTTTCAAATTCAAGTTATAAAACTAATTAAAATGGATATGAATCTGTCTTGAAACATTTAGAGAATAAGTAAAAGGTATCACAAAAATGCACGTTTCTTAAAGAAGTAATTCCTGCATTTTATTGAAATCAAAATTCAATTTCTTGGTTTTCTTTGAAACTAATAAAAATGTGAAAACAAAAAAAACTAGGAGAAAGTAGAAAATATTCAGAAAGCATATGGTGTTTTGGCTTTCATTAACAGGGGGATTGAGTTTAAGAGCCATGAGACCTTGTTGCAGCTCTATCAAACTTTGGTTAGACCTTACTTGGAATACTGTGTCCAGTTCTGGTCGCCCTATTATAGGAAAGATGTGGGTGCTTTGGAGAGGGTTCAGAGGAGGTTTACCAGGATGCTGCCTGGAATGGAGGGCTTATCTTATGAAGAGAGGTTGACTGAGCTCGGACTTCTATCATTGGAGAAAAGGAGGAGAGGGGACCTAATTGAGGTGCACAAGATAATGAGAGGCATAGATAGAGTTGATAGCCAGAGACTATTTCCCAGGGCAGAAATTGTTAATACAAGGGGTCATAGTTTTAAGCTGTTTGGTGGAAAGTATAGAGGGGAAGTCAGAGGCAGGGTCTTTACACAGAGAGTTGTGAGACCATGGAATGTGTTGCCAAGAGCAGTTGTGGAAGCAAGGTCATTGGGGATATTTAAGAGACTGCTGGACATGCATATGGTCACAGAAATTTGAGGGTTCGTACATTAGGTTTACCTTACATGAGGATCAATGGTCGGCACAACACTGTGGACTGAAGGGCCTGTTCTGTGCTGTACCGTTCTATGTTCTGTTAGCAGAAAAATTCAGCAGGTTTACTCCAAGAAATCTCTCCCACTGCTGTAAGTTAAAATTATCCCTTCAATATCTTTATAAACATGAAATTCAGTACTAAGTTAGGCAAATTGAATCGGTTCATTTTAAATCCAATAGTAAAATTTTTTATATTTTACTCGATTATCTTGGAGATTAGAGGAAGGAGATTCTGCAACTGTAAAACCTCAAATAGAATATTATCCGTAACACTGACACATACGTTAATATATTTTGGTGACTACAGCTTTCAATATTGGCCAGAAGTGATTTTTTTCATAGATTAAATGATTCATGAACTGATAAAGTTAATTAATACAGCACTGAGATGGCTTCAGTTTGATGTATGGACATCACACTTTATGTGAATGGCTAATTGGACTAATTTATTTGGCTATTAGGACAATTCCCTTAACCTTTCACACACTAGAATCCCGAAGATAGCAAACTGTCGATATCCCTTTTAGCCATGTGTTGACACCCATTTACAGTAATAGATAAACTTGCCAGAAGTAGTTGAAAGATTTCTTGATGATTGTATGAAGTACAGCAGGACTTCTTTGTCAATGAATGTGAACCTTCCTGTCAAGAGGGTTGTGCTTACCACTCTCTTGTTGACAGTTTCCACCTTCCCACATATTCTGATTTGGAGAGTGCATCATCTGTTAGGAAGAGAAATAACTTGCATTTCTAAAGCAAAATATTTTACATCCATTTGGAGTGTAGCTACTGTTGTCATATCATACACATAATGCATAGCATAGAAATAAACCATTCAGCCCAACTAATCTGTGCAAGTGTTTGTGCTGTACACCATAAGCCATAAGATCTTCAGAAATTATGGGCAGCACGGTGACACAGTGGTTAAAACTGTTGCCTCACTGCGCCAGAGACCCGGGTTCAATTCCCGCCTCAGGCGACTGACTGTATGGAGTTTACACATTCTCCCTGTGTCTGTGTGGGTTTCCTCCAGGTGCTCCAGTTTCCTCCCACAGTTCAAAAATGTGCAGGTTAGGTGAATTGGCCATGCTAAATTGCCCGTAGTATTAGGTGAAGTGGTGAAATGTAAGGGAATGGGTCTGGGTTGGTTGCGCTTCGGCAGGTCAGTGAGGACTTGTTGGGCCGAAGGGCTTGTTTACATACTGTAAGTAATCTAAAACATGAACATGCTTTCTTTTTTTGTAAATTTATCTCCTTTTTTCCAATATGTTGCTCATTTTTTGGCTTGGAATATCTTTTAGCATAATGCAAAATCTCATTGGTATAAATTCCAATTCTCTGTGATGTCTCCTTTAGTTTTCAAATCATCAAGTGGAAAAGTTAAAGTCAATCTGACTCAGTAATTCAACATTGCAGACCATAGTTTTAAATCTACCTTTTTTTTTCTTTACAGGAGCTCTCTTAACAGCTCTGAAAATTCACTTAATGTCATCTTTACATTTCTGGTTTCATGTTTAGCCACAGACTAAAGTAAAAGCAAGTTACAGCAAAGGTAGAGGTCACATGACTGAGGTGTGCCAGCCATTGCATTATGCAACAGTTGTATTTCTTCAAACATCCCTTCCCTGATTCTCCTTCTCTATCCATGGAGATCATACTAAAGTCTCTCCCATTATCATCGCTACACTGCACTTTCTGCATTAAAACATGACACACAATGTTACATTTGACTTGATCTGCCTGAGAAGGGAAATGTTTCTTGATTGGGCATGAGTTAAGAATGTTAAGGGGGGAATCCAAGATGGCGGCTACCCAGCAAGTCTGAGTCTATACTGCTCCTCCCAAGACTTGGGCAAAGTGGGTCACCCGCCTCCACCACACTCACCAAATCATTCAAAAATAGTTTTTACTTAATGTAATTAGTTGCTCAGTACTGAATTTAAACAATTTAATCTCGAGTAAAAATGACTAAAGGGAAGAGAGCCCGCAGTTCTCAGCGGGCAGGAACCCCTCCCCCACCCTCTCCAGCTGCAGCAGAGGCATCCGCAGCCGCCCCGGGGGACTTACCTACGGGGGCGAGCCTCATGGAAATCATCTCTAAACTCGATGCAAAAATCGACGCCCTCATCGAAGAGTCCCGGAGCCGATGGGACTCACTCTCGGCCGTGCTACAAAAGTACGACCGAGACATCTAGGAAATTGAGCACTGAGTCGGAGGAGTGGACTAAAGGCCGTGACCTCCGAGAGTACAGCAGAATCGGAGTCTGTACCTTCGAACAGTGACTTCCACAGTTTTTAAATCTGGAGGCTGGATCAGGCTAGGTAAGGGTGGAATGGGCCTACCGGGTTGCAGTATGCGGGCCCGGCTCGAACCAGCGCCCCCGCCCGGTCCTGTTCCGGCTGCAGAGCTAAAGGAGAGGCAGATGCTCTTAGAAGCTTCCAGAAATCTTGGGAAAGATCCCCAACCATGATTTATAAAGAATCCAAGATTATGTTATTCCAGGACTTTTCCCCAGCTCTGGTCTGAAAGAGGAAGGCATTTGATGAAGCGAAGAAGTGTTTAAGGGACTTAAATATTCAGTACTCCTTGTGCTACCCAGCAACGCTGTGTTTTAACAATGAAGGGTCCGTGTATAACTTCGGATCGCCGAAAAAGGCCAAGGAATGTTTGGACTCTTAGATAAATTGTATGAATTAATTGATGTTGTTTTGCTCTCCCCCACTCTGCTTTACGCCCCCCCCTTTCTTTTTATATTAATCCCTTTTTTTAACCTTACTCTTTTATATTATCTTCAGGGGGTGGGGAGGGGATTTGTTTATTTGTTCTCTACTTAGCGATTTTCTCCCCTTTTTTTATATATAGGCCGGGGGGTTTGGTTAATGTTGGTGGGGGGAGGTGGTTACCTTATCCTATTTTCTTTCTGTCTTTAGGAGTGGGTTTGTTTTCCCCTGTTATTTTGTATTATTATATTTAATTATTACTTGTTGAGGCTGTAATTTTATGCATGTTTATACATGGTATTAACATTACCAAATGTATCCAGGTGTTGGTGTTGGTGTGGGGTCGGGGTAGGGGGTAGGGTGCTCACTGTTAACTCTAGCTCTGTAGTATATTGAATTTTCTTCATCCTATCGAGAGGCGCCTGGGTCAAGGGTGGGGCACTGGTTGGGAGAGGATATGATGGACTTTTGGAAAGGAAGTGATACCCCTGGGAACAAGGGGGAAAATCTCCATTTAAATACATTTTATATTTTTTTATTTAGAAATAGTTTTTCATTATATTGATGAGTGTATTAAAGAGCCTTTATTTTTGTGAATTTTAAATGCTCTATGCTCAGGATGTTCTGGATAGGGTTTCCCCTCCCGAGGGGTCTTGGACTTGCTCGAACGATTATGGTTGATCAGTTGGTTAAGTGGTGCACCTGGAATGTCAAGGGGAGTAATTCACCAGTCAAAAGGAAGAAAACATTATCAAACCTCAAGAAAGAAAGGGTTGATATAGCTCTCCTACAGGAGACACACTTATGGGATAAAGAACACTTGAAATTATGACAGGTTGGATTTGATCAGGCCTTTTTCTCTTCTTTCAGCACAAAAAGCAGGGGAGTTGTTATTCTTATTCGGAAGAATTTCCCTTTCAAAATCCTAAATCAGATAAAAGACGAATCTGGACGATATATTCTGATTAAAACCCTTATAAATGGAGAGGAATATGGGATTTTAAATTTGTGTTGCCCCCCAGCACAGACTTTAATTGTATTATGGACCCAGAAATAGATAGGATTCCCAAGAGTACTGCAGGAGTATCTCCCAGATCCAGACAATTGGTGGATCTGAACAAAGAATTAGGACTAGTAGATGTATGGAGATGCCTTCACCCACAGGGCAGAGATTTTTCTTTTTTCTCCAATCCTCATAAATGTCGTACCAGAATCGATATGTTTTTTGCCCCCTCGATTTTTAAAAGTTCCATATCATCCTGTAAAATAGGCAGTATAGCAATTTCCGTTCATGCTGCTGTATATGGAAATCAAGGCGATGAACAATGAGACATCCCCCCCGGCATTGGCGTATGGACCGCTTCCTGATGAAAGATAGTAAATTTGTAAAGTACTTCTCTCAAGAATTTAAAACTTTTTTAGAAATTAATTCAAGTACGGCTAGCAACCCATCAATGATGTGGGAGATCATCAAAGCTTGCGCGTGAGGTTTGAACATCTCATACTCAGCAACCAGAAAACATTAAAGGGAGAACAACAGCATCTGCTCGAAGCTCGCTTAAAAGCAGCTGAAACAGCATACGCTGTCAGACCTTCTGTTATCAAATTACAAAGGAGTACGGCCCTTAGGACAGCTCTAAACACCATGCTTACTCAAACGGCTAAGAGGGAAATATTATTTGCAAAACAAAGGTTATATGAATTTGGCGATAAACCTGGTAGATACTTAGTATTTCTCGCAAAGAAAAAGAAGGCCCCTCAAACTATCATGTCGAGCAAGGAAAGTACGGGTATTCTGAGTCATGATCATAAAAGGATTCACGCAATCTTTAGAAAATTTTATTCTGATTTATATAAATCGCAGGATTGCGAAGACAGGACTAGGAGGATGCAGCTATTTTTTAAAAACCTGACCTTTCCAGACCTAACTCCGGAACAGGTATCGGTCTTGAATGCTCCCCTATCAATCCAAGAAATACTTGACACAACCAGGCAACTTCAGAGCGATAAGGAACCTGGCCCAGATGGTTTTCAAGCTGAATTCTATAAAGAATTTACAGGAATATTGGCTGGTCCACTTATGGACATGTATAACTATTCATATAGTCAGGGCTGTCTCCCGTCTTCGCTGAAAGAGGCAAATATTTCTCTTATCCTTAAAAAAGGAAAGGACCCAGAAGATTGTGCGTCATACAGACCAATATCCTTGCTAAATGTAGATCCTCTCTACATTAAAATCCTCTCTAAAACGTTAGCATTGAGGCTAGAAAGGGTATTGCCACATATCATAAAGGAGGATCAGACGGGGTTTATTAAGGGACGTAGATCATCTAATAATGTTGGAAGGGAAAGATACCAGGAGTAGTAGTCTCATTAGATGCAGAAAAGGTATTTGACAGGGTTGAATGGTCAAATTTGTTTTCCACATTGGAAAGGTGTTTACCAAATGGGTCTCAACTCTGTATAGTAATCCCAAAACAGTTGTGATTACCAATGGATTAGGCTCGGATAGCTTCAGTGTGGATAGGGGCTGCCGTCAGGGATGTCCTCTCTCACCATTGCTATTTGTGCCAATAATTGAGCCACTAGCAGAAGCTATACGGGATGATCCTAATATAACTGCCCCGAGGATTGGTACAGGTAAACATAAAATTACCATTTCTGCAGATGATGTTCTTCGATTTCTCAGTAATCCCCTGATGTCCGTACCCCTCTCAATCCAAGTTATTAATACATTTAGTGTATTTTCAGGCTATAAAATTAATTTCTCAAAATCAGAGGCTATGCTAATGGGTGGCCTTGCTAGTATATCCCACTTATTGGATGGATCCCACTTTCCCTTTCAGTGGTCCCTGGAGGGTTTCTTATACTTAGGCATTTTTATTACCCCAGTATTTGGCCAGCTATACAAGGCTAACTTTGTGCATTTACTGGAAAGGATAAGGCAGGACCTCCTGTGATGGGGAGACCTTCCAATTTCCTGGCTGGGTAGAATAGCACTAATTAAAATGAATGTCCTGTCCCGTCTCCTATACCCTATGAGAATGCTCCCGGTGATGCTGCCGAGGCTGGCACTATGTAAATTATATGGCTGGTTGGGTTCCTTTATCTAGAATCATAGACAGCCCCTCATTAAGCTGAAGAAGCTAAAGCTTCCACAGGCAAGGGGAGGATTGGATTTCCCAGATTTTAGGAAGTATCAGTTAAGTTCCCTGTTAAGTTACCAGTTGATTGGGTCTTGTCTGACCCGCAATCAATCTGGCTGGACATCGAGGCTTCTCAAGTAAAATGCCCACTTATTAACCTTTTATTTTCAGACAAGAGGAAAATCATCACGGATCACTGTAAAAACCCTATAATACTAAACACAATTAAAGCTTGGAATATAATGCGGCAAAATGAGGGCAACTCCCATAAAATATCCCCCTATGCTTAGATAGTGGGAGCATGGGGATTTCAATCGGGGCTTACAGATGCCACTTTCAAACCCTGGAGATCCAGGGGTATCTCCTGTTTAGGGGATCTGTTTAAGGAAGGGGTCCTGATGTCTTTTGAGCAGCTGCGTCAGAAATTTGGATTACCTAATGGAGACCTCTTTCAATACTTCCAAATTCGAGATTACAAACAGAAGAAGACTACATTATTAGATAGTCTTTATAAATCAGATAGAGAGTGTAGAATGCTACGGCCAATGGGGGTATCTTCTGTCAGCACTATTTATCATTTACTACATGATGAAGTATCGGGAGATATGGATAATTTGTTTAAAACATGGGATCAGGATTTGGGACTGGAAATCTCTATAGAAACGTGGAAAGACACTTTGGAAAATGCCAGAAGAATCACCATCTGCAACAGAACTCAGGCCATCCAGCTGAAGATACTTCATAGGGCCCATATAGCACCGGATTAATTGGCAAAATTTAAGGCAGGAGCATCTCCAATGTGTCCCAAATGTAAAATAGAGGTGGGCACTCTTGTACATTGCTTATGGACCTGTCATAAGATCCGTAAATTGGACTAAAGTAGCAAGTGCTCAGACAGAATTCTTAGGAACGGAAATTAGAGTGGACCCTGTATCTCTCCTTTTGGGCTTTTCGAACTTACCCTCCCTGGATATGCACGGGAAGAGAGTATTCTCTATTCTCTCTCTGTGCCAGGAAAAGTATTTTGGTAAACTGGGTGGCTGAGGGCCCCCCTGGACCTTCAAACTACCCCAGATTAATCATGGAATGTATTCCCCCGACTTCCTTACAAATATGGTGCACCGAAAGACCACATTATTCCATAAATATGGCAGCCCTTCTTGAATTACACAAATACAGATATTTCGGCCATCCTAACCAGGGCTTTTATTTAATTGAGATGGCGAACCTGGCTGGTCCAGGGCCCCTTGGGAGAGGAATCCCGCACGAATACGGGTTTTGTTACGATTTGATGTTAATACATTCTGAGCATGTATCTCACTACCCAATTTCTGTGTTATCCATGTTTTTTTTTCTTTTATTTGAATAATGTAGCAGACTGAATTATACGCTCTGGTTAGTTGTAGGTTAGATTAGTTGAGTTTTGTTTTTTTTCTCCCGGTAATTTTTTGTTTGATAAATTTTGGTTATTATTTATTTAAGATTTAATTGTATATCAATGTTTATACTTGGGTTTTTTTTATTTGTAAACTTGTAAAAAAATGTTAAATTTTCAATAAAAATATCTATATAAAAACAGTTACAGAATCATAGAACTTGCATTTATTTCTAAAGCACCTGTCACAACCTCCAGATCCCTCAAAGAATTTTACAACCAATGGCATTTTGTGAAGTATTATCATTGTGAAAAAAGGAAACAAAGCAGTCAAATTTGTAAATAGCAAGATCTAACAAGTAGCAAAGGCGTAAGTAATCATTGGGTTTTTCACCCACCAAAGAGATCATCCTGAATCCTGGTTTAATGCCTCATCCTAAGGATAGCACCTCTGACAGGGCAGTGCTCCCTCAAGATTGCACCAGAATCTCAGCCTAGATTCTGGAGCAAAGTCTGAGAAGTTGGGGTTTGAACCCACAGCATTCCAAATCCAGGGGTGAGCTTCACATCCACGGAGCTATGGCCAATGAGATCCTCTCACAAAGGCCTGACACCTGATACACCGTGGGGCATCAGCTCTTTGTGTACTGCCTGTTAACGTGAATGGATGGAATACTGCTATCTTTACGATTGCAATTGTTTGGCCAGTTATATTCCTTGTTATTGACACTATTCCGAGAAACGTACTCATTGCATAAGCTGAGATTGTATCCCCTCCATTAAAGCAGGTTTTAATTTAATTGATGGTTTTAAAATGATTAAACAATTTAATAGGAACAAAAGAACGAAGCTGTTTCCTTTCATGTGGGAGTCCAGAACAAGGTAACTAAATCTCAAAATTAAATCCAGGCCATACAAGTGTAATGTCAGGAAGCACTTCACTCAAAGAGGAGTGGAGTGGAAATGTAGAGGTTTGTCCCCAAGATGGTATTGAGGCTGGGTGTCAATTAGAATTTTCAAAGCTTGATCTGATTGATTTTGTTGGTTATGATCCCACCTGAACAATTAGCTAATTAGGAATGAAAGAGTGTTAAGGGTTATGCATGAAGTTAAAATGCATATCACCTAAGATTTAAATGAATGGAGCAACACATCATGGGACTGGATGATCTGCTCATAGAGTTATAGAGTTGTACAGCACAGAAGCAGACCCTTCAGTCCAACTCGCCCATGCCAACCAGATATCCTAAACTGACCTAGTCCCATTTGCCAGCATTTGGCTCATATCCCTCTAAACCCTTCCTATTCATGTGCCCAACCAGATGCCTCTTAAATGTTGAAATTGTACCATCCTCCACCACCTCTTGTTCCATACACATACCACCCCGCGTATGACAAAGTTACCCCTCAGGTCCCTTTTAAATCTTTTCCCTCTCGTCTTAAATCTGTGCCATCTACTTTTGGACTCTCCTACCCTGGAAAAAAGACCTTGGTTATTTACACTATCCATGACCCTCATGATTTTGTAAATCTCTATAAGGTCCTTACCTCATGTTCTTAAATTACATTATTTCTACCAGTGTTTCCATAAATAATTTCCATAATGGTGTGAATTTAAGGCTAGAGTGGAATGTCAGGAAATTAGGCAAATGTAGCAATGTATCTTCCACAAATTATCTGGAAAATGCGTGTGTAAAATTCTTACTCTGAGTTATTTTCACATTGTTTGAGCTGTACGTTTGTTTGTTTTTTCTAGGCGTTTCAGATTAACTCCAAGGATCAATTGGATCAGCTCCTCACTCAATCTCTCCGTAATTCACTACCACCCAGTGGACTTGGTGCTTTCCAAATCCTTGGATCTAATGACAGAACTGAACACAGCAGTAAGTTTATCGAGCCAAGCCTTGTATTCTGTGACTATTGTAACACCTAATGCAATTGCTGTGAAACAGTGCACAAAATTCATTTTAAAAGACTGAACAAAAATATCCTAACCATCCATTTACAGTCAGTTGCAAATGTAAAATACTGTGGATGATGTAGGTCTGAAATTAAAACAGAAAATGCAGAGGAACTCGGCGGGTCTGGCAATATCTGTGGAGAGAAAATCAGAGTTAATGTTTCAAATCTAATGTGCTCCACTTCTGAACTAAAGAGGCCATGTGATTTTATGCTGCTGAAGGAGGGGAGAAGATGAGATGAAACAGTAGAGAGCATCAGGTTAGAGGGCAAAGGTATCATTGAACAAAAAGCAATAGTGTGATAATTGTCAAGAAAAATCAAAGCATAGATCCAGAATAGATGCTAGCAGCAAAATATAGGTCAGCTCTGACTAAGAGCCAAAACATATAAACACATTACACATGCTGGGGGTAAAAGTAGGATATCAAAATGGAAGATCGAATTCATTGTCAAAAGCTGCTCCAGAATTAACTGATAAGTTAATTATTCAACCCATTCATGTACAGACCAAAATCATTATGCCACTAGTTCAAAATCCAAACACGCAATAAACAATATGAATATATATACACATATCTTCCATCACAGTGAGTGAAAAGGTTTAATCAGGTTTATTTGTTGTACCTTTTCTGTTGAATGTTTATATTCTATTTCTATCTAAGTGTGTAGGAACAATGTATTGGAAAACTACTATCAAATCTCGTTTCCATAGCAATGTGGAATGGTCATATTTAGGAAACTGAATTACAAACCAGGATTAAAATATTTTTCTTTCAAGGGCACTTTGTGAGACATTCTTTAAGGCTACTTCTTGATTTTCCTTTTACATTCTCACTAACTCCATGATTAGATGATGCAGTCAAGTAGGAACATTACCTGCTGCATCAGTGTTAAAACTTTCAGCATCTTAAGTTTTGCAAAGATAGGAGAGCACAACTATCAAAGATTGTATGTATATATGTGATTAAAAATTTTAACTTGGAATCTATGAATCAAATGTTTTTGTTAAATCATAAATATATTTTGATAAATACATTTTCATTGCTTTATTTCCAAAATGGATCATATACACATTTCAATCAGCCTCTCTTCCGTCTCTTCCCTCACTATAAACAGTTTCCAGTTCTTATTCCAGGACAGCCAGTTAATCTTTTGCAAAAACAC
This sequence comes from Hemiscyllium ocellatum, assembly GCF_020745735.1. Taxonomy (NCBI): domain Eukaryota; kingdom Metazoa; phylum Chordata; class Chondrichthyes; order Orectolobiformes; family Hemiscylliidae; genus Hemiscyllium; species Hemiscyllium ocellatum. The sequence goes on from NC_083436.1 coordinate 45,576,393, forward strand.
CATCAATAATCAGAATATCTCTTACTTTGGGATCAGCAATATGTTTCTGGAACAGTGATATTCAATAATGAGTGCCTTCAGAGCATTTGGTAAGGTTTTTTCTGTGCAGTTGTGACTTTACAGTGTGGCTATCGATTTCCTTGCTGTTAGTACATCTTTTGGAGGGAATTTGAAGTTGAGCTGAAGATTCTTTAAAAAGCTAAAGACATGGAATTTTTAATTGTTTATATGTGGATAAATATCAAAGACATGTCTAAGGTCTCTTCTATTTTTTTTGAAAAGTTTATACCTTCTTATGATGTGATACTCAAACGAAATAAGCCCGTCTTACCCTCTCCCATCCCAGGAACCTGGGTGCTACCTGCCTGTCAATCAACCCCTGCTTTGTTCCACCCACTGACATTTGGAGTATAGTACTGAAGGAGTGTTACACTGTCAGAGGGTCAATGCTGAACCAGTGCAACTACACAAGTCCACAAGAAATAGGAACAGGATTAGGCCATTCAGCCCTTCAAGCCTGCCCTGCCATTCAATCAGATAATGACTGATCTAACATTCTTCATGTCTACATTCCTGTCTTTTTCCATGTTACCCTTGATTCCTAACTGACCAAGAGTCGATTTGTTTTAGCCTTAAATATGTACAAAGACTCTGCCTTGGTAGTTCCCTATGGCAAGGAATTCCAAAGACTGAGAGAAGAAATTCCTCCTTACTTCTGTCTTACATTGGTATTCCTTTAATCTGAGATTATGGCCTCTGATCCTAGAACTGCCCATAACGGGAAGCATCCTCTTAGTATTTACCCTGTCAAGCCCCAAAAGAATCCTATTATGTTTCAATGAAATCACCTCATTCTTCCAAACTTCAGTGAGTAGAGGCCCAACCTGTTTAATCTTTCCTCATAAAATAATCCCTCCATATGAAGGATCATTCTAATGAACATAGAACAGTACAGCACAGAACAGGCCCTTCAGCCCACGATGTTGTGCCGACCACTGATCCTCATGTATGCACCCTCAAATTTCTGTGACCATATGCATGTCCAGTAGACTCTTAAATGTCCCCAATGACCTTGCTTCCACAACTGCTGCTGGCAACGCATTCCATGCTCTCACAACTCTCTGTGAAAAGAACCCACCTCTGACATCCCCTCTATACTTTCCTCCAACCAGCTTAAAACTAAGAACACTCATGTTAACAATTTCTGCCCTGGGAAATAGTCTCTGGCTATTGACTATCTATGCCTCTCATTATCTTGTATACCTCAATTAGGTCCCCGTTCCTCCTCCTCTTCTCCAATGAAAAAGGTCCATGCTCAGTCAACCTCTCTTCATAATATAAGCCCTCCAGTCCAGGCAGCATCCTGGTAAACCTCCTCTGAACCCTCTCCAAAGCATCCACATCTTTCCTATAATAGGGCAACCAGAACTGGACGCAGTATTCCAAGTGCAGTCTAACCAAAGTTTTATAGAGCTGCAACAAGATCTCACGACTTTTAAACTCAATCCCCTATTAATGAAAGCCGAAACACCATATGCTTTCTTAACAACCCTGTCTACTTGGGTGGCCATTTTAAGGGATCTATGTACCTGCACACCAAGATCCCTCTGTTCCTCTACACTGCCAAGAATCCTATTCTTAATCCTGTACTCAGCTTTCAAATTCGACCTTCCAAAATGCATCACCTCGCATTTATCCAGGTTGAACTTCATCTGCCACCTCTCAGCCCATCTCTGCATCCTGTCAATGTCCCGCTGCAGCCTACAAAAGCCCTCTATACAGTCAACAACACCTCCAACCTTGTGTCATCTGCAAACCTGCTGACCCATCCTTCAATTCCCCTCATCCAAGTCATTAATAAAAATTACAAACAATAGAGGCCCAAGGATAGAGCCCTGTGGAACACCACTCACCACAGACTTCCAGGCAAAATATTTTCCTTCTACTACCACTCGCTGTCTTCTGTTGGCCAGCCATTTCTGTATCCAGACAGCTAAGTTCCTCTGTATCCCATTCCTCCTGACCTTCTGAATGAGCCTACTATGGGGAACCTTATCAAATGCCTTGCTGAAGTCCAAATACACCACATCCACAGCTCGACCCTCATCAACTTTTCTAGTCACATCCTCAAAGAACTCGATAAGGTTTGTGAGGCATGACCTGCCCCTCACAAAGCCATGTTGACTGCATTTAATCAAGCCATGCTCTTCTAGATGGTCATAAATCCTATCCCTCAGAATCCTTTCTAACACCTTGCAGACGACAGTCGTGAGACTTACTGGTCTGTAATTGCCGGGGATTTCCCTATTTCCTTTCTTGAAGAGAGGAATTACATTTGCCTCTCTCCAGTCCTCAGGTACGACTCCAGTGGAAAGTGAGGATGAAAAGATCTTCGCAAATGGTGAAGCAATTGCATTTCTCATTTCCCAAAGCAGCCGAGGACAAATCTAGTCCCCAGGCCTGGCGACTTGTCAATCTTAATGTTTGACAAAATATTTCAGCACATCAGCTTCCTCTATCTCTATCCATTCCAGCATGCACACCTGCTCTTCAAAGATTTCATTCACTACAAAGTTTGTTTCTTTCATAAAGACAGAAGGAAAAAACTCCTTTAGGGCTCCCCCTACCTCCTCAGACTCCACACACAAATCCCCTATGCTATCCCTGATCGGCCTTACTCTTTCTTTGACCATTCTCTTATTCCTTACAAATCTCTCTTAAACCTCTCTGAACTGCCTCCAATGAACAAATTTTTTTTCTCAAATAAGGGGGCCAAAACTAGTTGCAGTACTCCCAAATATGGTTTCAAACTCACTTTGTATGGTTGCAGTAAGACTTCCCTTCTCTTATACTCTCACCCCTTTGAAATAAGGGCAAATATTCCATTAGCCTTCCTAATTACTTGCTGCACCTGTGTGCTAGCATCACATTTTGTTAACGAGTTCCCCCAAATCCCTTTGTATTGCAACTTTCTGCAGCTTTTCTCCGTGTAATAATTCTTTAGTTCTTCCTTCCAAAATGAACACTTCACATTTTCCTACATTATATTCCATTTACCAACACTTTGTCCACTTACTTAACCGAACAATATTTCTCCAATAATGTTTGTATCCCCTTCGCAACTTGCCTTTCTATCTATTACTTTCCACCATTCTATTGGTATGCCAGTGCTGAGAGAGTACCACACTCCTGGAGGATAAGGGTAAATACTCAGAGAGTTCTGCACTAACGGAGGAGTGATTTCTGTATGAGACATTAAACAAGTGAAAGTGTCTTCACTTTCAGGTGAGTGTAAGAATCTATGCCTTGCCAATGTTAATCCCTCATTAAGCATCACTAAAACAAATGATCTGGTGATTGCCACAATGATGTATGTCGGATCTTGCTGTGCACACATTTTGTGCTGCAAAATATTCCTGTGGCTTTCAAAGCATCTTAATATTGGTGTGAATGGCACTATTGATATGCAATCTTTCCATTCCTCCTGGAGAGTTGGCAACCCAGCTTCCTATGTCTGAACAGAATCTCCAACTATCTTACTGAATGTCATCTTCCCCATCCCACATCAACCACCCTGGCTGAGAGGAACTATTGTTATACGATTCTCTCTCTTCCAATCATTTTCATCTACATTTCTGTTGATGCCTCATCATTACAATGATTACCATGATATGCAATTATATTACCATGATATACAATTATCTCAATGGGGAAACAGACGTTTATCATGGGTTTTACATGTGACGATGTATCTGTTTGTTGTAACACTCTCCGGCTACCTTATAAATACAATTAGGTTGTCTATACATTCTTGCTGTTTATCGTCCAACAAATGTATAATTTTGTGTTGCTGTGGCAGATTAATTGGCAATCATTGCATGCAGCAAATGCTGATTCACAATTTACCTGATACATATCAGGTGACGTTTACTCATTTTATCCATCAAATTTATAAGGTTTTGTGATCAGATACAATTTTGCAGCCATAAAGCAAAAGTTTGGGAAGTTTATTGAGTTTCTTCATTGCCATCTCTAAAGCAGCCACCTCATTCCAAAGAAAGCCTTGTCCTTGCTGTGTAAATCCTCTGTAGGGAACATGATTTGGAGATGCCGGTGTTGGACTGGGGTGTACAAATTTAAAAATCACACAACACCAGGTTATAGTCCAACAGGTTTAATTAGAAGCACACTAGCTTTTGGAGGGACGGTCCTTCATCAGGTGATTATGGACAACACAATTGTAAGACACAGAATTTATAACAAAAACTTAGTGTGATGTGATTGAAATTATACATTGAAAAATACCTTGATTGTTTGTTGAGTCATTCATCTGTTAGAATAGTTTCACTTCTTTCATGTGTAACTTGCAAAACTTTTTTTTAAAAGTTACGTTCTCAGGTTAACTGTAACAATTAGTGTTAGCCAGATAATATGTTGAAGGTGTTAGCCCCCTGTGTTCTCTGTCTGTGCCATAATGTTTAGACTGATCCTAATCTAAAAAGTGAGTTACCAGAGTCTTAAATGAATGTATGCAGTATTGAGCCAAGTACAATGTAACTCTGTCTGGGGTGGGGGGGTTGTGAGTGTGAGAGTGAGAGTGTGTGTGCGTATGTGAGTGTAGCGTGTCTAAGTCTGTGAGGGGGTGCATGTGTGAGTGTGGGTGTCTGTAGGAGTGTGTGTGTGTCTGGGGTGGAGGGTTGTGGGTGTCTGTGAGAGAGAGTGTGTATATGTGTGTGTGAGTGTGGACTGATCTAAGTCTGTGAGAGGATGCATGTGTGTGAGCGTCTGTGTGTGTGTCTGTGTATATGTGTGTCCGTGTGTATGTGTGTGTATAGGAGTGTGTGTGTGCGTGCACATGGAGTGTCTGTGTGTGTGTATTGTGCAATGGTGATCACCTGTAATGTGACATGAACCCAAGGTCCTGATTGAGGCCCTCCCCACTGAAGTGTTCCTCAACTGGGAGGGAACACTCTTGTCTGTTGATTGTTGTGGGGTGCCCATTCATCCATTGTCAAAGCCACTGCTCGGGTTCCCCAATGTACCATGCCTCAGGGCATCCTTGCCTGGAAACGTATAAGATATTCAACGTTGGCTGAGTCACATGAGTACCTGCCTCATACATGGTGGGAGGTGTCCCATGTGTAATAGTGGTATCCATGTCTACAATTTGACATGTTTTGCAGTGCCTACCATGACAGGGTTGTATCCATAACAACAATCAACAGACAGGAGGGTTCCCTCCCAGTTGGGGAACACTTCAGTGGTCCAGGACTTTCGACCTCGGACCTTCGGGTGACCAACCTCCAAGGCGGACTTCGGGACAATCAGTAGCAAAAAGTGGCTGAGCCGAGGCTGATAGCTAAGTTCCGTACCCATCGGGATGGCCTCAACCCAGACCTTGGGTTCATGTCACACTACAGGTGACCACCCTTGCACTATATACACACACAGACATTCCTACACACACACACACAAGCACTCTTATATACACACATATACACAGACACGCACATAGACACACACACCCCTACAGACACTCCCACACTCACACATGCAACCTCTCATACTTAGACCACTCTACACTCACACATACACGTATATACACTCTCTCTCACAAACACTCACACACACACACACACAGGCACTCCTATACACACACATACACACACGTATATTCAGACACGCACACACCCCTACAGACACACACACTCCCACACTCACACATGCACCCCTTCACAGACTTACACAGACACTCTACACTCATACACTCTCACACTCACAGCCCCCCCCCCTCCCTGCACCTCAGACACACACACATACATACATACATATACATTTGTGGGGTGAATTTGTACTTGCAGAGTTACATTGTACTTTGCTCAAAAACTGCATGCATTCATGTAAGACTCTGTTATCTCACTTTTTAGATTAGAATCAGTCGAAACATTCTGGTACAGATAGAGAACACAGGGGGCTAACACCTTTAACATATTGTCTAGCTAACACCAATTGTTACAATTAACCTGAGAATGCAACTTTTTAAAAAAAGTTTTGTGATTTACATATGAAAGAAGTGAAACCATTATGGTATTCAAACAGATGAAAGACTCAACAAACAATCAAGATATTTTTAACGTATAATTTCAGTTACATCACACTGTAAACTTTTGCTATAAATTCTGTGTCTTACAATTGTGTCCTCCACAACCACTTGATGAAGGAGTGGCGCTCCGAAAGCTAGTGCTTCCAATTAAATCTGTTGGACTATAACCTGATGTTGCGTGATTTTTAACCCTGTAGGGTACAGTCTTCTTTGAAATGGAACTAGTTAGCTCTTTCAAACAGCTGGCAGAGGTACAAAGAACCAGATGGTCTTGTATGTTTAAGATTGCTTTCTTTGACCAGAAACCTTCACATCCTTTAATCTCTCTGTCATACCTTCTGACCTTGATCAACAAATACCAAGAGTTTATAGGTTTCTTCCTCACTGACGGAAAGCGCCCTTATTCATAATCCCTGCCCCTGGCCAAGCCCACGGTTTCACATCTCCTCCAACTTACTTCCTACTTGAGCTGAGGGCCCCATCTTTTTAACAGCACTGTCATCTCTCAAGTTCTGTTTTCAAATTGGAGCACCTCCTGCTCTCCTAATTCCATTTCAACTGATTACTTGAAGTACCTGCTCCCAATCTACCAAAAATAAAGCAAATGACACTCTGTCTGTAGGTATTGCCCCTTTTCCTTTTAATCTACCATCATCACCCTCCCTCTCCACTTCCTCCTATTAAAAGAAACCCAACCTTGACCCTTTGCAAATTTCCGCTTCCATCTCCAAACCATCCCCATCTGCTTCAAGGTCTGTGGATGCTTTTTCATCTTCCAGGTAAATACCCATCTCTCCCACAAAAGATAGGCAATGAGGAAAAACTATTTTTGTGTGGCCATTTATTGTAATCTAGAATGGATCAGTAGGCATTGGCTGAGAAGGGAATGTTTTAGTGAGAACCCTGGGAGAATTCCTTGTTCCTTTCTGATTAACGCCAGAAGATTTTTTTTTAAACCAATCCCTGATCAGATGGCAACTGTGGTATAAAGCGTGAATACTTTGATGATAATTAAATATGAAGTGACGTGGTGGCTCAGTGGTTAGAAGTGCTGCCTCACATCTCCAAGCACCCAAGTTTGATTCCAGCCTCAGGCGACTGTGTCTGAGTAGAGTTTCCAATGTTCTCCCCGTGTCTGTATGTGTTTCCTCCGGGTGCTCCAGTTTCCTCCCACAGTCCAAAGATGTGCAGGTTACGTAGATTGGCCATGCTAAATTGCCCATGCTATCCAGGGATGAATAGGCTAGATGAGTTAGCAAGGGTAAATGTGGAATTACAGGGATAAGGTAGGGTCTGGGTAAGATGCTCCTTGAGCAGTTGGTGCAGACTTGATGGTCCAAATGGCCTTTGCCCGCACTTTAGGAATGCTGTGAATGGTGTGTTGATCTGATCATATGTAGCTGGAACCTGAGAGAAAGATTACGATGATGTGCTACAACAGTCTGCCTTGTAGTGTAATGAGCCAATAAATGTTTATTAGAATATAGTGAATGAATGATTTTATTGTCACTGGTGCTCTACAATGAACAATACCGTAAATACAATGAAAAGCTTCAACCATCGCCACAGTCCGGTGCCATTTGAATATTTTAAGAATAAAAAGATAAAGCTGAAAGAGTCCATCTTCATTTGGCCACTTCCACCATGAGTCCTAAGTTGACTCACCAGTGACGACTGTTCCACCACCCCTCTGCTGCCTGCACTGGACCCACCACCATTGGAGTTGCTGCTCTTCAGGCACCATCTCTTCATCTCTGGGCCCACCTCACCGATGGGCCCACCTCACTGATGGACCTCCAATGCCGAGTCCCATGCTGGCCCTATACTTGCCCCACAACCAAGAGCCCACTTGGCTCCACTGCCTTAGTGGTAACCAGAAGTCCCTACTTCAGGCCTCCCAAACCAGGAGCTGCTGTCACCATCATGCCAATAACCAGGGATCCCCACTTTGGACCTCCCGCAGCTAGGACGTCCTGGCTCCACTGCCATTGCCACCTCACCAACATCAGAAGTTCCCACTCCAGATCTACCACAACCAGAAGTCTGTAGTCCGTTGACAGCCAGATCACCACCTCACCAAGGGTCCTGCTCCAGCTGCTCTCCTCCACAATGTCACCTTCTCTGCTGCTGCTGACAGGAAGTAAGTGAAGATAAAGAAAGAAAACAAAAATACTAAAGAAAGGAAGAAACAGATTTCTGGAGTGGATTGGCACATGAGCCTGAATGCTGCTTACTGTGCTGGTACTGCCATCTTGTATAATGGCACGATTTCCAGGTACCTTCTGTCAAAGTTGTATGTCCCCAGTTATGGTATTAACATATGGTGACAGTAGTTTCTGAGAAAGGTGAGAAAGCTGAAAAACACTGAGCTTTGTAGAGCACACTGGAGAAACAGCAAACAGTCTTAAAAAAGAATCATGTGAACATTTCTCAAATTCCCACAATATTTATGCTCTAACTCTATCCATCTGAGAAAGGATATTGACCACAATCATCCACATGTTGGAGCTGGGTCATTGGTATCTCCTTCCTCTCTGATGTAGGGCAGGCTCTCTTCCACAAAAGTGGGTCTTGCAGGTCAGGGCGGATCCTGTCCTGGGTCTTTCTGACTTTCTGCATGGTTTTCTGTCTCAAGTCTTGCTGTGAGTTTTCACTGATGAGGTGGCTTGTATGTTTTAATTCCCTCACCCCGGACCTTCCAGAATATTCTGTAGCTTTCGACTAATGTGGAGTTCAAAACATCCTGCAGGATCTCACCAACAGCCTTCACTGCTGCCCAGCCATGAGGTGTAAAATGCACATCCTCAGGCAATATCTGGAAGTCAAGGTGACAGAAAGTCTGATCTATACTCTTCCAATCCACAACCCTTGAGCAGGTTGTAACAGAATCCCCCTGAATTTTTGTGACCTTTTTTAACCATAATTTCTGGTGTTCTCCACAGCTGCTGGCTGCTGTTTAATTTAGTTTGACCAATTGTCTGTCAGGCTTGATTTCTCTGGTTAAATTAACATGTCTAATTTTAGGCACCATGGTCAGTTGACGACATAATTTTACTACTTCAGCAACCACCCCATAGTTTCTCAACTCTGAGAATCAAGACAGGAATCAGGTAGGTATGCTACAGTACACAATCGGCAGCAGTGCCAAAACCATTCTAATTAGACGGGGACCAATGAAGAAGCATCTAAATAAGAAGTAACACTCAATATACGCAAGATGGGCAAATTTGCCCCAAAAATCACCAAGGAAATGCAACCGTAAAGGTGACAGTCAGAGAAAAGTCACCCAGCACAAGGAAAAGACAGAATCTGTTGCTCCACTCATAGACATTTTCTCTGTTGCTCCTACTGCTCCTCCTGAGTCAGACCCTGCGGATTGGCCAAGCTGGAGGAGTTATTCTGGCTGATCCTTGTGATGTTAAGCAGAAAGGTTTCAGGAGACAGGAGTAGCGGCTATTTGGAGCAGTGAGTACACAACAGGCTGAGCCTGCACAAAGAGTGAGGCCTGAGTATCAGCCAGGCAATGAGTGAGACCTGAGTGTCAAGTGTGGGTGGTGGGGGTGAACAGGGCCAGAGTGTTGCTGTGAAGGCAAGATTGGCTGATTTCAATTGACTATTACTTTGCTCTTGATGAAAGGTCCATAAAGTTTTCGAAAAATAGAAAGTGACCTTAGACATGCCTTTCATATTTATCCATATGTATGCTTGGCTTTAACTCAAACTTAACTTTGGTGGAAAGTTCCAATTCCCTCCAGAGATGTGTTTACAGAAGTAGGGCAATTGGTGGCCACATTGTAAAGTCATAATACACAAATACTATGTATATGCTCAAACTAAAAAGTCACTAAAAGCTCCAAAGGTGCTTATTATTGAATCACCGGAACTGACTGAAAACAAAACCCAACTAACATCTAGGAGTTCAACAAAAATGTTGCTGAACCCAGAGTAGGGAGCTTCTGATTATCGATGGTGCTTCTGGCTGTCCTGGAATAAGGAGTGGGAATATTGTGTGGTGGAAGTAGAGGTGCTAATTGAAATGTACGTATGCTACTATTTTGGAAACTGAGCAAAATGAAGATTTATTTATCATAAATTAACAAAACATCTGATTTATTCATTCCTAATTAAAAGTTTTAGTCACATGAATATAAAGAATCTTTGGTATTTATGCTCTCCAACTTTCGAAAGAAGAAATCCCTGACAAGATTCAGCACAAATGCAGGAGGTTATGTTACTATGTGACTGATTCTTCTTATAATAATCATTGAAAATGAGAAAAACAGATTCTGGAAATGTCAAGACAGCCCTCCAAAGAATGCCTCACAAATAACCTCAGAAACAAAATATTGTCCCCTGATGTGAAGAAGCCATGAAAACTTGATTCTTGTTTAGTTTGTGGTGCAACACGTTGATGGAGTCAGGAAGATGGCACAGTTAGTCAAACCACCACCCTCCCTAATTAAGTGTCTTTCCCGCCTTCAAGCTCGCCACCCCTGAGGGCAGAAGATCCCATTCTGGTAATTTATCAGCAATTAATTATAACTGACAGCAGCTTGTAAAGTGACCATACTGACCTCGCAACCTGAATCTGTGTTCCTATCACAGAAAAGTCTGGACAGGATACGACAAACTTTAAAACTTAACTGTTACTTTTTACTAGAAGCTCAGCCTACTCTTTCTATGTAGTTATGAAAGTGAAAGTTAATGGATTGCTACCTGGATTTGGTGCATGATCATTAATTCATAGGCATCAATGAACATCCTGATTTCACTTTAATCTCTTCACTTCCTCAGTTCCAAATGAACTCATTTCATGTTCCATCCAATCAGTCGCTCTCCAGAGTTTGCATCTCATGTTTACTCAACATCACATTCTTTGCAATCTTTACTGGCCTTTCTATCTCAGATTTGATCTGCTTCAATCTGTCATCTTCGTTCACATCTACAGACTTGCTCTGTGAAAATTAGCTGCTACATATCCTACAGTGACTACATTTCCAAATGTATTTCACTGTGAAAACTGTTGTAGCAATGCAAGTATGTTTTTTCTTATTCACTTGCCAAAACATCTATAACTGAAGTGCCTTTCTGTTAAAATTGTCAATGTAGTGGTGGATTGCGAAGTAAGATTCTATGGACGCATCCTCCTGAAGAAACCTGACCAGATATTGATCCAGACACATGTCAATTAATCTTCTAGTCACCAACAAAGACAAGGCATTCTTTAGATTCAAATAGATGTCTCATAAATGAAGGAACAAGATGTTTAATGCTCATAACCCTCAATACTGTTGCTTCAAATGGACATGCTGACCTCAAAGTGGTGTTGGTGGAATTACATTGTTTCGCAGGTCCAGCTGTGTTTTGGTTTTAATTCTAGTTTAATTCTTCACTGGGTGAAGTTGATCACTGTGTCATGTGCAATTGTTTTTCCTGCATGACCATTCAACATTCAAAATTAGATTTAATTAGAAGAAATCCTGCTGAAACACTGCAAGCACCAATATTACAACAACCAAGTGACCAAACTCTCATTGGGTGTTTTATTGCTAAATATTTTTCATAGGGTGATTAAATAGAGCCCAGTGTGACTGAAATAAATATTGGTCCCAAGGCAATGGGGAGAGCTCCTGCTCCTCTCCAAAAGCATACTGTGAGATATTTCACCTCACAAGGCAGATGGGGCTTAATCACTGCACCATATCACTGGCAGCTGTACCTTCAGCTACCTGGGCATCTGCAACATCCTGGAATTCCTTCCCTAAAACTCTCTGCCTCTCTACTCTATAATCCTCTTTAAGACCATTCTAAGTTTTGGTTGCCTACTCAAATAAGGAGTACTCAATGAATGGTAAAACATTAGGAAGTTCAGAGGAATCTCAGAATGTCCACAAATCGCTGAAGATTGCAGGACAGATTAATATGGTAGTTAAGAAGGCATATGGGAAACTTGCCTTTATTAGTCAAGGCATAGATTCTAAGAGTAAGGAGGTTATGTTGGAGCTGTTCAGGACTTTAGGTTAAGCCACAGCTGGAGTTCTGTGTATAATTCTGATCACCATGCAGTAAGAAGAATGTGATTATGCTGGAGGGGATGCAGAGAAGCATCACCAAGATATTGCCTGTGATAGAGTGCTTTAGCTATGAAAAGAGAATGGATAAGCTTGTGTTGTTTTCTTTGGAGTGGAGAAGGTTAGCGTTGAATAAAGATATGTAAGATTACGAAGGGCATAAACACGATGAACAAAAAGCAGCTGTCCTGCTTAGTTGAAGGGTCAGTAACAAGGGGACATACTTTTAAGGTGAATAGTGGGATGTTCAGGGGTGATTTGTGGAAAATGTTTTTCAGCCGGAGGATGATATGGATCTGGAGTGCACTACCTGGCAGGATAGTTGAGGTGAGAAACCTCACAACTTTTAAATAGTACTAGGATGAACCCTTGAAATGTTATAACATTCAAGGCTAGAAGTCAAGTGCTGGAAAATGGGACTGGTGTAGATTTAGGGTAGTTTTGTCAGTGCAGTCTTGAAGGGCCAAAATGGCTCTTGTGTGCTGTGAGATTCTATGATTCTATCTCCTTATGTGGCTCAATGTGAAATTTTATTTAATAATTGAATCTTTGAGAACTTTGAGATATTTTAATCAGGTCAAAAGTGCGAAAGAAATTTAAATTGGCTCTTGTTGTATTGACAATGACAATTTGAAGTTAAGCTAATCACACTTTAATCAGTGCTCCCCAGCTATGGTAGCTAGTCTGATCTGTCTGAATTGTACTAAATGAAAACAGGATATCACATGAAGGGTTTTGGACAAATGCAGGTAAACAGTTCTTAGCTCAGCCATGAAACCTATTAGATCCAAAGATGAGACAAATAAAATGCCAGAAAAGGCAGCAAGCCTGGGGATTGGGAGCATTTTAGAATTCAGGAAAAGAGTACAAAACATTTGAGCAAGCAGGGGACAATAGTCTACCTGAGTAAAGTTGGAGGGAACACTTGTGGTAGAGGCAGAAACCCCCAACATTTAAGAAGTATTTAGATGTGCACTTACAATGCAAAGGCATACAAGGCTACAGGCCAAATGCTGGCAAATGGGATTAAAATTGTTAGGTGCATGTTTTTGACTGATGGCCACACAATGAATCTATACTACTGATCTTTATGAATCTATACTACTGATCTGCCCATATATCCTTCTGTAACCTAAAACCTTCCTGTCAATCACAAGCCAGTCTTGTGTCATCTGCAAAAGTACAATTCATTCACCCCACATTCTTATCCACATCATTTCTGAATATCACAAACAATAAAGCACCCAGCTCTGGTCCCAATAATATGCAACTACAAACCAGACTCCAGTCACACAAACAGCCTTCCACTGCCACCATCTGATTTTACAATGTTTCATTAGCTTGTGGGACGTAGGAGTCACTTTTATTTCCTGCTCTTAGTTGTCCTTGAGAAAGTGATTGTGAGCTGCCTCCAGTGGTGATGCGAGTGGATGCTTGTAGATGTGGTGCCAACGATTGAATGTCAAGGGGCAGTGGTTAGATTGTGTCTCTTATTGGAGATGGACATTGCCTGGTATTTGTGTCATGTGAATGTTACTTGCCACTTGTCAACTCTAGCCTGGATGTGGTCCAGATCTTATTGCATATTAACATGCTTCAGTGTCTGAGGAGTCACAAATAGTGCTGGATATTGTGCAATCATCAGCAAACATCCCCACTTTTGACCTTATGATGGAGGAAAGGTCATTGAAGCAGCTGTAGGTGGTTAGGCCTAGGATACTTTGCAGAGAAACTCCTGCAGACATGTCCTGGAGCTGAGATGACTGACCTCCAAAAACCATGACCAGCTTCCTGTGTCGAGTCTGACCACAACCAGCAGAGAGTTTATCCCCTGATTCTTATTGATTCCAGTTTTGCTAAGACACTCAGTCAAATGTGGCCTTGATGTCAAGGGTTATGATTCTCACCTTATCTCTGGAAATCAGTGCCTTTGCCCATGTTTGAACCAAGATTGTAATGGGATCAGGAGCTGAGTGGCCCTGGCAGAACCTAAACTGGGTGTCACTGAGCTAATATTGCTAAGCAGGTGCTTCTTGATAGCACTGTTGATGACACCTTCCATCAGGTTACTGATGATCAAAAGTAGACTTATTGGGCGGTAATTGGCTGGATTGGATTTATCCTGCCTATTGTGTATGAGAGATACCTGGGCAATTTATCACATTTTCTGGTAGATAAAGTATTGCAATTGCACTGGAAGAGCTTAGCTAGGGGTGTGGCAATTTCTGGAGCATACATCTTCAGTACTATTGCCAGAATGTTGTCAGGGCTCATTTGCTGTATCTCGTGAGCCTCCAGCCATTTCTTGATATCATGTGGTGCAAATTGAACTGGCTAAAAACTGATATCTGTGATGCTGGGAACCACTGGAGGAGGCTGAGATGGATCATCCACTTGGCACTTCTATCTGAAGATTGCTGTGAAAAGTTTAGCCTTGTATTTTACACTGAAGTGTTGATCTCTCTCACCATTAACGATGGAGATAGTTGTGGAGTCTCCTCCAGTGAGTTTAATTGTCCACCACCATTTGTGACTGGATGTGGAAGGACTGCAGAGCTTAGATCTGATCCATTGGTTGTGGGATCACTTAACCTTGTCTATTACTAACTTCTTATGCTGTTTGACATGCAAGTAGTTCTGTCTGACACCTCATTTTAGCTATACTTGGTGCCTCCTGCATTCTGCATCAAGCCAGAGACTGCTTGAGTGGGGGGATATTCTAGGCCATGAGTTTGCAGATTGCCACACAACATGGTGGACGGTATTCTCAATTTGAAGGTGCAACTTTGGCTCCACAAGGACTGTGTGGTGGTCACTCTTACCCGTACTGTCATGGACGAATGCACCTGCATCTGACAGGTTGGTAAGGATGAGGTCAGTATGTTTTTTCTCTCTTGTTGGTTCCTTCATCACCTGTTGCAGACCCCTAGTGTAGCAGTTATGTCCTTTAGGACCCAAGCAGGTCAATCAGTAGTGCTGCTGCTGTGCCATTGTTGGTGATGGACGTTGTATTCCGCTACCAAGCGTATGTTTTGTGCCTTTGCCATCCTCATTACTTCCTCCAACTGTTGTCCAACATGGAGGAGTGCTGATTCATCAGCTGAGGGAGGACAGTACGTGGTAATCGGTGGGAGGTTTCCTTGGCCATGTTTAACCTAAAGCCATGAGACTTCATGGGGTCTCGGGTTAATGTTGAGGACTCCCAGGCAACTCCCTCCCAACTGCACGCCATTGTGCCAGCACCTCTGCTGGGTCTGTCCCATAAGTGGATGGTGGTGTCTGGGACATTTTCTACAAGGTATGGTTCTGTGAGTGTGATTAAGTCAGGCCAATGTCAGGTGGTC
Source organism: Hemiscyllium ocellatum (assembly GCF_020745735.1). Taxonomy (NCBI): domain Eukaryota; kingdom Metazoa; phylum Chordata; class Chondrichthyes; order Orectolobiformes; family Hemiscylliidae; genus Hemiscyllium; species Hemiscyllium ocellatum. Next base: position 45,591,911 of record NC_083436.1, read on the forward strand.
CTTTTCGTTTCATTTCTTTGAGATTTTGTAATGATTATGACTGATTGATTGGCTTGCTAGGCTATTTCAGAGGACAGCTGACAGTTGACCAAGTTGCTGTGGGTCTGGAGTCTCATGTAGGCCAAGCCAGGTGAGGATGACAGATTTTCTTACCTGAAGGATATTTGTGAAGCAGTTGGGTTTTCATGGTCATCAGGAAATTCTTAATTCCAGTTTTTTATGTTAAATTGAATTCAAATTTCACCATCCTCTGTGGTGGGATTTGTATGCTGGTCCCCAGAATATTAGCTGAGTTTCCAGATTAATAGATTAGCGATGTTACCACTAGATCATCGCCTCCATGCAAGTATATAGTCTCCTTAGCTTTCTTAGTAAAGGTGTAGGAGCAGGTATTACCTTTCCACGACAGGTAAGATAGGGCAAGCTGCAAAAGATTCTCCAGCAACTGTAATGGGGGTGGATTAGGGTCATGCAGTTTATCTGCTCTTGAGATGACAGACATGATCTTCAAGTTTAGCCACAATTTTATTTTTAGTACCTTTGTTCTGTGTTTGTAAAATCACATATCAACTGAAAGCAAGCATGAGAGATCGGGGGCACAGACTGCTTTGACACAGCCCATATAGCTAACCTGTTACGATCTCTGCCCCCGTGATCTCTCCCACCCTGTTTTATTATTGATGAATTTTTATTCACTGGTCGTGAGGGGATTTTGATCTTCATGGATTAAAATCACTTCCAAAACCGCAGACCTTGAAATTAAGTCGGACACTTACATTTTGTTTTTATTTTACATAAAGGAAATGTCTCTTTGTCTTCCATCATTGCAAAACAGTCACCAGAACACGTTCACTCACCGACTGTGAGACCCCCTCTCCAGTTTGATACACTTTACAGCACTTCACTAAAGGCACAGCCGAACGTGCACTCGAGTAACCATTCCATTTCTCTCACGGATGATGCTTAACCAAAATTGTCCAACTTGTTTTGTAAAATTATGGTTAATTTATGATGTAGGTTTAGCCCCTTTTTTTGGGATCTGCGATGACTTTGTTTAAACAGTTCAGCATTATGGATTTTGGATGAGGTTGATCATTCATCATGCCTGAGTTCAGAAGGAGTAAAAAGTGAGGTCTGCAGATGCTGGAGATCAGAGCTGAAAATGTGTTGCTAGTTAAAGCGCAGCAGGTCAGGCAGCATCCAAGGAACAGGAAATTCGACGTTTCAGGCATAAGCCCTTCATCAGGATGCCCCCGTGATCTCTCCCACCCTGTTTTATTATTGATGAATTTTTATTCACTGGTCATGAGGGGATTTTGATCTTCATGGATTAAAATCACTTCCAAAACCGCAGACCTTGAAATTAAGTCGGACACTTACATTTTGTTTTTATTTTACATAAAGGAAATGTCTCTTTGTCTTCCATCATTGCAAAACAAATAAGCCCTGATTCCTGATGAAGGGCTTATGCCCGAAACGTCGAATTTCCTGTTCCTTGAATGCTGCCTGACCTGCTGCGCTTTAACCAGCAACACATTTTCAGCTCTGAGTTCAGAAGGAGTCTTTTATCCATCTGTCTGAGTTGAGTTTCTGCTTGAGTCAAAGAGTGTGTGTTGGAAAAGCACAGCTGGTCAGGCAACATCCGAGGAACAGGAGAGTCAATGTTTCAAGTATAAACTCTTCAGGAATTTAAGGGTGGCCTAAGGGGGCTGAGAGATAAATGGGAGGATGGGGAAGGTAACTGGGAATGCGATGGGTAGATGGAGGTGGGGGAGAGGGTGATAGTTGGGAGAGGAGGGTGGAGCGGATGGGCGGGAAGGGAGATGGACAGATAGGATGGTGCTGAGTTGGAAAGTTGGATCTGGGATGAGGTGGGGGGAGGAGAAATGAAGAAACTGGTAAAATCCACATTGATCCTGTGTGGTTCTTCCTCCAAGTATCGGATGGTTAAGATTTGGAATGGAGGAGGCCCAGGACCTGTAAGTCCTTGGCAGAGTGGGAGGGGGAGGTAAAGTGTTCAGCCACAGGCAATGGGGTTGGTTAGTACAGATGTCCCAGAGATGTTCTCTGAAATGTTCCGTAAGTTGGCTCCCCAATGTGGAGGAGACCACATCTGGAGCAACAGATTCAATAGGTAATGTGTGTGGATGTACAGGTAAATCACTGTTGGATGTGGAAGAATCCTTTGGGGCCTTGGATGGAGATGAGGGGGATGTGTGGCTCAGGTTTTGCACTTCTTGCGGTGGCAGGGGAAGATGCTGGGGGTGGGGGGGGAAGGTTGAATTATTTGGGGGGCATGTGGACCCAACAAGGGAGTCACGGAGGGAATGCTTTCTCTGGAACACAGATAGAGATGGGGAGGGAAATATATCTCTGGTGGTGGGGTTCGTTTGTATGTGGCTGAGATGGCGGAGGATGATGCGATGTATTTGGCAGTTGGTGGGGGGGAAGATAAGGACGGGGGTGAGGGGGTGTTCTGTCCTTGTTGCGAATGGAGGGGTGGGGTTCAAGGGCGGAGATACAGAAAGTGGAGGAGATGCACTGGAGGGCATTGTCGACCATGTAGGAGGGGAAATTGCAGCCTTTGAAGAAGGAGGCCATATGGGATGCTCTATTGTGGAATTGGTCCTCCTGGAAGCAGGTGTGGTGGAGGAATTAGGTACCAGGGATAGTGTTTTTACAGGAGACAGGGTGGGAGGAGGTGTGGTCCAGGTAGCTGTGGGAGTCAGTGGGTTTGTAATAGTTGTCTATGTTGAATCGATCATCAAAATTGGAGATGGAGAGGTGCAGGAAGGGGAGGGTGGTTTCCAAGATGGTTCAGGTGAACTTGAGGTTGGGGTGTAAACTGTTAGTGAAGTTGATGAACTGTTCAACCTCCTCATGGGAACACGAGGTAGCATTGATACAGTTATTGATGTAGCAGAGGAAAAGGTGGGGAATGGTGCCAGTGTAGCTATGGAAGATAGATTGTTCCATGTACCCAACAAAGAGGCAGGCACAGCTGGTGCCTATGTGGGTACCCATGGCTATGCCTTTGATCTGGAGAATGTGGGAGGATTCGAAGGAGATGAGTTTGGTGGGCAGGAGCAGGCTGAGACGATGGGTCAACCAGGGCAGTCGGTTTGTGAAGTTTGGGTAAGATGTCGAACCAGGTGGTGCAGGGTTCTCGGCCGATGAGGTTGGAGGCTGTGGATGGAAGCTCCCTTTAGGTGATGAGGTCATGGATGGTCTGGGAGATGATGGTTTGATGATGGGAGATGGGATCGTAGTTGAGGGAGACCTAGATTAACCTGACATATAGGCCTGAATAGAACTTTCTTGAATAAAAGAATGACTTTCTCTGCTTTTAGATGAAAGCTTTTTTTTATTGTTGTCCAGCAGTAGTAGTTATGATAAAAAGTGGACAATTAGCTACTGGAGAGAAATATATTTTCCTTCATGCTGTGATCGATGAGCTGTTTGTCTCTAACTGAATGAGGGTTATAACGACAGACCCCGAGCTGAATGATGGCTCTGTGTATGTATGTTTGTGTGTGTGATCCAGCAGGTGGATGATGGTGTTTTAAAATCCATTCCACTTTCTTGCTATTTCTTTGGAAGGTTTGCTAACATTTCTGAGTGTGCAAATCTAATGTTTGTTCACAGGGTGATGTATTCAGATAATAGTTTAATAGTAATGGACACTGCAATGATTATCAAGGAACAAAAACAGAAGTTGCTGGAAAAGCTCAGCAGGTCTAAGAGCATCTGTGGAAAGAAATCAGAGTTAACATTTCAGATTGAGTGACCCTTCCTCAGAAATGATTAACAAGAGTTTGGAGATGTTCAGAAATTGTTTGCTTGTAAAACTTGGATCATTTGAATTCCACATATACATTTGAGTGTTTGAAAACTTTGCTTTAAATCTTAAAAGAATGTTGCCGAATAGACCTTTAGAGAGAAAATGGTTTGTTTTTCCAACAGATCAGTGTTGCCATCTCAAAACCTCAGGCCTCTGTATTTAGACATTGCTGTGAATCTATCTGCTGTATCAAATTTTGCTGGCCATATTATGTATTTTGTAGGGTGGCACGGTGGCTCAGTGGTTAGCACTGCACAGCACCAGGGACCCGGGTTCAATTCCCACCTCAGGCAACTGTCTGTGTGGAGTTTGCACATTCTCCTTTTGTCTGCGTGGGTTTCCTCCCACAGTTGAAAGATGTGCAGGTTAGGTGAATTGGCCATGCTAAGTTGCCCGTAGTGTTAGGTGAAGGGGTAAATGTAGGTGAATGGGTCTGAGTGGGTTGCACTTCGGAGGGTCAGTGTGGATGTGTTGGGCCGAAGGGCCTGTTTCCATACTGTAGGAAATCTAATCTAAAAAAACATTTGTTACTGAGATGGTCAGTTCCCCTGTCCAGCCATTCAGTTGCAGTGCAGTTACTTTTATACCACAGCATTTATCTGTTTTGGATCCATTTCTGCCATAAGTCTCATTATTTTTGTTCCACTTTGTACTGCTGTTAAATAAAAATTTTGGATACTCCCAGCAGCTTTGAACTTTGTGCAAATGTGCCTTGACTCCACAAGTTGATTGGATCTTTCTGTAGGTTAGGACACGTGTTAACTGAGCCTGTGTAAATCGATTATGCTTTGTCATTCCCAACAATAACTGAAACATAGCGCCCCTTCTCCCCGCCCCCCCCCAGCCTACACACCCCATCCCACTTTGGGCGCACACACATGATTTGGCAGCAACACATATCAGTGAGTTTTGTGGGAGTTTAGTGATACTGCTGTCATTGTGAATCCAAAACACCATGTTGTCGTGAAGAAAGATTGTGTTGGACAACTTAAGGCAGATTACTCGTACCTATAAAACCGAAACAAAATTCAGGTTGCCTTATGCACAAAAGTGAATGAACAGACTATCAGTCAAACAGGAGTAGGCTCTGTTCATGAGCAATGAGTTTAAGTTTCATCTGGAATCCAGTCAGGGAAAAACAAAGTCCCAAAATAAACCGGAGATTAGTGACCTCTTGCCTGGATGCTCTCTCGTTCTCCTTTCCTCCTCATCATCATCTTCAGTCTCTCTCCCTGTCTTATCGTGTAATTTATTTTACTTCAGGATGTTGGTGATGTTTTCCACAAAGGATGGGCTCCCATGTGAATCCTGTATGGAGCTGGTGAGAACTTTTCAAATGCTCAGTTTGGGTCAGTTTTCACCTCATTTATAAAACATCCCGGTGTTGAGAGCCAGTTTCCACAGTTCTGTTTCAGTCCTCACTCAGAGACTGTGTGTATCCCATGTCATATCAGCGGGTTATCTCCTTTAACCAACTTTACCATGCTGGTGTCCAGAACGAAGTCAGTTGTGGAAGGTACTTTGTGTCTCTGTTTTGCTGCTCCTGGCATTTGGAGTTTTGAACCAAGATGCCCAGTTCTGTGTCTGTGATCAGTCTATCTGCCGTGCAGATTGCTCTGAGCTCAATCTATCGTGACTTTGTCTGGAGCCAAACAAACTCTTTTTTTTATTCAAAGCTTGAACGTTTACAGTGAGATAATGGGTGCCTAGACTCTGCAATACCGTCTTGGTCAGGTTTGCATTAACATGCGGATCCTGATGGAGGTGGAAGGATCGATTTGGTTTAAGTTAATCAGAGGAATGTGTGCTAAGAGGATTGCTACTGATTGTGGTGGTGGAACTTGTTATGCAGATAAGGCTTTTTAAAAAAACAAATTGGAGATTAAAATAGTAGTTAACCTTGTAAAAACTCAAATCAGTTCTCACTCCCAAAGTGCTTCATGTTCATCTGATCTCTGAGCACCCAGTGAGCACTCCCTAACAGCAACTATCTGGCATTCTACCATTTAACTGTTCTGTTAGGGTGAAAGGAAAGGTTGGTCAGTATACGGAATGCTGGATGACTAAAGGAATTGAGGGTTTGGTTAAGAAAAAGAAGGAAGCATATGTCAAACATTGACAGGAGAGACCGAGTGAATCTTTAGAAGAGTGTAAAGGCATTCGGAGTATACTGAAGAGGGAAATCAGGTGGACAAAAAGGGGACATGAGATAGCTTTGGCAAATAGTGTTAAGGAGAACCCAAAGGGCTTTTACAAATACATTAAGGACAAAAGGTTAACTAGGGACAGAATAGGGCCCCTCAAAGATCAGCAAGGCAGCCTTTGTGTGGAGCCACAGGAGTTGGGGGGGATACTAAACGAGTATTTTGTATCAGTGGAAAATGTAGAGTATAAGGAAATAGATGTTGATATCTTGAAAAAGGTTCATATTATAGAGGAGAAAGTGCTGGATGTCTTGAAACACATAAGTGGATAAATCCTCAGGACCTGATTAGGTCTACCCTAGAACTCTGTGGGAAGCTAGGGAAGTGATTGTTGGGCCCCTTACTGGGATATTTGTATCATCAATAGTCACAGGTGAGATGCTGGAAGACTGGAGGTAGGCTAACGTGGTGCCTCTATTGAAGAAAGGTGGTAAGGACAAGCCAGGAAATATAGACCAGTGAGCCTGATGTTGGTGGTGGGCAAGTTGTTGGATGGAATCCTGAGGGACAGGATGTACATGTATTTGGAAAGGCAGGGACGATAAGGGAGAGTCAACATGGCTTTGTGCGTGGGAAATCATGTCTCACAAACTTGATTGAGTTTTTGGAAGAAGTAACAAAGAGGATTGATGAGAGTAGAGCAGTAGACATGATCTCTCTGGACTTCAGTAAGGCGTTCGACAAAGTTCCCCATGGGAGACTGGTTAGCAAGGTTAGAGCTCATGGAATACAGGGAGAACTAGCGATTTGGATACAGAACTGGCTCAAATGTAGAAGACAGAGGGTGGTGGTGGAGGGTTGTTTTTCAGACTGGACTCCTGTGACCAGTGGAGTGCCACAGGGATCAGTACTGATCACTACTTTTCATCATTTATATAAATGATTTGGATGTGAGCTTAAGAGGAACAGGGAGTAAGTTTGCAGATGACACCAAAATTGGAGGTGTGGTGGACAGCGAAGAAGGCTACCTCAGATTACAATGGGTTTTTGGTCAGCTGAGCCAGTGGACTGAGATGTGGCAGATGGAGTTTAATTCAGATAAATGCGAGGTGGTGCTTTTTTTTAGGTTAGTTTTCCTACAGTGCGGAAACAGGCCCTTCGGCCCAACAATCCACACCAACCCTCCGAAGAGTAATCCACCCAGACACATTCACCTACTTCCTACTAATAGACCTATCACTATGGGCAATTTAGCATGGCCAATTCACCTGACCAGCACATCTTTGGACTGTGGGAGGAAACCGGAGCAAACCCACACAGACACAGGGAGAATGTGCGAACTCCATGCAGACAGTCGCCTGAGGCTGGAATTGAACCCAGGACCCTGGCACTGCGAGGCAGCAGTGCTAGCCACAGTGCCGCCCAATCTTAGCAGGGCTTATACGCTTAATGGTAAGGTCCTGGGGAGTGTTGCTGAACAAAGAGACCTTGGAGTGCATGTTCATAACTCCTTGAAAGTGGAGTCGCAAGAAGATTGGATAGTGAAAAGGCATTTGGTGTGCTTTCCTTTATTGGTCAGAGTAATGAGTACAGACCCAGCCTCCCTGAAACTCAAATCCTCCAATCCTGGCAGCATCCTTGTAAGTTTTTTCTGAACCCTTTCAAGTTTCACAACATCTTTCCGATATATTCTATCAAGCTATGTTTCACTTTGGAATCTGTCTTGTTCAATATTAGCTTTGGCTGGCATTATTACACTGTTTTTAGGAAGGATTAGAGTATGGGTGTGTTCAGATTCAGAGTGATTATCTACATTACAAAGGAATTTACCATCATTCACTTCCAAGAGTGTGGAGCTTGCTCAGTATTGCTCCTCTGACAGCACAGCATTCCCTCAATACTGACCTTCTAACACTGCAGATTCCCTCAAGATTGACCATTTGACAGTGCATCCATTGCACCCGGTGTGGTCTCCTCTACATCGGGGAGACAGGACCCCTTCATGCGGATCGTTTCAGAGAACATCTCTGGGACACCCCCACCCACCAACCCCACCGCCCGTGGCTGAACACTTCAACTCTCCCTCCCACTCTGTCAAGGACATGCAGGTCCTGGGCCTCCTCCACCGCCAAACTGTTACCACCCGATGCCTGGAGGAAGATCGCCTCATATTCCGCCTTGAGACCTTGCAACCACATGGGTTTAATTTGGATTTCAACAGCTTCCTCATTTCCCCTCTCCCCACACATTATTCCAGTCCCCCCAGCCTCCAACTTGGCACCACCCTCCAGACCTGTCCATCTCTCCCCCCTCTGACCTATCATCTTCTCCCTCACCTTCATCCACCTATTGCTTTCTCAGCTACCGCCCCACCCCCTCCCATTTATCTCTCAGCCCCCAACCCACAAGCCTCATCCCTAATGAAGGGCTTATGCCTGAAATGTCAATTCTCCTGCTCCTCGGATGCTGCCTGACCTGCTGCGCTTTCCCAACAACACACTCTTGACTCTGATCTCCAGCATCTGCAGCCCTCACTTTCTGCCATAAGTACTGACCCTCCAACAATGTGGCACTCCTTCAGCACTGACTGTCTGACAGTGCCGCTCTCTCTCAGTACTGACCCTCCGATAGTGCGGTACCCCATCAGTACAGAGCCTCCGACAGTGCAGCACTCCCTCAGCAATGACCCTCAGATAGTACAACACTCTCTCAGCACTACATTTGGAATGTTTTCTGAATTTTTCTTTCAAATCTCTGGAGTTAATTATTGAACCCATGACCTCCAACTCAGTGGGAAGGGAACAAACTGCTGAACCATAGCTGACACAGTGGAAAACCAAGCTCTACATCTGATTCATTATTGGATTATAAAGGGATTATAATGAGATTGTAAGGACTGAAGCAACAAATAAAACAGTATAATATTACTCCTGCGTTTAATTAATGTAGGAAAGAAGCAAGGGTCCAGGCATAATCAACAGATGAAAAAGATGATAATTAGTACAAAGCTCCCACGTTACAGTGAAGTGCCTTTCATGTTAGACTGGAATACTGATTGAAAATAATGGGTTTACATAACATATATTCATCACACTGAGCTTCAAACCCACAAAAATTAAAATCTACAGCCGACGTGTTCATCCTCTTCAGAAATCTCTGGCAATCCTGTTTGTTCTGCAGTCTCCGTGACTGTCAGTAAATGAAGCTCTTTGTTAAAAATGGTGTAGTTTCCATAAAGGTCATCTATGAAAGCAAATTTATAACCATTAAACCAAGCTCAGTCCCTGTTTTGCTGAGACCCAGATGACTGAAAATCTATTTCCTGTTGCCTAACTTCATTAACCTTTTCATTCCTTGTGATCTTGTAACAGTTTCTACATTGTAAATAATCCTGTGGCATTGTGCTGAGCTTCTCAAATATTGAATACACAGTTCTATCAATATTTCAGGAGTGCTGCTTGTTTATTATCATGGGCCTTGGATTAATCACTTTAGTAAAATTAATTTAATTCTTCACTTTGCTTCAAAGAGTCAGGGACTTCATTAGATAATAAATTGGTCAGAATGTATTGGAATCAAGTATTATCCAGAAACTTGATTCTTGTTATTTAGTAATGAGGCCTTAAGTCAAAAATATTTTTAAAATATGTTAGGTTCGGGTTTCTGTCATGTACCTCTGGGTTTTTGTTGGGACAAATGTCACGTGGACAATTCTGGTGTAACTGAAAGAGATGTCCTTCCCCATCTATGGTGGAGTAGTTAGCCCAAGAAAGAATATAAGTTAGGGTCTAATTTTGTGCCACTATTTCATTTTAACACCATAAACTACATAAAGGAGAGTGGTAATAACGACATGCTAATAACTTGATTGCATCATCAATGATTTTCAATGATGTGAGATCATGTGGAACTGGGACCAGAGTGTGGAAAGTTCTGGAGATCCCAACACCCCAATGTCAGCCCCAATGCAGATCCACCTTTGGGGAATCCAGTGCTCAGCAGGTTGGATTGAAAGTATAGACTAGTAATCACTTTGATCACCTCCATTCCCAATTCAAATCAAACTCCAATGCTGAACTCTCAATCTCCTGGCCCCACAAGAACATCCCAAGACCCTAAGTCTGACTTCATGGTCTCCTGCTTGCAATCCAAGATACCAAATATGCAATGAATCCCACAATGTTCTTCCCCACCTTCTTTTCCCCCATTATTTCACTAATTGTACAACACTCAGAACATGGCATTTCAAACAGGCCAGTTCTGGTCAAATGAAAATATATGCAGTGTTGGGTTAATACCATTCTACACAAGGAAAGCTGTTCTCAAATATTTGAGAACACCACCTTTGTCACAGCTTGGAAAATCTGTCTCTGGCAGAACAAATATTTATCCCAAATTGGCCTCAACCAAGTCTAAATAGAATTGTTTCTCACATGAGTCAGAACTTAAAGGTTTCTTCCTAGTGCTCTACAGAGGGAGCACTGCACTGTTGGTTTGTCAATATGGAAGAAATGTTCTCAAACGGCCAGGCCTCAGGGAGCGATGCAGTATTGAAGGGTCAGTATTGAGAGAGTGATACACTGTTGGAGGGTCAGTACTGAGGAAGTGCTGCACTGTTAGAGGGTCAGTGCTGAAAGAATGCTGCACTGTTAGAGGGTCAGTATTGGAGAAGCCCTGCACTGTTGCTGATGCCTCCTTTCTTACAAAGGGACTGAGTCTTCATTCAGCTATTAAGTTTGTTGTGAAAGGCCTTATCACACTATTTTAGACTCCTCTGGTGTCCTGGTCAGTATTGTTGTTCCGCAGAGTAGCATGGGATCCTATAGTACATACAAGGCCCTTTGCCTCATGGAGTCTGCACTGACTAAACTGCCCTCAATCCATTCCGTATTCCAGCAGGTGGCATTTATGACATTTCAAATGCTCATCCAAATACTTCTTAAAGATAATGATGCCTCTACTATCTTCCCAGGCAGTGCACTCCAGATCCTCACCATCCTCTGATGAAAAATTTTTATTTTTATACTTTATAAGGACTGTAATGTTGAACTTTCAACTTTATTTCCTTTTTTTCTACTTTGTAATTAAGATTTTGTACCTTGGAACCTTTGTAACTCAGATGGTGCCAGGAAATGACGACTTTTGTACACTTTTCAATGTACTCCTGTATCCCTGTACTTGAGTACACGAGACAATAAAATCTAATTCTAGTTCTAAACCTCCTGTCTTTCCCTTTTAAAGTTATGCTCCTTTGTTATTGGCCCTTCAACTAAGGGGAACAGCTGCTTTCTATTCACCCGAACCACACCTCTCATAATTTTATACACCTCAACTAGGTCCCCATTCAGCTTCCTCTGCTCGGAAGAAAATAACCCAAGCTTACCCAGCTTCTCTTACTATCTGGTCTTTCATCATATTGTTGTTTGTGGAATCTTGGTGCGTAAAAATTAGCTGCTACATTGTCCACATTATAACAGTAACAATGTTGCAAAAAGTATTTAATTGGCTTAGATTAGATTAGATTAGATTACTTACAGTGTGGAAACAGGCCCTTCGGCCCAACAAGTCCACACCGACCCGCCGAAGCGCAACCCACCCACACCCCTACATTTACCCCTTACTTAACACTACGGACAATTTAGCATGGCCAATTCACCTGACCCGCACATCTTTGGCTGAAAAATGTTTGGAGGCATTTTGAGACTGCAATACTGTCAGTATGAGTGTAGTGAATAATTCACTATTTAAGGATCACAGCCTTATTCTGTGCAATCAAGTGTTTGATAAGTTTGAATAAATGGTGAGAAGGATCAGAGATCCTTGTCACAAATTGATTCTGTTTGCTCAGCAAAGTTGCAAGTCTTAGCAACTCCCCAAGCAAAACAGAGAGCAACTCCCCATCTGCTGTCCTGGGATCTAAAGAAATTTTAACAGTAACAGTTGCCATTACATATATTTCAAATCCCTTGGAAAAAATCTAACAATTGACAATCCTTCCTTATTTTGTACAAACTAAAAACAAAGTTCATTTTCTATCGCCCACCTTGAGAATGGGTTGCTCTGGAGCCCATGTGACTCTCTCCTGTCTTGCTGTTGCCCCTTCTTTGTTGACAAAGGTTTAATTGCATTCCAGTTTTCAAATGCAATTTCCCTTCGCCATCTTATCCTGACAGCTGCATTCTGCAAATACCATAACCGTACACCATCACTCTCTTAAACCTTACCCTTTTTGCTATTCACCTCCTCATCTCCTCGGCTATCTTGTACCTTCTTCCTCTAATATCCTCGCATCACCTTTTCAACCCTCAACCCACATATTCTCACAGTCTGCCTACTCACCACCTCACCCCCCCACATCTTTACCCTGTTCCTACTCAATCCTCATCCACTCGCCCCATTATCCCTTCAATCCCTCAATCCTCACACTGTCACCTCCCTCTCACTCAAACCGTTCACTGTTTCACCTCCTCATCATCACAATCCCACGCCACCCAGCCTAATCTGACTCAGCCATTTGCACCTATTTCACATTCCTCCGCCATCAGTGAAAAATGTTTCTCTATCAGTTCCTTTTGAAATCCTAAAAAAAAACTCATTTACTCTTCTCTCAACCTTCCCAGCAAATCCAGCCTAGTTTCTGGAATTTCTCCTACAAAAAACATTTTCAGGACCAAATCCTTCCCCAAGCTGTCCTTCTAGAGTGGGATGGTTGCAAGGGACATAATTTGGGAAATGGTGATACTGCAGTGCTTGTTTTTACATCTCTTGTCATTGACAGTATCAACCGATTTTTAATAATCTCTCTTTCAAGTAGAATTGGTGTTCACCCTTCCACTTCCAGTGTTTGCATGGCTGAAGTTACAGAACACGCTATATCATCCTTGTGTTAGTGTGAGGAGTTGCTTGAGGAAGAATTGAAGAGAATATGTTGGTGGGGGAGGGTTAGTGATCGCACTGTATCTGACACACCAAGTCTGTTCATTCCATTACATAGAAGGACTCCATTGGGCTCCTTCACCTCAGTGAATTTCCCCTGCTTGATTTTACTGTCTGAGATATGTCAAAAACAACAGTCAGTACATAACCTGCCCTAGTTTCAGGATCCTTCCTCACCTTCCAGCTATTTGGATTTCTGTCTTCTTCTAATTTATTTGAAGTCTTTTTGGAGTGGCCCAGAAATAGTAAATTGGATTCATATTTTTCAATATTCATTCTCCAAGGGATATTATGACTGACTTGGAATAATATCCTTCACATCCTTGCTTTCTTTGATGCCTTAGAATTGGAGGCCACATGACCTTTAGTGATGAAAATTTGCATGAATAAAACAATAAAATAAAAATAACGCATCACACACACTGGAAATCAAAATATAAACACTGGAGGGGGTGGGTTAGAGGTTAGTACTACTACCTCACAATGTCAGGGACCCAGGTTTAATTCCAGCTTTGGGTGGTTGTGTGGAGTTTGCATATTCTCCCTAAATCTGCATGGGTTCCCTCCAGGTGCTCTGGTTTCCCCCCAAAGTCCAAAGATGTGCAGGTTGGATGGAATTGGCCATGGGAAATTGCCCATAGTGTCCAGGATTGATAGCCTGGGTAGGTTAGCTATGGTAAATGTGGGGTTACATGGAGAAGGTGGAATGTTCGTCAGAGGGTCAGTGCAGACTGATGATTTGAATGGCCTGTATCTGCACTGTAGCGATTCTGTGATTCTGTGGAAGTCAGCAGGTCTGGTTGCATCTGCAGAGACACAAGCTAATGTTTTGAGCCCAAATATGTCTTTTCTTTGGAGGTCAAAAGGTGATCAGTTTTATAAGATAAAAAAAGTGAGAAAGAAGCAACTGAAACAGAAAGGGCTCTTTTTATTCATTCATGGGATGTGGGCATCACTGGCTGGGCCAGGATGGGGAGATGATACCTTGTGGTAGTATTACTAGTATTAATCCAGAGATCTAGATAATGTTCTGGGGACTTAGGTTTGAGTCCCACCATGGCAGATGTTGGAATTTGATTTCAATAAACATGTAGAATTGTGAGACAAATGATGACCATTACTTATAGGAAGAACGCAGCTTACTCACAAACGCTCTTTTAGGAAGGAATCTGCCTTCTTTACCTGGTCTGCCCAACATGTGACTCCAGACCCACAGCAATGTGGTTGACTCTAAAATAGCCCAGCAAGCCACTTAGTTATAATAATCACTGGAAATTCTCAAAAGATGAAACTGGATAGGCCACCTGCCATTGACCAAGTACCAGAAATGACAAGTGAAAATAGCCCTGTGGGCCCAATGAAACATCGAAGATAAGATCCTGGATAGGTCATTTGGCCCTTCAAGGCTACTCTGCCATTTAATGCAATCTTGTTTGATCATCCAACTCAGTACTCAGTTCCCATTTCCCCCCATACTCTTTACCCCTAAGAGCTGTATCTAATTTCTTGAAAACATTTAATATTTTTGCCTCACTGAGTTCAACAGGCTTCACCACTCTGTGTAAAGAAATTTCTATTAATCTCACAGTCCTAAATGGCCTACCACGTATCCTTAGACTGTGATCCCTGGTTTTGGATTCCCTGATCATCAGAAATATCCTTCCAATGCTTACTCTGATCAGTCCTGTTAGAATTTTATAGGTTCCTTTGAGATCACCCTTGTAGCAAATTCAGGAAGGCTGATTATTATCCAAACTGCGCTAGATTGGGAAATGACCTCACATATCAGTCACTGAAAATAAGCATGCTGGTGTAGCAGGCAGTGAAGGAGACAGATGGTCTGTTGGCCTTCAGAGTGAGAGGATTTGAGTACAGGAGCAAGGGTTCTTGCTGCAATTATACAGGGCCTTGGTGAAAACCCCGACCCCCCCCCCACCTCCGCTTCATTCTTCTGAACTTCCAAACAGTCCTAACTAATCCAATCCTTCTTCATATGTCAGTCCTGCCATCCCTTCTGGTAAACCATCCTCCATAGCCACAACATCCTTCCTCAGGTAAGGAGACCGGAACTGCACACAATGCTTCACGTGTGACCTCACCAAGGCCCTGTATAATGACTGGTATGTGAGGTCATTTCCCAATTTAGCACAGTTTGGATAATAATAGGCTTTCCTGATTTTGCGACTAGAGTAGATAACTTCACATTTATCCACATTATCCTGGATATATACAAAACGATGTAGATGAGAATATAGAAGGGATGACATGAAGATTGACTGGGTGGTTGATATTAGGGAAGAATATCTTAACTTCTTAAAGTTAAGGAGGATATAGATAGATTGGTCAGATGGTCAGATCAGTGGCAGCTGGAATTTAACCCTGCTAAGTGTGAGGTGATGCACTTTGGAAGATAAAACAAGACAAGAAAGTACTAAATGAATGGCAAGACACTAGGAAGCTCAGTGGGTCAGAAGGGTCTTGGAATGGTATTCACAAATCATTAAAGGTGGTGGGTCAGATTAATAGGGTGGTTAAGAAGGCATACAAGACACTTACCTTTATCAAGCAGGGCATGGATTATAAGCACGAGTAGGTCATTTTGGAGTTGTATAGAACTTTGGTTAAGTCACAGTTGGAGTACTTTGTACAGTTCTGCTCACAAGACTACAGGAGGGAATGCAGTGTGATTACATTGGAAGGGGTACAGGGCAGATTCGTCAATCTAGTCTACTGTTTTTACAGCTTACACATGGTCTCCTTGAAATGGGAAAACCTAATTCTGGATGATAACTTGGTGATGGAAAGTTGTGGTTTTGCTCATGTTGTTTCATGGTCCTAAATAGGTGAGGCTGCTAACTTAGTGATTCTCTGCAGTTGTGTCCAAACCTTCTGTCTGACTGCTAGGGAACACATTACTGGAAAAAGACACTAAGAACTGTGGATGCCAGAACTCAGAAACAAAAATAGGGAGTGCTGCAGCAGTTGTAGAGAGAAAACAGAGTTAACGTTTCAAGTCCAGTAACCCTTTATCAGAACTGAAGCTTCCTGGGGAAGGGGTGAATTTATCCTGGCGATAGACAATGTTGGTGGAGTCGGAGGGAGAATACTGTACATAGAAGCAGTACCCAGAGAGAGAGTGAGAAAGGGATAATCAAACAAAGAGATTGCTGATGATAAGCTGAAAGAGAGAGAGAGAGACAGAGACAGAGAGAGAGAGAAATTAGGTAGTTGGGAGATAACAAGAAGCATAAATGTAGGGTCAAAAATGTATATGTTGAGCCATGTCCCTACCCCAGCCTCCATACACCAGGCCCTGTCATCACATGGGCTGCTACACACAAAACATATTGTCAGCTACTAATACCACCCATTAGCAGGTGTTCATTCCCCCAGGCTGACCTTTAACTACCCCTTTATCTGTCCAACTGTTTTTTTTCTATGGTTTCCATCTCACCTACCACTTACTCTTGCCCCTTCCCCACCCCATCATCTGCATATATTCCAACATTTTCCGAGCTACCATCAGTTCTGAAGAAGGTTTTATTGGACCGGAAATGTTAACTCTTAATTTCTATCCACAGATATTGCCAGACCTGCCGAGTTTTTCTAGCAATCTGTTTTTGTTTATGTTTGTAAATGTTTGAAAATAAATTGGCCGTGCTGAGAACAGTCCTTACAGGACAGAGGTAAAAATAATGACTGCAGATGCTGGAAACCAGATTCTGGATCAGTGGTGCTGGAAGAGCACAGCAGTTCAGGCAGCATCTAAGGAGCAGCGAAATCAGTAGGAGCCACTCCAAACAATTTTCAAACATTTACACTTCTCATTAATACCCCATCTAAGTATTATTTCTATCTCAGCTTTTCATCAGCAATCTTTTTGTTTGCTTATCTCTTTCTCTGTCTCGACACAATCTCCAACATACTCTATTCTGCCCCAACATCACCACCTTAAGAAGGGCTTTTGCCTGAAACGTTAATTTTCCTGCTCCTCGGATGCTGCCTAACCTTCTATGCTTTTCCAGCACCACTCTAATCTAGACTCTGATCTCCAGCATCTGCAGTCCTCACGTTCACCTTCCACACCTTCCATCCTTCCACAGCTATCTTCAGTTCTGATGAAGGATCACTGGATTTGAAATGTCAACTCTGTTTTTCTATCTATAGATGCTGCCAGATTTGCTGAGTTTCTCCAATACTCCCTGTTTTAACACTGTTCACATGACGGACCTTTTTGATTGGGTTAAAAATGGGCATAGTACCACTTGAAAACGCTACCTAATCAATCAAGTTTTATTGTAACTTTCAAAAAAAACTTGATCAATATTTGAAAATGAAAAAAATATTCAGAGCAATGCAGGAGTAGAGTGTAACTAATTCGATTACTTTCAAACAACCATATGATAGGCTGAATGGTCTTATTTTGTGCTGTACAATCAACAATTGTGTGAGGAGAGCATGATTGACAACAACCTGTACAGAACTTGCTAAACAGCCATGGTTTGAATTTTTCTATAACATAATGTGTAGGTTTATAACTTAGATTTATGAAGCAACTTTCACTGGTATGTGTTCTCTTTAAAAATTTCACCTAACATTAAATCAAACTAAATAATCGTCTTAGCTCATGAGAAGAGTAAGTTTTGTAATTACTAAAATGCAAGGTGGAGAAGCAACTGGAGAAAATTTTATTGGGTCAAAATTTGATAACGTTGTAAAATAATTCAATAAACATATTCTGTTCAGCTCCTTACTCCATCTGAAAAAATTGTTGCACATTTTGGAAGATCAAAGCTATCAGATGGATAGGAAATGTTTCCATTTGATGGGGAATCCAAAACTGGAAGCCATCAATATAAGACAATTATGGATAAATTCAATAGAGAATTCAGGAGAAACCTATTTTCACAGGGTTTGGTGAGAAAGTGGAACTCACTACCACACGGTGTGGGTGAATTGTATAGTATAAATTAATTTAAGGGGAATGTGGATAAACAAGTGATTGAGCAAGAATTAGAAGCAGACGGTAGTCAGGTGAGATTAGGAGGGATGGCAGGAGGCTCATGTGAAGCAGAATTACCATCATAGACCAGGTGGGCCATAGACTTGTTATTCTGTTTATACTGTATTTTGAAAGTTCACAGTTAATTAAGTTGATTAAGTGCAATTAACAAGTAGAATTGAAGATGATGTTCTTGTCTAGTTATAAAGAAAAAGTGTGTCATTGTGCAAAGATGTGACAGATCAGAAGAATGAGCAGAATATTTAGCAAAATTAATAAGCAGGGGAAATTAAAGGGAAACCTAGCCAGAAATATGAAAATAGTTTCTGTCAATATTAAAACAAGAGAAGTTAACAATAGCTGTTTTTGTTCAACAGAAAGTGAGTGTAAAGAGTTGATAATTGAAAATAAAGAGATGACAGAAGAACTGAACACTTAGTTTGCATTAGTCTTCACCATAGAGGATACAAGGAACATCCCAGAATCAGTAATAAATCAAGAATTGGAAGGCAGGGACAAACTCAGGCAAATTACAATTGCTGGAGGAGTGCTAGTGAGAAGTTATTGGGGCTGAAGGCTGACAAGATCCCAGGTCCTGATGAACTTTATCCAAGGGTCTTAAAAGAAATGGCTCATCAGTTGATGCGGTTTAACTTATCTCAAATCCCTAGTGACAGAGGTGCAGGGATTCTGGTGAATTCAGGAATATCCAGTGAGTGGCATATTGTTGTGGAAACAACGTGTATTATATGGATTGGCAGCTGCTCATGAGAGATACTATTAATGAGGTGAGTTTCAAAAGACAGGGTGAAAAAACCCACAGGACTTCACAGCTAGAAACCTTCCAAAAATTTTGATGCATCTTGGACTTAGCCAGAAAAATATTAGGTTCAGTCCCATTGATTTCTTTAAGGAAGTAGCGCCAAAAATAAAAGGAAACCAGTGGATGTACCAAACTGGGATTACCAGAAAGCATTTGATAAAGTACCTTGTTAGAGCAGAAAATAAAAACTCATGATACAGAGAATAACTTGTTAAGTAGATTGAATGCGGAATACAGGGTTAACGGTAGGGTTCTTAGTCAGGTGGAGGAACAGAGTGATCTTGGGGTCTATGTGCATAGATCTTTGAAAGTTGCCACTCAGGTGGATAGAGCTTGTAAGAAGGCCTATGGTGTATTAGCGTTCATTAGCAGAGGGATTGAATTCAAGAGTCGTGAAGTGATGTTGCAGCTGTACAGGACTTTGGTTAGGCCACATTTGGAGTACTGTGTGCAGTTCTGGTCGCCTCACTTTAGGAAAGATGTGGAAGCTTTGGAGAGGGTGCAGAGAAGATTTACCAGGATGTTGCCTGGAATGGAGAATAGGTCGTACGAGGATAGGTTGACAGTTCTCGGCCTTTTCTCGTTGGAACGGCGAAGGATGAGGGGTGACTTGATAGAGGTTTATAAGATGATCAGAGGAATAGATAGAGTAGACAGTCAGAAACTTTTTCCCCGGGTACAACAGAGTATTACAAGGGGACATAAATTTAAGGTGAAGGGTGGAAGGTATAGGGGAGATGTCAGGGGTGGGTTCTTTACCCAGAAAGTGGTGGGGGCATGGAATGCGCTGCCCGTGGGAGTGGTAGAGTCAGAATCATTGGCGACCTTTAAGCGGCAATTGGATAGGTACATGGATGGGTGCTTAATCTAGGATAGATGTTCGGCACAACATCGTGGGCCGAAGGGCCTGTTCTGTGCTGTATTGTTCTATGTTCTATGTTCTAGACATTTGGCTGGCTATCAGGAAGGAGAGAGTGGGCATAACTGGGTCTTTTTCTGGTTGATACAATGTAATGAATGGTGTGCTTCAGTGGTTTGTGAAGTAACTTCAACTGATTACAATTTACAGAAGTGACTTAAATGAAGGCACCAAAGATATTGTTGCCAAATTTGCTGATGACACAAACATAAGTAGGAAAACAAGCTGTGAAGAGAACACATGAAGGCTACAAAAAGATATAGATGGGTTACCTGAGTTGGCAAAAATGTAGCAAATGGAGTATAATTTGGGAAAAAGTTAAAATTAAATGTATTATGTAAATGGTGAGAGGTTGCAGAGCTCTGAGATGCAGAGCTATCTGGATGTTTTAGTGCATGAATCACAATGTGCTATGAAGTTACAGCAAGTAATTATTAAAGCTAATGCTATTATTTATTGCAAAGGGAATTGACTACAAAAGTTGGGAAGTTATGGTTCAGTTATACAGGACAGCTCTGGCAGCATCTGTGAAGAGAATAACAGTTAACGTTTCAAATCCAGTGACCCTTCAGAACAAAGGGTCCCCAGCACTTTCTGTTGTTGTTTCAGATCTCCAGCATCTACAGTTCTTTGTCTCATTTAAGAAATAAAGAAGTTGCATGCAATGAAGTTTGTAATAGTGTCAGATGTGCTTATCAGAAAATTTAACTGTACAAGGTGGAATGAGATAAGTCAAGTATCTACCAAAATGAGGGAAGTCCTTTGTATAAATCTAGGACTACATTCTTTAATCAGTGTACAAGACTGCATATTTAAAATTTTAACTCTCCTATTTCATCTCACAAACTTTCAATCACATTTGACACTTGCCTACTTTCTATTGTTATCCAGATCTGGAACATGGCCATGAGTTCCCAACACTGCTCCATTTTGCAGCCAAGAATGGACTAGAGAATCTTGTCACTCTGCTTCTAGAATGTCCGGGATCAGCCCAGGCCTCCACAGTTCTGAATGTTTATGGAGAAGACCCGAGAGACATCGCTGAGAAGAATGGATTTCAGCATATCCAGGAGGTCTTGGAAAAATTTGCAGTAAGTTTTTTTTATTTACTGGGATGTGGCATTACTAGCTGGCCAACATTTTTATTGTCCATCTCATTGCCCTTGAGTTATTTTAATGGTGGTTTTATCCAAGTGATTGGATTTAACAAAGGTAAAACACAAGGTTAACCTGCTGATTGCTGAGGTGACAAGATGCATGCTGATAGTCAATCATATGCAGAGCCTACTGTTGCTTCAGTGATCCTGAAAGATAAGAAATTCTGAAAGTGGAGCCAAATTCCAGTTAACAATCTGGTCCACTAGAATATAAAATCAAAGCAGAAGTTGCACGTGTAAAGTATGCTGGGAATCTAAAGGAAATCGCAAAAAAGCTGTTAGTTGTCATCATCTCTGAAAGGTTAATGATCCATTAATACAACGGACAAGTGAGTTGGAAAATATTTTTAAGAGATGTGACATATATCTGTAATTGCAGGTAACTTGTCAGAAATGGCCAAGAGTTAAAGAGTCTCTGCATTGCTATGCTTTCTCAAGCCTCCCTGCCTGTAATCTCCTACACTGCTCTAGCTAAACTAAAAGATGACACATCAGGTCCAGTTCACCTTTCCTTGCTCGTCCACATTGGCTCCTGGTCCTGCATTCCTCAATTTTAAGGAATCCAATTCTTATTCTCAAATCCCTTCATGACTTCACTCCTTCAGTTTCTGAAGCCTCCTCCAGCCAAACAATGCTTTGAATCATAGTTTGACCATATGTGAAGGATTTTGTGCTGTCTAGTTGCCACATTACAAAAATGAGAT
The DNA here is from genome assembly GCF_020745735.1 of Hemiscyllium ocellatum. Taxonomy (NCBI): domain Eukaryota; kingdom Metazoa; phylum Chordata; class Chondrichthyes; order Orectolobiformes; family Hemiscylliidae; genus Hemiscyllium; species Hemiscyllium ocellatum. The sequence goes on from NC_083436.1 coordinate 45,613,437, forward strand.
AGATACATTGGAGAGGATGCAGAGAAAATTTAAAAGGATAATTCCAGAAATATGGTTTATATTATCAGAAAAAGATTGACAGGCTACATCCTTAATGTCTTGAGAAAAGAAAACTGAGGTGACCTGTTACCTAGAAGGACCAAGAGGCCGAAGTATTTAACAACAGGAGCTTTATTATTGTAACATTTGCTGTGCAGGCAGCCAAGTTTGACTAAGCTGTTTCCCCTCAAATGGCGAATGATGTCAGACCCTTAAAGTGACAGTCCACCATACTTATACAAATACACAACCCCTCCACATCAGAAACTCCTACAATGAAAATATTGAATATTTCCAATCATTAATACCACAGTAAGTAGGCAAGATATATTTTGTCATGGGTGGTTTCAACAAATCAACTGCTATGTGCAACTGACATGTTATCATGACCAATTCTAAAGAACCTTTGAGTTTTTGAGTTGGTTGTGTTCTGGTATGCTATCAAAAAATAGCTTAGTCTTTTGGATAATGATCCCTGTTCTCAAGTAACCTTTAAGGAATGTTTCACTGTCTGAACAAACCTTTTTGCAATACCATTTGTGGCTGGGTTAGAAGGAGCTGATCAGATATTTTGAATTCATTTATGCTTTAGATAGTCCATAAACTCTTGTGGTGTAAACTGTGGACCATTAACTAACAAGTTGTTCCAACCTCACAAAGCTCTCTTCCAGTGTTTCAAAGGTTTTCTCTAAAGGTATCATCTTCATAATAATAACTTCAAGCTACTCAGTATATGTGTCACCCATTGTGAAAAACATTTGCCTATCCGAAGGTCTGGCATAGTCGATATGGATTCTTTGCTCTGGACCTTCTGCCCATTCTCACAGGTGGAATGGCACTAGTGGAGGTATGTGCCCACTCTTGCAGAAATTGCACATATGCCTGGCTGCTCCTAAATTTTGCAGGCCTTCAAAAATAGCTGCTGGCTACCTCCTTTATTCTGATAATGTCACAGTGACCCTCACATAGTTGATTTAACACACATTTCCTTCGAGTGGTTGACTGATAACCTTCATTCCCCATAGGAGACATCCTTCTTGTGCGGATAGTTCTAGCTTTCATGGAACATATGGCTTCAGTTTTGAAGTTGTGCCTGTGATCTTGCCATGAAGTACCATGTCCATCGTGTTTGTTTGTAATGGACCATTTCAAGTGTACTTTTAACTTGTCCTGCTCTTGCCAGAGTGTTTAATGTAGAAAATGTCTTCATAAGGACTGTTTGTAGTTAATTAATTTGGCAAAGATAATCTAGAAAGCCCATCAGCATTCCTGTGTAAATTGAATTGTTGATACTTAATTGTCTAAGTGTGCACTCTTAGCAACAATGCATACAGCTAGCTGCTCTAGAATAAATCTCTATATGAGGCCTGAGTATTGTGGTCAATGGTCTGTAATCTGTTAGCAAGATAAATTCCTGGTCATACAGGTATCAGGAGAATTGTCTAATGCCAAAATAATTCCTAGAGTTTCTTTGTCTGTTCATAGTTCATTTCTGTTTTGTTTAACAACATTGATGCAAAAGCCATTGGCATCTCTTCATTGTGTGAGAAATAAATGCTCCCACTACATACAGTGATGCATTGCATGCTAATTGCAGCAGTAGCTTTGGTCAGAATGTTTCAGGACTTCATAAATAAAGTATCTTTGGATTGTGTAATGGCTCTTTCTCATTGATCTTCCCATTTCCAATTTTTGGTTGACATAATAAACTGGCAACAGCTTGAGAATGATTGCAAGATTTCAAAACATAGAAAATAGAAGTAGGAGGAGGCATTATGGAGCCTACTCCACCATTCGTGTTGATCAAACCTAATAACCTTCTCCTGCTTTTCCCCCTTTCCTTTGATCTATTTCATCCAGTGCTATGTACAACTCTATGTACAACTATCACCTGATGAAGGAGCGGCACTCCGAAAGCTAGTGTGCTTCCAATTAAACCTGTTGGACTATAACCTGGTGCTGTGTGATTTTTAACTTTGTACACCCCAGTCCAACTCCGGCATCTTCAAATCATGACTACTATGTACAACTCCTTCTTGAAATCATACAATGACTTCACATTGACTGCTTGCTGTGGTAGTGAATTCCAGAGGCTCACCACTCTTTGGGTGAAGACATTTCTCACCTAGGTCCTAAATGTTTTACTCCATGTCCTTAGGCTGTGACCCCTGGTTCTGGGTTCATTGGGAACATCCTTCCTGCCTTGGGACAAATGTGCCACTGTAATTTAGTAAGCTTAAAAAGATTGTAGTTGGTTTACATTTTTAGGTGTTGGTGTTTCACTTATGGCTTTTACTTTTGAAGGTGACTTGTGTAATCTCGTAACATCAATGAAATAGCCTCAACATTTGATGGAAGATTTCTAAAAATTCACGTTCTTCTTTCCTTGATCTTAGACCATATCTACAAGTCTCTGTGGAGTAGCATCTGAATTGTAGAGATGCTCTTTTTCATTTCTGTCTTTGATAAAAATATTGTTTAGGTAACATTGGACCCCTTCCAATCCACATAAAATCTGATCCATGGCATGCTGGAATTATACAGGTGCAGATATGATTCTAAATGGAAGTCTCTTGTATCTGATTAGTCCTTTATGTGTTGGAACTGAAGAAGGATCACAGGATTCAAAACACTGACTCTGTTTTCTCATCACAGATGTTGCCAGACTTACTCAGTTTCTCCAGGGACTTCTGTTTATGCATGTTTAATAACAAGGCCTCTTCGGATTGTGAGTCTGGGCTTTTCTCATGCTCTTTTTGTATTGTGTAGATTTTCTCCCTACTGTTTGGTTTCTGTACTTTTGTTATATATTGTTCATGCTTCATCCTCCAACATGCCCATTCAATGTGCCCTTTTCACCACGGTTTAGGCAAGCTGCTTCTTTCGACCAGCAATTTGCTGCTCTATGGCCTGTTTTTCCACACCAATGGCAGGACTGAGTCTGTGTTGGTGCTCAACCACTATTTGTGATCTCTCATGCTCGAGCTTAGCTGTTGAGCTTTCTTGGCTGCTATTTTCCTTCAAGACTGCTATTTCCAGGGCTTTATCTCAGTCTAGATATCTTTCTGTCAGTAATCTCCACTGGATTGATTTACATCTTAACCCTTACAGTCCATCTCTGGTGGCATCATTTAAGTCATCTCCGAATTCACAGAATTCTGCTAACTTCTTTAAAATGCTATGAACTGGGATATAGCTTCAACAATTATGCCTGTTACATTTTCAGAATCTGAACCTTTCAGCATTCACCAATGGATTTGATGAAAAAATGGTTCTGTGGGTTTACTATTATTTCTTCATAATCTTTGGAATTGATTTCTCTGGCTGTAAAACTCCTCAAAAAGTTAAGTCTTTCACCTGTAATACTCAAGAACACAAAGATACAAGTTACCATGATTAAAATAATGGAGTTTCTCTTTAATTTAATCATATGGTTCTGCACTGCCAAACTCTCCTACCTTTTTTTAAAAATCGGAAAGGCCTGTGAAGCACGATGTACCAGAAAAAATAAGCATAACGTTGCTTCTTCCCGCCTGAACAAGATACTCCTGAGACTGCCTATTTCTTTTTGAGTCTACACCCCAATCTCAAGGCATTTCCTCTGTAGGATACTCGTTATTCACAATGTTCCTTCAGTTTGAAGGACAGAGCGAATTCATTCTGCACTGTTCACCTCCACACTGGGTTGATTTTGTTTTATTGACTCTACCTGGTCTACCTGCTTTGGTGCAGTGATGACAGCTTTTGCTTTCTTTTCTTTTTATCAAATTGCCTCCAAGGTCTGCAGCGTGGAACTCAATTTTGTTTCCAATGAATCTATGATCGAACCGTTGGATCTTGAAGCAGTTTTTAATCCTAACACTGGTTTTCTTCTTGTGTTACATTTCAGGACGGGTTAGGACACCAAAGGGTTTAACAGCAGGAGCTTTATTATGAAAATGTTTACTGTACAAGCAGCAAGACAGACTCAGCTGTTTTCCCTTCCCAAAATGGCCAATGATGTGTTATCATTATGTCAAATGATCAGACTCTTAACATGATAATCTACCTTCCTTGCACAAATATACAGCATGACATAATAGAGATCTCTAAAATTCTGCAAGGTTTTGATGGATTGGAAACAGTGAGCATGTTTCCTCTTGTGGGGAACTAATCGCATCAACTAAGAGATTCACCAAAAAATCCAATCACAATTCAGGAGAAACCTCTTTACCCAAAGAGTGACAAGAAGTGTGAGGTGGTGGCATATAAGTATTGTCACTTGATTTATAATCTAGATATTCTGGTTAATATTCTAGGGCCATATATTCAAATCCCAGGTGGATGGTGAAATTGAGTTCACTTAACAAAAATCTGCAATTAAAACTGGTGTATTGGTGAGTTTGAAACCTTTGTTATTTTTACCTTGATGAGGAGGAGGCTAAGAGAAGATTTGATAGGGAGAAACTGTTCCTACTCATAAGAGGTTTGACAACCAAAGGGAACAGTTTTAAATTGCTTTGCATAAAAGCAAAGTAGTGAGTGGTTAGGGTATGGTATACACTGTCTGGGAGGGTGGTGAAGGAAAGTTCAGTTAAGGTTTTCAAGAGGGCATTGGATGATTATTTACGTAGAAACAGAATGCAGGGTAACAAGGAAAATGCAAGAGAACGGTACTTATCCAAAATACTGAGAACACCAGTGTGGACACGAGGAGCCAAATGGCCTCGTTCTGCACTGAAACATTCTGTGATTCTAAGAATGAAGAAATACTACATGGTGTGTTTGAAGGAGATAGTGACAATGCATTTAAGGCGAAGCTCAATGAACACATGAGGAAATAGGAAGTTGAGGATTATGATGCTCCATTTAGATGAAGAAAAATGAGAGGAGACTAGAGTGGAGCACTAATGTCAGCATGGTTCGAAAAGGCTGAATGGCCTCTTTCTGTGCCATATGTCCAAAGTAATTCACATAATCGCTGCACTCCTGTTCTTAGTTTCCTTTGTCATTTTATATTGTATTTTTAGTAAAAATACAAGTGACACTAAATTACTATTGTTATCTATTTTATTCAGTTGTGCATTCAGCTGTTTAGATTGAAAGCTCTTGAAGTCCCACCCTTGACTTTCACTTTTATTTAAGACACTGCTTAAATCCTACCTCTTTGACTAAGCTTTTGATCGCCTGTCTTAATGTCTCCTTCTGTGACTCAGGTATGGATTTACACAACTGTGAACTAGTTAGGATGTTTTACCACATTCATGATGCTATTTGAATATAAAGTATTGCTGTTCTCCCCCTGCTACTTTTTCGATCAATAATACACACTGCAACATTATCTGGACAGAGTAACCTGCCTTTTCTGTTTTCAGGTGCTAATGAATCCGCTGTTTTTTTAACTTTTGCTCTTTATTGGAGCCATAATATGGAAAGTTTTCATGCACATTTTGTAGTTAATAACTAATCTTGACATCCAATTTGTGATTGTTGTTTCTGTTCAGGTTATAACCTTAGAAAAGATATAGTGATGCATCTATCTGGCTGATTTGAATTATTATTTTCTGGAATGATCCTTTCAGTTCAGTTCTCATTAACTCCTCTGAGCTCCCTTCCTGCACTCACTGACCAATGGCCTCGAATACCAAGATGATCATGGTCTTCATCTGGGGGCAGTGCCACAGACAACCAACATTCCCACTGGCAACTATGATGGGCTGCTAGCCTTTGATTGGCCAGTAAATCTGGGCAGTTTACATTCTATACTAAGTACAGATGTCACAGAGGATACCTGATGGTGACCAAATACATGTTGAAAGACCAAATGATTTTGTCAGACTTTCACCCATAGAACTAACAGGGATTCCTAGCAGGATTTGAGTATTTCTAAAACAATATACTGTTGAAGCTTTTCTACTTGTACTTATCAGGATAATTTGCAAGAATATCAACGTAGAGGGAAGTCAAAATTTATGCTATTTGAGAAAGAGTGCTATTTGGTTGGCAAGTGAAAGCTGATTGACAGAGGTGTTGCCATAGGGAATGCATCAGTCAGAAGATATTTGACAGTTAACTATCATGCATTGTTTCAATATTAAATCAGGCATTTTGACTATGATCGTATAAGACATTTCCCTGAGAAATTAATCAGAAATAGTTGTCACCTATTTTGTTGAATTGCAACAGGTGCAGTGTATTTATTTATTTAGTTGTTTTTTTTTTGGTTTGTTGTCCTGTGTACTGAAGTACAGTTAAAAGCTTTGTTTACAAGCAGAATAGGCAGATCACAGAAAGCAAGGACGTACAGAACAAGCAATTTAGATGGAGGCATTGAGGTAACATTGCACAGGGCATGTAAGAGGTATCAATGTTAGCAAGATCAGCTTTTTTTGAGGCTAGGGAATCCATTCAATAGTCTAAAAAAGGCTGGGAAAAAGTTGTCCCTGAACCGGTGTGTGTGTGTGTGTGTGTGCGTGTGTGTGTGTGTGTGTGCGTGTGTGTGTGTGTGTGTGTGTGTGTGTGTGTGTTCAGGCTTCTGTATCTTCTGTCCGGCAGAAGAGGTTGTAGAAGAACATTACCAAGGTGCAAATGGTCTTTGATCATGTCGGCAGCCTTTCTGCAGCACCAAACCGTGTAAATGGATTCCACGGATGGAAAGTTGACTCCCATGATGGCCTGGGCTGTGCACACCACCCTCTATAGTTTCCTATGAACCTGGGCAGAGCAATTGCCATACCAGGCCATTATGGGACGGCACGGTGGCTCAGTGGTTAGCACTGCTGCCTCACATCGTCAAGGACCCGGCTTCAATTCTTGTCTCGGGCAACTATCTATGTGGAGTTTGCACATTCTCCCCATGTCTGTCTGGGTTTCCTCCGGGAGCTCCAGTTTCCTCCCACAATCCAATGATATGCAGGTCAGGTGAATTGAATTGGCCATGATAAATTGCCCATAGTGTTTAGGTGCATTAGTCAGGAGTAAATATAGGGTAGGATAGGGGAATAGATCTGGGTGGGTAACTGTTCAGAATGCTGATGTGGACTTGTTGGGCTGAAGGGCCTGTTTCCATACTGTAGGGAATCTAATCTTATCTACTCTTATGCACCAGAACAGTATGCTTTCAATTGTGCCTCTGTAGAAGTTGATGAGGGTCCAAATTTCCTGAGCTACCTGAGGAAGAAGAGGCGTTGTTGTGCCTTCCTGACCATCACAACTACATTGGAAGACCAGTGTATGTGTCTATTCTTTCTGTCTGCTTAGAATGTGCACTGTTCCTGAATAAGTGTAACTTCCATAACATGCAATTGTGCCACATTGCAATCCTAAATTGATTGTCGGTGTAATTGTTTATATACTCAGGATTATTTGGCAATCTGATGTTGGATATTGTTATGAATTTTGCAAACATAAGCTGGTGAGATACAGCCAATTGTTTGCCTGTTGCAAACAGTCAAAGGGATATGCAGATTGATACAATCTACCAATCCTTGAGGTGAACATCTGCATACCCTCACAACACTCTGGTAGTGATTACATATCTATCTACAAATATCCATACTATTCAAAATTATTACACAATTCCACTAGCAGCATAGTCCAGACAAAGATGAAGATTGAAGATGGTTTGTAAACAACTGGAGAAGACATGAGAGGTTCATTGGCAGTTAGGAAGGAAAATACAATATTGGCATTCATTTTGGGAGGGCTAAAATACAAAAGCAGAGGTCTACTACTGAGGCTGACCAGTCTCTGACCAGACTGCATTTGGAATATTGTGAACAGCTTTCGGCCCCATATCTAAGGAGAGATGTACTAGTATTGGAGGCAGTCCTGAGGAGTTTTATGAGAATGATCCCAAGGAGAAGGGCTTGTCATTGAAGGAGTCTAGGTCTGTACTCAGTGAAGTTTAGAAGGATGAGAAGTATCTCATTGAAATGAACAGAATACTGAGGTTGTGGTTCTGTTCGCCAAGCTGGGAGTTTTTGTTGCAAACGTTTCGTCCCCTGTCTAGGTGACATCCTCAGTGCTTGGGAGCCTCCTGTGAAGCGCTTCTGTGTTGATTCCTCCAGCATTTATAGTGGTTTGAATCTACCACTTCCGGTTGTCAGTTGCTGTCCGCTGCAGTGGCCGGTATATAGGGTCTAGATCGATGTGTCTGTTGATAGAATTTGTGGATGAGTGCCATGCCTCTAGGAATTCCCTGGTTGTTCTCTGTTTGGCTTGTCCTATAATAGTGGTGTTGTCCCAGTCGAATTCATGTTGTTTGTCATCTGAGCGTATGGCTACTAAGGATAGCTGGTCGTGTCGTTTCGTGGCTAGTTGGTGTTCATGGATGTGGGTTGTTAGCTGTCTCCTGTTTGTCCTATGTAGTGTTTTGTGCAACTAGCCACGAAACGACACGACCAGCTATCCTTAGTGGCCATACACTCAGATGACAAACAACATGAATTCGACTGGGACAACACCACTATTATAGGACAAGCCAAACAGAGAACAACCAGGGAATACCTAGAAGCATGGGACTCATCCACAAATTCTATCAACAGACACATCGACCTAGACCCTATATACCGGCCACTGCAGCAGACAGCAACTGACAACCGGAAGCGGCAGATTCAAACCACTATAAATGCTGGAGGAATCAACACAGAAGCGCTTCACAGGAGGCTCCCAAGCGCTGAGGATGTCACCTAGAAAGGGGACGAAATGTTTGCAACAAAAACTCCCAGCTCGGCGAACAGAACCACAACGAGCACCCGAGCTACAAATCTTCTCACAAACTTAGAATACTGAGGCCTGGATAGAGAATACATGGAGAAGATGTCTCCACTAGTAGGAGAGATTAGGACCCAAGCGCACACTCTAAGTGAAAGAATGACCCTTTAGAACTGAGATGAGGAGGAATTTCTTCAGCCAGGGGTGGTGAATCTTTGGAAGTCATTGTCACAGAAGGCTGTGGACATCAAGTCATTGTCTATATTTAAGTCAGAGTTAGGTAAGTTCATTATTAGTAAGGGAATCAAGGGTTATGGGGAAAAGGCAGGAGAATGGAGTTGAGAAGCATATTAGCCATGATCGACTGGGATAGCTGACTTTATGGATTTAATGGCCTAATTCTGCTTCTATCTCTTATGGTCTTATGAAGAATAATTCTATTATGCAGCAAGTTGTTATCGTTAGGATTGTACTGTCTGAAAAGGCAAGGAAACTGTTTCAGTAGGAGCTTTTGATAGGCAGTTTGATAAATATTTGAAAAGGAGTCTTTTAATGTCTATGGGCAAAGAACCAGAGAGAGTGAGGGAAATTGGGGAGCATGTTCAAAGAGCTAGCACAGGAAAGATGAGCCAAAAGACAGCTTCTTGTCTCCATGTTGATGATTCTGTCAGTTGCATCGAGTCATTAGATACTTCCAGATTTTCTTCCTAAAGTATAAAAATGCCAAACATCTCTTTCTGTTGCATAGTTCTTAAGAATCCATTAAGGTCCATTAAGATCACGTGTTTAACAAATGTTTTAATGCTGCTGGATGAAATTTCTCACTATTTTAATCCCTCTTAAGATCCCTGCAATGTTAAATGGCATAATAATTGATCATGTGAAGAGGCGCAGCACTCTCAACCTCTCATTGTCTGTTAAATTTTTAAATGACAGCAAAGAAGCATTAAGGACACATGCCTCCTTCACAGTGTATTCATATAATTCCCAAATTTTGACAGATGATGCATACTTCCCTCTTGAATACAAATCTTCACATTTAATCAACTTGTTCATTTTTTGCACAGTATTTTATATATATATATAGCACAGAAACAGGCCATTTAGCCCAACTGCTCCACACAATTGAAATCAATAATGCTCAAAACAAAAGTGAGAATTTAGTTAAGTGCTGCTTCCTTTAGGATCAGGAAATAGCAGGAGACTGTTCGTGTCCAAGAGGCTGGGCTGGTCAACACTGGGTGAGGCTGGGTGAGGGTGAGGTTGAGCTGTCACCAGATTTGAAAACCTTGCCACAGACTGCACATTGCCTGATTGGCACTCGGCAAGTGGGACTTGCATCTCAATGATTTATAATCCTGGGATAACTGGCAATTAAATACCTGACTGGCACATGGAAAGGGGCGATGCCAGCAGTCACGACCCCAGTTCCTTCCACAGAATCTTGCCTTTTGTGTTATCAGCCTTACAGAACCTTTCCCTTTGTGCATCAAATTTCACCATGACAACTGCAATTTCATCTCAACTAATTAATAAATTCAATTAATTCATTCACTTAGGTCCAGTGGGCGGCACGGTACACAGTGGTTAGCACTGCTGCCTCACAGCACCAGAGGCCCGAGTTCAATTCCCGCCTCAGGCGACTGACTGTGTGGAGTTTGCACATTCTCTCCGTGTCTCCAGGTGCTCCAGTTTCCTCCCACAATCCAAAGATGTGCAGGTCAGGTGAATTGGCCATGCTAAATTGCCCATAGTGTTAGGTGAAGGGGTAAATGTAGGGGTATGGGTGGGTTGAGCTTCAGTGGGTCGGTATGGACTTGTTGGGCCGAAGGGCCTGTTTCCACACTGTAAGTAATCTAGTTTATAAAGTTAATCTCAGTAAAGATGCCAAGAAACAGTTGTTGATTTGTTAATGTCCTGTAGGAAGAAAATCTGCTGTCTTCACCTAGTCTGACCCATATGAGACTTTGGAGCCATTGCAATGTGTCTGACTCTTAATGCCCTTCTGATATGACTCACAAACCAGTAAGTTGTATCAAAGTTCTCCGATAAAGTCAGAAGGAATGAAACCTCACAGACCACATAACATTAACTTAAGCACTAGAAATGACAATGGCAAAATCAGTCCTGTTGACATTGAAGGATTCTCCTATCACCTGTGCTGAAATTGAGAGATCTGTCTCATAGACTAGTCAGACAGCAACCTGACAGTCATGCTCAAAATGTTGCATCTTACAGACAATGTCCCAGACACTAGCATCATTATCCCTGGCTATGTCACACCTCACTGCGAGGACAGAGCCAAGGAGGATGGTGATATATAGTCGGGTAGCATTTGCTCTAGAATTTCTCAACATTGCTTCCAGACTCCATGTCAGGTCAAATGAGGTCGGAAACCTCTATCTATTTACCACTTATTGCTCACCATCAGATGATGAATTAGTACTCTTCCACATTGAACACCATTTGGAAGATGCACTAAGGGTGGCAAGGGACCATATGTATTTAAGATGGGAAACGTCAGTGACCATCACCGACAGTGGCTCGATAGTATCAGTACTCACCAAGATAAAGGACAGAGCTACCAGTTGGATCTCGGCAGGTGGCAAGTGATCCAACAAGAGGGAGAAACCTATTAGATCTTCTTCTAAGGCAAGTAACTCACCTCATCCCCAAAGCCTGCCCTTTTACAAGGCGCAATTCAGAAGTGTGTTGAAGAACTCTCCATTTTCCTGGATGAGTGCAGCTCCAAAAACACTCGAAGCTCAAAACCAGCCAGACAAGGCAGTCCTCTAGATTGGCACCACAGCCACCAAATTAAACATCATTCACTTCACCACAATGCACAATAGCATATACAAATCGCACTTCAGGAACTCACCAAGGGATCTTCAACAGCATCTTCCAAACTACAGTCTCTATTATCTACATGATTTGCAAATTTCACAATCCCTCAGTGACTGGGGTGGGTGATAAAGGGGGGAGCAAGGGAGGGAGACCTGTGAGAGTCCAGGTGGATAGAGAATGGTGAAGTGAAGGCCAGCAAGATTGGGTGGAGGAAGCTGTGAACTGGGTGGTCTTTCAGACTAGGGGCACAGTTGTCATAAGTGAATCAGAGTTTCATGGTACCCAAAGCTGCCTCAGAGCTGAGCGCCCCCCCCCCAAAATTTCAACTTGACCCCCACTTTGATTAGTGTCGATCTATCAATTCCCCTCAACACGCTGAACATTGTAACTGGATATTGTCATGTAATGATCCCAGCTTCACGTTAAGGAAGGAAGTGGGGGTGTATTAACAATGCCACAGATTGGGGAATTGCCAGCAAAAGTGATTGGGGATTCGATCTATCTGAGAAACATTAGTGATGAATGGAGCTTCAAGGAATTTGAGGGAATGACTGGTTTGAATAGGTAGTTATAGGAAAGTCTGACTTCATCCCTTCTCATGTTGTCCCAGGTCATTTCCAATTGGTGATTAGTAAAAGAAGCAAAAATGTTGCACATCTGGGATGCACTGCTTGATAATGTGGTGGTTAAAGGTTAAAGCAAAACTTTTAAAGGAAATGACATGGCTATTTGAAGAGAGAGACTGTGCAGAAACTGGAGAGAAAGCAAGAGTTAGCTGTGCTTTGGGAGAGCTGGTGCAGACATGATGAGGCTGAACAACATCCTTCTGTTCTGTATCAGTTCTGTGATTCCAAAGTCTGTGAGATTGTCAGAGGAAAGTTATAGGGAATAAAAAAGGATTGCATCTCCACAAAGTGGGATAGGTGTCACATCCCATAACACAAGAAGTCTGTCATCAGTCTCAAAACAAATTGGGAACAAGCTAAATAAGTGAATGAAAATGATGTAATGGAAGATGCAGATGCTGTTACCTCTTGGTATGTTTAGATGTGGCTGTCTCTGGATACCTTTATTCCGCCTGATTATTTGGGAATGCATGCATTCCAAATAGAACAATAAGTTGAGGGCAAAATGTCTGATCAATAATAGCAGATGAGATTTCAGAGATAAATAGATTGACTGCTTGTGTTCTCTGAGACAGATATGAAATCAGGTTAGCACTTGGTGCATTTCAGGGCAAGAATGTGCTGCAGGACAAAATCAAATTAGCTTTAGAGATAAATTAGTGCAAGTGGTTACACAATGGGAATTCAGACCTCAAAGCACACACATTCTCTCTCTGTAAAGATGAATTTAGGAGATTGATCCTGGTTAGTATTTGGAGCAGCTGATGAGTCACAGATCCAAGGGCAGTGAAAGATCCCAAAAAGTCTTCTGCACAATTCGCTCCCCCTAGTCACAAAGTGTCAAAGACAGTGTTGTAATTTCATAATGTACACTAGAACCAATGACAAAATAACAAAATTCCAATAGGAAAGTTACAGAAGTCAGAAAAGCCCATTTCTGATTATACTGTTACTGCAATCCGGAGACTTAAACATAAAACTCTGATGTTCCCAGCACAGTGCGAGGGTGATTTTGTCATGCATTTAAGGGATATGGGCTTCCCTAGTTGGGCCAACATTTTTTGCAAATTCCCTAATTACCCTTGAGCAGGCGGTGGTGTGCTGCCTCCTTGAATCACTGTAGTGAATTTGGTACAGAGATATCCACAATATTGTTCGGTAGGGTGTTCCAGGATTTTGACCCATCAACGCTGAAGGAAAAATGAAATATTTCCAAGTCAAGATGCTGTGTGACTTGGGGGAGAATTTGCAGTTGGTGGTGTTCTCATGTATCTGCTGCCCTTGTCCTTCTAGATGATAATCATCGCAGGTTTAAAAGGTGTTGTCAATGGAGCATGGGTGAATTTCTGCACTGCATCTTGTAGTTGGTTTCTCAGATAAACCGAATCCCCCACCATTTTTGTGGGCAGTTCCTCAAGCTGTGGCATTGTTAAAACATCCTCACTTCCTTCCTTTGTGTGAAGTTGGATCAGGCATTGCTTCGCCAGAGCATCGGTGAGAGAAGAGATAAATGTTTTTGGATGGGGCCACAATCAAATAGGCTGCATTGTCCTCGATATTGTCGAGCTTCTTCAGTGCTGATGGAGCTGCACTCATCTAGGCAAGTAGAGGTATTCCATCACATTCCTGACTCATGCCTTGTAAATAGTGAACAGTATTTAGGGAATCAGGAGGTGTTTTACTCACTGCAGAATTCCTAGCCCCTGACCTGCTGGTAGCCACTGTAATTATGTAGCTAGTCAGTTCAGGTAATGGTCAATATTAACTCCCGGAATAATGATAATGAAGATTTCAGCGATGATAATGGCACTGATTGTCAAATGTTGCTGGTCAGATTCTCTTGTTGGACCTGGATATTGTCTAGTATTTGTGTGATATGAGTTTCCACTTGTCACTTATCAGCCCAAACCTGCAGGTTTGTCCAGGTTTTGTTGTTTCAGTTGTGAATGGAACTGAACATTATACAATCATTAGCAAACATACTCATTCCTAAAACAAAAAGCAGGTTTAGCAACATCTGTGGAGAGAAAGCAGTTTACGGTCCAGTGACATTTATTCAGAACCATTTCTGGCCTTATGTTGAAGGGAGCTTCATCGATGAAGCAGGTGAAGATGGTGAAGCCAAGGACACAATTCAGAGGAACTCCTGCAGAGATGACCCAAGACTGACATGATTGATCAGCAACAATTTACTTCAGTATGACTCCAATCAGCAGAGAGTTTACCCCACTATTTCCCTCCAGTTTTGCTCAGCGTCTTGATGCCCCACTTGATCATATACTGCCTTGATGTGAAGGTCAGTCACTCCCATCTCACCTCTGAAATTCAGCTCTTTTGTCCATGTTGTCCAAAGCTGCAGGGAGTTCAAGCACCATGGCCTTGTCGGAACCATGACTGAATGTCACAGCAGTTATTGCTTTTCAGTTTCTGCCTAATAGCTCTATTGGTGGCACCTTCCATCACTTTACTGATAATCAAGAGGAAACTGATGGGGTGGCAATTGGCTAGGTTAGATTTAAACTGCTTAGAAATGAAGTTCTGACTTTTGATGGAGTGCAGCAAAAGTTTACCAGAGTGATTCCTGGGATGGTAAGACTGATGTATAAAGAGAGACTGGATTGGTTTGGACTATGTTCACCAGAGTTTCAAAGAAAGAGGGGAATCTCATAGAAATCTACAAAATTCTGACATGATGAGATAGGGTAAATGCAGGAAGGATGTTCCCAATAATCATGGAATCAAGAACCAGGAGCACAGTCTCAGGATGCAGGGTAGGCCATTTAGGATTCAGATGAGGAAAAATGTCTTCACCCAGAAAGTGATGATCCCGTGACATTCTCTGCTACAAAAAGAAGTTGAGGGCAAAACACAGAATGTTTTCAATAAGAGATAGATAAAGCAGATTCAGGGGTGCTTTTGTGGTGCAAAGGTAGAGTCTCTACCCCTGGACTGGGAGGTCAGGGTTCAAGTCCCACCTAATCACATCTGTGAACAGGTTAATTAGAAAAATAGGTTAAATCAACAAAAAATTAGTAGAATGAGGGGCCCTGTTGTGGCATAGTGATAATGTCCTTACCCCTGGACCAACAGACCCAGATTCAAGTCCAACCTGCTCCACAGGTGTGTAATAACATTTCTGAACAGGTTGATTAGAAAAAAAAAGGAGGTAGGTATAGTTCTTAGGGTTAAAAGAAGCAAAGGATATAGGAAGAAAGCAGGAACAGTGTTGAATGATCAGCCATGATCATATTGAATGTCAGAGCAGGCTCAAAGGATCAAATAGCCTACTCCTGCTCCTATATTCTATATTTCTACATTTTTTGAGTACAACGCATATCTGGGCAATATTTCACATTTCAGGATAGAAAGCATAGTGGAGCTATACTGGAACAGCTTGACTATGGCATAGCAAGTTCTGAAGCACAAATGTATTGCTGGAATGTTGTCAAGGCCCAAGGCCATTGTAGTATCTGATGCCTTTAGCTATTTCTCAATGTCATGTGGAATGATTTGAGTCATTTGAATCTGTTATCCATAATGCTGGGAATCTCTGTCGGAGGCTGAGATAGATCATCTACTTGGCACTTCTGGCTGAAACTGTTTGAAAGTACTTCAGTCGTATATATTCCACTGTTGTACTGGGCTCCTCTGTCATATTTGTGAAGCTTGTACATCCAGTGAGCTGTTTAATTATTCACCAGCATTCATGACTGGATGTGCCAGGATGTAGCTGAAGTCTGATCTATTAGTTGTGCAATCATTCGGCACTGTCTGTCACTTCCTGCCTACACTGTTTGGTTCTCGAGTAGTCCTGTTTTGTAGCTTCACCAAATTAAGACAGCATTTTTAGGTATACCTGATGCTGCTGTTGCAGTCATTATTGAACCCTTGTTGAATGCTGCACTGTCAGATGTCAGACATCAAACTGAGGTCCAATCTACTGTCTACATGAATCTAAAAAATCTCACAATCATGATTTCAAAACAGAGCGGGTGAACTCTTCCTAATGTACAAGGGCTAATTTTTAATTCCTCAATCCAGGGAACAAATTATCTGATCATTATCATATGGCAATGTGTTGGAGCTTGCTGTGCTGAAATTAACTGCTGTGTTTGTTACATAAAACATAGAACAGTAGAGCACAGTACAGGCCCTTCAGCCCTTGATGTTGTGCCGACCTTTTATCCTATGCTAAGATTAAACTAACCTACATATCCTTCATTTTACTATCATCCGTGTGCCTATTCAAGAGTCGCCTAAATGTCTCTAATACATCTGACTCTACTCCCACTGCTGGCAGTGCATCCCACACATGCATCACTTTAACCTCTGACATCTTCTCTAAACCTTCCTCCAATTACCTTAAAATGATGCCCCCTGGTGATAGACATTTCTGCCCTGGGAAAAAGTCTCTGAGTATTCACTCTATCTATGTCTCTCATCATCTTGTACACCTCTATCAAGTCACCTCTCATCTTTCTTTGCTCCAACAAGAAAACTCTAGCTCTCTCAATCTTTCTTCATACGGCCTGCCCTCCAGTCCAGGAAGCATCCTGATAAATCTCCCCTGCATCCTCTCTAAAGCTTCTCTCTCCTTCCTAAAATGAGGCGACCAGAACTGAACATAATATTCCAAGTGTGGTCTAACCAGGATTCTATAGAGCTGCAGCTAACCTTGTGGTTCTTAAACTCAATCCCCCTGCTAATGAAAGCCAACACACCAAAAGCCTTCTTAACAACTTTATCAGCTTGGGCAGCAACTTTAAGGGATCTATGGACACCCCTGAGGTCCCTCTGTTTCTCCACACTGCTAAGAATCCTGCCTTTATCCCTGTATTCTGCATTCAAATTCAACCTTCCAAAATGAATCACTTCACACGTTGAACTCCATCTGCCACTTTGCAGCCCAGTTCTGCATCCTGTCAATGTCCCGTAGCAATTAAAACAGCCTTCCACACTATCCATTTAAAGAATGACTGCCCTTCAAAGGTATTTCATTCACTCTCAAGGCTGTGTGGAGCATAAACAATCCCAGACCATTTGGTCTGAATAGCTTGCCTCTGTGCTGTATTCTGTTTAGTTCTTTATGATGTTCGCTGATACATTTTATTATTGAATAAAACAAATTTCTATGATTTATATTTAGATCTAAGTCAAGTGGCTGTTTCCTTTTTTTAGTAGGACACCAGTCCTGAATTAAAAGATGTTCAATTTCTGATAGCTACACCATTTTAACTGTCTGTTAATTGCTTGGAGGCTTCGAAGTCTCAGCAGTCAATATGGCCAGTATGATTGATGTCCTAATTAAGGAATTGGCTAACAATAGAGGAGTACAACATCTTACTATATTTGAAAACATTGCTTTCTGCAATATTAGTAGCTCAACTGTATGGTTCACAAAAATGTGAGGAATAATTCTTTGTGGAATGCGGCAGTTGGGACATCACTCTTGGGCTCAATAGTTTTATAATGTACTTTGACAAGAATACTGTTTATTCTTATTTTTTCATTTGATTGGGTCAGGATTTTCCCTATTAAGCTTCCAAAGTTTGGGTGAGGTCTAGAAGACATAGGAACATATAATTAAGGCAGAAATATCAAATAACATATTCTCCTGGTCATACCAGCAGCTAATATTATTTTGTTTATCTAATTTCTGATCTTCATCCACTGAGGCTATATTTCAATGGTTTCTTTGCACAAAAATAAGCAGCTATTTAAAAGGCCAGTTATTATGATCTATTTGAGCAAGTGTACTGACCCTCAAACCACACTACTCTTGGGGTCATAACAAAAGATAATGATATAATAAAAGTAGTCAAAGTTCTCACTTTTAGTGGTCTGGTTGACTCAGGTTAATAGAAACACTGACAGGCAAGTTCCTGTACTTAACAAGAACTACTGTATATTACAGATAAATAAATACTAACCACAAGCAGAACAAAACCATGAATTATCAATAGTTGAAAGTGTGGTGCTGGAAAAGCAGAACATATTGTCAAAACGTTGATTCTCCTGCTCTCGGATACTGCCTGACCTTTTCCAGTACCACACTGTCAACTCTGATCTCCAGCATCTGCAGTCCTCACTTTCTCCTAATGAATTATCAATATATAACTTACTAGTTGAAGTTCTAGCCACCTTTTAAAATCCCTAAATACTTGTTCAGATGGACAGACAAACAGAAAGACATCACTATTGTCGGTGCAGGGAAAAGTACTAGGACAACAAATCAGCAGCACCAGTTCACAGCATTTGATGAGATGTTCCTGTTGCGGCCCAAGATCTCCTGTGGTCCAATCTCCTTTCTGAATTCTCTGTTACTCACAGGAGGCACCAGGCGATTGGTACCCTGACTGCAAAGTCTTTGTGTTACTGATTAAAAACAACAGCTACAGCAGTTGGTGGAAGCAAATAACTAGCTTTCTTTAAGTTTTAGTTATTTTGCTACATACATAGAGACACAACACCTTCTCCTTCAGCAGTCCAGAGGCTTTCCTCCCTTTATCATAAATGTTATGAATTATAATTGGGGTATGTTATCTTGAGACAATGTCCGTTTAAGAAGCGATTCACATGAGCACTGGTGTGTCATACTGGCGAGTCATCAACCAGGTTTGTGAGCTTGTTCAGATTTGTTTCAAATTCTTAGAGAGAGTACAGATTTGGAATGGAGCCTTCATATTGGGTTGCAGCAAATTTTAAGTTTGAATGTTCTTTTATCTAGCTGGAGCCGAATAACTGCCCAGTGCAGAAAAGTAAACACCAAAGCTATTCACCTGCATAGGATCCAATTAGAACGTTGTTGTCAGACTATTGACCCAGATTGATAACTGATCATATTTGCACACACCAATCAGCAATCCGTTGCTAGATAAATCTCACTCTGTGCCTGATGGAGATGGAAAAGATTATGAGGGGCATGGATACAATGGATAAGAAGGCACTTTTTCTATTAGTGTACCAGTGAACACTGTCATGTACCAATGCCAAGGCATCTTATTTCTTCTCTCCCCTTCCACTGTTTGCAAAGCAACACAACTCAGAATGAATTCCAGTAACTTGTTTTTAGAAATGCAGTAGTTCTTTTGATATCCTTTTCCGATTTTTGACCACAATCAAAAATAAAGAAAAATAATACAGTCTTTACACCAAAGGGTTTCGATTCTGCGTTGTACTGGAATCCTACAAGAAGATTTTCCATTTACTCACAGGCAATTGCAACACAGAAGGAGACTGTTCAACCTATCATGTCCCAGTTGGTCAACAAATACCTTACTGCACTAATCCCATTTTGTCAATTCTTGACCCATAGTCTGGAGGCTATGACAACACAAGTGACTATCTAAATACTGCTTAAATGTTACAAAAATTGTGTCTTAACTACCATTTCAGGAAATGAATTGCAGATTCCCATCAGCCTCTTCAACTCTCCTCTTAGCCTCCTACCTCTTACTTGAAATCTATTCCCCCAGTTATTGATTACTAATGGACAAAGTGCCGCCTTATCCACCATACCTATGCCCCTCATAATCCTAACCATTTCAATCAGGTCCTCTCCCAAACTGCATTGCTCCAAGGAAATCGACCCAAACCTTTCCACTTTGGAGGATGGCTAATGTGGTTCCTTTGATCAAGAAAGGCAGCAGAGATATGACAGGTAATTTCAAACCAGTTAATCTGATGTCGGTGATAGTGAAATTACAATATTTGAAAAAATTCTGAAGGACAGGATTAATTGGGGAAAGTCAGCAGGGAATGTTTAGAGGGCGATCCAGTCTGACAAATTTAATTGGGTGTTTTGAAAAGATGACTAAATATATTGATGTGAGTAGTGCAGTTTATGTGGTTTACATGGTCCCACATGGGAGACTTGTCCAAAAAGTAAGAGGCCATGGGATCCAAGACAAGTTGGCAAACTGAATCCAAAGTTGGCTTGAAAATCGGAGGCAAAGAGTGATGATGGAAGGTTGTTAATGTGACTGGAAGCTTGTGACCAGCAGTGTACCACAGGGATAAATGCTAGGACCCTTGCTGCATGTTATGAACATTAACAACTTGGATGATAATGTAGGTTTAATTTGTAAATTTGCAGATTAAAGAGTTTATGAGACAAATGATTACACTATAAATGATAGGAGCCTAGACAGTACTGAACATCAAAGGGAGCTTGGTGCACATCCACAGATCCCTGAAGGGCAGATGGAAATTGATGATGTTGGTTGTCAGGAGGGTGGTCTCAGACTACAGTCTGATATTGATCAGCTGATAACTTGGGCAGAGCATCAACAGATAGAATTTAATCCCAATAAGTATAAGATGATGCTTTTTGTGTGGCCTAATAAGGGAATGACTCTCAAATTGAATGGAAGATCCCTAGGGAGTACTGAGGAACAAAGAGACCTTGTTGTCAATAGATCCGTGAAGATGTCAGCACCAGAAAGCCGGGTGGTGAAGATGGAATATGGGATGCTTGCCTTCATTAGCCAGGGTGCAGAGTATAGCAGCAAAGAACTTTATAAAACATTAGTTCAGCCACAGCTGGAATACTGTGTGCAGTTCTGGTCACCACACAATCAGAAAAGCATGTTGCACTGGAGAAGGTGCAGAGGAGGTTCACCAAGATATTGCCTGAGATGAAAAGTCTCAATTATGTGGAGAGACTGGATAGGCTAAGTTTGTTTTCCTCAGAGCAGAGGAGGCTGAGGGGGAATCTGATTGAGGTATACAAAATTATGAGAGCTTTAGACCAACTAGGTCATGAGAATCTCTCCCTCATGGCACATCAGATACATACATTTAAGATGAGGAGCCAGTGGTTTAAAGGAGATCTGAGAAAAATAGATTTAACCCAGTGAGTGGTAGAGATATGGAATGTCCTGCCTGAGAGGATGGTGGAGGCAGGTACGCTCGTAACGTTTAAGAAGCATCTGGCTGAGTGCTTAAAATGGCAGCATATATTAGGCTATGGGCCATGTGAAGATAAATGACATTAGTGGAGCTTGGTGTTTGTTGGTTGGCATAGACTTGGTGGGCAGAAGGGTCTGTTTCTATTCTGTATGATTCTTTCCTTACACCTTAGACCCTCCAGCCCAGGCACATCATGGTAAAAACCTTCTTCTCCCTCTCTCTCGTGCAGTCGCATTCTTCATATAACCTTGTGCGCAGATCTGCAAACAGTACTCCAGTTAAGACCTAACTGGTGATTCATACAGTTCCTGCATCACCTCTTTGCTCTCCTGATCTATGCCTTGACCAATAACAGGCAGTATACCAAATGCTTTCTTCATCATCTGCCCTGCACCCTCAGGGATCTGTGGATGTGCACCAAGCTCCCTCTGATGTTCAGTGCTGTCTAGGCTCCTATCATTTATAGTGTAATCATTTGTCTCATAAACTCTTCCTAGGTACATTACCTCATACTTATCCAGACTGAATTCTATTTGCCTCTGGTCTGCCTACTGAACAGTTTATAGGTATTCTCCTGCTGTTTATGGCTATCCTCTTCACTATGTGCCATCTGTGTCATCTGCAAACTTCCTGACAAGTTTGCCATGAGGCACATTATCAAAGATTTGTTAAAGTTCATGAGGACCACATCAAATGCATTATCCCCATCAATAGTCCCCAAAAACTCAAACAAATTTGTCAAACATGACTTTCCCTCAACTATCCCTGATTAGTCCATGTCTTTCCAAGTGCAGATATGTTCTATCTTTCAGAATTATTTCTAAAACCTTGTACTGGAGAGGTTAAATTGATTGGCCTATAATTTCTTGATCTGTCCCTTCCTACTAGAGTGTCATGCACTTCACCTATGGCCAAGAGAGGGTTTAAAAATTACTGCCAGGGTCCCTGGCATCTCTTCCCTTGCCTCCATCAACAGGCTGAGATGCATCACGTCCAAACTTGTACATTTATCCAAATATAAGACTGCTAACTCTGTTAGTACCTCTCTCTATCTTTGTTCATTTCTTCTAATATTTCACAGCTCTCTACTCTGGCATCTGCACCTGTGTGATCTTTTCCATTGTGAAACCGATGCAAAGTGCATTGAGGACTGTGCCTACATAGAGTCAAGGAGTGGTACAGCATGGTACAGTGGTACAGACCTTTGGTCCAACGTGTCCATGCCAACCAGATATCCTAAATTAATCTAGTCCCATTTGCCATCACTTAGCCCATATCCCTCTAAACCTTTCCTATTTATATACCTATCCAGATGCCTTTTAAATTTTGTAATTGTACCAGCCTCTACCACTTCCTCTGGTATCTCATTCCATACATGCACCACCCTCTGCATGAAAAGATTGCCCCTTAGGTCCTTTTTAAAACATTCCCCTCTCACCCAATACCTATGCCCTCTAGAACATAGAACATAGAACATTACAGCACAGTACAGGCCCTTCGGCCCTCAATGTTGCACCGACCTGCCATACCAATCTGAAGCCCATCTAATCTACACTATTCTATGTATGTCCATATGCTTATCCAATGACAACTTAAATGTACTTACAGTTGGCGAATCTACTACCATTGCAGGCAAAGCAATCCATACCCTTACTACTCTCTGAGTAAAGAAACTACCTCTGGCATCTATTCTATACACATCACCCCTCAATTTAAAGCTATGCCCCCTCGTGCTCGCCGTCACCATTCTTGGAGAAAGGCTCTCCCTGTCCACCCAATCTAACCCTCTGATTATCTTATATGTCTCTATTAGGTCACCTCTCAACCTTCTGTCTAACGAAAACAGCCTCAAGTCCCTCAGCCTTTCCTCGTAAGACCTTCCCTCCATACCAGGCAACATCCAAGTAAATCTCCTCTGTACTCTTCCCAAAACTTCCAGATCCTCCTTATAATGCATTGACCAGAACTGTACACAATACTCCAAGTGCAGCCGCACCAGAGTTTTGTACAGCTGTAGCATAACCTCATGGTTCCGGAACTCGATCCCTCTATTAATAAAACCTAAAACACTGTATGCCTTCTTAACAACCCTGTCAACCTGGGTGGCAACTTTCAAGGATCTGTGTACCTGGACACCGAGATCTCTCTGCTCATCTACACTACCAAGAATCTTACCATTAGCCCAGTACTTTGCATTCCGGTTACTCCGACCAAAGTGAATCACCTCACACTTGTCTGCATTAAACTCCATTTGCCACCTCTCAGCCCAGCTCTGCAGCTTATCTATGTCTCTCTGTAACCTACAACATCCTTTGTCATTATCCACAACTCCACCGAACTTAGTGTCGAGTGCAAATTTACTAACTCACCCTTCTATGCCCTCATCCAGGTCATTTATAAAAATGATGAACAGCAGTGGACCCAATACTGACCCTGCGGTACACCACTGGTAACTGGACTCCAGGATAAACATTTCCCATCAACCACCACCCTCTGTCTTCTTTCAGCAAGCCAATTACTGATCCAAACTGCTATATCTCCCACAATTCCATTCTTCCGCATTTTGTACAATAGCCTACTGTGGGGAACCTTATCGAACGCCTTGCTGAAATCCATATACACCACATCAACTGATTTACTCTCATCTACCTGTTTGGTCACCTTCTCAAAGAACTCAATACGGTTTGTGAGGCACGACCTACCCTTCACAAAACTGTGCTGACTATCCCTAATCAAATTATTATTTT
Organism: Hemiscyllium ocellatum; assembly: GCF_020745735.1. Taxonomy (NCBI): domain Eukaryota; kingdom Metazoa; phylum Chordata; class Chondrichthyes; order Orectolobiformes; family Hemiscylliidae; genus Hemiscyllium; species Hemiscyllium ocellatum. Next base: position 45,637,300 of record NC_083436.1, read on the forward strand.
CTAGATGATTATAAATCCTATCTCTTATAACCTTTTCCAACACTTTACCATCAACTGAAGTAAGGCTCACTGGTCTATAATTACCAGGGTTGTCTCTACTCCCCTTCTTGAACAGGGGAACCACATTTGCTATCCTTCAGTCTTCTGGCACTATTCCTGTAGACAAGGACGGTTTAAAGATCAATGCCAAAGGCTCGGCAATCTCCTCCATGGCTTCCCAGAGGATCCTAGGATAAATCCCATTTAGCCCAGGGGACTTATCTATTTTCACACTCTAGTTCTGAACTCCCCCACCCCAAGGAAAGGACCTTGTCCATTTATGCGAGCCATGCCTCTTGTGATTTTATAAATCTCTGTAAGGTCACCCCTTAGCCTCTGATCCTCCAGGGAAATAGCCCCAGCTTATTCAGCTTCTCCCTGTAGCTCAAACCCTCCAGTCCTTGGCAACATCCTTGTAAATCTTTTCTGAACCTTTTCAAGTTTCACAACATCCTTCCTGTAGGAGGGAGACCAGAATTGCAAAGGTAGCCTAACCAATGTCCCGCACAGCCACAATATGACCTCCCAACTCCTATACTCAATGCTCTGACCAATAGTACATTTGCCAAGTCCACACACAATTTATCTTTGTAGTCCCTAGTGGCCCAACTCTTTGTCCCTCGTTATTTTCTTGCTCTTTATATATTTTAAAATTGCCTTTGAATTTCCTTTATTCTACCCACCAATGCTTTCTCATGCACTCTCTTAGCTTTCATGGGTTCCTTTTAAGTCCTGCTCCCAGCACATTTTATACTATTCTCAGGATTCTGCTGTATTGACCCCTCAGAATCTGCCTTAAACGTCTCTTTATTTTAGGCATTACCTTTACATCCCTTGACATCCAGGGGTCTCTGGCCTTAAAACCATCCTTTCTCTTTGCAGGAACACGTTTGCCCTGTACTCTGGCTATTTTTTTCCTTGAATGTTTCCCACTGTTCTGACACATTTTTGTCTGTAAGTAACTTCTCCCAGCTCACCTGTGTCAAATTTATCCCTGTAAAATTAGCCTTTCCTGCATTTAGGAACTTTCATTCCCAGCCAATCCTTTTTCATAACTGCCCTAAATCTAACTGAGCTATGGTCACTGTCTCTAAAATGCTCTCCTACTGATATACCTTCCACCTATCTGAGCTCATTTCTGAATATTAAGTCCAGAACTGGCCTCTCCCTCTCAATATCCTGGCTAAAAAAAGTTCTCCTGGATGCAATTTAACAATTTAATTTCCACCCTGCCTTATATGGTAATATTATCCCAGTTAGTATTTGAGTAGTTAAAATCCCTTACTGTTACCACTTTATTGTTGTCCCATTTCTCTGAAATTTGTTTACGTATTTGACCTTCCATCTCTCCATGACTGAGGTCTATAGTAGACACCTAACAGCATATTTGTTCAACTAGATTAACAGCCCCAGTCAGGGACCTCCTATTGTATGAGTTCCACCTGGCTGACCTTGTTAAAATCACAACAAAGAGCAACAGAGTCTTTCCTGGATTGCTGGCTTATATGTGGCCTTGATCAACATTATAAAAAATAGGTTATCTGGATGTTATCATGTTGTTTGTGGGAGCATGTTGAGCACAATTTTCAGCCACATTTATTCAACAGTGACTACACATTATGAAAGTGTTTTGGGGGTAGGAAATGGTTTAGGACTTGAGGTTGTGAAAGGTGCTTTATAAATGATTTTTAAAATTATTATTTTGCTGTGCCAAATGAACAACTTCAATGCTTAAACAATTTTCAGATGCACAGTCAGTGTGAATTGTATGAGAAACATTAGAGAATTTTTACACTGTTCTGTAGAGGATTCAATATCGTTCTTTACTGCAAAACTTTTACTGAAATTACCTGAGCTGATTACTAATATCCTTAAATCATTAGTGGTAGTTGGTAACAGACCATGAATTATTTCAATAACCTCCAGAGTAATACATTTACATTAAAGAAATCAACAACAGGATTTTTATTTGAATATACTTTCAAACTGATTCTGGTGTTGATCATGCTCACTCATGTACATTTTCTATTGAATTTGACAGAAATAATTTGTATTGAGTGGAGTACTGTCTTTGAACAACACAGTGTGATCTTTGTAATATTTATATCACAATAGAACCGGCATATAAAAGCCATTTTACTGTCTGGTACGTGGTGTTACTGTTAAGGTTAAAAGGACGAGATCTGTAATTGTGCTGATCAAGTTCAATGTACATTTTAAGAATTTTGACTATCGCTCTCTGCAATTCTGGTAACACGATGTTTCCCCTGGCCTGGAGCATCTAAAACTAAGAATTACAGTCTCAAGGTGAGGAATTAGCCATTCCCGATAGAGATGAAAATATATTTCTGCACTCTGAAAGTTTGCATCTTGCTATTCTCCATCCCGAAGAGCTGTGGGACCTCATTCACTGAGAGTGATCAAGACTCAGCTTGATATATTTTTGGAAACTGAGGATTGTGAGGATCAGGTCAATAGATACAGAGTTAGAACACAGGCAGCGGAGTATTGAATAAGTTGAAGTTTGCAAAGTGTGAAATGTGGTAACTGATCTGGAGAATATTTGAGTACTTAATTACATCACTTCCTACTTAAGGAAAATGTACGATAAATTCCTCTCACTCTGTTATTTGCCAAACAAGGCAAGGCTAGTAAACTGCTAAAAAACATTAAGGTTTTCATAATAAAGCTGGGTCGTATTTGTAGGCCTCATACAAAGGCACAGAACTTATTTATTCAAGGGAGGTTTGTCTGATGGGAACATTTATTCAAGGGCACAAACTTTTAAGTGATGAATTACGAGTTAAAGAAATCTTTACTCTGGTTGTTGCACTGTTGGTCAGGACAGATTAACTAAACGGTACTGGACCTTAATGGGTTAAATAACAAGGACTGACCCCATAATCTCAGATTGTGTTCCTTTAAGTATAAAAAATTTAGGGTGATTTAATTGAGGTGTTTCAGATGAGGAAGAGATTCAATCAGATTGACAGAGAGAAAATATTTCCTCATGAGATGAAGGTTTCCAAAGCAAGGGGCAAAATCATAAAATTCAAGCCAGGCTATTCAGCAATGAGGTCAGAAAGCACGTGACACAGGAGAGTGGAAGTCTGGAACTCTGTACTTAAAATAACATTTTGAGGGTGGGGTGAATTGAAAACTCAAAACTAAAATTGATAAGTTTTGTTGAGTAAGGGTTCAAGAATCCCAGGCCGGTAAATGAAGAACCAGCCTAACCAAACAGATTGCAGATCAGGCTTGAGGGACCAAATCGCCACCTCTTGCTCATGTGTACAGACCACTGATGGTTATGTTGTTGACCAGAGGATTATGACACACCTGACCCATAATGAAATAATTGCCAAAAATTGCAGATTTCATCTGCTGAGAAGAAGCCCAGCCAGTACATTCCCTTTGAAATGTAGTCACATTTTGTACGGTGGCCATTGTGTGCATAGTAAGAACTTCAAAAGGAGCAACGCCAGATGGCTCAGAGTTTGAGCGAATTTCCTTTCTGTCGCTGACTTGCAATATGGAACAGCCTCATTCCAGGAGCTCGGTACACACAGTGCCTGTGATCATACAGTTTTTCTTTGCCCAATTGCTGGCAATATGCTCCACAGGGGTGTCATACCCTTCAAATGTAAAGAGCAGTTTTGTTGTATACAGCCATCCTTTGTGTGCAGTGTTGATTGTGTGTATCTAGGTAACATATAGCTATCAAGATTATTTGGGTATTTTTGCATTCACAACCTCATGTTTCCCTACAGGGGATTCAGTCATGTCAAGAGCTCATGACTTCCTGTTATCATTTAATGCAAATATATGGGGTAATAGATAGTTCCAGTCTGCATCTAGTGCCTATTGTGATTAGGGTCAGTATACAAACTTTGAATTAAGTTTATTCAATAAGAACCATCAGATAAGAAAACATATTTCCTGCTTTCCTTTCTTATAGGAGCTGCTGTTGTATTATTCAAATCCTGACTTCACCTTTAAAGGTGTCAGATGTCCATCATGCGGTATTATATCAAACACAAGCAAGTTGTGCTGAACCTTTATGAAACAGTGCAAGGCTACAGCTGGAGTACTGTGTCCACTTCTGAACATCTCATTTTAGGCAGGATGTCAAGACATTGGAGAGGGTGCAGAGGAGATTTATTAGAAGGGTGCTAGGGCTGAGGAACGTCCAATATGTAGAGAGACAAGAGAAGCTGAAATGGTTCACCTTAGAGCATAGAAGCTTAAGAGGAAATTATTGATAGAGATATTCAAAGTCATGACTGTAAATAACAACAATTTTTATGTATATAGTATTTCAACGTAGATTAACATCCTCAGGTGCTTTACAAGAGAATAATCAAATTAAATCTGACAAAGTGTAAACTAATGACTAAACATTTGGTCAAATAGCTCAGAATTAAAGAGCATTTTAAAGGAGAAGAGGCAGAAGATTTAATGAAGGATAGGTCCCCAATTATTAGTGGCATAACTGCCAACAGTGAAGCAAATAAAATTGGGGCTGGGGAGGAGGTAAGTGGTAGAATTGGTAGAATGCAGAGCGTTTGCAGGGTTGTGGAGCTAGAGGTGGTTAGGGAAAAGTGATATGATTGATGGATTTAAAATCAGGAATGAGCATTGTAGAACTATTTCTAGTATGAGAAAGATTGGTCTTCAGAAGATTTAAGGTAATTGACAAAAGATGCAGAGGCATAGAACAAGAACAAACAAAATTTACAACCCAGGAACAGGCCCTTCAGCCCTCCAAGTGATGAGAAAACATTTTTAACACAGTGACTCATTGAAATCTGAAAAGTAGTGAAGGTTGATTCAGTTTCATGACATCCAAAAGAAATTTGTAGAAGAAAAAATTGCAGGACTCTAGGAACAGAGTGAACAGCAGCAAGATTCTCTGATCTTCAAAGAGCACTGGCCATGTTTCTCTGTTAAAAATCATATGACACTAGGTTATAGAGCAACGGGTTTAGTTGGAATCACTAGCTAGTGCTTCCAAATAAACCTGTTGGACTATAACCTGGTGTTGTGTGATTTTTAACTCTTTTAGACTATAACCTGGTGTTGTGTGATTTTTAACTCTTTTGAGCTATAACCTGGTGTTGTGTGATTTTTAACTCTGCTGGACTATAACCTGGTGTTGTGTGATTTTTAACTTTGTCCACCCCAGTCCAACACTGGATCCTCCACATCATGTTTCTCTAACTAGTGATAATTATGTTGCTGACCAGAGAATTGTGACTTAGAACCACTAAAGATTTGAGTGGGTGAATCAGTTCTTAGATTTTTTGCAACAATCATGAACTCTGGTGTAATTTCTGGAATCAAGGCTTGTATCTGCATATTGTTGGTTTATAAACTTCTAAACTTATTACTTTGTATAGAATTATACTTTGCTCTGAAATGTCAGTGCTATCATTCCTGTGAAGCTCACCATTTATTGATCCAAACTGAACTAATTCCACAAACTTCCTGTTTGTGCAAAAATTACATTAACCTACATTAAAATTCCTCTTCCATTTTTCTAGCCTAAAGATATTTATTCTATTGATTCGAAACTTTTTCAGCACTGCTTGTTTCTCTAGTAACTTGATTTCTTTGTTATGTAACTTTGTATTGTATCAACAAAATTTACAACAGTTACAAAAAACAATATTGCTGGAAACAGAGACATTCTGCCAAAGCTTTTCATCTTGTACCCATCTAGACTGAATCACAAGAGTACCAAATCTCAAAGGGAACAACAATTTATACTATATGAAAAGAGCTGGCCAATTGATTGGAGGTACACTCTGAGTCGTAGAGGCATTGCCATGTATATACTAGCAAATGGTAAATGGCCAAGTATATGTTAGAATTTCAACAAGACAAATGTAAAACAAGATTGACTGCTCAAGACATTGCCATGGGGAATAGCAGGGGAAAAAATCAACATCCTGAAAGACTTCCAGGGCATACAACTATGAGACTGCAATAATCACTGCTTCCCACCAGAATTTTCTCTATCCATATCTAAACAAATTCATAAGAATGCAATTGGGGGCCATAGTGCTTTGTCAACCCATGTCAAACTGTCCACATTTCTTTCAACTCTGCCTCTGCAGCCAAGAGGAGAAAGTATATGCTGTCAAATTCAAAAAGGAAACATCCCTGAGACCCTAACTTTGATGCTCTGAATGGAGGTGACACAAATGGGAATTTTCATAATGAGTTTTGATTACTGTATGTGTCCACCCCTGCCTCACTACATCTGCTGCTGAAATGCTCACCCATCTTTTTGTTACCCCCATGTAAGACCCTGTAAGGTAAGGCTTTTATTTCTTATCTTTCTTTTTCATATATTTAAGTGCATTGTTTGGTTTTAGTTAGTTGATAAAAAGCTAAGCTTCTAATGGCAGGGGATCTCAGACCCATGGCATGTGCCTCTTGCTTGATGTGGGAGCTTAGGAACACGTCTGACGTTCCTGACTCTTACACTTGCATGAAGTGTGTCCAGCTGCAGCTCTTGTTTGACTGCATGACGGCTCTGGAGCTGTGGATGGACTCACCGTGGCGCATCCGCGATGCTGAGGAGGTCGTGGATAGCACGTTTAGTGAACTGGTCACACCGCAGGTTAGGATTGCTGAGGGAGACAGTGAATGGGTGACCAAAAGAGAGAAAAAGAGTAGGAAGGCAGTGCAGGTGTCCCCTGCGGTCATCTCCCTCCAAAACAGGTATACCGTTTTGGATACTGTTGGGGAAGTTGGCTTACAGGGAGGGCTGCAGTTGTCAAGATCATGGCACTGTGGCGGGCACTGCTGTTCAGAAGGGCGGGAAAAAGACTCATAGGGCCATAGTCATAGAGGATTCTATTGTGAGGGGTGTAGATAGGCGGCTCTGTGGCCGAAAACGGGACTCCCGGATGGTATGTTGCCTCCCAGGTGCTCGGGTCAGGGATGTCACTGATCAGCTGCAGAGCATTCTAAATGGGGAGAGTGAACAGCTGGTTATCTTGGTGCATACAGGCACCAACTATATAAGTAGAAAGTGAGATGAGGTCCTGAAAGAAGAATTCAGGGAGCTAGGAGAGAAGTAAAAGTGGAGGACCTCAAAGGTAGTGATCTTGGGATTACTACCAGTGCCACGTGCGAGCCAGTGTAGAAATGAAAAAGTAAGCAGGATGAACATGTGGCTTGAGAGATGGTGTCGGAGGGAGGGGTTCAGATTTGTTGGACCGGTTCTGGGGAAGGTGGGGCTATTACAAAAGGGACGGTCTACATCTGAACCAGACTGGAACCAATGTCCTTGGGGGAGTTTTTGCTACTGCTGTTGGGGAGGTTTTAAACTAATGTGGCAGGGGTGTGGGAACCAGAAGAGAAAACAAGTAGGTAGTGAGGTGGAGACTGGAGACAGTAAGAATCATGAAGATGTAATAAAGGGAAGAATTGGCAGAGAGCAAGGGAGCACAAAAGAACTGGTGGCCTGAAATGCATCTACTTTAATGCAAGGAGTATAGTGTGTAAGGCAGATGATCTTAGGGACTTGGATTGGAGCTTGGGAGTATGACATTATTGCCATCACAGCGACTTAGTTGAAGGAAGGGCATGATGATTGGCAACGGAATGTTCCAGGATATAGACACTTCAAACAGGACACGGAGGGAAGTAAAAGTTGGGGTGGAGTTGCATTGCTGGTCAGGGACGATATCACAGCTGTGCTAAAGGAGGGCACTATGGCAGTCCTGGGTAGTGAGGCATTATGGGTGGAGCTGAGAAATAAGAAGGGCGCAGTTACATTGTTGGGGCTGTATTACAGACCTCCCAACAGTGAGGGTGAGGTAGATGAACAAATAGGTAAACAGATTATGAATAGATGTAGAGGCAATAGGATAGTGGTGATGGGAGATTTTAATTTTCCCAACATTGACTGGGATACACTTAGAGTAAAAAATGAGGTCTGCAGATGCTGGAGATCACAGCTGAAAATGTATTGCTGGTTAAAGCACAGCAGGTTAGGCAGCATCTCAGGAATAGGGAATTCGACGTTTCGAGCATAAGCCCTTCATCATACACTTAGAGTCAGAGGTCTGGATGGAGTAGAATTTGTAAAAAGTGTCCAGGAGAGTTTTCTAGAGCAGTGTGTCAAGAGTCCTACGAGGGAAGGGGCCATATTGGACCTGGTACTGGGGAACGAGCCGAGTGCTGGCAGGTGGGACTATTTTGGGTTGGGATATCTGGTCGGCATGGACCGGTTGGACCGAAGGGTCTGTTTCCATGCTGTACATCTCTATGACTCTATGACTTTATATGACAGGTGGTAGAAGTTGCGGTGGGGGATTTCTTTGGGAACAGTGACCACAACTCTGTAAGTTTTGTAATACTCGTAGATAAAGAAGAAAGTGGTCCGAAGAGAAGAGTGCTAAACTGGGCCAAGGCCAATTATATTGAAATTAGGCAGGAGCTGGGAAATGTGGATTGGACACAGCTATTTGAAGGGAAGTCCACATTTGAGATGTGGGAGGCTTTCAAAGATAGGTTAACGGCAGTGCAGGATAGGCATGTCCCGTTGAAGGCAAAGGATAGGAAGGTCAAAATTCGTGAACCGTGGATGAAAGGAGAAATTGTACGACTAGCCAAGAGGAAAAGGGAAGCGTACATAAGGTCTAGGCAGATAAGAACAGAACAGGACCTGGATTAATATTGGAAGAGTAGGACAAGTCTTAAACGAAGAATCAAGTGGGCTAAAAGGGGTCGTGAAATAGCTTTAGCGAGCAGAATTAAGGAAAATCCCAAAGCATTTTACTCTTATATAAGAAGCAAGGGAGTAACTAGAGAAAGGATTGGTCCTCTAGAAGATAATGAAGGAAGGCTGTGTGCCAAACCTGAGAGAATGGGTGAGATTCTGAATGATTACTTTGCATCAGTGTTCACAGAGGAGAGGAATATGATGAATCTTGAGATTAGAGATAGAAGCTTGATTAGTCTGGATCACGTTGGCATAAGTAGGGAAGATGTGTTGGGTAGGCTAGAGGTTATTAAGGTGGACAAATCCCCAGGACTGGATGGGATCTATCCCAGATTGCTGAGGGAGGCAAGAGAGAAAATAACTGAAGCCCTGACAGATATCTTGTGGCATCCTTAAATACAGGTGAGGTGCCGGAGGACTGGAGGGTTGCTCATGTTGTCTCCCTGTACAAGAAGGGTAGTAGGGATATTCCGGGTAACTATAGACCAGTGAGCCTGACGTCAATGATGGGGAAGTTGCTGGAGAAGGTACTGAGAGACAGAATCTATTTATATTTAGAAAGGAATGAGCTTATCGTTGATGGGCAACATGGTTTTATGTGGAGGGGAGATCATGCCTTACCAACTTAATAGAGTTCTTTGAGGAAGTGACCAAGTTGTTAGATGAAGGAAGGGCTGTTGATGTCATATAAGTGGACTTCAGTAAGGCGTTTGATAAGGTTCCCCATTGTAGACTAATGGAGAAGGTGAAGTCACATGGTGTGCAGGGTGTTCTAGCTAGGAGGATAAAGAGCAACAGGAGACAGAGAGTAATAATTGAAGGGAGTTTCTTGAAATGGAGAAAGGTGACCAGTGGTGTTCCACAGGGGTCAGTATTGGGACCACTGTTGTTTGTAATGTTCATAAATGATCTGGAAAAGGGCATTGTTGGTATGATCAGCAAGTTTGCAGATGACACAAAGATTGGTGGTGCAGCAAAAGCATAAGGGACTGTCAGAGAATACAGGAGGATATACATAGACTGGAGAGTTGGGCAGAAAAGTGGCAGTTGGCTTTCAATCCAGACAAATGTGAGGTGATGCATTTAGGCAAGTCTAATTCTAGAGCCAATTATACAATGAACGGAAGAGCCTTGGGAAAATTTGATGGGCAGAGAGATCTGGGAGTGCAGATTTTACCCTGAAGGTTGCTGCAGAGGTGGATTGAGTGGTCAAGAAGGCATATAGTATGCTTGCCTTCATCGGACGGGCTATTGAGTATAAGAGCTGGCAAGTCATGTTAAAATTGTACAAGACATTGGTTCGGCCGCATTTAGAATACTGTGTACAGTTCTGGGCGCTACATTACCAAAAGGATGTGGACACTTTGGAGAGGGTGCAGAGAAGGTTTATGAGGATGTTGCCTGGTATGGAAGGTGCTAGCTATGAAGAGAGGTTGAGTAGGTTAGGTTTATTTTCACTAGAGAAATGGAGATTGAGGGGGCACCTGATTGAGATTTACAAAATCATGAAGGGGACAGACAGGGTGGATAGAGACAAGCTTTTTCCCCAGGGTGAGGGATTCAATAACGAGAGGTCATGCTTTCAAAGTGAGAGGTGGAAAGTTTAAGGGGGATACACGCGGTAAGTATTTCACACAGAGGGTGATAGGTGCTTGGAACGCATTGCCAGCAGAGGTGGTAAAGGCAGGCACAGTAGATTCATTTAAGATGCATCTGGACAGATGCATGAGTCGGTGGGGAGCAGAGGGATACAGATGCTTAGGAATTGACCGATAAGTTTAGACAGTACATTTGGATCGGCTCAGGCTTGGAGGGCTGAAGGGCCTGTTCCTGGGCTGTAAATTTTCTTTGTTCTTTGTTCTTTGTTCTTTATTTCTTGCTCTTCAGTGCTCCTGTCAACAGCTTCTTCAATCAACTTCAACTCATCCAAACGCACATCAAGTCTCATTCACTTGTCACCCCCGTACTCACTGACCTACATTGACCTCCTGATAACACCTCAATTTTTAGTTTTCCATCCTTCTTATCTCTGTAATCTCCTCCAGCCTGTACAAGCATCTGAGATCTTTGTGCTTCTCTAAGGCTTGACCTTTGAAAATCACCAATTTTAATCACTCGTACATTGATGGCTATGTCTTCAGCTCAATGAACAATTTCTGGAATTCACTTTTCTGTTTAATATGCTTCTTTAAACATACCACTTTGAACAGTATTTGCTCACTTATCCTGATAACTCCTTATACGACTCACTTTCAAACATTTTTTGATACGTACACTGAAGTACACTGGAATACTTTAATGAGTTAAAACTCTATTTAAATACAAAATGCTGCTGTTCGGTTGAGAACATTCCAAAACAGATGGATAGAAGTGCTGTCTTATACAGCCACACCATGATAAAGCCGATAAAGTGCAAAATAATTTTATTTAAAGTAATTACAGCTTCATGTTAAAAGCTGCAAATGTGAATGTATCAGGCAAGATTTAATGTATGAACCAGATAACTAAATTCTTCAGAGTGAAGAATCATGCAGATGAAACAAATGGATGGATTTTCCTGAATAATTAAATATTATTTCTTCTCCATAGATATCTGTGCATAATCTAGACTCCACTTCTGTCCAAATCTCTTGGTTTTTCACAAAACCTAAAGGGAAAATTCTAACTGGGCAATCAAAGCATGCTAAAAATCATTTCCACCAACAGTGATATTACCATTACCTAACAACTCATAAACAATATTTCTAAGAAAAATTAAAGTGAGAAGCAGTGTATAATAAATGGTTTAGTTTGTTGATAAGAAAAACACTATTTGAAATGGCTTTTGGTGTAACAGAGAAACACATTGAATATTTCAGCAATACTCAACTTCTGTTCTACTAAAGAAACACAATTATTGTCTGATATCAGTGAAGACTATTGCACTGTCCAGTAATGCTATTATTGTAATTAGGCTTAAATGAATCACTTTATATGGCATGGTGCTCTCTAATTAATCCTTCCAATAATGATCAGGCAGCTCTGTTATGTAATAATGATCATCCATATCTGAGTTTATTTACTGTTAAATATCCTCTGGTGTTTCATTTGATTTCATGTTTATCACAGACCCAGCTACATCACAGCAGTGACTACCTCATCACTGAAAGTTAATCAATCCATACGGTAGGAACTAGTACAAAGTTGCCATACTGGATTGTATAGTCATTTAATATTTTCAGCCATTGAGCCTAGGTTTCAAAGCATACAGGGCCGACCAGCAAATTCTCAAAAAGGAAAACCCTAAAAAAAACTTGACGCAAGTACAGAAAAAAGGTAATGTTGATGCATGGCTGCATCATCCAATAAAGGAGTTCATGAGAAAGATAAAGGAGTCCTTGAAAACTAAAAAGTTAACCCCAAAGTTGTCCTTGAATAAATCTCACAAAGAGCTCATCAGAAAACAAATGATTGATTTCTCTGGCCTGTACCATTTATAAATCAATAACATGGCCATTAGAGAGACAATGATCCATTGTCATCACACCTCCAATTTTGAATGGTGGTTGGGTTGAATTCAAACAGGGGTCAATCAGTCTAGATCTGAGGAAGGGTCACGCAACCTGAAACTCTGATTTCTCTTCACAGATGCTATCAGACCTGCTGAGCTTTACCAGCAATCTCTGTTTTTGTTTCTAATTTACAGCATCTGCAGTTCTTTTGATTGTTTTTCAACCAGCATAGTGACTGGAATATCAGTGCACCACTGAGGTGACGGCCTCATAGGAGGACAATCCAGCAACCATTCCTGCTGTTAGAGCAGTTTGATGGAGCTGCTCATGCAGTGGCAAATCTCTGGCCCCACTGTTTTCACCATTAAGATTGCAATCAGATTGTATTTTATTTTTATGCTCTCCAGTCTCACATCATACAACAGCTTGCTCTGATTAGCTGAGCTCCTGATACCACTAAGGGCCACTGCAATATTGTTCTTGGATATTTCCTGCTAGTTGCCCATTTAACAAGTGTTGGTTTGCTTCCTGCTGCTGTTGGCTGGGTTAATTGCTACTTCCACACAGAAGTCACCTAGAGAGAACATTTCATAGAACAAACTTGACATTTTTTTGCTGAATAAAAATCAAAAGAACTGCAGATGCTGCAAATCAGAAACAAAGACAGAAATTGCTGGAAAAGCTCAACAGGTCACGCAGCATTTATGGAGAGAAATCAGAGTTCACATTTCAGGTCCAGAAGAAGGCTCAGTAGGCCTGAAACGTGAACTCTGATTTCCCTCTACAGATGCCTACAGACCTGTTGAACTTTTCCAACAATTTCCATTTTTGTTACAGTTTTATCTGACTTTGCTCACTCCTCCAATTTTAAAATCACCTCTAGCCAAAGGCCCTGTAAAACTCCCTTCAATGTTTGATTCACTCCCTGATAAATAAAGACAAAAGAATCATTAAGTGAGGAGTTGAAATATTCCCTTTATCTCGACAAAAAACTGAAATGTGGGAAGACTGCGAGAATCTCTGGGCAAAACCTGCTTACACTGGATATGAAGTTCACCTGCACAAACAGGTTCCCTATACAGAATTTGGGGCATTTTATATATTTGTGCATTCAAGAGAAAATCAGAAAAAAGGAATGAGAGTTTGCCATTCAGCGCCTTGAAACTGCTCTGCCCATCCGTATGATCTTCTGCCTGAATTCCAGTTTACCACTGCATTTCCATGCCCAGTAATTCTCTGAGCTTATTCATATGATAGAGAAACAACATGCTTCTCTATGATGCACAACATTTGCACACTGTAATACAGTGGTGATGTAGGATGCTGTATTTCTGTGTTGTCTTTGCTTCAAAATTACCATATTCACTAAATTCATCAGCAGCTATGATTGCAGCAGAATGTCAAGTTGCAGCCTTTGTGCTCTGAATGAGGTCAAAAGCAGTTGATGAAATGTTCCAGAAAGGAATGTTTCACTCTTTGTCACTTGCACTTTGCACAATGAAATAGGGTGATTGATATGGTGCAGCTCATGTATTGAAATTGTAACGTGCCCTGTATAGACATCCCATAGGAAAATGGTTCCTCTAATGTTGCTGAAGGTTTGACTGTGAGTTTATTTCTGTTATACCTGACCTCCAGTGTGATTGATGCTGACAGTAAGAGATCCTAATGAGAATCTGCACCATACTTACAGCCAATAGAGAGATAAACATGAACAAATAGTTGTGGTTGAAAGACAGAAGAGAAAATCTTTTCATGTAAATAGGCCAGCTTTGATTTTGAAAGAAAAATCAAGCTCTCAATCAAAACCTAGAAACAGAAAATGCTGGAAATGCTCAGCGGGTCAACAATACCTGTGGATAGAGGAAGAAAGTTAATGTTTCATCTGAAAGGTCATGAAGCTAAATGTTTTCTCTGTTTCTCTCTCTCTCCACATGATAAACTGGAGATTTCCTGGCAGGTTTCCTTTAGTAATTCCCACAGCAGAAATCTCACTGCTGTTGTGTTTGCGGACATGGCTACAGAGATCACAAGGATTGTCCAGACATCAGGAAAAGGACAATAGCAGTCATTAACAGAGGCAGCTATCTCACTGAAGGTTTTGGCCTGGATCAAGGCTTGAAGTGACTGGGTTTTGGGGACTGGGCCAGAGGAAAGGTGTTTCTGACAAGTTCATTTCCTTTATTGCCACACTGCAATTAGGAGAGTAGAGAGAGAAGTTGTAATTCTAAAGGGCCCAAGCTGCTCCCCTATCCAACCCATCTGACCAATCCCTCAACCCTCCTGTTTCTGTACCACACCCACACCTGCTTCAGCACCTTATTTCATCTCCTCAGCACACTCAATCCTTTCCTTTTCATTCCCCCTTCTCTCCTTTTGGGCAGAATCTTCCTGGCCTTGGCCTGGCTTTTGGAAGAACCAACAGATAAGTGTGTTGCCAATGGAAATGCAACAGAGATTGGCAGTCTCCATGACCCCTTTCTTTCCCTTCGTAAAGGTGCAATGGATGTCTGAATTTCTTTTGCCTGCATGAAAGGGGGTCCAGTGAATTAATGTATATAGCTTCCAGCACATGCAAGTATATCAGGTTCACACTCTATTTTATGTGTTAAGTGTGAGCTAATGTGTGAGAGGCAATAACACCATCGTACATGTGGTGCGATGTAGTAGCTGGAATTAAGTGACAGACGTTTATGCCAGTTAACACATTTGATAGCGATGCCTGACACCCAGCCTCCTGTGTGACAGCCCACTGCAGCAACACCCTAACAATACTAACTGGTACTCCTAGGTGCACGAAACGTTGAGTAGACAGTAGTGCATACCCCGGAAGAGTGCAGCAGATCATTCATCCTTTTGCAACACTGGAGCCAGATTGTCTTGAGCTACCCAGGAGCGCTGACCTCTGCAGACACCTCTGTCCAAATTACTTCACCAGTTGGGGTGGCGTCTGTTTGACATCCCTGGAAAAAGTGGCTTCTTTCTTGGATAGCCTTCAGGAGAATCATTAGAGAAGTGTTGCTAAAGCAAAGCGCTAATTTGTGCTTGGTCTCTGGCATCTTTGAGAATGATGGAAATGATAGCAGAGGGTGAGTGATGCTCCTAGATTGCAGAGAGTGAAGTATTGTCAGGTGCCTTTCAAATAGGGTACCAGATTATCCTGGGAGACGGAACAAAACTTTTTGCCTCTCCATAAAATTTTGTATTTAATTCCCACATCAATATGAAATCAGCTTAAAAGGACGTAATCATGAGAAAAGTGGCCCACCCCCAAGTGGAAGTACCACCTGCTTTTAGAGCTGAGACATTAGTCTCAAAATAACAAAATTTCACTCGTCATCATCTCCTCTCCAGCCCCGTCCTTTCTCTTATATTCCTACCCTCCCTATTCCCTTCCCATCTCTCCAATGTCGTTTGACATCCTGCTCATTACTCATTATTCCCCACCCTGTCAGTCCATTACTTTCTCCAAGCAATGTTGTACAGATTCATTTTTAATTCCTGGAAACACGGAGACAAAAGAAATAGCATAAGCCTCTCTGTTTGTAAGTCTGTCTTGCTGTTTTAATTCTTTTGACCACTCACGTATATCAAGGTGAGTATGCCACGTGCAAAGATAATTAACGCAAAATTCTTTATTGAAAACAGCAAAATTTCCATTGATAAGTTCTCTTTTTTAAAGAAATTTTCACTCCAAGATCAGGGAATTAATTGTGTTAACAGTTGCTGAGGAATCATTGATTCCAGTATTTGCAAATAGCTGGAATAATGTTGACAAATTAAGATAATCTGTTCTACTGGGTGTAAATTTTCACTGTGTGATGAGAGATATATAATATGTAGATATATTTTTAGATTTAGATTTCAAAAAAAGGCAGATGGATTTTGATTAGTTCTGTGCAGGGAATTTATTTTGAAAGATCAGAAAATCAATTTGGAACAGTTATATAAAACATCATTTCCAGAAAAAAAAGCATCTGGTTGCAATTAAGTGTCTGGGAGAACCCCTATATTATTAATGGTCAAAATATTTATGCACCTTAAGGTAAACACCTTAAGGGAATTAATTTCGTTTTGACTTCAGAATAAAGGTTCAATGTTTTGGAAGAAGAAATTGGATTGCAATTCAGAAGAGAACAATTTCTCCAGTCACCTCAACAGAAGTAGTTCCTAGTCTCTAGAGCATTGCCAGGAACGTTTAGATGTAAACCTTCATGAAAGGAATAATCAAAGAAAGATCTCTACAATCCAAGGGAAAGAAACTGGAAAGTATCAGTTGAATAAAGGTTTTAAAACCTAGAATAGGCGTGATATTTCTCTGGGATTGAGCTTCTGCGGTGGACAATATTGGGAAATAAGTTAAAACGTTGTTTTGACCTTTGTGCTAAGATCTTTCTGACATGGCTTTGCTGTTATAATTTTTCTTCTGAGTTGATGAGAAACATCTGCACTGTTATATGAATGTGTGTCAATGGCTAACCACCACCTTAACTAACCGCAAAAATTAAACATATGATCTATCAAGTTAGGTTTCATTTTCCAGTCTGACTTGTCCAGTATTATCATCAGCTGGAATCATAACAACCATTAACTTGCATTTATCATGATTTGGAGGATCCAGTGTTGGTCTGGGGTTTAAAAATATGTGATTTTTAGCCTGCATTTATCAACTCTCCTACTCTTCAATCCTCTGAGCAGGGTGTTGCTGTGAACATTTCCTTGACTCCGCGTGGGGATAGGAATCTCAATTCTGACATTTTGTTGAATGTCACACTGCATAAATGCACAAAAGGCATATTCTTGCCCTCCTTTGAGGCAGTGCCCATGGAAATTTTGATGTCTATAAGAGAAGGCAGATAAAGTCAAGGTTTAGAATCTCATCTGAAAGCCTCAGGCAAAGCAACATTCCTTCAGTACCAACCCTCTGACAGTGCTGCACTACTTAACTACTATCCTACTGACACTGCAGCACTCCTTCAGTATTGACTTTCAAAATATGCAGCATTCCCTCAGTACTGACTCTCCGACAGTGCGGCTGTCCCTCAGTATAGACGCCTTGACAGTGCGACACTCCCTCTGTACTGACTCTCCTACAGTGTAGTGCTCCCTCAATACTGACTTTTGACAGTGCAGAACTCCGTCAGCACCCTTAGTACTGACCCTCTGACGGTTCATCACTCCTTCTGACAGTGCAGCACTCAGTACTGCATTGGCAGTGTCAGCCTAGAATACAGACCTACATCCCTGTACTGACCCCTGTCTGATTGTGGCCACAGAGCAGAATGAAAATGCTGGATTTCAAATCGGAAGGAGTAAAACGTCATTGGCATTGTTTTTCTTTATTCTCAACTGGATGTTAAGAAATTCCTTGGTGGAATATGGAGAGGTATTTCTAAACTAGTGGGACAAACGTTACTGGAGAAACAGGGTCACTTGGTACCTCATTCCAGCTTGGAACAATTGTTTCCAAACCCCCAGACTGATCTGCCTTCTCACATTGATTCATTTGAATGTGATTAGATGTTTCATTCTGGTTTTTAGCACAGATAAAAAAAAACTGTTTTCAACAAAGTTCCTTAATTTAGGTGATATTCTTCAGTGTGACTGGTAGATGGCTGGGGATTATGGTTGTGTCTATTTCTGTTAATGTATTTGCATGTTATGCAGCCGTGTAGCTTTAAATGTGATGTGTGGTGACAGATAAACACTATTTTTTAACTATTTCCAGTAACCAGAAAAAACCCACAGACTTCCTCCCAGTCACATGAAGGAGAAATTGTTCAAATGGTGTCTGAGTGGTTAATAATTTATTCTAAGCTTTATCACAAAACAGTAAAGCAGATCATTAAGTCTGTCCTGCAGAGGCCAAAGCACCTTGCAGTCCTGTCCAAACACAGCGTGAACAGTGGGTCCACAGAGGAGGATAAGAATGAACCTGTACAAGTGAGAGCAAAGATGCCCAAGTGAGAGCAAGTGCTTTCCCTAAAGAAAAAAGAACATAATTTGAAACTGAATTGGCCCACACACTGCTTATCGACAGTCTGCTTCAGAGAGCCGATTCTTGAATGTTTGAAACTAATACACTTCTGTTTCCAAATTGTGTAAGATGTGAGGCAGTGTTACAGGCTCAGGTCTCAGTCTGTGTCCAAATTTCCAGGCTCAGGCAGTAGGACAAAGCCCACACTCCGATCCCATAGTGAGGCCCACACTGTGACCTCAGCTCTCAGTCATCCCAGAACAAATTTCTTGCATTTACTGAAGGCAGCTGCTTTAATGTATCTCCCCAATCATCAACCTGAGGAGATTTATAAACTCTGTGTTGAAGATAAAACAAAACATAATTTCTGGAACTAACATTCAGGAGTAAAACTAATCACATCAGTGAGTGGTTCTGAATTGATTGCTCACCCTGTAGAGTTTTGGGACCAAAGTATTAGTAACTGAAGAAAAGATCTCAGGAGATTTGAGTATTTTAAACTCACAATGAATTGTTCAGTGATTTTACTCATGTTTCCAGCTACTATCTGTTAACTCATATTGTCTGTAGCACTCCTCACCTTCTGATTTTGTGTTCACATCACCTGATGAAGAACATATTTGAATATTTGGCCAAAATTAAATATAAACAAGTTAAATCTTTAACTTGTAAACCATACCATACAGTATTTGCCTGGAAAAAAAACAGACATTTCTCTGCCTGCTAATTTTAAAAGGAAGACTTGCTTCATGGTACCATACCTCAACCCAGGACATCCTAAAACCTTTACAGCCAATGGAGAACTTTTCAAACTGTAGTCACTGTTGGAATGTAAGAAATACAGCAGCCAATTGGCACACACATTTCACAAGTAATTACAAATTTGTCCCTGTATTTTTCCAAACTATTTCATAATTTTCAAGACCACTATCAGATCACTTCACAGCTTTCCCTTTTCTAAAGAAAAAGGCTCCAGCCTTTTAAATCTTTCCCAATTTTGATATTTTTCTACACTTTTACCTGTGCCTCTACCCCTATTTTATACCTTGGAAAACAGAAATGGACAGTTCTTCGGTAGTGGACTAAGAGTCAATACAACTTTCAAGAACACGTTTCCCAGAGCCTTGAATCAATGCAATATCTTTCTTGGTTTTCAGTGATTAGCACTGGACATAATTCTGTTGTTACTATAAATCTGGGTGCAACTATCTTATCTGCCTAGAAGTGAAGCAGGAGAGAGCTAGTAATTCGGTAGCATAGGGCGGCACAGTGGCTCAGTGGTTAGCACTGCCTCTAAGTGCTCCAGTTTCCAAAAATGCGCAGGTCAGGTGAATCGGCCATGCTAAATTTCCCATAGTGTTAGGTGCATCAGTCAGAGGGAAATGGGTCTGGGTGGGTTACTCTTCAGAGGGTCAGTATGGACTTGTTGGGCTGAAGGGCCTGTTTCCACACTGTACGGAATCTAATCTCATCTAATCTAACTCAACTTCTGACTGTCTATGATTAGAGTGGTGCTGGAAAGGCACAGCAGGTCAGGCAGCATCCGAGGCGCAGGAAAATCGATGTTTTGGGCCAAAGCCCTTCCTGATGAAGAGCTTTTGCTCGAAATGTCGATTTTCCTGCTCCTCGTGTGCTGCCTGATCAACTGTGCTTTTCCAGCATCAATCATGAGTCTGATCTCTAACATCTGCAGTCCTCACTTTCTCTGAATCTCCAAATACTGTCCACCATCTACAAGGCACTCATTTCTCTGCCGATAAAATCTGTGCCTGGGTGCTTCTCTTCACTTCACCTGATGAAGGTGCTGCGCTCTGAAAGCTTGTGATTTCAAATAAACCTGTTGGACTGTAACTTGGTGTTGTGTGACCTTTGACCTTGTACAGGGCACAAGTCAAGAGTGTGAAAGAATACTTTCCACATTTCTGGGTGAGTACAGCTCCAACAACACTTATAAAGCTTGATATCATCAAGAACAAAGAGCTTAATCAGCACTCCATCCACCATCTTCAATATTTTTCCACTGTGCCTCAGATGTAGAGTTGCAGTGATCTGTAGAAACACATCAAAGCTCCTTCAACAGCATTCTCCAAACTCATGATCTCAATCAGTTGAAGGCCAAGAGCAGCAAGTGTATTGATATGCCATCACCTGCAAGTTCCCCTCCAAGCTATCATGGTCACCAGGTCAAAGTCCTAGAACTTGTCTATTAAAAAGCACCATGAGTGTCCCTTCAACATGAGGACTGCAGTGCCACCACCCTCTCCAGAGCAGTTAGGAATGGGTAATAAATACTGATATAACCAACAACATTCTTGAAAGAATTAAGATACAGCAGCACATCTGATGAAAAGATTATAATCTTTGACTTCTTCATTTGGGGTAGAAAAACACCTCCCCCTGGGACAGTCATCACCCAAACCTACTTTATTCTGCCATTACAAAAATCTATTTAAAAATCTATTAAGAAATAGTAGCAGAAGTAGGCCATTCAGCCTACCGAGTCTGTTCAGCTATCCAGTTAGATCATGGATAACCTGATAATCCTCGACTTCATTTTCCTGACTTTTCTCCATGAACCTTACTGATAAGGTTATCTATCTCAGCCTTGAATACACTTAATGCCTGAGTCTCAAAAGCCTTCAGCAGTAATGAATTCCACAGATTCATTATACACTGAGAGAAGAACTTCCTCCTCATCTCTATCTTAAACAGGTAACTCCTTACTCTGACATTATGCCTTTTGGTCCAAAATTCTCCAGCAAGAGAAACAACATCTCAGCATATACTCTGTCAAGTCTCCTAAGAATCTCATATGCTTCAATAAGGTCATCTCATATTCTTCTAAAATCCAATAACTATAAACCCAGCCCAGTCAACATTTCCTCAAAAGAAAATCCTCTATATCTGGGATCAGCCTCGTGAACCTTTCTGGATTGCCTCCAATGTCAGTATATACTTCCTTGCCTAAAGAGACCAAATCTGTTCACAGTATTCTAGGTGTCGTCTAACTAGTGTTCTGTTTAGTTTTATCAAGACATCCCCATTTTTATGGTCCATTCCCTTTGAAATAAAGGCAGTATTTATTCTTCCCTATTATCCGCTGAACTTGAATACTAATTTTTAGTGATTCATGCATGAGATCCCCAAAATCCCTCTGTATCTTAGCGTTCTGTAGTCTTTCTCCATTTGTCCTGCCAAAGTGCATAACCTCACATTTTCCTACGATGTTATCATTACTTCTTCCTAAGTGATCCTTTATTTTCAGATCATGTACTAAACCTGCCACATTACACATTTCCAGATCCAAGGTTGCATCATCTCTGTTTGGATCTACAATATATTCTTGCAAACGGTCCCAAATACACAGGAGGAATTTTTCCTTGTGGCTGCCTCTGCCAATTTTGATTTCTCAATCCACATGAAGATTAGAGACATCAATGATTAACTTATTGTTGTTTTTTCACATGTCCTCATTATCTCCTGATTTATTCTTTGTCCTACCTCTAACTACTGTCAAGAGGCCGATAGGCTACTCCTACCATGGTCTTCTTCCCCTTGTTATTTCATTCATTCACCCAGATGGATTCTTCATCCTCTAATCCAAAGTCATTTCTCACTGTTTTATTATTCCATCTCATACTAACAAAGCTAGCCCTCCACACTTCCATTCCTCTAATTCCTTTTCAAAAGTCACATACCTCAGAATGTTCAGTTCCCATTTCTGAACTCCTTGTAACCATGTCTTTGTAATGACTATAAGATCATACCCATTAACTTCTATTTGTACTGTCATTTATTTTATTCTGAATACAAAGTGCATTGAAGTAAAGACCCATTTGTTGTGTTTTTTACTTTTTTTCCTTTGACTTTGTGGCTTATAGTTGTTGTACACTCTGCCCCTTCCTGTCACACTCTGGGTATCATTACTTAATTAGCTGCCCTCCAATGTTGCAATATCTTTTTTGTTTTGTCACTCAGTTTAACTCATCTTCAGGAATTCACCCACTCCCCATTTGTTCAAAGTCTTCTCCGAAAACCGAAGTATTCAATTCATTAGAAAGTGATCCCAACATGGTTAAATTTAAGCTCATCCCACTAGAACAGTTCACTTCTACTCAAGTAAGCATGCCAGTGTCCTATGAACTGGAACCCATTCCTCCCTCATCAATCTTTGGGCCACGCATTACAGGATGTTAAAGCAGGAAGTCCTACCACATCTGGATCTTCCTCAGTCTTCGTAATATCACATCAGTGTAACTTGTTACATAGTTGCCAGCATGCAATAAATTACATATTGTTTCCTCTCATACACTGGACCAAACAAATCCTTTGCATCCCTACCCTAAAAGAGAATGATGGCATGAAATCTATATGATAGTGATCAGTAATACATAGAGCTCATAAAACAACATGAATGGTAGTCCGCATTGTTCATGTAACATGATGAGCTGCAGTACAGTTTCCATTTAGCTTCCTCCTTCATGCTGACAGTAGTGGCGATCTGAAGATTTCTTAGACCATAAGACCATAAGAAGTAGGATTAGGCCATTCAGCCCCTCAAAGTCTGCTCCACTATTCAATGGGATTCTGGCTGATCTGACATTCCTAACGTCCACTTTCCTGCCTTTTCCCAAAGCCTTTGATTTGCTTACTGAACAAGAATCTAGCTCAGCCTTAAATATGTACAAGGACTCTATTCCCGTTGCACTATGTGGCAAGGAGTTTCAAAGATTCTCAACCATCTGAGAGAAGAAATTTCTCCTCATCTCAGTTTTAACTTGTCACTGTTTAATTATAGAATTATGTCCTGTGTCCTAGACTCTCCCATGAAAGGAAAGATCCTCTCAGTATTTGTCTTGTCAAGCCACTTAAGAATCTTATATGTTTCAATGAGATCACCTCTCATTCTTCCGAACTCCAGTGAGTAGAATCCTAACCTGTTTAACCTTTGCTCATAAGACAATCTCTCCATATTGGAGGTCATCCTAATGAACCTTTCGTGAACCACGTCCAATGAAGTGATACTCTTCCTTAAATAAGGGGGACCAAAACATTCTCCAGATGTGGTCTCACCAGCACTTTGTACAGTCGCAGTAACACTTCACTACTCTTACACTCCACTGCCCATGAAATAAGGGCCAGCATTTCATTGGCCTTCCTGATTACCTGCTGCTTCTGTGTGCAAGGTTTTGTGTTTTATGCAAGACCTCCAAGTCCCTTTGTGTTGCAGCTTTTCTCCATTATAATAATATTTTCATTCATTCTCTCTTCCAAAATAAATTACTTCAAATGTTCCCACATTATCCACATTTTCCAACCTTTTTCCCATTTATCTAACCTCTCAACATTTCTTTGTAACCTGTTTGTATTCCTATCACAACTTATCTTTCCACCTATTTTATTGTTATTTGCAAATTTGACTATAGTACATTCATTTCCTTCTTCCAAATCGTTAATATACAATTGTAAACAGTTGTTGTCCCAACACTGATCCTGTGGAACCCCAATGGTCAACATCTGAAAAAAAACCCCTTATCCCAACTTATTTTCAGACACAGCTTTAGAATGACTGCTTGTTCAGCTAGAATCGAGAGTGTGTGGTGCTGGAAAAGCACAGCAGGTCATGCAGCATCCGAGGAGCAGGAGAATCGACATTTTAGGCAGGGGCCCTTCATCAGAATGAAGGACTTTTGCCTGAAACGTCAAGTCTCCTGCACCTCTGATGCTGCCTGACCTGCTGCGCTTTTCCAGTACCACACTCTCAATTCTGATCTCCAGCATCTGCAGTCCTCACTTTCTCCTGCTGTGCAGATAATCAGCAGCTAGACTGCTAAAAATCCATGAACCCTACATAATAAAACCTTGTAGCAAGATTCAACAAGACAGACTCTACAGTCAATAGTAAAACCATTTCAGACTTGGTAAGAGAAGTGCAGTAGTGGGAGGGAGTTTTGAACTCCCTGAAGTTAGAGTATCAGTTATTCCAATAAACAATTACAGATTGTGTCATATGGTCATTTGTAAGAGCAGTCAAGATTAAGCATCATCAGACTGTGAGTAAAGTTAAAACCTTGGTAGTTAAAGAAATTTATTTAAAAATGGCACTCATTTACAGGCTGGGAAGCAAGAAATAAGAGAAATACTTACAACTCAAATCGAACATTTCTGCCAGAACAAGCAGGCATCACAAAGCACAGCATTTCTGATAGCACCATGTGGTACAGCATATGTACAAACACCATGTGCATGAAAGCCATATATTTTTATCACAAACTCACTACATGTACTTACACAGTAAGGGAAGTAAGAGACATTTTTGAAACTTATGCAAGCAGGCTTTAATGGAAGAAGGAGGTCAGGAGATTATCAACGCCACAGAGAAGAATTGTGGGAATCATCTAAGAAAACCCGTTAGAGGAACAAGATTCATCTTATAGAGTTGCAGATAGTGGGAATCATTCACTGAGAGTGTGATTTCAATGGAAATTATTTACTAAAAGTACCATCAGAAAGGTTTATTCAGTGAAACAGTTTGGGAAGTGGGAATCATTTTTTAATGTACTTTGTGGAATTCACCCAGAGAAAGTTGCAAAATGGTGGGAATTTTTTATTTTATGTACAGAAGATGGGAATCCTCCAATTTGATCACAGACATTGGGAAAATCTCCAGTACAGGAGTACAAGCAGCAGCATTGCTATATACTGTAAAATTAAAATCCTTAAAAGCAAGCAAAATCTTCATTCTAGGAAGACATGAAGAAATATTGCTGGTAAGATTTATTTTTAGAGATGGTATAACAAAAACAATTTCAAGCATCTTGAAGAAAATGATTCCTATAATACAGAACAGCTTCCAAATTATGTACTATTATCAAAAGCTGAACCGGTTAACATTCTTCTATATAGATTTAGGAATCTAGCTGGTAATGTTTTGCTTCCCAAGGTGTTAAAGAATGAACAGATACCTTTAATGAAGTACTGACAGTCTTTGACAACTACTTTAACCTTAGAAAAATAAAATTCTTTAAATTGAAAGGTTTAACAAAAAAGTTCAGCATCCAGGAGAATTCATGGATAATTAATGATCCCTACAGTGGAGCAATGTGATAATGGCATTTTAAAGTCATAGTTCATTACATGTTAAAAAATAGAAAAATGTGTGGATGCTGGAAATCTGAAACAAAAACAGAAATAGCTAGAAAATCTCAGGAGTTCTGGCAGCATTGGTGGAGAGAAATCAGAGTTAGCGGCTCAGATCCAGTGACCCTTCTTCAGAACTGTATAGTACAGAATGTTGTTGGAATTGTTGATGACTCTTTTTAGATTTATTGCAGTAAAGGAAAATTTGTCTGTTGAGATGGCCATACATAGGGTGAATGAGGATGAACTTCAGAAGCAACATAGAGCAAGACAGGTGGGCAGTTAGTGCAAGAGTCTTCTGTGGCTATCCCCATTTCAAACAAGTATGCTGTTTTGGAAAATGTAGGGGGTGATGGATTCTCAGGGGAATGCAGCATGAGCACCCAAGTTTCTGGTATTCAGACTGGCTCAAATGTAATGAGGGGTACCTCGGGTTCCAAGAGATCAGTCGTGTTAGGGGACTCTCTCGTTCAAAGTACAGACAGTAGAGAAAAATCAGAATGGTGTGTTGCCTCCCTGGTGCCAGGATGAAGGATGTCACAGAGAGGGTGCAAAATGTTCTCAAGAGGAAGAGGGCCCAGCAGGAGATAGTGAGGAAAGAGATCAACCTGAAACTGGTACAGTTGAGAACAGAAGCAAGACAAACAGTCAGGGCAGGCAGGGACAAAGCAGAGAACGAGGTAGGACTGATAAATTAAACTGCATTTATTTCAATGCAAGAGGCCTAACAGGGAAGGCAGATGAATGCAGAACATGGTTAGAAACGTGGGACTGGAATATCATAGCAATTACAGAAACATGGCTCAGGGATGGGCAGGACTGACAGCTTAATGTTCCAGGGTACAAATGATACAGAAAGGATAGAAAGGAGGCAAGAGAGGAGGGGGAGTGGCATTTTTGATAAGAGATAGCATTTCAGCTGTACTGAGGGAGGAGATTCCTGGAAATACATCCAGGGAAATTATTTGGGTTGAACTGAGAAATAAGAAAGGGATGATCACTTTATTGGGATTGTATTATAGACCCACTAGTAGTCAGAGGGATAGTGAAAAACCATATTGGGATTTTGGGGTGGCACGGTGGCTCAGTGGTTAGCATTGCTGCTTCACAGCGCTAGGGACCCAGGTTCAATTCCCGCCTCAGGCGACTGTCTGTGTGGAGTTTGCACATTCTCCCTGTATGTGTGTGGGTTTCCTCCCACAGTACAAAGATGTACAGGTTAGGTGAACTGGCCATGATAAATTGCCCGTAGTGTCAGGTGCGTTAGTCAGGGGTAAATATAGGGTAGGGGAATGGGTTTGGATGGGTTGCTGTTCAGAGGGTCGGTGTGGACTTGTTGGGCCGATGGGCCTGTTTCCACACTGTAATCCAATCTCAGCTATAGTTCTGGGACTGCCATAGTTCTAAGGGTTTAGATAGAAAGGAATTTGTTAAGTGTGTACAAGACAATTTTCTGATTCAGTTTGTGGATGTACCTACTAGAGAAGGTGCAAAACTTAACCTACTCTTGGGAAATAAGGCAGGGCAGGTGACTGAGGTGGCAGTGGGGGAGCACTTTGGGACAAGCGACCATAATTCTATTAGATTTAAAATAGTGATGGAAAAGGATAGACCAGATCTAAAAGTTGAAGTTCTAAATTGGAGAAAGGCCAATTTTGACGGTATTAGGCAAGAACTTTCAAAAGCTGATTGGGGGCAGAAGTTCGCAGGTAAAGGGATGGTTGGAAAATGGGAAACCTTCAGAAATGGGATAACAAGAATCCAGAGAAAGTATATTCCTGTCAGGGTGAAAGGGAAGGCTGGTAGGTATAGGGAATGCTGGATGATGAAAGAAATTGAGGGTTTGGTTCAGAAGGAGAAGGAAGCAAATGCCAGGTACAGACAGGATAGATCGGGGGAATCCTGGGAAGAGTATAAAGGCAGTAGGAGTATACTGAAGAGGGAAATCAGGAGGGCAAAAAGGGGACATGAGATTGCTCTGGCAAACAGAATTAAGGAGAATCCCAAGGGTTTTTTTTCAAATACATTAAGGACAAAAGGGTAACTAGGGAGAGAATAGGGCCCCTCAAAGATCAGCAAGGTGGCCTTTCTGTGGAGCTGCAGAAAATGAGGGAGATACTAAACGAGTGTTTTGCATCAGTATTTACTGTGGAAAAAGGCATAGAATGTAGGGAAGTAGATGGTGATGTCTTGAAAAATGTCCATATTACAGAGGAGGAAGTGCTGAATGTCTTGAAATGCATAAACGTGGATAAATCCCCAGGACCTGATCAGGTGTACCCTAGAACTCTGTGGGAAGCTAGGGAAGTGATTGCTGGGCCTCTTGCTGAGATATTTGTAACATCGATAGTCACAGGTGAGGTGCCGGAAGACTGGAGATTGACTAACGTGGTGCCACTGTTTAAGAAGGATGGTAAGGACAAGCCAGGGAACTATAGACCAGTGAGCGTGAGAACAACAGTGTCTGCTCGAGGCTCACCTGAAGGCAGCTGAGACAGCGTATGTTGATAGGCTGTCCATTAACTAAATTACAGCCTCTAGGCTACTTTGAATGCTGCACTTACTCAAACAGCTAAGAGAGAGATACTATTTGCGGAGCAGACACTATTTGAATAGAGTCACAAGCTGGGCAGGTACCTTGCATACCTTGCCAGAAAGAATAAGGCTCCCCAATCTATTACATCTATTAGAGAGGGTGTTGGTACTTTGATTTGTGATCCTATAAAGATTAAAGCAGCATTTAGAAAGTTCTATTTTGAGCTATATCAGTCTGAGGGCTGTAAGGATAGAGCGAGGAAGATGGAGTCTTTTTTTAAGAACCTGAACCTCTCGGGCACAACCTCAGAGCAGGTGTCTTTTTTGAATGCCCCTTGACAACTCAGGAAGTGCAGGAGGCGGTGAGGCAGCTCCAGAGTAGCACCATGCCCGGGCCAGATGGATTTCAGACTGAGTTCGATAAAGGGTTTATAGATGAATTGGGCGGACCACTTATATATATGTACAATTACTCATTTAGTCAGTGTAGTCTTCCGCCCTCTTTGAGAGAAGCAAACATCTTTCTCATCCTTAAGAAAGGAAAAGCCCCAGACGACTATTCTTCGTACAAGCCTATATCCCTATTGAATGTGGGCTTTTAAAATCCTCTCAAAAATGCTGATATTAAGACTGGAGAGGGTTATGCCATTTATTATAAAAGAGGATCAGATGGGGTTTATTAAGGGCTGTAGATCTACTAATAATATCAGAAGAGTGTTAAATATGGTACAAGTCTGCCAGCAAAGAGCAATACTGGGATTAGTCATCTCCCCAGATGCAGTGAAAGCATTCGACTGGGTGGAATGGTCGTACCTTTTTTATACTATGGAACGGTTTGGCCTTGGAGAGTTTTTTACTAAATGGGTTGCAGTGCTATATAATGACCCGAAAGCAGCAGGGATTACCAATGGCATAAGATCATATAGTTTTAGTATTGGCAGAAGTTGTCATCAAGGGTGCCCTCTTTCGCCACTATTGTTTATACTAGTGATTGAACCGCTGGCGGAAGCCATCCGATCGGACCCCAGTATAATGGACCCCAGAGGTAGGATCAGGCAAGCATAAAATTACTCTTTAAGCGGATGATGTTCTTTTCTTAAATGATCCATTAACATCTGTCTTCTGTTTAATTAAAGTGGTTAATTTTATTTGGTATGTTTTCAGGGTACAAAATTAATTTTATGAAATCAGAGGCTATGCCAGTGGAGGTCTTACCAGCATATCCAACTTCGGTGGTCACAGGGAGGTTTTCTATATTTAGGTATTTGGTCAGCTATATAAAGCTAACTATACGCATCTGTTAGAGAAAATAAGGCAGGACCTCCAGCGTTGGGAAGATCTCCCGGTATCCTGGTTAGGAAGAATAGCTCTGGTCAAGGTGAATGTTCTCCCTCGCCTTTGATACCCCAGGAGAATGCTTCCATTGACGTTGCCCAGACAGGCGCTCCGTTAGCTTTATGGTTGGCTCGATTCCTTTGTTTGGAATCATAGACGGCCCCTTATTAAATTAGATAAATTGCAGCTCCCACAAGAACGGAGAGGTCTAGATTTCTCAGATTTTAGGAATTATCAACTGAACTCCCTGCTGATTGGGCCTCTCGCGATCCATGAACAATTTGGCTGAATATCGAGGCTTCCCAAGCAAAATGCCCCCTCATCAATCTATTGTTTATGGATAAGATGAGAACTGTCACGCATCACTGTAAAAGCCTGATTGTTCCAAACACAATCAAAGCTTGAAGGATGATTCAACAGGGTGAGGGTAATCTACAAAAAAACTTCCCACTTTACTCCAACAGTGGGAATGTTGGGATTTCAGCCAGGTTTGATAGACGCTGGATTTAAAGTTTGGGAGTCCAGAGAATCTCCTGCTTGGGAGATCTGTTCGATGGGGAGGTCATGATGTCCTTCAAACAGTTGTGTCAGAAGTTCACGTTATCTAGCAAGGATCTGTTTCGATATTTTCAAGTATGAGACTTCACACGAAAAAAGACCACATTGATAGCAAATCCTTATAAATCAGATATGGAGAGGAGAGTGCTTCAGCCAACGGGCCCCCTCTGTCAGTACTGACTATCACTCGCTACGTAATAATGTATGGAAGGACATGGAACGGTTATATAAAACCTAGACTCAAGAATTAGGGGTGGAAATCTCCTCAGAGATGTGGGAGGACATTTGGGAAAATGCCAGGAAAATCTCTACCGATAATAGGACTCAAGCTATTCAATTGAAGATACTTCATAAGGGCCATATAGCACCAGAGCGACTTGTAAATTTGAAGCAGGAGCATCCCCAATGTGCCCTAAATGTAAAATAGAAGTTGGTATTCTCACCTGTTGTCTGTGGACATGACATAAGATCCGTAGATGCTGGGATACTGTAGCGAATGCCTTTGCAAAGGTTTTGGGAACTGAGATTGGGCTAGATGCGGTGTCTCTCCTTTTGGGCTTTCCAAATCTTCTTTCTCTAGATGCATGTGGGAAGAAGCTGTTTACTATCCTGTCCTTTTGTGCAAGGAAAAACTCTGATCTCCTTCTTATCGGAAAGATGTTGTGAAACTTGAAAGGGTTCAGAGGAGATTTACAAGGATATTGCCAGGGTTGGAGGATTTGAGCTACAGGGAGAGGCTGAACAGGCTGGGGCTGTTTTCTCTGAAGTGTTGGAGGCTGGGGAGTGACTTTATAGAGGTTTACAAAATTATGAGGGGCATGGATAGGATAAATAGACAAAGTCTTTTCCCTGGGATCGGGGAGTCCAGAACTAGAGGGCATAGGTTTAGGGTAAGAGGGGAAAGATATAAAAGAGACTTAAGGGGCAACACTTTCATGCAGAGGGTGGTAAGTGTATGGAATGAGCTTCCAAAGGATGTGGTGGAGGCTGGTACAATTGCAATATTTAAAAGGCATTTGGATGGGTATATGAATAGAAAGGATTTGGAGGGACATGGGCTGGGTGCTGGCAGGTGGGACTAGATTGGGTTGGGATATCTGGTCGGCATGGACGGGTAGGACCAAAGCATCTGTTTCCGTACTGTACATCTCTGTGACTCTATGTTTCTAATTGTAAGAGGAGAAAATCAACCTTATTGCAAGAAATTGGCAGCATTTATTCAGTTGGAAAAGCACAGCCAGTCAGGCAGCATCTGAAGAGCAGGAGAATCTATGTTTTGCCTAAGCCTTTCATAAGGAATGCCATTCCTGATGCAGGGTTTATGCCTGAAACGTTGATTCTCCTGCTCCTTGGATGCTGCCTGACCTGCTGTGCTTTTCCAGCACCACACTCTCTCGAATCTGATCTCCAGCATCTGCAGTCCTCACTTTCTCCTAGCATTTATTCAGTTGTCAAGGTTCAAAACCTCTGAAGACACATGTGAGCAGTCAATACAGGGTGTAAGACAAAGCTGAATGCCAACACTCAGTGGTAGCATTGTGTGTCAGCAAGATGGAAATTTGCAACTGAAATGAATTAGCACTTGAACTAACCAACAAATTTTAACCAGTGTAACTCAGAGTACAACACAAATTGGCAAGCACATTGTAATTAGAGATTTAGGTCTGATGTCAGATGCTGATTGATCTGAAATATATAAGTTCAAAGAGACCATTTCATTTCCTTAGCTTCCCAAGTACAATCCTCAGTGTCAGTGTCAGAACAAGAGGTTCAACAATTAAGTGTGTTGATTTCAGCAATACTGTAATCAGCAAGGTGAAGTCAAGCATCTTAAGTTAGGCAACACATTGAAGTAATATGTCTACACACTTCAGCACAGTAGATTAAGAATAAAACACAGATCAAAGATGTGAATGTCACCGACTAAGAATGCGTTTAAAGATCCTGCAGATATTACAACGGACAGTTACCTTCAAAAGGAAGGATATCCTCCTCAAAGGAATTCCAAGAAATAAAAGGTCTTGCAGCTTAGAGGGAGTTACAGACCTAATGCTGAAAATGTGTTGCTGGAAAAGCGCAGCAGGTCAGGAAGCATCCAAGGAGCAGGAGAATCGACGTTTCGGGCGTAAGCCTGCCTGAAGAAGGGCTCATGCCCTAAACGTCGATTCTCCTGTTCCTTGGATGCTTCCTGACCTGCTGCGCTTTTCCAGCAACACATTTTCAGCTCTGATCTCCAGCATCTGCTGTCCTCACTTTCTTCCAGAAGACAGACCTCATGCTGTCTGGAACAGAATCAAAATGAATAATCTTCAACCCAGAGATCTACCAATCTTTCAAGTCTGAAGACAATGTGTTCCAGCAGTATACTAAAAACTCCAGATTGACAGAATTTGTGAAATCAGAAACTCTGGAGTGATGGATTGTGATGAAAGTAATATATTCACAAATGTATAACTATTCATAATGGGGGAAGGTCTTGGAGGGAGATGTTATATAAGTGTTTTAGGATCTGAAAGATTAATGCTAAGGAGTGCATTTAGCAGTACCCATTACGATAATGTCATATAGGCATCATGGGAGGATGGTTTTGAATCTCGAAGGAGTAAGATCTACTGCCTGGAACTCCCTCATAGACTCCATAAAATATCCATCACATTAATGTCAAAGAGTGTGGTGCTGGAAAAGCACAGCTGGTCAGTCAACATCCAAGGAGCAGGAGAATCAACATTTCAGGCATAAGCCCTTCACCAGGAATAAGGCTTGTAGGCCAAGGGGGCTGAGATATATGGGAGGGGGTGGGGCTGGGGGAAGATAGCTGGGCATGCGATAGGTAGATGAAGGTGGCAGTGAAAGTGATAGGTCGGAGAGGCAGATGGAGCAAACAGTTGGGAAGAAAGATGGACAGGTAAGACCTGTGCCCATACCTTCCCCCTCACCTCCGTCCAAGGCCCCAAAGGATCCTTCTATATCCAACAGAGATTCACCTGTACTTCCACATGTGTCATCTCCTCTATCC
Organism: Hemiscyllium ocellatum; assembly: GCF_020745735.1. Classification (NCBI taxonomy): domain Eukaryota; kingdom Metazoa; phylum Chordata; class Chondrichthyes; order Orectolobiformes; family Hemiscylliidae; genus Hemiscyllium; species Hemiscyllium ocellatum. The sequence continues at coordinate 45,670,131 of NC_083436.1, forward strand.
GTTGCACCCGATGTGGTCTCCTTTACACTGGGGAGACAGGATGCCAACTTGCGGATCGTTTCAGAAAACATCTCTGGCTCACCCGCACTAACCAACTGTACTGCCCTGTGGCTGAACACTTTAGCTCCCCCTCCCACTCCGCCAAGGACATGCAGATCCTGGGCCTCCTACATAGCCAAGTCCTAGTTACCTGACACCTGGAGAAAAACACCTCATCTTCCACCTTGGGACCCTCCAACTACACGGGATCAATGTGGATTTCACCAGTTTCCTCATTTACCCTCCCCCATCTTATCCCAGATCCAACCTTCCAACTTGGCACCACCCTCTTGACCAGTCCTACCTGTCCATCTTCCTTCCCACCTATCCACTCCACCCTCCCCCCGACTTCTCACTTTCACCCCCACTTTCATCTACCTATCACATTCCAAGCTACCTTCTCCCCCAGCCCCACCCCCCCTCCCATTTATATCTCAGCTCCCTTGGCCCACAAGCCTCATTCCTGATGAAGGGCTTATGCTCAAAACTTTGATTCTCCTGCTCCTCGGATGCTGCCTGACCTGCTGTGCTTTTCCAGTGCCACACTTTTCGACTCTGATCTCCAGCGTCTGCCATCCTCACTTTTTCAGCACACCAGTGTATCTTACACTTAGTGATATGCAATGAATTATATCTTGTTAAAAACAAGATGACCAAGTGGTTTCCTCTACCACAGCAGACCAAGCATGCTGTGTCAAAGATGGCAGAAATAAATCCAGCTTACAGAGATATGTTGATAATTCATCCAAGGTGGCGACGGAGTTGGGTTCCTCAGCCGGAGATCACCTGTTTCATTCATTTCTTTCCTCTTTGTTTCCTTTATCGTGCTTTCTTTTCCTTCTTTCTACTTACTCCCCATCCTTGAGCCTTGAGTGAATGTATCGCATCAACATGGACTCCCAGCCTCAAGGTGAAGCCAGGGTGGGCACCCAGCCTTGAGAGCCACGAGGTGAAGCCCGGTACGGTCTGGAGGCAAGGTGCCACACAGACTGGGTTGGAAGGACTGTTGTTCTGAACTTTTTATTTCTTTATTTTTCTAAATTATTCCTATGATTTTGTACTTTTGTACCCACGATGGCACAAAGATATGCAATGCTGGATTTCTTATTTCTTTACTTTTCTAATTTTTGTTTCTGAGGAATTTGTATTTAAGAATCTATACCGAGGTATCTTTGTACCTAAGTTGGCGCCACAAATGGCGACTTGTGAGTACATGTAACAATAAAGCTAATTCTAATTCTAAGAAATAACGAGAGGTTATGCAGTACAGTGAACAGTGATACAGATTGCTTATTCAATGCTCACTATTCACCAGCTGCACACCTGACAGGCGTTTGGGAAAGTAGACATCACAGGCATCATTTAAAAGTGATCGGCATCTCATAAACGGGGAAGAGGCTCTGGGAAAAAGCCAGACAAATGGGTGATCTGGAATCTATTCCCACAAAGCATGTCTGCTGATATTTCTGACAGGTCTCATTGCTGCAGTGAAAGCTCAAATAGCTTCCATTCTGAATGTTAACAGAAGCCCCTGGCTGCAGTTTACTTCTGTGCTCACACATGCCTCTGAACATGCTGAGGAGCATTTCTGGGGGTATGTTATGCTCTCTGTCAGTGTGACCACATCCATGTCCCCCTGTGACTCGTTCCATCTGTGCCTTTGTTGGTGCCACCAATGCAAAGGTCAGTACCACCTGGATCATTTCCATTTCACAGACAGCTGCTCACTGCTGGAGTAAACCTTGTTTGGTTAAGTAAGTGGCTGAATCACCTGTGATGTTGAGAAACAAGCATGAGAGATAACAAAATATTTTAAATTAATGTTTCCTGATGCCCCTGTTATAGTCTCATGGTCATTTTGCTTTCTTTACTAATTTCAGAAAAACCAACGGCAGTTCTGAAATTTCAAAACCCCACAGAAGTCTTTACCTAATTCAACAAACATAAAATGGCACATCACAGAAGGAATTCATTCAGCCGATTATCCTGTGCTGGTTTTTTCAATGAATTTTCTAACTAGACACACCCTCCCTACTCTATCCCATGGCCCTAGAAAATTACTTGTTTTGTATCTATTTTATTTTTGAACTGTACTGAAAACTGTGAAAAAATGTCCTTGAGCACAGAGGATTGCTATTTTATGGATTGTTGTAAATGTATTGACAGTTATGCTAATTAGTCTATAGCTTCAGGTAACCATATGAATACAAGTGAATTACCTTCATTCGACAGCACTCAGTGTTGGTCTATGTGACAGATATGGAGTTTTGTCTCTGTTGAGCACTGGATTTTAATTTTAGTCATTGTTGAAATGTAGGAAATGACATCTAAAGTATTAAAGTGTGTTCATACCTTTAGCATTATATTGGACCCTGAATTGGCTTCTCATGTGTGCACTGTTAGAACCACCTGTTTCCACCTTTGTAGCATCACCTATCTTTATTCCTGTCTTAACTCATCCGCTGCTGAACTCCTCATCCATGTATTTGTTACTGCCAACTTTGACCTTCCAACTAATCTCAAGAGTCTGCAGCCTTCTACTATCTGTGAATTTGAGCTTTAAATCTAAAGTCTGTTGCAGTAACTGTGTTCAAGTCCTCTTAACCCATCATCACTGTGCTCACTGGCTTACATTGGTGATACAGGGCCAGCATCGAATGTAAAACTCTGAGAACATTCAGATCCCTTTACTGCCATGTCCCTCACTATTTCCTTAACCAACCTGGTAACTGTAACCCCCCTTATCTCTGTGACCTCCTCCAGTTCTACACACTTGCAGCTGGTGGCAATATAAAGTATTATCAGAAAGAGTTAGCTCAGGTAGAACCTATAGATCAGGAAAGAACAACATCTCAAAAGCCTTTCATCAGAACTGTTTTCGATGCTTATTTTGCCAAGTCCAATTCAGCCTGGTTTCTAGCAAGCAAGTTGTGTCAAACATTACAAAAAAAATATATTTGTGTATTGCTAAAAAACTGAACATTTTTTGAAGCTTGTTATTTTACACTCATCAGGACATTCGCAATGTAAAAGGATAGACCATTTTGCACTGTATGAGAGGAGAGAGCTGATTAGTTGGCAAGCTGACTTTGCTTGTGAATGAGAATATATCAGTTTGGCAATGACTGACAGTTAACAAACAACAAAGAAGATTATAGCATAGGAACAGGTCCTTAGGCCCTCCAAGCCTGTGCCAATCCAGATCCTCTATCTAAACCTGTCGCCTATTTTCTAAAGATCTGTATCTCTCCGCTTCCTGCCCATTCATATATCTGTCTAGATACATCTTAAAAGACACTATCATGCCGGCCTTTACCACCTCTGCTGGCAACACGTTCCAGGCACCCATCACCCTCAGTGTAAAGATCTTTCCATGTATATCCCCTTAAACTTTTCCCCCCTCACCTTGAACTCATAATCCCTAGTAGTTGAGTCCCCCGCTCTGGAAAAAAGCTTCTTGGTATCCACCCTCTCTACATCTTTCATGATTTTGTCAACCTCGATCAGGTCCCTCCTCAACCTTCATCTTTCTAATGAAAATAATCCTAATCTACTCAAGCTCTCTTCATAGCTGGCGCATACCTGGCAACATCCTGGTGAACCTCCTCTGCACCCTCTCCAAAGCATCCACATCCTTTAAGTAATGTGGCAACCAGAATTGTATGCAGTATTCCAAATGTGGCTGAAGCAAAGTCCTGTACAACTGTGATATCACCTGCCAACTCTTGTACTCAATATCCCGTCCAATGAAGGGAAACATGCTGTATGCTTTCTTGACCACTCTATCGACCTGCATTGCCACCTTCAGGGTACAATGGATCTGAACACCCAGATCTCTTTGTGGATCAATTTTCCCCAGCACTTTTCCCTTTAACATATAGTTCACTCTTGAATTGGATCTTCCAAAATACACCACCTCACATTTACCCAGATTGAACTCCATCGGCCAGTTGTCTGCCCAACTCTCCAATTTATCTGTATTCTGCTGCATTCTCTGACAATCCTGTTCACTATCTGCTACTCCACCAATCTTCGTGTCATTTGCAAATTTACTAATCAGACCACCTATATCTTCCTCCAGATCATTTATGTATATCACAAACAACAGTGGTCCCAGCACAGATCCCTGTAGAACACCACTGGTCACAGTTCTCTATTTTGAGAAACACCCTTTCACTATTACTGTTTGTCTCCTGTTGCCCTGTCAGTTCTCAATCTAGCTAGCTAGTACACCATGAACCCCTGTGACTACACTTTCCTCATCAGCCTACCATGGCGAACCTTATCAAACACCTTACTGAAGTCCATGTATATGACATCTACACCCTTTCCTCATCAATCAACTTTGTTACTCCCTCAAAGAATTCTATTAAGTTCGTAAAACATGACCTTCCCTGCACAGAAACCATGCTGCCTATCACTGATAAGCCTATTTTCATCCAAATGGGTATAGATCCTATCTCTCAGTATTTTCTCCAGAGCTTCCCTACCACTGACGCCAGGCTCACCAGTCTATAATTATCTGGATTATCCCTGCTACCTTTCTTAAACAAGGGAACAACTTTGGCAATTCACCAATCCTGTAGGACTCACCATGTTCAAGGATGCTGCAAAGATATCTATTATGGCCCCAGCTATTTCCTCTCTTGCTTCCCTCAGTAACCTGGGATAGAGCCCATCCAGACTTGGGGACTTTTCAACATTAATACCTTTTAGAATGCCCAACACTCTAACACTTCTTTCTTATGCCGTCTTGACCTAGATTAATTAAATATCCATCCCTAACCTCAACACCCATCATGTTACTTTCCTTGGTGAATACTGATGCAAAGTATTCATTAAGAATCTCACCCATTTTCTCTGACTCCACGTATAACTTTCAACCTTTGTCCTTGAGTGGGGGTCAAAAAGTGTGGTGTTGGAAAAGCACAGCCATTCAGGCAGCATCCAAAGTGGAGGAGAGTCAATGTTTCGAGCATAAGCTCTTCATCAGGAAGAGTGTCCTTGAGTGGGCCAACCCTTTCTCTGGTTACCCTCTTGCTCCTTATGTATGAATAGAAAGCTTTGAGATTTTCCTTAACCCTGTTTGCCAAAGATATTTCATGACCCCTTTTAGCTCTCTTAATTCCTCGTTTCAGATTGGTCCTACTTTCCCAATATTCTTCCAAAGCTTCATCTCTTTTCAGCTGCCTAGATCTTATGAATGCTTTCTTTTCCCTCTTAGCTTAGCCTCACAATTTCACCTGTCATCCATGGTTCCCTAATCTTGCCATTCGATCCTTCATTTTCAGAGGACATGTCTGTCCTACACTCTAATCAACCTCTCTTTAAAAGCCTCCCACATGGATGTAAGTTTGCTCGCTGAGCTAGCAAGTTTGTTTTCAGATGTTTCATCACCATACTAGGTAACATCATCAGTGAGCCTCCAGTGAAATGCTGCTGTTATGTCCTGCTTGCTATTCATGTGTTAGGTTTCCTTGGGTGGTGATGTCATTTCCTGTTCTTTTTCTCAGAAGGTGGTAAATGGGATCCAAGTCAATGTATTTGTTGCTAGAGTTCCAGTTGGAATGTCATGCTTCTAGGAATTTTCATTCGTGTCTCTGTTTGGCTTGTCCTAGGATGGATGTGGTGTCCCAGTCAAAGTGGTGTCCTTCTTCATCTGTATGTAAGGATACTCGTGAGAGTGGGGCATGTTGTTTTGTGGTTAGGTGATGTATCCTGGTGGCTAGTTTTCTGCCTGTTTGTCCAATTTAGTGTTTATTACAATTCTTGCAAGGCATTTTGTAAATGATGTTTGGTTTGCTTGTTGTCTATATTGGGTCTTTTCAGTTCATTACCTGCTGTTTTAGTGGTCAGTGGGTTTGTGAGCTACCATGATGCCAAGGGGTCTGAGTGGTCTGGCAGTCGTTACCAAGATGTCTTTGAAGAAGGGGAGAGTGGCTAGGGTTTCTGGGCAAGTTTGTCTGCCCAGACTGCTTGTTTGGGTTTGTTGTTGAGAAATCTACGGACTGTGTTAATTGGGTACCCATTCCTTTTGAATACACTGTAGAGGTGATTTTCCGCTGCTCTTTGTAGTTCCTCTGTGCTGCAGTGTTTGGTGGCTCATTGAAATAATGTTCTAATGTAGCTTCGTTTGTGGATATTGGGATGATTGCTTCTGTAGTTCAGTATTTGGTCCGTATGTGTTGTTTTCATGTAAAAGTTGGTTTGAAGTTCCCCATTGACTGTTCATTCTACTGTGACATCTAGGAGTTGCAGTTTGTTGTTGTTTTCCTCCTGTTTAGTGAATTTTATGCCAATAAGGGTATTATTGATGGTCTTGAAGGTTTCCTTTAATTTGCTTCATTTAGAGATGACAAAGGTGTCACCCACGTAGCAGACCCAAAGTTTGGGTTGGATGGTTGGCAGAGCTATCTGTTCAAGTCTCTGCATTACTGTCTCTGCTAAGAACCCTGATACTGGAGATCCATGGGTCTTCCGTTGGTTTTTCTGTAGGTTTTGTTATTGAAAGTGAAGTCTGGTAAGCCGTAGGTCCACTAGCTTGATGATGTTGTCCTTGCCAATGAAGTTGGTGGTGTTTGGCATCTGTGTCTTTGGTTCTTCTAATAATGTAGTCAGTGTTTTCCTTGGCCAGGTTGATGCTGATGGATATGAACAGGGCTGTTACATCCTCTTCTATCTTGGCGTCTTTGATGGCATTCAAGAATTCTTGGGTGGAGTGAATGGAGTAGCGTGACTCTCTTACTAAGTGTTTTAGTCTTTGGCATAGCTCCTTGGCTAATCTGTACATTGGTGTTCCAGGTAGCGCAACTATGGGTCTGAGGGGGCTCCTGGTTTGTGAATTTTGGGTAATCCACAGAAGCGTGGCATGTTGGATCTGTCTGGTTTCATTTTCTGGAAGTCTGTCTTGTTTAATTCTTTAATTGTTTAATTGTGAAAAAGAACAGGAAATTACATCAAGACATGAAATGGCATCACCACAGAAAAAGACATCACCAACTCAAGGAAATCTAAACACTTAACTAGCAAGTAGGACATAACATGAGTGATTCACCGGAGGCTCACTGATGATGTTATCTAGTAGGGCGACGAAACGTCTGAAAATGAACTTTCCAGCTCAACGAGCAAAGATACATCCAGAATCTCAACGTGAGCTACAGATCTTCTCAAAACTTGCTAGCCTCCCACATATCAAATTTGGATTTATCGTCAAATAGCTGATCCCAATTGACATTGTCCAGCTCTTGCCGAATTTTGCTATAGTTGACCTTCCCCTAGGTTAGCACTCTTCCTTTAGGGCCACTCTCGTCTTTGTCCATACGTATTCTAAAACTTACGGAATTGTGTTCGCTATTCCCAAAGTAATTCCTTACAGAAACTTCAACCAACCCAGGCTCATTCCCCAACACCAGGTCCAGCATGGCCCCTTCCCGAGTTGAACTATTTACGTACTGCACTATGAAACCCTCCTGGATGCTCCTTGCAAAATCAGCTCCATCTAGACCTCGAACACCAAGTGAATCCCAGTCAATGTTGGGAAAATTAAAATCTCCTATCACCACCAGCCTGTTGCTTCTACATCTTTCCATAATCTGTTTACATATTTGTACCTCTATCTCATGCTCGCTGTTGGGAGGCCTGTAATACACCCTTCCTATTTCTGAGCTCTGCCCATATTGCCTCACTGCTCAAGTCCTCCATAGTGCCCTCCTTCAGCACAGCAATGATATCCCCTCTGACCAGTAATGCAATTCCTCCACCCCTTTTCCCTCCCTGTCTATCCCACCTGAAGCAACGATATCCTGGGATATTTAGTTGCCAATCATGTCCTTCCCTCACCCAAGTCTCAGTAATAGCAATAACATCATACTCCCAGATACTAACCCAAGCCCTAAGTTCATCTGCCTTACCTACTGCACTTTTCACATTAAAACAAATGCACCTCAGACCACCTGTCCCTTTGCATTCATCATCTGTTCCCTGCCTACACTTCCCCTTAGTCACAGTGATTTCATGATCTAATTGCTGACAGGCTTTAGTTACTATCTTCTTACTGTCGACTAACCTCCTCATTTGGTTCCCAACCCCCTGCCACATTAGTTTAAACCCTCCCCAACAGCATTAGCAAAAACGCCCCCCCCCCCCCCAAGCTGCTGCCCAAACATATCAGTTTACTCACCTTCCCAGTGTGCGATTCGACTGTTCCCACTAAGCTCCTCTCTCTCACACTGCTGCTGAAAATGGAGGCTGCTGACTCTTGAGTAAGTCCTTTTAAGTGGGAAATTTACCTTCCCAGCTGCTCCTGGTGCTCACTGTCACCGCTCCCACTGCTGCTGCTGCAAATGGAACTAACTGCTAAAATTTCTCCAGAAATCTTTCTAGTCTGTCTTTCATCTGTCTTGGCACATTTAAAGAGTTCAGGTCGTCTTGTAGTTCATATGCAAGTTGTTGTTGGATTTTCACCTGGTGTTTACTCATTCCAGCGATGGTGTTCCTTTTCCAGGAACTGTCTTGCAGTTTTTAGCAAGGTCTGTCTCACTGGAATCATACTGCAGGGTAACTTCATATTTATCATCATAGCTAACATGGTGGTGCCTCAAGATGGGCATGGTTATTGCTGGTTGTTTGATACAAGTAAAATCTATGTTTTGTTCTGTGTCCCAGCACGACCAAACATCCTTTGCAATGAGCTTGTGAACAGATTCACACTCTGATGACAAAATGGCAAGGACTTTACTGAATAGTTCACAATCCAACAAATTGTTTCATTGTTTTAACTTGTCAGTTGCTACATCTATACTACAGTTGTCTCCATGTCAAGATCCAGATGATTCCGTTCACTGATATGACCTATGAACTTAACTTTTGGTTTTTTAGTTACATCATTTTCTTGTTCATCTTCAGGTTCATATGGGCCAAGCTCTCTCCATCTGTCACACTAGATTTAGATCGGTGCCTGCAAAATCTTCTTCCATCATGCTCCACTTGCAAGTAGTAGATCATCCACAATAGCTTCCAGTACAGGAAGATCACTCACAATATCTTGCTGTCTGCACTAATAGTCTTCTGGAGCAGTAAGAATGCCAAATAACGCATACAAACATCCATATCTCCCAATTGGCATCCAGAACATAGTCAAAAAAACTGCTGCTTACATCCAACTTCACTTGCTGCTATCCCACTAATAAAAAGATTTGGACTGAGAGGGCACAGCTTTAAAATGATTTGCAAAAGTAACGTGATGTGAGACAAATATTTACCACACAATGAGTGGTTCAGATCTAAAATACATTGTCTGGAAATGTGACGGAGACAGGTTCAGTTGAGGCATTCAAAACAATGAGATGATTGTTTGAATAGAATTAAATTGCAAGATTACAGAGAAAAGGCATAATGCTGCTTTGGAGTGTTGCTGCAGTATAATGGGCCGAATAGCTTCCTCCTGCTTCATAACACTTTTGTGACCCTGCGTGATTCATAATGCTGATCTTAAAACAAGTACAATTGCAGAAGTGAAACTCAATGGGGAGGTGACATTAACGCAGGGACAAATGAGAATCAAAGCTTCAATAATTGTAATGTTTGGAATTGCACCTGTGCAGAGAACAGTCTCCACTCAAACAATGTCATGATTTTCTGGTAAGCTTCAGCCAGAACAATTGGGAGAATCTTCGTCACTGGTAACCAAGCTATCAGGAATATGTGCTGATTGGAAACAATGAGAAAACAAAAATGTCTGATCAAACACACCCCTGAGTTTTCTGAAGCTGCATTATTCTTTTATAGCATTTAATCCCTGCTTGGAAATTTGCTAAAATGTTGGTCTCGAGCTGATGTACCAAAACGTGGATCCCAGATGGTGACAGATGAAACTAGACACAAATCCTTTGCTTGATAGTAGGTTTATTTACAGAATGCGACATTACATATATCTGCCGGCTTCCCACTTACACAAGTGTCTCCAAAGTCTTTCTTTATATTCTTTAGAGGAGCAATAAACAAGCGACCAATCTCTTAAAAGATTACTTTCAGGTTATTACAATGAAAATCAAGGTTTAAATAAGAATAGGGAATCAGGGAATGGCAGAGCAGTTGAATAAATGCTTTGCATCAATCTTCATATTAGACGACATTAATTACATTCCAAATATTCAAGGGGCAAAAGGAGAAAATGAAATAAATATAATAACTATCACTAAACAAAAAGTGCAAGAGAATCTAAAAGAGCTATCAGACAATAAGTCCCCTTCATCAAGCTTTGCACCTAGATATTAAAGAAATATCTACAGAGATAGTGGTAATAATATTCCAACAATCCCTAGGTTCTGGCAAAGTCCCACACAATTAGAAAATTACCAGGATAACATCTTACTCAAAAAGGAAAGTAAATAAAAGTAATATGTAACTATAGGTCAGATAGCTTAACATCTGTCTTTGCGAAAATGTTGAAGTCTATTATACAGGATGTAGCAGCAGAGCATTTAGAAATACATATGATCAAGCAGAGTCAGCACAGCTTCACGAAGGGAAATCACGCTCAAAAAGTTATCAGACTTCTTTGAGGAAGTCCGGGTTAGATAAAGGGGAATCCATTAGTTGTAAAATATTTAAATTTCCAAAATACCTGAAATATAAGGTAGCATATAAGGCTACTTAATAAGGTAAGATCCCGTGGTATTGGGACTAGTAGATTGTCATGGATGGAGTGCCATAGGGATAAGTGCTGGGGCCACAGTTACTTACAATGTATATTATTGACTTTGATGAGAGAAGTGAATGTATTGTCACCAAATTTGGAGAAGACACAAAAATAGATAGGAAGTTAAGTGGTAAGGATGACATAAGCTCTACAGAAGGACATAGACAGTTTGAGTGAGTGATCAGAACATTAGCAGATGGAATATAATGTGGAAAATTTTAAAATTATGTACTTTAGTTGGGAGAATAGAGGAACTAAATGTTAGCATGTTTTGAGAAGATTTGCAGCTCAGGTTGAGGTTCTGTATGTAGGCTTGCTCACTGAGCTGTAAAGTTCATATTCAGATGTTTCGTCACCATACTAGGTAACATCATTAGTGAGCCTCCCGTGACACTGGTGTTAGTGACCCGCTTTCTATTTATGTGTTTAGGTTTCCATGGGTTGGTGATGTCATTTCCTCTGGTGATGTCAGTTCCTGTTCTTTTTCTCAGAGGGTGGTAAATGGAGTCCAAATCAATGTGTTAGTTGTTGAAGTTCTGCTTGGAATGCCATGCTTCTAGGAATTTTTGTGCGTGTCTCTGTTTGGCTTGCCCTTGGATGCATGTGTTGTCTCAGTCGAAGTGGTGTCCTTCCTCATCTTTATGTAAGGATACTAGTGAGAGTGGGTTATGTCATTTTGTAACTAGTTGATGTTCATGTATCCAGGATAAAACTATATAAGGCACTAATTAGAACATTTTTGGGTCCCTTTATCTAAGGAAAGATATGCTGACATTAGAGGCAGTCCAGAGAAGATTCACTAGGTTGATCGTGGCGATGGAAGGTTTTTCTTAAAAGGCAGGGCAGATTGGACGTGATTAGAGTTTAAAAGAATGGTAAGCGACCTTGTTAAAACAATTATACAGGATTCTTTGGGGGCGTAATAGTGTAGTTTCTCAGAGGTGTAGGAGAATCTAGGACCAGAAGACAGAGATGAGGAGGACGTTTTTCTCTCAGAGAGTAGTGAATCTGTGGAATTCTTTACTCCAGTGTGCTGTTGAGGCTGGGTCGTAAAGTCATCATTCAAAATTGAGGCAGACTTTTAATTAGTGATCGAATGAAGAGATATATGGAAAATGTAGAGAAGTGAAATAGACGATTATTGAATTTGCCATGATTTGATTGAATTATGGAGCAGACTCAATGGACCCTTATGTCTCATGGTTTTATGAAATCTAAATAAGTATTAGATATATATGAAAGCTAACACCGAGGTATGTCACTCGTTAAACTGCTGTAAGCCAGAGTCCTGTAAGCCAAGAGGCCAGTGTGCTATAGTCCAACTAAACTATTTGGACTGTAACATTCTACAGGATAGTCATTCTTTCATTTTGTCTTCTGGATCTGGCTTGAACTCACAATTATTGGAATCAGAGACAAGATTACTAAAAAATGAGCCATACCTGACATTACTGTTTCATCATAGATGTTTTCTAATCAATTTGAGGTTATTACATAGTTTTGGGACACATGGGACTTGAAGCCAGGTCTCCTGGCTCAGAGAATGTATATCACTACTGCATCTAGAAATAGAGTTAAAACTCACAAAACACCAGATTATAGTCCAACAGCTTTATTTGGAAACACTCACTTTTGGAGCACTGCTCCTTCAACTGGTGGTTGTTGCTCTGAAAGCTAGTGCTTTCTAATAAACCTTTGGACTATAATCTGGTGTTGTGTGATTTTGAACTTTGTTCATTCTAGTCCAACACCGGCACCTTCAAATCTAGAAGCAGCTTTGTGATGAGATCTTATTCAATTTATCTTGGTCCATGTTGGGGTACTTACACATGACAGCAAAGAACCATTAGTTTAGCAATATAACGGGACACCCAGAGGATTAATTTGTACATTTGGTTTTATACATTGAGAACAAATGTAAGGAATTCACGGACAGAGATCAATATCCTCAGGGAAAGCAGCACAATATAACATCTAGCATCTATATGGTGCCTTTAGCATATTAAAGTAGCCCAAAATTTCAACAGGTGGGATTATCAATAAAAATTTGGCTGTGATCCACATACAGTGATATTAGGACGTCAATCAAAAATTGTTTTGTGTGTTAAGTTCTATAAAATATTTTAAATAGGAAGGAAAGATAGAGAGCCTGTGAAGTTTAGGGAGGAGTACAAAATTCTCAAAGGACTATGAGTGCTCTATAGTGCTGTCCCAACCATTCATGCTCTGTGGCTGGGGTCAGGAATGGGCACTGATCCTCCTTTTTAATTTTATCCCTTTGTACATTCCAGTGCTGTCATGTAGCTATTTTAATCAACTTGTTCGTATCTGGACTGACATTACTCCAGAACAGATAAGCCTTGAACCCACTCCACTGGCACCACAAGAGCCCTCATCCTCCATTTTATGCTGAGTCTGAGGATCTATGTAATTAGCAGTGGAAGAGGACATACCACCACTGAGTCAGAGTAGAGGCGCTTAGCTGAGACAATAAAATGTAGTTTATTGCATCATAACGTATGTGCATGTTACATTGACTAGTTAGACATAATTAAAAAGCCAGTGATAAAATGTGTTTCCATTGAGACCTCATGCTGGACTGTTTCTTCCCCACAAAGACTGTTGTGTCATCAGATTGTGTGGAGCTGAACGCAGCTTGAACATTAACATTTTTATTACCCTACACAACAATTGGGGCTGTTGGAGGTTTACTACGGGTAAGACTGTAGAGAAATTTGAAAACAAGAATAAGAAATTTAAATTCAAGATCTTATGCAGTAATACAATAATATCTATAATTATTAATGTTGCCACAAATCTGGTCTGAGAATATATATTATTCCAAAACTCATAATGTTAATGAACAAAATGTGTTTTAATTCAAACATTTTCTCAGCATGCATTTATTTGTATTTTTTCTTGTTGACAGGCTTTAGATATCTTTAAAAAATTAATTTGTTGGCAGCTCCTTATCCGAACTTGTTGTCATGGAAACACTGCATTCTCAAGTATTGAACTGACTATTGGTTGAGATGGGCTCACTGTTGGTTTTATAAATTACTATTGCTATCATACAATTGGACAAATCTTTCTCTTCCTCGCTGCCAAGTTGCACCTGAATATTAAATACTATGTGCAACAACTTGCAGCCAGATAACACCTTTAACATTGTGAAACATTGCAAGGCATTTTGCAAGTGTGTTGTCAAACCATGTTTACCAGCAAAACAAATGGCAGGAGATATTCGGCAGCTAACCAAAAGCTTGGTCATAAAGCTGGATTTTAATGAGTGCTTCAGTTGGAGAAGATGGCACGGTGGCACAGTGGTTAGCACTGTTGCCTCACAGTGCCAGAGATCCAGGTTCAATTCCTGCCTCAGGCGACTGACTGTGTGGAGTTTGCACGTTCTCCCCGTGTCTGCGTGGGTTTCTTCTGGGTGCTCCGGTTTCCTCCCACAGTCCAAAGATGTGCAGGTCAGGTGAATTGGCTATGCTAAATTGCCCATAGTGTTAGCTAAGGGGTAAATGTAGGGGTATGGGTGGGTTGCGGGTCGGTGTGGACTTGTTGGGCTGAAGGGCCTGTTTCCACACTGTAAGTAATCTAATTTAAGAATTTTAAGAGCGAGGGATGCCCTTAGGTTCAGGGAAGGAAGGAGAGCTAGGTCAAGCAGTTAAAGGCATGGTTACCAATGCTGGAATAATTAAAATCAGAATTGCACAAAAGCATGGTATTGGAAGAATGCAGATATTTTGGAGGGTCTTGGGGCTGGAGGAGATCACATTAGTAAGAAGGAGCCCATGTAAAGATTTTAAAAACAGCTTTAGTGAAAACATGAGTTGTGCTAGGAAGGACTTCAAATGTAAATAAATGTTCTGATCATGCATGATGTGTGTTTGGATTATAGAAATTCCACATCAGTTTATTGGGTCAGAGGAGGTTGTCAATGAGCTTTTGGATTTTGTGCTTTATTTTGATAAATTAAACAAGAACAGGGCAGAGTGTGGTTGCCAAGGACGAGGTGTTTTCTCAGAGGATTCATTGATCCAGTAATCAGTTTGATTGCTAAACTCTGAACAAATCAATTGATATCTTTATGTGAAGTGTTGACAAATTACAGAAACTAATCACCAAATCAGCATTTTTTATTAGTAGTAGCCATTCATCATTGAGATCAGCAGGTCTGTAGATACATGGGGTATAACATTGCAATGATATGGATTTTTGTTCTTGTTAACAAAAAATTTTAGAACTACTGACATAGGAACAGAATACACCATAAATTTATTTCAAATCCCTGAAACCTTTTTATTAAGTCCCCCTTTAGCCTTCCATATTCTCCAGATACAGGCCTAGGTATGTCACTTCTTAATCTAACCCATTAAACCCGATAACAATGTAAGAAATAGGATCAGAAGCAGACTATTCAATCCTTCCAGCATGCTCTGTCATTTAAAGTAGATCATGGTTGATCTTCTGCCTCACTCCCATTTCCTCAACTATCCCTGTATCCCTTGATTACTTTAATATGAAGAAATCTACTAACTCAGTCTTGAGCACACTCAGGGATAGTGAATTCAAAAGATTCACTGTCTTCTGAGTGAAGAAATTCCTTCTCATTAAATGACCACCCACTTATTCTGAGACTGTGACCCTTGATTCTGGACTCTTCCATACAGGGGAATCTTCAGCTCACCATTTCTGTGCTTACAATGTTGCCATTCTAAAGTAATCCCATCTGCCTGCACATGGTTCGTATGTCTCTGTTTGCTCACGTGTCTGTCTAAATGCTCTGGAACTTTACTATCGTATCTGCTTCTACCACATTCCCTGACAGCACATTCTTTCAAGACCAATGTGTAATGCCTTAAGGTGAATTATCCAAAACCACAAACAAGATTCCAAGTAAAATTACCTAATTTAAATAGCTTGACCAAGAGATTTGAGAGATCTCTGGTCATTCAGGTGTGAGGTTATTACAAATATGGTAAAAGCCGGATGCTGTAATCTTCTCCAACATATATATGAAAAACATGAAAAAGAACAGCTGTTTAGAATACAGTCGGCTCTGATAAAAGCGATCATTCCACTCTTGTGCAATCTTGCATTATATGAAAATTGCGCAATAGCTATGCCATTCAAACTGATGGGGCCAGAATCGCATTATAGCCAATACAGATGAGGAAAGTTCATGTTCTACAAATAACGGTCTAAATTCTTCAATCATGTTAAAGTCAATTTGGGTCGAAGAAACATACGTTATAGCAGAACAGAGTGTGTGTGGAAACAGACCCAACTGGACAATGCTGATGTTCATGCTTCATATGGGTCTCCTCTCACCACTCTTCATTTCACCCAATCAAATTACCTTTTATTTCTTTCTCATTCATAATGCACCTCCCTTTAAATGTATCGATACTATTTGCCTCAATCAATCTTTGTGGGAACAAGTTCCATATTCTCAGCACTCTGAATAAGGAGGTTTCTCCTGAATTAGTAATTCCCTTATATTGATGGTTCTTCACATGATACAGTGTGCTAGTTTGAGGGGATGCAATGGTCTAGTGATATTATGGCTGGACTGTTAATCCAGAGACACAGGTAATATTCAGGGGATCTGGGTTCGAATCCTGCCACAGCAGATGATGCAATTTGAATGCAATAAGTATCTGGTATTGAGAGTCTGATGATGACCATGAATCCATTGTTGATAGTTGGAAAAGCCTGTCTGGGAACAATCTGATGGGCAATAAATGCTGGCCCAGCCAATGTTGCCCTCCTCCTGTGAATGAATACAAAAAAAAAGCTGATAATCTTCAGCTAATGTGATGTGCTACTTACATTAGCTGCCATAACTTATGAATGTGGCATGGGTCATTTGGTACTGAAGAATTCATTTAACTTTTATTACAATATCTGTTATCTACATCTGTACACTACCAACCCAGACATTTGCGTATCTGAACTCAGTGTGTCATGCTGCAACAGGATTTGATAAGATGGAGACTGGATCTTTATACTATTAGGTCACATGCTATAGTATGATGATGGCATCATAAAGATATATTGCCTATCTGTAATGAAATATAATACAAAACTCCTTTGTCTAAAGAAAGAAATTCCAAAAAGATATACATAGTTGTGCATAGGCATGTGATATTAATTCAACAATTATACACGTGTAAAAACAGTTAACAAGATTGTAATTCAAATTTCAACTTAATGTTGGAGGTTTAATAAAGTACCTTGATCTGGTCATCATTTACCCAGCTGGAGAGGTACATGTTATTCCTATTTTCAGACCCTCTTAACTTGGTTGTCTTGCTGCTGGTTGCTGTCACAATCAGAACTGCCGTTTTCTTTCCTACTCTCTGTGTATGATCATTGTATTATACATTGGTCTGAATCACAATACCGCATCATAATCAGTAATAGCTTTGTACAGCCTGAGCTGACGACATATTTAGAAACCTTAGCTAGTATCCAGATATTTGTGACTGCATTTCTGATTTTCAATGTTTGTTCATTGCATTGTTGGGGTGGTACTCTACATTTTTTTCATTCATTCATGGATGAAGGCATCACTGACTAGACCAGCATTTATTGCCTATTCCCTAATTACCCAGAGGGCAGTTAAGAGTCAGCCATATTGTTGTGGGTCTGGAGTCACATGTAGGCCATGTTTCTCTTTTGTATTTGAGGTGGGAAATCCTTTGGCGTTTTGGATCTTACCAGCATGAGTATGGTCTGATACTCATGAATGGTTTTGATGCTGAGATCTATACATACTACTATTCCTGCCACTGATGGACCATCAGTAACCACCAGGTAGAGGATTTTGGGAATCCAAGCTAAACTTCCATATTGGCACTGCAGTGTGATTGTCCAATTCCATGGAATCAATAATCCATTTTTCTGCTGTGAGATGTCCTTTTGTAGATTATTTCATGGAGCACTACTTGTTTGGGTGCATGTCTTTCAGTAAGCATAATAATAATATGCTGTCACAGCATTAGCTGCTGTATCAATTTTGGCTTTCAGCGGTGTCAACCTGCTTTTTGGAAAATTACCATATTATAGTCTTCAAAGCTTCTGTTTATCTTATATGATTGATCCAGTACATAGCTCAACAATATGAAATACTTGGTCATTTTGCAAAGGTTACTTTTTAGTTTGTTGGCTGTCCGCTTCATTGATATATTTGGTTGACTTTGTGGTACCAGCTAGGAAGTGTTGTACCATCTGGTTAGTCACCTAGCATGGTTTTTGAAACCAGCCCTTCTGCACATCCTTACTCAATGTTCACTGATGCCACAAGATTTGCAAATGTGAAGAAATGTCAGAAAACTTCAAGAGAGCTGCACAAACCACATCTATGACAAGTCCTGTGGGTTTTGTGCATTATTGCTGACAGTAACATAGTCTGCACTTTAAGCATATAATTGATGCTGGCCTGCCACTTTGGCTTCATTGCTGACTTCCAGTTTTCAGCAGGGTGTAAATGGTTTGGCCCTTTTTCTTACCCAAATCTCTCTTGAAAACTTTCACTGGAGGAGAGATGAGTAAACATTTCAATTAACCTAACCACAAGTTTTTCTACAAAGAAATCACACTTATAACTTTCATTTGAGGTATCTGGCAACAAAGGTCGTAAATACATTCTTGGGGTTTCTGTCTGTACAACATGAGTTGGAATCTGTTACTCCAGAAGTTAAGTCATACCGGGAACTGATCATCAAGTACTCTCCAGATTTTCTCTGAATCTTTTTTATTTTCGTCAGGAAGATCAGATGTATTTATTCTGAAGAACCTCTCGTTGATAGTGGCAAGATTTCAGACATCTGCTTTGAAGATCATTTATGGCTTGCTCTGTCAAGTAAGATTGCATATGTTGCTTAAGTAGCTATATTTCAGTAAAGATATCACTGACTGCCCAATCCATATTCATCTTCCATTTCTTGTTAAAGGTTATTGAAATTAGCATGTGATGGTCAGTTCTGAGGGATTGCCACTCAGTTAGAGGACCAATAACGAGTGAGTGCTACACTGTCAAAAGGTGGAAACTGAGACAGTGTTGCACTATCAAACAATCAGTTCCAAGGGAATGCTACACTGTCAAAGGATCAGTGCAGAAGAAGTCTGCGTTCTGAGAGGTGGATAAATTTCCTGACTCAGATGGACTACATACTAGAGTTCTGAAAGAGATTGCTGAGTAGATTTTAGAGGCATTGATGGTGATCTTTCAGCTATCACTAGGATCCAGAGGAGATTTCCAATAATGATCCCAGGACTGAAGGTTTGTTATATGTGGACCATTTGAGGACTCTGGGTCTGTACACTCTGAAATTTAGAAGGATATGAGGAGATCTGATTGAAACTTACAGAGAAGTAGAAAATGACTAATATAAGAAGGAACTGGGTGGCACAGTGGCTCAATGGTTAGCACTGCTGCCTCACAGCGCCAGGCACCCATGTTCAATTCCAGCCTCGGGCAACTATCTGTGTGGAGTTTGCAAATTCTTCCCATGTCTGCGTGGGTTTCCTTTGGCTGCTGCGGTTTCTTCCCACAGTCCAAAGATGTGCAGGTTAGGTGAATTGGCCATGCTAAATTGCCCAATAATGGTCAGGGATATGTTGGTTAGGGGTAAAAGTAGAGTAATAGGGTAATGGGTTAAGGTGGGATATTCTTCGGAGGGTTGGTGTGGACTTGTTGGGTCAAAGGGCCTGTTTCCACACTAGAGATTCTAGGAATTCTGCTGAAGGGAGGCAGAAGACAGGAAACTATAGGCTGGTTAGCCTGACCTCAATCATTGGCAAGATTTTAGAATCCATTATTAAGGATGAGATTGCAGAGTACTTGGAAGTGCATGGTAAAATAGGACTGAGGTAGCATGGCTTCATCAAGGGGAAGTTATGCCTGACAAATCTGTTAGCTTCTTTGAGGAGATAATGAGTAAGTTAGACAAAGGAAAGCCAGTAGATGTGATCTATTTGGATTTCCAGAAGATTTTTGACAAGGTGCCACTCAGGAGGCTGCTAAATAAGATAAGAACCCATGGATAGAGGATTGGCTGACTGGCAGAAGGCAGAAAATTGGAATAAAGGGATCTTGTTCAGGATGGCATCCCGTGACTAGTGGAGTTCTGCAGAGATTGGTGTTGGGATCACATTATACATGAATAATCTGGATGAAAGAACTGAGGGCATTGTTGCTAAGATTACAAATGATACGAGGATAAGTGGAGGAACATATAATATTGAGGAACCAGGAAAGCTGTTGAAGGGTTTGGACAGGCTAGAGAAGTGTTAGTTGGAATACCATGAGAGAAAGTGTGAGATTGTGCACTTTGGTAGGAAGAAAATAGGCAAAGACTATTTTCTAAATGGGGAAAGGCTTTGGAATTCTGAAGCACAGAGGGACTTGGGAGTTGTAGTTCAGGATTCTGTTAAAGTTAGCATGCAGGTTCAGCTGGCAAATCCAATATTAGCATTCAGTTCAAGACAGTGAGAAAACAAGAGCTGAGAGGTACTGCTGAGGCTGAATAAAGCTCTGGTCAGACTGCATTTGGAATATTGTGAGTAGTTTTATGTCCTGTATATAAGACAGGATGTGCTGGCTTTGCAGAGGATCCAGAGGAGGTTTACAGGAACAATCCCAGGTTGAAGGTTTGTTATATGGGGAGCATTTGAGGACTCTGTACTCTCTGAAATTTAGAAGGATATGGGGAGATCTGATTGAAACTTACAGAATACAGAGCGGTCTGGATAGACTGGCTGTGGAGTAAGTGTTTCCATCAGTAGGACCTGAGGTACAGCCTCAGAGTGAAGGGCTAACTCTTTAGAACTGAGAAGAGGAGGAATTTCTTCAGCCAGAGGTGGTGAATCTGTGGAACTCATTGCCACAGAAGGCAATGGAGTCGTTGAGTATATTTAAGACAGGGATGGATATATTCTGGTTTGGGGGGAAGGGAGGAGAATGGGGTTGAGAAACATATCAGCTATGATCGAATGGCAGAGCAGAGTCAGTGGGCCAAATGACGTAATTCTGCTCCTCTGCCTTATACTCTTATTTGGGAGGGTCAGTCCTGAGAGCAGTGGCATGTGCAGTGCAATTAGCAAACTAAAAGCCCAGGTCAACATTCTGGAGACCGGAGTTCAAATCCACCATGACACATGGTGAAATTTGAATTCAGTAAATTATGTCATGTAACCATTGGCAATTGTTGTAAAATCGCATCTGGTTCACTGATGTTCTTTTGGGAAGGAACTCTACCATTTTCATAGAGCTGTACAACTCAGAAACAGACCCTTCATTCCAAACCCATCCATGCTGACCAGGTATCCTATACAACTCTAGTTCCATTTTCCAGCATTTGGCCAATATCCCTCTAAAACCTTCCTATTCATATTCCCATCCAGATACCTTTTAAATGTTGTCATCATATCAGCCTCCAACACTTGCTCTGGCTGTTCATTTCATACATGCACCACCCTCTGCGTGAAAAAGTTGCCCCTTAGGTCCCTTTTATATCATGCCCCTCTCACCTTAAACCTATGCCCTCTAGTTCTGGATTCCACCACCCCAGGGAATAGACTTTGTGTATTTATCCTATCTATGGCCTTTGTGATGTTATAATCCTCTATATGGTCATCCCTCAGCCTCCGTCACTCCAGGGAAAGTAGCCTCAGTCTATTCAACCTTTCCCTATAGCTCAAAACATCCAACGCTAGCAACATCCTGGTAAATCTTTTCTGAACCTTTTCAAGTTTCACAGCATCTTTCCTATAGGAGGACGGCCAGAATTGCACACAATGCTCTAAAAGTAAAAGTGGCCAAAACAATGTCCTATACAGCAACAACATGACCTCCCAACTCCTATACTCAGTGCTCTGACCAATAAAGGAAAGCATACTAAACGCCTTCTTCACTATCCTCTCTAACCGTGTCTCAACTCTCAAGGAACTAAGAACCTGCATTTCAAGGTCTCTTTGTTTAGCAACACTCCGCACTGTACACTTATACACTGTACCATGAAGTGTATAAGTCCTGCACTGATTTCAAAATGTAGCATCTCACATTTATCTAAATTAAACTCCATCTGCCACTTCTCAGCTCATTGGCCCATCTGATCAAGATCCCATTGTATTCTGAGGTAACCTTCTTTGCTGTCCACGACACCTTCAATTTCAGTATCATCTGCAAACTGACTAAACATACGTCCTATGTTCACATCCAAATCTTTTATATAAATAATGAAAAGCATTGGACCCAGCACTGACATTTGTGGCACACCCACTGGTCATAGGTCTCCAGTCTGAAAATTTCACAGCAAGTGAAAAGAGGTTATCATAGAATCATAGGGATTACAGCACGGAAACAGACCCTTCAGTCCAACTCTTCCATGCTGACCAGATATCTCAAACCAATCTAGTCCCACCTGCCAGCACCCGGCCCATATCCCTTCAAACTCTTCCTATTCGTATACCCAGCCAGATGCCTTTTAAATGTTGCAATTGTATCACCCTCCACCACTTCCCCTGGTAGCTCTTTCCATACACATACCACCCTCTGCATGAAAAAGTTGCCCCTTTGGTCTCATATCTTTCCTCTCTCACCATATATCTATGCCATCTAGTTCTGGACTCCTCCACCCCAGGGAAGAGACTTTTTCTATTTATCCTATCCATGCCCCTCATAATTTTATAAACCTCACCCTCCGACACTCCAGGGAAAACAGCCCCAAACTATTCAGCCTCTCCCTGTAGCTTAAATCCTCCAACCCTGGCAACATCCTTGTAAATCTTTTCTGAACCTTTCAAGTTTCACAACATCCTTCCAATAGGAAGGAGACCAGAATTGCACACAATATTCCAAAAGTAGCCTAACCAATGTCCTGTACAGCCACAACATGACCTCCCAACTCCAGTACTCAATACTCTGACCAATAAAGGAAAGCATACCGAAAGCCTTCTTCACTATCATCATTAGGATTTTTAAAAAATTAACAAAAAGATTATTTCTTAATATCTGACTAAGACTCCTCAAACGAAGAGATGAGACATACAAGATGATCAGAGGATTAGATAGGGTAGACAGTTAAATACTTTTTCCTAGGATGATGACGTCAACTTGTACGAGAGGGCATAATTACAAATTGAGGGGTGATAGATTTAAGACAGATGTCAGAGGAAAGTTTTTTACACAGAGAGTGGTAAGGGCGTGGAATGCCCTACCTGCTAATGCAGTCAACTCAGCCACATTTGGGAGATTTCAACAATCCTTAGATAAGCACATGGATGATTTTGGGATAGTGTAGGGGGACGAGCTGAGAATAGTTCACAGGTTGGCGCAACATCGAGGGCCAAAGGGCCAGTTCTGCGCTGTATTGTTCTATGTTCTGTGTTTTATAAAGTTTCACAGTTTATAATGCCTGTACAGTACTCAGCACTAATTATGCAACAGTATGTGCTTCCCATGTACCTTCACTCTGCCAACGGACTGTTCCACAGTATTGATAATCCAACAATGCAATGCACCATCAGTACTGCCCCTTTGACAGCAAAATGCTTCTTCAGTACTGACAGTGCAGTTTGCTGTCAGTATTGACCCTCTGAAAGTGCAGTGTTCCCTCAGCACTACCTTCAGACATCGCAGCACACCCTCAGCACTGACCCTCTAACACTGCAGCACTTTTTTAGCAATGGTCGTCTGACAGTGGAGCCCTTCTTCAGTACTGACATTGGAGAATGCAGCCTTCCCTCAGTACTGACCCTCTGACAGTGCTGCTTTCCCTCAGTATTGGCCATCTGACAATGGACCCTAACCTCAGTACTTATCCTGTGACTGTATAGCCCTCAGAAAGGCTTTTGCCAAAAACCTCGATTCTCCTGCTCCTCGGATGCTGCCTGACCGCTGTGCTTTTCCAGCACCACACTCTTGAGCCCCAGACAGCATTGATTCTTTTACAGTTCAACCCACTCTTAGCAGTGAAGTACTCCCTTTGCACTAGCCCTCCAACAGTATAGCACACCCTCAACACTGAATCTCCTACAGTATGGCATACTCTCAGTACTGACTCTCCTACAGTATAGCATACCCTCAACACTGACTTTCCTACAGTATAACACACCATCAGCATTGACTCCCCTACAGTATAGCACACAGCACTGACTTTCCTACAGTACAGCACCCCCTCAGTACTGATCCTCCTGCTGTATAGCACACCATCAGCACTGACTCTCCTGCAGTATAACACACCCTCAGCACTGACTCTGCTACCATGCAGTCTTCCCTCAGTATTATTCCTTCAACAGAGCAGCACTTCCTCAGTACCGAACCTCTAACAGTGCAACATGTGACGAGATGATGGCCTAGTAGTATTATTGCTAGACTGTTAATCAATTCGACTATTAACCCAGAGAACCAGGCAAATGTTCTAGGGACCGGCTTTAAATCCTGCCATGGCAGAGGATTGAATTTGAATTCAATAAATATTTGGAATTGAGAATGTAATTATGGCCATGATGCTATTGTCGATTGTCGGAAAGAAAAACCATCTGTGTCACTAATGTCCCTGAGAGAGGAAATCTGCTGTGAATCACATTCTTACCTGATCTGACCTACATGAGACTCCAGACCCACAGTAAGGTGCTTGTCTCTTAATTGCCCACAGGGCAATTATGGATGAACAATAAATGCAGGCCTAGCTGGCAATGCACACAGCCCATGCATGAATGAAAAAAATCCCTCAGTATTAACCCTCCGACAGTGCAGCCCTCCTTCAGTATTGTCCTTCTCTAACACTGCAGCCCTCCCTCAGTATTGTCCTTCTCTAACAGTGCAGCCCTCCCTTAGCACTGGACTGGGAATGTCAGCCCAGATTGTGTGTTTAAGTCTCAGAATTGGAGCTTGACCAATAATATTCTGACTTAGAGACAAGAGCGCTACCTACTAAACCAAGGCAAACATCAACGACATCTGCCTGCTCATTGAAGGCTTCTCTCCTCTTGGTAACCAGCCAGACAGACCAAGAAGGAGTTGAGGATTTTGTGAAATTTTCTAGAATTTATTCAGAGACAAAAAAACTACAGATGCTGGAATCCAAAGTAGGCAGGCAGGAGGCTGGAAGAACACAGCAAGCCAGGGAACATCAAGAGGTGGAGAAGTCAATGTTTCCTGTGTAACACTTCTTCAAGACAGGGAGTGGGTGAAGGGGAAGCTGCAGATAAAGGGAATGGCAGGGGCAGGGTAGTGAATTGGGGATAGGTGAAGACAGGCAGTGGGTACGACCTGGTTTGTCAATGGGAAGAATGAAATCGGTAAGTGGCAGGGAGCAGTGGAAGGGAGGGGGAGGGGTTGGGAAGGGTGTTGGAAGACGGAGGTTATTTGGAATTGGAGAACTGAATGTTGAGTCCTCCCAACCGTAGGCTGACCAGGCAGAAAATGAGGTGTTGTTTCTCTAATTTGCAGTTTGGTTCATTGTGGCAATGGTGGAGGCTAAAGAGGGTCATGTTGGAAAGGGAGTGGGAAGGGGAATTAAAATAGGCCGGTGACTAGGAGGCCCAGGCAGCGTCTGCAGGCCAGACTGAGATGCTTGGCAAACCATTTCCTAAGTTTACATTTGGTTTCCCCGATGTAGAGAATACCACACCTTTATTCAAGCCCGAATGCAAATGTTGACACCTCAGAGTTTGTGAGTGTTCATCTGGTGCCCACGCAATTGAGTTCTCTACTGTAAGTTTTATGTAAAATGGGTGAATTACTAAGAAGCTGAGATTTCACTCAAGGCAGAAAGTATTGTTGATATGAACATAGTCAAGATAATTCAGGATAAATGTTCCCTTGATTCCCATGAACTCTGTAGTGGGAAATATTCAGTTTTCTTCCAGTTGGAGTGAAGTGTCCTTTAAACCTTCCTGACCAATAGAATGTGTCTCACCTTGAAACCCTTATGGGCATGTGAGCACTCTGTCATGGAAAATCAGTGGTGACCAATAGAATTCACTTCTTGAATTTCATTTGCTTCTTGGGTAAATAATTTACTGACTGTCTTCCCCTTTAACAATAGCTAACCAGCAAGTGTTCACATGATTGAAAGCTCTTATCTCATTTCTTTTGGTTTGGGAAGGGGTGAGTCCAAAACAAAGAGAATATGATTTTTAAATTAGAGCCAGGTTGTTTAGGAGTCATGACAAAATCACATAAAAGCTGCATCAATGAGAGTAGGTTTTAAGGAACATCTTTGAGAAAGAGATAGGGTTTAGGGAGGGAATTCCAAAGCTGAGGGCCAGGGAATTGAAGCGTTGGTGTGCCAATGATGGAATGATTAACATCAGAGAAGCATAAGGGGCAGAATTGGAGGAGCACGGAAACCGCAGAGATTTTAGAGCTGGAAGAAGATACAGGAATATAGAATCAATGATCACAGCAGAATTCTGATACATAGAGTCATACAGCACAGAAACAGACCATTTGGTCCAACCAGTCCATGCCGAACATACTCTGAAATTAAACTAGTCCCATTTGCCTGTTCTTGATCCATATTCCTTCAAACCTCCTGCTCTTCGGATGCTGCCTGACCTGCTGCGCT
The DNA here is from genome assembly GCF_020745735.1 of Hemiscyllium ocellatum. Taxonomy (NCBI): domain Eukaryota; kingdom Metazoa; phylum Chordata; class Chondrichthyes; order Orectolobiformes; family Hemiscylliidae; genus Hemiscyllium; species Hemiscyllium ocellatum. The sequence continues at coordinate 45,696,456 of NC_083436.1, forward strand.
TTTCAAGCACCACTTTAATCTATCTATTCAAATACCTATCCAAATGTCTTTTAAACGTTGTGATTTTACTCACATCCCACATTAATTGCAATGAATGTTTTCAATTACATTTGTTTGTCATTTGTTTAGTAAACATGTTGGAACAAAGTCATTACCTACGTAACCTCCAAAACGACACTTGAGTAACACTGTCTCCTTCACACACTGTAACATAGATATTAATCAGGGTGGGGCTAGAAGTTGGTGGGATGGAACTCTACAGGCTCATCTTGCCTTAAAAGTGTGCAGTGGCCCTCAACCCATGACTTGAAATCCAACAATTTATCACTGTATACTATCACTGTATCACTATAAATAACATTCCCTGTTCAGCCATATCCAGCTCATAACTTCACAAGCAGCCCATCAAACCTGCTGTCCCATTCAATAAAATCCTAGCAAATCTGACTGTGGCCATTTCCTTACCTACACTTTGCCCATAACCCTTGATCCTTTGAAGATCAAAAATTACCTAAGTCAGACTTGAATATATTCAATGACATAAATTTAACTGCTGTTTGGAAGACAATTCCAAACACTAGCTTTGAAAGAAAAAAATTCTCCTCATCTCTGCCTTAAATGGGAGATCTTCTGTGGCCCCTTGTTCTAGATTTACACCAAGAAACATTCAACATCTACCAAGTCAAACCCCCTCAAAATCAATTTTGTATATTTCAGTAAAATCATATTTCATTCTTCTGATTTCAGATTACTTTTGGCCCAACCTGTTCAACATTCCACATTAGGCAAACCCATCATCCCAAGTACTGTTTTAGTGAGCCATATCTGAGCTGCTTTGAATAAAGTGTATCATCCATAAGGAAGGTAACCAAAACAGTGCACAGTACCCTCCATGTGGTCTCACCAATTTCCTGTGCACTTGCAACACAAAAGCCAAGGACCCGGAGCAGGAGTAGACCATTTGGCTCTTTAACCCTGGACAGTACTGACACTCAATAAGATTATGGCTGTTCTGTTGGTTTTTCAAATTCCACAATCCCATTTACACTTTTCCTTTGTATATATTTATTGAAGTTTTTTTTCTGTCTGTTTGTATTGTTGTTGCTAGTTTTCTTTCATAAATTTTTTTCACCCTCTTTGTTATATTTTACTCATCCTTTGCTAGTTTCTGAAATTCTCCCAATCTTCCTGTCTGTTTATCCTTTTTTAAAATCTTATTTTTCAACTTCATGTCATCCTTAATTTAATTATAAGCCGCAATTGATTATTCTCATAGTCTTTTTCATTTTGCAAACTTTTCTTCTACAATCAATTATCAGATAATATTGTTGCTTAACAGAAATCAATACAATTGGTATTGATTAGTTTTGCTTTGAGACTGGATTTTAGTTCTGCACTCAGTTTTTAAATTTAATTGAAGAGTAGTGCAGGTGTTTCAAACATTTATAAAGGCAAATAGTTTGGTGGTTTTTATCAGAAGAAGAATCTGACTATACAAGTTAAGATATCTTGCTTCAAAAATGTAGAATCTTGATGAGACTGTACCCAGATTATTGTCTGATCCTCCTACTTAAGGAAGGACATAGGGGAGTACAGCAGATTAAACCCTGGAATGCTCCAATGAAGAGATTGAAAAGACTGGCCAATATTCTCTAGAAAAATGAGGTGTGACCAGAATGAAATTTTTAATATCTTAAAGGGCTTGACAAAATCACAGCATAAAGAATTTTTTTCCCCTTGAGTGGGGTCGAGAGGCAAGTGACACAGTCTCACAAGAGGCAGGCTGAGGTAAGACTGAGATCAAGATGAATTGCTTCATTCAAAGAAAGATAAATTGTTAGAATTCTCTTTTCCAGAGGGCTGTGGAAGCTCAATCTTGGATTACATTCAAAACTGAGATTATAGACACGAATAAAATCAAGTGATATCAGAAATATGTACGAAAATGGCCTCGATGTGGACGATTAATTATGATGGCTGAGCAGGCTCAAGGGGCTGAATGGTCTAATCCTGCTCTTAGCTGCAAATGTGTTGCTGGTCAAAGCACAGCAGGCCAGGCAGCATCTCAGGAATAGAGAATTCGACGTTTCGAGCATAAGCCCTTCATCAGGAATCAGATTCCTGATGAAGGGCTTATGCTCGAAACGTCGAATTCTCTATTCCTGAGATGCTGCCTGGCCTGCTGTGCTTTGACCAGCAACACATTTGCAGCTGTGATCTCCAGCATCTGCAGACCTCATTTTTTAATCCTGCTCTTATGCTGCTCTTGTCCACACTGCAAAATTGTTTTATCCTTCATTTTCCTTAAAGTATTTTCATCTTTGCACAGAAAATTCCATACTTTGAACAATTAATGTTCTCCATCATCCTTATATTAAGCTGTTACATTTCAGACAGAACTAAGGACCTTGGAGGGGGAGGGAATGCAGAGCAGATTTTACCATGATAGCAGAGCTAAAAAGGTTAAATTATAAGACAGTTGCATTAACTTGCTTATGCTCCCTTGCATTTTGAAGATTATGGAGTAATGTAATCAGTATGGTTAAGATAATAAAATGATTTGATTGGGTGAATAGAGAGAAACGGTTTCCTCTAGTGGGTCAGTCAAGAATAAAGGCACAGAACCTTAATAATTAAGCCTGGCCATTCCTGGTGAAGCCAGGAAGCACTTCCTCACATAAACAGGAATGGAGATCTAGAAATCTATAACTATCCTCCAAAACCTGCAGAGGGTAACATACAATTGAAACTTTCAAATCTGCTATTGATGATGATTGTTAGGTAAGGAACATTAAGAGTTACCAAATCATGTTTTGTGGGTAGAATTGAGATACAGATCAAGCATGACATTAGGCATCTCCAAAACAGGCCAACAGCTCCCTGCAGTTTGTGGCCCAGATGAATCTTATCAATTTGTGATCAAACTGAATGACAGACCAAGCACAAAGGTCTGAGTCTCCATCCTATCCCTGTATTAAAACAATTAAATATTTTTCATGGACAGGAAATGCCCTTGAGATGTTGGTGCTCTGCTGCTTTCTTGAACCATGACAGTCCTTGAAATGTAGATCCCCATGGTGTAGTGTTGGAAGTGATTTTGTTGCAGTGGCACTGAGGGAAAAGCAATTTAGTCCCAAGTCAGGATGGCTTAGAATGATGTTTCCATGTATCTGCTGCCTATGTTCACAGATTTGGCAGATGTTTTCTAAGGTGTCTTCATGAGTTTCTGTAACACATTTTCTACATGGTGCACACTGCTACCACTATGTGTCATTGGTGTTAGATGGAATGCCAGGCAGATAGGCTGTTTTGATCTGGATTATGTCTAACTCCTTGATAATTGTTGGATCTTTAATCATCCAGTCAAATGGGGTGTATTTCGACACGCTCCTAACTTGAGTGTTGTAGATGGTGGACAGGCTTTGAGGAGTCAGGAGATGAGGTTCCTGATGCAAAATTCCCAGTTGCTGACTGCTGTGCAACAAGTGGTTTATATGACTGGTTCAGTTCAGTGCCTGGTCAGTTGTAACCCTCAGCATTTTGATTCAGTGATGGTAGTGTCAAGGAACAATGGGGATTCTCTCTTGTTTACGATGGTCATTACCTAACAATTGTGTAGTGCAAATATTCTTTGTCACTTATCAGCCCAAGCTTGGATGTTACCCAGGCCTTGCTGCATTTCCAAATAGACTGCTTCAGTATCCAAGGATCTGAGAATGGTATTAAACATTGTGCAATCATTAGCAAAAATTCCCACTTCTAACCCAATGACGGAAAGAAGGATGTGATGTAACAGCTGAAGATGGTAGGGCTGAGAACATTGCTCTGAGGAACTCCTGCAGAGATAGGATTACACAGCACAAGAGAGATCCTTTGGCCCATCAAGCCTGAATTGTCAAAACTTCACTACTACCGACATTAGTCCCATTTTCCCACACCAGGCCCATAGCCTTGAATGTTATGGCATTTCAAGTGTTCATCCAAGTACTTATACTTACTTTTTAAAGGTTATGATTTGGAGGTGCCAGTGCTGGACTGGGGTGTACAAAGTTAAAAATCACATGACACCAGGTTATAGTCCAACAGATTTAATTGGAAGCATTAGTTTTTAGAGCTCTGCTCCTTCATCAGGTGGTTGTGGAGGACACAATTGTAAGACACAGAATTTAAAGCAAAAGTTTATAGTGTGATGTAACCGAAATTATACATTGAAAAATACTTGATTGTTTGTCGAGTCTTTCATTTGTTTGAATATCACGATAGTTTCACTTCTTTCATATGTAAATCACAGATTTTTTTTAAAAGTTACATTCTCAGGTTAACTGTAACAATTGGTGTCAGCCAGGTACTATGTTGAAGGTGTTAGCCCCCTGTGTTCCCTGTCAGTGCCCATAATGTTTAGACTGATTCTAATCTAAAAAGTGAGTTGACAGAGTCTTATATGGATTCATGCAGTTTTTGAGCAAAGTACAATGTAACTCTGCAAGTACAAATTCACCCAGGGAGATAGTGAGGAAAGAGATCGATCTGAGACGGGTACAGCTGAGAACAGAAGTGAGTCAAACAGTCAGGGCAGGCAGGGACAAGGTAGGACTAATAAATTAAACTGCATTTATTTCAATGCAAGGTGCCTAACAGGGAAGGCAGATGAACTCAGGGCATGGTTGGGAACATGGGACTTGGACATCATAGCAATTGCGGAAACATGGCTCAGGGATGGGCAGGACTGGCAGCTGAATGTTCCAGGATACAAATGCTACAGGAAGGATAGAAAGGGAGGCAAAAGGAGGGGTGTGTGTTGCATTTTTGATAAGGGATAGCATTACAGCTGTACTGAGGGAGGATATTCCCGAAAATACATCCAGGGAAGTTATTTGGGTGGAACTGAGAAATAAGAAAGGGATGATCACCTTGTTGGGATTGTATTATAGACCCTCCAATAGTCAGAGGGAAATTGAGAAATTGAGGGCGGCACGGTGGCACAGTGGTTAGCACTGCTGCCTCACAGCGCCAGAGACCTGGGTTCAATTCCTGCCTCAGGCGACTGACTGTGTGGAGTTTGCACGTTCTCCCCGTGTCTGCGTGGGTTTACTCCCACAGTCCAAAGATGTGCGGGTCAGGTGAATTGGCCATGCTAAATTGCCCGTAGTGTTAGGTAAGGGGTAAATGTAGGGGTATGGGTGGGTTGCGCTTTGGTGGGTTGGTGTGGACTTGTTGGGCCGAAGGGCCTGTTTACACACTGTAAGTAATCTAATCTAATCAAACTTGTAAGGAGATCTCGGCTATCTGTAAGAATAATAGGGTAGTTACGGTAGGGGATTTTATCTTTCCGAACATCGACTGGGACTGCCATAGTGTTAAAGGTTTAGATGGAGAGGTATTTCTTAAGTGTGTACAAGACAATTTTCTGATTCAGTTTGTGGATGTACCTACTAGAGAAGGTGCAAAACTTGACCTACTCTTGGGAAATAAGGCAGGGCAGGTGACTGAGGTGACAGTGGGGGAGCACTTTGGGACAAGTGATCATAATTCTATTCGTTTTAAAATAGTGATGGAAAAGGATAGACCAGATCTAAAAGTTGAAGTTCTAAATTGGAGAAAGGCCAATTATGAAGGTATTAGGCAAGAACTTTCAAAAGCTGATTGGAGGCAGATGTTCTCAGGTAAAGGGAAGGCTGGAAAATAGGAAGCCTTCAGAAATGAGATAACAAGAATCCAGAGAAAGTATATTCCTGTCAGGGTGAAAGGGGAGGCTGGTAGGTATAGGGAATGCTGGATGACTAAAGAAATTGAGGGTTTGGTTAAGAAAAAGAAGGAAGCATATATCAGGTACAGACAGGATAGATCGAGTGAATCCTTAGAGTATAAAGAAAGTAGGAGTATACTTAAGAGGGAAATCAGGAGGGCAAAACGGGGACATGAGATAGCTTTGGCAAATAGAATTAAGGAGAATCCAAAGGGGTTTTACAAATATATTAAGGACAAAAGGGTAATTAGGGAGAGAATAGGGCCCCTCAAAGATCAGCAAGGCAGTCTTTGTGTGGAAAATGGGGGAGATACTAAATGAATATTTTGCACCAGTATTTACTGTGGAAAAGGATATGGAAGATATAGAATGTAGGGAAATAGATGGTGACATCTTGCAAAATGTCCAGATTACAGAGGAGGAAGTGCTGGATGTCGTGAAACGGTTAAAGGTGGATAAATCCCCAGGACCTGATCAGATGTACCTGAGAAATCTGTGGGAAACTAGAGAAGTGATTGCTGGGCCTCTTGCTGAGATCTTTGTATCATCGATAGTCACAGGTGAGGTGGCGGAAGACTGGAGGTTGGCAAACGTGATGCCACTGTTTAAGAAGGGCAGTAAAGACAAGCCAGGGAACTATAGACCGGTGAGCCTGACCTCGATGGTGGGCAAGTTGTTGGATGGAATCCTGAGGGACAGGATGTACACGTATTTGGAAAGGAAGGGACTGATAAGGGATAGTCAACATGGCTTTGTGCATGGGAAATCATATCTCACAAACATGATTGAGTTTTTTGATGAAGTAACAAAGAAGATTGATGAGGGCAGAGCAATAGATGTGATCTATATGGACTTCAGTAAGGCGTTTGACAAGGTTCCCCACGGGAGACTGATTAGCAAGGTTAGATCTCATGGAATACAGGGAGAACTAGCCATTTGGATACAGAACTGGCTCAAAGGTAGAAGACAGAGGGTGGTGGTGGAGGGTAGTTTTTCAGACTGGAGGCCTGTGACCAGTGGAGTGCCACAAGGATCAGTGCTGGGCCCTCTACTTTTTGTCATTTACATAAATGATTTGGATGCGAGCATAAGAGGTACAGTTAGTAAGTTTGCAGATGACACCAAAACTGGAGGTGAAATGGACAGCGAAGAAGGTTACCTCAGATTACAACAGGATCTGGACCAGAGGGGCCAATGGGCTGAGAAGTGGCAGATGGAGTTTAATTCAGATAAATACGAGGTGCTGGATTTTGGGAAAGCAAATCTTTGCAGGATTTATACACTTAATGGTAAGGTCCTAGGTAGTGTTGTTGAACAAAGAGATCTTGGAGTGCAGGTTCATAGCTCCTCGAAAGTGGAGTCGCAGGTAGATCGGATAGTGAAGAAGGCGTTCGCTATGCTTTCCTTTATTGGTCAGAATATTGAGTACAGGAGTTGGGCGGTCATGTTGCGGCTGTACAGGACATTGGTTAGGCCACTGTTGGAATATTGCGTGCAATTCTTGTCTCCTTCCTATCAGAAAGATGTTGTGAAACTTGAAAGGGTTCAGAGGAGATTTATAAGGATGTTGCCAGGGTTGGAGGATCTGAGCTACAGGGAGAGGCTGAACAGGCTGGGGCTGTTTTCCCTGGAGTGTTGGATGCTGAGGGGTGACCTTATAGAGGTTTACAAAATTATGAGGGGAATGGATCGGATAAATAGACAAAGTATTTTCCCTGGGGTTGGGGAGTCCAGAACTAGATGGTATAGGTTTGGGGTGAGAGGGGAAAGATATAAAAGAGACCTAAGGGGCAACTTTTTCACACAGAGGATGGTACGTGTATGGAATGAGCTGCCAGAGGATGTGGTGGAGGCTGGTACAATTGCAACATTTAAGAGGCATTTGGATGGGTATATGAATAGGAAGGGTTTAGAGGGATATAGGCCGTGCGCTGGCAGCTGGGACTAGATTGGGTTGGGATATCTGTTTGACATGGACGGGTTGGACCGAAGGGTCTGTTTCCATGCTGTACACCTCTATGACTCTATGACTCTATATATGTATGTGTATGCATGTGGGTTTTTGAGTGTGTGTGTGGCCAAGCAGAAGCCGATAGCTAAGTTCTGTACCAATAGGGAGGGCCTCAACCGGGACCTTGGGCTCATGTCACACTACAGGTGACCACCATTGCACTGTACACACACAGACATTCCTACACACACACACAGGCACTCCTACAAACACACATGCGTCCTCTCACAAACTTAGACCACTCTACATTCACACACACACATATACACTCTCTCTCACAGACACTCACAACCCCCCATCCCAGACGCACAAACCCACATGCACACACACACACATATATATATATATATACGTTTTTGCGGTGAATTTGTACTTGCAGAGTTACATTGTACTTTGCTCAAAAACTGCATGAATCCATGTTAGACTCTGTTAACTCACTTTTTAGATTAGAATCAGTCTAAACATTATGGCACAGACAGGGAACACAGGGGGCTAACACCTTCAACATAGTATCTGGCTAATACCATTTGTTATAGTTAACCTGAGAATGTAACTTTTAAAAAAAAAATTCTGTGATTTGCATATGAAAGAAGTGAAACTATCTTGGTATTCTAACAGATGAAAGATTCAACAAACAATCAAGGTATTTTTCAATGTATAATTTCAGTTACATCACACTGTAAACTTTTGCTTTAAATTCTGTGTCTTACAATTGTGCCCTCCACAACCATCTGATGAAGGAGCAGCGCTCTGAAAGCTAGTGCTTCCAGTTAAACCTGTTGGACTATAACCTGGTGTTGTGTGATTTTTAATTTTTTAAGGGGTGTAAGGTTAACTACGTAAACTACCCTGCCAGGCAGTGCATTCCAGACCCCAGTCATCATCCGTATGAAAATAATTGTTTCCTCAAATTCCCCTAAGCCTCCTGTTTTTCACTTTAAATGTGTGCTCCCTTGTTCTTGACCCTTTGATTAAGGGGAACAGTTGATTTGTATTCACCCTGTCCATGCTTCATATAGTCTTATACACAACAATCAGATTCCCCCCTCAACTTTCTCTACTCCAAAGAAAACAGCCCAAGCTCATTCCAATCTCTCTTCTCAGCTGAAATGCTCCATCCCAGACAACATTCTGGAAATTTCCTGGAACTGAGATGATCGACCTCCATATACCACAAACATCTTTTCTGCTAGGTATGACTTCAAACAATTGAAAGTTTCCCACTTCCCATTGACTTCAGATTTTCTAGAGCTCCTTCATGCATATTCAGTTAAATATTGACTTGATGTCAAGGGCAGTCACCCTCATTTCCTCTCTGAGTTCAGCTTTTTTGTCCATGTTTGAACTAAAGCTTTAATAAGGTCAGGAGCTGAGTGGGCCTGGCAGAACCCAATCTAAGCATCAGTGAACAAGCTAATGTTGAGTAAGTCTCATTTGATTATTTGCGCTGAAAATGTGTTGCTGGAAAAGCGCAGCAGGTCAGGCAGCATCCAAGGAGCAGAAATTCGACGTTTTGATTTTCTGTCAATGACATCTTCAATCACTCTACTGATGATGGAGGTTGGTAATTGGCTGGATTGGATTTGTCCTGTGTTTTGAGGACAGGACATTCCTGAGCAACTTTTGGCATTAATGCATAGGTATCAATGTTATAGCTGTTCTAGTACAGCTTGGCTAGAGGATAGTGGTAATTCTAGAGCACAAGTCTTCAGTAATATTGCCAGAATGTTGTCAGGGCACGGAGCCTTTGCAGTTTCCATACCTTCACCTATTTCTTGATGTCACGTGAAGTGAATCAAATTGGTTGAACATTGGAATCGATGATACTAGAGACCTCAGCAGGAAGCCAAAATGGAATGTCCAATCAGTACTTCTAGCAGAAGATGCTGGCAAAGGGTTCAGCCTTATATTTTTGCTTTGATGAAATGAGTTCTATTATCAGAGGATGGAGAAGTTTGAAGTGCCTCTCCTCCAGCATAATTGTTTAATTGTCCATCACCACCCTTAACTGGATGCAATAGGACTGCAGAGCTTAAATCTAATTTATTGGTTATGGAATCTCTTAGCTCTGAGTATCACTTACTGCTTATGCTGTTTGGCATGCAAGTCTATGATGTCATGGAGTCACACAGCACAGAAACAGACTCTTCAGTCCACATGTCTGTGATGACCAGATATTCCCGAGCTGACTTAGTCCTGTTTGTCAGCATTTAATCCATATCGCTCTAAACCATTCCTATTCATATCCCCATTCTGATGTCTTTCAAAGTCTACCCATCCAGATGTCTTTTACAGTGTTGAAGCTTCATCAGGTTGACACCTTCATATTTAATTATGTCTGGTGTTACTCTTGGCATGTTTTCATTAATATTGGTGGGAATCTGCTGTGCGTAAATTGGTAGCTGGGTAGCTGATGACAATGACAATGCCTCAAGTTTCATTGGAAACACTTTGAGAACAGATTAGAAGCAGTATAAATGCAAGCTCCTTTTAGTCACCATTCACTTCCATCCAACCAGGGAAAGAGGGAAGATGACTGCTAAAAATGCAAAGTGCTGATTGCCTTTGGGAGATGTCGAACTCTATCATCTTATGTATTAGATTAGATTCCCTACAGTGTGGAAACAGGCCCTTCGGCCCAACCAGTGCACACCGACCCTCTGAAGAGTAACCCACCCAGACCCATTTCCCTCTGATTAATGCACCTAACACTATGGGCAATTTAGCATGGCCAATTCACCTGGCCTGCACATCTTTGGACTGTGGGAGGAACCCAAGCAGACACGGGGAGAATGTGCAAACTCCACACAGACAGTCGCCTGAGGCTGGAATCAAACCTGGGACCCTGGTGCTGTGTGGCAGCAGTGCTAACCACTGAGCTATCATGTCGCCCTACTGACACTCTCCATAGTGACATGTTTGATTCACTTTTAGCCCATCTTCCATTCCAACCGTCCACACTGAACAACCTTCCTGAGCAAAAATTTCAAGTGAACATTTGCTGCAAAATGTCTGATGGGTCAACTCATTATCTTTTGAGTCCACTAAAGGGCAATGACAGTTGATCCTAAAGTTGACTTAAATTAAGAGTTAGAAGTGACTGGGTAAGGATTTCTTCTCTACGTTATGTGTAATAAAATACTAACTAAATGTTTTATGAAGAGCATTATAAATTTGTTCCATGTGGATACTATCTGAGAACAGGTCTGGATGGGTGACATATCAAACTTGCCCTCTTCTGCCAGTTATGCCATCAAGTATCTATTTTCAAGACAGGATCAGACATAGAGTTCTCAATGAGGTTCCTTAAGGACTTGATTCTGTCCTTTAATAGTTGCCATGAATGCCAGATAATTAAAGTAAAAGCAATTGGGATAATCAAATGGAAAATCCATGGTCTGATTTTAACAAGTCATTTATTATAACTCCCATTTATCGGTCTATCTATCATTCTTGGTTCATGATGTTCTGCCAAGGGCAGACCCTGATGTTTTAAATATATTGTCTTCCAGAAAGACTGTTCTAGGGCTTTGTAAAAGCCAAACAACAAAAAGTGGATGGAAAAATAAATTTACTAACACGTTGCAATTTAGTCCTTAATTTACATATCACACCAAAATGATCTGACTACCTGTCCCCCCCTTGAAGCATGCGTTGGTTCTTTGACAATCATTGAAACATAACAAAAAAACAACATAACTAAGAACTAGGAGCAGGAATAGACAATACAGCCTGTCGAGCCTGCCCCACCATTTGAAATGATCAAGGCTGTATTGTCTCATCTCAGCCTCAATTCCACTTTCTTGCCCATTCACCATAACCCTTTAATCCATTACTGATTAAAACTCTGTCAGTCTCCTCCTTCAATTTACCCAATATCTCAGTATTCTCCACAGTCTAGGCATAATGCATGCTTCAGATCTCCACTCCAACTGGAACCAGTGTTGAGAGTGTGGTGCTGGAAAAACACAGCAGATCAAGCAGCACCCGAGGAGCAGGAGAATCAACATTTTGGACATAAGCCCTTCATCAGGAATGAAAACTGCAACCCCATTCCCACTGTAATCAGTCCCAAGGCAGCTGGTGCCAGAAAAGCAAATTAATCCAGGAAATTTATTGGTAACAGAAAAAGAAAGTTGGAAATGCTCATCCCCAGCCCACTTTAAAGGAATTGCTTGATCACCCCCATTCTCATCTAGAGACCCTCAACCTTCCAATCACTGGTCCATCACACAGGCCATGGTCCCCTTCAATTACTGACCACCGCACCACCTACCTTGACCCCATGAGATTCATGATTTGGCCTCAGGACCTAGCCCAGTGATTCCTCGCCAAGACCTCACTTATTTGTGACTGCCAGTGAATCACTTCATTGGAGCCCCAGAATCCTTCCCTAATCTGTCCACATCCTTCTCTTTTCCACAAACACGCTCTTCAAAACCTAACTTTTGGTCACTTGCCCTAATATCTTCTTATGTAGCTCAGTGTCAAATTTTAGAACATGGGGGAGTCCAAGATGGCAGCGATCTAGGAGGATCGCGTTGCAGAGCTCCACACCGCAGCACAAGCTGGACGAACCTTCAACCCGCCCTACCCAGACCATTGCGATATCCTGGGACTCCAGAAAGATCATGGAGTCCCAAGAAACTTCAAAAAGGTAACCTACCTATGTTTCCTGCCGTCCAGAGATGCTGAAAAAAGGAGTGTCCGAGGCCAGGCCCACAGCCCAGCCTGCAGGATCCATGGACCCGATTACTTTCCAGGTCCTGGTGAACAAGCTCGCAAAATCTCGCAAGCTGTTGGGGAAACAAATAGAAGAGAAGCTGGCTCCAATCTCTATCATGCTGCAGAAGCATGAGCAGCAGCTAGGAGACCTGGAAAAGAGGACAGATGGAGTTGAGCACAGGGTCACAGTGGTGGAAGCTGACGCCAGTTCATCCAAGCCCTGGAGATGCAGGCCTGTAATTTGCATGACCAAGTGGAAGATCTTGAGAACACAGGCAGGAGAAAAAATATTCGGATCATCGGTCTGCCTGAAGGTAAGGAAGGCGAGTGGCTTGGGGAATTTACTGAGGACTGGCTGCCAAAATTCCTTAATTTGGAGGCTAGCATGAGAGGCTCGAAGATCGAGAGGGCTCACCAGATCACGGCGGAGAGATCAGGCTTGGGAACAATGTCCTCATCCTCTCCTCATGCGGTTCCATTACTATAGAGATAAGGAGAGAATCATGGAAGCTTTCAGAATCCAGGGGAAGGATCCGAAGGCCCTAAGATCATGTTCGTCCAGGACTTCTCAGCGGCGGTGATCCAGAAAAGAATATCTTATGGCGTTGTCAAGAGAAGACTAAGGGAGCTTGGGATCCAGTACCCTCGGGTATCTGCGGTGCTTCAGAACACCTTAGATGAATCCAGACATCTCTTTGACACATTGGAGAAGGCAAGAGACTTTGTGGACAAATTAATCTAATCTGAACAATTTAGTACGTATAAATAGTAGTGTTGTTTGGGTATGTCTTTGTCATTTTGTTAAAAAACAGAGGAAGTCCAGTTGGACCCTTCTTTTTCTATTTTTTTCTATTGATAATAATTTGGTTTTAACTATGTTTGGTGGCGGTTGAGATGTGTATTTTCAATTTCTAAGTTAAGATATACCAAAGGATGGGTGGGGTGTTCACCCTTGTTTTGCTTTAAAAATATTTTCTTTATTCAAATTGCTATGCTATGGTGTGTTTACTTTCTTTTCTGCTTGCTAGGAGAAGTGGCTTACTTTCTTTTCTTCAAGCTCGCTAGGAGAAGGGAAAATGGGTTGGATGGCTAGATGCCTACTTATGAGCAGTTTGAGATGGGTAGTGTTGCCCCCTCCAGGCAGGGGGAGAGCTCCCCTATTCAGCACCGTTGGCGCTTTATGTGTTGGTTTGTTTTTTGGTTTTTGTTGATTTTAATTTTTAATAATTTTGTAGGTTTGTTAAATGTAATGGCTTTAGTTTATGTAGTTTTTATGTTTGATGGGTCATGTGACACTAAGGCTCAGCGATTTGTGGTTCAGGTTTCTACTCTCAGGAATTTAAATGTTACTGCAGAAGATTATGGCTAATGACTTGATTAAGTGGTGTACCTGGAATATCAAGGGGAGTCACTCACTAACTAAGAGGAAGCAGGTATTTTTGAGTCTTAGAAAGCAGAAGGTGGATATTACTTTGTTACAGGAGACGCACTTGGATGATAGGGAGCATTTGAAATTACAGCAGAATGGCTTTGATCGAGTTTATTTTTCATCATTTAATACCAGAAGTAGGGGAGTGGCTATATTGATTAGGAAAAATCTCCCATTTAAGTTACTAGAGTGTGTTAAAGACACACATGGGCGGTTTGTAATTCTTAAAGCTTTGATAAATAGGGAAGAATATGGCATCTTAAACAGTTATTGCCCTTCAGCTCATCCCCTCAAATTTTTGGTAGATGCACTTTCTAAACTGATCAGTCACGAGTCCTGGCACATCATTACAGGTGGAAATTTGAACTGTCTCATAGATCCCACACTAGATAGGTTGCCTAAAGGCAGGGATTTTACATTTTTCTCCAATCTGCACAGATGTCACACCAGGATTGATTTTTTTCTGATCCCTGTGGCAACCCTGGACTTGGTGGCATCTTGTGCGATTGGTAATATTACCATCTCTGATCATGGTCCAGTGTACCTGTTGGTTAAGATTAAGGATGTTACAGTGGGTTCAAGGCACTAGTGAATGGATCCGTTTATCCTCAAGGTTAATAATTTTGTGGCGTATTTCTCTCGGGAATTTCGAGCATTCCTAGACATTAACTCAGGCTCGGTTAGTAGTCCATCCGTCCTTTGGGAAACTGCCAAAGCCTATGCCAGGGGGTTAGTTATCTCCTACTCTGCCAGTAGGAAGCGGCAGAAGGGTGAGCAGCACTGTCTCCTCGAAGCACGGTTGAAGACAGCTAAGAAGGCTTACTTTGACAGACCCTCGTTGGTCAAATTACAGAGGATTATGGTGCTACGGTCTGCATTGAATTCTGTGCTCACGCAGACAGCAAAGAAGGAGCTTGTTTTTGCAAAGCAAAGATTATATGAGCATGGTGACAGGCCAGACAAATATTTAGCTTATCTTGCTAGGAAAAGGAGTGCCCCACAAACCATTACGGTGATTAGGGAAGGGTCTGGGAACCTGACACGTGACTCTAAAAAGATGAATGTGGCATTTCAGAGATTTTACTCTCAGTTATACCAATCTGAGGGTTGTGAGGAAGGATGGGCCAAAATGGAATCTTTTTTTAAGGATCTGAAGCTCCTGGGCATGACCCCCGAACAACAGTCCTTTCTCAATGTCCCCTTATCAGAGCAAGAAGTGCAGGAAGCTGTGAGACCGCTTCAGAGTAGAAAGACGCCCAGTCCTGACGGGTGAATTCTATAAGGAATTTATAAACATATCGTCAATATGTTTAATGGTTCATACAGTCATGATTGTCTCCCACCATCTCTGAGAGAGGCCAATATTGTTCTTGAAAAAGGGAAGGTCCAGGAAGACTGTGCTTCATACAGGCCCATTTCACTCTTAAATATGGACTTTAAAATCCTCTCTAAGGCTCTTGCATTAAGGCTGGGGACTGTGTTACCTTCTGTTGTTAAAGAGGATCAGACGGGCTTCATAAAGGGTCGCAGATCCTCCAATAATGTTAGGAGGCTGCTTAGTGTAATTCAAGCATGCCAACAACAGTCAATACAGGGATTGGTGATTTCTCTAGATGCAGAGAAGGCATTTGACCAAGTTGAGTGGCCATACCTTTTCTATATTCTGGAGTAGTTTGGTTTGGGCGAAGTCTTTATAAGATGGGTAAAGGTTCCCTACAGTGGCCCTCTCAGCAGTCATCACCAATGAGGTATGATCTAGCAATTTTAACATTTTTAGGAGCAGCCGGCAAGGCTGTCCCCTTTTGCCATTGCTTTTTACGTTGGTAATTGAACCGTTGGCGGACGCCATTCGTGAAGAACCTAATATATCAACTCCAGAAGTGGGGTCAAAATTGCAAAAGATTTTGTTGTATACAGACAATGTCCTAATTTTTTTGTCAAATCCACAATTTTCAGTGCCTCACCCGATAACAATGCACCTGTGCGTTTGGTGCTTTTTCGGGGTACAGAATTAATTTTGTGAAATCAGAGGCTATGTCTATGGGTGGTCTTACAAAGGAGCTAGAACTTGAGGGCAAATAATGATTCCCACTTAAGTAGTCACAGGGGGCTTTTGTGTAATTGGGCATATTCATTACTCCAGTTCTGGATCAGCTATTCAAAGCCAATTGTGTTCAATTATTTGACAAAATCAAACAAGACCTTCAAAGGTGGTAGGCACTTCCGGTCTCATGGTTGGGCCGGATAGCACTTATTGAGATGAATATTCTTCCTGGCTTGCTATACCCTATACGGATGCTCCCCCTGATTTTCAATAAGCAAACATTCAGGAGATTGAATGGCTGGTTCAGTCCCTTTATTTGGCATCGTAAGCAGCCCATCAGTAAATTAGCTAAACTGCAACTGCCTCACAGATTTCAGGGAATGGACCTTCCGGACATTAAAAACTACCAACTAACCTCACTTTCGTCCAATGTTAGTGATTGGGCTTGTGGGGACCCTCTTCAATATGGTTAGATATCGAAGCCTCCCAGTTTGCTGTTTTTGGACAAAATTATGACAGTTAGGGAATATTGCCATACCCAATAGTCATCAATACTGTTAAAGCATGGAGGGCAATTTGGCAGAGGGAAGGCAATATTGGCAAAACACCTTTTACATCTTTACTGGGTATGCCGGGTTTTCAACCAGGAATGATAGATTCAGGATTTAAATGTTGGGCAGCTTGTCTTGCATGGGCGATTTATTTGAGGGAGACATAATGATGTCCTTCGATCAGTTTTACGGAAACATGAGCTATCTAATAGGGACCTCTTTCGTTTTTTCAAGTTAGGGATTTTATTCAAAAAAAGACTACACTTTTGACTGATATTTACAAATCCGACATAGAGATGGGGGTGCTCAGTGCTAAGACTACAGTTTCTGTCAGTACCTTATATCATCAATTGGGGGGTGCCATCTCAGATGAGTTCGATCAACTTTGCAGAGTGTGGGAGAGAGAAGTCTCTCCAGAGGCATGGGAGGATATTTGGGAGAATGCAAGGAAGATATCAATTTGCAATAGGACCCATGCTTTATAGTTGAAGATTCTCCACAGGGTCCACTTGGCTCCGAATTGTTTATCAAAATTTAAACCAGGGGTTTCTTCAACA
The DNA here is from genome assembly GCF_020745735.1 of Hemiscyllium ocellatum. Lineage (NCBI taxonomy): Eukaryota > Metazoa > Chordata > Chondrichthyes > Orectolobiformes > Hemiscylliidae > Hemiscyllium > Hemiscyllium ocellatum. The sequence goes on from NC_083436.1 coordinate 45,713,519, forward strand.
TGTCCCAAGTGCAAGGTCTGTACAGGCACTCTTACCCATTGTCTCTGTGGTAGGCTTCACCTTCCCACTCTGCCGAGGGTGATTCAACTCACCCTCCCACTCTGCCGAGGGTGATTCAACTCCCCCTCCCACTCTGCCAAGGACATGCAGGTCCTGGTCCTTCTCCATCACCACTCCCTTACTGCCTGATGCCTGGAGGAAGAATGCCTCATCTTCCGCCTCAGGACCCTTCAACCCCAGGGCATCAATGTGGACTTCACCAGTTTCCTCATTTCCCTTCCCCCCACCTTACCCCAGTTCCAACCTCCCAGCTCAACACTGCCTTCGTGACTTGTCCCACCTGTCAATCTTCCTTCCCATCTATCCGCTCCACCCTCCTCTCCAACCTATCACCTACACCCTCGCCTCCGTCAACCTATTGCATTCTCAGCTCCCTTCTTCCCAGCCCCATCCCCCTCCCATTTATCTCTTCACCGCTGAGGCTCCCAGCCTCATTCCTGATGAAGGGCTTTTGCCCAAAACTTCGATTTTCCTGCTCCTCAGATGCTGCCTGACCTGCTGTGCTTTTCCTGCACTACTGTAATCTCCAGCATCTGCAGTACCCACTTTCACCCAATGTAGTCCATCAAGTCTGCTCGACCGTTCAATGAGATCATGGCTGATCCAATAACCACCACTCTACTTTCCTGTCTTTTTTCCATAATCATTGATCCCCTTACTGATTGAAAATTTGTCTGTCTCAGCTTTAACTTAACAAACCAATAATTCTTTGCCTTAAAGAATCCCACAGATTCACTATCCTCAGAAAAGAAATTCTTCCACATAGCTGTATGAAAAGAGCAAATCCTTACTCTGAGATTACGCCTTTTTCCCAATTTCTCCTATGCTGTAATCAGAATCAATCTTACTGCCTCCAGCTTTTACAAGTAACTGAAAGTCACTAATCTCTGGGAGCATTCTCGTCCTTTGTTGAAATGGAGACTGTGATGCTGGAAAAGTACAGCAGGTCAGGCAGCAGCCAAGGAGCAGGAGAACCGACATTTCGGACAAGAGCCTCCTGATGAAGGGCTTTTGCCCAAAATGTTGACTCTCCTGCTCCTTGGATGCTGCCTGACCTGCTGTGCTTTTCCAGCAACACTCTCGACTCTGATCTCCACTATCTGCCGTCCTCTCTTTTTCTTCTGTTGAAGTTGGCTGATTAATGTGGACTGGGAAGAGAACTTTTGAGCAGTTGATGTAAATTGTTGAAGCATTCTGTACAAAATAAACGGATGTTTGAATGTGATATTCCTCGTGGTAAAATGACAGTGTCAATGTGATGTTCAGTACAAGCCATCAAGCCTCCATTAGAGACATTGCTCTGTAATAATAAATGACAACTTCTGAATGAAATCAATGGGACTGGATTTGAAAGGAGTTAGTTAAATTAACTGTCACGCAAAATCTGCAGTTACCAGGAAACAACATATTCAAAATATGTTTGTGAATCTTGCCTCCTTGTAAATCTGCAGAAACCATAATAATGATCATCATATTAATCTTGTTACTTCATGCTAACAGTGAACAATGATATATTCTAACCCGGGGTAATAGGTTGAACACTGAGCAAGAAAGCTATGTTCACCTTTATAGGAAGTTTAGTAATCCTGAATTGGTAGTTGACATAAGATGAAAGCTGGTGTGTTGCTTAGCATCTGTCAATGCAATGCTTGAGGGGAATAACTAAAAAGGAAAAACAATGAGAGTCGTAAGGGTCAGAAAACATCTGACGTTGGCCTTGTCTGAGTTCACCTCCTTCAGACTAATTTGAGTTGGGTCTCCAGATCAATTCCTTATCATTTTAATTTCTGATCTATAATTGGTGCGAAGTTCATTTCTAGGTTGTCATCTCACATGGTATTCAGTGTGCTGTCACCTAGCCTGCAAAGTGGGCAAACCAATACCAGTGTGGCCAGATCCTCACAATTGGTAGAGTGGGAGGAGAATGAATCGGGAATTCAGGACAAGCTTCTCTACCTTGAGGATAGTGAGAGTGTGGAATTCATTACCACAGGGAGTGGTTGATGTGAATAGTTGCTGAACAAAGAGACCTTGGAGTGCAGGTTCATAGCTCCTTGAAAGTGGAGTCACAGGTAGATAGAATAGTAAAGAAGGTGTTTGATATGCTTTCCTTTATTGGTCAGAGTATTGAGTACAGGAGTTGGGAGGTCATGTTGCGGCTGTACAGGACATTGGTTAGGCCACTGTTGGAATATTGCGTGCAATTCTGGTCTCCTTCCTATCGGAAGGATGTTGTGAAACTTGAAAGGGTTCAGAAAAGATTTACAAGGATGTTGCCAGGGTTGGAGGATCTGAGCTACAGGGAGAGGCTGAACAGGCTGGGGCTGTTTTTCCTGGAGCGTTGGAGGCTGAGGGGTGACCTTATAGAGGTTTACAAAATTATGAGGGGCATGGATAGGATAAATAGACAAAGTCTTTTCCCTGGGGTCGGGGAATCCAGAACTAGAGGGCATAGGTTTAGGGTGAGAAGGGAAAAATATAAAAGAGACCTAAGAAGCAACTTTTTCACACAGAGGGTGGTACATGTATGGAATGAGCTTCCAAAGGATGTGGTGGAGGTTGGTACAATTGCAACATTTAAGAGGCGTTTGGATAGGAAGGATTTGGAGGGATATGGGCCGGGTGCTGGCAGGTGGGACTAGTCTGGATTGGGATATCTGGTCGGCACGGACGGGTTGACCGAAGGGTCTGTTTCCATGCTGTACATCTCTATGACTCTAAGTACATGAGGGAGAAAAGACTAGAAGGATAGGATGATCAAGTGAGATGAGGAAAGATAAGAAAAGACTTGTGGACCAATAAGACTAACGTGGACCAGTTTCTCTGCTGTAAATTCAATGTAATTCTATATACAATAGTTTTGACAGCTTGCTTGTATGAGTCCAGCAAAAGCTTTGTCAGTATTTGGAAATATTCAGCCTGAATAATCACTAAAAGATGCCCTCTCTCAGATGTGTTAAAATAAACCATTACTAACCTACATGAATATTTCTACCATCTGATTATCCAATGGTAAACAATATTTTGACTGTTTCACAAATCATAAAATATCAGGAGATGTTTTCATCTTTTTTGATATTGTTAATGATCAGGATGTAAATTGTGGCTTTGCTACAGTCTTTAGCCCATAACTGTCCACTTTCCTGTCAATATCCAACAGACCAAAGGAACACATTTAATATGTAAATGAAAAGCGACTGCATGTGAAAGCAATTTCGCTTCCTTTATTTATAATGTCAGCATTAAAACTATTGAAATGGATATCTCGTAAATTATTTAGTACCTGCAATTTTGCAAGCCTCTTGTCATTCTTCCTAATGTCAATGGAATATAACAGGGAGAACAATGAATTGGGATCTGAATTATTCGTTGCTAGGCTACGGTGGGTGGGGGGGAAGGAGAAACAGTTATTTGCAGTGAATGCGTAGGCAGAATAAGATTTGTTCTTTCAGGTAATATCAAAAGTCTGTTGTTTCTTGTGTTTTGGTACAAATGAATTCTTGAAAACCTCCTTTTATCCGACAGCACAGCCCTGCTGTTTGCAATTAGGGTGGTTTCAGATGTAAATGAGACAGCTCCATGCAAATATTGCAGAGTTTGAGCCCATTTTAACACAGACACAATTAAATGTGTAAAAGGTCAATAAAAAGTATCATCAGTCCCATATTGTTGGTTAATTAAGGTCAGACAACTGTTGCAAAATTATTCCCCCCAAGTGCGCAGGTAAGGAAGAAAGTGACAGGACTGTGAAAGCTGAGAATCAGTCCCGAGGTGTTTGTAGTGGATGGTAATTTACACAATCCCCACACATAAACCTCTGAGCTTTCAGCCCAATATCTGTCAATCACAGTGTGGAGGTCACTGCTATAAGTTACATAAGCCACAGTGAAAACAAATGCTTACATAGATTCCACTGGGAAATCAATAGATGTCGACTGATTTTTATTATATAAGGACTAATTTAACAAGTGTGATACTAGCAATAGTTCGGAACATGTAGCGAGCAGGCTAGTGATTTCCTGATGTGTACTCCCAGAGGCTGAGGCTATTTGCCAAGAATGTGTGTTTATAAAACCAGTCCTGTGTTAGAAAGGAATTGTTTCGTGACAAGTGCAAGAATCTTTCATTTAAGCACTTTGCAGTATGTTAAGTTTGTTCAAGTTAAGAGAGCTGGGATTAGTCTAAAACGGAGAAAGTTAAGAGAGTATTGAATTGAGGGGTTCAAAATCATGAATCATTTCAAAAGAGTATAAATGCGAGATGCTGCATTTTGGGAAAGCAAATCTTGCAGGACTTATACACTTAATGATAAGGTCCTAGGGAGTGTTGCTGAACAAAGAGACCTTGGAGTGCAGGTTTATAGCTCCGTGAAAGTGGAGTTGCAGGTAGATAGGATAGTGAAGAATGTGTTTGGTATGCTTTCCTTTATTGGTCAGAGTGTTGAGTACTGGAGTTGGGAGGTTATGTTGTGGCTCTACAGGTCATTGATTAGGCCACTGTTGGAATATTGCGTGCAATTCTGGCCTACTTCTCATCAGAAAGATGTTGTGAAACTTGAAAGGGTTCAGAAAAGATTTACAAGAATGTTGCCAGTGTTGGAGGATTTGAGCTATGGGGAGAGGCTGAACAGGCTGGGGCTGTTTTCCCTGGAGTGTCGGATGCTGAGGGGTGACCTTATAGAGGTTTATAAAATCATGAGGGGCACAGATGGGAAAAATAGACAAAGTATTTTCCCTGGGGTCGGGGAGTCCAGAACTAGAGGGCATAGGTTTAGGGTGAGAGGGAAAAGATATAAAAGAGACCTCAGGGGCAACTTTTTCACACAGAGGGTGGTATGTGTACGGAATGAGCTGCCAGAGGAAGTGGTGGACTGATACAATTGCAACATTTAAGAGGCATTTGGGTGGGTATATGAATAGGCAGGAGGGATTTGGGCCAGGTGCTGGCAGGTGGGACTAGATTGGGTTGGGATATCTTGTCGCCAAGGATGGGTTGGTCAGAAGGGTCTGTTTCCATGCTGTACATCTCTATGACTCTAACCCTGTATGAGTAGATAGGGAGACAACGCTTCCATCATCAGGAAGGCCAGCCACCAGAGGACACAGATTTAAGGTCATTAGAAGAAGAATGGGAGGCAAAATGAGAAGTTTTTTTCTTTATTTGGAGAATTGTATAGACACAAGTTCGGAACAGGAAGATGCTTTCAGCCCATCAATCCTGCTGTACCAATGAATAAGAACATCTAGCTAATCTAGCTAATCCACATTCTCATCTACCTCCCTGATAACCTTTCAACCATTTGTTTATCAAGATTTATCTATCTCTGCCTTAAAAATATTGAAAAACTATTCTTCCACCATTTATTAGACGAAGAATGTTCCAAAGACTCACTGAGGGTAGAAAATTTGCCCAATTTGTCTTCAATCGGCCCTTACTGTGAAACAGTGACCCCCTAGTTGTAGATTTGAGGGAGAGGGAAATTGAGAGATATTAGTGTTTGAAACTGGACAGAACAGTATATTATAAGAGTTTTTTGTGGCTGAAGAAAATTGCAGATATAGGGGCCATGGAGGGATTTTAAAACATGGATGAGAATTTTAAAATTGAGACTTTGCTAAACTGGGTGTCAACATAGACTGGTGAGGACAGGATGGATAGATGAACAAGATATGCTGCAAGGTTCATACTGAAAGCAGAGTTTTATATGAATGGATTTTACAGAGGTTTTACTTGCAAGTAATTAACCAGTCAGGGGAGTGCTGAAATAGTCAAGTCTGGGGGTCACAAAAGCATGGCTGAGGGTTTCAGCATCAGATGAGCAGAGGCAGGAACAAAGATGGATAACGTTATCTAACATTGGTTCTTACAGAACAGGCAATTGACTTCACAAATATAATATCATCAGTTATAGTTACTGTAGTTAAAAAACAATTGATAAATCATACAATAGCAAAGAGTATCTGCCAATCATCAGTGCAAATTACATTATTCAAGCTCTGGTTAGAGCAGGATAATGTCTGTAATTTACTGAGGCCTGGCACTGAGTTTAAGACTGCAGGTTCATTAATAATGTTGCCTTACAGAGTCATTGACTGAGATTGCCTTGTTTATATATCTGCAGCTTCAGTACAATCCCCTCTCTCCGAGTGATTTAGTACGTATTTTTATTTTGTAAATGTCTGTGAAAAGAAAGGCATGCATTTCTGTAGTACTTTTCATGATCCCAGAATATCCCAAAGTGCCTTATAGGCAATAAAATAGTCACTTTCATAATGAAGAAATTGCAGCAGCCAATGTGTGTGCAGTAAGATCCACAAGAAACGTGATGAAGATCAAATAATCTGAGTTGTGGTGTTGATTGAGTGATAAATATTGGTCAGGACACCAGATTTAACTCCCATCCTGTTCTTCTTTCAAATAGTCATAGGGTCTTTAATGCCTTGTTTAAAATCCATTGAGAGAAAGTGAGGACTGCAGATGCTGGAGATCAGAGTCGAAAGTGTGATGCTAGAAAAGCACAGTCGGTCAGGCAGTATCCGAGGAGCAGCAGAGTCAACGTTCTGGGCATAAGCCTTCATTAGGAACCATTGTAAAATCCATTGTCAAAGGTAGCACTTCTGTCAGTGTGGCATTCCTTCAAGACTGCATTGGACTAGATGTTCAAATCTCTGAAGTGAGACTTGAACACAACTAACTGACTCAGAGGTGAAAATCTTTCCACTGAGACATAGCTATGAGAAATAAAATTTATTTGACTTTTTTTAGCACCATAAAGTTCATATAATTGCAGTCACCTTTTACAGTATACCAACTCTAGATCAGTCAGCATCCTAATCAGTTTACAGCTGTGACAACAATATGAAAAGGGTCTTAAATATCCACACCATATTGGTTAGGGCCTTGCTGGAATTTTATTATTTAATGTTCTGTGAGTAACAATAAGAAATAATATCTTGGAAGTCTGCACGGAGGATTCACTAAATTGCTTCCAGGAAAGGAAAGGAGAAAAAAAATCAGTGTGATTATCTCACCAGAAAGGAAACATTTAAACAGGGAGCGGATTCCAAGTATTAAAGTTTTTTGAGAGAGGCTATGGAGCAATTTTCTTTTAACCTGAAGTTGATAAATTGTTAATGGGATGAGTTAGAAAGAGGAAGTAGTTACCTTCACATTGCATCTATCACACCCTCCAGATGTTCTGAAGAATATCACAGCCAATGAACTTTTTTTAAAGTATTGCCAAACTTGTCAGCCAATTTGCAACATCTCAGAAAATGGTACATCCTGTCATGAACTGTTACCTCCTATGAGCCTGAGAAACTCTCAAAGGTAAGACAAGAACCAAGTCTAAGTTCCAGGAACAAAGCTGACTAAAGAATGCTGACTTAGCTGTGTTTTGAATGCTTTTAATTGTAAGTACGTTGACAGTTCACAGTTGTCTTGAGAAATAAGGGACAGATACAGTCACACAAGCCTATAAAACAACAAAGTGAATATTGATAGACGTGGAATTAGCCAATGAGGCATACTGAGACTTAAAGCACTATTCACAAACCTGCGAACCATATCTAATTTAAACAATCTCCACAGTCTGTTTAAAATGAGTCTTCATGAACTCTCAAGCAAATCTCATGACCAAAGCAAACAGCAAAGTCTCCTGATAAAGTCAGATTATTTCTGCAACAAAATACAGTCACTGGAGGACAGTTACATAATATGAATAATGTCATAAAATCAATTTTAATCCCTCACAGTAGTACCATCTCCAGCCATGATTGACAGAGGAGATTGTCTAATCATCTCCATTCTGGTTGGGCCTTGGGTGTCAACATATTATTGTTAAAAGAGATTTTTGTTTGTTCCATTTTGTTATAAAGTCATGAAAATATTGAAATTATTATTTTATATTCAGGGACTGGCATTCCTAGTTGTACCTGATCAATTTACGTGCAAATATCTTGTGCATTTTAATTTTTCTTATGTGAAGTTTTAATTTGTATGTGTGGTTTAGCAATTGAATATAAGTGATGGAGACTATCTGATAAAAGAAATGAAAAAAATTTAAAAATTAAGTACTATTCAAATGTGGCACAGTAACTCAGTGGTTAGCACTGCAGCCTCACAGCACCAGGGACCCGGGTTCAATTCCAGCCTTGGGCGACTGTCTGCATGGTTTGCACGTTCTACCCGTGTCTGCGTGGGTTACCTCCGGGTGCTCCAGTTTCCTCCTATAGTCCAAAGATGTGCGGGTCAGGTGGATTGGCCATGCTAAATTATCCGTAGCATTAGGTACATTAGTCAGAGGGAATTGGTTTGCTCTTTGGAGGGTCAGTATGGACTTGTTGAGCCGAAGGGTCTGTTTTCACACTGTAGGGATTCTAATCTAAAGAAAGTGACATTTTGGGAAAACTCATTGTAAATGAACTAATTCCTTTGATACAGTCATTTTGTTTATTCTGAAACAGGTGACAACTGAGAGACACCGGTGGAAGGAAGCATTCCAGAATAATTATGATGTTCAACAATGTGTGGAAAAAGAGAAAGAGGAAAATATCTATGAAATGATGGCAGAGTGCAATATAAAGAGCTGTAAGTACCATCTAACCACCGGAAAGTATAGGAAATAACAAACCTGAAATCAGTGGTCAATCCCAAAATCTCATACCTTGATTGTCCTGGAATCTCTGACAATTCTTCCTGAAAATCTGTGTCTGATTCTCTTTATTCTGGCAAATGCGGTGGGTCGAGTGTTTGTAGTGAACATTTGGGTCACAGTAAGCGGTATAATTTCAAATGGGATGAGAAACCAGTGCTGCTTCTCCCGGGCAAAGCCTACTGAACCCCAAACCATACGAAACAGGAAGGTCGATCATAGGCCTTTAATTCCAGTGGCGGCAAGAAGGAGGCAGAGTTTGGGCGTGCCTCTACCCCACACAACTAATGCCTTTCCTGCCTCCAAGTTCATCACTTGAATGGAACTGAGGGAGACTATCTGAAAAATTGAACATGAAAGTAATGAATAGGTGTCAAAGGGGAGACAATGGCCTAGTGGCGACGTCACTAAACTATTTATTCTCGAGAGCCAGGAAATGGTCTAGGATCCAAGGTTCAAATCATAACAGATTTCAATAAAAGTCTGGAATTAAGAGTCTAATGATAACTATCAAACCACCGTTGATTGTTCATTAGTTCTGTCTTGTCCTTCAGGGAAGGAAAGTGTTGTCTTAAACTAGTCTGGTCTATTTATGACTCTTAATTGCCAATTAGGGCAATTAGGGATGGACAATAAATGTTGGTCCTCTACGCCCACATTCCATGAATAAATTTTAAAAACATTCTGGGAACAGAAACTATCACTTTGTGACTTGCTGGGCTGAATCTTATTTTTTTTGGCTTAGTTTAATTTGTATCAAATGTTTGGAGAGCTACGAGGTCTGATGATTTTATCAAACTCACTACATTAATTGCACATTAAGTTCCTCCCTCACGTCTGATTCCGGACCCATCTTACCACATGTTATTCCCAGAATAAGTCACAATTCAGCGGGCATCCAGTAAAACACCAGCATCTCCTGTGCTCACACCAACATTACAAACATGAGCTTTTATTTACAGAAATCAAAAGGAGCACAAATAAAGCTGATAGAGGATGAAGTTCACTTCATTAATGGAAAACAGCTCTCAGCATCATGACCATCATGGTCCACGATGATCTGCTGCAGCCAGTTCTCATCCTTTGGAAGCAGTGTCAATGAGACTTCCTCTGGCTTGTAACACTCTGTCAAGGACATCAACAGCTTCCTCCTCCCCTGTGATGTCATCCTCCTGGTTAGAAGAATGTGCTGTTCCCCCAATTCCTTTGCATCCAGCACATCACCTTGTTGCTTTCTCCTGTTGTGCAGAGCACAGCATACCAGGATAATGTGGAACACTCTTTCCAGACTCTATTGGGAGATTCCACCAATTTGGTCCAATCAGCAGAACCGCATCTTCAGCATCCAAATCGTCTGATCACTCTAGCCTCTGGTTGAGGCATAGTAGCATTGTATCTGCATCAGTAAGGAAGCTACACAATCCTTATCCCCAGTAACCAATCTTCTAAGGCACCTAGACCCTCAAACTACTCGGTACACAAAACTGCTTCAGGATATATGAGATGTGGTAACTGCCAGGGGAGCAGAAACTCACCGCCAGGAAGTGGGCTCGGTGATCATAGATCACCTGAGCATTAATCAACTGAAACCCCTTCCTCTTATTGAATTCCACAGTGTTGTGACACGGCTCTCTCAGTTGATGGCACCTTGGGAAAACCCAAGTATATCCCTGAATCCGGGTTGCAGCACTGACCTTGTCACAGAGAAGCAAAATGGACCGGTGCAATCCTGCACATACTGCATTGTTCAGTGCTCTGGTGCATTTGTAGATGCATGACTGAGAGATCCCACACTAGATCACCCTTTGCTCCCTGGAAGGAGCTGGTAGCTTAGACATTCACTGCTGCAGTGACCTACCAGGAGAAAGTGGCGTCCCACTCCAGCACCCAGCACAGTTCCAACTCAGTGTCCCACTGGAGCCTGCAACTACACTGCGCCTCACTCACTCCCAGGAAATAGAATTAGGGCCCCAACACTCTGCCCTCCTGCTCACTCTGTGCATCCTGAGGGACTCTGTGGTTGTGACCCGTCCCTGAGATAGAACATAGAACAGTGCAGCAACCAGTATAGGCCGTTTGGCCTTTGATGTCATGCCAACCTTATATTCTACTCTAAGATCAAACTACCCTACATACCATTCATTTTACTAACATCCATGTGTCTTTCCAAATGTCGCTTAAATATTTCTAATGTATCTGACTCTACTCCCACTGCTGGCAGTGCATTTCACACTCCCACCACTCTCTGTGTAAAGAACCGACCTCTGACATCTCCCCTACACCTTCCTCCAATCACCTTAAAATTATGCCCCTCATGGTAGGCATTTCTGTCCTGGGCAAAAAGTCTCTGACTATTCACTGTACCTATGCCTCTCATTATCTTGCCCACCTCTATCACCCTTCTTTGCTCCATTGAGAAAAGCCTTAGCTCCCTCTACCTTTCTTCATAAGACATGCCCCCCAGTCCAGGCAGCATCCTGGTAAATCTCCTCTGACCCTCTCTGAAGCTTTCACATCCTTCCTATAATGAAGTGACTAGAACTGAACACAATATTCCAAGTGTGGAGAAAGTGAGGACTGCAGGTGCTGGCAATCATTTGAGAGTGTGGTACTGGAAAAGTATAGCAGGTCAGGCAGCATCCAAGGAGCAGGAGAATCGATGTTTTGGGGTCTTATTTCTGATGAAGGGTTTATGCCCGAAACGTCGATTCTCCTGCTCTTGGATGCTGCCTGACCTGAAGCACCACACTCTCGAGAATATTCCAAGTGTGGTCTAACCAGCATGACCTCATGGCTCTTAAACTCAATCCCTCTGCTAATGAAAGCCAGCATATCAAAAGCCTTCTTACCAACCCTATCAACTTAGATGACAACTTTGAGGGATCTATGCAAGATCCCTCTGTTCCTCCACACTGCCAAGAATCCTGTCTCTAACCCTGTATTCTGTATTCAAATTCAACCTTCCAAAATTAATCACATCACACTTTTCCAGGTTGAACTCCATTTGCCACTTATCGCCCAGTTCTGCATCTTATCAATGTCCTGTTGCAACCTACAATAGCCCTCCACTCTATCCACCACTCCAATGTGTTATCAACAAAATTACTAACCCACTCTTTCACTTCCTCATCCAAGTCATTTATAAAAATCACAAAGAGCAGAGGTCCTAGAATAGATCCCTGCAGAATATCACTGGTCACCGATCTCCAGGTTAAATACTTTCCATCTACTACCACCTTCTGCCTTCTATGGGCCAGCCAATTGTGTATCCAGACAAACAGGTTTCCCTGTGTTCCACGCCTCCTTACTTTCAGAATGAGTCTACCATGGGAAACTTATCAAACACCTTGCTAAAATCCGTGAGGGTTAGATAGGGTGGACAGGGAGAGCCTTTTTCCAAGTATGGGGATGGCAAACACGAGGGGACACAACTTTAAAGTGAGGAGAGATAGGTATAAGACAGATGTCAGAGGTAGTTTCTTTACTCAGAGAGTAGTAAGGGTATGGAATGCTTTGCCTGCAACGGTAGTAGATTCGCCAAGTTTAAGTGCATTTAAGTCGTCATTGGACAGGCATATGGACGTACATGGAATAGTGTAGATGGGATGGGCTTCAGATTAGTATGACAGGGCGGCGCAACATCGAGGGTCGAAGGGCCTGTACTGCGCTGAAATGTTCTATGTTCTATGTACGTCCACTGCTCTACCTTCATCAATGTGTTTTGTCATATCCTAAAGAATTCAATAAGTCTTGTGAGGCATGACCTGCCCCTCACAAAGCCATGATGACTATCTCGAATCAAACTATGGATTTCCAAGTAATCACAAATCCTGTCTCTCAGAATCCTCTCCAATAATTTGCCCAGCACAAACATAAGAGTGACTTGTTTGTGATTCCCAGGATTATTCCTATTCCCTTTCTTGAACCAAGGAATAAAATTTGCCACCACCCAATCATTTGACACTATTCCAGCAGACATTGAGGATGCAAAGATCATCGCCACTCAGCAATCTTTTCCCTCACTTCCTGTACTAACCAAGGTATATCCTATCTGGCCTAGGGGTCTTATCTACCTTGGGTATACCCTGTCTGCCCCAGCGAACTTATCATTCCTGATGTTTTTCAAACTTTTCAGCACATCCTCCTTCTTAACGTCAATCTGCTGTTTCATGCTGTCCTCACAAACAACAATGTCCTTCTCTGTAGTGAATACTGAAGTAAAGTATTCATTCAGTACCTCCCCTACCTCATCCTACTCCAGGCACAAGTTCCCTCTACTATCCCTGATTGGCCCAACCCTCACTCTGACCATCCTCTTGTTCTTCACGTAAGTGTAGAATGCCTTAGGGTTTTTCTTAATCCTACCAGCTAAAGCTTTTTCATGGCCCCTTCTAGCTCTCCTATGTCCAATCTTCAGTTCCTTCCTGGCCACCTTGTAACCTTCTAGAGATCTGTCTGATCCTTGCTTCCTTCTTCATCTTGATTAGATGTTCCATATCCATTGTCACCCAAGGTTCCTTCACCCTACCATCCCTTCCTTGCCTCAGTGAGACAAACCTGTCCAGCACTATGCTCCCTAAACAACCTCCACATTTCTGTCACGCATTTCCCTGAGAACATCTGTTCCCAGTCTAGGCATCCCAATTCCTGCCTCATCGCATTGTAATTCCCCCTTTCCCAATTAAATACTTTCCCATACTGTCTACTCCTATCCCTCTCCATGACTGTAGCAAAGGTCAGGGAGTTGTGATCACTATCACCAAAATGCTCCCCCACTGAGAGATGTGACACCTGACCTGGTTCATTGCCAAGCATCAAATCCAATATGGCCTCCCCTCTAGTCTGTCTACCTACATATTGAGTCAGGAATCCTTCCTGGAATGCCTGACAAAAACTGCTCCATCCAAACTATTTGAACTCAGGAGGTTCCAATCAAAATTAGGGGAGTTAAAGTCACAAATGACAACAACCTTGTTACATCTGCACCTTTCCAAAATCTGCCTCCCAATCTGATCCTCCATGTCTCTGTTGCTGTTGGCAGGTCTGTAGAAAACAGTAAAGTGACTGCTCCTTTCCTGTTTCTCACTTGCACCCATACTAACTCTATAAAACTCTCCTCAACAACCTCCCTTTCTACAACTGTGATACTATCCCTGACGAGCAATGCCACTCCCCCATTTCTTTTACCTCCCCTCTATTCCTTTTGAAACATCTAAAGCCTGGACCATTCCCGCCCATGATATCCAAGTTACCGTAATGGCCACAACATCATAGTTCCAAGTACTGATCCATGCTCTAACTTCATCACCCTTATTACTAATTCTTCTTGTGTTAACACAGACAAAATTCACCCCATCACAATTCCTTGAGATGTGTGCTCTTTACCCTCCACAAGGGCATGCTGCTGCTCCTGAGGGTTTTATTGGCCTTAATCCTTCCGACGCAGTCTTTGCCTTCCTAAGAAGGCAGTCACAGTGATCAACATGCAATCAGCAGCAGGGTCCATCACTCGATGAAAAGGATCTAAACTGGGAACAGAAGGAGCAGGCCTCAGAACAGTCTTCAGTGGCATACCCTGCAGATGAGGTTGAGGACACTTTAGTCCTCACTGAGACACGCTGCACTCCAATAATGAGTAACATGTCTGCATCAGACAGCCACATTCATGCTCAGCATGTGCAGCAACTTGGTGAAAGTGCTGTGTCGGCTGAGTAGTTATCCAAAGTTATCCAGAAGGGAGTGTCTGCAACACTCCATCTTTCCTAGTCCATTTCCATATTAAATGCTCAACTTCTCATTGCTTTCAGTACAGGCTATCGTGACACTTACAAGTTGGATGAGGAAGTGATGGTGTGTACCTCACACAGGACTCTTGAAACTTAGATGAATAGTGGTTGCCCTTCAATAGGCATGGCCCTTCATAACATCATCGTTGTTTGCTTCCACATCATTGAGATGCTCAAGTTCAATTTGCAATTATCAGTGGGATGTGTCAAACCATCTGTGACCAGTATCTGACCCCTAAATCCCTTCACTTTGCAAGCAGTCAATAGGCAATGGAATGATTGCAAATTAAATGTCCCTGTGGTTTCTGAACTACACTCTGTGTATTTGTTGCTACAATATTATTATGTCCAGCAAAAGTGGATCCCATGCTTTCAACCATTAAACTGGCATTTACTGCGCCCACCTCAGGCATTTTTCCAACCGTTTTCTAATAGAGGCTGACATCTACAGAATGGAAAGCGATGGCAGTGAAAACAGCTCCTGGAGGATACTGCTAGCAGCAGGCTCCACCTCATCTCTCATCACCTCTCCTTAGTGATCAGTGGATGGATACTAATGACTGTATTCATCCTAGACCTGTGATTGACTTCAATAATCAGTCCCTAGACCTGATTGGCTAGATTCTTGACCGCTGTGTTTACAGCTCCCTGACTGATGCCTCTATAATTCCCCTGACTAATTGTGCTGGCCCGATAGGACCGACCACTGAAGACCAAAGTTCCCTCAATGTGTGGTTGCATTGACTTCCAGTTCCAGAAGTCGCTATAGTGCATGGGTCTCAGAGGTTGGTGCAGTGATGGGAATACCTTAGATAGAATATAACTGAACACTTCCTCGACTGTACCGGGACAGGTCCCCTGACTGAAGGTATTTCATGCAGACCACTGACTGTGGCAAAACCCCAGGACTGTGCCTGGGACTGACAGTACTGGGCCATCCTGACTGTCAGTATGACCTCCTTGCCTGGACTGAGGACTAGCTTCGGACATGGCCAAACAGTTTAATGAACACATCTCAGGCAGATTATACATGATGTTGGTGTTAGATAGACTTCTTGGTGTGCTATTCACCAAGATTTTCACACCTCCACCCAGAAAGATCTCTCACTGACAAGAAGCCTGTCAATGTGTCTGTGCAAAAGAGCCCCTTGAAATGGTAACACTGAGAACCTTTGACTCTGCCTCAAGCACCAATGCTCTAACAGGCATGTCACAGCAAAACAATGCCTGAAGGCATCAATGGTGTGATCATACAGGCAAGTGCTAATCGTGTGAGCCCTGAAGGAGCAAGCGAGCAGCCTTGCAGTGCAACCTGGTCCAATTGTTGAGTCTGTGCACACAATATCCTTGGAGCAACCTTTCAATGCTAGCTGCTGCAGGTTTCTGTGCTTCATGAGTGACCTACTGGAGTATCGGAGAGCTGCCATTGTGGTCATGATGGGTTGGTAGATGCTAATATCTGTAGACAAATGGTGTGTGTGTCAGGCGTCTTGGATTGTTACCTGTGATTGTACACAATATGGAGGTTGTTCAAAGCAAGTGGCAAGCTGAACCTATCAGGTACCCATCCTAGTTTCTTGCATTATAGCTGCTTTGACACACTTGGTGAGATAGAAAGCTGAATATTAATGAGGCAATTTGTGCCATCAACAAAGTATTTAACAAGAAAAAAAACCCTTTAGTTGGCAGCTCACTGCTACCAAATAGGAAACTCACTCTGTGCTTTCAAAAAGCATAAAAGATAGAGCAAGTTGTTCTAGCTCTCAAAATGGTCCTAATTGGACTGCTAGTCTGATTCTGCCACAAATCTCATCACAGCCCACTGCTGAGATCCCTGTAAGATCCCACCCTATAACTCTCTGCCCAATTCTCCATCTAGTTTCACAATCTGCCTCTGCTGCCTCATTCCTGATGAAGGGCTTATGCCTGAAACATCGATACTCCTGGTCCTTGGATGTTGCCTGACTGGCTGTGCTTTTCCAGTACCGCACCCTCGACTCCGCTTCTCTGAACTGTCAATTCCACACATTCACCGGTCCTAGCTAAAGTAAAACAATGTAAGTTGTCAATGCACCTTCTCTCTTCAAAATATTTTTTGAATATAAGCAAGTGTACATACTCCATGAGTAATTTATTAATTGTAACATGCTTTGGAATGCCCTGAGGACATCAAAGGTACTATGTGAATATAAGCTTCTTCTTTTATTTAAGTTGTGCATGTCTGTAACAATCTGGAACTTATTGTGAAAAGGAGATTGTCTCGTTTCTTAAGAAAATGGGATATTCATTTCTATTTCTATGTTTTATTTTTATTTCAGAGTCTGAATAATGCTGTAAATGTTCTTGTATGAAGAATTCTCTGCCATTGTAACACAAAAAGTACTAAGTTGTTTGCAGAATGCACACAAAGGAGATTCCTTGTTAATAATACATCAGTAACAATGAGATTCATACTTAATAATAGATCCATTGTGCAGTAACTCAGTGAATCAGAAGAATTTCTGTCTTAGAACCTTTCAGAACGTAGAAGATGATATCAGCAATTGTCAACTATGGCTAACTCTGATATTTAAGTCAAAGGTTTGTGGGTTTAAGCCCCACTCAGAACCATGAGTATTAAATGTAAACTGACTTGGGCTCTAAAATGGCAAGTAATATTTGTACCGTATCACACAAGCACCAGGCAGTAACCAACTCCAGAAAGAGGCAATCTAACTATCTCCACTTGATAGTCAACAGCATTAGCTGAATCTCTCACAATCCAATCCAAGGGCTTACTGTTGACCAGACACTGAACTAAGCAAGATGTAAAATACTTTTGGAAACAAAAGCAGAACAAAGGCTAGAAATTCTGTGGTGAGTAACTCACATTCTGGCTCCACAATACCTCAGTATCATCTACAGGGCACAAATCGGGATTGTGATGGAAAACTGTCCACCTGCCTGGACGGCTGCACCTCCAACAACATTCAAGAGTTTTGACACCATCCAGAATGTAACAGCCCCCTTTATTGAAATCCCATCCATTGCCTTCAACATTCACTCTCTCCACCACCAAAGTATTGTGGCAACAATGTATACCATCCACAAGTGAACTGAGGTTCCTCAGACAACACCATCCAACCCTGGCAAAAAACAGCCATTTAGAAGGACAAGGGCAGTAAATATATAAGAACACCACCAACTGCAAGTTCACCTCCAAGTCAGTCACCATTCAGATTTGGAAACTTTTGCTGTTACTTCAGTGTCGCTGGCTCAAAATCTTGGAAATTCTACCCTCAGGGCATTGTGGGTCTTCCTACAGCACATGGACTGCAGCGGTTCAAGAAGACAGTTCACCCCCACCTTCTCAAGGGCAACTAGGGACGGGCAATAAATACTGGGCCAGCCAGCAAAACCTATATTGCATAAATGAATATAAGAAAACCCAGCTGCTTCCAGCATGCAAATGTCTTTCTGCCTCCACAGGTAGGTTGGTGGCTGCCATTGAGCATTAGGTCTAGCATCCTCAGGGTCTGCTGGAGTGATGCACATACCTGCACTCCAATGCCCCAGCCATTGGTCCTCAGATAAAGATAAGATGACAACCTGCAGTGCATACCGGGTTTTCCTCCCTCACAAGGCAACAGAGTGGTTCCAGAAAGCACTCAGCTGGAGCAGGAACCACACACACATACCCTTCCAAAGTCTCCTCTCAAGACATCGTAGAAGTGGCCGGTCTCTCCACTCCAAACCTACCTGAACCTTCCAAGACTTAGAAGTTCATGCTGAGGAGGGTTCACTTGCCTCTGACAAGAAACTCTCAGCATATAGTCTTAGAGATGTACAGCATGGAAACAGACCCGGGGCGGCATGGTGGCACAGTGGTTAGCACTGCTGCCTCACAGCGCCAGGGACCTGGGTTCAATTCCCGCCTCAGGCAACTGACTGTGTGGAGTTTGCACGTTCTCCCCGTGTCTGCGTGGGTTTCCTCCGGGTGCTCCGGTTTCCTCCCACAGTCCAAAGATGTGCGGGTCAGGTGAATTGGCCATGCTAAATTGCCTGTAGTGTTAGGTAAGGGGTAAGTGTGGGGGTATGGGTGGGTTGCGCTTCGGCGGGTCGGTGTGGACTTGTTGGGCCGAAGGGCCTGTTTCCACACTGTAAGTAATCTAATCTAATCTAAAAAAAAGACCCTTCAGTCCAACTTGACCATGCCAACCAGATATCCTAACCTAATCTAGTTCCATTTGCCAGCACTTGTCCCATATCCCTCTAAACCCTTCCTATTCATATACCCACCTGTATACCTTTTATATTTTGTAATTGTACTAGCCTCCACCACTTCCTCTGATGGTTCATTCCATACATGCACCACCCTCTGCATGAACAAATTGCCCCTTAAGTCCCTTTTAAATCTTTCCCCTCTCATCCTAAGCTTAGAACCTCTCGTTCTGGACACCTCCACTCCAGGAAAAAGACCTTGCCAATTACCCTATCCATCCCCCTCATGATTTTATAAACCTCTATAAGGTCACCCCTCAGCCTCCGACGCTCCAAGGAAAATAGCTCCAACCTATTCAGCCTCTCCCAATTGCTCAAACCCTCCAACCCTGGCAATATCCTTGAAAATCTTTTCTGAACCCTTTCAAGTTTCACAACATCCTTCCGATAGGAGGGAGACCAGAATTACATGCAATATTCCAACAGTGGCATGTCTGGGACACAAATGCACCAGGGTTGTCTGACCAAATCTCCAGGACCAACAGGCTCCAGAGTTGAACAGGCTTCCTCTATTCCAGCTGTGGGATCTGGGACAACACTGAAACATAGTGGGACAGAAAGAAAGCTTAAAAACCTTTTGAAGGCACTTTGATGGCATGGGTGACAATGATTTTCACGTTCACATTAATGCTTTGCCTTTGCAATGCATCTGTTTGTTTGAGTCGCTGTGTAGCCTCAAATGTAACCATGCCAACATGGTACCTAACTTCATGTCTATACAAAATGAACTATGGATCAGTGTTGTGTTGAGAGCCTGTTGCAGTATGTAGACACAAGAAGGATAAGGTGTGTAAAGGACTATGGGTTCTGCTTGTACTAACACCCCTCTTGGACAAACATCCCTATTCTTCCGCTGGCCACTATGACAGAAGTGTTGGTGCTGAATGAAGTGGTCAGGAATTTAAGGAACAAGGAGATATACAGCACACTGACAGCCAATGCATTAGGATCACCAAGTGTAATTTTCTTGTGCTCTGGAGTGCCTATTATCACTATCATTGTAGCCCTCACTCTCACAGCTCAAGACACTGAACGCCCTGACTCTGGGTGAAGTCACAGCCATTTTCCTCCCCATTGTGTCTTTTCAATTTCCAGTATGATGCAAGGAGACAAGGAGCAATATCCAGACGATGGCTTCCAGCTCTGTCTGTATGTGTCCCAATCACGTGAGGTTCCAAACATTCAGATACCTTTCTAAATAGCACTTCCTATGAATTCCAAAGGCTTTGCATCTCCCCAGATCCCCACCAACCTGCCTACATGAGCCTGTGTGTCACCACATTTCCCCGTCAGTCCTGGTATGTGAAATGTCCATGCTGGTGTGGTAACACACTGAGTAAAAAATGAGGTCTGCAGATGCTGGAGATCACAGTTGAAAATGTGTTGCTGGTTAAAGCACAGCAGGTTAGGCAGCATCCAAGGAATAGGAAATTCAACGTTTCGGGCATAAGCCCTTCATCAGGAATCAGCCCTGATGAAGGGCTTATGCCCGAAACGTCGAATTTCCTATTCCTTGGATGCTGCCTAACCTGCTGTGCTTTAACCAGCAACACATTTTCAACTGGTAACACACTGAAGCTAGGATGTTCCTGTTATGGATAAAGCCCCCATCCCTCAACCATGATCTCATTCCTATCCATAGCTTCTCTCCCATTAGAAATACAAATACTCCTCTTTCACAATTCCACTTTGTCCCAGTCTGCTTGTCCCAGATCCCCACAAACAGGTTCCTAAATCTCCTTCCTGTTGGCAGTGGCTCCTTTGTTCTTCTCCAACCCCCATTCCCATAGTTTCTTTAGATGAGGCAACAGACTGTCTGTGGCTCACCCCTTCCTGTGATGGCCTAGGTAGCCCCACAGAAGTACCCAGACCCCTGTCTGATGCCTATACATCTTTCCACATTTGCTTGCCCCAAATCCCATTGGTTGTTCTGGAGCCACAGGACTGTTCATGACTCATTCCCTGAATTGCAGAGACACAGTCCCCCTAACCAAAAATAACCAATCCCCTGAACTGATATTGGAGCCTGCCCTTGACTTACTGTGCAAGGACCACCTGACTAACAGGTACCTTCATGTACTTCAGAGAAGATTAAGACTTAAGTTCCTGATACTTTGAGACAAGGCTACTTCCTTGCTGTGTATTTGCCGCATAAGTTGCTACACATGGTGGAGATGTGAGGTTGATTCAGCACACTGCTGTTCTGCAAGATGTATAGTCCATTCAGAACAGCTGACCAAAAGCTGCCTGGTTGTTCTGCAATAATAGACAAGTCTAGGCAAGGCATGGATTCTGCAGACAGGTACATAATGAGCAAGTGCTGAGAGAGCAAATGTGCAGTCATGAGATGCAGCTTGATCCAATCCATAAGCTGGGTGTCTGTCCTTGCCTGAGCATTCTACAAATGGATTTGGAAATTGGTGTGAGGATCCCGAGGGGTTGGCAATTATCAGTTGCCCATGTCCATAGTGACATGGAGGCTCTTTATAGCCAATGGCAAGCTGAAGTTGCAGGAACCTACTCTGACTGCCATGTTGAAAATTCGTAGTATCTAGCTTGCTCACATGGTTGGTGGGATAAAAAAACTCCATGTTAGTGAGGTGAAATGTGCATTTAATTAGGTCATATACAACAATAGACCCCCTCCTTAATAGGTAACTCACCGCTGCCTGACAAGAATTTCACAGCAATGCCCAGACATTGTTAAAAGATGCAGTGAATTGCTTCTGAATTCAAATAGGCCTTCAGGACTTCTCATGTAATTTTACCACATTTCTTGTCAAACTCTACGTCATTCAGGCTCCTGTAAGATTCTGTGCTCTGTATCTATTTACGCTGTGAAATCCTCTAATCATCTCAAACATCTCAATTAAATCCGCTTCTTAATCCTCTTGAGGAAATACAAGCCTAACTCTAAAACTTGTCCTGTGAATTGAACCTTTTTAACCCTGATCATTCTGGTGTATCTGCAATCCCTTCAAGGACAGTGTGTGAATTTTTGAGAATGTTGTGTAGTTCTCCATAATTTAGTTTTTCCAAAAGGTTTAGTGATTGCTTCAGGCGAATAGACAGAATATAAGACAGAGGATTTTACAATAAGGAGGTCACAGCAAGGTTGCAGATGTTGTCCAGAAATACGTTGTGAGACTAGCTTGTTGGAAAGACTTGTATGTTAATATTTGATCAGATTATAATTACACAACATCTATAATAAGCACGCCATGACTTAATTTAAATATATGATCCTTCTGAATTCTCTGCCCCTATTTGGAGGCAGGGATTCCATGGCAGGTCAAAGTTTTTGAATTATAGAATGGTTACAGCATACATGAAGCAGACCATTCAGCCCATCATATCCATCATAGATCTCTGTGATGGTGTGAAAGGTGCTGGACATGTACAATGCCTCAATTTTATTCAGGATTTGCACATATGAGAATAGCTGCTTTGGAGAATATTTTATATAAGACATACATTTACTTTCCAGCATACTGCAGATTTTTTTTCCAGCCCTCGGAGGAGCTGGTACAGAGAGGGTTTAGATGAATGGTGTGACAAGGATACAACCATGTCAGGAAGGATAGGGGTGATGGGATTGATGGCTTTACCACAAACCTTCTTTTGTATTTCCAGAAAGAAAATGTAAGTGTGATCTCTGATTCACGTCCATAGGAATATTCCCCAAATACTCATTGCTTGACAAACTGTCAGGAATTTGTCAAACTCCTTCAGCAGTCAAATTGAATTTTTTCTCCAAAATTAAATATTTATTTAAGTGTGTACTAAATGCTGCCAGGATGTTTTACTCTGCTTCTAACAGTTGTTTTATGCAAAAATGTGATCAGATTTGGGAGACAGCTGGGGCATATCCTTAGCATTGCTACTAGCTGCAGTGTTCGTGCCATCAATCCTACACCTCACTGATCTCGACTATTGCTGCAGGTATTAGTGCCAATTGGAAGCTGCGACTTTTCCAGAGAGAGGGGGCAGGGAATTCAGAAATCACAACTTACTGTTCATGTACGCCTCCCAGTGGCCAATTGAGACAGTTTATTTTATTCAAATATGGGCATCTCCGACTAATCCAGCATTTATTGCCCATCCCAGAGGACAATTACAAGTGAACCATGTTACAGTGGGTCTGAAGTCACACGTGGGCCAGACCAGGTAAGAGTAATAATTTCCTTCCCTAAAGGACATTAGTGAACCAAATCAAGAAAGGCAAAGTAAAACTGTGGAACAATCAGCAAGGAGAAAGCACAGTGGGACCTTGAAAAGCATTCCTAAAGGTGAAAAATCAAGGCCTTGAAAGAGCTGGACTTCTATAACAGCTTGCAGACTGTCCGAACCTGCTTCACAACCAATGAATATTTTGTGAAGTGAAATTCCTGTTGTCGTGTAGAAAACACAACAATTTGTGCACAGCTTCCCACAAACAAGGACCAGTTACTCTTTTTTAGTGATGCAAATTGAGGGATAAATATTGGCCAGGAGAAGTAGGGAAACTCCCCTCCTCTTCTTCAACAGTGGTATAGATCATTGTCACCAACAGTAACCCGCAATTGTCTAGCACCTTTCATGTAACAAAATGTCTGAAAGTCCTTCGCAGGAGCATTATGCAACAAAGCATGACACTAAGCAACATAAGGAAATATTAGGTCAGATGTCCAGTCTTTTTCATAAATATTGAAGTAATTTCTTAAATAAGGAGAGATAAACAAAGAGGGCTGAGAGAGGGAATTGCAGAGCTTTGGGTTCAGGCAGTGGAAGACACAGCCACCAATGATGGAGTGATAAATTTTGGGAATGCTAGAGATGTCAAAATTGAACTTAATTCAGATTTTCTGAATGATTGAACAAAACATGAAACATATGGCCTTTTCTCATCTGGACTTTGCTTCTGATTTTGATCATTTATATTAGACAGTAAAACTAGTGAACAGGCCTGAAGTGATCATCTGAATCTTATTGTTTATAAAAATACTCATCACGAGATCTTCTGTTTTTGGGTAACTAAATGCAAATATTACCTCAACTTCTTGTTCCAATGTTTACTCCACCAGCTGCAAAGTTATATTTTTGAAAGAAAATGTGCTTCTAATTGGTGCTGACCAGATAGACATTCTGCTGTTGCATACTTACCTGTTAGTGTTCCATGAAATAGAAATATAATTCAACAGAAAAGAAACCTATTTGACCAGCTAGTCTTGTACTAGCTCTTTGATAGAACTATCCTATTAATCCTGCTTACCCTGGTATTACCCCTGAGCCTTGCAAATGCCTCAACCTTCAAATTCTTTTTGAGGATTCTTACTGAATTTGTTTCTAATGCCCTTACAGGCTGTATGTTCCAAATCACCTCAAGCTCCCATGTACAAGTGGTCGAGGGAAGTGATGCCAGAGTTGTATTGTCACTAGACTAATAATTCAGATATCGAGATTAATGCTGTCAGGACATAAGTTTGAATCCTACAATGGCAAATAGTGAAATTTGAATTAAACAAGTCTGTTTTCTGGGATGGCAGGACTGATGTACGAGGAGAGGTTGAATCAATTATGATTGTATTCTTTGGAGTTTAACAGCATGAGGAGACATCTCACAGAAACATATAAAATTCTAACAGGACTAGACAGATTAGGTCAAGGAAAGATGTTCCTAATGGTGGGGGAAGTCCAGAACCAGGGGTCAAAGCCTAAGGATACAGTGTAAACCATTCACCCAAGGAATGGTGAAACTGTGAAATTGCTACCACAAAAAGTAGACGAAACCAAAACATAGTATGATCTCAAGAGGGAGTTGGTTGTAGCATTTGGAGCTAAAGGGGTCAAAGGGGAAAAGCAGGAACAAATTATCGAGTTGGATGATCAGACATGATCAGATTAAATGGAGGACAGGCTCAAAGGGCTGAATGGTCTACTTCTGTTCCTGTTTTCTATGTTTTGATATTTCATTATATTGTTTTGTTTTGCAAACCACCTTAAATCTGAGTCTGCTGAAGTTATTAACTTCCCTGCCACAGAAAACAGTACTTTCCTACATACACTATTAAAATACTTCATAATTTTAAATAAATTTGGCTAAGTTCAGTAAACCTGATCTCTCCGAAATGAGGTGAATTCAAAGGAAAATGAATTCTCAGCAATGTCTGATCCTCAGGTTCTCACTCACTGTCAGTACAATTCAGTATGGAGTGAGGATTGGATCATTTATATCTTTAAGATCCAAAATAGGAAATAAACTAATCACAACTGTTTTAACAGCAGCTAAAGAACGCATAGATATGGGAGAGGATGACGAAGCAAGGAATGAGGAGGATCCATATTCTTTAACAATGGATGATGAAGACCCTTATGATCTAATTTTGCCAGAAGACAAAAAGGAAAGTGCTGCCATCATTGTGAAGAGGCCACCAGCACCTATTCCTCGGCCAACAACCCTGCAATGTGTGGACAACACACCCTTTATTGCTCAAGGTATATCATTTACTGTAGCAATAGTTATTGCAAATGTTGTACTGAAACAATCTCACATTTTACCAGCGTTGGAATGGGATATTATGAAGCAGTGAAAATGAGTTTGTATCTTCCAGTGAGAGATTTCATTCTCTTCCTGGTCAGGTGAATGGGAACAAGATGCTTCCTACACAAAAAATGATTACAGGAAAACTGGCTGCACATCAGGGTGGGGAAAGGCCTTTGTGATTCAGAGCTTTTAGGGCTGACTGGCTTATGCAGAGACTGCAGAATGTTAACCAACTGGAATGGGAGTTAGCTGATCACTGGTTAGGCCCCAACTTGGGATATTCTGTCCTGTTCGAAGATCACATTTTAAAAAGATGTCAAAGCTTTGGATAGGGTGCAGAGGAGATTTGCTAGAATGGTATCAATGATGAGGGGCCTCACTTATATTGAGGGACTGCAGAAACTGAGATAAGAGCAGAGAAGGTTAAGCAGAGATTTAATCAAGGTGTTCAAAATTATGACATTTTTTGATAGTGTTAATTGAGAGAAATAATTTTCTCCGGAGTAAGCCGGGTTTACCACAAGGTACAGTTTTAAGGTAAATGGCAAAAGAAACAAAGAGATTATGAGGGGACCTTTATTGTTTTTACACGCAGCATGAAAGGGCAATTGAAGCAGATTAGAGTCATAGAGATGTACAGCACAGAAACAGACCCTTCGATCCAACCCGTCCATGCCGACCAGATATCCCAACCCAATCTAGTCCCACCTGCCAGCACCATGCCCATATCTCTCCAAACCGTTCCTATTCATATACCCATCCAAATGCCTCTTAAATGTTGCAATTGTATCAGCCTCCACCACATCCTCTGGCAGCTCATTCCATACATGTACCACCCTCTGAGTGAAAAGGTTGCCCCGAGGTCTCTTTTATATCTTTCCCTTCTCACCGTAAACCTATGCCCTCTAGTTCTGGACTCCCCAACCCCAGGGAAAAGACTTTGCCTATTTATCCTATCCATGCCCCTCATAATTTTGTAAACCTCTATAAGGTCACCCCTCAGCCTCTGACGCTCCAGGGAAAACAGCCCCAGTCTGTTCAGCCTCTCCCTGTAGCTCAGATCCTCCAACCCTGGCAACATCCTTGTAAATCTGCTCTGAACCCTTTCAAGTTTCACAACATCTTCTCGATAGGAAGGAGACCAGAATTGCATGCAATATTCCAACAGTGGCCTAACCAATGTCCTGTACAGCCGCAACATGACCATCCAACTCCTGTACTCAATACTCTGACCAATAAAGGAAAGCATACCAAACGCCTTCTTCACTATCCTATCTACCTGCGACTCCACTTTCAAGGAACTATGAACCTGCACTCCAAGATCTCTTTGTTCAGCAACACTCCCTAGGACCTTACCATTATGTGTATAAGTCCTGCTAAGATTTGCTTTCCCAAAATGCAGCACCTCGCATTTATCTGAATTAAACCCATCTGCTACTTCTCAGCCCATTGGCCCATCTGGTCAAGATCCTGTTGTAATCTGAGGTAACCCTCTTCGCTGTCCACTACACCTCCAATTTTGGTGTCATCTGCAAACTTACTAACTGTACTTCTTATGCTCGCATCCAAATCATTTATGTAAATGACAAAAAGTAGAGGGCCCAGCACCGATCCTTGTGGCACTCCACTGGTCACAGGCCTCCAGTCTGAAAAACAACCCTCCACCACCACCCTCTGTCTTCTACCTTTGACCGAGTTCTGTATCCAAATGGCTAGTTCTCCCCGTATTCCATGAGATCTAACCTTGCTAACCAGTCTCCCATGGGGAACCTTATCGAACGCCTTACTGAATTCCATATAGATCACATCTATTGTTCTGCCCTCATCAATCCTCTTTGTTACTTCTTCAAAAAACTCAATCAAGTTTGTGAGACATGATTTCCCACGCACAAAGCCATGTTGACTATCCCTTATCAGTCCCTTCCTTTCCAAATATATATACATCCTGTCCCTCAGGATTCCCTCCAACAACTTGCCCACCACCGAGGTCAGGTTCACTGGTCTAGCATTCCTTGGCTTGTCCTTACCACCCTTCTTAAACAGTGACACCATGTTTGCCAACCTCCAGTCTTCCGCCACTCACCTGTGACTATTGATGATACAAATATCTCAGCAAGAGGCCCAGCAATCACTTCTCTAGTTTCCCACAGAGTTCTCGGGTATACCTGATCAGGTCCTGGGGATTTATCCACCTTTAACTGTTTCAAGACATCCAGCACTTCCTCCTCTGTAATCTGGACATTTTGCAATATGTCACCATCTATTTCCCTCCATTCTATATCTTCCATATCCTTTTCCACAGTAAATACTGGTGCAAAATATTCATTTAGTATCTCCCCCATTTTCTGTGCTTTCCAAAAGAAGTTGGATAAACTTGAACAGGAAATATTTACAGGGCTATGTGGAAAGAGCTGTGGAAGTAGGACTAATGGGATAGCTCTTTCAAAGAGGTAGCACAGACATGATGGGCTGAATTGTCTCAACGCTGTGTGATTTTATGATTAATGTCAGAAGGACAGCAGATACATATGAACATCAGCCCCTGCAAATACCCCTCCAAGCCACAGACTATCCCAACTTAGAAATGTATTGCAGTCCCTTCAGTGTCACTGCATCAATACCCTGGAATTCCCTTCCTAGGGGCATTGTGGGTCAACCTACAGCACATGCAGTGGTTCAAGAAGGCAGTTCACCCGCACCTTCTCAAGAGCTAACTAGGGATGGGCATTAAATGCTGGCATAGTCAGGGGTGCCCACAGTTTATGAATGAATAAAAAGCAAATTGAAAAGGAGAATTGTGGGATTAGAATTGACAGCTTTCAATGGAAAGTTTGCAGATAGTTGATGAGTATTGTGGCTCAGGAAAGGAAAATGGATCCCCCAATTATTTTCTTTTCTAAAGACAAGCTTGATTATGGGAAGTTGGTTCTTTATAAGCACTGATTGATATTAATGGCTGGTGCAGTTCAGACCATTAAAAGGCTGCAGGCCTCAGCACAAGCTGAAATCATCTCAATTAAACTACTTACTGCCCAATCAATAGGATTGTTGAGTGTTTTCTGCAGTCTGATTCAATTTATTATCATTGTTGACCTGTTCAATGCCGGCTCTCAGTTCAACAGCATTGTACTCCAAGGGGTTAAGGACGAGTTGTATAGAGGAGCATTGTGTGATTACAATAAAGCAGCAGGGGCATCTGTGATCCTCACTAGGTTAAAGCAAATTACTGCGGATGCTGGAATCTGAAACCAAATGAGAAAATGCTGGAAAATCTCAGCAGGTCTGGCAGCATCTGTAAGGAGAGAAAAGAGCTGATGTTTCGAGTCTAACTGACCCTTTGTTTCCCCCCCCCCACTCCCCCCCCTCCCCAAACAACACACACTTCCCTCCCGGCACCTTTCCCTGTCACCACAGGAATTGCAAAACCTGCGCCCACACCTTCCCCTCACCACCATCCAAGGTCCCAAAGGAGGTTTCCACATCCATCAGAGTTTCACCTGCACTTCCACACACATGTCATTTATTGTATCCATTGCTCCCAATGCAGTCTCCTCTACACTGGGGAGACAGGACGCCTACTCACAGAGCGCTTCAGAGAACATCTCCGGGACACCCACACCAACCAACAGCACTGCCCCCTGGGCCGAACACTTCAACTCCCCTTCCCACCCTGCTGAGGACATGCAGCTCCTGGGCCTCCTCCATCGCCACTCCCTAACCACCCGACGCCTGGAGGAAGATCACCTCATCTTCCACCGCAGGACCCTCCAACCCCCTGGCATCAATGAGGACTTCACCAGTTTCCTCATTTCCCTTCACCCCATCTTACCCCAGTTCCAATCTTCCAGCTCAGCACCGTCCTCACGACCTGCCCCACCTGTCAATCTTCTTTCCCACCTATCCGCTCCACCTTCCCCTCCACCTATCACTATTACACCCACCTCCATCCACCTATTGCACTCTCAGCTACCTTCCCCCACAGCCCTCACACCCCTCCCATTTATCTATCCACCCATGAGGCTCCCAGCCTCATTCCTGATAAAGGGCTTTTGCCCATCGATTTTCCTACTCCTCAGATGCTGCCTGACCTGCTGTGCTTTTCCAGCACCACACTCTCGACTCATTTCCAATAAGAAACAATCTAATGTTCACCCCTTAACATTCAAAAGTGCTACCATCGCTGAATCCCCCACTATCAACATCCTGGGGATTACTATTGACTAGAAACTCAATTGAACTCACCACCTAAACACAGTGGCTACAAGACCAGGCCAGAGGCTTTGAATACCACATGAGTAACTCAGTTCCTGAC
Source organism: Hemiscyllium ocellatum (assembly GCF_020745735.1). Lineage (NCBI taxonomy): Eukaryota > Metazoa > Chordata > Chondrichthyes > Orectolobiformes > Hemiscylliidae > Hemiscyllium > Hemiscyllium ocellatum. The sequence continues at coordinate 45,743,113 of NC_083436.1, forward strand.
TCCCCAAAACCTGTTCATCATTTATAAGACACAAGTCAGGAGTGTGATGGAATACTCCCCACTTGCCTGGGTGGGGGCAGCTCCAACAACACTCAAGAAGCTTGACACCATCCAGGACAAAGCAGCCACTTGATTGGCATCACATCAACACACATTTAGTCACTGCATTGCCGATGTTCAGGGTTAGTAGACTGTACCATCTACAAGATGCACTGCAGAAATTCGCCAAAGATCCTCAGATAGCAAGCCCACGATCTCTTCCATCTAGAAGGACAAGGGCAACAGACACATGGGAGCACCACTTCCTGCAATTCCCCTCCAAACCACTCACCATCCTGATGTGGAAATATACCGCTGGTCCTTCAGTGTCACTGGGTCAAAATCCTGGATTTCCCTCCCTATGAGCATTGTGGGTCTACCTACAGCATGTGAACTGCAGCGGGTCAAGAAGGCAGCTCACCCCCACCTGCTCAAGGGGCAACTAGGGACGGGCAATAAATGCTGGCCCAGCAGTGATGCCATTTCCCAGGAAAGAATTTTTTTAAAATGCCTTAGGTGCCTGTGCCTGCGCTTTGACAGAGTTGCCTAATTAATCCCACTGTCCAATCTTTTTCCTATAATCATGTCACTTCTTCTTAAGTATATGTAGAATTTTCTTTTGAAAGTTACTCCTGAATCTGCATCCATCATCCTTTCATGTGGCATGCTCCACATCACAAACACACTCCTTTAAAAAATCTCACCTTTCCAAAGATTTGTTTGCCAATGATTTTCAGTCTTTGATCCTCCTGCCACTGGTAACAATCTGTCTCCATTTTACCTTTCTTTTCCACAATGAACCTGTTCAGAGATGTTACTACGCACTTCTGAAGCAGGTGGTACTTATATCCAGGCCACCTGGTCCTGGAGTAGGGACACTACGAAAACATCACAAGAGGGCAACTCATTTAACCCTATCAAAACCTTCAAGATTTTGAACACACCTGATTAAATTTCCTCCTTTGCCTTCTCTGCTCTGAAGAGAACAATCCTAGCTTTTTCAGATTCTTCACAAAACCTGATCCCAAAAGCATTGCAAATTCATTGTCTTACCTGCCACATATTTTAAAATGAGGGTAGTGATTGGCTATAATTTTCTTTAACTGCTACCTGATTCTCAACTGTCCAGGTTTTTCAGAGACTTGGGGTCATAATGTTTCCTGTGGTGCCCAAGAGGGTCATCTGAGTCTATGTCTGATTTACCATTTTCACAGCTGTCACACCATGGATCCTCAGATGTTGCCTGACCTGCTGTGCTTTTCCAGCACCACTCTAATCTAGAGACTATTGATCATGCCCCTGCTTCATCTCATCGCATTCCTTATTAGTGTTAAGCTCGACTGTTCTAATACACACTTGGCTGGCCATCTTCTATTCTCCACCTTTGATACCCTCCTAAAACTCTGCTGCCCAGTTCCTAATTCTCAGGAAAATTACATTTTCTGCTACCCCACTGTTCACTGACCTCCTTGATCTTAGTCAAAAAAACACCTCCATTTTAAAATCCTCACCCTTATTTTCAATTTGTCTCTTTGGCCTCACCCATCTTCCCAATCTGTAATTTGCTCCAGCCCCACACCCTGCTGAGATCTATCCCCCTCCCATTCTGGTTCTTGCACATCATATTTTAATTATTTCACCATTGGTGGCAATGCTTTCAGCTGCTTTGACCCCTTTTATACTGGAATTCCCTCCCTACCCCTAATCTGTCCATCTTTCTACTTTCTTTAAAACATTCCTTGAAATGTTCTTGGTTTAAACTTGTCCTAATACTCTCCTGTGGTTAGGTGTCAAATTTTCATTGGTATGTAACAGTGAAGCATCTTTGGAGCTTTTACTTTGTTAAAAATACTACATAAATTCAAGCTATGTTGTTTTAAATCTCCTCTAATTACATCGATGGGAAGATTAGTGGCAAAATAGTTTCATTAACTCATCCCCAACCTGTGTGTCCTATAACTATACGATTGCTGAGTTATGTGGGCTCTGGTACTGGCTGATCTCAGTGCAGAATGAAAAAGACAATGAATAAATTATGGCAAGATAATGAGTGAGCTTTTGCAATAGGAAGAAGATGACTTTGGCAACTTCTCTGCACTTTAAAAAAATGCTGACTTCTAGCAATGGAGAGGAGCAGAACTAACCAGCCATTTACTGAAAAGTAACTGCTCTCATGTGTCATCTGCAATTCCTCATTCAGTATAGAAAAGTGTCCTCACAGAGGTTTAGTGAGATCTATACCAGTTTCTTATTTTCCCACCGTAAGAGACAGACTGGAAGACAGGATTTAGACAAACTGATGAAGGAGAAACTATTCCTATTGGAAAGTTGGTCACTGCTGAAAAAACACTGAAGATAATTGAAATGGAGAACGCGAGGGTCAATGAGGAGAATTATTATAGGCAATGAGTTGGTATGATTTGGAATTCACTGCCTGAAAGAAGATATTAGGAAATGCGAGATATTATTGCTTGGTCAAGGAAGTAGGTTTTAAGGACCATCTTAATGGAGAGAAGTAACCAGTTGGAGCCAGAAGAGATCACAAGAATGTCAAAAATCAAATGTGATTGCTCAGGAACTTTCCACATGTACTGATTTGACTTTATGTTAGTGTTTCAGCAAAAGACTGGAAAAGGAACCACTGACAAAATCTGCAGTGCCCCCAAAAGAGGTACGAAGCCTTGTCATTGTTGGTATTTTGTGTTATTTTGGCTTTGAGATATTGCTAATTAAACATTGTTGAGTTCATTTTCAGACCGTGCACCACCTAGCTACATTCTCCCTGGAGAATCCAGAGCATGCACCTCATTAACCAGTGTGTCCAAATGATGGGCAAGACTGACTCCTGGTGGCAATCATCTAGAAAATCACTCATATATTTTCTTTGCCATTTTTTTCTTTAATCAGCAATTATTTGAATATCTGTATATTTTAATTAATTATTTCTCAGAATTAGAGAAAAGTGTAGCCTGATAATGTTTTAGAATGAGAATTCATTATTTGAAAATACTTACATCTTACAATAATTTTAAATGAAGTAACTCCATTATGTTTGAGTGCATTAAGTTGTACAGTCAGATCATTATATTTTATAGATTTATAACCAGATGCAGTGACCTTTGCAAACTCCAAAATATCTCATTAAGTTCTCGCGTTTTCCTCCAGCAGACTGCTCCTGGCTATAGACAAATTACTCTGCACTGCATGGGTTGTTCCTGACTCTTCACTGTGGCTATGTGTCTGCACTAGACTGGTACAGAGACAGATCAAAATCATCTGAAATAACACATTCTAATATTTTAACTACTTTGCTGCAAAAAAATCTTGTTCAAAAAACAGTTTATGATTAAATTAATCATCAGAAAAATTGAAAGTGTATGATCACACTGAAACATGCACACATTCTCACATTGTCAATTCACAACTACATGTATGCATACTCATACGCATGCATATGCATGTGCACACACATTCAAATCTGTAGATATGTTCACGCACACAGATTTACATCTACATTCACTCACATATTCACAGGCTCACACCCCCTCACACATTTGCAAATGCATACATTCAGCCATTCGTGCTCTCGTACATTTATTCATAAAAACACAAACATGCACAGATGCATGTGCATATGCACATTCACATGCATTTGTGCTCACATGTATTCATGTACATACATACAGATATGTGCGCACACACTTCTGCATATGCACGTGCACATGCACACATGAACCCACTCAGATACACATAAACACACATTCACAGGTACAATTTTATGCACCTAAGTACATGCACACATGCACATATTCACACACACTCATGCACACATGCTTGCACATACATAGAAGCTCACTTGCATATGCATTCATTCACACACACATGCTGTCTCACATGCACACATGCTCACACATGCATTTGCACACATTCACACACACACCCCTCTCACCCACATGCACATACACACTTGGAATACACACACACACACACACATACACTCACACAATGAAAGAATTGCAATTGTGCACAGTCCATATTGTTAACAAATTTGCAAAGATGGCAGTAGAATTTGAGAAGTTATAACTATGAGGAAAGACTGAACAATTTTGGACTGTGTCATAAACAGGAGGCTGTGGTGTGATAGAGATCTTTAAAGTTCCAAATGGCTTCTATATGGGAAATGTACAGAAGATGTTTTGAATTGCAGGTGTCTGCAATCTTGAATCGTTTGTATAAAGTTTGTCATTAATAAATTCAGTAGAGAATTCAAGAGTTACACTGGCAACAGTAGAGATTAAATTGGATTATGGCCAGAAGTGTGCTGAGGAATTGAGATTGTGATGATTCTTTATTTTGGAAGTATTTTTTGTGCTCAGAAACCAGCAATCTTCAAATTAACATTCAGAGTATACTCAGTCCTGAGAGTTACTAGATGGCTACATTCAAATCTACCTCTTGCAAGGTATTCAATAGACCATTCAAAACCATTTGGGGTCACTGAAGAGGCGTTCAAAGATTACAGGTAGATTGAAAAAGAGTTGCTCCATTAGGAATACAGCAGTTAACTGTATTGCTGGGAAGGCAGCTGAAGTAAACACGTTTTGTGTTTTGAGGACTCAGGGAAGACCTACGGCAGTGGAATAGCACTGGTTGATCAGGGCTCAGGGAAGCCTAAAAGCTAGGGAGGATTTGAGAGAAGCTTGTATAGAATTAATTGTTCAATATAACTGATAGTGGACTCAAAAGCCCACAAGCAGCACTTCCTTGAGATAACTGACCAAGATTAGAATTTATAAAATATCAAAGGAGAAAGCCTAGAGGGCATAGGTTTAAAGTGAGAGGACGGTGCATATTTGCCAGAGGAAGTACTAGAGGCAGGTACAATGATAACATTTAAAAGATTTGAACAGGTACATGGATAGGAAAGGTTTCAGAGGGATATGGGCCAAACATAGATAAATGGGACTAGTTCAGTTTAAGAAACCTGATCAGCATTGACAAGTAGGGCCAAATGGCCTGTTTCTGTGCTGAATGACTCTGACTCTATAAGTAGTACTGGCCCAATGAGGTTTGATGAAGAGCTTGAATTCCGTCTGTGAGAAAGTACAGTTTCTAAAGTGTAAGAGAATGGGAAAGGACGCTGATTGACCAGAATGGACAAAGTCAGAAGTCACATGACACCATGTTATAGTCCAACAGGTTGACTTGAAATCACAAGCATTCAGAACGCCGTCCCTTTGTCAGGTGAAGTGGAGGGAAGTACACAGGCACAGAATTTATAACATAATGTAATCCGCCTGTAGCTTCTGTGCCAGTGCGCTTCCTTTCATTTAACCTCATGAAGGAGCAACGCTTTGAAAGCTTGTGATTTCAAGTAAACCTGTTGGACTATAACCTGGTGTCATGTGACTTCTGACTGTGTTCACAGCAGCCCATCACTGGCACCTCCACATCATGAGCAGAATGGAAGTAGTCATCGAGGCAGACCATGATGGAGCAGCTCTCGAGAAGGAGTTTCAAGGCCAGATTAGCAGAAATAAAGAATTGTGATCTTTTATGAAACATTATAAGATTTGATAACCCACCTTGTCATTAATGTTTGGGGAAGATTGCTGAGAAATTTGTGGGATTGATCTTGATTGCACTTGCTATTTAATGTGCACCTTAGAGTGTTCACTCTCTCACAACCCATATTTGCCACATGTTAATTCTGCATGTTAGAATAAAAGTTGTACTCGTATTGTAGATTAGTTCTGTTCTTGAATTGTATAGTAAAATTTATTGTTGTCTGTCCAAAACCATGGAATCTTGTGCTTTATTCTGATTGTAATTTTTTTGTCTGCTTTGTAAATAAAAGTTACTGTTCACTAGCCAGATTATAACATAAAAAAGACAGTCTGGTCCAGGATTATGTACAAAGGTCCTGTGCCAGTCCATTGTATTGCAGGTAAACTGATGTTGTCTATTGTTTTGCATAATTGCTGTCTGCAGTCAGTGCTTCCTGCAATGTTTATCAGCTGCAGGTATCAGTCTGTGTCACTTAAAGTTGGTTTGCAGTATGTTACAGGACAGCTGCAATGGAATGGCACTGGTCATGCACACTCGAACCTCTTTACTGAGTTGGTGACTTGTAGTCTACCCATTGAAATGTGCACACACATCTTGGACAATATTTCTGATTTTTTTGTGGACCATGTAGCTCTTAGAAAGTGACTGATAAACATTCTGAACTTAGCAGACAAAGATGCTGATGTATCCTGATATCTTTATGCACTGTATTATACTTAGCGATATCAGGCATTCACAACAGAGCACACTTATTCCAATAATGTTACTGCTGACTGATGTGTTCAATACTGTGTGTGTTTGTGTGAAAGTATTGAACTTACTGTACATATCTCATCTATCATCTTTGTGCTGCAGCTCACAGACCCAAGGTTGATGAGAATCTCGTGTACGACACATTCAGGCCAGAATACAATCAAGGACAACAACAGCTGATCCATCTGCAGGAATTGGTCAAGAAGGGAGCTCTCACTGTGAATGAAGCACAGGAAAGATTTAAGCAATGGCAGATAGAGGAGAAGGATCAAGATGCTGCACAACAGGTCCAGAATGAATCTTACACAATAATCCAGTTAACTGTGTACCCAGCACTTGTTTTTGTGTTACCTAAATAACTTGTAATTCTTAATGTTAACCAAGCTGGGTCCTTTCTGTAGCAAACTGAAGGGAGAGGAGTAATCTTATGGAATTTTGTTAAAATTGCAAATCGTGAGGTTTTTTGGAGTTTTGACAGGATAAACAAAGATATTTCCATATGAGGGCCACAAATATAGAGTCACTAATAAATCCAGTCAAGAATTTAGGAGAACTTCTTCCAGAACTTGTGCCCCCAGTGAGGAGTTGAGGTGGATTGTGTCAATGTATTTCAGGGAAAACTGGATAAGCACATGAGTGAAAAGAACAGGAGGCTATGATGATAGGGTGAGATAAAGATGGGGTGGACTATAAAGCATAAGCCAGATGTTGCTGTCATCTGAATAACGTATAATTTTTTGTGGGTGAAATTAAAATGCTAAGAGTGTATCCTCGTTATTATAAGCCTTAAATGTGTTTCATTGTTGCCCCAATAATAGCTCATTAGGCAAAAACAATGCAACTATCACCCTTATACTAGGCTTATCTACTCTTATGAACAAATGAATACTCCTTCACACTAACAGTGCGTTGAGCAGCAAAAGTAGCATTCAGCATATCAGTTATTTGTCACCATCGCCAGCATTCTCTGACCCCAGGGTTAGTGACCTGACAGTCTAATGTGATCCCACATTCTCTCTAGTCACTCCCAGCACAATCACAATGGGGCATCACCAGTGAAGTGTGAGCTGTTAATCTGCATCCCCAAGTAAATAGTTCACTGCAGAGAAGTGCAACAAAATTTATTGTTGTCTGTCCAAAACCATGGAATCTTGTGCTTTATTCTGATTGTAATTTTTTGTCTGCTTTGTAAATAAAAGTTACTGTTCACTAGCCAGATTATAAATAAGACAGTCTGGTCCAGGATTATCTACAACGGTCCTGTGCCAGTCCATTGTATTGCAGGTAAACTGATGTTGTCTATTGTTTTGCATAATTGCTGTCTGCAGTCAGTGCTTCCTGTTTATCAGCTGCATGTAGTCTTCATAAACTGTTTGAGCCTTTATCAGTGAGTAAAAGGAATCCAGCCAGAAATATTGAAGGTATGTTTTAATCAGTTGTGCTGAACTTCATAAATTATTCATGCATATTGTCCAGCTGAGAGGCAGATGCCTGTTCTTGTGGGTTCAGGTCTCTCTATCCTTCCCACATTATCACAAATAAAAATCTCCACTTTTCAGTTTCATGAACAAATTCACATAAATCTAAAAAGATGAAAGAGCTTCTCATTGCTATAAGGAATCAGAGATAAAACTTTATCTGAAACAAGCTAAACAACTTCAGCATTTTTCCTTTTATAATTGCAATGGCAAGTCTGATTATTTGCAATGTTTAATCAATATATTAATTTCCAAGGTGTACTTACTTGACTCACTTTATATAATAGCTCAGTCTTTCAATTTGTGTTCTTTATTTGCCACTCCCACGCATAAATGTTTGAAGGTGGGTGTAATTGACTGATGAATAATAACTTGCTTGATAAAAAGCTTTGTGCAGTGTTTAAATGTTCCTGCAAAATTCCTACCAACGTTTAAATACAATTGAAGAGTTCCCTTACAGTCTGAGATAATAGAGAGCATTCCCAGGGAATGAAGGAAACTCAGTGCATAGAAGAGGAAAGAAATGAAGAGAAAACAAATAAGATAAAAAATAAAGGAAGCACCTCTTCCCATATTTCAATACCAACACACACAACTGTTCCCAGTGTAAAATTATACAAACAGACACAGAGAATTAATTAAATAGAAACAGTGTTCCGGATATAGGGAAGGGGATAGGTGGTTAGCATGAAATCATGGCAGTCATGCAGAGATTTGATGCACATGTGAAGTGTTGAATTTTGGCCTTCTTCTGCATCACAACAATCTTGTGGTTCTGAAAAGCTCAGCTATTGATTAAGATACCACAAAAAGGACCAATGTCATCCTCCACCTTCAGGTGGGAATTAGATGGACGGTTAAAGTTTGTGGTTCAGCACTGGTATTCCCTTCTTACTGAAATCCCACTTTTCATGTTTGAGTTGGGTGGCAAATTGGCACAATCATTAGCACTGCTGCCTCACAGCATCAGAGATCCACATTCCATTCTAGACTTGGTTGACTGTCTGTGTGGCATTTATATGGTCTCCCTGTGTCTATGTGGGTTTCATCTGCATGATCTGGCCTCCTCCCATAGCCCAAAGATATACAGGTTAGGTGGATTGACCATGCTAAATTGCCCATAGTATCCAGGATGTGCAGACTAGGTGGATTAGCCACAGTTATTTTGGGATTACAAGCTTACAGGAACAGGATGGGATATTCTTTGGAGAGTCAGTGCAGATTTGATGTGCCCAACAGCCTTTATCTGCGCTTAAGGATTCTATGAGATTCAACAACTGGCATTCCCACCAAAAACAGGCAACGTCTGACTTATAATACGGAAAGTGGTCCCTAAATGGAGTGTCTGTTAATCCTGAAAGATAGAAGATAAAACTCTTACATTTATGTCCAGATCGATTCTCTCAAAATCAACTGACTATAAACAAGAGCTGTCAGCAAACCACACATTTTTCAGAATGTGTTATCTGGACAAGTTAGGGGCTGTGCATGGTACTGAAGGTGGTAACTGTTTTACCATCTGTCCCCTTCCACATTCAAAGTAGTTACTGACCTGCCCAGCTCGAATTGACCCGAGCTGCTCACTGCCCAGTAAGTAGTGAGAACTACAGATGCTGGAGATCAGAGTTGAGAGTGTGGTGTGGTTTCTGAAGAAGGCCTTATGCCTGAAGCATCGATTCTCCTGCTCCTTGACCTGCTGTGCATTTCCAGCACCACACTCTCAACGCTGCTCACTGCCCAACCCAAAATCTGGCACAATCCTCAATCCAGTGTGAGCTGAGTACCAGGGCTGCTGGGTCTAAGAGTGTAACACTTCTCACAATGACTAAAGTACTTTACAGTAAATGAAGAATCTTTGAGTGTAGCCACTATTGCAATGTAAAGTGCAGCAGCCAATTTATGCACAGCAAGATCCCACATAGAACAATGTAATAACGACCAGGTAATCTGTTTCAGTGATGTTGATTGAGGGATAAATATTGACTCCAAGATGCTGAGGAGAACATTTCACCAACGTAGCAAATGTGAGATCTCTCCCATCATTCTGAGAGAATATGCAAGGTTTTATTTATTCTGGAAATGAGGCACTTCCTGAGTCCTGAGCTGAGAGTTTTGAGCTAGACTTTACTTTTTCCTGCAGTTCCTGCAATGAGAATTGAACCAACAGATTTTGTCTCAGAGCAAAGCGAGTTACCCACTGATCTACAGCTGATAAATGTCGCTAAGCTCATGAAAATATATCACAAACTTCGTCAATTTTTTTTGTGGGACTAGGAGATGCACAAAATAACAATTCTTCATATTTAGATCCATCTTTGTTCTCACTTCTCTTTGTTTCTGTAATAACTTCCAGCCCAAGGGTGGATCAGTGATCAGCACTGCTGCTTCACAATGTCAGGCACCTGGGTTCAATTCCAGCCTCAGGTGACTGTCTGTGTGGGGTTTGCATATTCTCATTTCTTTCAGATGCTCTGGTTTCCTCCCACAGTCCAAAAATGTGGAGATTAGGTAGATTGACCATGCTAAATTTCCCCATAGAGTCCAGGGATATGCAAGTTAGATGGATTAGCGATGATAAACATGGGGTTACGGGGATAGATTGGGAGTGTCGGTGCAGACCTGATGGGCCGAGTGGTCTCTTTCTGTACTGTAGATATTCTGAGGTTCTTTAAGCCTCTTCACACCACTTTTTTTAAGACGCTTCTTAAAATCAAATCTTAAACAAGCTTTAGATCACCTATCCTATCACCCCTGTCTTATTTGGCTCTGTCACATTTTGTTTGATTACACACCTGTGAGGCACTTTGAAATGTTTTACCATGTTACAGGCTGTCTATAATGTACGGTGTTTACTGCTATTTTTATGAATTATTTGGTCATCACTGGTGTTCAAGTGAAGCTGCAAAATCTCAATTTAACTTTCCTTTATCTTTTTTTAAAAGGAGAAATTGCGTAAGCTCCGAGAAATCATTGCAAAGGACCGGCATGATGTAGAAGATCTCTATGGTAACACAAATGTTCACTCAGTTTATTTGTTAAAACTGGGCTGGTGCTTCAACTTGAGGTCTCTGTCAGTTTTAATAGTCACATTTAGGAGTGCATCCACCACCACAGACCAGGGACTTTTATTTGCATTGATTTATTGTTGTTACATGTACATAAGTACAGTGAAAAGTTTAGTTTTGTGAGCAGAACATAGTAAAAAAGGACATACAGATCATAGGGTGCTTAGATAGAGTGAGGCATTCCAGGTTACGGCTGCGCAGGAGGTGAACAAAGCAAGATCAACATTAGATTTGAAATTAGAGAAGTCCATTCAGCAGTCTGATAACGGCAGGGAAGAGGCGGTTCTTGAACCTGTTGGTGCATGTGTTCAAGCTTCTGTACCTTTTGCTTGACAGATTCAGTTCAATCATGTGAAAGTCATTGGCTTGGCCAGCATTTTTGCCCAACCAGATTGCCCTGGAGAATGTGGAGGTGATCTGCCTTCTTGAATTGCTGCAGCATATAGGAACACTCACAGTTATTGAAGCAATCCATGTCCAAATGCAACAAGACCTGGACAATAACCAGGCTTGGGGCTGAAAAGTGTCAAGTAACAATCGTGGCAAGCAAACACAAAGCTATTACCATCTCTAATAAGAGAAAATCTAATCACCGCCCTTGACATTCAGTGCAGTACCATCACTGAATCCCCCACTATCAGCATCCTTGGCGTTACCATTGACTGAATGCATCTTAGATCCTTAGACAGCAATTTCCAATCCTATGATCACTTCCATCTAGAAGGATAAGAGCAGCAGATACATGGAACATCATCACCTGCAAGTTCTCTTCCAAGCCACCCACCATCCTCTCTTGGAAATATATCGTAGTTCCTTCACTGTTGCTGGGTCAAAATATTGGAATTTCCTTCTGAATGGCATTGTGGGTCAACTTACACCACATGGACTGCAGCAGTTCAAGAAGACAGCATATCCCCACTTACTGAAGTGCAATTATCTTAAGACATCCAACCAGTGATGTCCACATCCCACGAGTAATAAGCAAAAATTCCGACTTTGTCAGTTTGAGAATTAGAGTTGCATTTTAACATCTGTAACAATACAGTTTTGCAATTTGGTACAAGGCTGTCAGATTTTTATTAAAAAACATATCTGATCCTTGATTGAAGGAAATCCATTTAGGCTGCATGTGATTTTGGACCCAGCAGTAAGACTGTCAGCGCTAAAGCTGTAATGAGGGGGTCTCTAGTACCTTCTCAGGGCAAAGACAGATTTTCTAACAGATACTGACTTTACCAGCAATGCCTATGTCCTGAGATTGAATAAAAAGAAAAGATTGCATACTTGATATTAGAAAAAGAGCATAAATCCCTAAATTTACAACTGCACACTTATTTTTCATTTACAGATAAAGTCAAAATAGTTCATCCTTCAGATGGTGAGTTGATTTATTGTTTAAGAAATTCAAGATGATTAATTTCCCCACATAGTTTTTAAAGATTTTTAAAGGAAAATTAGTTTTAAAATTGTGATTGAAAACAGGTCTGCATAAACATAAACCCTTAAGTTGTCAGAAGGTTGATGAAAGAGCCGGGAAATAGGTATAATTGAAACAGCATTCTTCTGTGGTGTATGATTCTAGGTCAGTAAATCATTTTAACTACAACGGATTACTGGGACGATTGTATTTCCCAAGATAGTTTGGGGTGGTGTGCAAATTTAACCTTTTCAGCTGGATTTTATGCTGTCCAGTCAGTAGGTTTGAAGGCAGTGGTCACACAAACTCCAGTGGGTTGCCATCTCTCCCCTGCCTGATCTGGTAGGTCGAGTTTAATTTAGATAAATGTGAGGTATTGCATTTTGGTAAGGCAAACCAGGGCAGGGATTACACAGTTAATGATAAGGCCCTGAAGAGAGTTTCCAAACAAGAGACTTTGGGATATAGGTGAACAGTTCCTTGAAAATGGACAGGTAGACAGGGTGGGGAAGAAGGCATTTGGCACACTTGCCTTCATAGGTCAAAACATTGAAAAGGCGTTAGGACATCATGTTGAAGCTGCACAGGACATTGGTGAGGCCACTTATAGAATACTACGTACAACTGGTTGCCCATCTAGAGGAAGGATGTTGTTAAACTTGAGAGGGTGGAGAAAAGATTTATAAAGATGTTGCTGGGACTAGAGGATTTGAGCTATAGGTAAAAACAATGACTGCAGATGCTGGAAACCAGATTCTGGATCAGTGGTGCAGGAAGAGCACAGCAGTTCAGGCAGCATCCAAGAAGCAGTAAAATCGACGTTTCGGGCAAAGGTCCTTCATCAGGAATACAGGGGGAGAGGCTGAATAGGCTGGGGCTTCCTTCCCTGGAGCTTCGTAGGCTGAGGGGTCACCATATAGAGGTTTATAAAATCATGAGGGGTATGGATATGGTACCTTTTTCCCAGGGTAGGGGAGTCCAAAACTAGGGCATATATGTTTAAGGTGAGAGGGGAAACTTTCATGTGTTGGGTGGTGCGCATATGGAAAAAGCTGCCAGAGGAAGAGGTGGAGGCTGGTACAATTACAACATTTAAAAGGCATTTGAATGGGTATATGAATAGAAAGGGTTTAGAGGGATATGAGCCAAATGCTCAAATGGAACCAGGTCAGATCGGAATGCCTGTTCAGCACAGATGAATTGGACCGAAGGATCTGTTTCTGTGCTGTATGACTCCATGACTCTAAGTCCTCTAAGAATCTTGTACATTTCAAGAAAGTCGCCTCTCATTCTTCTAAGTTCTAATGTGCAGTGGTCTGACCAACTCAATCTCTCCTCATAAGACTGTCCCCTCATACCTGTTATCATCTCAGTAAATCTTCCCTGGACTGCCTCCATTATAGGACATGTTTTATGTTTGCAGATGGTAGTAAGAAGATTGATGACAATGTGTGCAACATGCCAGCAGCAAGAAGACAAGAGGTGTGGTAACCATTCCAGTTTTTGAACTTCTTATCCTTCTATGCAGTGTGAATGACAAGTATCCAGTGTATGATATCAAATATGGATTATGGATTTAGGCTTTGGAACTAAGTATTTTGAGGCAGCTCTGCCCTTTAAAAATGGAAACAGGATGGGAAGTTTGTAATTTCACATCCTTTTTCAGAACTTTACAATTATGCCTCTGGAAATGAATTATTTCTACTTTAGTTTGTCACAACTTCACAATCTCAAAATCTTGAGCCCAAATAGCGCAGTTTCCAATCTGGAGATTTTCTAATCAACCTGTTCAGAGAGATATTATTACACACCTTTGGAGCAGCTGGGAACTTAAACTCAGGCCTCCTGGCTCAGAGATATGGACGTTACCACTGAGCCACAAGAGCCTATTCTTCAGTTTTCCTTCTAGATATTTTCCAAACAACCTGACAGGACATGTTATGACACATATCTGGAACAGACAGCTTTGGAAGCAGGCCTCCTGGCTCAGAGGTCAGACACTGTCGCAGAGCCCTGCTAACAGAGCAATGCACCTACAGGCAAATATTTTCAGGCATTCAATATAATATTGGATGGTTATCTGGATAAAAACAGTGTGCAGGGATGTGGAGAAAAGGCAGACTGATACTTGCTAATAGAACAGGCACAATGAAACAAATGGTCACCTCCTGCATGATAGAAATTTTGTGACACTGTTATTTTTAAGCAACCCTATTTAAACAGGTTATGTTACACGTTTGGGGCAAGTCAGACCTGACCCCGGACCTTCATTACCACTGTGCCATGAAAACCCTTTTCCCAATTTTCCATTCTATTTATTTTCATATCCTGAAATGGTCTTACATAAAACTGAACATTTGATTTTCCCATAACCAAATCACCCATGGTATTGACTGTCACCAGTATGTCACTCATGTTGTCCAATTGATGAATTTATATACAAAACCTGTTAAGGGCAATGTAGCCCGTCAGAGTGATGGAGAGGTGGGGTGAAATAGTGAGGACTAAATCAAAATGGAGGGGGTGAAAAAACACTGTACCTAATGTGGTGCCCACCTCTGTCTAAAGGCATAGAGAGTATCAGTGGACTCCTCATCACAAACTGTAATCCCCTCCACCGCCCGCTGCCTGGACTTGTCATCAGGGACCCGGTCAGGCCCAGGAGCAGGCCTGCAAGACTTGCCCACACCCCCCTGCGGCAGGTTCCCAAAGATCAGGAGCATAGGGCTGGAGTCCAACCAAAAGTACAACAAAAGATTTTTCAAATAACTAAAAGGAAGTGGTGCAACCCCACACAACTAATATTTACATGATCCACAGACACCATAGCTCCACAACATTGGCAGTTGGCCTGAGAATCTGTGAGGCGTCACAATCTGTGGTTCAGCAGGAATGAGGCACACAGCGCCCTCCACCACAGCTCTGTGGGAGGACTCCTACATAAACAGCCCTCACTGGGAGGAGTGTAGCAGTAAGAAAGCACACCTAGTGTGTTCAGGTGGCAAATGAAGGAGTAGAAGTGGATGGTGGTGTGCAGCAGCATCAGCACAAAGGAAAACCTCCTCCTTGCCAGGCAAATAAATTATGTTTTCAGACATTTTAATCAATATGTTAATGACACATCTCTGGAGCAGATAGGACTCGAAGCCAGTCCTTCTGACCAAAGGTCGGACCACTACCACTGTACCACAAGAGCCCTATTTTCAATTTTCCATTCTAGGATATCTTCTAATCAACCTGCTCAGGGATGTTATTTATACACCTCTATAGTAGGTGGGACTTGAACCTGGACCACCTGGCTCAGAGTTAGGGACACTACCACTTCACCACAAAAAGCCTTTTGATAGTTTCCCATTCCAAACTCACTCATAAAATTATATAGAGCTGTAAGTTCTAATGGTCCTTGAGTAGGTTAAGGCTTTAAGTGAAACTAAAAGGAATGGTAGAATTCACTGGAAGTTGTCAAATTGGATCATTGCCATCAACCATTCCAGGAAAGGGAGAGATAGACCACAATTGATATAAATAATTCAAGAGGACCTTCAAACGGCTACTGCCACCTACCCTTGGGCTAAAGTCTTCATGCCCTTTTTCATATACTCTAAGACTATATTTACTTTGTATTTCTGTGAAGTTGTCCAGCATTCCAGCTGGAGAAAAATCAGTCATTTTTGTGACTCATCTTTACAGAACCAAAAGATTAGACATTCTTGGACACATTAATTTTTGATCCTAGCCTTAATTAGACAATGGATCAGGCTGTTTTGACCAACTGGGCTCCAGCATTTCCAGATTTGTCATATTTGCCCTCACATGCTTTCCAAGATGGTGACGGACGGAGGAGAACTCCTCAGCCAGAGCTCCACTGCTCAGTCTGTTTCTTATTCTTTGTTTTTCTCTTTTGTGCTTATTTTTTCATTCTTTCTTCTCTGTGATGTCCTGAACCCCTGGCCTCAAAATGGACCTGGTGGGGGATCTCTCAGCACAGCGAAGTCATTGCTCAGCTTGGAGTAGCAGTCTCCAAGCCGAACAGTCTCTCGGTGACCCAGGGTGGCAGCCTATCCATGACCCGGCATGGGAGCCTATCGGTGACCCAGCGTGGGAGTCTATCGGTGACCCGGTGTGGGAGTCTATCGGTGACCCACCGTGGCAGCTTATTGGTGACCCACCATGGCAGCCTATCAGTGACCCAGCGTGGCTGCCAATCGATGACCTGGCATGGGAGCCAATCAACGACTCAAAACAAAATCCTTCCTATAATCTGGTGACCAGAACTGTAAGCAATTCTCCAGGTGCGGCCTTACCAGTGTCTTGTATAACTGAAGCATGACCTTGTGGCTCAGAAACTCAATCCCTCTACCAATAAACGCCAACACACCATCTGCCTTCTTAACAACCCCATCAACCTGGGTGGCAACTTTCAGGGATTTATGCACCTGAACACAGAGATTTCTCTGTTCATCTACACTGCCAAGAATTTTACCATTAGCCCAGTACTCTACATTCCTGTTACTTCTTCTGAAGTGAACTACCTCACACTTTTCTGCATTAAACACCATTTGCCACTTCTCAGCCCAGCTCTGCATGTTATGTATGTCCCTCTGTAACTCACAACATCCTTTGACACTATCCACAACTCTGCTTACCTTAGTGTCATCTGCAAATTTACTAACCCATCCTTCTATGCCCACATGCAGATTAATTGTAAAAATGACAAAGAGCAACAGCCCCAAAACAGATCCTTGTGGTACACCACTAGTAACTGACTTCAGGAAAAACATTTTCCATCAATCGCCACCCTCTGCCTTCTTTCAGCCAGTCAATTTCTGATCCAAACTGCTAAATCACCTTCAATCCCGAAACTCTGTATTTTATGCAATAGCCTAGCGTGTGGAACCTTATCAGACACCTTACAGAAGTCCATATACACCACATCATCCACTTTACCTTCATCCATTTGTTTGGTTACCTTCTCGAAAAACTCAATAAGATTAGTGTGGCACAACCTATCCTTCACAAAACCATGTTGACTATCCCTAATCAAATTATTCCTTTCCAGATGATTATAAATCCTATCTGTTATAAACTTTTCCAATATCTTACCGAAATAAGGCTCACTGGCCTATACTTGCTAGGGTGTCCCAATTCCCCTTCTTAAACAAGGGACATTTGCTCTCCTCCAGTCTTCGGGCACTACTCCTTTCAACAATCATGACATAAAAATCAAAGCGTAAAAAGTGAGGTCTGCAGATGCTGGAGATCAGAGCTGAAAATGTGTTGCTGGTCAAAGCACAGCAGGTCAGGCAGCATCCAAGGAACAGGAAATTCGACGTTTCGGGCCAGAGCCCTTCATCAGGAAACATTCTGGCCCGAAACGTCGAATTTCCTGTTCCTTGGATGCTGCCTGACCTGCTGTGCTTTGACCAGCAACACATTTTCAGCAATAAAGATCAAAGCTAAAGGTTCTGCAATCTCCCCCCTGGCTTCTCAGAGAATCTGAGGATAAATGCCATCCAGCCCAGGGTCTTATCTATTTTCAGATCTTCCAAAATTGCTAAAACCTCTTCTTTGACAACCACAATCCCATCTAATCTTGTAGCCTGTATCTCTGTATTTTCATTAACATTGCCCTTTTCCAATGTGAATACTGACAAAAAGTATTCATTAAGCGCTTCCAACAATGTGCTCAGATTCCACACACAACTTCCCACTACTATCTTTGATTGGGCCTAATCTTACTTTCATCATTCTTTTGTTCCTGATATACCAATAGAAGGCCTTAGGGTTTTCCTTGATCCTATCCGCCAATGACTTCTCATGTCCCCTCTTCACTCTTCTTAGCCCTCTCTTTAGATCTTTTCTGGCTAACTTATAACTCTCAAGCCCCCTAACAGAGCCTTCATGATAAACCATGGCTCCCTCTCTCAACAACTACCTCCCTGCCTGATAGGTCTACATTTATCAAGGACCTGCAATAGTTTTCCTTGAATAAGCTCCACATTTCAAGTATGTTCAGCCCCTGCAGTTTCCTTTCCCATCCTATGCATCCTAAATCTTGCCTAACTAAATCATAATTGCCTTTTCCCCCAGTTATACCTCTTTCCCTGCGGTATATACCCGTTGCTACTGTAAACATAACCGAATTGTGGTCACTATCACCAAAGTGCTCACCTACTTCCAAATCTAACACCTGGCTGGTTAATTCCCCAGTACCAAATCCAATATGGCATCGTCCCTTGTTGGCCTCTCTAATTACTGTGTCAGAAAACACTCCTGCACACATTGAACAAAAGCTGACCCATCTAAATTACTTGAACTTTAGTATTCCCAGTCAATATTGGGGAAGTTGAAGGCCCCAATAACAACTACCCTGTTACTCTCACTCCTATCGAGAATCATCTTTACTATCCTTTCCTCTATATCCCTGGAACAATTTGAAGGCCTATAGAAAACTCCCAACAGGGTGACCTCTCCTTTCCTGTTTCAAACCTCAGCCCAAACTACCTCAGCGGATGAGTCCTCAAACATTCTCTCAGCTGCTGTATTATTACCCTTGATTAACAATGCCACACCCCTCCCACCTCCTTTTACCATCTTCTCTGTTCTTACTGAAACATCTAAATCCCGGAATCTGCAACAACCATTCCTGTCCCTCCTCTAGCTATGTCTCTGAAATGGCCACAACATCAAACTCTCAGGTACCAAACCATGCTGCAAGTTCACCTACCTTATTCCAGATCCTCCTGGAATTCAAGTACACATGTTTTAAACAACATTTTGATTGCCGATATCCTCTCGCAAAATTGTAAATCTATCCCTGAACCTCAGTACTCTCAACCTCCTTTACACTGGAACTACAGTTCAGGTTCCCATCCCCCTGCTGCATTAGTTTAAGCCACACCCCCCCCACCCCGAAGAGCATTAGCAAATTTCCTAAGATAGCATCAAAAGTAACACCATCTAAACTTTTCACTGAGTACATGTGACAGTAAAGCTAATTCTAATTGTAATTCTATTCTATTCTAATTCAGATTCAGATAGATGTAAAACCAGCGGAGTAATGATAATGTGGGACCACAGTAATGCTAATGTAGACTCAGACAGTACTATAAACAGCAATGAAAGGGGGTGTTCCTGATATGTGTACACCTGTCTTTGCTGTTCCAACCCAATAAAGAAGGAAATATTGGTGGATCTAGTTTTGGTGAATGAAGTGGGGCATTTTTCTGTGTTAAACAGGGATCATAATATCCTTAGGTTTAAGAATAGTTATGAAGAAAGGATGAGAAATAATTAAAATGAAGATACTCAATTTGAGCAGGGCAAATTTCAGTGAGTGCAAAAGGTGTCTCTGTCCCAGGTGGATTGGAAACAAATTAACAGGTAAATAGTAAGTGTGGAATGGTTGAAATAAATGTGATGCGACCGAATCAATACGGACCCTTTCCATTTCTATCTCGGGCGACCGAATAAACACGGACATTTACTATAAACCGACCGACTCCCACAGCTACCTAGACTACACCTCCTCCCACCCTGCCCCCTGTAAAAACACCATCCCACATTCCCAATTCCTTCGTCTCCACCGCATCTGCTCCCAGGAGGACCAGTTCCAATACCGTACGACCCAGATGGCCTCCTTCTTCAAAGACCGCAATTACCCCTCAGACGTGATCGACAATGCCCTCCACCGCATCTCCTCCACTTCCCGATCCTCCGCCCTTGAGCCCCACCCCTCCAATCGCCACCAGAACAGAACCCCACTGGTCCACACCTACCACCCCACCAACCTCCACATACATCGTATCATCCGTTGTCATTTCCACCACCTCCAAACAGACACCACCACCAGGGATATATTTCCCTTCCCTCCCCTATCAGCGTTCCGAAAAGACCACTCCCTCCGTGACTCCCTCGTCAGGTCCACACACACCCCCAACCCAACCTCCACTCCCAGCACCTTCCCCTGCAACCGCAAGAAATGCAAAACTTGCGCCCACACCTCCTCCCTTACTTCTCTCCAAGGCCCCAAGGGATCCTTCCATATTCGCCACAAATTCACCTGCACCTCCACACACATCATTTACTGCATCCGCTGCACCCAATGTGGCCTCCTCTATATTGGGGAGACGGGCCGCCTACTTGCGGAACGTTTCAGAGATCACCTCTGGGACACCCGGACCAACCAACCCAACCACCCCGTGGCTCAACATTTCAACTCCCCCTCCCACTCCACCAAGACCATGCAGGTCCTTGGACTCCTCCATTCGCAGACCATAGCAACACGATGGTTGGAGGAAGAGCGCCTCATCTTCCGCCTAGGAACCCTCCAACCACAAGGGATGAACCTAGATTTCTCCAGTTTCCTCATTTCCCCTCCCCCCACCTTGTCTCAGTCAAATCCCTCGAACTCAGCACCGCCCTCCTAACCTGCAATCTTCTTCCTGACCTCTCCGTCCCCACCCCACTCTGGCCTATCACCCTCACTTTGACCTCCTTCCACCTATCGCATTTCCAATGCCCCTCCCCCAAGTCCCTCCTCCCTACCTTTTATCTTAGCCTGCTGGACACACTTTCCTCATTCCTGAAGAAGGGCTCATGCCCGAAACGTCGATTCTCCTGCTCCTTGGATGCTGCATGACCTGCTGCGCTTTTCCAGCAACACATTTTCTGCTCTAAATGTGATGTTAGCCTTATATCAGTAAATGTGACTTTTTCTTGGTTTTTTTAAGTCCTTATTTAAATGGATGTATATTTACTATTGTGTGTATGTGTGTAATTGAGTTTGTATGTATGTGTGTGTATATCTGTGTGTGCAACTTTGCAACTTAATCTATAACACTTTGTGTTTCAGACTTATCATTATGCAAAACTGGCAAACATAAAATAAAAAGGTAAAATTACATCTATGTTAAAGATCTGTTTTTGATCTGGCCCAGCAATGAATTCTGTTCAAACTGTACCCATCGCAAAGAGTTAATTCCAGTGACAGCCCAGCAATAATTGGTGAATCTGTCATGTGCTAATTATATTTCCTGTTAATTAAACTTGGGTTGGCAAATTAGCAACACTTTCAAACAACCTTCGTGTTTCCAGGAATTGAAAATTAACATCTGATATTCCTGGGAACAAAATCGAAGGGGCATTAAAAATAATTCTATATAATTTGCTCTTTTAGATTAGATTACTTACAGTGTGGAAACAGGCCCTTCGGCCCAACAAGTCCACACCGACCCGCCGAAGCGCAACCCACCCATACCCATACCCTTATATTTACCCCTTACCTAACACTACGGGCAATTTAGCATGGCCAATTCACCTGACCCGCACATCTTTGGACTGTGGGAGGAAACCGGAGCACCCGGAGGAAACCCACGCAGACACAGGGAGAATGTGCAAACTCCACACAGTCAGTCACCTGAGTCGGGAATTGAACCCGGGTCTTCAGGCGCTGTGAGGCAGCAGTGCTAACCACTGTGCCACCGTGCCGCCTCTCTACTTGATAAAAATATTGAAGATGGGGGGACAAAACATTTAACTGAGTAAAGTGGGTGAAAATGGGGAGTTAATTTTTATTTGTTCATGAGAAACGGGCATCATGGATATTCATTACCCTTCCTCAATCATCCTTAAGAAGGTGGTGGTGAGCTACTGACAAGCTGCAGTCTGTATAGTATAGGTAGACAATACCGATAGTATCATTGCAGCAGGGAGTTGCAGGATATCGATCCACACTTTCCTACTTCCACTCTTTACCTCCTAAGCATTGCGAACATGGGAAGTATTCCTGTGTCAATAGGTTTTTCTGGTCAAGTGCAGGATCTAGATTTGAGTTGTGAGATAATATTCAGGTCCAATCACAATCACATGATCAAGATACCCACATGAACAAAGGGGGTGGATTGAAATGTCGGACTTAGAGTGCAGAGAGACCTGAATCTTGGTAAACAACACGGAATGAGATTTAGTTAAAAATTGTGTTTTGATATTTTGGCAGAATGAAAGCTGTCAGCTCATGGTACAGGATTACCTACATATACACACCTCCCTCTACTGCCTCACAACCCATGAAGATCTCTACATCCCTGATTTTAATCGCTCGACCATTGATGGCATGATTTTTAGCTGACTGGATCCTTATATCTGAAATTTCCTCCCTAAATCATCTGTGCCCCTCCTTACATCTCCATACATCAACCTCTCTGTCACCTGCCTTAATAACTCCTCGGTAGACCAGCAGGAGGCTGGAAGAACAACAAGCCAGGCAGCATCAGGAGGTGGAGAATGCAATGTTTCAGGTGTAACCCTTCTTGAGGACACCATGAATATCCCCTCACCTGGTTTTGTGAGCGAATGTGTCTGATTTGACAGTTCCTCTGAAGTAGCTGAAGTGGAGATATTTACTGAAATTGGAACAAAGGGAATTGGGTGAGAACAGATAATGTGGGGTGCATGGCACTTCCAGTGAGTGTAACGAGGTCAGCCAGGTGTACCTCATAGAATATGAGTTCCCTGAGTGGGGCTGTTAATTGGGTCCAATCAGGGAGCCCCAGCCGACAGATACAAAACAAGAGTTCAGGTCCATGGATGGCGTTGTTATGGCCGATTTCTTGTCCCTCTTCCATGGTTACATTTGGGCCTGGGTGTCCTGCGAGAAGGGGCACGTGGTGTCTATCAACACCCTCGAGCTTTTCAGGGAGAGATGGGCACTGTAGGGAGTGGAGTGCTTTATTTCTCTCGCCAACTCTATTTTGATTTAATTCCTGCCCTCCCCTTCATCTTTTTGATCACTCAGCATTGCCCTTTGTTGAGAAGGGCATTGCTTGTCATTAAGAGCTTCTGCTCGAAATGTTGATTCTCCTGCTCCTCGGATGCTGCCTGACTGGCTCTGCTTTTCCAGCAACGCGTTTTTTGATCCTGATCTCCAGCATCTGTCGTCCTCACTTTCTCCACTGCTTTTCACTGGCCACTCAGGAGTTTCTTTTCTTCCTGGTGGTGGAATATCGATAAAGATTTCTGAACTCATTCTTCACTGGATCCTACACCTGCACAAACACAACATGGGTGCTGGAAAATAAGCACTACCGCAGTTTGGCAGAAAAAGAAAGGGGAAGAAAGTACACAAACACTCTGAGAGCTGGCTCTGAGAGAGCTGGATCGATGTCACAGACTGTCCACGTGTAAATAAAGGATGATTTGGTGAAGGCATACCTGCCTCTGTGGAGTTATTTCAGCACTCATTCCCATAGACCTCAGGAAAATAGCCTTTTCAATGTCACACAACTGTCCATATGACAGTTAAAGACCAGCAACCAAACCAGAAAGGTTTAACTTCTAATCAAAGCCATTTTATTTTTAAAATGTCTAATGAACAAAGCTTAAACATTGAGTGACAACAAGATAATAATCAAGAGGAAGTTGCAGTGTTACTAAAACCACCAAAATCAATAGTCACAATCCATTGAAATAAAGATGAAATTAAACTGCTGCAGATTGTCGATACCTGAAATACAACCAGAAAATACTGTAAATATTCAATTACCTTTCCAAATCATTAACTCTGATTCTGTCTCCATAAATGCAGCTAGATCTGCTGCATATTTCCAGCATTTCCTGTTTATGGACAAGCCAAAGATAGAAATGGTCTTGTCATCTTCAGTCCTATATAGATTAGCTCGGTCTGAGAATTTTCAGGGGATTTCCTTAGAGCCAGCACAGAACAAGGGAGAACTTTTGAAATGTTGCAATGAACAAAAGCCCTAAATATTCTGCAGACATGGTTCTTTATTGTAGGAGGAAAAAACAAGGGTCATAGATACCCCTGCAATGTAATTTCATCCTTTCTTTTTGGACAGGATCAGTGTAATTTCCTCCTTAAATTCTGCTGCTTCTTTCAGTCGAGACTTTAAAATGAGACACATCATTCATTCACAAGTGTACATGAGTGGCCCCATAGTCACTCTCTTTTGAGATAGGAAGTTATTTATTTCCTCGTGCCCATTGGTTCACTGCTTTCCTATCTCTCTGATCTCCTACAGCCCCACAGCCTCCAAGGTCTCTGCACTTCTTTTAATTTTGGCTGTTTGTACATTTCCAATTTAATGGCAGCCATGCCATCACCAGTCTTGGTCCTGAGCTCTAGAATTGCCTCTCTAAACCTCTCCATCTTTCAGAGGCTCCTTAATACCTACCTCTGACCATAATGTCTTTGTGACTTGGTGTGAATTTCTGTTTTGAAGCACTTTAGGCCCTTAGTACATTTAGAGTTGTTTTATAAATACAAGTTTTTATTACTCTTCTGGACCAATATTTATCCTACAACCAAAGTCACTGAAATCAGATTATAGTATATGGCTTTTTATCATATTGCTGTTTGGGAAACTGTGCACAAACTGTTTCCTACATTATTACAGCAACTACACTTGATAAAAGTATTTCACTGGGTAATCAGTACCATCTGATGTCCACGGTTTGTAAATAGCATTATGTAACTCCACAGGATCTGTTGATTAATTATATTTTACCTTCAAGAAACAATATTGGAGATTAACAAAATATCTTGTCATTTCTTGTTTTATTTCTGTAGATTTACAGTCTGTGTTTGTGGTTTTCACTGCCAAAGCAAGGACGTGGAATTTCAGCCAGCTATACTCTTCAATCTGCGCAAATGAATTAAAGCTTCAGAAGGTTCTAATCACAGTAACATTTAACAAAAGGCATGAAGGTGCAGGACGATGATCAACCATTGACCTGACCTGCATCAGATATTATTTATTATGAGGATACTGTTCCATTTTCACTGGATTTTGTATGAAATATTTTATGGAGAGAGAGGAGCTAAAACTATTCATAAATAAGACTGTTATACCCACTCACATTCAGAATTAATCTACAGCGTCGGTACCATGCTTCCAGTCCAGTCGTAATGAGGATTCACGTCAGTAGAAAAGCCCAAGGAAAATATTCCATAAATTTTATTTCATCCGCAAAACAGCTGGTCTCCAATTGTGATTTTATCAAGACAGAATTCAAGATTTGTAAACTCTGCATCTCTAATGGATAAACATTACATTGATGTTTTAATTTTAATTCCTTCACTGAGCAGCTGCTAATTACAATTTTTTCACTGATTGCAAGTTTTAACAGCAAGCTTTGTTATTTCATTATTCTGGCAGAATGAAGCTTTCATGAAAAATAAATACATTTAATGCAAATGTTTCTTCACAGTGATATGAAATCTAGATTTTGAAAACCAACTCTATACAAATGGCCACACAGAAGATGACACATCTTCAAAACTTAGAAAAGGTTAAGTTGCCAGGAAGTGTCTCCTGTTGCTAGCTTTCACTTGCACTCCCACCAGAAGACCATAAAGAAAAAAAGTAATTGCAATATTAACAAAAGTGCTGTAGAAACAGAAACTCAATGCAAGTAACATCAGTGGGTTAACTCAGAATCAAAAAATGCTTGAGACTTAAACAAAGTAGAGAGACTGATGCTGCCACACTGTCAAAGGATTAGGACTCAGGAGGTATCACACCATAGAGAGTCCGTAATGACGGACTAACACTCTATTGGAGGGTCACTAATGAGGAGCAGCAGTGTCAGACTACCTCTAATAAGGATCACAAATAATGCTGCACCGTCAGGAGGGTCAGTGCTGGGGGAATGCTGAACTGTTGGAGGCTAAATACTGAGGGAGTGTTGCACTATCAGAGGATCAGGACTTTGAGAGTGCTGCATGTCGTTGGGTCAGTGCTGAGGGAGTGCTGCAGTGTCGGAGGGTCAGTGCTGACGGAGTGCCGCATTGTCACAGGGTCAGTACTGAGGGAGTGCCACACTGTCGGAGGGTCAGTACTAAGGGAGTGCCACACTGTCAGAGGGTCAGTGCTGAGGAAGTGCTGCACTGTCAGAAGGTCAGTATTGAGGGAGTGCTGTACTGTCAGAGGGTCAGTGCTAAGGGAGTGTCGCATTATCAGAGTGTCAGGACTGAGGGAGTGCTGCATTGTCAGAGGATTAGTACTAAGGGAGTGCTGTACTGTTGGATGGTCAGTACTAAGAGAGTGCCACTGAAAGAATGCTGCACAGTTGAAACGTTAGCACTGAGGGAGTGCTACACTGTCAGAGGGTCAGTACTGAGTTAGAGCTGCACTGTCAGAGGCTCAGTACTGAGGGAGTGCCACATTGTTCGAGAGTTAAATAAACGGAGTGCTGTACTGTTGGAAGGTCAGTACTCAGAGAATGCCATACTGTCAGAGAGTCAGTACTTAGGGAATGCCTAGGAGAAAGTGAGGACTGCAGATGCTGGAGATCAGAGCTGAAAATGTGTTGCTGGAAAAGTGCAGCAGTCAGGCAGCATCCAAGGAGCAGGAGAATCGATGTTTCGGGCATGAGCCCTCCTTCAGGAATAAGGAAAGTGTGTCCAGCAGGCTAAAATAAAAGGTAGGGAGGAGGGACTTGGGGGAGGGGCGTTGGAAATGCGATAGGTGGAAGGAGGTTAAGGTGAGGGTGATAGGCCGGAGTGGGGTGGGACCGGAGAGGTCAGGAAGAAGATTGCAGGTTAGGAGGGCGGTGCTGAGTTCGAGGGATTTGACTGAGACAAGGTGGGGGGAGGGGAAATGAGGAAACTGGAGAAATCTGAGTTCATCCCTTGTGGTTGGAGGGTTCCTAGGCAGAAGCTGAGGCGCTCTTCCTCCAGCCGTCATGTTGCTATGGTCTGGCGATGGAGGAGTCCAAGGACTCCCACTCCACCAAGGACATGCAGATCCTTGGACTCCTCCATCGCCAGAACTAGACTACACCTTCTCCCACTCTACTCCCTGTAAAAGCACCATCCCATGTTCCCAATTCCTTCGTCTCCACCGCATCTGCACCCAGGAGGACCAGTTCCAATACTGTACAACTCAGATGGCCTCCTTCTTCAAAGACTGCAATTTCCCCCAGATGCGATACTCTCCACCGCATCTCCTCCACTTCCCACTCCTCTGCCCTTGAGCCCCGCCCGTCCAATCGCCACCAGGACAGAACCCTACTGGTCCTCACCTACCACCCTACCAACCTCCACATACATCGTATCATCCGTCGTCATTTCCGCCACCTCCAAACGGACCCCACCACCAGGGATATATTTCCCTCCCCTCCCCTACCAGCGTTCCGAAAAGACCACTCCCTCCGTGACTCCCTAGTCGGGTCCACACCCCCACCAACCCAACCTCCACTCCCGGCACCTTCCCCTGCAACCGCACGAAATGCTAAACTTGCGCCCACACACCCCCCTTACTTCCCTCCAAGGCCCCAAGGGATCCTTCCATATCCATCATAAATTCACCTACACCTCCACACACATCAATTACTGCATCCGCTGCACCCAATGTGGCCTCCTCTATATTGGGGAGACAGGCCGCCTACTTGTGGAACGTTTCAGAGATCACCTCTGGGACACCCGGACCAACCAACCCAACCACCCCGTGGCTCAACATTTCAACTCCCGCTCTCACTCCACCAAGAACATGCAGGTCCTTGGACTCCTCCATCGCCAGAACATAGCAACATGACAGCTGGAGGAAGAGCGCCTCATCTTCCGCCTGGGAACCCTCCAACCACAAGGGATGAACTCAGATTTCTCCAGTTTCCTCATTTCCCCAACCCCCATCTTGTGTCAGTCAAATCCCTCGAACTCAGCACTGCCCTCCTAACCTGCAATCTTCTTCCTGACCTCTTCGCCCCCATCACCACTCCGGCCTATCGCCTCACCTTGACCTCCTTCCACCTATCGCACTTCCAATGCCCCTCCCCCAAGTCCCTCCTCCCTACCTTTTATCTTAGCCTGCTGGACACACTTTCCTCATTCCTGAAAAAGTGCTCATGCCTAAAACGTTGATTCTCCTGCTCCTTGGATGCTGCCTGACTTAGGGGATGCTGCACTGTTGGAGGGACGGTACTGAGGGAATGCTGCACTATCGGAGGGTCAGTACTTAGGGACTGCCGCACTGTCGTTGGGTCAGTTCTAAGGGAGTGCTGCATTGTCGGAGGCTCAGTACTGAGGGAGTACCACACCGTCAGAGGGTCGGGACTGAGGGAGTGCTGCATTGTTGGAGGGTCAGTACTTAAGGAGTGACGCACTGTCAGAGGGTCAATATTGAGGGAGTGCTGCACTATCAGAGGGTCACTGCTGAGGGAGTGCCACACTGTCAGAGGGTCACTGCTGAGGGAGTGCCCCGCTGTCAGGGCGCCAGTATTGTGGAAGTGGCACACGATCAGAGGGTCAGTAGTGGGGGAGTGCTGCAGTATCAGGGGGTCAGCACGGAGGGAGTGTGGCACTGTTGAAAGGTTAGCACTGAGGGAGTGTGACACTGTCAGAGGATCAGTAATAAAGGAGTGCTGAACCGTCAGAAGGTCAGTACTGAGGGAATGCCGCATTGGTGGAAGGTCAGCACTGAGGGAGTGCTGTGCTATCAGAAGGTCAGTGCTGAGGGATGCAGCACTGTTGGAGGGTCAGTTCTTAAGGGGTGCCTAACTGTCAGAGGGTCAGTACCGAGGGAGTGCCACACTGTCAGAAGGTCAGTACTGAGGAAGTGCCGCACTGTCGGAGAGTCAGTACTGAGGGAGTGCCACACTGTCAGAGGGTCAGAACTAAGGAAGTGCCACACGGTCAGTGGGTCGGTGGTGAGAGAGTGCTGCAGTATCAGAGGTCAGCACTGAGGGAGTGCTGCACTGTTGAAAGGTTATCACTGAGGGAGTGTGACACTGTCAGAGGGTCAGTAATAAGGGAATGCTGAACCGTCAGACGGTCAGTAGTGAGGGAGTGCCACATTGTCGGAGGATCAGCATCGAGGGAGTGCTGAGGGAGTGCTGCACTGTCTGAGGGATGCAGTACTTACTGAGTGCCGCATTGTTGGAAGGTCAGTCCTGAGGGAGTGCCACAATGTCAGAGAGTCAGTGCTGAGGGAGTGCCGCACTGTCAGAGGGTCAGTGCTGAGGGAGTGCCGCACTGTCAGAGGGTCAGTGCTGAGGAAGTGCCGCACTGTCAGAGGGTCAGTGCTGAGGGAGTGCCGCACTGTCGGAGGGTCAGTGCTGTGGGAGAGTCGCACCATCACAGGTGGTCAGCATTTTGGTATGTCCTGAATATGTGAAAACTGCTCAAACTACACACCTACTGTACACAATCACTGACAGTATTGTTGATAACCATACTTTGTTGAATTGCTGTCACAATTATAAATTACGATTGTTGAAAGGTACAAGGGAAGAAGAACATGTTTCAATGAAAGTGGGTTATTTTCTAAGTTCAGACTCCACAGTGAGGGGGTGACTTTCCTACAGTTCACACGCAGCATGGAAAGATATTCTCGTGGAAGTACATTTTCACAACATTCCAAAGTGGTTTAAAGCCAATTCAGAATTTTTTTATTGAAGTATCAGTACTGTTGTAATGTAGGAAATGGGGCAGCTAATTCGCATACAGCAAGATTCCACAAATAGTAGTGTGGAAATAAAAATGTTGATTGAGGGATGAATATTGGTGGGGAAACCAGGGAGCACTTGCCCAGTCTTCTTCAAAAGAGGACCAGAGGATATTGTCTTATGTCCATCAAGGGAGACGTTTGAGACCTCAGTTTAACATTTCATGATCAGATGGTATCAAATTTCAGACGCGGCACTCAGAGACTTGCTCACAAGTATCTGTATGACTCATTTATTGGCTTTCTGGCCTTTGTGCAAGAGGCTGTAGGTTGAATGGTTAATGAAATCTCAGTTGGTATTTCACTACAGTCTGGAGAGAGTGTTGCACTGTGAGAGATGTCCTTTACCTTGCGACTTTTCAGTTGCAGACAAACAATATCATGTTATCTATTCCAAGAAGTATTCTCCTGAGATACAGCCAAAATTCTTTATCGAACCAGTGCTGTGACAAACTGATTAATTGCTCACAGTCAGGACCGCGACGCTGGAAGCCAGAGTTAATAGGTAGGAAGCTGGAAAAGCACAGCAGGACAGACAGCATCCGAGAAGCAGGAAGGTTAACACTTTGGACCAAAACCCTTCGTCAGGACTGGGGAGGGGGAGAGAAGCCCAGAGGTAAATAGAGGGAGGGGGAAGGGGCTGGGGGAAGGCTAGACTAATTCATTGATTATTAATATTTAAAATTATTTGTCATAGGTTACAGGATCAGATAGTTAGGTGCTAAAAGATCGAACTAGAACCAATACTTCCTTCCTGAATTAGATCTTCCAAAATGCATCATCTTGCATTTGTCCAAATTAAATTCCACCTGTCATTTCTCTGCACAAATCTCCATCCTGTCTGTATCCTCTGGCAACTAGAACCTCTCATGATTTTGTAATCTACTATCAGGCCACCCTTATCCTTCAACATTCAAGTGAAAACAAACTTAATCTTGTATTTACAGACATACACATTACAAAGACATCTCCAAACGCAACAACCATAGTTTTAATCTGTACCTGTATATAAGAGCATAACGAAATCCTACATCCCCAAATTAAATATAACCCAATATATGCTGAAAAATAATATTGGGAACATTCCTCCTAAATACATTTTGCAAAAGAAAAGGTGTTAATTAATAGCCATTCTGCCTATTTTGTCAGTTCTGATTCTTTAGTAGAGCTAATCAATTGAATTACCAACATCACTTTTTGTTAAACCTTGCAGAATTATAATACTTTTCTCCTCAGTGTTGACTAATCGTTTCTTTGAGCTTCTCCAGCTTAGTTCGGATTTCCTCTGACATGCATTTCTGAATCCTGTTTTGTAAAAGTTCCTGTAGTTCTTTACACCACTGTGGCATCCATGTGAAGGTACTATTTTGGACAAAATTGTTAAAGATTTTAATGAGAAAATAGACAAGTTTCTCATTGTCACACAGTTGGCACCTCTGAAGAATCCAGTCACACCAACCCACCCACTGGCTACGATCGTCATTGAACCCTGTGATGAGAAAACCAGAATTGGAAGGGTTCAGCTTTTGGGACAGTTTCACCAAATCCTTCTCTTGAAGGCAGTTTCCAATTAACCTGGAAAATAACAGAATCACAACATGAAACATGGAACAGATTCTGCAGGGAAGTATCATTCTTTCTTCACGTAGGTTTGACTGACAATCAGATAGTAGACAAGGCTATTCAACCCATCATACCTCTGCCAGCTCTTTCAAAGAGATATTTATTTTGTTTCTGATGTCCCTAGGTTTTTCCAGAAATCCTGCAATTTTTTTTGCTTTTCTATGTTCTCCTAATTTCTTTTTGAAAGTTCCTATCCCACCATCCTTTCAGACCCATGTTCCAGATCACAACAGCTCACCATGTAAAAACATATTTTCACCTCTTTCATAACTAACTTTAAATTATGACCCTCTGATTACTGACTGTCATGGCAGTGTATGCAGTTTCTCCGGATTCAGTCTTTCAAAACCTTTTTTGGATATCTCCATTAAATCTCTACAGGAAAGAGAACGTTTGAAGGGAAGTTTCACCACCTCAAGTCTCTCTGCAGAACTAAGAACAAAGGGCAAAGAATAGTACAGCTCAGCAACAGGCCCTTCAGTCCACTAGCACTATGCCAACACATGATGCCTTTCTAAACTAAAAATCTTTTACCACTACACAGTCCATAGCCCTTTATTCCCCGTCTCTTAAATGTTGCTATTGTTTGTACCACCTCTGGCAGTGCGTTCTAGGCACATCTCATTCTCTATGAAAATATTTAAATTGCCTCTCACATCTCCTTTAAACTTACCCCCTTTTACCTTAAACCGATATTCAAAGTAATTGACATTTCTACTCTGGGAAAAAAATTCTAACTATTCATTCTATCTATACCTCTCATGATATTGTAATCTTCTATCAGGCCACCCTCATCCTTCAACATTCAAGTGAAAACAAACCCAGTTTGACCAATCTATCCTTACAGCTAATGCCCTCCAAACTAGGCAACATCCACTGACACCCTCCTTCGACTGACTGAACTGGTCCTCACCCTGAATAACTTCTCTTTTCAATCCTCCCACTTCCTCCAAACTAAAGGAGTTGCCATGGGCACCCACAAAAACCCCGGGTCAACATCCTGGTAAACCATTTCTGTACTCTCTCCAAAGCCTCAACATCCTTTTGATAGTGTGGCTAACATAACTTGCCAGTTTTTATTCTGTATGCTCCAATCTATGAAGACAAGTATGTCAATTATCTTCTTGGCCACCTTATCCACTTGTGTAGCCACTTTCAGGAACTGTGCACCTGTATGCAAACATCCCTTGGTATGTTGATACTATGAAGGGTTCTGCCATTTACCGTATACTTCCTTACTGTATTAGATCTTCCAAAATGTATCATCTTGCGTTTGTCCAAATTAAATTCCACCTGTCATTTCTCTGCACAAATCTTCAGCCTATCAGTATCCTCTGGTATCCTCTGGCAATCCTCCTCACTATCAAACCACCCCCTCCTTCTCCCCCCCCCCCCCCCCCCCCCCCCCCACACACACACACACACACCCCACCATTCTTTGTGTAAAAGGCGCGGTGGTAGTTTGGCGCACTGACCTGTACACCGCTGAAGCCAAACGCCAGCTCGCGGACGCCTCCTCTTATCGCCCCCTTGACCACGACCCCACCTCCCACCACCAAACCATCATCTCCCAGACCATCCAGGACCTCATCACCTCAGGGGATCTCCCATCCACCGCCTCCAACCTCATAGTCCCACAACCCCGCACCGCCCGTTTCTACCTCCTGCCCAAAATCCACAAACCTGACTGCCCCGGCCGACCCATTGTCTCAGCCTGCTCCTGCCCCACCGAACTCATCTCCCAATACCTCGACACGGTCCTGTCCCCTTTAGTCCAAGAACTCCCCACCTACGTTCGGGACACCACGCACGCCCTCCACCTCCTCCAGGATTTTCGCTTCCCCGGTCCCCAACGCCTTATTTTCACTATGGACATCCAGTCCCTGTACACCTCCATCCCCCATCACGAAGGACTCAAAGCCCTCCGCTTCTTCCTTTCCCACCGCACCAACCAGTACCCTTCCACTGACACCCTCCTTCGACTGACTGAACTGGTCCTCACCCTGAATAACTTCTCTTTTCAATCCTCCCACTTCCTCCAAACTAAAGGAGTTGCCATGGGCACCTGCATGGGCCCCAGCTATGCCTGCCTCTTCGTAGGATATGTGGAACAGTCCATCTTCCGCAACTACACTGGCACCACCCCCCACCTTTTCCTCCGCTACATCGATGACTGTATCGGCGCTGCCTCGTGCTCCCACGAGGAGGTTGAACAGTTCATCAACTTTACTAACACCTTCCATCCCGACCTGAAATTCACCTGGACTGTCTCAGACTCCTCCCTCCCCTTCCTAGACCTTTCCATTTCTATCTCGGGTGACCGACTCAACACAGACATCTATTATAAACCGACTGACTCCCACAGCTACCTGGACTACACCTCCTCCCACCCTGCCCCCTGCAAAAACGCCATCCCATATTCCCAATTCCTTCGTCTCCGCCGCATCTGCTCCCAGGAGGACCAATTCCAACACCGCACAGCCCAGATGGCCTCCTTCTTCAAGGACCGCAGATTCCCCCCAGACGTGATCGACGATGCCCTCCACCGCATCTCCTCCACTTCCCGCTCCTCCGCCCTTGAGCCCCGCTCCTCCAACCGCCACCAAGACAGAACCCCACTGGTTCTCACCTACCACCCCACCAACCTCCGTATACAACGTATCATCCGCCGCCATTTCCGCTACCTCCAAACGGACCCCACCACCAAGGATATATTTCCCTCCCCTCCCCTATCAGCGTTCCGCAAGGACCACTCCCTTCGTGACTCCCTCGTCAGATCCACACCCCCCACCAACCTGACCTCCACCCCCGGCACCTTCCCCTGCAACCGCAGGAAATGTAAAACTTGCGCCCACACCTCCACACTCACTTCCCTCCAAGGCCCCAAGGGATCCTTCCATATCCGCCATAAGTTCACCTGTACCTCCACACACATCATCTATTGCATCCGCTGCACCCGATGTGGCCTCCTCTATATTGGTGAGACAGGCCGCTTACTTGCGGAACGCTTCAGAGAACACCTCCGGGCCGCCCGAACCAACCAACCCAATCACCCCGTGGCTCAACACTTTAACTCTCCCTCCCACTCCACCGAGGACATGCAGGTCCTTGGACTCCTCCACCGGCAGAACCCAACAACACGACGGCTGGAGGAGGAGCGCCTCATCTTCCGCCTGGGAACCCTCCAACCACAAGGTATGAATTCAGATTTCTCCAGTTTCCTCATTTCCCCTCCCCCCACCTTGTCTCAGTCGGTTCCCTCAACTCAGCACCGCCCTCCTAACCTGCAATCCTCTTCCTGACCTCTCCGCCCCCACCCCACTCCGGCCTATCACCCTCACCTTGACCTCCTTCCACCTATCCCACCTCCATCGCCCCTCCCCCTAGTCCCTCCTCCCTACCTTTTATCTTAGCCTGCTTGGCTCTCTCTCTTATTCCTGATGAAGGGCTTGTGCTCGAAACGTCGAATTCTCTATTCCTGAGATGCTGCCTGGCCTGCTGTGCTTTGACCAGCAACACATTTGCACCACCATTCTTTGTGTCATACAGAAACTTATTAATCAAGCCAGCCACACTCTCCTCAAAATCATTTTTATGTATTACAAGCGACAGGATTCCCAGCACTGATCTCTATGGAACACCACTGGTCACAGACCTCCAGTAAGAAAGAGACACTTCCACTTCTACTGTCTGCTTTCTACGACTAAGCCTGTTCTGTATCCATCTTACCAGCTCACTATGGATCCCATGTGACTTCACCTTTTGTGTCAGCCTGCCATGAGGAACCTTGGTCAAAGGCCTTGCTAAAGTCCATGCAGACAACATCTACACCCGCCCTCATCAATCATCTTTATCACTTGCTCAAATATATTCAATCAAGTTTGTGAGACACAACTTTCCCTACACAAAGCCATGCTGCCTGTCAATGATAAGCCCATAGTTTTCCAAATTTGATTAAATCCTATCCCTAAGCATCTTCTTCAATAATTTCCCTATCATTGATGTAAGACTCACCAACCAATAATTTCCCAGATTATCCCTGTTGCTCTTCTTAAACAAAGGAACAATGTTGGCTATTCTCTAGTCCCCTGGGAACTCTACTGTGACGAACGAGGACACAAAGAGTTTGTGCAGGGCCCCAGCAATTTCCTCACCTGCCTTCCCCGCATTCTGGGAGAAATTCCATCAGGTGCTGGGTTTTGCCTGCCTTAATGCATTTCAAAATACCCAAAGCCTCCTTTTTTCATATTGAAATGCACAGAATATCAACATATTAGAGACTCACATTTACCATATCCTTCTCTTTTGTGAATACCAATGCAAAGTATTCATTAAGGACCTCATTCACTTCCTCTGCTTTCATGCATAAGTTTCCTCCTTTGTCCTTGAGTAGATTTATCCTTTCCCTAGCTTCCCTCTTGCTGCTTATATATGTATAAAACAGCTGGGATTTTTCTTCATCCTGTTTGCCAAATACATTTCATGGCCCGTTTTACCCTTCCTAATTCCTTGCTTGAGTTGTTTCCTGCTATCCTTGTATTCTTCAAGGGCTTTATCTATCTACAGTTTCCTAAACCTTACATATGCCTCTTTTTTCTTCTTGACTAAGCTCTTAATTCCTTCGTCATCCAATGTTCCCAAGTTTTGCCATCCTTCTTCATTTTCACAAGAACATACTGATCCTGAGCTGTGGTCAACTGGTCTTTAAAAGATTTCCATGTGCCAGATGTGGATCTACCCTTAAACAGCTGCCCTCAATCTACATTCCTCTGATCCTGCCTAATATTGTGGTAGTTAGCGCCAGTTTAGTACTTTCACTCATGGACTACTCTTGTCTTTATCCCTAATTTAAAATGTAACAGAATTATGGTCACTGTTGCTAAAATGCTACCCCACTGAAACTTTGAATCACCTGGCTGGGCTCATTCCCCAATACTAGGTCTAGTATGGCCCCTTCCCTAGGTGGACTATTTACACATTGTTTCAAAGACATATCCTGGTTGCACCAACAAATTCTCCTCTATCCAAGACCGTGGCACGAAGTGAGTCCCAGTCAACTTTACAGTGAAAGGGAAGTTAAAATCACTCATCACGATGACCATTTTATTTTTCAATTTTTCCATAATCTATCCACATTTCTGTTCCTCTGCCACCTGCTGGTTGTTGGGAGGTCTATTATAGTGATTGCAGCCTTCCTCGTTCTGAGCTC
The DNA here is from genome assembly GCF_020745735.1 of Hemiscyllium ocellatum. NCBI lineage: Eukaryota > Metazoa > Chordata > Chondrichthyes > Orectolobiformes > Hemiscylliidae > Hemiscyllium > Hemiscyllium ocellatum. Next base: position 45,779,727 of record NC_083436.1, read on the forward strand.
TGTCCATGTGGCCTCACTGGATGACTCCTCCAAGATATCCTCCCTCAGTGTAATTGTGATGTTCTCTAATATCAATAATACAACTCCCCCACCTCTTTTACATCCCTGTCTGTCTCACCTGAAACATCTAAGCCCTGGAATGTTAAGTTGCCAGTCTTGTCCCCCTCTCAACCAATCTGCAACATCATAGATAGACGTACTAATCCAAGCTCTTAAATTCATCTGCTTTACCTTCATCTGTCATAAATCTTCACATTAAAACAAATTCAATTCAGACCACCAGTCTTGCTGTGTTCAGTAACCTCTCCCTGTCTCTCCTTCCTCTTAGTCTTACTAGCCTAAGTCTGACTCCTTGGTCATTGTAGTTGCTGATGTAGCTGCAACATTCCTTCTCCCTCCCACCCCCGCCACCACCACACTAGTTTAAACTCTCCCAAGTGGCATTAGTAAACTTCCTTGCCAGGATGCCCGTGCCCTTCCAGTTTAGATGCAACCCATCCTTCTCGTACAGGTCCCACCTGTCCCAGAGGACATCCCAATGATCCATATATCTGAAGCCCTCCCTCTTATACTAGCTCTTTAGTACTGTATTTAACTATCTTCCCATTCTGAGCTTCACTGGCATGTGGCAGAGGGAGTCATTCCAAGATTACAACCTTAGAGGTCCCACTTCTTCACTTCCTCATCTCTCTTCCTGCCTGTGTCACTCGTACCAATGTGGACCACAACCTCTGGCTGGTCTCACTGATTTGGCCGCTGCTGATTTCCCAGGTGAGGCTATAGTATTCAAAACGGTGTATTGTTCGAGAGGGGAATAGCCGAAGGGGACTCCTGCACTGCCTGCCCATGCTTACTCGTCTTCTAGTCTTCACTGAACTCTTCCCTGTCTGTGTTCCCCCTACTCATGGTGTGACCAGCTCACTAGAAGTGCTATCTCAGCCTCATGCTCCATAATAAATCCATCTGTAGTTCCAGATGCTCTATGCAGCAAATCAGAAACTGCAGCTGAACACACTTCCTGCTTATGTAGTCACCATGGAGACTAGAAGTGTCCCTGATTTCCCACATATTGCAGGAGCAGCATTCCACACAGCCAGGTTCTGCTATTTCAAACCGTATCAACTAAGTCAACTACAGGTAATAATCCATGGACCAATTACACAGCCTAATCCACACTCAGGGGCCCCACTCAAGTTCTTCACCCTGCTTTAAACCTGATGCCAAATCCCTGGCTTGGGTTTGACCCGACACTAATCAGAGAGGTTCTCTAAACAAAGCCCCCAACTCCTTATTCATTTCTTTTAGATGCCAGGGCTTTTAGCCCAAATCTGATCAGTGTTGGAGGAATCCACAGTGGCTTCAGGCAGCGTACATTTGAGACTCTAGCAGTGGAGTACTGGTTAGAGTGCTTTCCATCACCCTTGCTTGTAAACTGATTGAATGTTTCAGCAGAACGTTTCACCAGTAATCATTTCCTCTGGTGTCTCCATTTAACATCCAAAAATGAGGGAGGAGTTTTTTTTTTACTTATTCAGGGTAGTCAAACATTGGTCTGCAGAATGGTCTTCAAGTAATCTCATATCCTCTGTCCAACTTTCTAAACTGTCTGTAAGCTTTGAGCATCTAAACAAAGGGAATATTCACCTCGATCACTGTGGTAGCGAGTTCCATATTCTCACCACGGAACTGGTCCATTCCAGAACGAGACCATTTGTTTTCACAGGATAAAGATTTTTTTTTACAGAATTATCTGATGGATTTGTTAGATATTTCTCAGATTTAGGGTTCCTAGTTCTGGTTTCCTTCAAAAAATCAAAAAGCCTTCAAGGCCTTTCACAATTTTACGGGCTTCGGTCTGGTCACCCCTCAGCCTTCTAATTTCTAGAGTAGACCTCACCTGTTCAATCTTCCCTAGCAGCTGTATCCATCATATACAAATACAAAGAATACTTAACCCTGAAGTGTTTATTAATATTCACAAGGGTAATTGTAGCAACATTGAACATTAACAGAGTTACATTTGTGCTACTTACACCACTTTCTTTAATGTAGTATTAGTGGAAGAGATTGCCGTAAATCCAGATACTCCATCATAATCCGCATTACAACCTTCAATCCTGAAAAAGAACAGTGAGTTTGCTCTTCAACAACTGGACAAACAGCCCGAACAGACAGACAGATAACACAAAAGGCAATGTCCATATGGATGTCTTGAAACACATAAAAGTGGATAAATCACCACAACCTGATCAGGTGTACCCTAGAACTCGGTGGGAAGCTAGGGAAGAGATTGCTGGGCCTCTTGCTGAAATATTTGTATCATCGATAGTCACAGATGAGGTGCCGGAAGACTGGAGGTTGGTAAACGTGGTGACACTATTTAAGAAAGATGGTAAGGAAAAGACAAGCCAGGGAACTATGGACCAGTGACCCTGACATCGGTGGTGGGCAAGTTGTTGGAGGGAATCCTGAGGGACAGGATGTACGTGTATTTGGAAAGGCAAGGACTGATTAGGAATAATCAAAATGGCTTTGTGCGTGGGAAATCATGTCTCACAAACTTGATTGAGTTTGTTGAAGAAGTAACAAAGAGGATTGATGAGGACAGAGCTGTGGACATGATCTATATGGATTTCCATGGGAGACTGATTAGCAAGGTTAGATCTCCTGGAATACAGGGAGAACTAGTCATTTGGATACAGAACTGGCTCAAAGGTAGAAATTAGAGGATGGTGATGGAGGGTTGTTTTTCAGATTGGAGGCCTGTGAGCAGTAGACTGCCACAAGGATCGGTGCTGGGTCCTCTACTGTTTGTAATTTACATAAATGATTTGGATGTGAACATAGGAGGAATAGTTAGTAAGTTTACAGATGACACCAAAATTTGAGATGTAGTGGACAACGAAGTCATTACCTCAGATTACAAAAGGATCTTGATGAGATGAGCCGATGGGCTGAGGAGTGGCAGATGGCGTTTAATTTAGATAAATGCGAGGTGCTGCATTTTGGGAAAGCAAATCAAATTAGGACTTATACACTTAATGGTAAGGTTCTCGGGAGTGTTGCTGAACAAAGAGACCTTGGAGTCCAGGTTCATAATTCCTTGACGGTCGAGTCACAGGTAGACAGGATAGTGAAGAAAGCGTTTGATATGCTTTCCTTTATTGGTTGGAGCATTGAGGTTAGGAGTTGAGAGGTCATGTTGCAGTTGTACAGGACATTGGTTAAGCCACTTTTGGAATATTGTGTGCAATTCTGGTCTCCTTTCTATCAGAAGGATGTAGTGAAATTTGAAAGGGTTCAGAAAAGATTTACAAGGACGTTACCAGGATTGAAGGATTTGAGCTACAGGAAGAGGCTGAATAAGCTGGAGCTGTTTTCCCTGGAGCATCAGAGGCTGAGGGGTGACTTTACAGAAGATTATAAAATCATGAAGGGCATAGATAGGATAAATGGACGAGGTCTTTTCCCTGTGGGGAGTCCAGAGCTAGTGGGAATAGATTTAGGGTGAGAGGGGAAAGATATAAAAGGGACCTAGGGGGCAACTCTTTCACGCAGACAGTGGTGTGTGGAATGAGCTGCCAGAGGAAGTGGTGGAGGCTGGTACAATTGCAGCATTTAAAAAGCATCTGGATGGGTATATGAATAGGAAGGGTTTAGAGGGATATGGGCCAAGTGCTGGCAAATGGGACTTAATTAAGTTAGGATATCTGATCAGCATGGAAAAGTTGGACCGAAGGGTCTGTTTCCGTGCTATACAGATCTATGACAACCGAACAGACAGACAAGCCAATATACAGGCAACCTGATGCACAAGTAACCCAAAAGAAAGACAAACAACTCAATAGGCAATCCAACAGACAGGCAAACAGACCAAACAATAGTAGATCAATAAACAGGCAAGCAGACAAATAGAAAACTAATCAGTCAGACAAGTGAGACAGGCAGACAACGATACAGACTGAAATGCCCAGTGTTGATCAAGGTACCACAGCTCCTGTAGTGTTTCGTTGTCCTTTAGCGCATCACAAAGTTCTCTCAACTCATTATTCCCAATGTCTGTCCAACCCAGACTGTTTGAGATAAAGAATACTAAAATAAAACATTTAGCAGACTGCAACATGCACTTAACCAAAATTGTGTTCATATTAAAGTCTGGAGCAGTGTGCAAATTCTGTTGGCAACTTGTTCAAACTCTAGAATGTGTTACTGTCTGTGAGCTCATTCACTTTTTAAAAGGTTAACTGTGCACCAGTAGAACATGGCGTTGAAGCTCAGTTGTATTTTGTTCAATATCCCCTCAGTGCAATTCAATTCCCAGTTTACCTTTTTTTCCATTCAGACCCCAAACAATTTACATATAAAGACAGTTAATTAAAATAATCATATGTAAGGAAAGGGTAATTTACAGTGTTGGGAGATTGATAGAAATGCTTCGATTTGATGGAGAGAACATTAATTAATGGCCAAATCCACATAGATCAAGTAAGTTTTCTTTAAAGCAGAAATAATTAAAGATTTGCAATTATGTAGGAATTATTTTCAAAACAGAAAAGATTGTGATTGCTTCTCACTACAACGTACTGAGGGGCTGACAACTCCGCTCCCAACAGCAAACATCTCCTACAGATTATATCCAAAACTGTAGATTTATTTTTGTGTACTGGGTTTAAAAAGCCAATTTCAACCCTGGAATGTGCTAATGGGACTGATGTTCTCATACTTACTAGCCTGGGTTCAAGCATTAGCATGCCATAATGATCACAGCCAAAGAACTAGCTCTGAGTCACTCCCATGTTGGAAGTAGAAGGGAGATTCTCTCTCATTCCAAGTGCTGTAAACCCAACAAATAGAAACAAGACAAAAGGACTCTCTCTCATCATGAATGCCAGAATTCGATCACACTCCAGTAAAATCAGAACGACAGATTTTCAACCAATTTGCAAAACTCAAGTCATGGATCTGACAGTTCAACTACCAGTGTCAAGGCTTCTAGTATCCTTTACTGTAATGATCACAATGTTCGACCATTTGCTCTTTGTAAAGAATTCAAAGATTAATCTGTATATCAGATTTGTTTCACTTTCATCTTCTTGCGTTCACCTCTTATTTCTAATGTGTTTGTGTTACATTACTAACGCTTCTCGCATTTCGTGATTAATAAACTCACTCCTTCGCTAAGACAGCCTGGTTGAATTGGACCCCTTCAAAACACAAGTTCTTTTGAATCTAGGAGAAAGGTTTCCAAAAGGGAAGAGATCCATTTTTGAATTAACCTTATTGTGACAATGGAGGGGACAGATGAGTAAAAACAGGGAACCCCAGTCAACCCTCAATGGAGAAGCTTAACAATTTGGGCTATCCCATTTGGAATCTGGGCAATACACATTAGGGGCAATATATTGGCCTTGGAGGGAGTACATTGTACCTTTACAAGAATGATACCTGGACTTCATGGGTTAGGTTGTGAGGAGACATTGTACAAATTAGGTTTGTTTTCTATAGAACTTAGAATGTTAAGAGGTGATCTAATCAAAGTCTTCAAAATATTAACAGCAAATGACAAACTAAATGATAAATAGATAAACTGTTTCCACTAGTTCAAAATTCTATAATCTGAAAATTAGGGCTAAATCATTCAGGACAAATGTAAGGAAGCACTTCTACACACAAAGGGTGCCAGAGGTTTGAAACTCTCTTCCACAAATGGCAGTGGATCAGTTGTTAATTTTGAATCTGAGAGAGTTAATTTTTGTTTAAGCCGAATTGTTAAGGGATATGAGCCAAAGGCAGTCATACAGAATTAGGCCACAGTTCAGCCATGATCTCATTGAATGGTGGAATAGGCTTGAGGAGTTGAATGGCTCCTCCTGTTCCTATGTTCCTAAATTGGAGAATTTGTCACAAGGTTGGAGCGCAGCAAAAGTGGGAGCTCATTTACATCTGGTCATTTCAGTCAGCAGTGCTGAAGAAGTCAGAATCAATTTTTGCTAATTCTTAGGTCAGATTGAATGTGCACTGGTGTCCTGTGGACAGGTGACCGAAGCATAAATGAACCAGTGGTGCCTGGACAGAGACTGGGTTTTGGCTTATATTTTGACATTGCTCAGAATGACAGATCTAGGAGTCAGACAGAGCCACAACTTTAGGGAATAGAACCTCACAGAATCCTGTCATCCACAGCCAAGATCCTATCATAGCTGGAGCTATGGGGAGTATGGTAGAGGCTCCAAAATAGCTTGTTTTGCATTGAATGACTGACCAAGAATCATTCCTGTTTTTTATCACCCACCACCGGAATGTGTTGGAAGGATTTGAAAATTGATAATCAGACTGTTTCACAGACTTATAATCTCACCTTCCTTGGTCATCAAATCCTGGGTGGGACTCAACACAGGAGTTTCTAGCTGAGAAGCAGGAACATTACCCACTAACTTACAGACCTCTCAATATAAACATATCAGAGACTATTTCTGGTGTGTTCAGTAAAGAATTGAGTTGCATTACCCCAGCAGCTTCAGTTTGTAGTCTGGAGACTTCAGCAGCTCGCACAGAAATGTAATTGCTTCAAAATCCAATTTATTTTCTCCACACCTACAATGTTAAAAATAGAAGTGAAAGTTTTTTGAAGTCTAACTGTCTCGTTTTGGTTTTACATTCTGAAGCCCTCAATCTATCTACATTAGTGAAAGCCTTACATCCATAAATATCATTTCTATCACCTTTTAGTCATTATGTAACTTTCGATACAGGTCAGTATGTCTGCAAGGAGCCATCGTCAACTAAGGACTGGAAATTATTTATGTGAAGCTTGAGGGTGACCACAATGCAAGAAAAATAACATATGAGACAGGAACAGTAGCAGGCCATTCAGCCGCAAGCCTGCCCTGTCGTTCAAGATAATGGCTGATTTGCCCCAGTCTTCAAATCCTTTTTCATGCCAGCTCAGCATACCCATCAACTCCTTGATATTTCAACAATTTACCTACCACTATAATTCACTAGCCTCCATAATTGTCTGTAGTAGAGAACTTCGGCCATTCACTAATTCCTCCGCATCTCAGTTTTGAATAAGAGTCACCTTATTCTGTACATATGTCACTAGTTCAAGATTTCCTCACTAGTGGAAACATCTTCTCAACATCTACCCTGTCAAGCTTCTCAGAATCTTGTAAGATCACTCACATTCACCTAAACTCTAAGTTAATAAAGGCCTAACCTGTTTAGCTATTCTTGATAAGTCAACCCTTTCATCCTGGAAATCAATCTCTTAAACCTCTTTTGAACAGCCTCTAATGCCAATATATCCTTTCTTTTAATTTTTGGGACCAACACTATACATAGTACTCCAGACGCAGCCTCATCAATACTCTATACAATTTGAACAAAACTTCCCTATTTTAAGCTCCAACGCGCGAGCAATAAAAGGCCAAAATTCCATTTGCTTTCTTAATTATTTGCTGCACCTACATGCTGATGTTTATGTTTCATGCACAAGGACATCCAGTTCCCTCTCTACTACACTTTTTAGGAATCTCTCTCCATTTAAGTAATAGTCTTCCTTTTGATTCTTCATACCACAGTGTATGACCATACACTTCATTTTGTATTGTCAGCAAATATGGATGCATTACACTACCCCTCTATTCCAAGTCATTGATATGGATAATAAATAATTGCAACCTTAGGAACTAACTGTTGTGACAGGACTTCATAAGTTACATCTTTACAATCTGAACAAGACTCATTAATCTAGATACTATGTCTTTTGTGTTAAACCGTTCCTCAATCGATGGTCATATATTATCACTAATACCGTCTGCTCCTCCCTTGTGCAATAGCCTTTCATGTGGCACATTATCAAATGCCCTGTGAAAATTCAAATGCACAACATTTTATGGTTCCCCTTTATTAAAACTATTTGTTATATTGACAAAGAATTCGAGCAAGTTTGTCAAACATTATTTCCGTTTCACAAAATTATGTTGACTCTGTTTGATTGCATTAAGCTTTTATAAATATCCTGCTTAAGAATAAACAAATGTTCGACCAACCCCGGTCTACAACTTCCTGCTTTCTGTCTTCCTCCTGTCTTGAACATGAGCATCACATTAGCAGTTTTTTGATCTGCTGAAACCCTCCCAGAATCCAGTGTGATCTAACCAATGCTTCTTATCTCTGCTGCTATGTCCTTTAAAACCCTTGGATACAGGTCATCTGCTCCTGGCAACTTGTCTGCCTTTAGTCCCATTAGTTTGTTTCTCATACTGGAAACTGTTCCAAGATCTTTCCTCCCTTTAGCACTTCACTTATAGTATTAAATATTAATATAAATATAATATTAAAACATCCAAAAATATTGGTTTAAATTATGTGCCTCTTCCTTATCCTTGGTTACAATACCCCAGTTGCACTCTCCAAGGTTTACTATAGCTACTCTCTTTTTATATATCTGTAGAAGCTCTTGCTGTATGTTTTATATTTCATGCCAATTAGCTTTTATAATCAATTGTCTCCCTCATTGTTAGCTTTTAAGTTATCTGGTGTTGGTTCCTAAAAAAGTCCCAATCTTCTAGTCTACGATTAGTTTTCAGTACTTTGTATGTGTTAGTTTTTGACTGAGTACTCTCTTTGATCACCTTTGTTAAATACAGGTGGTTCATCCATCTCATCATTTCTAGAAGAAATGTTTGTTGAGCATAATGAAATATCTGCAGAGATGTCTGCCACTGACTTTCCCCTTTGGGAAAAACCGCTCTAGACAATTCTTTCTTCGTAGAGCTGGTACAGCCATTGAACCCACATTGTTAAATTTATTCGGTAAAACACTTGTATTGTTAAGTCATCTGAGCTAAAGTTGATGGGTAGCATTACTATTAACATGCAGGAACTAACTCTTACAATTGCATATCTCTGAAGGAGCCTTGCAGCCCAATTTACCTACTCCTTCTCTGAAGCCCTATAATTATTTTCCCTTTCAATCATTTATATTATTCTACTTAGAAAGTTATGTTTGAATTTGTTTCCACTGTCTATACAGGTAGTGCATTCCAGGTCACAGCTTCTCAGCTGTATAAAAATACCTTCAGTCACTGGACTCTGTCATTTATTTTTTCTTTATTATTTCATGGGATTTAGGTGTCACTATAAACTATCAATGCAGAGGAAGTGCTGCAACATCAGAGGGTCAGTGCTGAGAGAATGCCACACTTGTTGGAGTAGGGAAATAAAATGCCATGGGAAATTATAGTGAATAAAACCAGCGAGGAATGGAAAAAACGCGGAAGTGCAATATAAAACATGGGGAAATGGGTGAAAGAAATAAAAAGTATTTGTTAGTTCCAGCAATAGCCGGGCCACTATAAGAGAGACTAGGAACCTTGAACATTGGTAGGATAAGTCCAAATAGGGTAGGTTGTATTAAAAGGCAACAAGTCAGGCAGCATCCAAGGAGCAGGAAAATCAACGTTTTGGGTAAAAGCCCTTCATCAGGAATGAGGCCGGGAGCTTTCCACCCCAGAGGCTTCCTGCCTCATTCCTGATGAGGGGCTTTTCCCTGAAATGTCAATTTTCCTGCTTCTTGGATGCTGCCTGACCTGGTGTGCTTTTCCAGCATCACTCTAATCTTAACTCTGATCTCCCACATCTGCAGTCCTCACTTTCCCCCTGTATTAAAAGGCAGTGCAACACTGTCGCTTTCATGGAACCATCCAAAGCAAGTTTCCACTGAGGGGATTTTAAAGTCTGCCATGGTAAGTTGTGAACGTTGATACAAGCTAATTTGCATAAGCATTAGACTTTTCTTCAAACCCCAGTGGTTCTAGTCTCCTTGAACTAACTACATGAGTGAATTTCACTGCCCACCAGGGTAACTAGTGAGGATAAATAAACATGGCCTTGTCCAGGTCACTTAGCAAAGAAATGAGAAAGTCCTTACCATAGTCTCTCACATTGGTGTAAAAATGGTTGTAGACTTTTTAGTGCTGTAGTGTTTATATTGGTTGCTGTGAGATCTAACTCTTCTAGATCTCCAATCCTCATGTCTAGAAAATATTTCAGCACACTGATGTCGACTGGACAAAGTGCATTATCCCCAATGTGGATGCGGAGATTTTTAGGTTTTATTTTTTCCACTAATAAGTCATTTTGTTGTTCGAATAGACAGTGAAGAAGGTTCAGAATGCTTGATCCATTTTCACAATGCTCTGTGATCTCTTCTATCAGCCAGCAAGAGTAGGACTCAGATTTTGTCATCTTATCCAATTTCATGTGCTTGGAGAGTAAGGCCTGGTTCCTCTCAGATAACAGACCAGATAAGAATCGTTGGAATATATCCAAGAAACCTGTAGCCATCTTGTATTTGTTCATTGTCTCCACGTTCATCAAGTCTGGGAAAGGCTCGGGTTCCAGCATGTAATGCAAGGCTGCAAAAAACTCCTGGATGGTCAAGTGTGTGAAAGAAAAGACAGTCTCTACACAGTCTGGTTCCTGGATACAGGTCTTATCCAGAAAACTATCAACAAAGGGATTTAGTTCAACATGATGAGCTGCCAAATCATGTTGGTAGAACAGGGTGTCATGCTGCAGCAGTTTGCTGTATGCCAGTCTGCCCAGATTTCGGAGGGTTTGAGTGAGATCACCTCCTTCAGAGCGCTGACCTCGAGAGTGGTGCTGCAGTAGCACACTGAGGTAGCGGCTATAAATGTCCGTCATTGTTTTTGGCTGCTTATGATTCTCCCTTTCTTTCTCTTTCAAAACACTGCAGACAATATAACAAAAGGCAGGTACAAAACACAGTGTAAAGAGGAATTCATTTTCTTTCACAAAGTGAAACATTCGACCACCAACTTCTTCATCTTGGTAATATTTCAGGAAGTAGTATCTGATTTCCTTTTCAGAAAACCCAGTGATGATTACAAAACGGTCAATGGTTTCCACTGGGATGTAACTAATAGCTGTGGGCCGACTGGTCAGCAGGACCGAGACTCCTGTGAGAAGCTCCCCTCGGAGCAGGCTGTAGATGATGTCCACCAAATTCCCTTCCTCGTCAGGGTCAGTGATGTAGCAATCCCCATCTAAACAGCCACAAAACTTAAATTCATCAAATCCATCCAGAATTATCAGCAGCTTCTCTGGAACTTCAAAAATAGAATCTAACACTTTCAACAAATGACCATTCTTCTTCAAAACCAGATTCCTGAGACTCATTGGTTTATTAATCAAATTAAGATCCCTAAACGTGAATTGTAGGAGAACCTCAAAGTTACCAAAGCAGTGATTATTTGCCCAGTCAAAAACAATCTTCTGCAACAGGACAGTTTTCCCTATTCCTGCCACTCCAGAGACTAGTGTTCTCTTGGGAGTTTGTTTATCACTGATTTGCATAAATAACTGGCTTGGCTTGATCTCCATTTCCTGGCTCCTCCTCTCCTGTAAGTGAATTCGATGCTGCCCAAAAGACAGTAACTCATGCCTTTTGAATTCAAGGCTGTGATGCCCTTTTACAAGCAACAAGTTGGTGAACTGTTCTGAAAGATGAATTTTCTCTCCAGGTCTTGTGTTATAATACATCATCACCTCATTCCTCCGGCTAAGAACTTGTTTGTGTTTCTTTATTACAGTCGAGTGTTCTGCAGAGACACAAAGGTATAAAATTGATGAATCTGTTGATGGGTTTGAAATGGCCTAGTGGTATTATTCCTACACTAGTAATCCAGAAGTCCAGCTTCTGTTCTGAGGATCTAGGTTCATATTTCACTGTTCAATAAAAGAATCTGGAATTAAGGGTCTCTGGATGAGCTGAAACCAGAACCGATTGTCTGGTTTATTAATGTTCTTCAGGGAAGGAAACCTGCTATCCTCACCTGGTCTGGCCTACATGTGACTCAGAACACACAGCAAGATGGTTGACTCTTAACTGCCTCCTGGGCAATTAGGGATGGAAAATAAATGCTGGCCGAGCCAGTGATGCCCACATCCTACGAATGAATTTTTAAAACGTGTGGTGAGAGTAAACTTTGCCATGGACTCTTTGGGTAAATAGTCTGTTCCTGTACAAGAAATTCACTGAAATAATTACAGTAGAATCAAGTTTCAGTGATGAGTTTAGCCAATCAGTTTAAATAAAACCCAAGGGCTGGTCATTCTGTCTGTCGTATGGTGCCCAGTATTTATTTATTGTACTCAATCACAAACTCTTCTCTCTCCAGTTTTCATCTTCAAAGCAGTCTATTACAGAGCAGCATTGATATCCCAGGTACTGAGCTGAGACTGACCCACAATCTAAACAGCTGATTACATACCTCTCCAAACTTACACAAACCTCAACTTAATAATCAATATTCTCAATCATTTTCCTGTGGCCCATATTTATTCCTCAACCATTATCACTCAAAGTGATGATCCAGTGGCTGCTCAAAGATACTTAACTAGCTTTGAGGCATTTGGGGATTGTCCTGAAGCCATGAAAGAAAGCAGCAAATCCAAGTCTCTCACTTACATTTTACAATAAGCAGTGAGCATTAAATGGAGACTAGTTTAATACCTGTTCTAACGATTGGTTGTATAGACTACCCAACAAAACTGTTGACAATTTTCATGTTTAATTCTCTGATCCACATTCATCTGGGAGTGCTATCTTCAACAAATTAGTGAATGCAGAAAAAAAAATCTGAGTATTTGAAGGTGTGTTCACATTGTGACTCTCATTATTATCAAGGAATTTGGACAAACACAGATGCGGAAAGCTGGATAAAAGTCAAAAGAACTGCAGATGCTGTAAATCAGAAACAACAGCAGGAGTTGCTGGTAAAGCTCAGCAGGTCTGGCAGCATCTGTGAAGAGAAATTAAAGTTAACGTTTCGGGTCAGATGACCCTTTCTCAGATCAGTTGAGGAAGGGTCACTGAAATGTTAACTTTGATTTCTCTTCACAGATGCTACCAGACCTGCTGAGCTTTACCAGCAACTTCTGCTGTTATTGCATAATACTGAAGGTACACAGTAAGTATAACTGACCAGTCAAGGGCCAGCATGATAATGTTTTACTCCACAGTGAAGTGACACCAATTTATACACATTTAGTACCTCAGTACAGGTAAAACTGCTTCACAATCACACTAAACTGGAGAATGAAGGCAGACAAAACTGGAACAAAATGGTCCAAATTGAGCTAACATCAGCTTCCTTGTACTTTCCAAACCCATTACTTCTACCGCCCAGAAGGACATGGGCAGCAAATACAAGGGAACACCACCCCCTGCAAGTTCCCCTCCAAGACACTCACCATCCTGCCTTGGAAATATGTCTCCATTCTTTCAGTGTTGCTGAGTCAAAATCCCAGACCTCTCTTCCAAACAGCATTGTGAATGTCCCTATATCTCAAGGAATGCAGCAGTTCGGAAAGACACCTCATCACTTTCTCAAAGGCAATTAACGACAGATAATAATCGCCAACTTAGCCAGCAATGCCCCATATCTTACACTAAATAACAAAACATTTCCATCAAACTTACTTATAAAAGGTCATTATGTTAATCTTGGATTTATTTACCCTTGGACACAGGTTCTTTTTCAGACATATCTTTGCTCTTGTTAATGAGTGAACAGAACTGATGAGCCACCATTTCCCCAAGACAGTCAACAATATCCAGCAAAGTTCGAACTTTCTTCCTGGGACCAGGGATATACTTCACATCTTCATAATCATCCTTTGAAATTAATTGAATTTGTAAAGCATGATCCAGAATCCAGTCAACTCTGTCTCCAAGTTCATCGATGAGCTTCACTCGGTTCCTCTGGAGCAGCTGAAGGTAGGAGATTCTGCAAACACAGCAAAAACAGACACTGAATAGCAAGGAATTTTATTCCTGAATCTCCACATTGTGAACTGAGTGTAAAATATTAGCCAACACCAATACCGTTAGCTAGTGCTTTAAAGAAATGATTTTCATTCAATTGTACCTCATCATATCTCAAAATTCCAAACATAATTCACAGCAACCATGTTAAAAAAGTATTAGTGACACAGAAAAGAATGTGATGGAGGTATAGTACGGTCAGAGCTGAAAATGTGTTGCTGGAAAAGCGCAGCAGGTCAGGCAGCATCCAAAAAGCAGGAGAATCGACGTTTCGGGCATGAGCCCTTCTTCAGGAATGAGGAAAGTGTGTCCAGCAGGCTAAGATAAAAGGTAGGGAGGAGGGACTTGGGGGAGGAGCGTTCAATACCTATCACATTTCCAACGCCCCTCCCCCAAGTCTCTCCTCCCTACCTTTTATCTTAGCCTGCTGGACACACTTTCCTCATTCCTGAAGAACGGCTCATGCCCTAAACGTCGACTTTCCTGCTCCTTGGATGCTGCCTGACCTACTGCGCTTTTCCAGCAACACATTTTCAGCTCTGACCTCCAGCATCTGCAGACCTCACTTTCTCCTCCGTCTAGTACGGAGGATTGATGAAGAAAAATGAAGTGCAATAACTCAGGACTATTTGAGTCACAATAATTCTTACTAGCATGTAATATAATGGATGATCAGAACTCGAGCCCCTCAAGCCTGTTCAGTAAGAACATGGTGGATTTAATCAATTAAAAGGGAAACTGTTATAGTTTATCCAAGCAAGAGCCATGGTATGAGATAATCTTCTGCTCTTCAGATGTAAGGACAATCTCTGAGGCCCAATCCTGATGATGTCAGAGTACTGCCAATCTGCATGATATTCCTGGAGGTGGTCAATTAAGAGATAACCTTGACTAAGATCTGATCCCATTCTGTTCTGGGTGATAGAGGATGCAGGTCAATGATTAACTCAGTGAAGGAGGACAGCAGTGTTGGATTACACCATAGCAAGGTGATGGAGGGCTGGTGAGTAAAGGTCATGTAGAAGCATCACTGTCATGTGAATCTACATCCTGTGGGGTGGTACCTGCCTAAGTGATAGTGCATCCTGTGGGTGGTAACTGCCCAAGTGATAGTGCATCCTGTGGGGTGGTAACTGCCCAAGTGATAGTGCATCCTGTGGGGTAATAACTGCCCAAGTGATAGTGCATCCTGTGGGGTAATAACTGCCCAAGTGATAGTGTATCCTGTGGGGTGGTACCTGCCTTGCCTCACAGCTGGAACCTTACGACTTTGGCCTGGTCCTTCGATGTGATGATCTGTCTCGAAGAACAAAGAGAATTGCATTCAAAATCCTCACAGCTTGAGCCCTTCACACGTCATCACATATATTTTCAGGTGCAGTTCTCACCAACAAGATGGCCCTGCTCTCTGTTTAATCATCATGTTTTCTCCCAGACTTGCTTGCACCAATTGTGGGCTTGTTAATAGTGAAACATGTGCTATCAGGTCAAGCATACTGCCTCCCTGGGGTGAAAGAATTCACAAAATTGCTTTGTTCAAAAACCAACATGCAATTAAATTTCTGATCTGGCCTCAAAACAAATAATAAGGTGCTGCTCACAGTGTAAATATAACAATCTCTCCCTCAACGCCAGTAAAACTAAAGAGCTGATTATTGACTTCAGGAAGTAACGAGGAGGACATGCCGCTATCCACATCAATGGAATTGAGGAGAATAGGGTCGAGAGTGTCACGTTCCAAGGAAGGACCACCACAAACAATGGGTCCTGGACCACCCACGTTGATATGATAGTCAAGAATGTAGAACAACTCCTCTTCCTCAGGAGGCTAAGGAAATTCAGCATGCCCATAAGGACTCTCAGCGACTTTTACAGATGCACCATAGAAAGCATTTTATCTGGGATGCATCACGGCCTGGTATGGCAACTGGTCTGCCCAGGACCGTAAGAAACTACAGAAAATTGTAAATACAATCCAAACCATCACGCAAGCCAACCTTTCATCCACTGACTTCATCTGCAATTCCAATTGCTGCATCAGAGACCCCTCCCACCCTGGTTATACCCTCCTCTAACATCTTCCATCAGACAGAAGATACAAGTAATCCAAGATGGAGGAGGGGAAAAATTTCAGGCTGTAACAGGCTGCTTTTTTTTGAGGTATTTTAGGTGTTGGGGGTGATTTCCTTGAATTCCAGGAGCAGTAATTACTGTTTTACGTGCTGCTGCATTGATTTGAAACTTTGGGAAAGAAATAGTCAAAACAACAGCACTTTTAAAAGGGAGAGGAACAGACAAAGGCAGCACGTGGTGAGGTCAGTGCAGGGGGGGAGAGAGAGAGAGAGAGAGAGAGAGAGAAACCCACACTGCCAACTGACAGAGCAGTGAACCGTGCAGTTACTGCCTTTACTGTTTAAATTCATGTATCACTAGACACCGGAGAACATCTGGGAAAATTAACAAACAATGAAATTCACAGCTAATCTTGGAGGAACCTGCTTGGGAGAGGTCACAGCGCAGAAACAGATAAGTAATTAGTTTTAAGTATGGTCTACAGAAAGTCTGCAGTAGTGACTAGAGTCGATTCTTTCTCGATTATGTGTTTTGTTAAGACATGTCCCTTGATTAAACTTAAAAATATAAGCCATAAACATTAAGATAGCCTGGAATAGTGTTTTATCTTAGCTTGCTTCGCACACTTTCCTCATTCCTGAAGAAGGGCTCATGCCCGAAACGTCGATTCTCCTGCTCCTTGGATGCTGCCTGACCTGCTGTGCTTTTCCAGCACCACACTCTTCAACACATATCCTTCTGCTGAAAATGTGTTGCTGGAAAAGCACAGCAGGTCAGGCAGCATCCAAGGAACAGGAAATTTTATGTTTCATCAGGCTTTTGCCCGAAACGTTGAATTTCCTGTTCCTTGGATGCTGCCTGACCTGCTGTGCTTTTCCAGCAACACATTTTCAGCTCTGATACTCCAGCATCTGCAGTCCTCACTTTCTCCTGGAGTAGTGTTTTGTAGAGGAATGAGACAGTCCTGTTTTCTGGGTTTGTAGAATGATAGAATCAAAAGTGGCCTTCCGTAGAGTAATATGCTCTTCGTGTCAGATGTGGGAGTTTAGGGAGAGTTTACGTGCCACTGACAACTTTATCTGCAATTAATGCCATTGGTTGCGAATCCTATCAGATCAAATGGATCGGTTGGAGAGACAGTTAGAGGCAATGAGAAATTTACAAGAGCAAGGGGATGTGATGGATGGCAGTTATAGGAAGGGAGAAAAGTTGCAGATAAAGTCACGTAGATGGGGTAACTCCAGGAAAGGTAAGACAGATAGGCAGGTAGGGCAGGAGTCTTCTGTGGCTATCCCCATTTCAAACAGGTATGCTGTTTTGGAAAATGTAGGGGGTGATGGGTTTTCAGGGGAATGTAGCAAGAACAGCCAAGTTTCTGGTACAGAAACTGGCTCTAATGCAATGAGGGGTACATTGGGTTCTAAAAGATCAATTGTGTTAGGGGACTCTCAAGTCCGAGGCACAGACAGACATTTCAGTGGCCAGCAACGAAAAATCAGAATGGTGTGTTGCCTCTCTGGTGCCAGGATCAAGGACGTCTCAGAGAGGGTGCAGAATATTCTCACAGGTGAGAGGGGGCAGCAGGAGATTATTGTCCACATTGGAGCCAATGGCATAGGAAGGGAAAATGTTGAGATTCTGAAGGGAGAATAAAGAGAGTTAGGCAGGAATTTAAAAAGGAGGTCCTCAGGAATAGTAATATCTGGATTACTCCCAGTGCTGTGAGCTAGTGAGGGCAGGAATAGGAGGATAGAGCAGATGAATGCATGGGCTGAGGAGCTGGTGTATGGGAGAAGGGTTCATATTTTTGGATCATTGAGATCTCTTCTGGGGTAGTAGCGACCTGTACAAGAAGGACGGACTGCACCTAAATTGGAAGGGGACTAATATACTGGCAGGGAGATTTGCTAGACCTGCTCGGAAGATTTAAACTAGTAAGGTGGGGGGACTGTGACCCAGGGAGATAGTGAGGAAAGAGATCAATCTGAGACGGGTATAGTTGAGGAAAGAAGTGAGTCAAAGAGTCAGGGCAGGCAGGAACAAAGCAGAGAACAAAGTAAGACTGATAAATTAAACTGCATTTATTTCGATGCAGGAGGCCCAACGGGGAAGGCAGATAAACTCAGGGCATGGTTAGGAACATGAGACTGGGATATCATAGCAATTATAGAAACATGGCTTAGGGATGGACAAGACTGGCAGCTGAATGTTCCAGGAAGGACAGAAAGGGAGGCAAGAGAGGAGGGGGGAGTGGCATTTTTGATAAGGGATAGTATTACAGCTGTACTGGGGGAGGATATTCCCGGAAATACATCCAGGGAAGTTTTTGGGTTGAACTAGAAATAAGAAAGGGATGATCATCTTATTGGAATTGTATTATCGACCCCCTAATAGTCAGAGAGAAATCGAGAAACAAATTTGTAAGGAAATCTCAGTTATTTGGAAGAATAATAGGGTGCTTATGGTAGGGGATTTTAACTTTCTAAACATAGATTGGGACTGCCATAGTGCTAAGGGTTGAGATGGAGAGGAATTTGTTAAGTGTGTACAAGACAATTTTCTGATTCAGTATGTGGATGTACCTACTTGAGAACGTGTAAATCTTGACCTACTCTTGGGAAATAAGGCAGGGCAGGTGACTGAGGTGTCAGTGGGGGAGCACTTTGGGGCCAGCGACCATAATTCTATTAGTTTTAAAATAGTGTTGGAAAAGGATAGACCAGATCTAAAAGTTCTAAATTAGAGGAAGGCCAATTTTGCCGATATGAGGCAAGAACTTTCGAAAGCTGATTGGAGGCAGATGTTCGCAAGTAAAGGGACGGCTGGAAAATGGGAACCTTCAGAAGTGAGAAACAAGAATCCAGAGAAAGTATATTCCTGTCAGGGTGAAAGGAAAGCTGAAAATGTGTTGCTGGTCAAAGCACAGCAGGCCAGGCAGCATCTCAGGAATCTCTATTCCTGAGATGCTGCCTGGCCTGCTGTGCTTTGACCAGCAACACATTTTCAGCTGTGATCTCCAGCCTCTGCAGACCTCATTTTTTACTAGGGTGAAAGGAAAGGCTGGTAGGTATAGGGAATGCTGGATGACTAAAGAAATTGAGGGTTTGGTTAAGAAAAAGAAGGAAGCATATGTCAGGTACAGACAGGATAGATCGAGTGAATCCTTAGCAGAGTATAAAGAAAGTAGGAGTATACTTAAGAGGGAAATCAGGAGGGCAAAACGGGGACATGAGATAGCTTTGGCAAATAGAATTAAGGAGAATCCAAAGGGTTTTTACAAATATACTAAGGACAAAAGGGTAACTAGGGGAGAATAGGTCCCCTCAAAGATCAGCAAGGCGGCCTTTGTGTGGAGCCACAGGAGATGGGGGAGATACTAAACAAGTACTTTGCATCAGTGTTTACTGTGGCAAAGGACATGGAAGATATAGACTGTAGGGAAATACATGTGGCACCTTGAAACATGTCCATATTACATAGGAGGAAGTACTGGATGTCTTGAAACACATAAAAGTGGATTAATCCCCAAGACCTAATCAGGTGTACCCTAGAACTCTGTGGGAAGCCAAGAAAGTGATTGCTGGGCCCCTTGCTGAAATATTTGTATCATCGATAGTCACAGATGGGATGCCAGATGACTGGAGGTTGGCAAACGTGATGCTGCTATTTAGGAAAGGAGGTAAGGACAAGCCAGGGAACTTTGGACCAGTGAGCCTGATGTCAGTGTTGGGCAAGTTATTGGAGGGAATCCTGAGGGACAGGATGTACATATATTTGGAAAGGCAAGGATTTTATGAGAATAGTCAGCAATGGCTTTGTGCGTAGGAAATCATGTCTCACAAACTTGATTGAGTTTGTTGAAGAAGTAATAAAGAGGTAGATGTGATCTATATGGACTTCAGTAAGGCACTCGACAAGGTTCCCCATGGGAGACTGGTGAGCAAGGTTAGCTCTCATGGAATACAGGGAGAACTAACCATTTGGATACAGAACTAGCTCAAAGGCAGAAGACAGAAGGTGATGGTGGAGGGTTATTTTTCAGACTGGAGGCCTGTGACCACTGGAGTGCCACAAGGATTGGTGCTGGGTCCACTACTTTTCATCATTAATATAAATGATTTAGATGTGAGTATAAGAGGTATAGTTAGTAAGTTTTCAGATGACACCAAAATTGGAGGTGTACTGGACAGTTAAGAAGGGTACCTCAGGTTACAATGGGATCTTGATCAGATGAGCCAATGGGTTGAGGAGTGGCAGATGGAGTCTAATTTAGATAAATGCAAGGTGCTGCATTTTGGGAAAGCAAATCTTAGCAGGACTTATACACTTAATGGTAAGGTCCTAGGGAGTGTTGCTGAATAAAGAGACCTTGGAGTGCAGGTTCATAGCTCATTGAAAATGGAGTCGCAGGTAGATAGGATAGTGAAGAAGGCATTTGGTATGCTTTCCTTTATTGGTCAGAATACTGAGTACAGGAGTTGGGAGGTCATGTTGAGGCTGTACAGGACATTGGTTCGGCCACTTTTGGAATATTGTGTGCAATTCTGGTCTCCTTCCTATCAGAACGATGTTGTGAAACTTGAAAGGGCTCAGAAAAGATTTACAAGGATGTTGCCAGGGTTGGAGGATTGAAGCTATATGGAGAGGCTGAACAGGCTGGGGCTGTTTTCCCTGGAGCATTGGAGGCTGAGGGGTGACCTTATAGAGGTTTATAAAATCATGAGGGCATGGATAGGATAAATATACAAAGTCTTTTCTCTGGGGTGGGGGAGTCCAGAACTAGAGGGCATAGGTTTAGGGTGAAAGGGGAAAGATATAAAAGTGACGTAAGAGGCAACTTTTTCACTCAGAGGATGGTGCATGTGTAGAACAAGCTGCCAAAGGAAGTGGTGGAGGCTAGTACAGTTGCAACATTTAAAAGGCATCTGGATGGGTATATGAATAGGAAGGGTTTGGAGGTATATGGACTGGGTGCTGGCAGGTGGGACTAGATTGGATTGGGATATTTGGTTGGCATGGATGAGTTGGACCAAAGGGTTTGTTTCTGTACATCTCTGTGACACTATGACATATACCAACAGGCTCAAGTGCAGCTTTTTCTCTGCTGATATTAGACTGTGGAATGGATATCTCAAATGCCAAATCTAATCTTGGTTTTTATGCACCCTCTCTGCAGCTGTAACTTTGTATTCCTCACTCTGTTCCTTCACCCTGTGATATTTGAATGTTATGATCTGCCTGTATTGCATGCAAAACAAACTTTTCACTGTAGTTAGATACACATGAAGATAATAAATCAAATCAGAAGGTCACCTTTCTGCTCACAGCTCCAACCAAAGGTGTTTTTATTTTAAAAAAAGTAAAATCAGTGAGGGTTCTAACAACAAAAATCCCACCTGTTAGTTCAGAAATTACCACTTCATAAAACTTTTGAAAATCCACTCTAATTTCAAGTATCTAGATTAGAGTGGTGCTGGAAAAGCACATCAGTTCAGGCAGCATCCGAGGAGCAGGAAAATCGACGTTTCTGGCAAAAGCCCTTCATCAGGAATAGAGGCAGGGTGCCTGCAGGGTGGAGAGATCTAATTTCAAGTAGCCAAGTAACAGAAAATAACAAAAGGTTCTTTTTGTAAAAATCAAAAGAAAAGCTGACACTGTAAATCAGAAATAAAAACAGAAGTTGCTGGAAAAGCTCAGCAGGTTTGGCAGCATCGAAGCAGAGGAATCAGAGTGAACGTTTCAGATCGGGTGGCCCTTCCTCAGAAAAACTGAGCACCATTAACTCTTCCAGTTCCAAGGTTATCAGCTGGTCCAGCAATTTCAGCTGGAAACTTCATTCCCCATTCTGATGATTCAATAATACACACTGAACACCATTAGAAATCTGAAATAAAAACGAAACATTCTGGAAATCCTGTTAGACTGGCTCCGTTAATTCTGTTTCTCTCTGCACTGATGTTGTCCGGCCAGTAGAGTTTTTCCAGTCTTTCGATTTTTATTTCAGATTTCCAGCATCTGCAGAACTTCACTTTTACAGTTGAAGAGTCGTCATTGTTGTAGTATTAATGTAGCACCCGTGACAGTCAATGATCACACAGCAAGATCCCATAAACAGCAAAATGATTATTCTCAGTCCGATGGTTATAGGACTGGATTTCAAACACGTGACTGCTTTAGAAAACAAAGAACTAGCAAAACAATGACATGAGTTAGTCCAGATAATGTCGGGAGACAAAACTCATGTCCATCTCAGAAACATTACAACATGACCGTCACCTGGAGAGTGGGATTTTCTGTGGAAGCTACAAGTTCGTCACAAACTAATTAATAATAACAAATATATTTCAAAATAATATAAATATATCGTTTACAGCTTTTTTAACACTGCTGGATTCAAAACAATTTACTTTTTGTCTCCTCAGACTAATAATTAATTTTGTGTTTACAAAAACAGCTCCTGAACCGTTCAGCCAGTCCTCAACTCCCAGCTCCTTCCAGCATGTCATTCAGTCCCAGCATCGAGCCCCTGTCACACTCACCTCTCCTCCCCTGGGAAGCTAGCTGCCAGTCCCTCTGCTCCTGGCCGCTCTGGTCCGGGTCTGTCCATGCCCGGATTCTCAGAGATACCCGGTATACCCTCACTGCGGCCAGTGCCACCCTCCCCAGCGCTGCCAGTTCCCCTCCTGCTGGCAGACTGCAGAGTTTTTACAGAGAGTCATTCACGCTCTGGGTCCCGAGATACGCAAACCAGTACTTCCTTTCTTGGTGTCTCAGTTCGGGAATCTAGTCCAGTTTGTTCGCTTCCTGTTCCTTGTACTGTGTCAGCTCCGTCAATTTTACAAAACTGAGTCCAAGTTCCAACCTGGCAACCAGAACGCACATTTCAGACAGTCCCATTACTAGAGAGGGAGTACTGCACTGTCAGAGGGTCAGTGCTGAAGGAGTGCCACCCAGTCAGAGCATCAATACTGAGGGCGTGCCAAACTGTTGGAGGATCAATACTGTGGGACGCTCAGTTCTGTGACAGTGCCGCTCTGTGGGACGGTCAGCACTGATCAAACCCACATCCATCTGCCTGTATATTAACATCTAAATCCCAAAGTCTAAAATATGAAGTAGATTTTTTGTCACACTATGACATTTCGACTTCACCCATTTCTGATAAAAGTCTACTGGCCTGAAAGATTCACTCTATTTCTCTCTCCACAGATTTGTAAACCATTTTTCAGTGTGCCAGTGATTTTGTTTGTTGGTTCACATGATTTTGGGCATCATTGACTTGACCATCACTAATTGCCCATCCCTAATTGCCTGGAGGACAGATAGGTCACATGTACTGCAAACAAGGTTGACAGATTTTCTTCTCTGAAGCACACTGGTGAACCAAGCAGGCTGTTATGATAATCAACAGTGGGTTCATGGTCACCATTAAAATTAGCATTTTATTCCAGATTTTTATTGAATAGAGATTTCACAATCTGCTCTGAGATTCAAACTCATGTCCCCAAGAAGTTTAGCCTGGGGTTTGGAATTACTAGTGACATCAACAAGATGTGATACCATAAGATGTCAAGCAATGAATATTCTCCTTGTCTTTTGGAGGATGATATCTGAAATTTGAAAACATTCTTACATGGTGACTCAGGTGTCAGCACTTCTGCCCCACAGCATCAGGGACCCAGATTTGATTCCATGCTCGGACAACTCTGTAGAGTTTATGTTCTCCAAGTTTTTTGAGCAAAAACTGCAAGAATCCAAACCTACTGTTAAAGTTCACTTGAGAATATAACTTTAAAAACAGTTCAGGGATTTACATATGGAAGAACTGAAACCAATATGGTCATTCTAGGTTAAAAAAATCACACAACACCAGGTTATAGTCCAACAGGTTTATTTGGAAGCACTAGCTTTCAGAGTGTCGCTCCTTCATCAGGGGGTTGTGGAGTATAAGATCATAAAACACAGAATTTATAGCAAAAATTTATAGTGTGATGTAACTGAAATTATATATTGAAAAAGACCTGGATTGTTTGTTAAGTCTCTCATCTTTTAGAATGACCATATTGGTTTCAGTTCTTTCATATGTAAATCACAAAACGTTTTTAAAAGTTACATTCTCAAGTGAACTTTAACAACTACCAAACCTCAAACAGATCATTGTTCATAGCAAACTGCCCGGCTTTCAGGATAATATCATATAACCTTGTCACGGTAGACGCTGGAAGACGTGTCAGAGTGTGGACATGGATGCCACCATTACACGTGGGGACACCTCCTACCATGTACGTGGCAGGGCACTCATGAGATTCAGCCAACGTTGTCTATCTCATACATTGCAGGCAAGGATGCCCTGAGGCACGGTACATTTGCAAGATGAAGCAGAGGCTGCAGCAAACGAATGAACAGGCACCACACAACAATCAACAGACAGAAGTGTTCCCTCCCAGTTGGAGAACACTTCAGCGGTCCAGGATATTCAACCTCGGACCTTCGGGTGACCGTTCTCCAAGGCTGACTTCAGGACAGGCAACAACGAAAAGTGGCCAAGCAGAGGCTGATAGCCAAGGTCTGTACCATGGGGATAGCCTCAGCTGGGACCTTGGGTTCACGTCACACTACAGATGAACCCATTGCACTATACACACACACAGATGCATACACACAGACACTCCTACACACACACACACTCCTACAGACACACACACTCTCCTACAGACCCATACACTCACGCAGACCCTCTCTCATACATACACACACACACACACACACACACACACACACACACACACACACACACACACACACACACACCCTCACAGACTTATACCCCTTGACACTCACATTCATACACATCCACACACTCTCAAATACACACATAACCCCCCGGCCCCCCCATCCACCCCCAAACACATGCACACACACCCACATGCACACATATACATATAGGTTTGTGGAGTGAATTTGTACTTACAAGATTACATTTTACTTTGCTCAAAAACTGCATGAATTCATGCATGATTCTGTAAATCCGTTTT
This sequence comes from Hemiscyllium ocellatum, assembly GCF_020745735.1. Taxonomy (NCBI): domain Eukaryota; kingdom Metazoa; phylum Chordata; class Chondrichthyes; order Orectolobiformes; family Hemiscylliidae; genus Hemiscyllium; species Hemiscyllium ocellatum. The sequence continues at coordinate 45,804,693 of NC_083436.1, forward strand.
TTAGATTAGAATCAGTCTAACCATTGGGACAAAGACAACCTCACACAGGGCAGCTCATACCTTAAATGCATTATCTAGGCTGACATAACACTAATTGTTAAAGTTCATTTTAGAATGTAAGTTTTAACAAAGTTTTTCAATTTACATATAAAAGAACTGAAACCAACAAACAATCCAGGTCTTTTTCAATATTTCATTTCAGTTACATCACACTGTAAACTTTTGCTATAAATTCTGTCTTACAATCTTATTCTCCACAACCACCAGGTGAACGAGCAGTGCTCCAAAAGCTAGTGCTTCCAAATAACCCTGTTAGACTATAACCTGACGTTGTGTGATTTTTAACCAATTAGATCATTTGGTTTAATTTTGCTGTGTTGAAGTTACTGAATTGTGAATAAACTGCTAAATCTTTTGTTTAAGCAACAAGCCCAGTGTCTAGAATTGATTATTCGCAAAGGCTGGGATTGCTTACTCAAAAAGTCTGGTTAGGAACCACTTATTAATTTTGAGGTCCTTGAAGGTTTTAATTTTACTGTGTGTGAATACAAAAGTAGGAAGGCTGATTTAATTCGGCTGTCTGTCTCCACGACATAACATAATTCGGGGCTTGTCCAGGATCTTGAAATATGGGTCACACAGATCTGGAATTGTATTTTGGTATTTAGAGTGAATATTCAGACACCAGGTTTGTATTCAGACTTATGGTGGCACTGGAAATTATTGAAGATTTTTTGCAAGTGTCAGAAGTTTCCCTGGTGTGATTGCAGGGTATGACTAAAGCTAAATGAGCAGAGTTAGCAAGCAGACTGGGAATAAAGTTGCCAGAGCAAGCTAAGAAGGCAGACATCATTGATTTAATAATGAAACAATTGGGTTTAGTGGAAATAGAGAGACCAAGGAATACAGGTCATATACTGGATACACCAGTGAACCTTGAGTTGCAATTCAGGCAAATGGAAATGAGAACGTTGGAGATGAAATTCCAAAGAGATGTAGAGTTTAACAAAACTAGAATTTGAAAGGGAGGAAAAAGACAAAGAAAGGCCAGAGAGCAGAGAGGAAAAAGAAAGAGATTGGGAATTTAAATAAAAAAGGTTTTTGCTTTGGGCAAGTTAGACCAGAAGATTTGCAAAAGGAAATTTCTAGCCATAATCTATAGTTCAGTCAGGGGATATTTAAGAGAGGGATGTGGAAATGTTTTCCATATTGTTTGAAAATATAGATCACAGATTAGGTGACCTAAAGCAGATTAGATCTTGCCTATGAAAAGTAAATTCATTACTGAAGCACAAGAGAATTATTCACTATCAGATGAACATTCCAGGGATTATGATGAGGTGAAAAGGGCTAATCTGAATGTATTTGAGTCAGTCCTGGAAACATACAATCAGGGGTCCCAGAACATATGGAAATAGTCTGAGCAATCTTACACTGAGTTTGAGAGAAGTAATCAAAACAACTTTAGATGAATAAGATCCTTAAAGGATGAGAATACTTAAAATGCTCTCAGGGAAGTTATTCTTTTAGAAGAATTTAAAAATTCTTTATCTTCTGTAATCTGAACTCATAAAGAAAACCAAAGGATAGTAACAGCTGTAATGGCTGATGATTATTAATTGATCAATAAAGCCTTTTTTTCAGTCATCCCCAGAAATTTCCGAAAAATAGAAAGTAGAAGAGTGAAAGGGAGACAGGTAAACAGGGTGGAGAATGGACAGTACGGAATGTCTCAAGAATTCCTCCCCAAATGAAGATGGAATTTGCTGAGGGTGGAGGTAAGATTCAGAAGCTTAATTGTCTGTATTGTAACAAGTTTGTTCATGTGCGACCCGAACATTGGGAGTTATGAGATAAACCCGTGTGTCTTACAGGAAAAATGAGTCACAGAAAGAAACAGAAAAAGACAACACCACAAGCCAAGTTGTAGCTCTAATTGTAACAAAAGGCCAGAGCTGAATTCTGTTATTAGTAAAGAAATGTGTACGATAGATGAACATTATGCAGGATTTTTGTTAAAGAAAAGGGGACTAATTTTTCTTCAAGTGAGGGAATAAAACTTATAACCGTACTGAGAGCTACAGGGGCAACACAACCACTTTTATTGGAAAATATTTGATTTTCCCTCCAGAGAGTTTGATGGGAACTAAAATGCTGTATTAATAAATGAATTCAGTGGAGAATATATTCTGGTTCTATAAAATACAACTAGAATGTGATTTGTTACCATAAGAAGCAGGTGTCAGAGTAGTAAAGACGTTGCCTGTTGAGGATGTAGACCTGCTTCTGAGGACTGTTTTGGCAGCTCTAAAGGTAATGGCTTCACCCATAATTACAGAATGCCCAAAGGAGTTTCAAGAAATGGAACAATTCCAGGAACAGGTTCCTGGTATCTTCCCTTTGTGTATGGTTCCAGAGTGCCAGGTTGTAAACTTCAACATGTGATTTAACCAGCCCTGCTGATTCCTGTACCAGTTTTTGATGACCCATTCAGTCACATACTGGAGGATCGTGCAGGACTATCACCTAAAATGAAAGCTGGAAATGAATATATCCTTCCCTTTATGGATATGATGACTCGATTTCCAGAGGCTTTTTCCTTAAGAACAATCAGAGCTCAGGTGATGGTGAAAAACTCTCAGTTATGGTCTCCCAATGGAAGCACATTCTGATCAATGATAAAACCTTTTGTGAAAACCTTTTCAAGATACCATCAGTAGTCTGGGGTTTAAATAACTGATCTCAGTGTATCAATCGAAGGTGAAAATGTGTTGCTGGTTAAAGCACAGCAGGTCAGGCAGCATCCAAGGAACAGGAAATTTGACGTTTCAGGCCAGAGCCCTTCATCAGGAATGAGGAGAGTGTGCCAGACAGGCTAAGATAAAAGGTAGGGAGGAGGGACTTGGGGGAGGGGCGATGGAGATGCGATAGGTGGAAGGAGGTCAAGGTGAGGGTGATAGGCTGGAGTGGGGTGGGGGCAGAGAGGTCAGGACGAAGATTGCAGGTTAGGAGGGCGGTGTTGAGTTCGAGGGAATCGACTGAGACAAGGTGGGGGAAGGGGAGATAAGGAAACTGGAGAAATCTGATTTCATCCCTTGTGGTTGGAGGGTTCCCAGGCGGAAGATGAAGCGCTCTTCCTCCAACCGTCGTGTTGTTATGTTCTGGCGATGGAGGAGTCCAAGGACCTGCATGTCCTCGGTGCGTCGAATTTCCTGTTCCTTGGATGCTGCCTGACCTGTTATGCTTTAACCAGCAACACATTTTCAACTCTGATCTCCAGCATCTGCAGACTTCACTTTTTACTCGACTATATCAATTGAAGGTCATGGTATTTGGATTTAAGAACACTCCAGCCAAGTTCAATGATTAATGAATAGTATTATATAATAAAGTATCCAGTTGTGTAGTTTACTTAATGAGATTTTAGAGTAAAAAGTGAGGTCTAAGGGTTCTGGCCCGAAACGTCGAATTTCCTGTTCCTGGGATGCTGCCTGACCTGCTGTGCTTTAACCAGCAACACATTTTCAGCGTTAATGAGATGTTAGTATGTAGTACCCCATGGAAGGAACATATATATACTTAGAAAACATGTTTAAACAATTATAGTCAGCCAGGTTGGTGTTAAATCTAACAAAAGTGAAATTGCAAATACCAGGACATGTGGGAAAAGGGACAGGTCTCACCCAAAACAACAGAAGTCAAAGCTTCATTGACTATCCCACCCCCAAAACAAAATGAGATATAATGAGGCTCTTGGGAATGTGCAGATATTATCAAAAATATGTAGCTAGTTTAATACAGTGGCTATATCTTTGACTAATATCCTATGAAAACATTTGAGGATGGTATGATCTACAGAGTGCCAGGTAGCCTTTGGAAAGCCAAAAGCAATTTTAATAAAATGAACTTGTATCACCCAACTAATTTTAACAAACCATTTAAATTAGCAATAGAGGCTTAGTCATAGAGTCATAGAGATGTACAGCATGGAAACAGACCCTTCGGTCCAACACGTCCATGCTGACCAGATATCCCAACCCAATCTAGTCCCACCTGCCAGCACCCAGCCCATATCCCTCCAAACCCTTCCTACTCATATACCCATCCAAATGCCTCTTAAATGTTGCAATTGTACCAGCCTCCACCACTTCCTCTGGCAGCTTATTCCGTACTCGTACCAGCCTCTGTGTGAAAAAGTTGCCTCTTATATCTTTCCCCTTTCACACTAAACCTATGCCCTCTAGTTCTGGACTCCTCAATCCCAGGGAAAAGACTTTGCCTATTTATCCTATCCATGCCCCTCATAATTTTGTAAGCCTCTATACGGTCACCCCTCAGCCTCCAAAGCTCCAAGGAAAACAGCCCCAGCCTGTTCAGCCTCTCCCTATAGCTTCAATCCTCCAACCCTGGCAACATCCTTGTAAATCTTTTCTGAACCCTTTCAAGTTTTGCAACATCTTTCCGATAGGAAGGAGACCAGAATTGCATGCAATATTCCAACAGTGGCCTAACCAATGTCCTGTACAGCCGCAACATGACCTCCCAACTCCTGTACTCAGTACTCTGACCAATAAAGGAAAGCATACCAAACGCCTTCTTCACTACCCTATCTACCTGCGACTCCACTTTCAAGGAGTTATGAACCTGCACTCCAAGGTCTCTTTGTTCAGCAACACTCCCTAGGACCTTACCATTAAATGTATAAGTTTTCTTAAAAGATGATAGTGCTGGACTGGAAAGGTTAATGTCTTATTTTTTGAAGAAATTGAACTAACATCATCAAAACTACTCATCTATAGAAAAGGAAACATTTGTAGTGTCTTCAACACTTCAGAAGTTTATGTTCAATATGGGGACTATAAAATTCTGAATTTTACTGATTAATTGATAATTAATTGACTTTTGTGGAATAGTTCAGAACTAAGGTGCCAAAGTTGTTCAGGTACAGTTTAGATCTGCAACTGCTTAACATAAAAATTGCACATTTTTCTGGGAAAGAAAATGTAATTGCTGATGGTTTATCGCAAATATAAACTGTTGTGAATTTAAGAATCTGACCAAAGTATTTTGATAGTAATTCAGAATCTGGTGAGAGGAAAGATGAACGGTTGAGTGGTTTATGTTTTATTTCATAAGTGTAACCAACTTTACGTTGCCACAGGATTTAAACAAAAATGTTCATGTTTCTCAAATAAGTTGTTTGTTTGTGAGGCCAGGCCTGAAAGCTAATTGGCTCTTGATCACTTAGTATTTTTGCAAAGCTCTTAGTGTCTTCTACTGTGAAAACTGATACAAAGTATTTATTCAACTCCTCTGCCATTTTCTAGTTCCCCATTACTGTTTCCCCAGCCTCATTCTCCAAGGGACCTATGTTCATAGAGTCACAGAACCATAGCGTCCTACAGCACGGAGACAGGCCCTTTGGCCCAAACCGATCCATGCCTATCAAATTTTGCATCCACTCTAACCCATTTCCCTGCACTTAGCCTATATCCTTCTAAACCTTTCCTATCCATGTATTTGTCCAAATGCTTTTTAAGTGTTGTAAATGTACCCGATTCAATCACTTCCATTGGCAGCTCATTCCCTGTGTGTACCATTCTCTGTATAAAAAAGTTACCACTCAGGTTCCCTTTTATTATTTCCCCTCTACCCTTAAACTGATGCCCTCTAATCCTCAAATTCCCAACCCTGGGAAAAAGATTGAGCGCATTCACCCTATCCATGCCTCTCATGATCTTATACACCTCTACAAGGTCCTCCCTCAGTCTCCTACACTCTACAGAAAAAAGTCCTGGCAACATCCTTGTAAACTTTTTCTGCACTCTTTCCAGTTTAGTAACAACCTTCCTATAGCAAGGTGACCAAAACTGAACACAATACTCCAAATGCAGCTTCACCAACATCCTGTATAATTGCAACATCACTTCCCAACTTCTATACTCAATGCCCTGACTGATGAAGGCCAGTGTGCCAAGCCTTCTTCACTGCCCTGTCGACCTGTGACTCCACTTTCAGAGAACCTTGCAGTTGAACTCCAAGGTCCCTCTGTTCCACTACACTCCTTAAGTTCTCTTTGGTTTCTGTCTTCCTTTTTATATATTTAAAGGTCTTGCTCTCCATCGTGATATTATCTGCAATTTACCTTCAAAGTTTGTTTATTTTCTCCTTTTTTTGGTTTTTTTGATGGTTTTGGTGGGAATATGGAATGTACTGCCTGGGAGGGTGCTTGAGGCGGGAAACCTCACAACCTTTAAAAAAGTTCTTGGATGAGCACTTAAAGTCTCATAACATTAAAGGCTGAAAACTTGGATATGTGTAGATTTAGGGTAGCTTTTGTCCATGTACATTTGATGGGCTGAAGGGTCTCATCTCTACAGTGATGATTCTATGATACCTAATCTAAGAGCTGTGACTGCTCTCCAGTGCACATAATGTCCACCTAATGTTCCATGAAATGGCACAATGTCTGCAGCTCCTCAACTCAGATTTAAAGTCACTCAAGGTGCAAACACAACTTTCAGACGCATTCTGTCTGGATCATTCTGTTGTCCAGCACCAACATATCACTCATCCTACTGTCACAATGTATCATATTTGATTTAATTTATGAAGTGATTATTCGAGATTCTCTGATGATAGCACTTTACTGTGATTTTTTAAATGTTAAATTCTCCAAATAAATCTTGTACTAACTAGCCATTCTTATAGAGAAGATAAACACTTGAGACTTAAACCTAGTCTTAATGTTTAATACTTTGCATTGATTGTTTATCTTTGCAGAAGCTGAATGTAATGTCATTTGCATATGAGTTAATCTTCTCTGAGCGTAAATATTTTGAGTACTGATTGTGAAAACAGTCTCTGGTTTTAGATTTACACTGTTTCTGCTAGGTTTTGCAATGATTCCCCTGTGTATTTAAGATGGGGTTTATCCTTGCATCACAGGAAGGGTAAGCTATCCATGAAGTAATTGCTTTCTGTTTAAAATGAACTGACATCTCGAGTTTTAATGCAAGGGAGGAATTTTCAGTTTCAGTCAAAGAGTAGGGGTGTCCCCAAATAACTGGACAAAAGAATATAAACCGAAGGTAAAACTTAAATAAAAGACTTACATCAGCTCCTTGTTGCATCTGACTTTTCTAAATTAACTTTTTCCTGTTTAATCTTTCAACCTCAAGTACTTCCAATCATACAACAGACATTTCAGAATCCTGAAACTAGCTAACTCAATTTCACCATGCAGTTTTTATCATTTGGAAATAAAGTCAAAAACCCGCAGACGCACATACACAAAGATACACTTCCTCACAACCCACACATTCTCACACATACACAGACACATCCACATACCCACAGACAGACGCAGTCATACTCTCTCTGTCACACACACACAATTCCACTATCCTGCAAAACTTTTGCTCACAAGTGAGTTATAGCTGCTTTCACAACCTCCATCCATGTAAAATAGAAAAATGGTAAACTTCATTCATCATGACAAGAGCTGCTTGTACAGACAGGTTTGGTGTCCAAGTTAATGCTCAATCAGGAAATATAAAGAAACTAAAGGGAAAAACTTGTCTCATTCTGGCAGCCTAAGTACCCTCTGTTCCAATGCAATGGTCATAGTTCATCAATTAGTGTAGCTCCACTTTTACCACGGGAATTAGGACTGAGAGATACATCTCGTCTCATCGTCTCACATTCTAATAAGACTCAAAATCGACTGGCAGTGGCCTTGGCTAACAAAGGGGTTTTGCAGGCTAGCTGCTCAGAACTCAACATCAGTCTATTTTCCCCCTCCCCCACCCTTCACAAAGCTTAGCTTTATCCCTTGCCTTCTTTCTTTGTGCTTGCCTATCAGCAGGCAGGTTATACATCACGCAGGAAGAACGACAGAAAAATTAACGCTTATATTTATGTACCTTTCTCAACATCAGAAGATCTTCCTCAAGCCCTCTGTGCAATTCTACTCACGTCATACTACTCTATTCCAAGGCATGTACATTTATACACCCCATGATCCTAACCCAAACCTTCCATGCCAAGCAAAGGCACTTCCATACCCACTGTACATTCCATACAAATCCAATGAACAATTTATAATCTTTTTAAGCAGTTTATAAAGAAATATTAATTTATAATATGCCACTTCCTTAAAAAAGACTAGTTTCACTATAATCCTAAAAAAAGTGTCAACAATCCTGACCATTTTAAGTATCAACATCAAAATCTGAAACCTTGGACAATTGACAGAATAGAATAGTTGTTCCAACGGGCTAATGGATGTCTGGACTCTCAACTAAAGTTGGATAATAAGACACTACATTACTACTACATTAATAAGCAAATGTCTTTTCTAATTTCTTGAGAATGTAGAAAAAATGAAGACATTTTAGTCTATCCTAATTAAGGCAATTCATCCATTTGCAATCAATTCAATCCATCTGCAATGGTTCTCTATCCCTAATACCACATTGTTTAACAAACAAACTCAGCTTTGAAGTTTCAATTGACCTATCCTCAACAGAGTAGAGGTTTATAAAACAATGAGGGGTATAGGTAAGGTGAATGACAGGTGTCTTTTCCCTAGGGTAGGGGATTTTAAGACTAAGGGGTATAATTTTAAGGTGAGTGGAGAAAGATGTAAAAAAGACATGAGGTGATTTTTTTTTACACAGAGTGTGGTCCATGTGTGGAATGAACTTCCAGAAGCAGTTGTAGATGTGAATATAGTTAGAACATTTAAAAGACATTTGGATAAGTTCATGAATAAGAAATATTTGGAGGGATATGGGCCAAGAGTAGCCAGGTGGGACTAGTTTAGTTTAGAATTATGTTCAGCATGGATTGGTTGGACTGAAGAGTCTGTTTCCGTGCTGTATGACTCTATGTCTGTAAGATGACAAAACAGTTTACAACCAATTAAGTATTTTAAAGGTTTTTTTTATTCCAAAGATATACTTTATTCATAAAAATCTTTGTACACAAAATGTAACAGAGCAGTATAATTCTGTCACAGTCTTAACATATATCTAAATAAACAACCCAAGGCATTTCTTACTTACACAAGACTATGTATACATTTGAGGCACCAGGATAGTCTGATAACTGAACAGACCCCTTGAAAGACCTTAGACACTGGGCTTTCTCCACGGCCCCATTGGCAGCAGCTGCCCCAAGCTTTAGTGCATCCCTCAGCATATAATCCTGAACCTTGGAATGTGCCAGTCCAAAACACTTAGTCAAGGTCAACTCCTTGCTCTGGAAAACCAACAAATTTTGAGCAGATCAGAGAGCGTCTTTCACTGAGTTGATGGTTCTCCAGGCACAGTTGATGTTTGCCTCGGTGTGCATCCAGGGCAACAGACCGTACAGCACAGAGTCCTACATCACAGACTGCTCAGAACCAACCTTGACAACAACCACTGCATTTCACTCCAGACTTTCTTTGCAAAGGCATATCCCAGCAGGAGATGTGTGACAGTCTCTAGCTCCCCTGCAGCTACTTCAAGGGCAGCATGCGGAGGCACAGAGAGTCTGGGCATATATGAAAAATCTCATAGGTAATGCCCTTCTCACCACTAACCAAGCGCTTGTTGTTAAGTCCTGGTGATGAGGCATTCTGCCAAATGACTTTGACAGTCTGTTCAAGGAACAACGCAAGAGGATCCACCCTCTCCTTTCCCTGGGTATTTTTGAACCATACGTCTAGTTGTAGGATGCATGACAACCAACCTTCATACGGTAAGATTTCAAAAATGGCTGTGATCACATAATCTGTTTTTAATTATGCTGATTGAGTGAAACATGATAATATTGATAGTGGGATCTTGAACATGAATCTGAATTAGAAGAATGGCTTCAGTTTAACATCCCTTTTCAAAGAATTCCCAATTCTGGTTGAACACGTTCCTGGAAGTTTCATAACATGACCTCCTACATCAAACGGCTGGCCACTCCACTCTCCTCCCATTGGATATCTGATACACAAATCAAAAATGAAGAGATTTTTCATCACGCAATTGGACAACTCTCAACTGTCACCATTTCTCCAATCCTCAATATCTCTGAGACCAAAAATGGAAATATTCAAATAAAATTTAAATATTGATATGGATCAATTTTTAAACCTGGATGATAATTTGTAACCACAATCCAATAGTGAATTCATGAGAATCTTCTTGATGTAGAGAGTGTTGAGAATGTGGAATGTGCTGCTGCATTAATACTTAACGGATAACAGTGATAAGTAGAGAGAGGGAAATAAAAAGGGTAAATGCTGATAGGGAGCTGAAAACAATGTTGGGAAGAAATGCCAATATGAACTGATTGGACTGAAGGACCTGTTATAATGTTGTGGTTCTGTTCGTCCCCTGTCTAGGTGACATCCTCAGTGTTTGGGAGCCTCCTGTGAAGCACTTCTGTGATCTTTCCTCCGGCATTTGTAGTGGTTTGTACCTGCCGCTTCCGGTTGTCAGTTCCAGCTGTCCGCTGCAGTGGCCGGTATATTGGGTCCAGGTCGATGTGCTTGTTGATTGAATCAGTGGATGATTGCCATGCCTCTAGGAATTCCCTGGCTGTTCTCTGTTTGGCTTGTCCTATAATAGTAGTGTTGTCCCAGTCGAACTCATGTTGCTTGTCATCTGCGTGTGTGGTTACTAAGGATAGCTGGTCATGTCGTTTCGTGGCTAGTTGGTGTTCATGGATGCGGATTGTTAGCTGCCTTCCTGTTTGTCCTGTGTAGTGTTTTGTGCAGTCCTTGCATGGGAGTTTGTACACTACATTGGTTTTGCTCATGCTGGGTATTGGGTCCTTCATCCTGGTGAGTTGTTGTCTGAGAGTGGCTGTTGGTTTGTGTGCTGTTATGAGTCCTAGTGGTCGCAGTAGTCTGGCTGTCAGTTCAGAAATGCTTTTGATGTATGATAGTGTGGCTAGTCCTTTGGGTTGTGGCATGTCCTCATTTCAGAATGAGGAAAATCTGCACATTGTTAAATTTCCAGTAGGCAGTGCATGGTAACTAGTTGGTGTTGTTCAGCAGTGTCGTGTGGAGAGTGTCTAAAAACAACGTCAGTAATCACATCATTCCATTGACAGTAAACCCAGGATTTTTCTTCCTTTCCTAGTTGATCAGGAGATGACCTGTGCTCTTGAATGATAATTTAGCAGAGATCTAGTGCGCATGACATAAGCTCTGGAAGTTGCTAACACTGTGAATGATGCCTCCAGTCTCAGAATATTTACTTCCTGTACACTATTGACACAGTGTTTTGTAATTTACAGAAGCTCAGAGAACGTATCAGATCATTAATACTTGGTTCACAAGAGTCAGCAGGACGTTTCTGGGTAAGGGACTTTCCTGACTCTTTCACTTAAGTATCAATATCTTCAACAAAGCTTTCAAGTGTAGTTTAATTTGTCAGTGTCAGTTGATATTTGTGATGTGTTGAACATTCTTGTTCTGCAGCATCACTGGGCACTGCAGCCTCCAGGGAACCTCACACCAGGTAATATGTGGATTCTCTGTCCCGCATTTATAATTGGATGTTTGTTTCCTGTCTGGTCTTGCATGTTCTCATATCCCTGCTCAATACTCATGTAAAAATTCACTTGAAATGGCTACTGTTCCAAGGAATAGTGACAGAATGAAATGTGAGAAAACCACAGGCAGGTAGATGCTCATTTTAAGGAGATAACAACGATAGAATATTGTGCAGTTATATATAAATACAGAGTGATAGTGTGACATTGATAAGGGCCGTGCTACATTCACACAACTAACAATGTACTGTGCGCAGTCGTGTCAAATGACATTCTGCATTTCTCTGAGGATACTCCAGCATTCAGAGTCTGTCTCACTGCTGTTGTATTGTTTGTACTGTATCAGTGCAGAATTTTCTGATGCTTATCGTCAATAATAGGTGGGAATTTGACTCCTGAGGGAGCTGAGGTTAGGAGGTAAGAACATGTTGTATGGATAGTCACATCATCTGGGCTCGACATCTGAGCTTCAAGATTATGTACAGCAAGTGGAACACAATGCACGGCCTCAAAAATAATTCCTTTTGTGACCACTAGCAGTCTCGAAGTGCTTTATGGTCGATTAAGTATTTTCAAATACTAATCACGATGGTAACATGGGAAACACATCAAAGCAGCCAGTTCGCACACAGAAAGCTACCACTAAGAGTAATGCAATAGTTGGAATAACTCTACTGAGGCCTGCATCCTGTCAACAAGTCACTCTTTATTTACACGTGAAAAGTCCTTGACACTGATCCAGTTCCCTCAGAGCCAGCTCTCAAAGTGAACTGGACGTCTGACCTCCTGTTTATATCTGTCAGCCAGGGCTCTCTGATCGGACCAGGTGAACAGCCCCAATCTGGGAACTCAGGTTCTAAGAGGTACACCTGGCTGATCTTGTTACAGTGACGAAAGTAGTGACCAGATATTCCAATATAATGAACAGATTGGCCATGTGAGCTCTCTAAATAGTAGTTATAGTTATTTATATCCATCTGACAGGGAAAATGGGGCCATGGTGTAACACCTTGGATGAACGACAGTTCCTCTGTGAGTGCAGCTCTGGCACCCTGACATCCAGCCTTGGGAACAGTCTTAAACAATCTAACAGATCACTTTGGTTCTTTCTAATTTTATACTGCAATAGTTTCAGTTGACTCTGAGTTGGTGACACTTGTCCCCGAGGGAGAGGATTGTAGGTTTATATTCCACCCTATAGACTTGAGTACAAGAAATTGGCTCCTTTGTCAGGTGAAATCATGTCACCTGATGAAAAGACTACGTTCCGAAAGCTTGTGATTTAAAATAAACCTGTTGGACTGTAACCTGGTGATGTATGACTTCTGACTTTGTCCACCCAGTCCAACACTAGCACCACATCATTACTCAGGGTGTGCTGCACTGTCACAGGGAGTGTCTTTCACATGAGATGTTAAACTTCTTGTAACACTTTCCCGATCTTTCTTTTCAGATAAACCACCTCCTAACATTTAAAGAATTATCTTAGCCAATATGAATGACTAAAGCAGATTATCTGATCACAGTCACAGTGCAGTTTGTGGGGACTTGCTGTGTGCAATGTGGCTGCTTTGCTGATTTCCTAGAATTACAAAGTGACTACAGTCTCAGACTATAAAGATCTTTGGGACATCCAGTGGTCATAAAAGGAATTTTTTTTTCCTTTAATACATTTTTGTGAACAGTTTTCACCAGGACAAGGTGCTAGAAAAGGATAGGCTAACTGCAATTGCTCATTTAACCAAACTCTCTCATCTCAGGATATGGTTCACTAAAAGGGCAAATAAATTGAAAATCTACTCAGAGCAGTTTGGTGGCTCAGTGGTTAGCACTGCTGCAGGGCACCAGGGACCTGTGTTCAATTCCACCCTCGGATGACAGTCTGTGTGGAGTTTGCGCATTCTCTCCGTGTCTGTGTGGGTTTCCTCTTCCCACCCACAATCCAAAGATGGCAGGTTAGGTGGATTGGCAGTGGAAAATTACTGATAGTGTCCAGGGATGTGCAAAGTGGGTGGCTTAGCCATGGGTAATGCAGGTTTACAGGGATAGTTGATAAGTTGAATGGCTTGCTTCCATAATGTAGGGATTCAATGGTTGTATGTCTATGTAGTAGCATTGTATAGGACAAATCCAATTTGCCAATGCGATCACTGAGGAACAAGTATCTCTTCTTTTCATATAAAATGTTGTTTAGACTGCCACAGCCATCGACACAGGGGCTGGAATTGCTACAATTACACAATACTGAACCCACAGCTGGAGAGTCACAGACACTCCCTATAGACTGTGATAGGAAGAACTTTCGGTAAAAACAATGACTGCAGATGCTGGAAACCAAATTCTGGATCAGTGGTGCTGGAAGAGCACAGCAGTTCAGGCAGCATCCAAAATGCAGCGAAATTGACGTTTCTGGCAAAAGCCCTTCATCAGGAATAAAGGCAGTGAGCTGGAAGCATGGAGAGATAAGCTAGAGGGGGGTGGGGGTGGGGAGAAAGTAGCATAGAGTACAGTGGTGAGTGGGCCGTTGCTCTCGATGCGGTCTCCTCTACATTGGGGAGACTGGGCGCCTCCTAGCAGAGCGCTTTAGGGAACATCTCCGGGAGACCCGCACCAATTAACCACCCCGCCCCATGGCCCAACATTTCAACTCCCCCTCCCACTCTGCCGAGGACATGGAAGTCCTGGGCCTCCTTCACCGCTGCTCCCTCACCACCAGACGCCTGAAGAAAGAACGCCTCATCTTCCGCCTCGGAACACTTCAACCCCAGGGCATCAATGTGGACTTCAACAGTTTCCTCATTTCCCCTTCCCCCACCTCACCCTAGTTCAGCACTGTCCCCATGACTTGTCCGGACTTGTCCTACCTGCCTAGCTCCTTTTCCACCTATCCACTCCACCCTCTCCTCCCTGACCTATCACCTTCATCCCCTCCCCCACTCACCCATTGTACTCTATGCTACTTTCTCCCCACCCCCACCCTCCTCTAGCTTATCTCTCCACGCTTCAGACTCACTGCCTGTTTTCCTGATGAAGGACGTTTGCCTGAAACGTCGATTTCGCTGCACTTTGGATGCTGCCTGACCTGCTGTGCTCTTCCAACACCACTGATCCAGGAAGAACATTAGGCCCATTAAAGATTATAATAAGGCTTTGTAAAGGGTGAAGAGGAGATTTACTAGATTGGTTAGAGGAATGAAGGAATTTCAGGAAATGTGGAAGCACTGAAGATGCTGGATTTGTTCTTCCGAGAGAGGGCATGTTGAGTCAGGCACAATTTAATATAGATGTTCAAATTTATGAGAAGCATTTGGTGAAATAAATAGAGCTGAAAATGTGTTGCTGGTTAAAGCACAGCAGGTTAGGCAGCATCCAAGGAATAGGAAATTCGACGTTTCGGGCATAAGCCCTTCATCAGGAATAATAAATAGAACCTCTTTCATTCAGCAGACAAGGTGGGGGCATGGTCAATAACCAGAGAGAGCACAGACTGAAGTTACTTACCAACAGAACCAGATGGAGGATAAGAATTGTCTTCACATTGTGAATTGTCTTCACATTGTGAATTATCTTCACATTGTGAATTGTCTTCACATTGTGAATTATCTTCACATTGTGAATTGTCTTCACATTGTGAATTGTTGTGATCTGGAATGCATGACCTGAAAAGGTAGTGGATGCATATTCACGATGTAATTTCAACAGGAGGTTGGATAAATACATGAGAGTAAATGTTTCCAGGAAAGAGCAGGAGAATAGACCTATTAGGATAGTTCTACCAAAGAACTAGCATCAATGAAACAGGCTGAGTGGTATCATTTTGTTTCATTCTATGATGAATGTTTGGTGAATGATACCAGGAATGTAAGATTCTAATTCTGCAGAGATATGAACAAAAACTGATTGTTTTTCACTAAAGAAGGAACAATAAAGGAGGAACATAAACTGATTTTCAAAATTAGGAACGCTTTTTGAAAGTGTAAATTATTGTTGAAGTAATTGTGTTCTCGGGTTGGTTAATGATTAACAAGGGAACATTAACTGAAGGATGTTATTAAGATCACAAAAGGGGAACTTGGCGAGATAGCGGCGATTCAGTAGAACTGCCGTGGACGGCTCTGCCTAACAGCCAAGGCATACCGGTGTTTCTTACCATCCCTGGCCAACTTATACGGAGGAATTGTTAATTTAAAAACTTGAAGAACATATATTCATTGATAATTTGGAGTAGGAAGGATGCCAAAAGGTAAAGGAGTGAGTAAACAGCAGCAAAGAGCTCACTCCCCTGCAGCGGTGGCCTCTCCTGGACCCCCGGGGGACCTGACGGACTCACAGGAATTGGTAGCGACAATGGCGTGACTTACCGCGAAGGTTAAGGCTGCGATCGAGGAGATCCGTGCCCAGATCCAACCCCTCACATCCATGCTGCTGAGAGCTCCAGGGCCTTGGGGAGCGGATGGAGGAGATGGAGGGTCAAACCATGGCCTCGGAAACAGCGATGCAGTCCTCATCCAGACGGATTCAGGCCCTGGAGCAGCAAGTGCAGGCCTTGCAAAATCAGGTCGACGACCTCGAACAGTGAGGTCGGAGGACGAATCTTTGGATTGTCGGCCTCCCGGAGGGTGAAGAAGGTGGGCGGCCAGTCTGTTTCCTTGAACACTGGCTGCTGCTGTTCCTGGGCCTTCAAATTGAGTCCAGACGACTGCAGATTGAAAGGGCCTATTGGGTGGTGGTGGACAGGTCGGGGCTGGTAGAGTGCCCCCACCTGGCCCTAGTGCACTTCCTCACGTACAGGGACAAGTAGAGAGGGATAGAAACCTCCAGGTTATTGGGGAAAGATCCACAGGCACTGCTACATATTTTTCCAGGATTTCTCAGCTGCTGGAATTCGAGAGAGGGAATCCTTCGATGAAGCTAAAAAGAGACTGAGGAACCTGGGTACCCAATATTCCATGCAGCGCCCTGCTTCAGCCACGAGGACTCTGTTTATACGTTTGACTCAGTGGATAAAGCCATGAACTTTGTAGACATTTTAAAAAGGACCGAATGGTCTAAAAAATATGGTTAATGTTCATCCTCTCTTCCCTCTTTCCCTGTATTTTCCCTTTTCCGTTTTTCCTCTTTCCCTAATAATTAAAAAAAACAAAAATCTTGGAATATGTTGTTCCAATTATATTTTTGTAATGAGATCACATCGTGGGAAATTTTACAGTGCCCTTTGTTGTTTTCCCTTTTTCATTTGATCTTTTTCTCTTTCAGTCACAAGTAGGGGTGACACGGAGCCAGGGATGGGCGGAGAGCTCGTCCTGACTGTCTTTTGTTAAATTAAGATTCATCTCCATGTTTATTTACCTTTTTTCCCTAAGGCTGAGGCACAGTGCGGGTTTGAAGGAGCTGTGTAGGAGGGATGGGGAGGGTAAGTGCCCCTTATGGGCAAGGGTGAAAATGTGTTGCTGGTCAAAGCACAGCAGGCCAGGCAGCATCTCAGGAATAGGGAATTCGACGTTTCGAGCATAAGCCCTTCATCAGGAATGAGAGAGAGTAGCCAAGCAGGCTAAGATAAAAGGTAGGGAGGAGGAACTTGGGGGAGGGGCGATGGAGGTGGGATAGGTGGAAGGAGGTCAAGGTGAGGGTGATAGGCCGGAGTGGGGTGGGGGCGGAGAGGTCAGGAAGGAGATTGCAGGTTAGGAGGGCGGTGCTGAGTTGAGGGAACCGACTGAGACAAGGTGGGGGGAGGGGAAATGAGGAAACTGGAGAAATATGAATTCATACCTTGTGGTCGCGGACGCCTCCTCTTATCGCCCCCTTGACCATGACCCCACCTCCCACCACCAAACCATCATCTCCCAGACCATCCAGGACCTCATCACCTCAGGGGATCTCCCATCCACCGCCTCCAACCTCATAGTCCCACAACCCCGCACCGCCCGTTTCTACCTCCTGCCCAAAATCCACAAACCTGACTGCCCTGGCCGACCCATTGTCTCAGCCTGCTCCTGCCCCACCGAACTCATCTCCCAATACCTCGACACGGTCCTGTCCCCTTTAGTCCAAGAACTCCCCACCTACGTTCGGGACACCACCCACGCCCTCCACCTCCTCCAGGATTTTCGCTTCCCCGGTCCCCAACGCCTTATTTTCACTATGGACATCCAGTCCCTGTACACCTCCATCCCCCATCACGAAGGACTCAAAGCCCTCCGCTTCTTCCTTTCCCGCCGCACCAACCAGTACCCTTCCACTGACACCCTCCTTCGACTGACTGAACTGGTCCTCACCCTGAATAACTTCTCTTTTCAATCCTCCCACTTCCTCCAAACTAAAGGAGTTGCCATGGGCACCCGCATGGGCCCCAGCTATGCCTGCCTCTTCGTAGGATATGTGGAACAGTCCATCTTCCGCAACTACACTGGCACCACCCCCCACCTTTTCCTCCGCTACATCGATGACTGTATCGGCGCTGCCTCGTGCTCCCACGAGGAAGTTGAACAGTTCATCAACTTTACTAACACCTTCCATCCCGACCTTAAATTCACCTGGACTGTCTCAGACTCCTCCCTCCCCTTCCTAGACCTTTCCATCTCTATCTCGGGCGACCGACTCAACACAGACATCTACTATAAACCGACTGACTCCCACAGCTACCTGGACTACACCTCCTCCCACCCTGCCCCCTGCAAAAACCCCATCCCATATTCCCAATTCCTTCGTCTCCGCCGCATCTGCTCCCAGGAGGACCAGTTCCAACACCACACAGCCCAGATGGCCTCCTTCTTCAAGGACCGCAGATTCCCCCCAAACGTGATCGACGATGCCCTCCACCGCATCTCCTCCACTTCCCGCTCCTCCGCCCTTGAGCCCCGCTCCTCCAACCGCCACCAAGACAGAACCCCACTGGTTCTCACCTACCACCCCACCAACCTCCGCATACAACGTACCATCCGCCGTCATTTCCGCCACCTCCAAACGGACCCCACCACCAAGGATATATTTCCCTCCCCTCCCCTATCAGCGTTCCGCAAGGACCACTCCCTTCGTGACTCCCTCGTCAGATCCACACCCCCCACTAACCCAACCTCCACCCCCGGCACTTTCCCCTGCGACCGCAGGAAATGTAAAACTTGCGCCCACACCTCCACACTCACTTCCCTCCTAGGCCCCAAGGGATCCTTCCATATCCGCCACAAGTTCACCTGTACCTCCACACACATCATCTATTGCATCCGCTGCACCCGATGTGGCCTCCTCTATATTGGGGAGACGGGCCGCTTACTTGCGGAACGCTTCAGAGAACACCTCTGGGCCGACCGGACCAACCAACCCAACCACCCCGTGGCTCAACACTTTAACTCTCCCTCCCACTCCACCGAGGACATGCAGGTCCTTGGACTCCTCCACCGGCAGAACATAGCAACACGACGGCTGGAGGAGGAGCGCCTCATCTTCCGCCTGGGAACCCTCCAACCACAAGGTATGAATTCATATTTCTCCAGTTTCCTCATTTCCCCTCCCCCCACCTTGTCTCAGTCGGTTCCCTCAACTCAGCACCGCCCTCCTAACCTGCAATCTCCTTCCTGACCTCTCCGCCCCCACCCCACTCCGGCCTATCACCCTCACCTTGACCTCCTTCCACCTATCCCACCTCCATCGCCCCTCCCCCAAGTCCCTCCTCCCTACCTTTTATCTTAGCCTGCTTGGCTACTCTCTCTCATTCCTGATGAAGGGCTTGTGCTCGAAACGTCGAATTCCCTATTCCTGAGATGCTGCCTGGCCTGCTGTGCTTTGACCAGCAACACATTTTCAGCTGTGATCTCCAGCATCTGCAGACCTCATTTTTTACTCTTATGGGCAAGGGGACAGTCTTCTGTTCAAGGTTTTATAGTTGGTTTTCTTTGTAGTTTTTTGGTAGCAATAGTTGTTTGTAGTTATGAAAGAGTAGTTTTTTAGACATAATTCTGCGACTCTCTGAGTCTCCACTTGTGCTCGGTGCATTGTAAGCAAGGTTCTCCCTCCCAGGGGTGCAAGGGTCTCTGAAAGGAGATATAGCTAAGTGTCTTGTTAAATGGTGCCCCAGAACATTAAGGGAAGTCATTCACCTGTTAAAAGGAAAAACGTGCTTTCCACAGGAAAGGATGAATATCGCTTGTTGCAGAAACCCATCTTGATGATGGGAAACACTTGAAGTTTCAACAGTGGGGGTTATGACCGGGTATTCTTTTCATTCTTTACTACTAAAAGTAGGGGAGTGGCTGTACTTGTCCAGAAAAATCTTCTATTTACATTATTAGAGCAGCTGAAAGATGAGTAAGGGTGGTTTGTGATACGTAAGGTCCTGATACATGGGGAGGAATATTTTAAATGTCTACTGTCCTCCGGCGCATCCCTTCAAATTTTGGATTAGTGCCTTTTCTAAGCTGAGTGCCTTTGGAACACAGAACATTATTGTAGGGGGGGATTTTAATTGTCTTTTGGATCTGACAATGGGCAGGATACCTAGTGGGCCCCCAGCTATTTCTTTGCAGGACAAGCAGGTGACTGACTTATGTGAGGAGTTGGGGCTGGTGGACATTTGGAGATGCCTTCACCATATGGCAGGGACTTCATCTTTTTTCCAAACCCACATAAATGTCACACGAGGGTTGATCTTTTTTAGCTCCCTCAACCCTTCTGGATTCGGTTATGTGTTGTAAAATTGGGAACATAGCTATCTCTGATCACATGGCAGTATATTTGGAGGTTAAAGCCAAGAGTGAGGGGCTAAGTTTGAGGCACTGGCATCTGGATCCTTTTCTCCTTAAGGGTTCCAAATTTGTGGAATATGTTTTGAGAGAGTTTCAGAAGTTTTTGACGAATAACTCAGGCATAGCTAGTATGCTGTCTGTGCCATAGAAAACCACTAGGGCCTTTGCTAAGGGATTAGCCATTTCCTATTCTTTTAGCTGGAAATGACAGCCGGGGAACAGCAGCGTCTACATGAGACACGGTTGAAAGGCGCTGAGGCGGCACGTTTTGCGTGGTCTTTGATGACCAAGCTACAGCG
The DNA here is from genome assembly GCF_020745735.1 of Hemiscyllium ocellatum. NCBI lineage: Eukaryota > Metazoa > Chordata > Chondrichthyes > Orectolobiformes > Hemiscylliidae > Hemiscyllium > Hemiscyllium ocellatum. The sequence goes on from NC_083436.1 coordinate 45,825,271, forward strand.
GATCATGGCCCCCCGGGCTGCCTTGAATTCAATACTTACACAAACCGCAAACAAAGAACTTGCTTTTGCGAGACAACGGCTGTTCAAGTATAGGAATAGGCGAGGGAAGTATTTAGCATATCTGACTGGGAAAAAGCATGGTCCCCAATCCATTACTGCAGTTAGAGACAGTGCCATGGTCCTTACATATGATGCCAAAAAGATTAATGAGGCTTTTCAGAGTTTGTACTCTGAATTGTATTGGTCTGAAGGTTGCGAGGATAGGAGGGCCAAGAAGGAAGCCTTTTTTAAGAGCCTTGGGCTCCCAGGGGTAACCTTGGAACAGGCCTCTCTCCTTAATGCCCCTTGATGGTTCAGGAAATACAGGAGGCAACTAGGCAACTTCAGAGTGGGAAATCGCCTGGCCCTGATGTCTTCCGGGTGAGTTTTATAAGGAGTTTATAGGGATTCTGTCAGGGCCGATGTTGGAGATGTACAGTCACTCCTATGTGCATGAATGCTTACCACCATCTTTGAGAAAAGCTAATATTTCCCTCATTCTTAAGAAGGGAAGGATTGTGCCTCATAAAGGCCCATTTCTCTAATAAATTCAGGTTTTAAGATTCTGTATAAGATTTTGGCGCTGAAATTGGAGAAGGTGTTGCCCTATATTGTCAAAGAGGACCAGACAGGTTTTATAAGGGGCCATTGGTCCTCTAATAATATTAGAAGTTTGTTGAATATGGTCCAACCATGTCAGCAAAGATCGATCCAGGGATTGGTGATTTCCTTAGTTGCAGAGAAAGCATTTGACCGGGTGGAATGGCCATAACTCTTCGAGCAGTTTGGGTTGAGTGGGGTCTTTGCTAGGTGGGAGGAGGTTTTATATTGCCACCTTCTGGCCACGGTCATCACCAACAGGGTGAAGTCTGGGAATTTTAGGATTGTTGGGGTTGGTGGCAAGGCTTCCCCCTTTCACCATTGTTGTTTACGTTGGTGATAGAGCCGCTGGCAGAGACCATTCTGATGTCCACATAACCGCTCTGAAAGTGGGATTGAGGATACACAAGATTACAATGTATATGGATGATGTCCTTCTGTTTTTATCAGACCTGATGACCTCCCTACCCCATCTGATAGAATATATTAATTCATTTGGGGCTTTTCAGGATATAAGATCAACTTTGCAGAGTCGGAGGCTATGCCTTTGGGGGACCTCAGGGAAGGGCCAGAGGTTGAAGGTGTCCCGTGGTTCCCTTTTAAGTGGTCACGGGTAGATTTCCAATATCTAGGAATCTTTATTAGCTCCATGTTTGATTGGTTATTTTGGACTAATTTTGCTCACCTGCTCGACAGTATTAGGTGGGATCTTCAAAGATGGGAGGCTCCTCCAATTTCAGTGTTAGGCTGAATAGCCTTTATTAAGATGAATGTCCTTCCTCATTTGCTTTATTCCATGCATATGTTCCCTATAATGCTTCCCAGGTCAACACCGCAAAAACTTATGGGTTGGTTTATTCCTTCATCTGGCGTTGTGGGCGACCCCTCATCAAACTTACCAAATTGCAGTTGCCTCAAGGAGGGGGAGGGGTTGATTTCCCAGACATCAGGAGGTATCAATTGAGTTCCCTGCTGTCCTTTGTCTGTGATTGAGTCGGTAACGATCCAAACTCAATATGGCTGGATATCGAGGCCTCCCAGGCAAAGTGCCCTCTTATTATTCTGTTGTTCATGGATAAGATGAGGACAGTTATGGACCACTGCTGGAACTCCATTGTCATTAGTACAGTAAAGGCATGGAGGGCGATGAGTCAGATTGAGTGTTGCTTATCCAAGACTTTGCTACTCACTCCCATAGTTGGCATGCCAGGGTTCCGACCAGGGATGATGGACTCAGGGTTCAAACTATGGGCAGCGAGAGGAGTTTCTAGTTTGGGAGACCTGTTTGAGGGGGAGGCTGTGATGTCTTTCGAGCAACTGAGCAGCAAATACGGGTTACCCAGCAGAGACCTTTTCCATTTTTTCAGGTTAGGGATTTCGTCCAGAAGAAGACTATGCTTCTCACTAAGCCCTATAAGCCCCGATACAGAGAGGCTGTTGCTATGTTCCACAAGCACCCTTTCGGTTAGTGCCCTCTATCACCTGCAGGGTGGCAGGGCCTGGCAGGATATTAACCGGTTACATGAGGTCTGGGAGCAAGAGCTGGGAGTGGAGATTCTCTTCTGAAACATGGGAGGACATATGGGAGCTTACTCAAAAGATCTCAATCTGTAATAGGACATGAGCTACACAGTTAAAAGTTCAGCACAGGCTTCATCTGGCACCAGACTGTCTGGTGAAGTTTGAAAAGAGGCATCTTCAGTGTGCCCCAAATGTAAAATTAGTGTAGGTACTTTTACCCATTGCTTCTGCACATGCCACAGGCTCCGTGTTTATTGGAGCGCTGTGGGGGGAGAGATAGGGAGGGGATTGAGGACCGAAGTTAAATCAGACTTGATATTTCTCCTCCTAGGTCAATCAAATTTATCATCTTTTGACGGGCATGGGAAGAAACTATTTAATATTTTTACTTACTGTCCACTGATGAATATTCTGATGAATTGGGTGTCTGAGACCTGTCTGGCTTGCTGGGATGGCAGAAATTAATCATGGAGCACATTCCCTTGAACTTTTTCACAATAGACCTTTTTTTTTAATAAGACTTGGCAGCCCTTTTTGAGTTATTTGGACACAGATTAGTCTGTTATCTTAACTAGGGCATTCATTGAACCAGGATGGTCAGGTTTGCTGAGCTCTGGGCCCTGGAGGGGGTCTCCTGAGTGAATACAGGTTTATATACAACGCTCCTGTTTTTTGTTCGGAAGCTTTGTACTGAGCATTGTTATTTTCTGAACTTGTGTGTTTTTTTGTGCTTTTGTTTTGTTTTATTAGTCACTTACTTTTTTATTGGCATTGTTTTGCACAGTTGAAAATGCGTTGCTGGTTAAAGCACAGCAGGTCAGGCAGCATCCAAGGAACAGGAAATTCGACGTTTCGGGCATTGTTTTGCACAGTGTTTGGTATTGTTTTATATTATAAGATAGGTCAGTAGTTAGTAGACAGTAGTTGTATTGTAATTTGCATTTTTTAAATTATAATGGTATTTGTTATGTTTTCAATAACTTTATATGTTTTTGTAAAGTCAAAAAGAAGTTTTTCTTTGCTAATAAATTTACAAAAAAAAATCACAAAATGAAGGTCAAAGTGTTATCACGATGCCTGAGTGTGGAAAGGAAGATATTCTGACAGGGTAAGGAAATAATTTAAAATAAATGGGTTTCGTTGAAGAGCTCGTGTGAGCTGAAAACTGCTGGCAAGAGTGTCCTCCTTCTCTGCTGTAATATCCCTGGTTCCACAGCATTTATTTAGCCATGAAGAGAGAACGTACATTTTCTTTTCTTTGACTTAAAGCATTTTCAGATTGAAGGAAAGTCCCCAAAGCCCTCAGGAAATGCATCAGGCAGTTTATTGCTTTCACTTTCCCTGCTGTAGGTCACATGAAACACATGGGTGATTCTCAATGTAACCAAGACACAGCTATTGAGGTTGCTCTGAGGCTAAACTCTTAGCCTCAGCTAGAGCTTTGATTACTGGGCGAAAGGATTAGAAAATCACAGGGTGAACATTTTCCAGGTTTTGAGGTGATTAGAGTGAGTCTCTGGCTTTCTGACCCGATGCGGAAATGATAACAGGAGTTGCTCAGGTGAGGATTTGTGAACAACTTGCTGATCAAAGGCACTGACAGCAGAGTCTAAAGCACAGTTTAGCAACTCTACTGCTACGAACTGTGTCATAAAATCACATGAATTGGAGACACTGGTGTTGGACGAGGCTGTACACAGTTAAAACAATCACACAACACCAGGTTATAGTCCAACAGGTTTATTTGGAAGCACTAGTTTTCGGAGCAACAACCACCTGATGAAGGAGCAGCGCTCCGAAAGCTAGTGCTTCCAAATAAACCTGTTGGATTATAACCTGGTGTGGTGTGATTTTTAACTTTACAAAATACATGAAATTTATAGCACAGAGCAGGCAGTCCATTTGTCCTAAATGTCCACGCTCTTGTTTATGCATCATAACGATCTCCTCTCACATTATCTGTATCACCATTTCCTCCTTATTCATTTCACCATCACCTATTTATTCATGTATCAGTCATTGTCACCTAGCTGCTCCCTGTGGTATCAAGTCCCACTTCCCAACAGAGTAAAGAGGTTTCTCCTGCAGTTTGGATTGGATATGTTTGTGAGTGTCTCGTACTCATGGTCGCTAATTCTTGTCTCCCCTCAAGCGGAAACAGGTTCTCTGCAACTACCCAACCAAACGTCTTTATAATTTTAAAGACTTCAATCAGGTCACCATTCAGCCTTCTCTTATCTAGAGAGTCAAGTTACAGACTGTTCAGTGTTTCCTGACTGTTACAACTTCCTCATAAATCTTCAGCTTCTCTAAACCAGTATGGAGACCAGAACTACACATCTGTGGTTTGGCTTAGTTTCTATGTTAAGTTGGCATAATGTAGACAGGAGCTATTAGACAGTAAGTGTGGAGTATAAATTGGGAACAATTGTTCTATGGGAAATGCACAACAGAAATATGGAGGCTGTTTAAGGAGCACTTGTTCCGATTGTTGGATAACTTTGTCCCACTGAGACAGGCAAGAAATGGTAAGGTGAAGGAGCCTTGGATGACAAGAGAAGAGGAGCTTCTCATCAAGAGGAAGAAGGAAGTTTACTTCAGGTTGAGGAAGGAAGGATCTGGTACAGCTTTAGAGGATTACAGGGTAACTAGGAAAGAACTCAAAAATGGACTGAGGAGAGCTAGAAGGAGGCATGAAAAAGTCTTAGCGGGAAGGGTTAGGGAAAACCCAAAGATGTTCAACGCGTATGTGAGAAATAAGAGAATGATCAGAGAGACAGTAGGGCTGATCATGGATAGTGGAGGGAACTTATGCCTGAAATCTGAAGAGGTAGGAGAGGCACTAAATGAGTTTTTCTGCTTCAGTATTCACTGGAGAGAGAGAGACCTTGTTGATAGTGTGAACACCGTGGACCAGGTTAATAGGATTGAACAGGTTGATATTAAGAAAGTGCATGTGCTGGATATTCTGGAAAGCATCAAGATAGCTAAGTCCCCAGGGCCGGACAAGATATACTGAAGTTTCATACGGGGAGTGAGGAATGAGACTGCTGCGCCACTGGCGATGATCTTTGCATCCTCACTCTCCATGGGAACAGTACCAGGTGATTGGAGGCAGGCGAATGTTGTTCCTCTGTTCAAGAAAGGGAATAGGGAAATCTCTGGGAATTACAGACCAGTCAGCCTTACGTCTGTGGTAAGCAAGGTACTGGAAAGGATTCTGAGAGATAAGATTTATGACTATTTAGAACAACATAATTTGATTAAAGATAGTCAGCATGGCTTTGTGAGGGGCAGGTCATGCCTCACAAGCCTTATAGAGTTATTTGAGGATGTGACGAGACACATTGACGAAGGCTGAGCAGTGGATGTGTTGTATATGGATTTCAGTAAGGCATTTGATAAGGTTCCCCATGGAAGGCTCATTCAGAAAGTTAGGAGATATAGATACAGGGAAATTTGATGGTCTGGATACAGAATTGGCTGGCTGAAAGAAGGCAGTGAGTGGTAGTGGATGAAAAGTATTCCGCCCGGAGGTCGGTGACCAGTGGTATCCCGCAGGGATCTGTTCTTGAGCCTCTGCTCTTTGTAGTTTTTATAAATGTCTTTGATGAAGAAATGGAAGGGTGGATTAGTAAGTTTGCCAAGGACACGAAGCTCAGTGGTGCTGAAGTAAGTATCAAGGGCTGTTGCAAGCAAGAACATGACATTGATAGAATGCAGAACTGAGCTGAGAAGTGGCAGATGGAGTTCAACCTGAATAAAATGGGAAGTGGTTCATTTTGGAAAGTCAAATTTGAAAGCTGAATACATGGTTGAAGACAGGATTCTTGGCAGTGTGGAGGAACAGTGGGATCTTGGGGTCCATGTACATAGATCCCTCAAAGTTGCCACCCAAGTTGATAGGGTTGTTGAGAAGGCGTATAGTATTTTGGCTTTCATTAACAGAAGGATTGAGTTTAAGAGCCGCGAGGTTTTGCTGCAGCTCGATAAAACCCTGGTTAGACAACACTTGGAATATTGTGTTCAGTTCTGGTCACCTCATTATAGGAAGGATGTATATGCTTTAGAGAGGGTGCAGAGGAGATTTACCAGGATGCTGCCTGGACTGGAGGACATGTCTTATGAAGAGAGGTTGAGGGAGCTTGGGCTTTTCATACTGGGGAGGAGGAGGAAGAGAGGTGACTTGATAGAAATGTACAGGGTAATGAGGGGCATGGGTAGAGTAGATAGCCAGAGACCTTTCCCCAGGGCAGAAATGGCTGCCATGAAGGGTCATAATTTTAAGGTGATTGGAGGAAGGTTTAGGGGATATGTCAGAGGTAGGTTCTTTACACAGAGTGGTGGGTGCATGGAATGCACTGCCAGCAGTGGTAATACAGTCAGAGACATTAGGGACATTAAAGCAACTGCTGGACAAGCACATGGATGGTAGTAAATTGAGGGGTTTGTAAGTTAGGTTGATCTTAGATTAAGATAAATGCTTGGCACAACATCATGTGCCGAAGGGCCTGTACTGTGCTGTACTGTTCTATGTTCTATAACATCTCTGCTATTTACTTGTTGCATTCAAGAAATAAACTCCAGAGCTTTCAAAGGCCCTTTTGCAATGTGGTTTTCACCAATTTAGCGCCCATCTGCTCTATCTATCCCAATTATATTTCTTACCCAAATAGTGTGTGGAATAATTATTTACCCTCTCAAAATACACCACTGCACACTGATCAATGCTACAATTAGTTTGGTGATTAGACACTCATTCTCCGATATGATGTTGTAATATGTGACTGGCCAGAGGAGATGGAAGTAGAAGTTTGTAAATGGATCTTTAGGCACATTAGGGGAGAATTCCTAACCCTCATACATTTCAGGTTCCCAAATACGTCAACCAAGAGAGGGAATGAAAGACTTGAAACCTTCCTATGATTTTGGGGTTTCTGCCTTATGACTCCAAGGTTTGAGAAACCAACTTAAGAAACCCAGTCTACAAAGGGTTGCCAGGCTACCATTTCCTGATTAAGGGTTTGGTGAGCAGACAGTCTGTGGGAAGGGATGGAGGCTGTGGTAAAGAGGGTGGTGAAGTAATCCCAGTGTCGTGATCAATGACAGTAATGTGTACCATCTCCAAGATGCAATTCAGTAACATAACAAGGTTCCTTTGAAGCACCTTCCAAATCTACGATCTCTACCAACTTGAAGGACAAAGACAGCAGAAGTATGGAACACTATTGGAAATATATGTCACCATTGATGCACTGTGTTAAAAATGGTAGATATCGAATTGTTTGCACACTCTCTGGATTATAAAGTGTTTTATTTTTCTGAAGAGTTTGAAGGGAATCCATATGATATATTGGAAATGAAGTGAACAGTTTAATATGGGCTGTGATTCACCTGCTGATTATAGAGACTTAAATAACTGGGGAGAAAGCCGGGGGGGATCCAAGATGGCGGCGACCCAGCAAGACTGAGTCCACAGTGCTCTACCCAAAACTTGGGAAAAGTGGGCTATCCACCCCCACCACACTCACTAAACCATTTATAATAGTTGTTAACCTTAAATAGTTACCTATTAGTACATTTAAATAGTCTAATACTAGCTGGAAAATGAGTAAAGGGAAGGGAACAGGCGGCTCTAAGAAAGCAGGGACCCCTCCCCCACCCTCTCCCTCTTCAGCTGCAACAAAGGTGTCTTCAGCTACTTCAGGAGATTTACCAATGAAGATGAGCTTTGAGGAGATGTTTGCCAGGTGGGAGGCGAAGACTGATGCTTTTATCGATGAGTCTCGGCAGAGCAGAGAAGCACTATCAGCCGAGCTGCAGAAGCAGGGCAGAGACATTCAGGAATTGGAGTGCCGAGTCAGAGAGGTGGAGTCGAAGGCCGCAGCCTCAGAGACTGGGATAAAATCGGCAGCCGACCACATCCGTTTTCTCGAGAATCGAGTCCAGAACCTAGAAAACCACATTGATGACCTCGAAAATCGATGTCGTAGAAAAAATATTCGGTTGTTGGGCCTTCCCGAGCAGGAAGAGGGAGGCCAGCTGACAGCATTCCTAGAGCATTGGCTGCCACAACTTTTAAATCTGCATAATGGATCAGGCCAGGTAAGGGTAGAATGGGCCTACCGGGTCACAGTACGTGGGCCCGGCTCAACCCAGCGCCCACGCCCGGTCCTGTTCCAGCTGCAGAGCTATAGGGAGAGGCAGATGCTCCTGGAAGCCTCAAGAAATCTGGGAAAAGATCCCCAAGCTATGACCCACAAAGGATCCAGGATCATGCTGTTCCAGGACTTCTCCCCAGCTTTGGTCCAAAAGAGGAAGGCATTCGATGAGGCGAAGAAGCGTTTAAGGGACTTAAATATCCAGTACTCCTTACGATATCCAGCGACGCTACGCCTTAGCCACGAAGGATCCATATATAACTTCGGATCACCGGAGAAGGCTAAGGAATTCTTGGACTCTCTTAAATAAGCTGTAAGAGATTGTGGATGCTGGTCTGCCTTTCCCATTATTTTGGTTTACATCCCTTCATCTTTTATTATCTTTCCCCCTATGTGTGTATGTATATATATATATGTTGGGGCGTTTGGTTAATGTTGATGGGGGAGGTGGTTACCTTATTCTATTTTACTTCTGTTTTTAGGAGCGGGGTTGTTTTTCTTTCCCCTGTTATTTTGTGGTATTATATTTAAGTATTACATGTTGAGATTGTAATCTTATAGTTATATATGGTATTAATATTCCCAAATATATTTAGATGTGGGTGTGGGTGGGGGTAGGGTGTTCACTGTTAACTCTAGCTTTATATTATATTTGAATTCTCCTCATTTTATTGAGGAACACCTGGGTCAAGGGTGGGGCACTGGTTGGAAGAGGGTAAGATGGACTGTGGGAGAGGAAGTGACGCTCCCTGGGAACAAGGGAGAAAATCTCCAATTCGGAATGTTTTATATTTTTTATACTTAGAAAGAGTTTTTTGTTATATTGTTTTGAGTGTATCAGAGAATCTTTACTTTTGTAAATCTTGTATGCTCCATGCTCGGGATGTTCTAGATAGGGTTTCCCCTCCCGAGGGGTCTCGGATCTGTCCAGATGATTATGGCTGAACAGTCGGTTAAGTGGTGCACCTGGAATGTCAGGGGGAGTAATTCGCCAGTTAAAAGGAAGAAAATATTATCAAATCTTAAGAAGGAGAGAGTTGATATAGCTCTCCTACAGGAGACACACCTGTCGGATAAAGAACACTTAAAATTACGACAGGGCGGATTTGATCAGGCCTTTTTTTCCTCTTTTAATTCAAAAAGCAGGGGAGTCGTTATCCTTGTCCGGAAGAACTTCCCTTTGAAAATTCTAAATCAGATAAAAGACGAATCTGGACGATATATTTTGATTAAAGCCCTCATAAATGGAGAGGAATATGGGATCTTAAATGTATACTGCCCCCCGGCACACCCCTTTAAATTCATAACGGAAGCTTTTTCAAAACTGATGACCTTTGGTGCCCGTCATACAATTATAGGGGGAGACTTTAATTGTATTATGGATCCGGAAATAGACAGGATTCCCAAGAGTGCCGCTGGAGTATCTCCCAGATCTAGACAACTGGCGGACCTGAATAAAGAATTAGGATTGGTAGATGTATGGAGATGTCTCCATCCACAGGGTAGAGATTTTTCTTTCTACTCTAATCCACATAAATGTCACACAAGAATTGATATGTTTTTTGCCCCATCGATTTTTCTAAACTCTATAGCAACCTGTAAAATAGGTACTATAGCAATCTCTGACCATGCCGCTGTATACATGGAAACTAAGGTAAAGAACAATGGGACATCTGCTCGGCATTGGCGTATGGACCCCTTCCTGATAAAAGATAGCAAATTTTTAAAGTACTTCTCCCAAGAACTTAAAACTTTTTTAGAAATTAATACTGGTATGGCTAGCAATCCGTCAATGATGTGGGAGACCATCAAAGCTTATGCACGAGGTTTGATCATCTCCTATTCAGCGACCCAGAGGAAAATGAAGGGAGAGCAACAGCGTCTGCTCGAAACTCGCCTAAAAGCAGCCGAAACAGCATACGCTGATAGACCTTCTATCACAAAATTGCAGAGGATTACAGCTCTTAGGACAGCTTTAAACACCGCGCTTACTCAAATGGCTAAAAGGGAAATATTATTTGCGAAACAAAGATTATATGAATATGGCGACAAACCGGGTAGATACTTAGCATTCCTTGCAAAGAAAAAGAAAGCCCCTCAAACTATTCCGACCATCAAGGAAAGTACAGGTACCCTGACTCATGATCATAAAAAGATCAATGCGACCTTTAAAGAATTTTATTCTGAACTATATAGATCGCAGGATTGTGAAGATAGGATTAGGAGGATGCAGTCATTTTTTAAAAATTTGACCTTCCCGGGCCTGACTCCGGAACAGGTGTCGGCCCTAAATACCCCTTTAACAGTCCAAGAAATACTTGAGGCAATTAGGCAACTTCAGAGCGGAAAAGCACCGGGCCCGGATGGTTTTCAAGCTGAATTCTATAAAGAATTTACAGGAATATTGGTTGACCCACTTATGGATATGTATAATTTTGCGCATAGTCAGGTCTGTCTCCCGCCCACGCTGAAAGAAGCAAATATTTCTCTTATCCTCAAAAAAGGAAAAGACCCAGAAGATTGTGCATCTTACAGACCAATATCCTTACTAAATGTAGACTTTAAAATTCTCTCAAAAATGTTAGCACTAAGACTAGAAAGGGTACTGCCATATATTATAAAGGAGGACCAGACGGGATTTATTAAGGGCCGCAGATCATCCAATAATATCAGAAGGGTCTTGAATATGATCCAAGCCTGTCATCAGGGAAAGATACCAGGAGTAGTAATTTCATTGGATGCGGAAAAGGCATTTGATAGGGTTGAATGGTCATATTTATTTTACACATTGGAAAGGTTTGGCGTTGGACAGGTGTTTACCAAATGGGTTTCAACATTGTATAATGACCCCAAAGCAGCTGTTATTACTAATGGGTTAAGATCGGATGGCTTCAGTGTGGGTAGGGGCTGCCGTCAAGGATGTCCTCTCTCACCATTGTTGTTTACACTGATAATCGAACCATTAGCAGAAGCCATCCGGACTGATCCTAATATAACAGCCCCGAGGATTGGTACAGGTAAACACAAAATTACCCTCTATGCAGATGACGTTCTCTTATTCCTCAGTAATCCTTTAATGTCAGTGCCTCGTCTAATTCAAGTTATTAATACATTTAGTGCATTCTCAGGCTATAAAATTAATTTTTCAAAATCGGAAGCCATGCCAATGGGTGGTCTGGCTATGATACCCCACTTAATGGACGGATCCCCTTTTCCCTTCCGTTGGTCCCTGGAGGGCTTCTTATATTTAGGTATTTTTATCACGCCAGTATTTGATCAGCTGTATAGGGCTAATTTTGTACAATTAATGGAAAGGATAAGGCAGGACCTCCAGCGATGGAGAGACCTTCCGATTTCCTGGCTAGGGAGAATAGCATTAATTAAAATGAATGTTCTGCCCCGTCTCTTATATCCTATGAGAATGCTCCCGCTGATGCTGCCAAGGCTAGCCCTACGTAAATTATATGGTTGGTTGGGCTCCTTTATTTGGAACCATAGACGGCCCCTTATTAAGCTGAAGAAGCTACAGCTTCCACAGGCAAGGGGAGGACTGGACTTCCCAGACTTTAGGAAATATCAGTTAAGCTCCCTACTAAGTTACATAGCTGATTGGGTTTCATCTGATCCACAATCAATTTGGCTGGATATCGAAGCCTCCCAAGTAAAATACCCACTTATTAACCTTTTATTTTCAGATAAGAGGAAAATCATTACAGACCGCTGTAAAAATCCCATAATATTAAACACAATTAAGGCCTGGAATATAATGCGGCAAAATGAGGGTAACTCACATAAAACATCCCCCCATGCACCAATAGTAGGCGCATGGGGATTCCAACCGGGGATTACAGATGCCACCTTTAAACTCTGGAGATCCAGGGGCATCTCATGCTTAGGGGACCTATTTAAAGATGGGATCCTGATGTCCTTTGAGCAGCTGCGTCTGAAATTCGGAATACCTAATGGGGATCTCTTTCGATACTTCCAAGTTCGAGATTATATACAGAGGAAGACTACATTAATAGATGGTCTTTATAAATCAGACAGAGAACGTAATGTCTTACGACCAGCGGGGGCATCCTCCGTTAGTACTATATACCATTTGCTACATGAAGGAGTCTCAGGAGACATGGATGACCTGCTTAAAACATGGGAGCAGGACTTGGGGCTAGAAATCTCTGAGGATATGTGGAATGACATTTGGGAAAATGCTAGAAGAATTGCTATCTGTAACAGAACTCAGGCTATCCAACTAAAGATACTTCATAGGGCCCATATAGCTCCGGCTCGACTGGCAAAATTTAAGGCAGGAGCATCTCCAATGTGTCCCAAATGCAAAATAGAGGTGGGTACTCTTGCACATTGTCTGTGGACTTGTCAGAAAATCCGCAGATACTGGACTAAAGTGGCAAATACCCTGACAGAAATTTTAGGAACGGAAATTAGGGTGGACCCTGTATCTCTCCTTTTGGGCTTTTCGAACCTCTCATCTCTGGATATGCACGGGAAGAGACTATTTTCTATTCTCTCTTTCTGTGCAAGGAAAAATATTTTGGTGAACTGGGTGGCTGAGGGCCCCCCTGGACTTTCAAATTGGCACAGATTAATTATGGAATATATCCCCCTTGACTTCCTCACAAATATGGTGCACCGAAAGACTGAATTATTTTATAAAATATGGCAGCCCTTTTTGAATTATATAAATGCAGATATTTCGGCTATCCTAACAAGGGCTTTTATTTAGTGAAGATTTCAGACCGGGCTGCTCCGGGGCCCCTTGGGAGAGGAATCCTGCGCGAATACGGGTTTTATTGTATTTGATGTTTATACATTCCGAGCATGTAAGAGACTTAGGTATACACTCTGGTTAGTTATAGGTTAGATTAGTAGAAAGTTGAGTTTTTTTTTTCTTTCTTTTTTCGTTTCTTTTTTTTTTTTGCTTTCTATCTTTCTCTTTTCTTTGTTAAATTATGACTATTGTATATATGATTTAATTGTACATCAATGTTTGTATTTGAGAGTTTTGTTTATTTTTGTAAATTTGCAAAAATGTTAAATTTCAATAAAAATATCTACAAAAAAAAACTGGGGGGAAAGCCAAGCAAAGCTTTTATAGAGATGTGAGATGGGATTTATTGTCCTTAATGGATAGAAAACCTAGCCTTGGAACAAGACGTACAGAACTTGTGCTAATAGTTCCCTCAACGTTAGTGTAGTGCTGGAAAAGCACAGCAGATAGGGGCGGCACGGTGGCACAGTGGTTAGCACTGCTGCCTCACAGCGCCTGTAGACCCGGGTTCAATTCCCGACTCAGGCGACTGACTGTGTGGAGTTTGCATGTTCTCCCCGTGTCTGCGTGGGTTTCCTCCGGGTGCTCCGGTTTCCTCCCACAGTCGCAAAGATGTGCGGGTCAGGTGAATTGGCCAAGCTAAATTGCCCATAGTGTTAGGTAAGGGGTAAATGTAGGGGTATGGGTGGGTTGCGCTTCGGCGGGTCGGTGTGGACTTGTTGGGCCGAAGGGCCTGTTTCCACACTGTAAGTCTAATCTAATCAGATCAGGCAGCATCCAAAGAGCAGGAAAATCGATGTTTTCGGCAAAAACCCTTAATCAGGAAATGGTAGCCTGGCAACCCTTTGTAGACTGGGTTTCTTAAGTTGGTTTCTACAAACCTTGGAGTCATAAGGAAGAAAACCTCAAAATTGTAGGAAGGTTTCAAGACTTTCATTCCTTCTCATCGTTGACATATTTGGGAACCTGTAAGTTTCCACATTTCAGCATTTTGTCTACATTGTAAACCCTGAAAAGCTGAATTATAACACTTTCTAAAGACATGAAACCAGTTTGGTTTCTATCAGAACCAAAGCTTGTTTAGAATATCTTCCATTGGTCAACAGCTGTCAGCTATTAGTTTTCATCAACAAGAAACTTAGTAGACTCTGAGAATTCATCAATATTCACCATTTGCTTTTCAGACCATTTGCCGAGAGGGTGATTTTCTTTTGCTCTCTTTAAAATCAAATCATCTCATATTGGATGTGAATGTAGGAGGTATGGTTAATAAGTTTGCAAATTACACCAAAATTGGAGGTGTAGTAGACGGCAAAGAATGTTGCCTTAAAGTACAATGGGACCTTGATCAGATGGGTCAATGGGCTGAAGAGTGGCAGATGGCATAAATGTGAGGTGCTGCATTTTGGAAAGGCAAATCAGGGCAGGATTTATACACTTAATGGTAAGGTCCTGGGGAGTATTGCTGAACAAAGAGACCTTGGACTGCAGGTTCATAGATCCTTGAAAGTGGAGTTGCAGGTAGGCAGGATAGTGAAGAAGGTGTTTTGCACACTTGCCTCCATTGGTCAATGCATTGAGATTAGGAGTTGGGAGGTCATGTTGGGGCTGTAGAGGGCACTTTTGGAATATTGCTTTTAATTCTTATCTCCCTGCTATAAAAAAGATGTTGTGAAACCTGAAAGGATTCAGAAAAGATTTCTAAGGATGTTGCTAGGGTTGGAGGGTTTGAGATATAGGGAGAGGCCGAATGGAGTGGGGCTATTTTCTCTGGGGTGTCAGAGGCTGAGGGGTGACCTTATAGAGATTTATAAAATTATGAAGGGCATGGATAGGCTGAATAGCCAAGGTCCTTTTCCTAAAGTAGGGGAATCCAAAACCAGACGGCATTGGTTTAAGGTGAGAGGGAAAAGATTTATAAGGGACTTAAGAAGCAACTTTTTCATCGAAGGATGGTGTGTGTATGGAATGAGCTGCCAGAGGAAGTGGTGGAGGCTAGTACCATTGCAACATTTAAAAGGGATTTCAATGGGTTTATGAATAGGAAGGGTTCAAAGGGATATGGGGTGGGTGTTGGCAAATGGGACTACATTAATTTCGGATATCTGGTCAGCATGGACAAGTTGGACTGAAGGGTCTGTTTCAATGCTGTACAGCTCTATGACCCTATGACTATATAGAGTCTCTGTTGTCTTTTTTTGCTGTGTGACTGTGTCTATTTAGAGATTACAAGAGAGATAGTTCAAATTCTGGATTGTATATTGGATATTAACCACCTGTGACTCTTGTTTTTAAGAGTGAGTTTTGTTCATAATAAATAGATTAATTTGGATTTATGAAAGTTTCTTTTTATTTTGACCAGCAGGACAAATTGGACACAATCAGTCATTTTGGTGACTGAATCTAAACATGGTGTGATTCATGTAGTAGTGGGCCCAGCACCTTCTTCTCATCACTGTTATACCAACACCAGACCCTGTAAGTTCCCCTCCAAGCCACTCACCATCTTGCCTTGGAAATATATCGCCCTCCCTTCAGTGTCACTGGGTCAAAATCCTGGAATTCCCCTCCCCCCAAAGGGTATTGTGGGTCTATCTCCAGCACATGGACTGCAGCTGTTCAAGAGGCAGCTCACCCCCACCTTCTCAAGGGGCAACTAGGGATGGGCAATAAATGCTGGGCCCAGCCAGTGATGCCTACAGCTCATGAAGGAACTTCAAAAATGATAGTCACGTTGTGATCTAAAGTGTCAAGAACAGATAGATGGAGTTCAGCAGGTGGGCTTGGGTAAAGAGGTACGGTGGGAGTGATGGAGTTACTATGTAGGGGAAACAAAGTGAGGGAGAGGTTTAACTGAAGCACAGATAAAAAAAATGAGCTGCTAACAAAATGGGCTGCAGCCAGACTAAGGATGATTCTTCAAAAACAGCATGAAGTTCATCTGGAAGTCAGAGGAAGTGCTGTAGCTGAATAATTTACACAGATAAACGTAAGATCAACCTACAACGTAATGGAGGTTTACAGGAAGAAGAGTCGGACAGGAAGGGAGGGTGCAGCTCTTGTAGGATGTGGCAGCAGATGTTGACTCCAGCAGGAAATGCCTCCATCTTAAAATACTGACATTTAACATTGAAATTTAATTGAAATGCAACAAGAAATTGTTCTAGGAAATATCAATGACCTGCTTATTGGTAAGCACAGTAAAAAAAATGGGAAGTAAAACCCTTTCCTTGGCTGGTGTTTAGATGAAAGAATGATGTATCTGAAGTGTTTATCATGATGCCAGGATTGAATGGGGTTGATAGAGGTAAACATTCTCCTCTGATATGGAAATCATTCTGATGTGAAAGAGGAAACTCTGTGCACACAAAGAGATTGAAAACTGGAACTCATTCTCTAAGCTGAGTGGAGATTCACAAACATTGATGAAGGACACAAACAGAGACTGAGTTGGGATCAGCCATGGTTCAGCAGTGGTCAGGTTTGATAGCTGAATGGCCTCATACTGTTCAAGAGGAATTTAAGCAGGAAGACCGAGTGATGGTGACAATGGAGGAGATTGAAAAGCTTCTTAACGATAATAAAAAGATGATGCTAAAAAGATGATCTTCTCTGCTTTCTGCTTGATTCACCGAGTTGGGTGGATAAAAACAAAATGTGGGATTCAATTGGGAGATAGCCTGAGGGATTGTACCCAGCTGCAGGAGCAGTGACTGAGTGGTATTATCACTAGATTATTAAAGCCAGGGACCCAGGTAATGTTCTGGGGGATCTAGATTTGAATCCTGACATAACTGATGGTGAAACTTGAAGTCAATAAAAATCTGAATTTAAGAGTATAATGGTGACCGTGAGGCTGTTGCCAATTACTGGGCAGCGGGGGGTTTTTAAAAATACCCGCTTGGTTTATTAATGCCCAATCGGGGTGGAGACTGCTATCCCTATTTGGTTTAGCCTACCTCTGACCTTAGACAGTTAGGAAAGGGCAATAAATGCTGACCCAGCCAGCAATACCACATCCCATGAATATTTCTTTTCAAAACTTACTTTGAAAAAAATGACAAGCCCTAAGCTGGTTTCTGAATGTCTGCTGATATCTCTCAATTGAACTGGAATTGCTCAATTGCTCAGGAACTTGAAGAGGAACATCCCATTATCATTCTGACTCATTGTTACTTTCCTCCTATCACCAAGTCCCAGTATGAGAGTTTATGTCACTGTACTAGATGGTCAAAATCTCACCAGCTTATGCACAGAATGAACACAATGGTCATTCCAGTTCAATAACCAATGAACACCATTAATTTCCAACGACTCATTAATAGTTCACTCTAACTTACAATAACTCTGTAATACTGCACTGTCAAAGAGTCAGTGCTGAGGGAGTACTGCACTGCTGGAGGGTCAGTACTGAGGGAGTACTGCACTGTTGGAGGATCAATGCTGAGGGAGTGCTGCACTGTCAGAGGGTCAGTACTGAGGAAATACTGCACTGTTGGAGGGTCAATGCTGAGGGAGTGCCGCACTGTTGGAGGGTCAATGCTGAGGGAGTGCCGCACTGTCAGAGGGTCAGTACTGAGGGAGTACCGCACTGTTGGAGGATCAATGCTGAGGGAGTGCTGCACTGTCAGTCAGTCAGTACTGAGGGAATGCTGTACTATCTTATACGGATTGCTCCTACAATTTTGAACTTCCTACAAGCAGAAATCTGTTCTAAATAGGAATTTATGACCCATCAGATGTGGCTTTAGAATATCACAAAGTATTTTACATTGGGTCACTGCTGTTATGAAAACAGAGTGTTAGGAATCCTCAACAGGTTTGGCAGAGTCATTAAAAAGAGAAACAGTCAGAATTTCTGCTCAATTACCTGTCAACAGAACTCAAACACATTAGGGGTTTATTTGTATTCATTCATGGGTTTTTACCTTACTGGCTAGACCAACATTTATTGCCCATTCCTAATTGCCCTTGAGAAGGTGGTTGTGAGCTGCGTTCTTGAACTGCTGCAGTCCGTGTGCTGTAGATAGACCCATGGTACTTTTAGTGCTGCCCTTGTCCTTATAGATGGAAGTTCTCATGTGTTCGGGAGGTGCTGTCTAAGGATTTTTGGTGAATTTCTGCAGTGCATCTAATTGATGATATATACTGCTGCCACTAAGCGTCTCTGGTGGAGGGAATGGTTTGTGGATGCAGTGTCAATCAAGAATACTGCTTTCTTTTGAAAGTGTCAGGCTTCTGGAGTGTTGTTGGAGTTGCATCCATCACACACCTGACTTGTGCCTTGTAAAAGGTGTACAGTGTTTGAGGAGTGAGGAGATGAGTTACTCGCTGCAGTATGAGTTACTGATCTGCTCTTGTAAGCGTAGTGTTTGTATGGTGAGTCCAGTTCAGTTTCTGGTGAATGGTAACCCCATGATATTAATTGTGGGACATTCAGCAAAAGTAATGCCTTTAAATGTTTGGTTTGATTTGTTTTGATTTATTATTGCCACAGGATACAGTGAAAAGTATTGTTTTGTGTGCTAACCAGATAGATCGTATCTTACATTTGTTCATTAGGGTATTAGAATAGAATGCAGAATATACTGTTCCAGCTACGGAGAAGGTGCAGAGAAGGATCAGTTATAATAAATGACAAGTCCATTCACGAATCTGTTAGAAGTGTGGAAGAAGCTGGTTTTAAATCTGTTAGTGTGTGATTTCAAACTTTTGTATCTTCTGCTTCATGAGAGAGGGTGAAAGAGAGTGTAATCAATGTGAGAGGAGTCTTTGATGACGTTGGCTGCTTTCCCAAGGCAGGGGGAATTATAGAATGAGTCAATAGAAGGAAGGCTCATTTTCATGATGGACTCAGCTGTGTTCACAACTCTGTGTAATTTCTTGTGGTCTTTGGCACAGCAATTCAGATCAAGTTGGTGATGCCTCAACATAGGATGCTTTAGATTCACAGAGTCATACTGCATGGAAACAGTCCAACTCATCTGTGCCGACAAGGCATCTTAATCTGACCTAATCCCATTTGCCAGCATTTGTCCATATTCGTCTAAACCCTTCCTGTTCATATATCCATCTAGATGCCTTTTAAATGTTGTAATTGTACCAGCCTCCACCACTTCCACTGGCAGCTCATTCCATACAAGCACCACCCTCTGTGTGAAAACATTACTCCTTAGATCCTTTTTAAATCATTCACCTCTCACGTTAAACCTATGCCCTCTAGTTTTGGACTCCCCTACCCTGGGGCAAGACCTTGGCTATTCACCCTATCTACGTCCCTCATGACTTTATAAACTTCAATAAAGTCACCCCTCAGCCTCCAAAGCTCCAGGGAAAATAGCCCCACCTGATTCAGCCTCTCTTTCTATGGTGCATCTGTAAAAATTAGTAAGAGTCATTGTGGACTTGCTGAATCTGAGGAAGTAGAGGAATTGGTGTGCTTTCTTGACTGTAGCACTGATGTGAATGGACCAGGACAGATTGTTGGTGATGTTTACTCCTTGGGGTGTCAGGGGGTGAGGGTTAGATTTTCTCTTGTCTGTAACTGTTTCTCAGCAAATACAGAGGCAGGAGATGTGGAGGCTGTCATTGAGGACAAAGAGAAGGTCTGTGGTAAGGTAGAAGGCAGAAGAAATTAAATGACAAATGAGCTGATTAATGCTGATGAATAGCCAGTCAATATTTTCGTCAAATATAAAGACAATTTTCCTCTAGCATTCCTCAAACATGCAAAATACAGAAGATGTTGCTCAATTTTAAATTTAAACTTAAAAAGAAGTATTTGAATTTCTCATCTCTGTGTACAATTCCCTCCATGGCCTCACACCTCTCTAGCTCTATAATCTCCACAATTCTCTGAGATCCCTGTGTTGTTTCAATTCTGGCCACTTGAACAATTCTTCATTTTAATTGTTTCCCCATCGTTCACTATGCCTTCAGCTATCAGGATCCTGATCTCTGGAATTCTATCCATAAAGTTCCTCATCCATGTACCGCTCCTTCATGTCAATAGGTGTGGAGTTTGAGAAGCACAGCAGGTCAGACAGCATCGGGGGTGATGGCAAATTAATGTTTCAGGCTAGGACACTTCAGGGAATGGGGAAGGGAGCCCAGATATAAATGGGGGGTGGAGGGGGAGCTGGGGGAAGACTAGGTGGATGATGATAGGTAGATGCAGAAAGGGGTCATTGTGATTTGTCACTTGGGAAGGATGGAGGAGACAGATGAATAGGAAGATGGACAGGTAGGTCAAGTTAGGGAGGCAGGGAGGAGGGGGAGCTCTGGACATGGGATGAAGCCGGGGGTGGGGAGTTTTGAAGCTGGTAAACTCTATATTGTTGTCGCTGGGCTGTAAGTTCCTGAGGCGAAAGATCAGGTGTTGTTCCTCCAGTTTGCCTTTGGCCTCACTTTGACAGCGTAGGAGGCTAAGGATGGACATTTTGCCAGGGAAGTTGAAATGAAAGGCAACCGGAAGGTGGGGTAGTGAACTGATCCCTGAGTCTGCGTTTGGTCTCCCCGATGTAGAGGAGACCACATCAAGAGCAACAGATGCAATAGACCAGGTTGGAAGATGTGCAGGTGAAACACTGCCAGGTCTGGAAGGAACTCCTTCGTGTTTTGAGATTCTCCTTAAAATGTGAGTCTTTGAACCAGCTGTCAGTCATTTGGAATGTCATGGGGAGATGCATGACCAACTTTTTGCTGGTATTAGTCAAGCTCTAGGTACCTTGTAGGGTGGGATGCACACGTGGTGACTCAGACAGAAGGAAGCTCTGACTATATGAAGCAGTCAATGTTTATTTTTCATTTCTCAGTTAATGGTTACACTACACTGAAGATACATGATTGTGTCTTTTGAGAAAAAAATCTCAAGGTAAGGATATATACACATTACTACTTTAGTTACTGACATGCTGTTTACACTCAGAACAATCTCTCAGGAGTAATTACCTTATCGAATGGCTGAGCAGACTCATTCTTGCTTCCAATTCTTCTGTTCACATTTCAGTCAGATTGACACAATTCTCCAGACTACTGTTTCCGGTTTTGATTACACTTTGCCATGTGATAACAATTGTGTTTGAAAATTGCTTTCTGTAAACAGAGGGGAAACAGATTTGAGAACTACAGACAGCAGAGTATACTTAAGTGGGTTGTTTTCTGATTGAGCTTTTCCAGCAACACATTTCCAGCTCGGATCTCCAGCATCCGCAGCCCTCACTTTCTCCCTGTTTTCAGATTGTCTCAATGTGATGAGTGGTGTCCCACAGAGGTCTGTGCTGGCCCTTAGCTTTTTACAATTTATATCAATGGCTCAGATGAGGGGATTGAAGGCTTATTGGCTAAACTTGCAAATGTTGGGAAAACTGTTGTGGAGGTGACATACCAAGGATGTAGATCAATACAGATAATTGTGAGTGAAACAAAATTTGATGTTCTAGTGCATGAGTCACAAAAAGTGAACATTGCAGGCCCAGCACTTCAGCAAGAAGGTTAATGAGATTCGATAACAAAAACAAGTATTGCTGAGAGGTTCTGATGAAGAGACTTGAAACGTTACTTCTGCTTTCTTCCCACAGAAGCCGCTCGACTTGTTGAGTTTCTCCAACAATTTCTGTTGTTATTTCAGATTTCCAGCATTCACAATTCTCTGATTTTTTTTTAGAGGGATGCTATCCATTATTTCAAAATGGAATTGAACATTAAAGTAAGGATGACATAAAGATAAGTGGAGGGGCAGGTAGTGTTGAGGAAGCATTGAGGCAAGGAGAGTGGACAAAGAAGTGGCAGATGGAATACAATGTGGGAAAGTGA
Organism: Hemiscyllium ocellatum; assembly: GCF_020745735.1. Lineage (NCBI taxonomy): Eukaryota > Metazoa > Chordata > Chondrichthyes > Orectolobiformes > Hemiscylliidae > Hemiscyllium > Hemiscyllium ocellatum. The sequence continues at coordinate 45,847,195 of NC_083436.1, forward strand.
GAGGTTATGCACTTTAGAAGGAAGAATAGTGCTGTCGACTATTTTCTAAATGGGAAAACGTTTCAGAAATCTGAAACACGAAGGAGCTTGGGAGTGCTAGTTCAGCATTCTCTTAAGATTAACATGCAGGTTCAGTTGGCAGTTAGGAAGGCAAATACAATGTTAGCATTCATTTCAAGAGGGCTCGAATACAAGACCAGGGATGTACTGCTGAGGCTGTATTAGGCTCTGGTCAGACTGCATTTGGAATATTGTGAGTAGTTTTGGACCCCATATCGAAGGAAGGATGTTCTGGGGTTGGAGGGGGTCCAGAGGAGGTTTATAAGAATAATCCTGGGGATGAAGAGCTTATTATCTGAGAGAGGTTGAGGATTCTGGGTCTGTACTCACTGGAGTTTAGAAGGATATGGGATGATCTGATTGAAACTTACAGAAAACTGGACATGGAGAAGATGTTTCCACTAGTAGGCAAGACTAGGACCTGAGAGTACAGTCCCAGAGTGAAGGGATGACCTTTTAGAACTGAGATGAGGAGGAATTTCTTCTGCCAGAGGGTGGGGAATGTGTGGAAGTCATCACCATAGAGGGCTGTGGAGGCCAAGTCATTCAGTGCCTTTAAGACAGAGATAGACAGGTACTTGACTAGTAAGGAAATCAGGTTTTGGGAAGAAGGCAGGAGAATGGGCGTGACAAACATCTCAGTAATGATCAATGGTGGAGGAGACTCGATAAGCTACATGGCCTAATTATGTTCCTGTCTTACAATCTTACAGTCTTATGTTATGCTACTAATTCACAGGGTATTAGTGAGACCACATCTCAAATACTATGTGCAGTTTCAGTCACCTTCTTTGGAAAAAGAATGAAATGCATTGGAGGTAGTTGAGCAGAGGTTTACTAAATTGATACAAAAACAGAAATTGCTGGAAAAACTCATCAGGTCAGGCAATGTCTACGGAGACAATACAGAGTTAATGTTTTAGTTCTGGTAACCTTTCTTAAGAACTAAATAAATATATGGAATGAGGGGATTGTCTTGTGAGACTAGGTTTGACAGACTGGGCTTGTTTTCAAGCCTCATTCCTGATGAAGGGCTTATGCCCAAAACGTCGACTCTCCTGCTCCTCAGATACTGCCTGACCTGCTGCGCTTTTCCAGCACCACACTCTCGCCTCTGATCTCCAACATCTGCAGTCCTCACTTTCTCCTGGGCTTGTTTTCAGCAGAGTTTAGAAGAATGAGAGGTGACTTGATTTAAATGTGTAAGATTCTGAATGGACTCTGTGAGGTGGTTTGAGCAAACATGTTTCCTCTTGGGAGTGAGTTCAGAACTGGGAGAAAACAACGAATGTTGGAGATCACAGCAGGTCAGGCAGAGGACTAATGAGGAGTCATCTAAACTCGAAACATTATCTTGCTCTCTCCATGGAGTAGAAAGTGAGTACTGCAGATGCTGGAGATTAGAATTAAGAGTGTGGTGCTGGACATGCACAGCAGGCCATGACTCTCTCCATGGATACTGTCTGACCTGCTGTGATCTCCAGCATTTGTTGTTTTCAGTACGATTCCAGCATCTGCAGTAACTTGCTCCTTCGGAACTGGGAGACACTGTTTCAAATTTAGGGGATACTCTTTTAGGACAGACCTTAAGGGATTGTTTTTCTCTCAGAGAGTTGCATGAATTTGGAAAACTATTTCCCACTTACAGCCACTCTGAAAACAATCCTTTACTCTCACTCCCTCCCTTCTGTTTGAAGCCAGCCAGTCATTCCATCCATTGGGAACTGCAGCCCCATCACTCCCCCTGGGGACAACAAGGAGAATTGCAAACTCCTTACTCTGCCATGAATATCCTGCCCCCACATTCTCCTTGTAGATGGGTGCTGGCAAGTGGGTATAACATCCCAGCTTGTTTCTGCAGTTAAGGGAGGCACTTCCCTGGTAAGCTCCAAAGGTGAAGATTCAGGGGGCTACAGTTCCCAAAAGGAGAGTGAGTGGGCTGTCGATGCCAGGTTGTTCTGAAGGTATTAAAGAGTTAAAGTAGTCCCTGTAGCTGTGAGGGATTTGCACGTCTGTTTGTTGCCACCAGGGAGGATGAGGGAGCTGCAGTCCCCCAGGTTGACGTGATGGAGTGGGGAGACTGCAGAAGCCCCTGAGGGGAGTGACAAGGATGCACTTCCACCAGAGGCAGGAATCCCAGCTTGTCCCAGGGTTGGAGGAGATTGAAGACGCAGGGAGAGTAAGGGGGGCTGCAGCAATCTCTGTTGACCCCAGGTGGAATGAGGAAGCGGAACTATCCTCTGTTGTCAGCGGTGCAGTGAGGGGGCTGCAGTTACCCCAAGTTGCCCCCAGGGTGATTGAGGGTGCTGTAGTTCCCCCTGATTGCCCCCAGGGAGAGTAAGGGGCCTGCCGTTCCCCTGGGTTGCCCCCAAGGGGAGTGAGGGGGTTGCAGAACTCCAGATTGCCCCCAGGGAGAGAGGGGGCTGCAGTTCCCCTGGGTTGCCCCCAGGGGAGTGAGGGGGCTGCAGATCCCCCGGATTGCCCCCAGGGAGAGAGGGGGCTGCAGTTCACCTGGGTTGGCCCCCAGGGGAGTGAGGGGGCTGCAGATCCCCCAGGAAGAGTGAGAGGGCTGCAGTTCCCCTGAGTTGCCACCAGGGAGAGTGAGGGGGACTCCAGTTCCTGCTGGTAGCGCCCGGGGGGGGGGTGAGGGGGTTGCAGGTTCTCCTGGTTGACCCTCGGGGGAGGGGGCTGCAGTTTGCTCTTGTTGCCCCCAGGGGGAGTGAGGGGGCTGCAGTTTGCTCTTGTTGCCCCCAGGGGGAGCAAGGGGGCTGCAGTCCCCACTGGTTGCCGCCAGGCGGGGCTGACGGTCCCGGACGGGCGTGCGGGGAATTTCCAGCCGGGGAGCACTCGGCCCCGGGAAGCGGAGAGAGTCCGCTGGGTGTATGGAGTGGTGAGTGGCGGAGCGGGGCCAGCGGATTGCGAGTGGGGAATACATTGTAACTTGTGTCGGATACTTTGTTGTTGCAAGTTGTTACTTTGTAGCCGCTGGAGGATCCTCTTGGATGGTAAGTAAACCCCAGAGGAGGGTTCGATGCGGTGCCTCTCCTCACTCCCTCAGTCCCCAGTCTGACAGCTCCCTCACCCTCCTCACTCACTCCCTCACTCACTCCCTCACACTCCACATCGACATTTGTTTCAGTGCGGGGCGGCCGCGAAAGGCCTGAGTCTCTGCCTCAGTCCCCTCTGTCACTCTCAATTCCTCCCCTCCCTCCCTCAATGCCTCACTCCGCTTTCTCCCTTTAAAAAACCCATTTTCTTGGTGTTTTTAAATGTTACTTTCTCCTTGTCCTTCACCTAGACATTGTTTAATGTGTTTGTCCATGTGTTAGTGATGAGATGTGTTGATGTTCATTCGGAAGACCATAAAAAGCAGGACCTGAAGTAGGCCATTCGGTCCGTCGAGTCCCGCTGCCCCTTTCAGTGAGATCACGGTTGTCCTCAACTTCACTTTCCTGCCTTTTTTCCATAACCGTTCATTCTCTTACCGGTTAAAAATCTGCCTATCATTGCATGTAAGCATGGTAAATGCAGAAAGTGTTAAGAAACATTTAATAAGCATTTTGATGTGCACTTGTGATGTCAAGTCATGCAAGGGCCCAGTGCTGGAAAATGGGATTAAAATGGGTTATTTGACCAGCATAGATTTATGGACCAATAGGCCTAGTTTTGTACTGTAAATCTCTATGATGCTGTGATTCTAAGGTTGTCTCTCGTTCTTCTAAATTCTAACCGACTGAACCACTCCTCATCAGACAGTCCCTCCACATCCCTCCTCAGCCAAGTGAACCTTTGATTGCCTCCAATATCAGGATATTTTTGCTAAGATAAGACCTCCAAATGGTTCATAGAATTCCAGCTTTTGTAACTAAGAATAAAAGGTGCAGAGGGTTGAGGGGCCGGTAAATTATAGTTGACAGTGAAATCTGTAGGTCTCTTAATGTTGGGCTGAGTCGATTATTAGATCCGGGGCAGTGTGAAAAGGCTGATTCTGAAAGGTATGTTCTTGTTATGGTGCTGTTCTTTAGTGTCTTAAATTATGGTGATATTTAACTGTTTCATTCATCACAACTGATGAAGAAATGAAAGTAAGTGTTGAATTAACAATGGGAATTCTTGTCAATGCCAAATTATAGCATATGTAATATTGCTACATAAATTGGTTTTAATTGTGTAATTTTTAGAAATTAGTTTTTTGATTACTCAAGGATGTGCTGTGAATGATGTTGAAGCTCAAAATTGTTGTGAAGTAAACCACCTGTACTTTAGCTGCTTATTGTGATATGTAGAGTGTTTTCAGGTTGTGTGTTATCAGGGTGATGTGTGCCTGTGTGCGTGTCTCTCAGTTAGTGGTTACTGGATAAAGATATTCAGGAGTGATACCAAGCAGCTTTTTGTGGTCTTGATGCTGCAAGCTAAGAGTCAGAATCAGGATTTCATGAGAAATCACACGGCTGTGACTGGCTTAATCCCACAGTGTTGTCAGGGCGGGAGTGGGGAGCTTTGGGCATGAGGGAACATTGTTTGGAGTGAGAACTTAAACCAATGACTTTCCAATGTTTAATTAGAGGGAAATTCTGCTGCTCTAGTTCTGGATGTTAACTAAACAGTCTGGTAGTTTAGAGACAGTGGAAAATTTGAGAGAGCTAGTGGCGAGGTTAAGCTGGGGATTGTCAAAGAACATGTGAAAATGAATACTACTTTTATATGATGTCACTGAGGGACAGCGTGTCAATGGGAAATTGGATGAGGCTAATGATTGATCCAAGGTAGGTTAATACCACCTTGTAAAATCAGAATAGGAATAGGCCATTCAGCCCCTCAGCTTGCTTCATCGTTCAGTAACATCTTGGCTGATCTGTTTGTGTTTTGACTTCCACGTTCCCCCTAATAACCTCAGAATCAATGCACCTTTGCCTCAAACATAATCAACGATCCTATTGCCTTCTGAGGCAAACAACTCTAGAGTCAACTTGTTTGGTAGGTGAAAAAAAATCTCACGTGTCCTAAAAGGGTGACACCCTAATTTTAAAACCGTTCTCCCTAGTTCTAATCTGACCAACAAGAGGAAACATCTTTTCTACATCCACCTTGTCAACACCCCATCCAGGATCTAATACACTTCAATCAAGTCACTCCTCAGTCTTCTAACCTCGAGTGGAAACAAACTATCCTCAAAAATCTGCTTATTTGAGGTGTCAATCTTAAAAAAAAGTCCTCCTCCAAACCACCTGTAATGTATTTGCATTTCTCCCTTAGAAAGTATTCTCCCTGGAGATCAGTGTTGAGTGAGCCCCGCAGGGCTCTGTTTCTTGGGCCTCTGCTCTTTGTAGTTTTATAAGTGATGTGGATGAGTGGGTTAGTAAATTTGCAGATGACACAAAGGTTGGAGGTGTCATCGATAGTATTGAGGGCTACTGCAGGCTGCAGCGGGACATAGACAGGATGCAGAGCTGGGTTGAAAATGTGTTGCTGGTTAAAGCACAGCAGGTCAGGCAGCATCCAAGGAATAGGAAATTCGACGTTTCGGGCATAAGCCCTTCATCAGGAAGGGCTTATGCCCGAAACGTCGAATTTCCTATTCCTTGGATGCTGCCTGACCTGCTGTGCTTTAACCAGCAACACATTTTCAACTGTGATCTCCAGCATCTGCAGACCTCATTTTTTACCCGAGGATGCAGAGCTGGGCTGAGAAATGGCAGATGGAGTTCAACCTGGATAAATGCGAAGTGATGCATTTTGGAAGGTCAAACTGAAATGCTGAACATAGGATTAAAGACAGGATTCTTGGCAGTGTGGAGGAACAGAGGGATCTGGGTGTGCAAGTACATAGACCCCTCAAAGTTGCCACTCAAGTGGTTAGGGTTGTTAAGAAAGCATATGGTGTTTTGGCTTTCATTAACTGGGGGATCGAGTTTAAGAGCCGCGAGGCTTTGCTACAGCTCTACAAGTCCCTGGTGAGACCACACTTGGAATACTGTGTCCAGTTCTGGTCACCCTACTATAGGAAAGATAGAGAGGCTTTGGAGAGGGTGCAAAGAAGGTTTACCAGGATACTGCCTGGACTGAAGGGCTTGCCTTATGAAGAAAGGTTGAATAAGCTTGGACTTTTCCCTCTGGAGAGAAGGAGGAAGAGAGGAGACATGATCAAGGTGTACAAGATAATGAGAGGAATGGATAGAGTCAATAGCCAGAGACTTTTCTCCAGGGCGGGATTGAGTGGTGCGAGGAGTTATAGTTTGAAGATATTAGGAGGAAGGTATAAAGGAGACGTTAGAGGTAGGTCGTGAATGCATGGAATGCGTTGCCAGCTGTGGTGGTGGAAGCAGAGTCATTGGGGACATTGGATTGCTGGACATGCACATGGGATAGCAATGAGTTGACGGCTGCGTAGGTTAAGTTATTATATTTTATATTAGGATTAAACCTCAACACAACATCGTGGGCCAAAGAGCCTGTTCTGTGCTGTACTTTTCTATGTTCTATAATAAATGGTGAAGATAAAATTCAGTTCAGCCATGATCTAGCTGAATTCTGAGACAGGCCTGAGGGGTGGAATAGTCTCTTGATCTGAGTAGTGAGTCTATGATGCTGCTCAGTTTGTTCCGAGATGTTTTGTCAGTGACACCAGTTGAATCTGCTGCTTGGCTTTATTTTGCTCAGTCTCTGCTCAGTCAGTGACACCAGGAAATACAGGCAGAAATACCTGGGATGAATGTTGTTGGAACCTTTAGAGCTGCATATCCGTTTTGTCAGTTTTAGGTTTCAGATCAAAAGCAAGTACAGTCTGTTTTGATTTAACGTGATAATTCCATTCCCGTGCAATCCCGCATTTTAAGAAAATTGCATAATAGCAGCACCATTTAAACCAATGACACCAGAGTCATGTTTTAGCTAATACAGGTAAGGAAAGTTCGCATACTACAAATAATGGCCTAAGTTCTTCAATCACATTATGGTCAGATAATGTTGTAGCAAAGCAGACTGTATGTATTTTAAGAGTGAAAACTGAGAAACTGATTTCAATAAGTTATAAACATTTCACAAAGTAAAAGTCATCACGCATTAAACCTGCTGGTAATTTGTAAAAATCCCCCCGGTTTGTATTGAAGAAATGTGACAGTGGAGTTGGGATGGTGTGAGTGAGGGGTTGGGATGGTGTGAGTGAGGGGTTGGGTTGGTTACCCTCAGTCTGATCTATATTGATGCTACACCCAATACTGATGAAGAAAATGATCTGCTCATTGCTGCGCATGGGATCTTGTTGTGTCTGCCTTAGCCCTATGTTACAACAGTGATTACACTGACAAAGTGTTCTACATTGGATTTTGCAGCACCTGAGGTTATTGAGGGCACTATACAAATGCAGGTTTGCCTTGTTAAATATATGTAGCAGTGATGAAAAGGGGTCAGTGATGAATGGAGCCCAATCAAATATTTCCTGTACGAACTGAAAGCCAGTTGCTACAACTGTTTCCATACTAAACTATGTGATATTTCTCTGTGTGAGAAAGTATATAATTTTTAAAAGAAACAGTGACTTGTGTCACATTCACTGCTCAATTCTTCAGAAGATTAGTTTTGTGCAAAGGGATATTTGAGAAATCAGACTTCTATCCGGAAGTATCTGCGCAGCAACAGGAGGAACTCGTAAAAACACTGCAGACACACCATTGGTTTAGAAGGAAGATGCAGACATTACTTCCTGGATGTGTTACAGAGGCATTTCCCATCCCCCATCATGTGGGCACGGGATATCTGGTTTCAGCAAGCAATTTACCCACTCAGAGGGAGGTAGACTGTTTTCCAGATCATCAGAGATTCTGACGACAATAATGTGGCACCAAGTCTCTGAATGGCTTGCTGCATAGTTTCACTGCACAGTGTTGTGACACAGAATGGGTTCGTATGAACAGATGAGATTGGAGCAACAGTAGGTCACTTGGCATCTTGAGCCAGTTGTATCAGTCAATGTGATCATGTCTGATCTGATTACTGTCTGCTCCTGTCTACACACAACCCTCCTGATAGCCTTTCATCCACGTGCTCATCGTGACATTAAAATGAGTTGACACCTGATGAAATTCTTCTTGCAGTTCCTCAGAGTGACTAGTACATCCCCAGAGTTAATGTTACATAGTCAGTTACCATTACGTCATCAGAGTACTGTTTCATACTCTGAGTTTATGCTGATAAACCCAGCTTAAAGATATAGTTAAACCAAAACTGGGGACACTAGGGAGAAGCAATAAATACTGGTTTTGCCAGTGACGCCCACATTGCGTGAAGAGATTTTAAATGTCATTCACAATCTCGTGTATTTTTTCAATTAGCTGAACTTACTTTTGGTTGACTCAGTGATTGCCTTCAGCCAGCAGTGGGAATCTGCTATGGTGTGTTTTTTTTAATCAGGAAGGGGAGGTCTGTGGGCAGTTGATTGACCAGTCTGCTTGTTAATAAGAGTGGGGCTGAGGTGGGAGGGCGAACTCACAGAAGGGAAAACTGTGTCATGGTCAAGGTCAAGGTCAGTCAATGCGGAAGCTCCTTCATCTCAAATTCACATCCACAGGGCCATTAGACTCCTTCCTGGTGATAATCCTGTGTCATACCTCCCTGAGGGAGCCTTCTGTAAACCTAGACCAGTGTTCCCAGAGTTGCCACTAAAGTTTATCAAAGTGCGCTGTTTCTCCAGTTTCTGCAGCAATTCCTGTTCTAGTTTCAGACAGCATCACATTTTCCACATGCAGACTCGCTGCCTTCTGGACTCAATATCAAGTTAAATCATTTTAGAGCCTGAACACTTCTTCCCATGTCCTTCACCCACCCTAACACCCCAAGCACTGTCATTACACAGACTGCTGATAGCCAACCCATTGTCACCCACTCAGGGTCCCCATTATCAGTTTTCTTCCTCCCTGGCTTGCTATCATCCATCTCTTTCTCTGCCTAACTATCATTCTAACTCTCTAGGCTCTGTCTCTATCTATTCATTTAGTCCGTCTCCTCCCCCACTGATTTCTTCAGCATACACTCGCATTTTCCTAGCTGCTATAGTTCTGAAGAAGGGGCACTGGGCTCAAAATGTTAACTCTGCTTTCTCTCCAAAAATGCTGTCAGACCTGCTGAGTATCTCCAATTTCTGCGTTTGTTTCAGATTTCCAGCATCAATGCTTTGTTTTATTTAAGGCAGAGTTAAAATTCTAACCCCCTAATAAAACTCCCAGTCCACAGTTAAACTCAAACAGAAAACAATGTTAGTGTTATAGATGAAAGGTAAAACTGGGAAGGTAGTTCAATCATCCTTGTCCTCAGGGTTCACTGAGTAATTCTTCTGATTGTCAGGAGTTATTGTTCATTGATCTGTCTTCTCCAGGTGCTTTTCAGGTCCTTGCAGGTGGCACACAGTGACTGGTTCACAATTTGCAAAGTCTCCAAGCCACTGGTTAAAAGCTACAGCTCCCGGAAACTTGTGAGGGAAAATAAACTGTCTTTCTTCAAGCTTCAGATACTTTCACTGCAAGGGAGAAAGACCACCTCCATTTTTGAAGTCCAGAGGCTCCTGCCCATTTCATTCACACCCACAAGCTGTTCACTTACATGAGAGGCAATTACATAATTGTTTGTAGGAGGAAGTCTTTGTCATCAACAACTCGTCATCATGTCAGAGATGAATCAGCTCTTTTTACTGGCAGAATCTCACTTTACACACAGTCCTGGTGTCTGTCCATCTGCAGTAACCTTCCTCCACTATTCGAACCAGCAACAATGGAAATACCACTTAAAATAAGTGATAGTAACTTCCTTTTACAACATGCAGCAATTCTATCTAGAGTGCTTGGCTTTTCAAACAGTTATTTTCCATTTCAGTCCACAATCAAAAATATAGAAAAGTGAAAAGATATGGGTTTTTGCAATCCATTGAAGGCATTTTCACATGGGCCGCTGATTACTGGCAGGATTCCTGTGAGACAATCAACTGTTTGTATTCACTCTTGCTGCATGGGTATTGTTGATTGGGGCCAAAGTTTGTTGCCTGTCCTTAGTTGCCCCTTGAGAAGGTGGTGGTGACCTGCCTTCTTGAACCAATGCAATTCACCTGCTGTGGGTACACCCAGGATTCCGACCCAGTGACACTGAAGGAGTGGCGGATGTGTTTCCAAGTCAGGATGGTGAGTGGCTTGGAGTGGAACTTGCAGGGGGTCGTATTCCCGTGTATCTGCTGCTTTTGTCCTTCTAGATGGAAGTGGCTGTGGGCTTGGAAGGTGCTGAGTAAGAAACCTTTGGTGAATTTCTGCAGACCATCTTGTAGATGTTACACATGGCTGCTACTGAGTGTCGGTGGTGGAGGGAGGGGATGTTTGTGGATGTGATGCCAACCAAGTGACTGCTTTGTCCTGATGGTGTTGAGCTTCTTGAGTGTTGTTGGAGCTACACCCATCCAGGGCAAATGGGGAGTATTCCATCACACTCCTGTGCCTTGTAGATAGTGGACAGGGTTTGGGGAGTCAGGAGGGAAGTTACTTGCCACAGTATTCCTAGCCTCTGACTTGCTGTTGGAGCCAGTGCATGCATATTGATAGTCCAGTTGAGCTTCTGATCAATGGTAATCTCCAGGATGTTGATAGTAGGCAATTCAGTGATGGTAACACCATTGAATGCCAAGGATGGTGGTTAGATTATCTGTTATTGGAGATGGTCATAGCCTGGCATTTGTATGGTGCAAATGGTACTTCCACTTCTCAGCCCAAGCCTAGATATTGTCCAGACCTTGTTGCATTTGAACATGGACTGCTTCTGTATCTTGAGGAATCACAAATGGTGCTGAACGTTGTACAATCATCCTCACCTCTGACCTTTGATGGAGGGAAGGTCATTGATGAAGCAGCTGAAGATGGTTGGGCCTGGGACACTACCCTCAGGAACTCCTGCAGAAATGTCCTGGAGCTGAGATGACTGACTTCCAGCAACCACGACCATCTTCCTATGTGCCAGGTCTGACTCCAGCTGGGGAGAGTTGGCTAATGGACACCCATTGGTTCCTGTTTTGCTCAGGCTCCTTGATGCCACACTAACTGTACTGCAACAGCTTGTCAGGAACAGCAAGTTCTGGAACACAAGGCTTCAGTACTGTTGCCTTTGCAGTGTTCAGTGCTTTAAACCATTGCTTGATATCATGTGTAGTGAATTGAGTTGGCAGACGTCTGGTATCTCTAATGCTGGGGACCACTGGTGGAGGCCAAGGTGGACCATCCATCTGGCACTCCTGGTTAAAGATTGCTGTGAACACTTCAGCCTTATCTTTAGCACTGATGTGCTGGGCTCCCCCATCATTGAGGATGGGGATATTTGTGGAGCCTTCCCCTCCAGTGAGTTGTTTAATCATCCACCGCCATTCACAACTGGATGTGGCAGGTTTGCAGAGGTTAGATCTGATCTATTGGTTGTGGGATGGCTTTGCTCTGTCTATCACTTGCTGCTTATCCTGTTTAGCATGCAAGTCCTGTTTGGTAGCTTCACCAGGTTTACACCCAGTTTTAGGTATGCCTGGTGTGCTCCTGATATACCCTCCTGCACTCTCCATTGTCCATCTCCTGCTTTGATCTGACTGGTTTTGGTGTTCCCATAAGGAATTATCCTCCTTCCCACGTGCCTCTTCATAATTTAGCAGCCTGGATATATTCTCAGCCTGGGTATATTCTCAGCCTGGGTATAATCTCAGCCTGGATATATTCTCAGCCTGGATATATTCTCAGCATTTGCCGTAAGCGACAGGACCAGAAAGCTGATCAGAAACTGTTACAGTTGGTTTACATTTGATTTTCCTTCTTGATGAGAAGGGGTTTGGTATTAGAGTGAGGGAGTATTAGAGTATTAGAGTGAGGGAGTATTAGAGTATTAGAGTATTTGGTATTAGAGTGAGGGAGTGAGTGTTGATTTTTAACCAACCTGTAAATGGCCAAGTTTCATTCAAGTTTTCAGCCCACCTGTTGAAAGTTTAGAGCCTTTCCTGGGGCCCATATGAACAAGCCAGTGAATCACTGTCACTGTCCCACCTCATACTTCTTTCTGATTGGATATTGCACAATACACGAGGGAAATCCGGGGCTAAGATTGGTATCCGAAGAAACCTAAAAGAGACTTGATGTTCGGTGGGGTTTGGGAGTATAACCCACATTTCTTACTCGGAAGATCCTGGGTTTAAGTCACTGTGTCAGCGTTTGAGTCCATGATCTCGGCTAGTGGTCAACTGAGAAAAAACTGCAGCATCAGAGCACCAGCTTTCAGGTGAAATGTTTAAACAGGACGTTGTCTGCTCCCTTGGCTGGATGTCAAATGTACCAAGCCACTGTTTTGAAAAAGAACAGGAGGAAGTTCTCCTGATGTGATGAAGCCAATGTTTATCCCTCAGAGACATTGCAAAACCACGGATCTGATTATTATCAAATTGCTGTTCCTTGCACAAGTTGGATGTGGCATTACAACAGCGAGGACACTTCAACAGTATTGCATTGTTCCTGATGATTTCTGGGATGTGTTGAGGGTGCCCACCCTCCTTGCCTGCTCCTGATCTCCCCAGCTTCCTGCTGCCTGCCCAACACTGAGGGTTTACCTCCCGGTGGGTGAGGGTCTAGCTCCAGCCGGGTGGAGGTCTAGCTCCCGCCGGGCGGGGCTTTAGCTCCAGCTGGGTGGTGGTCTACCTCCCTCTGGGTGGGGGTCTAGTTCCCGCTGGGTGAGGGTCTAGCTCCCAGTGGGTGAGGGTCTAGCTCCCGGTGGGCGGGGGTCTAGCTCCCGCCGGGCTAGCTCCCGGTGGGTGGGGGTCTAGCTCCCGGTGGGCGGGGGTCTAGATCCCGGTGGGCGGGGGTCTAGATCCCGGTGGGCGGGGGTCTAGATCCCGGTGGGCGGGGGTCTAGATCCCGGTGGGCGGGGGTCTAGATCCCGGTGGGCGAGGGTCTACCTCCCGGTGGGCGGGGGTCTAGCTCCCGGTGGGCGGGGGTCTAGCTCCCGGTGGGCGGGGGTCTAGATCCCGGTGGGGGAGGGTCTAGATCCCGGTGGGCGAGGGTCTAGATCCCGGTGGGGCGGGGGTCTACCTCCCGGTGGGCGGGGGTCTAGATCCCGCTGGGCGGGGGTCTACCTCCCGGTGGGCGGGGGTCTAGATCCCGCCGGGCGGGGGTCTAGATCCCGCCGGGCGGGGGTCTAGATCCCGGTGGGCGAGGGTCTAGGTCCCGGTGGGCGGGGGTCTAGGTCCCGGTGGGCGGGGGTCTAGATCCCGGTGGGCGGGGGTCTAGATCCGGTGGGCGGGGGTCTAGGTCCCGGTGGGCGGGGGTCTAGGTCCCGGTGGGCGGGGGTCTAGATCCCGGTGGGCGAGGGTCTAGATCCCGGTGGGCGGGGGTCTAGATCCCGGTGGGCGGGGGTCTAGATCCCGGTGGGCGGGGGTCTAGATCCCGGTGGGTGAACATGGTTGAGTTTGTTTCTTGCTTGTTGCGAGTATTTTTTTCCCTGTTTTAAAGAACCCCTCATAGACCAGAAAATCTAGAGCTGCCTCCTGGATGGACAAATCTAATTGGTTGGTTTACTTCATGCCCCAATTTTTTCACATGAATAAAATTTCATTTCCAAAGTGACAAATGAGCACTGCCCGAGCCCAGATCCCAAGTTACTGAAATCCCCAAAAATGTATTTTTGATCGATCCAGAAGTAGCTTTCCCGGTGTCCGTTTGAAATGCACTGAACCATCTTTGCCTGGGTAAACCTGTGGTGCCAGTTGTTAATGAGGGAAGGGTTTGTGGTTATGCAAATCATTTTACAAACTTATGGTGTCTCAAAGTGCTTTACAGCCAATTTATTGATTTGTTTTGAAGGATATTCACTGTTATAATGTAGGAAATGTCACAGCCAATTTGTACACAGCAAGATCCCAGAAACAGCAATATGGATTTTTTTTTTGGAGGGATAAATATTGATCAGGACATGAGTAAGAGTCATCTGCTGCACTTTAAACAGCACGTTTACACCCACTGGGAGCTCAGGTAGGGTCTTGGTTGAATATTTCATTTGAAAGAACTCTTGGTGAGATCTGTACTGTCTAAAGCGGCACGGTGGGCGGCACGGTGGCATCGTGGTTAGCACTGCTGCCTCGCAGCGCCAGAGACCCGGGTTCAGTTCCCGCCTCAGGCGACTGTCTGTGTGGAGTTTGCACATTCTCCCTGTGTCTGCATGGGTTTCCTCCGGGTGCTCCAGTTTCCTCCCACAGTCCAAATGCTAAATTGCCCGTAGTGTTAGACGAAGGGGTAAATGTAGGGGAATGGGTCTGGGTGGGTTACGCTTTGGTGGGTCGGTGTGGACTTGTTGGGCCGAAGGGCCTGTTTCCACACTGTAAGTAATCTAATCTGTAAGTACTCTAATCTAAAGCGTAATGAGATTATTGCAGCTGAATCCTTAGGCCCAGATGAATTAACACCAGAGCTTAACTTATGGGATCAGGGTTGAGTACACAGTTGTACAAGAAATTGGATAGTATTTTTCATGCGTTTGATGGTTTGAATGGTCTTTTCCTGGAATTAAGATTCAAACTGCAGTTTAGATACAAAATAGAACCAGTTTTCACAAATTCAGCAGTTATTATATAAATCTACCCTGGAATTCACACACACTGGGGAAATATTGTTAAACTATAAGGCATCCATAATTCAATATTGGCTAATATTGACAATCAAATTGAAACTTCTGGTTTTGCAATTTTACTAAATTCCTTTAAGCTAGCTGTGATTTGAAACTACTAATGTGAGTTCTTGATTTGAATAGTTCACCTTTTTTAAAGGTCCAGAATTTCCCCAGCGTCTCACTGCTTTTGATTTAATGAAATTGATTTTAAATTCCCTGGATACTGAGGAGCTGTTTGAGTCTGAACCTGTGTTTGAGTACACAGATTTCAGATTATCAGCAGGAGATTTAACTAGGACGTCAGGAATTTATTGGAAAATGAAATATTTTACTGCAAGTACCTATGAAGCAAAGTGTATAACATAATTTAAAAGCAATATTTCAAAAGGGGAGAAGGTAAAAAGATTTATGAAAAGATTAAGAAGGTTAAACATTCCCAGTTGATGAGTTAACATTTACAGACAAAAGATAGATTCCTCCTGTGCTGTAATTTCAATAATACCTGAGAATCATAATCAGGACCTGCTATAACGCCACAAATCACCAAGACAGCAGTGCAGTTTGTGCATACAGTTGTTAAATTCTGTCCCTTGTTAACTCTTATTTTATTTCATGGGATGTGGGTGTCACAGGCAACAGCAGCATTTATTGCCCGTCCCTAGTTGCCCTTGAGAAGGTGCTAGTGAGCTGCTGCCTTGAACCATTGCAGTCCTTGGACAACTAGGGATTCCAGTCTATGCCAATTAGTGCAATCCATAGCTTTTAAATGTTGGCTTAATTATAATGTAGCCAGTCAGTTTCTCATTCTGTTCGTAGTTGCTTTGGAGGAGGATATGTTGTCAGAATTCCTTTGGAGTAATGAGCTTCCTTATTGAGTGAATACACACTGTTACACTCTGTCAGTGTGTATTCTGTTTCTTGAGTTAGTCAAAGATTAAATTAATAATTTATCAGAAGTATAAAATCTGAGCTATTTGATAACTGGAGGATTGGGTTCAGTCTGGTCATTGCTTGAGAAGAAAGATGTGATTGGAGTAGATAGTGCAGGAAAAAGTTACCAGGATGTTGCCTGAACTAGAGAATGTTAGTTATGGGGAAATACTGAACAGCTGAAGATGTTTATTTTTGAATGTGGAGACTGAGTGGAAAGGTATTGGCCCCTGTGGTTGAGGGAGTCATAAACAGGAACATCAATTTCAGGTTAGGGATAGTGGTATGCAGAGAAGATGAGGAAATGTTTTCACCCAGACAAGGACTGAACCCTTTTAAAATATAAAATATACTTGAATTTGCACTTGAGGTGCTGTGATCTGCAGAATAGTAATGAAATCAGCAGCTCGAATCACCAAGGATAACTCAGAGATTGTCCCAATCATCAGAAGTGCATTTTATCATTTTCTTACAACTGATTGCTTCTGACAAACTAATCAGAAAAGCAAAACCAATCCCATTTCAGTCCCAGAGCACCCACATACGTACATAGCTTGGAAATGCATGATTCATATTCACATCCAGCCTGTTTTTTTTAGGATCACATTCCATGTGAAAATTTATGATGAAAACAGCTTTCATTTCCGTTATTGTGTCTCTTAGAAATGTTCCAACACATTTACATATAAATACTTTTAGTTTTAGTCAGAGTTAATGTCAGTAAATATTATAAGTAATTTGCATGCAAAAACTGACCTAATACATTGAATTAATAAAACAAAGAACTGTGGATGCTGAAGATTTGAAACAAAAACAGAAATTGCTGGAGGAACCCAGCAGGTCTGGCAGCATCTGTGGAGAGAAACAGAGCTAATGTTTCGCGTTCAATGACTTTTCCTCAGAATTGGTATTACTAGGAAGAGGCAGTATAAAAGCTGAAGATGGGGTGGGGTAGTGATGGAGTGTGAGAGAGAGAGAGAATAACAGTCAGATAAAAGGATGGATGATTGTAAGCCAGGGAGAAAAAATAGCTGATAATGGGGACCATGAAAGGGTTGGCTGTGCTGATAGCAGCCCATTTAAAGACAGGCCCTGGGATGTGGGGGTGGATAAAGGACATGAAGGAGGAAATTACTGAACTCGTTACTGAACCTTGAAGGCTGCAGGATCCCCAGCTGGAAGATGAGAGCAGCATCTTTCAGTCTGTACTCAGCTTTACCGGAGCACTGCAGTAAACCTGAGACTGTGATGTTGGCCAGAGAATAGGGTGATGCGTTGAAATGGCCAATAACTGAACATTTTTGTGGACAGGATGTAGATGTTCTGCAAGCTGGTCACCCAGTCAGTGTTTAATCTTCCCATTTTAGAGTAGATCACCTTGTGAGCAGTAAATAGAGTGGACTACATCGAGTAAGGTGCTGCGTCACCTGGAAGGTATCTCTGGGGCTTTGGATACTGAGGAGGGAGAAGGTAAGCAGGAAGTATTTGCACCTTCTGTGATTGCAGGGGAAGGCGCAATAGGGGTATATTGACAGTGCAGCGCTCCCTTGGTGCTGACTCTCTGACTGTGCGGTGCTCCCTCAGCACTGCCTCCAGCCTCAGATGTAGGGGCACTACTGTGGTATCACAGGAACCCCCCCCCCCGGAAGCTGTAAAGTATACTGTTTGCTGTGTGTGTGTCATTAGTCCCCTAACCCTCACCTGATTGGCTGGTATTGTTTTAATAGACATTAGTGTAACCTGGTCAGTTGATAGATTCATCTCCTCATTATTATACCTCCCTAACCAATTGCAATAAGCAAATGATGAGCTTCCTTCTTGTTTTCCTCATGGCAGCAAAGGATTATTGTTTGTTTGAACTGAAACGAGTTCCTGTTTCTCTGGAAGATGATTTTCTTTGGAATGTGACAAATGCTCTCTGATGATTGGTATATTTGAGTGGTACACCTGCTCAGCTGGGGAAATTTGAGGAGGGGTCACAGTGGAACGTTGAATTCTGCCAAGTATTTGATTGCATTGGGGCAATTCTTAACTTTTATTTTAATGTTTGCTGGTAAGCACATCTTCACACTGTCATTAACAAACCAGATCATTCCAAAGTCTCCTATTTTCTCTCTTATTCCTGTTGAAAATGCAGATGTAGAGCACTTCCAACATTAACCTCTGGCACCTTTTGAGAGTGTGAGCACATCACCCAATCCATGATGTGTTCACGGTTACCTGAAAACCAGTTCTAGCGCCTGCCTGATGTTCTGTTCTCTGAAACTGTTACATTGCCATTTAAAGGATGATGAACTTGTTACTATTTGTAGGAAATTTACTATATGGGAGTATCCACCACATTGCCAACAATACATCAGTGACTACAAACTACACTTCAGAAATATTGCGTTGACTGGATGTCTGCAGGTTCTCCAAGATGCTATTGAAATGTGTGTGTTGTTTTCAGTGAGTCAATAACATTTGAATCAGAAATGAATTGCTGGAGAAACTCAGCAGATCTGACAGCATCTGAAGGGTCACTGGACCTGAAACAGTCACTCTGCTTTCCCCCCACAGTTGCTGCCAGACCTGCCGAGTTTCTCCAGCAATTTGTTTTTGATTCAGATTTGTAGCATCCACGGTTCTTTGTTTTTTCTGAGCTGATAACATTTGTTACTTGTGTGAATGAGAGTTCGTGAAAGCCTTTGTTTGATTGTAGAATCCTAAATCTGATTAAAATTTTAAAGTAACTACAAGCCAGGTTTTTTTTTTGTTTCCTATTCTAGATTCATGATGGCTGAAGAGGATACCTATCGTCTTGGAGTCCCTGATGTAAGTGGGATTAATATTTCTGTTTGAATCGAGTTTTGTAAATACCGACCTGTGCAATGATTAATTACAGATCTCTGGTGAGAATCTCAAATATTCATTTGCATATATGAAATGTATTATTTAGTACTGGTGAAATGAATTGCTCAAGATTATGCAAAACAGGGAGGAATTGTTTCCGGTGGCAGAAGGATCAGTCCGCAGAGAACAAACTTTGACAATGTTTAGTCAATGAACCGGAGAGAAGATGGGGAGGATTGTACACATGCAGCCAGTTTCTGTGATAAGGAATGCTCTGCCTGAAAGGGCAATGGAAATAGATTGGTAAGAACATTTGAAAGGGAATTGGAGAAATATTTTGAAGAAGAATGATTTGCAAGACTCTGGGGAATAGCAGGTGGTGATAGGAATAATAATGGGCTGAATTGTCTCTGTGGTGTTCTAAACTCTGCTGTCATGAGCTGGAATCGAGAAACAAAATATCACCTAAAATAATATGATTCTGAATAATTTAAAGACATCAAATAACTGACTGTTGTCATGATTTAGAATCTCCCTTTCACCTCAGAACCGAATCAGATCAGCTTGATACTCTTAATAGTCTCCAGAGGGGACTACAATGTTTTTGCATTGTGAAGTTTGATCACAGCTTCTCAGTAACACTGACTACAGTAAAAAAAATTGCTCCAATTAATTTCAAAAATTCAGTCTTGCTTATTGTTGGTTGCTGTGAAAAATCTGACTGAGGCACTGGGAAGATGTTTAGCCAGGACAGTGATGCCTGTGGCTCACTCCATGGATCTGAAATGAGAAAAGTTTAACTTCCCCAATTGCTGTCACTCATTTTGATAAGTACAGAACCCAACATGCGATTCACTTTAAATCATAAACATTTCATATTTCGGCTGTACTTTTGTGGTAAATGTGGTTATATCAGTACAGCACACCGGTGAAGAAGTCGAATACTGTTGTAAACAAATCTCAATGAAGCGTTGTCACAAATATTTGAAGTGATGGTAATTGAACGGTTATTGCAAAATGTTACAGATCATTTTAATTATTTATTTAGAACCCACCAACAACTTACAACTCTGTCAATCCCTTAACAAAATAAAATGTCCCATGGTGCTTTACAGCAGCTTTAATAGATTAACTTTAACATTGAACCTCAAGCTGATGTAGGAGGTGAGGTGATGAATTATAAATGACATTACAGGAAGACTGAGGTGAAGGAGGGTGGTAATGCAAAATTCCAGTCAGCGGGGCACAGGCAACTCGGGAAAAGGCTCCCAAAAACCAAAGGCTTCCTCACGGAGCAAAGGCATCACTAGACAAGAAGCCAACACTGGAGAGAAGTCGAGGTCTCCAATGGCCATGATGATCAGTCAGTGCCCATGTTAAGGTGCTCTGTCACCTGCCTGTTCAACAATGCTACATGGATGGAGGCAGAGCTGAACTGATCTGACAGTTCCTGTGAATTGTGCATGGGGTGAGATTCCCAATCAATATGACAAGCTGTTGGTGAAATGGACTGTTTATTCAACACGAGCAAAAGTTTTGCAAGTATGAAAACATAGTAAAACAAAAGATTATGGGAAAGTTCAAGAAGAAATGCTTTAAGCAACTTTCAGGAAGGCTATTGGATGAAGAAAGACTGAGGCGTGAGTGAAAGTGGCTGAGAGAGCAGTCCGTCCACAGTAACACACCCTTTGTGTGAATAAGTGCTCTTCTGCTTTGACTTTGAAAGGATTGGTTAATGGTGAGATTTTGGAAAGAGTGCTCCTTGTTCCATTCCAAGCTTTTTGGCTGTTGTTAAGAGATTTTTTACTATCTGCTAATTGGGGTATGCCTGAGTTGGGAAAGGTCACTGTTCATTAAACACATAGTTGGAGCCAGTCAAGACACAAGAATTCTCAAATGTATGGTGCTGGAAAAGCACAGCAGGTCAGGCAGCATCGAAGGAGCAGGAGAATCAACGTTTCAAGCAAAAGCCCTTCATCAGGAATGAGGCTGGGATCCTCAGGGGTGGAGGTGTAAATGGGAGGAGGATGGGGCTGGGTGGGGGGGGAAGGTAGCTGAGAGTGTGATAGATGGATGGAGGTGGGGGTAAAAGTGATACGTTGGAGAGGAGGGTGTAGGTGGGAAGGAAGATTGACAGTTGGGAGGGGTCATGAGGATGATGCTGAGCTGGGCGATTGGAACTGGGGTAAGGTGGGGAAGGGGAAAAGAGGAAACTGGTGAAATCCACATTGATGCCCTGGGGTTGATGGGTCCCGAGGCGGAAGATAAGGCATTTTTCTTTCAGGCGTCAGGTGGTAAGGGAGTGGCGATGGAAGAGGCCCATGACCTGCATGTCCTTGGCAGAGTGGGATGGGGAATTGAAGTGTTCGGCCATGGGGTGATGAGGATGTTTGGTGTGGGTGTCTCTGAGATGTTCCCTGAAGCGCTCTGCAAGTAGGCATCGTCTCCCCAATGTCGAGGAGACCGCATCGGAAGCAACTGATACAATAAATGACGCATGGAAGTGCAGGTGAAACTCTGATAGGTGTGGAAGACTCCTTTGGGGCCATGGATGGGGGTGGGGGGGAAGGTGAGGGGGGAGGTGTGGGCACAGGTTTTGCAACTCCTGCGATGGCAGGAGAAGGTGCCAGGAGGAGAGGGTGGGTTGTTGGGGTGTGTGAACCTGACCAGGCAGTTGCAGAGGGAACGGTTTTTACAGAAAGGGGATGGAGTGGGGAGGGAAATGTAAGTCTGGTGGTGGGGTCTATTTGTAGGTGGCAGAAAAGGCGGAGGATGATGCGATGTATATGGAGACTGGTGGGATGGAAAGTGAGGACCAGGTGGGTTCTGTCCTTGTTGCAGTTGGAGGGCAGAGCTGCAGGAAGTAGATAAGATGCGTTGGAGGGCATCATCAACCTTGTGGGAGGGGTATTGCAGTCTTTAAAGAAGGAGGTGTGTTCTGTGGTGGAACTGGTCCTCCTGGGAACAGATACGGTGGAGGTGGGATAGCATTTTGCAAGAGGTCGGGTGGGAGGAGGTGTAATCCAGGTAGCTGTGGGAATCGGTGGGTTTATAGAAAATGTCACTGTTGAGTCAGTCACCATTGATGAAGATGGAGAGGTCAAGAAAGGGAAGGAGTTGTCAGAGATGGTCAAGGTAATTTAAGGTCAGGGTGGAATGTGTTGGTGAAGATGATGAACTGTTCAACCTTATGGGAGCCCAAGGTGGCGCCGATGCAGTCATCAATGTAGCGGAGGAAAAGGTGGGGAGTGGTGCCGGTATAACTGCAAAAGATAGACTGTTCCACGTAGTCGACAAAGCGACAGGCATAGCTGGGGCCATGGCTAGCCCTTTCATCTGGAGGAAGTGGGAGGATTTGAAGGAGAAATTGTTGAGGGTAAGGAAAAGTTCAGCCAAGGGCTTTTGCCCGAAACGTCGATTTTGCTGCTGCTCAGATGCTGCCTGAACTGCTGTGCTCTTCTAGCACCACTAATCCAAAAAATGAATGAGGGTGTCAATCGAAGGGTACTGGTGGGGGCATCAAGAGAGGTAGAAACGTAGGGCTTGGTGGCCTTGGTGATGGCAGATGGAGATGTAGAGGGGATTGTATGTCCATGGTGAAGATGAGGCTTTGGGAGTCAGGGAAATGGAAATCTTTGAAAAAGTGGGCGGTGTCTTGAACGTATGTGGGGAGTGCCTGGAGCAGAGAGGATAGGACAGTATTGAGGTAGGTGGAGATGAGTTCGGTGGGGCAGGAGCAGACTGAGACAATGGGTTGGCCCGGGTGGTCAGGTTTGTGGATTTTGGGAAGGAGGTAGAATCAGGCGGTGCAGAGTTCCCAAGGTATGAGTTTGGAAGCGGTGGGTGGGAGATCCCCTAAGGTGATGAGGTTGTGCATGGTCCCCCTTGTCTTCAAGTTGGCGCTTGGCTTCAGCAGTGGAGAGGTCAAGAGGGGGATGCAGTGGTAGTTTGGCGTACTGATCTCTACACGGCTGAAACCAGGCTTCAGCTTGAAGATAATCATTTTCTATCGCCTCCTGAACCATGACCTCACCCCTCATCATCAAACCATTATTTCCCAGACCGTACACAACCTCATCGCCTCAGGGGATCCCCCACCCACAGCTTCCAACCTTGTAGTCTGGGAACCCCGCACTGCCTGATTCTACCTCCTTCCCAAGATCCACAAGCCTGACCACCCCAGGCCGACTCATTGTCTCAGCCTGCTCCTGCCCCACCGAACTCATCTCCACCTATCTCAATACTGTCCTATCCTCCCCTGGTACAGGAACTCCCCACATGCATTTGAAAAACCACCTACACCCTCCACCTCCACCAAGACTTCTGTTTCTCTGGTCCCCAATGCCTCATTTTTACCATGGAAATCCAATCCCTCTACACCTCCATCACCATGATCTGGGCCTCCAAGCCCTCTGATTCTTCCTCTCCCACCAGTATCCTTCCATTGACACTCTCATTCGTATGGCTGAACTGTTCTTTTCCCTCCACAATTTCTCCTTCGAATCCTCCCACTTCCTCCAGATGAAAGGGGTAGCCATGGGCACCAGCTATGCCTGTCTCTTTGTTGGCTACATAGAACAGTCCATCTTCCGAAGATGCCCTCCAACGCATCTCATCCATGTCCCGCACCTCCCCCCTCGAACCCCACCCCTCCAACCGCAGCACGGACAACAACCCACCCTCCCCTCCCGGCACCTTCCCCTGCCACTGCAGGAATCCCAAAACCTGCGCCCCCTCCCTCACCTCCATCCAAGGCCCCAAAGGAGCCTTTAATGTCCATCAAAGTTTTACCTGCACTTCCACTAATGTTATTTACTGTATCCGTTGCACCCGATGTGGTCTCCTTTACACTGGGCAGACTGAACGCCTTCTCGCAGAGCACTTTAGAGAACATCTCCGGGACACCCGCATACACCAACCCTACCGCCCTGAACATTTTAACTCCCCCGTCCCACTCTGCTGAGGACACGCAGGTCCTGGGCTTCCTCCATCGCCACTCCCTCACCACCCGATGCCTGGAGGAAGAACGCCTCATCTTCCACCTCGGAACACTTTAACCCCAGGGCATCAATGTGGATTTCACCAGTTTCCTCATTTCCCCTCCCCCATCTTACCCTAGTTCCAACCTGCCAACTCAGCACCATCCCCATGACCTGTCCCCCCTGCCAATCTCCCTTCCCACCTATCCACTCTACCCTCCCCATTTCCATCCACCTATTGCAATCTCAGCTATCTTCCCCCCCAACCCCACACCCCCCCTCCCATTTATCTCTCCATCCCTCCGAGGCTCGCAGCCTCATTCCTGATGAAGGGCTTTTGCCCAAAACGTTGATTCTCTTTCACCTTGGATGCTACCTGACCTGCTGTCCTTTTCCAGCACCCCACACTTGACTCTAATCTCCAGCATCTGCAGTCCTCACTGTTGCCTGCAAGAATTCCTCAATCCTGCTTCGCCATTCAATAAAGTTATGCAAATCTGATTACTCCATATGCCCACCTATCCTCCATAATGATTCACCATTTTGCTTTACCATCTAAGTACCTCTGTGTCCACCACCTTATAAAGAAGAGAGTTCCAGAGTCTAGTGACCCTCTATGAGGAAACAAAATTCACCTCACCTGTGTCTAAAATGTATGACACCTTACTTTGAAATAGTGAGCCCTGGTTCTAGATCCTCCCATAGAGAAAACTCCTTTCCATATCCACCCTGTCAAGGCACCTCAGGATCTTGTATGTTTCAGTCAAGTAATTTCTTACTCTTCTAAACTCCAGATGATATTAAGCCAGCTGTCCAACCTTTCCTCATGAGAGAACCCATACATTTCAGGTGTTGGTTTAGTGAACATTCTGTGAGCTGTTTCCAACACACTTACAATCTTCCTTATACAAGGGGAACAATAGTGTACTCAGTACTCTGGTACTGCAGTATTACCAGTGCTCTGTATAACTGAGTATAACCTATTTAATTTTGAATTAAGTTCCTCTTGAACATTCTGTTAGCATTCCCAATTATCTGCTGTACTTCACACTGACCTCGTGACAAGGATCTCATCTGCACCCCTCCCCAATCACTTTCCTCAATCTTCGTCAAAACAAAAATACTGACTGAGGATGGCTACCCACCCAATCTCATCAAACACTCTCTAAAAATAACTTTATATTTCCTGATATGAAAGTATCATTAGTGTTTATTTTCTGTGCAGTTTGCACACACTCAGTGGTCTTGACTCTTTTCTCCCTCAGATTTATGGTATCGATGATTATAATGCTTTAGAATTACCCAACGCCATGTTTACTTCGCCAATGGGTCCCACAGATTCTCCACTGCAGACACGTGAGTATCATTAGAATGAGTGTTTTACGCTGGTCCTGAATGAAATAACTTCTACTTCTAATACTTTTTAGAAAATTGTGAAACTGTGCTTTAGGTCTGATTTTAAGCAGTTTCCATCAAAAATAACATGAGCAGGTTTTGCATTTGTTTGATTTTAGTAAATGGTGTATTCTGCTTATCCCATGGTATTTACCTTTAACAGCGAGCAGAGCGGTAAGGTTATTCCCAGTGAAAGAAAGAAAGAGGTTGAGGAGTGATGAGGGAGTTCTTTAAAAATGTGAGGGAGGCTTTTAATAATTCTTTCATGGGATATGAGTGTTTTTATTCATTCATGAGGTCAGGGTTTGGCTGGATAGTCTAGTATTTATTGTCCTTCCCTAATTACCCAGAGGGCAGTTAAGAGTTGCTGTGGGTCTGGAGTCACATGTAGGTCAGACCAGGTCAGGATGGCAGTTTCCTTCCCTAAAGGATATTAGTGAGCCAGAAGAGTTTTTCCAACAATTGGTAATGGATTCATGGTCATCATTAGAAGTTTATTAACTACAAATTCCACCATCTGCCTTGGCAGGATTCAAACCTGGGTCCCCCGAACAGTACCTGCGCCTCTGGGTTAACAGATCAACAATAATACCATGAAGCCATTGCCTCCCTGATATATTACTGTTTTGTATTAGTAATACTGATTTTGTGAAATCTTCATCTTCTCATTTACTGTTTCAGACATGAACTGAAACATGGAAAGGATTTAAGTTATAAATGCTTCCTGATTAAAGCTTTACAAAAATTTCACTAAATATTTCCACTGTGGAAAAACAGACTGAGTTTCAGATAGGGGTGACTCAGCTCTCAAAACAACTTAACACAGTGGATACAATTTATCTTTTTATGTGTTCGATGAGGAAAGTGTTGCTATCGAAAGTCTTGTTAGTTCAGTTTTTTTTTCACACTGTGTCACTTGACACATTTTCTCTGTCTGGTTTTCTGCTATAATTTATAAACCACCTGAATACATTTCCATTGCATACAATGTACTGGTAAAAATTGCTCTCTAACTTCTTTCTTTGTAATTAATTGGTTTTAGAGTTAGTACAGACAGCAATATTTTATTTAAAATACAGGAATAAGAGATCATTTGTCCTGTCTGCGACTGGTTTAGTTGATGGCTGATCTGTAGGGGCTATGAGAATTGCATTGGCAGTTCAGTGTTCCAGGGCTCAATAATGGAAATCCAAAGGTGGTTAATTCTTTTGAAGGATAAAGAAATATTTGTGTCAGGAATTGGAAAAAAGAATTGGTCTAGGAGTCCATTTTAGGAAGTTTGTAAAAGCTTTAGAGAGGGGCAATTTTTTTTAAAAGAATCATTCCAGTGATGGGGAAATTTCAGTTACAGGGACAGAATGGGGGAAACTGGGATTGTTCTCTGTAGAGAAGGAAATGTTGAGGGAGATTTAATAGAGTTGTTTAAAGTTACGAGAGTCTGTGCAGAGTCAATAGTGAGAAACTGTTTCCATTAGTGGTGAGATTCAGGGGACACAGATTAGCAAAAGAACCAAAGTTGACTGAAGCAAAAGCCTTCCTAGTCAGTGACTGGTTAGGGACAGAGATGCATTGCCTGACAATTGTTGAGGACAGAGTCAATCACATTTTATGAAAGAAAAGTGAATAAATATCTGAACACAAAAATTTGCAAATCTAAAGAACAAGGCTAACGAATGGAGTTACCTGAGTGGTTGTTGTCAGGAAAAGCGCAGCAGGTCAGGCAGCATCCAAGGAGCAGAAGAATCGGCATTTCGGGCATGAGCTGTTCTTTCAGGCTCATGCCTGAAACGTCGATTCCCCTGCTCCTTGGATGCTGCCTGACCTGCTGCGCTTTTCCAGCATCACATTTTTAGCTCTGATCTCCAGCATCTGTAGTCCTCACTTTCTCCTGGTTGTTGTCAGGGTCAACACAGGCTAAATGAATTAAGTGCCCTTGCTGTGGGCTGTAATCAGTCGACCATTCTTTGATTGTCTGTATTTTAAAGAAGGGTTGAACTGATGAGCTAAAATTTTGGCTGAGCTGTCCTCCCACCTTGTACCCTCTGTAAACCTCAGCTTATTCAAAGTGCAGCTACATTGTCTGCTAATTCAATCCAGCTGCTGTTGCCCCATCACCCCAGTGCTCAATAACCTAAGTTGACCTTTCTTTCCATTTTAATTTATTCATGGGATGTGAGTATCACTGTCTGGGCCAGCATTTGTTGCCCCTTGAGAAGGTGGGGGTGAGCTGGCTTCTTGAACCGCTGCAGTCCATGTGCTGTGGGTAGACCCACAATGCCCCACAACAAATGCTGGCCCAGACAGTGATGCTCACATTCCATGAATAAATTAAGGATGGAATTCCAGGATTCTGATCCAGTGACAGTGAAGGAATGGTGATATATTTTCAAGTCTGGATGGTGAGTGTCTCAGAGGGGACTTTTCCGGGGGTGGTATCCCCATGTATCTGCTGCTTTTGAACTTCCAAATGGAAGTGGTCCCGGGTTTGGAAGGTGCTGTCTAAGGATCTTTGGTGAATGTTTGCTGTGCATCCTGTAGGTAGAACACACTGATGCTACTGCGCGTCAGTGATGGAGGGAATAGACATTTGTGGATATAGTGCCAATGCATGGGTTTGTCTCCTGAGGAAAGGTTGCACAGCTGGCCTTATATCCTCAGGAGTTTAGAAAAATGAGAAATTATTGAAATGTACAATGTCCTGAGGTGCCTTGACAGGGACTAGGCAGAAGTGGGTACTGCAGATGCTGGAGATCAGAGTCAAGATTAGAGTGGTGCTGGAAAAGCACAGCAGGTCAGGCAGCATCGGAGGAGCAGGAAAAATTGACATTTCAGGCAAAAGTCCTTCATCAGGAATGGTGGATATGGAAAAGAGCTTTCTCTTATGGGAGGACTTAGAACCAGGGTTCACTACTTCAAAGTAAGGTGTCATACATTTTAGACAGAGATGAGGAGAATTTTGTTTTCTCGCAGAAATTGTGTCTAATCAATTAAAATCTTAATTTTAAAACTGATGCCCCTGTATTTTAGTCCTCCCTGAGTTTGTATTTCTTTCTCTCCACCATTCTCACAATCTTTCAATTCCAGCTTTTTTGTTGATGCTTCTGAATTGCAGATTTCTACCGGTACACACTTCACACACTTGCACCACTGGCAGTTGTAACTTCAGCTGCCTAGATGCTAATCTCTGGAATTCCCTCCAACAATCTCTACACAATTAGATGATCCTTAAAATTGAGTGTTTGGTTACTGATAGCAATACTAATGCGATTCTGTACAATTTTAATTAAATACAATCGTGTGAACCCCCATCTTCGAGCTGGCTTGCTATAAAGTTGTTAGTGCAATAGTCAACGTCAAATTGATGTAAGCTGTGCTATAATATATTAATGACATCATGTAACGTCAGGTGGAACAAGAGCAGAGCTAGTCCATTTGGCCCCTTGAACATGCTCTGTTGTCGAACCCAATTGTCTCTGACCTGATTATATTGTTCCTTCCAATTTCCTGTCTACCCTTGACTTTCTTATAGATTTAAAATCTGTACAACTTAGCCTTGAATATATGACCCAGCCTCCATTGCTGTTTGGGATAGAGTATTTTTCCAAGATTAATGACCATTCTAGGGAAGAAATTCTCTTCATTTCTACCTTAAAAAGGTGAGCCTTTGGTAAATTGTCTCCCAGTTTTTGGTTCCCACATGTGGGACCATCCTCTCACCATTCACCTTTTGAAGACCCCTCAGAATCTTACATCATTCAGTAATGTCATTTCTTATTCTTCTAACCTCCAATAGGAATAGCCCAATTTGCTCAAACTTCCGAATTACATAACTTACTAAAACAATTGGTCGCCTTGTGCATCTGTGAACATGCATTGTATGTAAGAAATGTAAATGGAAACCATATTTCATGCTGTGACCTTATTTTAAATGAAGTGGTGTGAATGACCCTGTAATCCCTGAGGGAAACACCATTCATTGGCTTGAAGTTGAAGTGTTTTTTTTGTTTGGTACACAGAGGGTCAGATTAACAAGTGTATGAAGCATGAAGTGCTGTCTTGGTGGGCATGGCCTTTTGATGATTTTGTGATTTAGGTGCTTTGAAAGCATGATATGTTGCCTGTTTAGATAAATATCTCGAATTGAAGAGCGGTTTTTACAACAGTCAGGATTTACGAGAAGAGTTTTTTTGCAATCTCGGCCCTACAAGAGAATTGCTTTTCCCCTATTAGTGGGTAAGGGGATTTCCTGCAAAAGATCTTCATTCAAATTAGACTGCAACTTGTTTATGTAATGTATCTTTTGTAAGTGCTGATTTTGCTGCTATAATAATCATTGTGCCTTTTCTTCCCAGCTGATGGACCATACCTACAGATTCTAGAACAGCCCAAACAGGTAAGAGAGGAACATCAGCAGCAATGTTTCCTTGCACTCCAGATCAAAGCCACATTGCTCTTGTTAACAGCATCTTGTAGTCCATTAGTCACTTCAGCACAGAACCTGGCATCATTGGCCCATTGTGTCTCTGCCATGCCTTTGAAAGATGCAGCAAATATCACGACTGTTCCCCTGCAGCCTTACCCCAGTCCTGCACATTTCTCCTGAGCAAGTGTTTATCAAACTCCCCTTATAAAGATAGTATTGAATCTGCTTCTACTGACTGTTTTATTCCAGATCATCATAACTTATTTCATTAAAAAGCAATTTCTGACATTCCCTATAGATGATCTTTAATCTGTGTCATCTGTGACTGACCCTGTCCACAGTGGAAAACATTTCTCCCTCCCCATTCCATGAAAGCTGCATATCATTCTGAATGCCTCATTTAAATCTTCTCTCGACCTTCTCTGTTCCACATAGAACAATCCCGTTTCTCCAGTCAGTCTATGAAGAATCTCACTCCCACAAACTTCAGTGTCCATCCCGAGGGTACAATTGATGAATATTTCAGTTGATGTCAAACCAGAGCAAAATGGGATTAAGTTGTGATTTTCATACTTTTACACACACCTTGAACAATTGAATGTAAGTTTTGGAAAGCTGAGGTTGAGTTTGTTGAACACAAATTTGATAATTGATTATAAGTATCTTTGTTTGAGAACTTGTAATGTTGATGAATTGATATTATTGGAAAGTGGAACTGTATTAAAGCTGAAACATATTTAAGATGATCATAGAGAATTACATGAGACAAAAAATGCTAGTTGTTGTCAGAATAGGAATTGTACCAGAGAGGAAAATGGGGAATTTATTTTTTGATGCAGTGAGTTATTACAAACTGCAATGCACTGCCTGAAAGGTTGGTGTTCAGTTTTAACTTTCAAAAGAAAACTGGATAAATTCTTGAAGACAGTCAGGGGAGAGCAGGGAGTGTGTCTCAGATTTGATCAATCTTTCAAAGAGCAGGAGAGGCACAGAGGGCTGAAATCTCTCCTTCTGTGCTGTTGGATTCTGTTCTATGGAGTCCGTAAACTTCTATTTTCAAAGATTAATAAGACACTACTGGAAGAATGTCGAGGATTATGAAGAGGAAGCAAAGCTTTTATTCTAAATCCTAGTTGCTGAATAAATAGATATTATATAATATAACAGTCCCAGTGTTATCCTCATTTACAAACTGTGAGCAGTGGTTAAGGACATATGTTTGTAGATAATCTAGGACATGGAGTACAGTTGTTACATTTAGTTACTCAGGTAGATCTGGTGTTTATCCTCAGCTATCATGTATTGCCCAGGAGGGGTGAATCATACCAGGATGATGGGAAGGCCTTTAGAAATCAGCAATTGAGAGAAATTCCTGTAAATTGACAGCAGCTGTGAATCCCCAAATTGCACTTTTGGATTAGACCAGAATATCAGGGTTGGAAGAATCAGTCAGAAATGATCAGCTTTTTTTAGTACTTCTTTCAAACAGATGGATATTTTTGATGCTTTTCTCTGGATAGAGATTGTCTTCCTTTTGGGTCAGTACACGCAGCTGCCATTTCAAATTTTTGATTTAAAGTGATCGCTGAGCTGGTTGGTTCTACACAATAACCAGTATTCACCTTGATGCTGACGTGATAGCGGCTGGTTCACTATCACTTGTGGAGTTTTACGATTGGTTGTGATATTGTTTCCTGTGTTTGTTATTTCATTTGTATTTGTATGGTGTGTTTGTCAAACTGGTGAAAGTGCAATGATCCTAAAGAAATCTATTGAGAAAAGAGAAACAGATTATTTTCATAAACCTTTTTAAAAACAATTTATGAATAGGTAGGAAGAACAAATTATATTTTAAAGTGAAGCCAATCCTGTTTAAACAGTAGCAACCACAAAATAAACCACACGTCCTCAATATTAACCTTTGCATTGTCAGTAAATGGCAGTTTTCTAGACATTGGGTTTGTAATTCTGGCAAATATTCACAATAGGAAGGAAGTCAACGTATGTAATAAATGTCAGCATTGAAATGTGTATGTATGCATCTCCAAATGATGATTATCTCAGTTCATTGAAACTTCCTCTTCATCGTATTATATAGAATTTTCAGCACAAAAATTTACAATTTAGTCCAATCATTCATACTTTGCACAAACCAGCTCCAATCCTCATTCATCGCCTAAAATCTCATATCCATGTAAATATGTCAAGCAAGAATGCGTTCCCTATTGTATAAATTGATCTTAAGTCCAGTAAGAAAGATCAGGAAAATGTATCTATTTCCAAACTCTAATTAGACAAATGTTTCTTTGGGAGGAGTAATGTTCTGTTGATGGTAAGTTAGTGTTAAATGTGAATTGGTCATTGTTTGATTTTCTAAAGCAACACATACTTTACAGGCTCGAGAGTGTGGTGCTGGGAAAGCACAGTAGATCAGGCAGCGTCCAAGGACCAGGAAAATCAACGTTTCAGGCATAAGCCCTACATCCCAGATGAAGAGCTTTTGCCTGAAACATTGATTTTCCTGCTGCTCGGATGCTGCCTGACCTGCTGCGCTTTTCCAGCACCACACTCTCGACTCTAATCTCCAGCATCTGCAGTCCTCATTTTCGCATACTTTACAGGCTCCCAGATGTTATGATGCCAGCTGATGATACTACTGGACAAGTCACATTCCACAATGAAACTTCATTTGTGTTTAATTTTTGCAGTTGGTGGCAGCTGTGGTTAGTCACTGCAACATATTCACATGAAGATGCAGATGTTCTTTAACAACAGACCATAAGTTTATTCAGTAAAAAAAACAAACAACTCTATTTATAGTTATTATGAACTTAACACAAGCATCCCTATCCAGCTTTTTAAATCTGACTCTGTCAAGATTTTAATAATTCCTTTTTGAGTCCTCTGGCATGAATTCTGAACATTAAGCATTTTTCAACACTGACAACTCTTGACGTTTCATAGACTTGAAACCACTTCTAATGAGGTCACTAGTTCTACCTTCTGAACTAAACTCTGGATTCTCTTGAACAAATGTTTCAAATCTTCTGTTGTGATGTCAAACCTATACCAGTTGCCTTCATATGTTTGCTCTGCCTGTCATAAACCCAACATTAGAAATATTTATCCATTAATACTACAGCACTCCTCCCAGGCCTGACTATATCTTCTTGGAATTAATACATATAGATCACTCTTCCAAATTAATTTCTGAATGTTTTAAAAAAGATATTTGCAGATTAAAATCTATCTGGCATTATTAAAAATAATCCAAATTTCAATTATGATAATATATATTACATTTGCCAGGCAGTTACTATCTCCAATAAAAGCAATCTAACCAGTGTCTCTTGATATTCAAACATTTAACATAAAATATAGATGGGAGGCAAGGGCCGAGTTATGTTATCGCTAGACTATTAATCCAGAAACGTAACTCTAACCCGGGCTTGAGTCCAGCCATGGCAGATGGTGAATTTCGATTCAATTAAAAATCTGGAATTAAGAGTCTAATGATGACCATGTGACCAGGGAAAATGCATCTGGTTCACTAATGTCCTTCAGGTAAGGATATCTGCCATCCTAACCTAGTCTAGCCTTCATGTGACTCCAGGCCGTAAGAATTGTGATTGACTTCAGACAATTCTATTCGTTTTAAAATGGTGATGGAAAAGGATAGGCCAGATCTAAAAGTTGAAGCTCTAAATTGGAGAAAGGTCAATTTTGACGGTATTAGGCAAGAACGTTCAAAAGCTGATTGGAGGCAGATGTTCGCAGGTAAAGGGATGGCTGGAAAATGGGAAGCCTTCAGAAATGAGATAGCAAGAACCTAGAGAAAGTATCTTCCTGTCAGGGTGAAAGGGAAGGCTGGTAACTATAGGGAATGTTAGATGACTAAAGAAATTAAGGGTTTGGTTAAGAAAAAAAAGGAAACATATATCAGGTACAGACAGGATACATCGAGTGAATCCTTAGAGTATAAAGAAAGTAGGAGTATACTTAAGAGGGAGATCAGGAGGGCAAAACGGGGACATGCGATAGCTTTGTCAAATAGAATTAAGGAGAATCCAAAGGGATTTTACATATATATTAAGGACATAAGGGTAACTAGGGAGAGAATAGGGCCCCTCAAAGATCAGCAAGGCGGCCTTTGTGTGGAGCCACAGAAAATGGGGGAGATACTAAATGAATATTTTGCATCTGTATTTACTGTGGAAAAGGATATGAAAGATATAGACTGTAGGGAAATAGATGGTGACATCTTGCAAAATGTCTAGATTACAGAGAAGGAAGTGCTGGATGTATTGAAACGGGTAAAGGTGGATAAATCCCCAGGACCTGATTAGGTGTACCCGAAGCTAGAGAAGTGATTGCTGGGCCTCTTGCTGAGATATTTGTATCATCGATAGTCACAGGTGAGGTGGCGGAAGACTGGAGGTTGGCAAACGTGGTGCCACTGTTTAAGAAGGGCGGTAAGGACAAGCCAGGGAACTATAGACCAGTGAGCCTGACCTCGATGGTGGGCAAGTTGTTGGAGGGAATCCTGAGGGACAGGATGCCCCTGTATTTGGAAAGGAAAGGACTGTTTCGGGATAGTCAACATGGCTTTGTGCTTGGGAAATCATGTCTCACAAACTTGATTGAGTTTTTTGATGAAGTAACAAAGAGGATTGATGAGGGCAGAGCAGTAGATGTGATCTATATGGACTTCAGTAAGGTGTTCAACAAGGTTCCCCATGGGAGACTGATTAGCAACGTTTGATCTCACAGAATACAGGGAGAACTAGCCATTTCGATACAGAACTGGCTCAAAGGTAGAAGACAGAGGGTGGTGGTGGAGGGTAGTTTTTCAGACTGGAGGCCTGTGACCAGTGGAGTGCCACAAGGATCGGTGCTGGGCCCTCTACTTTTTGTCATTTACATAAATGATTTAGATGCGAGCACAAGAGGTACAGTTAGTAAGTTTGCAGATGACACCAAAATTGGAGGTGAAATGGACAGCGAAGAGGGTTACCTCAGATTACAACAGGATCTTGACCAGATGGGCCAATGGGCTAAGAAATGGCAGATGGAGTTTAATTCAGCTAAATGCGATGTGCTGCATTTTGGGAAAGCAAATTTTAGCAGGACATATACACTTATTGGTAAGGTCCTAGGGAGTGTTGCTGAATAAAGAGACCTTGGAGTGCAGGTTCATAGCTCCTTGAAAGTGGAGTCACAGGTACATAGGATAGTGAAGAAGGCATATGGTATGCTTTCCTTTATTGGTCAGAGTATTGAGTACAGGAGTTGGGAGGTCATGTTGCGGCTGTACAGGAGATTGGTTAAGCCACTGTCGGAATATTGCATGCAATTCTGGTCTCCTTCCTATCGGAAAGATGTTGTGAAACTTGAAAGGGTTCAGAAGAGATTAACAAGGATGTTGCCAGGGTTGGAGGATCTGAGCTACAGGGAGAGGTTGAACAGGCTAGGGCTGTTTTCTCTGGAGTGTCGGATGCTGAGGGGTGACCTTATAGAGGTTTACAAAATTATGAGGGGCATGGATAGGATAAATAGACAAAGTCTTTTCCCTGGGGTTGGGGAGTCCAGAACTAGAGGGCATAGGTTTAGGGTGAGAGGAGAAAGATATAAAAGAGACCTAAGGGGCAACTTTTTCACACAGAGGGTGGTACGTGTCTGGAATGAGCTGCCAGAGGAAGTGGTGGAGGCTGGTACAATTGCAACATTTAAGAGGCATTTGGATGGGTATATGAATAGGAAGGGTTTGGAGAGATATGGCCCGGACGCTGACAGGTGGGACTAGATTGTGTTGGGATATCTGGTTGTCATGGACCAAAGGGTCTGTTTCCATGCTGTACATCTCTATGACTCTATACTCTCTGGGCAATCAGGGATGGGCAATAAATGTTAAGCTAGACTCTGATGTTAAAAAGAAATTCAATGACATTACCATCACTGTATCCCTCACTATTAACATCCTAGGGGTTACCATTGAGCAGAAACTCAATTGGACTTTCCTTATAAATACAGTGATTATAAGAGCAGGTCAAAGGCGAGAAATACTGTAGTCAGTAACTTATCTCCCGAATCTCCAAAATCTGTCCACCATCTACAAGGCACAAGTCATGAGTGTGATGGAATACTCTACACTTGCTTGGCAATGTATAACTCCAACCATATGCAATAACTTGACATTCAGGACAAAGCAGCCCACTTGATTGATATCATATCCACAAATAAGTAGTCCCTCCACTACCAATGCTCAGTAGCAGCAGTGCGTACTATCCACAAAATGCACTGTAGAAATTCACCAAAGATCCTCAGACAACACCTTCCAAATTTAGGACAATTTCCATCTAGAAGGACAAAGCAGATACATGGAACAGCATCACCTGCAAGTGCCCTCCGAGCCACTCACCACCCTGACTTGGAAATATCTCACCGTTCCTTCACTGTCACTGGGTCAGAATCTTGGAATACCCTCCCTAAGGACATTGTGGGCCAACCTACAGCACATGGACTGCACCGGTTCGAAAAGGCAGCTCACCCCCACTTTCTCAAGGGACAACTAGACAATAAATGTTGGCTGGCCAGTGATACCTATGTCCCTATTGTGAATTTTTAAAAATTGTGTACTTTCCACCACACAAAGTTTGTTAATCTTCAAGGTTAATCTGTGAAATTTACTCCTCCTCATTTATTGAGTTTGCTCCCTGTTGTTAAACTGAACTGACTTTAGATGCATTAGAGACTGACTCTGGCACTATCAGCTGTGCCTGGTATTTTGAATAAACGTACTGCCAATATAGACCCACAATGTTTCCATGGTAACAAAGAAGGTAGCGGGACAAGTTGAAGCTCTTTGAAGAAAAGTGGGACCGTGAAATACGGAAACAGGAGAAAATACCAGACCTTTAGCTAAACTTGATGCGGAGTTGTGTGTCAACTTTGCAAAGTGTATTAAAGCTATGGAGAGGATGCAGATGGGACCAGGGATGAGGGGCTTCAACTGTTCCCCATTAGCCCTGATTTGAATGTCTTGATTGATTCTGCGACTTCCAAACTCTCAGGTGCAGCATTCCAGATCTAAATTAGTCACAATTTAAAAGAAGTTGCTGGTTGTTCTGCCAGTCAGGTGAAATTGGTGTTTGTCCCTATCTACTCAGTCCAGACCCTTTTTGATTTTGAACACTATGAGATGAAATCTCCTGTCGATTCTGACTCCTACAGGAATAACCATCTCAGCTTCTCTATTGCACTAATGTCACTTGAGGTATCTCGTCTCTGAAATTCTTATCTGCATGATTTTCCTAAGTGCCCAGTGTATCTGATTAAATTAAATTGTTCTTGCTTGTACATGCTCACTGTCCAATCTGATCTGTCTTTGTAGAGGGGATTTCGTTTCCGTTATGGATGCGAGGGACCATCCCATGGAGGATTACCTGGTGCATCGAGTGAGAAAAATAAGAAATCCTACCCTACTGTGAAGGTTTTTGTTTCATTATTAAATCTGTTTATTACAAATGAGAATGTGAGAGAATCTTAAATCAGATTAAATGAGCTTGGCCTGTTCCACCTTCCCTTGTTCACTATGAAGTATTTAAAATAAACTGGACTTTTCACATTTTCAGATCTGTAGATTTTGAATGATCTAAACTACAGGATTGCTAGTTAATAATTTCAGATGTGTCTCAACATTTTAAATAAATTTTCAGGGTATTTCTGTGGATTTTTGTCACTTCAGCAAATGAGTTGGCAGATGGTGGGTGGAATTCTGACTAGAGTGTTTATATTTAGAATGTATTCAAATCTTACTTTATACTTGATTAGATACTTGTGTGGGTTTGGGAGGGTTAGATTTTTATATTGGTGAAAAATCTGCAAACAGGAAATAACCTGGTGCTTAAAATAATGTCACAGGAAATCTACATCTAAGGCACAATGTTAATATTTTGGCCTTGAGTTCTGTGGTGTAACATAATGTTAAATATGTACAGATTTTAGTGGTACTTCTGCTCCCCTCATTCCTGATGATTGTAGTAACAATACAGAGAAGATCAATTCCTTCTCCAAATGTGAAAATGAAACCTAGATCTGATCGCTTTGGTCCATCTGAAATCTCTTCTGAACCAAAAGGAATCTTTATTCAATTTAAAGAATGTTGTGTAGGTCAGTTCAACATCTGGCTTCTTTATACAATCAATGTCGAGTTCAAAATGGGAAGCTAAAATGGGAACAAAACTTCTGCTGAAATTTAAAATGCTAAAATATCAATGTCAGAGGAAACAGAAATCCCAAGAGGGAACTGCAGTCAGTATGGTTCCTCTAACCTGTTCAGTTCTGTTTCTGTGCCTCATCTCAACAGCAATTTGTATTTATATTTCATATTTAATGTAATAAGACTGAGGTAACAGTCTTTCATAAGTCTGAAAGATTAGTGTTTGTCACAGGTTCATTGCCTTTTCTCTGGATATTTCCTGGTACTTTGTTGAGAGGCTGCTTTTGGCGGTTTCAACAAATGTGAAGTGAGAATAGATCATTAGTTCATGGCATTCCAATCAGTGACCTCTGACACCTGGGGACTCTCCAAAAGTGAACTTCATCTGGATGGAAGAAGGCCGAAGGGTGACCTGATAAAATGACAAGAATGATCAGAATAAAGAAGGTGTTTGTACTGTCGAGACCATTTTTTGTATTTGCTGGCGAGAAGGATTTAGTTTTCCCTCAAAAAAATTCAATAAAAGTCAGAGTATTGATAAGGGTAACTG
Organism: Hemiscyllium ocellatum; assembly: GCF_020745735.1. Lineage (NCBI taxonomy): Eukaryota > Metazoa > Chordata > Chondrichthyes > Orectolobiformes > Hemiscylliidae > Hemiscyllium > Hemiscyllium ocellatum. The sequence goes on from NC_083436.1 coordinate 45,885,240, forward strand.
TGGAGAAATCGTTTCCCTTTGTGGGAGAGTCTAGCACCAGAGGGTATATTCTAAGAGTAAGGGGTCACCCATTTAACACACAGATGAGAAGGAATCTGTGGAATTCTTTTGCCACAGGCTGGGTCTTTAAGTATATTCAAGACTGAGAGAGACAGATTTTTATCAGGATGGGTTATGATGAAAAGACAGGAAAAAAGACAGGAGAGTTGGGGTGAGGATAATCAGAACATTGTGATCTCATTGAATGGAGGAGCAAGCTTAATGGGTGAAATGGCCTATTTCTACTCCTGCATTTTATGGCTTTGCCTCTAATCCATTTGAAGTTAAGGAGATTAAACAGTTGCAGGACCAGAATAATGGCAAAACAAAGTTGATCATTGGGATCATAGTAATACCACAAGCACGTGTTGTTGTGGTCCTGTTCGCCGAGCTGGGAATTTGTGTTGCAGACGTTTCGTCCCCTGTCTAGGTGACATCCTCAGTGCTTGGGAGTCTCCTGTGAAGCGCTTCTGTGATCTTTCCTCCGGCATTTTAGTGGTTTGAATCTGCCGCAACCGGTTGTCAGTTCCAGCTGTCCGCTGCATTGGTCAGTATATTGGGTCCGGGTCGATGTGCTTATTGATTGAATCTGTGGATGAGTGCCATTCCTCTAGGAATTCCCTGGCTGTTCTCTGTTTGGCTTGTCCTTTAATAGTAGTGTTGTCCAAGTCGAATTCATGTCACTTGTCATCTGCGTGTGTGGCTACTAAGGATAGCTGGTCATGTCGTTTCGTGGCTAATTGGTGTTCATGGATGCAGATCGTTAGCTGTCCTCCTGTTTGTCCTATGTAGTGTTTTGTGCAGTCCTTGCATGGGATTTTGTACACTACATTGAGCAAACAGGAAGACAGCTGATGATCCGCACGGTGGCACAGTGGTTAGCACTGCTGCCTCACAGCGCCTGAGACCCGGGTTCAATTCCCGACTCAGGCGACTGACTGTGTGGAGTTTGCACGTTCTCCCCGTGTCTGCGTGGGTTTCCTCCGGGTGCTCCGGTTTCCTCCCACAGTCCAAAAATGTGCGGGTCAGGTGAATTGGCCATGCTCAATTGCCCGTAGTGTTAGGTAAGGGGTAAATGTAGGGGTATGGGTGGGTTTCGCTTCGGCGGGTCGGTGTGGACTTGTTGGGCCGAAGGGCCTGTTTCCACACTGTAAATCTAATCTAATCTAATCTAATCTAATCTAAACTGATCCACATCCATGAACACCAACTAACCACGAAATGACACAACCAACTATCCTTAGTAGCCACACACGCAGATGACAAACAACATGAATTCGACTGGGACAACACTACTATTATAGGACAAGCCAAACAGAGTACAGCCAGGGAATTCCTAGAGGCATGGCACTCATCCACAGATTCAATCAATAAGCACATCGACCTGGACCCAATATACCGACCACTGCAGCGGACAGCTGGAACTGACAACCGGAAGCGGCAGATTCAAACCACTACAAATGCCGGAGGAAAGATCACAGAAGTGCTTCACAGGAGGCTCCCAAGCACTGAGGATGTCACCTAGACAGGGGACGAGACGTCTGCAACACAAATTCCCAGCTCGGCGAACAGAACCACAACAAGGAGCACCCGAGCTACAAATCTTTTCACAAACTTTGAACGAGCATATGTATTGGTAGCTGATCCTCTATTTATGAATGAGGATAATTCAAAAGAATTTGTTGGCATGTGTTCATTAATTGAGACACAGGAAGCAGATCTAGAATTACTTGAGTTAACACAAACAGATCACACTGCAGCTGAGGCTAAAGAAGATCCAGAGTGCTACTACATTAAACAGAGTTCGGGTGAGAAAATGGAGATGCCCTCGTAGACCTGCAGATGAAGATTAGATGGTTGTTCAACAAATAATGATGTTGTCCTGACTTTGAGAATAGCACTTGAAATTCCTGTGGCAGGGCAAGTTGGAATATGGGAAATATAAGCATCAGTACACAGGTTTATTACATGGTTAAGATTTCATAAAGAAGCAATACAGTTCTTTAAAATATGTCACATGTTAGCAGTAGGAAAACCTAAACATGTAATTAAAGTAGCACCTTTGATACCTAGGTTAGTTTATGAAGAACTGTTCAGTTGAGTATTAATAGATTGTGTATGATCATTACTGAAAACAATATTACTACATCAGAATAATCTTAGTTATGAACATGACAACTTAGTGTATTTTTCCCCCAGTGTTTGTCTGTGCGGATTAGGGAGTTGTAGAAAGGGGTTAGAATTTTAACTAGTAGCGTAACATGTTGAAGGTTTATAGTTGATTACCTCTGGCAAGAAGCTTCGATATCCACATGAGGAAGTATTTGAGATGATATCATAGCAAGTTGGATAAATATACAAAGAGATAAAGAATAGAAAGATCTGTTGATAGGTCATTAGATGGGATAGGGGTTGATATGCAAAGGTTAACTGTTTCTAATGGTAATAACGATCTGCAGGTTATGGGGATTATGATTTTCCCTAAAATCAGAAGTGTTGGGGGGAGGGGCTGTTGTGGCACATTGGTAGTGTTCCTACCCCTGAACCAGGAGACCTGAGTTAAAGTCCCACCTACTCCAGGGGTGTGACATGACTCAGAACAACACCTACAGGGATCTCTGATATTTCAAAACATGAAAAAAAGTTATCAACTTAAAAAAGCAGAAGGATAGGGGAGAGTTTATGGTACAGTGGTAGTGTCCCTCCCTCTGGACCAGGTGGGCTCATAGAATCCCTACAGTGTGGAAACAGGCCATTTGGCCCAACAAGTCCACAGTGACTCTCTGAAGAGTGATCCACCCAATTGCTCTACATTTACCCCTGACTAATGCACCAAACCTACACATCCCTGAACACTATGGACAATTTAGCATGGCCAATTCACCTAACCTGCTCATCTTTGGACTTGATACAAGTCCCATTATTTTTCATCATAAAATATAAAATAGAAAGATCGCTGACACCTTTAGCGAGAGATGGACATCATGGGGCCTGAGTGCATTATTTCCCCCTCCAACTCCATTTTAATTTAGTCCTCTCCCTCTCCCTTCCTACCCTATCCTTCTTGATATTTTCTAATCAACGGTGTTTGGGGCATATGTTATGACACATCTCTAGAGCGAGTGGGAGTTGAACTTAAGCCTCCTGGCCCAGAGCTAAGGACGTTACTCCTGCATCACAAGAGCTCTCTTTCCTATTGCTATTGTAGTTGCACTGCCCCTAGTGGGCAATGCTTGTTTATTGTTACTACTTATATGTTTTCATTCATTTATTTAGCGGTGGTTTTCAAAAAAACAGACTGAAAGAAGGAATATGTTTGTGAATAAGGAGCTATAACGCTGCGTGGAGCAGGCATGTCTGTGTGTTGTGGTTATGTCAGAGGGGAGGCCATACTAGACTTGGTGCTTGGCAACGAACCAGGTCAGGTGTCAGATCTCTCAGTGGGAGAGCATTTTGGTGTTAGTGATCACAACTCCCTGACCTTTCCTATACTCATAGAGAGGGATAGGAGTGGACAGTATGGGAAAATATTTAATTGGGGGAGGGGGAATTTTAGTGGTATTAGGCAGGTATTGGGGCGCCTAAATTGGGAACATATATTTCCGGGGAAATGCATGATAGAAATGCCGATGATACGAAGTTAGGTGGACAGGCAGGTAGTACTGAGGAAGTGGGGAGGCTACAGAAGCATCAAGACAGTTTGGGAGTGTGGTCCAGGAAATGGCTGATGGAATTCAACGTGAGCAAATGCAAGGTCTTGCACTTTGGAAAAAGAATAAAAGCATAGACTACTTTCTAACTGGTGAGAAAATTCGTAAAGCCAAAGTACAAAGGGATCTGGGAGTGCTAGTCGAGGATTCTCTAAAGGTAAACATGCAGGTTGAGTCCGTGATTAAGAAAGCGAATGCAATGTTGTCTCTTATCTCAAGAGGGTTGGAATATAAAAGCACCATAGTGCTATTGAGACTTTATAAAGCTCTGGTTAAGCCCCATTTGGAGAACTGTGTCCAGTTTTGGTCCCCACACCTCAGGAAGGACATACTGGCACTGGAGCGTGTTCAGCGGAGATTCACACGGATAATCCCTGGAATGGTAGGTCTAACATACGAGGAACGGCTGAGGATCCTGGGATTGTATTCATTGGAGTTTAGAAGATTAAGGGGAGATTTAATAGAAACTTAATACAGGGCTTGGAAAGGGTGGATGCTAGGAAATTGTTTCCGTTAGGCGAGGAGACTAGGACCCATGGACACAGCCTTAGTATTAGAGGGGGTCAATTCAGAACAGAAATGCGGAGAGATTTCTTCAGCCAGAGAGTGGTGGGCCTGTGGAATTCATTGCCGTAGAGTGCAGTGGAGGCCGGGACGCTAAATGTCTTCAAGACAGAGATTGATAAATTCTTGATGTCTCGAGGAATTAAGGGCTACGGGGAGAATGCTGGTAAGTGGAGTTGAAATGCCTATCAGCCTGATTGAATGGCGGAGTGGACTCGATGGGCCGAATGGCCTTACTTCCACTCCTATGTCTTATGGTCTTATAAAATATAGAGGTTGTTTAGGAGCAATTGCTGATTAATACTAGACAGGCTTATCCCACTGAGGCAAGGAAGGGATAGTAGGGTGAAGGAACCTTGGGTGACAAGGGATGTGGAACATCTAGTCAAGAGGAAGAAGGAAGCTTACATAAGGTTGAGGAGGCAAGGATCAAACAGGGCTCCAGAAGGTTACAAGGTAACCAGGAAGGAACTGAAGAATGGACTTAGGAGAGCTAGAAGGGGGCATGAAAAAGCTTTAGTGGGTAGGATTAAGGAAAACCCTAAGGAAATCTACACATATGTGAGGAACAAGAGGGTGGCCAGAGTGAGGGAAGGGCCAATCAGGAATAGTGGAGGCAACTTACACCTGGAGTTGGAGGGGCGGTACTTAATGAATACTTTGCTTCAGTATTCACCACTGAGAGGGACCTTGACATTTCTGAGGACAGCCTGAAACAGACTGATATTCTTGAACAGGTTGATATTAAGGAGGAGGATGTGCTGAAAATTTTGAGATTTATGAGGATAGATAAATCCCCTTTGACAGGAGGAAGTGAGGACTGCAGATGCTGGAAGTCAGAGTCAAGAGTGTGGTGCTGGAAAAGCACAGCAGGTTAGGCAGCATCCGAAGAGCAAGGAGCTTAAGTTCTTCATTCTGCTGCCTGACCTGCTGTGCTTTTGCAGCACCACGCTCTCAAATCCCCTGGACCAGGCGAGAAATAGAGTCATAGAGATGTACAGCATGGAAACAGACCCTTTAGTCCAACCTGTCCACGCCGACCAGATATTCCAACCCAATCTAGTCCCACCTGCCAGCACCCGGCCCATATCCTTCCAAACCCTTCCTAATCATATACCCATCCAAATGCCTCTTAAATGTTGCAATTTGTACCAGCCTCCTCCACTTCCTCTGGCATCTCATTCCATACACGTACATACCACCCTCAGTGTGAAAAAGTTGCCCCTCAGGTCTCTTTTATATCTTTCCCCTCTCATCCTAAACCTATGCCCTCTAGTTCTGGACTCCCCGACTCCAGAGAAAAGACTTTGTCTATTTACCCTATCCATGCCCCACACAATTTTGTAAACTTCAGCCTCCACCGCTCCAGGGAAAACAGCCGTAGCCTGTTCAGCCTCTCCCTATAGCTTAAATCCTCCAACCCTGGCAACATCCTTGTTAATCTTTTCTGAACCCTTTCAAGTTTCACAACATCTTTCCGATAGGAAGAAGACCAGGATTTCATGCGATATTCCAACAGTGGCCTAACCAATGTCCTGTACAGCCACAACATGACTTCCCAACTCCTGTACTGAATACTCTGACCAATAAAGGAAAGCATACCAAATGCGTTCTTCACTATCCTATCTACCTGCGACTCCACTTTCAAGGAGTTATGAACCTGCACTCCAAGGTCTCTTTGTTCAGCAACACTCCATTAAGGACCTTACCATTAAGCGTATATGTCCTGCTAAGATTTGCTTTCCCAAAATGCAGCACCTTGCATTTAGCAGAATTAAACTCCATCTGCCACTTCTCAGCTCGTTGGCCCATCTGGTCAATATCCTGTTGTAATCTGAAGTAACCTTCTTCGCTGTCCACTCCAACTCCCATTTTGGTGTCATCTGCAAACTTACTAACTGTACCTCTTATGCTCGCATCCAAATCATTTATGTAAATGACAAAAAGTAGAGGACCCAGCACCGATCCTTGTGGCACTCCACTGGTCACAGGCCTCCAGTCTGAAAAACTACCCTCCACCACCACTCTCTGTCTTCTACCTTTGAGCCTGTTCTGTATCCAAATGGCTAGTTCTCCATGTATTCCATGAGATCTAACCTTGCTAATCAGTCTCCCATGGGGAACCTTATCGAACACCTTACTGAAATCCATATATATCACGTCTACCGCTCTGCCCTCATCAATCCTCTTTGTTACATCCTCAAAAAACTCAATCAAGTTTGTGAGACATGATTTCCAGAGACATGGCACAAACCCATGTTGACTATCCCTAATCAGTCCTTCCCTTTCCAAATACATGTACATCCTGTCCCTCAGGATTCCTTCCAACAACTTGCCCACCACAGATGTTAGGCTCACCGGTCTATAGTTCCCTGGCTTGGCCTTACTGACCTTCTTAAACAGTGGCACCACATTTGCCAACCTCCAGTCTTCCGGCACCTCACCTGTGACTATCAATGATACAAATATCTCAGCAAGGGGCCAGCAATCACTTCTCTAGCTTCCCACAGAGTTCTAGGGTACACCTGATCAGGTCCTGGGGATTTATCCAGCTTTACGTGTTTCAAGACATCCAGCACTTCCTCCTCTGTTATTTGGACATTTTGCAAGATATCACCATCTATTTCCCTACAGTCTATATCTTCCCTATCCTTTTCCACTGTAAATACAGATGCAAAATACTCATTTAGTATCTCCCCCATTTTCTGTGGCTCCACACAAAGGCCACCTTGCTGATCTTTGAGGGGCCCTATTTTTTCCCTAGTTACCCTTTGTCCTTAACGTATTTGTAAAAACCCTTCGGATTCTCCTTAATTCTATTTGCCAAAGCTATCTCATGTTCCCCTTTTTGCCCTCTTGATTTCCCTCTTAAGTATACTCCTACTGCCTTTATACTCTTCTTAGGATTCACTTGATCTACCCTGTCTATACCTTACATCTGCTTCCTTGCTTTTTCTTAACCAAACCTTCAATTTCTTTCATCATCCAGCATTCCCTATAGTTACCAGCCTTTCCTTTCACCCTAACAGGAATATACTTTCTCTGGATTCTCGTTATCTCATTTCTGAAGGCTTCCCATTTTCCAGCCGTCCCTTTACCTGCAAACATCTGCCTCCAATCAGCTTTCAAAAGTTCTTGCCTAATACCGTCAAAATTGGCCTTTCTCCAATTTAGAACTTCAACTTTTAGATTTGGTCAATCCTTATCTATCACTATTTTAAATCTAATAGAATTATGGTCACTGGCCCCAAAGTGCTCCCCCACTGACACCTCAGTCACCTGCCCTGCCTTATTTCCCCAAGAGTAGGTCAAGTTTTGCACCTTCTCCAGTAGGTACATCCACATACTGAATCAGAAAAATTCAGTATTCACTTAAAAAGTTCCTCTCCATCTAAACCCTTAACACTATGGCAGTCCCAGTCGATGTTTGGAAATTTAAAATCCCCTACCATAACCACCCTATTATTCTTACAGATAGCTGAGATCTCCTTACAAATTTGTTTCTCAATTTCCCTCTGACTATTAGTGGGTCTATAATACAATCCCAATAAGATCATCCCTTTCTTATTTTTCAGTTCCATCCAAATAACTTCCCTGGATGTATTTCTGGGAATATCCTCCCTCAGTACAGCTGTAATGCTATCTCTTAACAACAACACCTTTCCCCCTACTCTCTTGCCTCCTTTTCTATCCTTCCTGTAGCATTTGTATCCTGGAACATTAAGCTGCCAGTCTTGCCCATCCCTGAGCCATGTTTCTGTAATTGCTATGATATCCCAGTCCCATGTTCCTAACCATGCCCTGAGTTCATCTGCCTTCCCTGTTAGGCCCCTTGCATTGAAATAAATGCAGTTTAATTTATTAGTCCTACCTTGTCCCTGTCTGCCCTGACTGTTTGACTTGCTTCTGTTCACAACTGTACCCGTCTCAGATTGATCTCTTTCCTCACTATCTCCCTGGGTCCCCCCCCCCTCCCCCCCCTCCCCCCCCCCCCCCACCTTAAATCCTTCTGAGCAGATCTAGCAAATCTCCCTGCCAGTATATTAGTCCCCTTCCAATTTAGGTGCAATCCGTCCTTTGGTAGAGTTGTGGATAGTGTGGAGGGCTGTTGTAGGTTGCAACGGGACATTGACAGGATGCAGAGCTGGGCTGATACGTGGCAGATGGAATTCAACCTGGAGAAGTGTGAAGTCATTCACTTCGGAACTTGGAATTTGAATACAGGATTAAAGGCAGGATTCTTGGCAGTTGCAGGAACAGAGTGATCTTGGGGTCCATGTCCATAGATCCCTCAAAGTTGCCACCCAAGTTGATTGTCAAGAAGGCGTATGGTATGTTAACTTTCATTAGCAGGAGGATTGAGTTTAAGAGCTGCGAAGTTATGCTGCAGTTCTATAGAACCCTGGTTAGACCGCATTTGGAATATTGTGTTCCGTTCTGGTCACTTCATTTATAGGAAGGATATAGAAGCTTTAGACAGGGTTCAGAGGAGATTTATCAGGATGCTGCCTGGACTGGAGAGCATGTCTTATGAAGAAAGGTTGAGGGAGCCAAGTCTTTTCTTAATGGAGTAAAAAATGAGGTCTGCAGATGCTGGAGATCACAGCTGAAAATGTGTTGCTGGTTAAAGCACAGCAGGTTAGGCAGCATCTCAGGAATAGGGAATTCGACGTTTCGAGCATAAGCCCTTCATCAGGAAGGAATCAGAAGGAATTTTCTTAATGGAGCAAAGAAGGATGAGAGTTGACTAGATAGAGGTGTACAAGATGATGAGAGGCATAGATAGAGTGGATAGCCAGAGACTCTTTCCCAGAGTGGAAATAGCTATCATAAGGGGACATAATTTTATGGTGATAAAAGATTTTGGGGAAATGTCAGAGGTAGGTTCTTTACGCAGACAGTGGTGGGTGCGTGGAATGCACTGCCAGAGGTGGTAGAAGAGTCAGATACATTAGGGACATTTAAGCGACTCTTGGATAGCCACATGAATGATAGGTTAGTCTGATCTGAGAGCAGGATAAACGGTCAGTCTAACATTGAGGGCTGAAGGGCCTGTACTGTGCTGTACTGTTGTATGTTCTCGTAGTGATCTAGAGGGAGAGCTTCATAATCTGGAAGCATGGGTTCCCAGTCCCACCGTGGCAGCTGGTGGAGTTTACATGATGGTGATGTGGTCAGGGTAGCTGTCTTGTGTCTGATTCCTGCATCACAGTTTGTCCATCTGCAATCCTCTCCGATTTGAAACTCGAAGCTTGACTTTGAATCTGCTTCTGAGGATGCATGATTTACTGATGCTTGTGGAGCACTGGTAGTGTCCCCACCTCTGGCCCTGATGACATCAAAGTGCAGTCTGCCTTGAAGATGTGTGGTAACACATCTGAACATGTTAATTAAGAATAACTATTGGAGTGTGTAAAGATTAGTTCTAGTTTAATCCTGCTTCAGCTGCTGTTCTGAAACCTGAGAAGGGTCATGTGGGGCTCATACCAGTTGGACTTCCTATTCTATCCTGTTTCTGTGATGTGAAGTTTGGAGCTTGAAGTGAGTGCAGCAACTCTTTATCTGTGTTACATTTCATGACTTAATTCCTGTGGCCTGGAGAGGTTGCATTTCCATTATTGCCTTTTCTGTTTTGGAAGGCATAAAGCTATTCAGCAATGGTTTATATTGCTCTTTTGTGTATCATTTGAAGGTTGTTTTTCTGAGTGACTGGGCGATGGGGAACAGGATAATATGATTCTGTTATTTATGGTCTGCTGCTGTCTGCAGCCCCCTGCCCATCAGCAAGATTCCTTACCCAATCCTCCAGATGCAATGAGGCTGGGTCAAAGAGAGTTAAATTATGAGAACAGGTTATTTAAATGAACTTTGTATTCCCTTGATTTCAGGAGATTTAGTCAAATCTAATTGATGATTAAGGGAATGATAGGATAGAGTGAAACTGTTCCCTCTGGTGGGAGTGATGTTCCACGGTTGAAGCAGAACCTTACAATCCGTCAGTCCATGCAAAGATGCTCAGAAATCTGAAACTCCCTCAAACAGCGGACGAGGCTGGGAGTTGATTCAAGTTTTGAATTTGATTAATAGATTTTGTTGCATAAGAAAATGAACGATTGTGGAACTGAGGAAGGCAGAGTCATGATACAGGTCTGAGGTCAATAGGGCTCTGGTGGTTCAGTGGTAATGCCCCAGCTCTGGTGCAGAAGGCCATGGGTCATGATATGTCTGAGCAGGTTGGTGAAAGAAATTATGTAAAAGCAAAATACTGCATATACTGGAAATCTGAAATAAAATCGGAATTAAAATCTGATTGAAGATTTGTAGCTCGGGTATCCGTTGTTGTGGTTCTGCTCGCCGAGCTGTAAGTTTTTGCTGCAAACGTTTCGTTCCCTGGCTAGGGAACATCATCAGTGCGGTGGGAGCCTCGTGTGAAGCGCTGCTTTGATGTTTCTTCCGGTATTTATATTGGTTTGTTCTTGCCGCTTCCGGGTGTCAGTTTCAGCTGCAGTGATTTGTATCTGGGGATACAACCAGCAACATGAATTTGACTGGGAAAACACCACTATCATAGGACAAGCCAGACAGAGAACAGCCAGAGAATTCCTAGAAGCATGGCATTCATCCCCAAACTCCATCAATAGACACATTGACCTGGACACCATATACAAACCACTACAGCTGAAACTGACACCCGGAAACGGCAAGAACATCCATCAACAGACTCATCGACCTGGACCCCAGATACAAATCACTGCAGCTGAAACTGACACCCGGAAGCGGCAAGAACAAACCAATATAAATACCGGAAGAAACATCAAAGCAGCGCTTCACACGAGGCTCCCACCTCACTGATGATGTTCCCTAGCCAGGGAACGAAACGTTTGCAGCAAAAACTTACAGCTCGGCGAGCAGAACCACAACAAAATCGGAATTGGTAGAACCTGACTTCAAAGTTCTTGAATATTAACTCTATTTCTCGCTCTCCAGTTGCTATATTTTCCGTTTTGTTTAAAAAAGCCTAAAGGCCAGGCCTAATCTGGTTCAATAGTGGATGGGCTCAAGGGGCTGAATGGCCTCGTCTCATTCCATGTACCTAAAAAAAATATTCTTAATCACTCCCATTGCTCTTCTTACTCATTGAATGTGGCAAATAGTTATTCACAAAACTCTAACCTTGAACATCTCTTTTATTGAACATGCGAGAGGTAGCTTGCATTTAAATCCTATGTTCCACACTGCTGTGATTTGTCCATGTATGACCAACATAATGTTCTCTTGATGTGATTACTGCTGAATGCAAATATTTGGTTGGGTCAATATGTTATGAGGCAAGAAAGAAGTGATCGTGACGTGGAGTTGCTCCTCAGTCTTACACGGTTGTGGACGAGGCAGATGTCTAACTGAAAGTTTGTTCATTCACGATCTTCCTGCCAGGGCTGCTTCCCACTGAAGTGCCAGGCAGGGGAATCAGTTAGTACCTGAATGTTTCTTCCTTTCTAAGTTCAATTCAAGCACCTTGGTGAGAGGGCCAATCTGCAGGCTGTGGGGAAGAAGCTGATGAGTGTAAATGGAGCAGGCTTAGACATAGTGAGTTAATGAGCCCTTACTGTGCAGTAAGCCTCTGAGAGAATAATTTTGTTTAATTGTGTTTGTATGTATTGTCCACTGAGAGGGAATATTAAATTAAACCAAATAAGGCAGATAGGATTAGTTTAGAATGATGTCATGGCTGGTTCAGACATAGCCAAAGGGCCTGATGCTGTGCTGCACTTTTCAATATGTAGGGAGAAATAATTGGCTATTTACAGTAATTTTACTAATGCATTATTATTTCTTGTAAGAATGGAAGGAAATTGTAAGTGATGTCTGTATTTTAAAAAAATCTAATGTTGGTATTATATTCTTGAATACTTAATTTAGTCATGTGTAGTTTACTGAACTTCTGCATAGACTGTAGGAAGAAAGTGGTACCTGCCTAGCTCCTTTCCACCTATCCACTCCACCCTGCCTCTATTCCTGATGAAGGGTTTTGCCTGAAACGTCGATTTTCCTGCTCCTCGGAAGCTGCCTGAACTGCTGCGCTTTTTCAGCACCACTGTAATCTAGAATTTGGTTTCCAGCATCTGCAGTCATTGTTTTACCCCGTAGGAAGAAAGTGAGGACTGCAGATCAGAGTCAAGATTAGGGTGGTGCTGGAAAAGCACAGCAGGTCAGGCAGCATCCGAGGAGCAGGAGAGTCGACATTTTGCGCATAAGCCCTTCATCAGGAATGAGGCTTGCAGGCCAAGGGGGCTGAGAGATAAATGGGTGGGTGGGGGGGGGGGGGGGGGGGGAGCTGGGAGCTGGGAGTAAGGTAGCTGGAAATGCGATGGGTAGATGGAGGTGGAGGGTGAAAGTGATAGGTCTGAGAGGACGGTGCAGTGGATAGGCGGGAAGGAAGGTGGACAATTTGGACAAGTCAAGAGGGTGGTGCCGAGTTGGAAGGTTGGATCTGGGATAAGGTGGGGGAGGGGAAATGAGGAAACTGGTGAAATCCACATTGATCCCGTGTGGTTGGAGGGTCCCAAGGTGGTAGATAAGCATTCTCCCTCCAGACGTCGAGTGGTAAGGATTTGGCAGTGATGAAAGCACAGGACCTGCATGTCCTTGGCAGAGTGGGAGGGGGAGGGGGAGGGGTGTTAAAGTGTCTAGCCACAGGGCCGTGGGGTTGATTGGTGCATGAGTCCCAGTGATGTTCTCTGAAGTGCTCTGCAAGTAGGTGCCCTGTCTCCCCAGTGTAGATATAGTAACTGACGTGTGTGAAAGTGCAGATAAAGCTCTGACAGATGTGGAAGGCTCCTTTGGGGCCTTGGATGGAGATGAGAGGGGAGATGTGGGTGCAGGTTTTGCACTTCTTGCAGTGGCAGGAGAGGGTGCCAGGAGGGGAGGGGAGGGTGGGTTTGTGGCTTGACAGGGGAATCACGGAGGGAATCGTCTTTACCGAGTGCACAGAGGGGTGGGGAGGGCAAAATATCCCTGATAGTGGGGTCTGTTTGTAGGTGGTGGAAATGGTGCAGGATGATGTGAGTATCCAGAGGCTGGTGGGGTGGAAGGTGAAGACCAGAGCGGGGGGTTCTATCCTTACTGTGGTCGGAGGGGTGAGGTTAGAGGGCAAAGGTGCAGCAAGTGGATGAAATGTGCTGGAGGGCATCATCGACCACATGGGAGGGGAAATTGTGGTCTTTAAAGAGGGAGGCCATCTGGTATGTCCAATCGTGGAACTGGTCCTCCTGGGAGCAGACGCAGTGGTAGTGGAGGAATTGGGAATAAGGGATGGCATTATTACAAGAGGCAGGGTAGGAGGAAGTCTAGTCCAGGTAGCTGTGCGAGTCTGTGGGTTTGTAGTAGATGTCCACGTTAATGGAGATGGAGAGGTCCAGGAAATGGAGGGAAGTGTCCAAGATGGTCCAGGTGTCTTAACGTCAGGGTGGAAGGTGTTAGTGAAGTTGATGAACTGTTCAACCTCCTCATGGAGGCATGAAGTAGCACCGATACAGTCATCGATGTAGTGGAGGAAAAGGTGAGGAATGGTGCTGGTGTAGCTGCAGAAGATGGACTGTCCACATACCCTACCAAGGGACAGGCATAGTTTGGGGTCCACACGAGTGCCCAGGGCTACGTCTTCAGTCTGGAGGAAGTGGTCATAGGCACAGCTCACACAGCTACCTGGTGTACACCTCCTGTACACCTGCCTGTGTAAAAACACTATCCCTTCTTCCCAGTTCCTCTGCCTCCACCGCATCTGCTCCCAGGAGGACCAGTTCCCACCACAGAACAGGCCAGGTGGCCGCCTCCTTTGATGATCTTTCTCTGGGGTCCTGTAGGAACCAGGTCCAAGTTTGAACTGTTTGCTGTAGACTGGTTTGTTCTCTAAATACAGAACCTCGAGATTAGCTGTGGGGAGGCATCAAGAAATTAAATAGTTTACAAGTTGTTGGTGAAGTAAGCACCATAAAAAAGTTTTAAAACAAATTGGATAGTTATTATTGAAGGATAAAGGGAAATAAGTTTCATCTCCATGACTTCAATTGAAGAGCTACCTTTGCCCTGGTAATGGAAAGCTGATTAACTTTCTACTCTGCAATTTCTCAGATTCTATGACGGTGTGTGCTATGTTAAATGCTGCTTTGCAGTAAAGTTGCTGTAGTCCCAGAGACCCATTGGGCTGCTCTCTCATTAGCCAACAGCTGGTGCTGAGTTTAATCTGCGGGTCACCACACTGGTTAGATCAGTTGGCTGGATGACTGGTTTGTGATGCAGAGTGACACCTACAGCATGGGTTCAGTTCTGGCACTGGCGAAGGTTACTGTGAGGCCCTACATTCTCAACCTCTCTCATCACCTGGGGCAAGGTGACCCTCAGGCTGACCACTACCAGTCCTCTCTCTAATGAGGAAGGAGCTCTATGGCCCTCTGGGTTTGTGGTGGCTTTACTTTTACTTACTTGGCAGTATACCAGTTTTTGTTATACTGTTACAACCACTTCAGAAAATTATTTCCATGTTGTGTCTGGTTTAAGGTGGCTGGAAATGCAGAGTCAATTTCTGTACTATTTAATGAGAAATATAGGGGAAGTCCCTGGTATTTCCAAGATGCATGACATAGTTGTGTGGCAGTAAGCAGGCAACTTATTTTTGCCTCCATTTCAGCAAAGTGCATGTGACTCAGTAACTCAGTATCACTTTCACAGTCGGGAATATTCTGCCAAAGTCACGTGGTGCTGTATGTTGAAAATTGGGAAGTTCCCCTTGACATAAGTGGAGCCACCCAGATATTGTGCAATTATAATTGGTTACATATTTTTGAATGACTGATGATTCAGTTGTGATGCTATATGGGATTTTGATTGACCTTTTTATGAGTGTTAATTGGGATAAAAAAAATGACAGTTATTCAGAAATTCACAAGCACTGTGATGGGGATAAATAATAAAAGCTGTTCTGTACCTTTTTGAGGAGACATTAAGTTGCTGGCCCCGTCTCTGTGTGTTCAATGAATGTAATGTACAAAATGAGTGTCAGAATGTGAGTAATAGCAAGTTGCTTCTGCTATCCTGATCAATATTTCCCTTCTTCATCCCTACCACACACTCTCCAAGTTGCTTTTCTGTCTGAATTTCAAATGATAATCCATTTTTGAAGTGATATATTGAAATTGTGTGAAAATGCTTCTCAGAATTGCAAGACCACATCTGTTTCCTGGGGGTGATAATTTCATTCGTTCAGATGCTTGCTGTTTGAAAAGTTTTGTTGGGTGGAAGCAAACAATTCCCTGAAAGAGTAGAAATAATTCCTGATGGATGTGGTTTGGATGTGAAAATCCTTGTCTGATTCTAACACAGTGTTGGTGGCAAACTGAAAGCAAGTTACACCCATCCGTCTGTGACTAACTCAATGTAATATGGAAAATTTCTATAACTGTACCTTTCCAAATACTTTCCAAAATCATCTTCACCTGAATATCACTGTTTAAAATGGAAAATCACATAATATTTTCATGGAATTGATAATGTCCCTAACTCTGGAAATGAGACAAAATGTCAGAGATGAATCGTATGGAAGTTCAGCTCCTTTACTGTGGTGGAACACACATGCAGTGCCTTCTGTGTACCCATTTTGATTCCTATTCAGAGTGCAGATTGTAACAATAAACCAATGTAGAGAACCACCAAGTAGAAATTGCCAGTTGGTTTTTGCATTTATTTTATTCATTTATAAAATGTGGGAGACCCTGGCTGGACCAGCATTTACAGTCTGTCCTTAGTTGCCCCTTGAGAAGGTGGGGGTGAGCTGCCTTCTTGAACCACTGCTGTCCATGTGCTGTAGGTAGACCCACAGTGTCCCAAGGGAGGGAATTCTATGATTTTGACCCAGTGACGCTGAAAGAACGGCGATCTATTTCCAAGTCAAGGTGGTGCTTGGAGGGGAACTTGAAGGTGATGGTATTCCCATGTACCTGCTGTCCTTGTCCTACTAGATGGAAGTGATTGTGGGTTTGGAAAGTGCTATCTAAGGACCTTTGGTGAATTTCTGCAGTGACTCTTATAGATAGTACACGTTGCTATCACTGAGCATCCATGGTGGAGGAAGTGAATGTTTGTGGATGCGGTGCCAATCAAGCGGGTTGTTTTGTATTGGATACTGTCAAGTTTCTTGAGTGTGGTTGGAGCTGCACCCATCCAGGCAAATGAGGCGTATTTCATCACACTCTTGACTTGTGCCTTATTGATGGTGGACAGGCTTAGACAGTCAGGAGATGAGTTACTCAATGCAGTATTCTTAGCCTTTGATCCGCTCTTGTTGCTGCTGTGTTTATTTGATGAATCCAGTTAGGGTTTGGTGGTCAATAGTAATCTCCAGGATGTTGCTAAAGGGAGATTCAGTGATGGTGATGCCATTGAATGTTAAGAGTGATGGTTAATTGTTTCTTGTGGAATTATTGCATTATTTCACAATTCCTAAATTAATTTTTAGAGCAAAACTCTTGTGCTTTCCAACGATCAGAACAACGGGAGGCCCAAACATATGCTTGTTTGATTTTTTTGTGTAACACTGCACTGGTTCAACAGCACAGGCACAAAAACACAAACATTTAATTCTACTCTGTAAAAAAGGCTACATTTTGGGCAAAAGCATCACAGCTTTCACCATATAGTGCAGGCACATGATACACCACAAGACCAACTTTCGGGAAGGTGAAGTTGAGGGTGTGGGTCAGCGGAGATCTTGTTAAATGTTGGAGCAGGCTTGAATGGTCCCCTCCTGTTCCACTTTTTTATGTTCTTATCTGATTTGGCTTAAATATTCTATTGATATAAAGCAACAGATTTGTAAGTAATCTGTGTTATTTATTTGAGATATTTGGAACACAGAGACCTTTCAGCCCCTCTGTTCAACAATTTTAAACAGAACAAAGCTGCTCTGTATCCTAATTCCACCATTGGCCTCAGTTCTGTAAGCCTTGCTAACTTTGCCCAACTATTAATCCTAGTCTGGAAATTTCTAATTGATCCCTAACCTCAGTGGTGTTTCTTTTGGGAGAGAATTCCTGATTCCCACTTCAGTGGGAGGGGCTTGTCCATTCTGTCTGCTTTTCTTTTTCTTTTCTCATCTTTGTTTCTTTTTTGTTTAGTTTTTTTAGTTTCTCCTTAACCTACTTTTTGGAGAGAGCTCAGTCTTGGGGGCAGCACAGAGTCCGGAGGGTCACACCAGCTGGAGCCCTGGGGGGGGGGGTTAGCTAGAGGCTTCAGAGTTTGGCTGATGGATGGCAGTGAGAGACTCAGCCAGCATGGGGGGGGGGGGGGGGGTGGGGGAGTGCTCTCTCGTTGGGAAAGCCCAGTGCAGGGCGACTGTAGGCCCATGACTATAGAAGGGTTATAGTGTTGAACTTTTAACTGTATTTCTTTATTTTTCCACTTTGTAACTAAGATTTTGTATGTAAGATAGTACTGGGAGTGTTGACTTTGTAACTTTTCACTGGACTCCTGTATCCCTGTACTTCAGTACATGTGACAATAACATCTAATTGTAATTCTGAATGAGGAAGTGTTTTCTGACTTATGGCCATAAATTTAACCTTCAATTCCCTTGTTCTGGAATCCTTGGAGAAGGTATGAGACTGGCCAATGAATAAACAGGAAAATTGTAGGAATGTGATGTCCATGATAAATATTTGTTTTACAGAAATGTTTCCTGATTTAAGGGTGACTTTCCCTCAGTGCTTGGTGCACTGTAAGTGAAGGTATATCCCACAATGATTTCAGTGATTTTTTTTTATTAGGAAGCAGAAACACAGCAGCATGTACAATTTGTCTCCACTTGAGTTCAGGTCTGAGGAGCTGACATCTGCAGCTTCCAGTGTGAGGCTACTCTCAACTTAACAATCGCCATGCAATCCAACAGACACACCGAACCACCGGAATGTTCCGGCATGGGAAATGGAGGGGTTAGCGGCATTGTTGGTGACTGACACTGGCATTCATTGTTTTAGTCTGTGTGAAGGAAACCTTCACTCCTCAATTCTAACCTCTTCAACGTTTCCCCATTTAGCTATTCCATTATTGACGACTGTGTCTTACGCTGTCTTGGTCCCAGAATTTCCTACCTAAACCTTCATGTTAGATACCTATATCAAATACTTACATCATGTACTTATGTGATGTATCAATGTCAGCGGCCTGTATTTCTATGTGAGATGCTCTGTAACAGTATTGCCAAATTTGAAAATGTACTGTTGCAGAATGTTTACATTGGAAAAGTTAAGAGTAAAAAATTAAAACATTGGTACAAAAAGCTCTTTTGTGTGCTGGTGATGGGATGAAGAGTTGATCATAAGATAAAATTTAGCTTAACTCTTCATTGAGCATAAAAGTGGGTCGTATAAGGCAAAGTTAATAATACCTGGTGTATAGGGAGTTCCTGAGTTGTATCAGACATCAATGTTTATCACTCCACAAATATTTTTCCTTTCAAAGCTGGGCAGTCAGCAAGATATCCGTCCTGATTGATTGGAATGAACGAATCCTTTGACTTTTTGTACAACTGAGCACACGATAGGGTTATAACAATTCGGGGAAAATGTGGGAAATATTGCTGGAATGGAATACATCACATAGTGTTTTCAGGGGTTTGTGAAATAAATGAGAAACTTTTACTGGTATTTCTCATGGTTGAGGTCAGATGTTGTACTGTGATGTCTAAATTTATCAGTAATGTAATTGTATCATTTTGTTTAGATATGCAACTACGTTGGACAGGCAAAGATTGTTGTTCAGTTGGTGACCTTTGGGAAGGATAGTGTGCATCTCCATGCTCACAGTCTCGTTGGCAAACAGTGTGAAAAAGGAATATGTTTAGTTCAAGTGGGTCCAAAGGAAATGATTTCAACGTAAGTTAGAACCTCTTCCAAAATGTACTTTTTTGGTGATAATTCAACATTAAAGCTTTCTCTTACAATGTCATCATGTTGTCAGACTTTGAAAGAGTTTTAGTTTCATCAGATGGTTAGTATAAATATTTTCAAAATAACCTGTTCAGAGATGTTATACAAACCTCTGGAGAAGTGGAACTTAAACCTGGGACTCCTGACTAAGAATGGGAGGAAAACTGCCACTTCACTGTAAAAGCCCTAAGAATAAACCACTTTGCTGTCAGTCTAAAGTCATATGTAGATCTGACAGCTAAGGACAGCAGAGTTCCTTCCCTAAGGGATGTTAATGAACCAGCTGGGTTTTTATAACAGTCAGCAATGGTTACTTGGTTACTATGAGGGTAGCTTTGTAATGCAAGATGTTTATTGAATTCAGATCTTATTATCTGCCATGGTAGTATTTGAACCCATGACCTCGGAACATTTAACCTGTGGGTCTGGATGACTATTCAAGCACCATTACTTACTCTTACAGTGATAATACCCCAGGCTAACATCTCCTATATCTCTTTAGATTTAGATTTTAGATTACTTACAGTGTGGAAACAGGCCCTTTGACTCAACAAGTCCACACCAACCTGCCAAAGCGCAACCCACCCAGACCCATTCCCCTACATTTACCCCTGCCCCTAACACTACGGGCAATTTAGCATGGCCACTTCACCTAACCTGCACATTTTTGGAGGAAACCGGAGCACCCGGAGGAAACCCACGCAGACACGGGGAGAATGTGCAAACTTCACACAGTCAGTCGCCTGAGGCGGGAATTGAACCCGGATCTCTGGCACTGTGAGGCAACTGTGCCACCGTGCCACCCACTCCCAGCCTATCCCTTAAGCTTCAACCACAACATCCATGTCAGGTAAGGAGACCAAAACCGTACACAATATAGCTGCTGTGGTCTCTCCAAGGCCCCGTACAATTGCAGCAAGGCATCCCTGCTCCAATACTGAAATCTTTTTGCTATGAAAGCCAACATACTGTTTCCCTTCACTGTGCACCTGCATCTTACTTTCAGAGACTGGTGTACAAGGACTCCCAGGTCTTGTTGCACCTTCTCTTTTCCAAGCTATCCCCATTCAGGTAAAAAAAAACCACCTTCCTGTTCTGATACTGAATTGAATAACTGCATATTTATCCACATTATACTTTACCCGCATGTTACCTTCCACTCCCAGAGCCTGTCCAAATCACACTGAAGCATCTCTGTATCCTCCTCACAGCTCACCCTCCCACCCAGCTTTGTATTGTTAACAAGCTTGGAGATATTACACTTAGTTCCTTCATCTGAATCATTAACATATATCATGGCTAGCTGGGATCAAAGCATTGATAGCTCACTAGCCACTGCCTGTCACAGTCCAGTTTATATCTACGGTTGGTCCCTGTCTGCAAGCCAGTTCTCTATCCAGGACAGCACACTACTCCACCGGCTTTCACCTTATCTCCTGTGTATAACAGAGATTTGTTGTCACATGTGAACTCTATAGCATCCTTTTAAAATAGATTCTTTTACATATTGGCGCATTCATGTCAGCAAAAGAGACCATTCAGCCCATTCCTGTGCCAAATCTTTGAATAAGCCATCTGATGAGACAAACTCTCTTGCACTTCCCCATAATCACATCAATGGTTCTATTATAATTACTTACCAATTTTTCTTTATAAATTCCTGTTCAATCTGGTTCCACTTACATCTCAGGTAGTGCATTCCAAATTATCATAACTTAGTGTTAAAAATCATTTTTTCTTAGAAATTATCAATGCTCTCTGACTGCCAACTCTTCTTTACGTATCAAAATCCTTCATAACTTTGAAAGGCTCCACTAATTCTTCCCTTAAATTTCTCTGCTCAGAGCAGCACAACTTCTGCCTCTCCACATAATTAGATTCCCTCACACAGACGTTCTAGTCAATCTCTTATTACCAAGACTTAATGTTCTTCCTAAAGCCTAGTACCTACAATTGTGTACAATATACCAGCTGAGGCTAAACCTCCAGAAAAATGTAAAACTCCAGAATAACTCTCTTGCTGGTGTACTCTAGACTCTTGCTTCAGATTCTGTGTGCCTTAATTTTAAACAGGCTTCTCAACTTCAATGTGCTCCTTCAAAGGATGTGTATGTCTACTCCTGGAACCCCTTTTAAAATCGTACCATTTTAGCTTCCATTGTCTCAGACTATACTTGGAAGATTCTATTTGTTTTGTGCCCCCTCTAATTCCCATGTGAAAATCTGCAGACATTCAATAGTGATGTGTTCCACTGGCCTTTGACCCAAGAACTTTCCACCTGACTCTGTGCCCTGCCTTGACTCATCTTCACTTTGGGTCTGGATAAGTGGGTACTGACCAACAAGCATATGGACACCACGCAGGGCAAATGGAGACAGAACAGAGAGCATTGGCTCGGGGGGAATTTGAGTTTAAGATTTTCAGAATCAGTGTATCGGGAATCTGGTTGCCTGTTGTGTGGAAATAGCATTGCTTGTTAATTCGCAATGTTTGTTACTTTTCCAGATTTCCCAACCTCGGTATTCTACATGTGACAAAGAAGAATGTTGCCAGTACGCTCGAACAGAGAATGACACAGGCTTATGTGATGGGTTATAATAATGGAGTTGTAATTCACCCAGAATTAAACCATCGACACAGCGAGGGTTACGGTCAAAGGGAACTCACAGGTAAATTTCAACTTATTTGCAATTAACTTGTGAACTCCAATTGATGTGAAATCTTGATAAAGATGCTCTTGGGCAGAGGTAGGAAAATGATTTAACCAGACTGTTAATCAATGCTGATATGAAAATTTTGAAGTTTTAAATATTTTTACAATTTTAAGATATTTGACTGAGAGTCCAGAGAGATTAACTGTGAGTTGTTGTGATGTGGGGCATACTGCCTGAAAGGACAGGGAAGCAGATTCAATAGGACATTTCAAAAGAGAATTGGATAAATAGTTAAAAAGGAAAAACTTTCAGACAGTGGAGAAAGTCTTGTTTCCTTGCTTGAATTCAAAAGCTGTTTCAAAAAGTGAGTACAGGCACAATAATTTCCATATCTCCTTCATTCCCCATGTTTGACTCCAACTCCAAACTCTCAATCCTCATCTGCACGCCTCCAATTCTGAACTTTATCACTGCACTGTTAACAGCCATCTGTCAGCTGCCTGAATCCTAACATGGGGAATTTCCTCCCTAAAACTCTCCCCTTAAGACATGCTTCCAAACTTAGCTTTTAGACTGAACATTTGGTCATCTGTCCTATTGGATTATCTGTAATTTTCTTTGGAATATGTTATCACATTAAAGGAGCTACATAAATACAAGATATTGTCAAAGTTTACTTTGTGTTTCATTGGTGAGAATATTAATGGTGCATTATTGTGATGCCTGTTTGCAGAACGTGAAAAGGAGTTAATCCATCAGGCTTCCATTCAGCAAGCAAAAGAAATGGACCTGAGTGTGGTGCGTCTCATGTTTACAGCCCTGCTTCCAGACAGCAGCTGTCGATTTACACGTAAACTGGAACCTGTTATTTCTGATCCCATCTACGACAGCAGTAAGTGGGCACTTTAGAAATCTGCCTCTTGCCAAACTCAGAGTGATAGTGAACTGGAAGTTTGTTCACCCTTTCAGTAATACTGATTCTGGTATCTTCCATATCACAAAATTTTTGTTTGGTAAATAAACATTTTATACCAGTTTAAATAATTAGGGAGACAAATGGTGTTTTAAAGACTTTATTACAAAGGAGTTGGAATAAAGATGTCTATTATTTTGAAACTTGGTGAGATCAGTCCAGAGGACTGTGTGTAGTGTTGGTCTCTATACCTAAGGAGAGATCTACTTCCCTCAGAGTAAATGCAACCAAGGTTCATTAACCTGATGCCTACAGTGTGGGACCTGTCCTGTGTGGAGTGATGGAAGAGTTTACACCTGTATTTCTGGAATTTAGAAAAGCGATCTGGTTGAATTGTATACGTTTCTTAAAGAGCTTGACTTTGTAGATGCTGGAGTGTGTGTCCTGTGGAATCTGCAATATGGGTCAGAGTCTTGTTGGAATATTGTCTGCTTCAGACTGAGATAAAGAGAAATGTCTTCATTTGGAAAATTGTGAATCTTGGGAATTCTCCAGCTGAGAGAGCAGTGTATGGCTCACTGTGAAATACATTCAAGGTAGTAATCAATGGATTTTTAGATGCTGAGGAACCTGAGAGTATGAGAATAGTGCAAAAGGGTAGAGCTGATGTAGATAATAAATTGATGTTGTTGAATTGTGGAACAAAATTGATGGAGCCAGTGGGCTCCACCTTCTGCTGTTGTGTTTTCTTGCTGTAACTTGAGTACATTACTGCTCTTTTCCCTAAATCATCTCTGTAAGTTCTCCAGCGATGAATTAAGTCAAGAAACACTTTTGAACGAACAGTAAATTTATATCCCCTGTTATCAAAATTTGGGAGTGAGTGGTAGTGGTAATGTCAATGGGCAAGTAATCTAGAGATCCAGGCTGGTTCTCTGGGACATAAGTTTGAATCCCAGCATAATAGATGGTGAAATTTGAATTAAATAAAATCTAATGTAATGACAGCCTCCTGACGACTGTTAATTGTTATAAAAGTCCATCTGGTTAGTTTGAGTGACGCACTCTGTAGCTGTGAGCAGACAGGAATTGAAAAGTCCCAAAGAATGTTTGTTAGTTTATCCAGCTGTAACATTGGATCTGCATTTGCCGTACTTTAGACTTTGTTCTGTTCCTCTCCAAAATAGCATGTTCAGATCAAGCATGTTTGACAGATTCTCTAAATTTAAAAGAAAAAGTATTTAACATTTAAATCCCTGCTGGTATTTAAGGAACACACAGGGGAAACCTTTTAAATGAAGGGGGTCCATCAGAGGGACTGTTGGCTTCACATTAATTTTTGTGAAGAGTGAAGTCGCATGCAATCGAGAGTGGATCTAGTGAAATCTGATTTTTATGAGATTCAAACTAAGCTAATCAGATACAAGTTCCTCTATAAAATATGTTTCATCATAAAATAATTGAAGAACACCATCTTTATTTTTCTGTAATGAGTTTAGGATCAGTTTGATATCCACACAATATATGTTAGCTTGGTCAGAGCTGAGAAAACATTAACCATTTTCTTGTTGTTGAAAATACTTTTTTTTTAAAGTAACTGATGAGATGTGGGTGTCACTGGCTGACCAGCATTTATTGCACATCCCAACTGCCCTTGAAAGGTGGTGCTCAGCTGCCTTCTTGAACCCACTGCAGTCCATGTGCTGTAAGTCAAGCTGCAATGTTTTTATGGAGGGAATTCCAGGATTCTGACCCAGCACACTGAAGGAACGGCAGTACATTTCCAAATCAGGGTGATGAGTGGCTTGGAGGGAAATTTGCAGGTGGTGGTGTTCCCATGTATCTACTGTCCTTGTCCTTTTAGATGGAAGTGGATGTGAGTTTGGAAGGTGTTGTTTGAGGATCTTTGGTGAATTTCTGCAGTGCATTTAGTACATAGTACACACTTCTGTTACTGAGTGTCGGTGGTGGAGGGAGTGGATGCTTGTGGATGCCAGTCAAGCTGCTGCTTTGTCCTGGATGATGTCAAGCTCCTTGAGTGTTGTTGGAGCTGCCCCCATCTAGGGAAGTAGGGAGTACTCCATCACACTGCTGACTTGTGCCTTGTAGATGGTGAACAGGCTTTGGGGAGTCAGGAGGGGAGTTACTTGTTGCAGTATTCCTAGCCTTTGACCGGCTTTTGTAGCCACTCAGTTTATGTGCTTAGTTCAGTTGAGTTTCTGATCAATGATAACTCCCAGGATGCTGATATTGGGGGATTCAGTGATGGTAACACCTTTGATTGTCAAGGGATGATGGTTAGATTGTCTCTTATTGGAGATGGTTATTGCATGGTATTTCTAAGAGCGAATTTTACTTACCACTTGGCAGCCCAAGTCTGGATATTGTCCAGGTCTTGTTGTATTTGAGTATGGACTAGTTCACTATCTGAGGAGTCATGAATGGTGCTGAACATTGTGCAATCATTAGTGGACATCCCCAAACTGACCTTATGATGGAGTGAAGTTCATTGATGAAGCAGCTGAAGATATTTGGGCCAAGGACATTGCCCTGAGGAACTCCTGCAGAGATGTCTTGGAGCTGAGATGACTGACCTCCAACAACCACAACCATCTTCCTATGAGCCAGGTATGACCTAGGCCCAACCATCTTCAGCCACTTCATCAATGACCAACCATCACCGAATCCCCCACTATCAACATCCGAGTGATGCCATTGACCAGAAACTCTGTGAACCAACCATACAAATTCAAGGATACAGGCCCAAGTCAGAGACTAGGAATACTGCGGCAAGTAACTCACCTCCTGAGTCCTTAAAGTCTGACTACCATCTGCAAGGCACATGCCAGGAATGTGATAGAATCTCCTCACTTGCCTGGATGAGCGCAGCTCCAAGAACAGTCAAGAAACTTAACACCGTCCAGGACAAAGCAGCCTGCTTCAATGGCACCACATTCACAGTTATACACAAATCCTCGACCACCAATGCTCTCTATAAGATGCACTGTAAAAATTCACCAAAGGTTTCTTAGACAGCACCTTCCAAACCCTCAACCATTTCCATCTCAAAGAACAAGGGCATCAAATACATGGGAACACCACCACCTTCAAATTCCCCTCCAAACCACTCCTCATGCTGCCTTGGAAATAAATCACCAGAATATATATGTATTCCTTCAGTTTTGCTGGGTCAGGATCCTGGAATTCCTTCCCTGACAGCATTGTGGTTGTCCCTACACTGTTCACCACCTTCCAAAGGGGCAAGAAGACTTGGGTGATAATTGCTGGCCCAGTTAATGACACCCACATCCCTTGAATAAATAAAAAGAACTTGTTTCCTCGATTACCTTTAAACTGGGCACTGAAGTGAGATCCACCCACTGTAGCTCTGAGAAGCTCTTTTGGTCTCTGTCTCTCCCTGCACCTCTTCAGAACCTTCAGCATAAATCCTTGGTCCTCTGTCCAGGAGAGGTTTGATGGAGTGTTGTACTTTCAGATGAGACATTAAACCAAGGCTCTGGGTATTTTTTTCCGAGAGACATAAAGGATCTCACATCACTAACTCCCCCCGTGATGGCCAGAGCCAACATCATGAGAACAGATGGTCAGGTCATTGTCATTTTGCTGCCTGTGTGACCTTGCTCTGTGCAAATTGGTTGCTGCATTTCCTACAACAGTGACTACCTGTTATTGTCTGGGAAAACCTGTGAAAGCTGCTTTCGGAATGGAAGGCTGACTTTTTAATTTGTCCCAGACTTATGGGCGGCACGGTGGCACAGTGGTTAGCACTGCTGCCTCACAGCGCCTGTAGACCCGGGTTCAATTCCCGACTCAGGCGACTGACTGTGTGGAGTTTGCACGTTCTCCCCGTGTCTGCGTGGGTTTCCTCCGGGTGCTCCGGTTTCCTCCCACAGTCCAAAGATGTGCGGGTCAGGTGAATTGGCCAAGCTAAATTGCCCGTAGTGTTAGGTAAGGGGTAAATGTAGGGGTATGGGTGGGTTGCGCTTCGGCGGGTCGGTGTGGACTTGTTGGGCCGAAGGGCCTGTTTCCACACTGTAAGTCTAATCTAAAAAAAAAGCAGCAAAGCATTCCATGATTACAACAACTGCACTTTTATGGAGCCTAAAACCTCTGACTACCATCACAACAAAAATGAAAGTGTAAATTGTTTTGTTTTTAATTCTTTTTCTCCAAAGTCTTTGTTAACTTTTATTTTGAATGTTCCAGAGGCACCAAATGCATCAAATTTGAGGATTGTCAGAATGGATAAGACTGCTGGATGTGTAGTTGGAGGAGATGAAGTTTACCTACTGTGTGATAAAGTTCAGAAAGGTACATTTACTCTAAGTGTTATAGTTATATCTTATTGTAAATGATCTAATGTTCTATAATTCCTCTTTGCTGATTGGGCCAAATGATCTTAACTCAAGTTATACTGACTCACTGTGTCTGTGAAGTACACCTCAATTTATCTGCAGTTTGATTTTCTGAAGGTTTCATTATCTCTTGATTGTGAGTGGTATCTCAGTCCAAATACCTCTCTTGATATTGAGCGTAAATGATTTGCATCGGTTTAAATGAAAGGCACAACAATTTAGTCCGAATGTTAAAGCTGCAGCTTAATCTTACATCCACTTTTAGTGAGGGCCAGGGTAGGTCTTTTACTTTTCCAATTTTATCCCAGCAGCAGCCTTCCCCCACGAGCTGCTGTAAACACACACTCATCCAAATACCCCCACACAACCTGCTGTAAACGCACACTCATCCAAATACCCCCCCCACAACCTGCTGTAAACACACACTCATCCAAATACCCCCCAAAACCTGCTGTAAACACACACTCATCCAAATACCCCCACACAACCTGCTGTAAACACACACTCATCCAAATACCCCCCACACAACCTGCTGTAAACACACACTCATCCAAATACCCCCCCAACAACCTGCTGTAAACACACACTCATCCAAATACCCCCCACACAACCTGCTGTAAACACACACTCATCCAAATACCACCCACACAAAACCTGCTGTAAACACACACTCATCCAAATACCCCCCCCACACAACCTGCTGTAAACACACATTCATCCAAATACCCCCCCCACACAACCTGCTGTAAACACACACTCATCCAAATACCCCCCCACACAACCTGCTGTAAACACACGCTCATCCAAATACCCCCCCCACAACCTGCTGTAACAACACACTCATCCAAATACCCCCCACACAAGCTGCTGTAAACACACGCTCATCCAAATACCCCCCCACACAACCTGCTGTAAACACACACTCATCCAAATACCTCCCCACAACCTGCTGTAAACACACACTCATCCAAATACCCCCCACACACCCTGCTGTAAACACACACTCATCCAAATACCCCACACACACCCTGCTGTAAACACACACTCATCCAAATACCCCCCACACATCCTGCTGTAAACACACACTCAGCCAAATACCCCCCACACACAACCTGCTGTAAACACACACTCATCCAAATACCCCCCACAACCTGCTGTAAACACACACTCATCCAAATACCCCCCCACAACCTGCTGTAAACACACGCTCATCCAAATACCCCCCCCACAACCTGCTGTAACAACACACTCATCCAAATACCCCCCACACAAGCTGCTGTAAACACACGCTCATCCAAATACCCCCCCACACAACCTGCTGTAAACACACACTCATCCAAATACCTCCCCACAACCTGCTGTAAACACACACTCATCCAAATACCCCACACACACCCTGCTGTAAACACACACTCATCCAAATACCCCCCACACATCCTGCTGTAAACACACACTCAGCCAAATACCCCCCACACACAACCTGCTGTAAACACACACTCATCCAAATACCCCCCACAACCTGCTGTAAACACACACTCATCCAAATACCCCCCACACACCCTGCTGTAAACACATACTCATCCAAATACCCCCCCACACACCCTGCTGTAAACACAGACTCATCCAAATACCCCCCCACAACCTGCTGTAAATACACACTCATCCAAATACCCCCCACACAACCTGCTGTAAACACACACTCATCCAAATACCCCCCCACACAACCTGCTATAAACACCCAGTTTATAAATCTTTAAAAAATGTTACTTTAATAGGACTGTTTTTACTTGATTTAAGAATTAATGCAGATTAAATGTCTTCTTAATGCAAAACACAAGAGGAAATAAGAGTTGCCGTTGGTGTAAATGTGATTGAACTTAGACCAGTCACAACAGAAAGTCAGGGCTTTGCTTGCTATTAAATTACTGAAAAGCATTGGCCAATACTTTGAGCCCAGATTTACTCATTAGCAGCCCATCAGTGTGACAGCAAGAAGCAAGACCCATCTGAGTGTTACAGAGTTACAGAAGCTGACAGCACAGAATGAGGAAGTTTGGCTTGTTATTAGCTGGAACATCAAACAGTATTTGTGTCATGACCTAGGGCCCTGCTTTTACTCTGAAATTCTGGAGCATCCTCATCCTCTGGAACTCCTCACACTGCTTTTTAAATTCTTTGTCAATCAGCTACTATCATCTTTTCAGATCTAGTTGTGTTCCAAATTTCAACAACTCTTAAGTGTAAACATTTCCCCTCTCATCCATCTCCATTAGTCTTTCTCCAATGATTTTGAATCTGTGACTCCCATTGGCTGACTCACCAAAGGGAACCTTACGTGTTTACTCTATTCGAACCTGTCATCATTTTGAAAGCATAATAAGTCATCTCTTGCATCTTTTACCATGAGTTATCGGAGTAGGTTTTGGCTGTTCGGCCCATCAAATCTGTTTCCCCATTCAATCACTGATTTGTTTCTCAACCCCCGTTCTCCTGCCTTCTTCCCATAACCCTTGAATCCTTTACTAATCAAAAACCTCTCTCCATCTTAGACACACTCAATGACTTGGCCTCCACAGCCCCCTGTGGCAATGACTTCCACAGATTCCCCATCCTCTGGCTGAAGAAATTCCTCCCCTTCTCAGTTCTAAAGGGTCATCCCTTCACTCTGACACTGTGCCCTTGGGTCCTAGTCCCTCCTATTAGTGGAAAAATCTTCCAAGTCCATACTATCCAGGCCTCTCAGTATTTTGTAAGTTTTAATTAGATCTCTCCTCATCCTTCTAAACTCCATTCCATATATGATAAGTCCTTCATCCTCAGGATCATTCTGGTAAGCCTTCTCCACACCACCCCCCCCCCCCCCCACCCGAAACACCAGCACATCCTTCCTTATATACAGGGTCCAAAATTGCTCACAATATTCCAAATGCTGTCTGACCAGAGCCTTATATAGTCTCCCATGCTCTTAAATTCTAGCCCGCATGAAATGAATGCTAACATTATATTTGCCTTCCTAAATGCCAGTTGAACCTGCAAGTTAACCTTTAATGAATCATGAACTAGGATTCCTAAGTCAGAATTCAGAAGATTTTCCCTATTTAGAAAACAATTTACATCTATGTTCTTCCCACCAAAGTGCATAACCTCATATTTTCCTCCATCTGCCACTTCTTTGCCCACTCTCCTAGCCTGTCCAAGTCCTTCTTGCAGCCTCAACACTTCCTCACCACTTCCTCAACACTTCCGCAACACTTCCTCACCACTACCTGCCCTCCACCTAACTTTGTGTTATCTGCAAACTTAGCATCACTGCCCTCAGTTCCTTCATCAACATTGTTAACGTATAAAATGAATAGTCCCAACAGTGATCCCCGTGGAACTCCACTAGTTACCAGCTGCCATCCTGAAAAAGATCCCTTTACCCCCACTCTCTGCCTTCTGCCAGTCTATGCCAGTACCTTGCCCCTACCACCATGGGCTCTTATCCTATGAGCAGCCTCCTGTGTAGCACTTTGTCAAAGGCCGTCTGGAAATCCAAATGGAGGAGTCCACTGGCTCTCCTTTGTCTAATTGTTGTTGTTTCCTTGTTTACTTCTCAAAGAGTTGAATGAGTGCTTTCATTGCTTGATGTCCAAAGACATTTAGCAACCAATATTGTTATGTTTGAATTTCTGTGCATTTTTTTTGTGTTGACACACGTGATAGATGATTCGGTGTTGTTGTAATAACCCTCTTTAATTTACCAGATTGCCAGTCTTTCTGCAGCCTGATTACGAATCTCCTTGCTCTTTTACCTTTGCTGAGATGTGAATGTGGCAGTTTTTATTTTGCTTTTCACTGCGTGGTTCATGTTCCACCACCTGATAAACATTCTCTTTTATCAGATGATATCCAGGTTCGATTCTATGAAGAGGATGAAAACGGTGGAATTTGGGAAGCATTCGGGGATTTTGGCCCAACAGATGTTCACCGGCAGGTTGGTGACGGCAGAATTACGATGCTACTCGCATTGCATTGTCTTTTTATTCCTGATGATTTCTGGTATTTAAAAATAGAAACATAGGAAATAGGAGGAAGTCATTCTACCCTTTGAGCCCACTCAGTAGCCTGTTCTGGAAGAAAGTGTGAACTGCAGATGCTGGAGATGAGAGTTGAGAATGTATTGCTGGAAAAGCGCAGTCGGTCAGGCAACATCCGAGGAGCAGGAACATCAACGGCCTTGTATCTTTCTCCCCATACTCTTTGGCTTCTTTAATTTTAGGAGCAATATCTTTCATTTTAAGAACATATCCTGTGTTTTGGTTTTGACCACTTTTTGTGACAGAGAATTCCACTTTAATTCTGTCTCAGACCTAAATGACCTTCCTCATTTCCTTAGAATGTGACTCCTGGTTCTGAACTTCCTGGTTATTGGGAAAATCTTTCCCTGTTAGAAATGTATAGGTTTCTCTGAGATCCACCTTTTATTCTTATAAACTCCAATGAATATAGTCTTAACTCTCCATCATCAGTCCTGCCATCCCAGGAATCAGTCTGGCAAATCTCCTTCCAATAGCGAGAAAATCCTTGTTCTGAGAAAGAGACCGAAGCCACATGCAGTACTCCACGTGTGGTCTTACCAAGGCCCTGTGCAAGAACACCTCATCTTTCACCTTGCGACCCTCAACCACACGGCATCAGCATCGATTTTACTAGTTTCCAAATCTCCCCTCCTCCCACCTCTTCCTAGATTCAACCCTCCAACTCATTACCACCCTCTTGAACTGTCCTAGCTATCCGTTTCCCACCTATCCCTCCCTCCCCACCAACCTATTACAATTACCTCCCACCTACATCAATTGCCTACCCACCTACCTTCCTCCCCAGCCCCACTCCACCTCCCCTATTTATCTCTCATCCCCCTTCCTCCTCCATATTCCTGATGAAAGGCTTATGTCTGAAACATCAACTCTCCTGCTCCTCAGATGCTGCCTAATCTGTGCTTTTCCAGCGCCATTCATTTCAACTCTAACTCTTCAGCATCTGCAGTCCTCACTGTATTCTGTACGGCTGTGGCAAGACATTTCTGCTCTTGTGCGCAAATCCTCTTTCTATAAAGGCCAACATACCATTTGTTACCTTTACTGCCTGCTTAGTCTTAGCGACTGGTGTACAAAGACACCCTGGTCTCATCGCACCTCCCCCTTTCCTAATCTATCACTGTTCAGACAATAATCTGCCTTCCTGATTTTGCTACCAAATTGGATAAGCTCTCATTTATCCACATTATACTGCATCTGCCATGTATTTGTACACACTCTCAGCTTCTCCAAATCACACTGAAACATCTCTGCATCCTCCTCACAGCTCGCCCTCCCACCCAGGTTTGTGTCACCTGCAAACTTGGAGGTGTAACATGTAATAGCCTCATTTAGAGCATTAACATATATTGGGGATAGCAGGGGTCAAAGCACTGATCCCTGTGGTACCCTCCCTAGTCACAGCCTGTCATTCTAGAAAAAAAAGTTTATTTCTATTCATTGTTTTCTGTCTGCTAACCAGTTCTCTCTCTCTATATCTGTACACTATCCCGAATCCCAGGCACTTTAAAAAGGTAAAAGGGTCATTGTGGTGGATGATTTGAACTTCCCTATGTTGACTGAAGTTGACTTGGTGCCATGGGGGACAACGTGTTAGCTTTGTCCAGGGTGTTTACTTGAAACAATATGTAAATATCCTACCTAGGGGAAGGATAAACTAGACCTAGTATTGGGGAATTAACCTGGTCAGGTGGTCAGTGTTTCAGCAGGGGAGCATTTCAAGAACAGTGATCCTAATTCCCTAAGTTTTAAGTTACTTATGTTTAAGAGTGGTCCTCGGGTAAAAGTACAAAACTGGGAGAAGGCTAACTACCATGGTGTTAGGCAGGAAATGAAAACAGTAATTATTGGTGGAAATGAAATTAGTTTGGACATTGCAGAAAGAAATAAAACTATGTGGATTCTGCAAATTTGAAATAAAGATGAAAAATGCTGGAGAAACAATAGGTCTAGCAACTGTGGAGAAAACAGAAGTTAATGTTTCAGGCTGATGATCTTTTATCAGAACTGGGTAAAGTTTTAGAGATGTAACAAGGAAAAGATTGGGGGGAGGACAGGATAATAGAGAAACAAAAGAGATCAAACAACAAGTGATGATGGTGTAAGGTGATGGTACAGCAACAAGTGAAGAAACACAAGATAGGTCCAGAATTGTGACCGACAGCCGAAAATGTCTGTGTGAAAAATGTAAACAGTGACTACTGTGTGAAATTGTGGAACTTGGTATTTAGTCCAGAAATTTGTAGAGTACCTCTTTGAAAAATGAGATGCTGGTTCTTAAGTTTGTGAAAAGAAATGAAATGCTTTGTCAAATTAATTGTTTGTGGTGTCAGTGAAAGAGGATGTAGCTGGTAATAATTCATGTTTTGGGGTGACTGGCTTGAGCCAGTTGATGGCCAGTCCTCGGGAGAAAGTGACTTCACTGTCTGGATACAGTAAATAAAAATGCATCAATAAATAATCCACGTGTTTGAAAGCTTGGTTTAATTACAAAGTGTTCAGTCTGATGGCAGGAGTGTGCTGAAAATGTTTTTCTTTTTTACTGTTATTGTGAAGTTGAGACATTTTCACCAGGACTCTTCAAAAAATTCAAAATTTACATCTTTATCAAAGGCAGGTGTTTTTAGATAATAATGGATTATCAACTAAATTGCAATATGGGATTAAACTATACCCCCTTTTATTCCAAATGCATGTACACAAAGATAGAAAAAGGCAAAGTAGCAACTCTATAGAGATATTCTGGGTAGGAAATAGAGACAAAAAGAGCCGCTCAACTTGAAGTGTTTGCCTGCACAAGGTAGAATGGGTTGATTTCTCATTGTTTCTATGGGGCAGCATGGTGGCTCGGTGGTTAGCACTGCTGCCTCACAGCACCAGGGTCGCAGCATCGATTCCAGTCTCGGGCAACTGTCTGTGTGGAGTTTGCATATTCTCCCTGGGTCTGTATGGGTTTCCTCCGGGTGCTCTGGTTTCCTCCCACAGTCACAAAGATGTGCAGGTTAGGTGAACTGGCAATACTAAATTGCCCATAGTGTTAGGTGCATTATAGAGTCATAGAGATGTACAGCATGGAAGCAGACCCTTCGGTCCAACTCATCCATACCGACCAGATATCCCAACCCAATCTAGTCCCACCTGCCAGCACCCGGCCCATATCCCTCCAAACCGTTCCTATTCATATACCCATCCAAATGCCTTTTAAATGTTGCAATTGTGCCAGCCTCCACCACATACTCTGGCAGCTCATTCCATACGCGTACCTCCCTCTGTGTGAAAAAGTTGCCCCTTAGGTCTCTTTTATATCTTTTCCCTCTCACACTAAACCTATGCCCTCTAGTTCTGGACTCCCTGACCCCAGGGAAAAGACTTTGTCTATTTATTCTATCCATGCCCCTCATAATTTTGTAAACCTTTTGTAAACCTCTATAAGGTCACCCGTCAGCCTCCAGCGCTCCAGGGAAAACAGCCCCAGCCTGTTCAGCCTCTCCCTGTAGCTCAAATCCTCCAACCCGGGCAACATCCTTGTAAATCTTTTCTGAACCCTTTCAAGTTTCACAACATCTTTACGACTGGAAGGAGACTACAATTGCACGCAATAATCCAACAGTGGCCTAACCAATGTCCTGTCCAGCTGCAACATGACCTCCCAACTCCTGTACTCAATACTCTGACCACTAAAGGAAAACATACCAAACGCCTTCTTCACTATCCTATCTACCTGCGACTCAATTTTCAAGGAGCTATGAACCTGCACTCCAAAGTCTCTTTGTTCAGCAACACTCCCTAGGACCTTACCATTAAGTGTATAAGTCCTGCTAAGATTTGCTTTCCCAAAATGCAGTACCTTGCATTTATCTGAATTAAACTCCATCTGTCACTTCTCAGCCCATTGGCCCATCTGGTCAAGATCCTGTTGTAATCTGAGGTAACCCTCTTCACTGTCCACTACACCTCCAATTTTGGTGTCATCTGCAAACTTACTAACTGTACCTCTTATTCTCGCTTCCAAATCATTTATGTAAATGACAAAAAGTAGAGTTCCCAGCACTGACCCTTGTGGCACTCCAGTGGTCACAGGCCTCCAGTCTGAAAAACAACCCTCCATCATCACCCTCTGTCTTCTACCTTTGAGCAAGTTCTGTATCCAAATAGTATTAGTTGGAGGGAAATGGGTCTGGATGAGTTATTCTTCGGAGGGTCGGTTTGGACTGGTTG
This sequence comes from Hemiscyllium ocellatum, assembly GCF_020745735.1. NCBI lineage: Eukaryota > Metazoa > Chordata > Chondrichthyes > Orectolobiformes > Hemiscylliidae > Hemiscyllium > Hemiscyllium ocellatum. The sequence continues at coordinate 45,920,772 of NC_083436.1, forward strand.
GGCCGAAGGGCCTGTTTCCACACTGTAGAGAATCTAAAGATTCCGACTGCTGGTGGTTGCAGAGCAATGGAGGATTTTCCGATCAGATTTTAGATTTTAGTTGGGAAATGGTTAGCAATCCTGATATTTAAAATTTTCAGGATTTACAAATACTTCGTAGAGAGATGTCGCCTTTTAAAAATAAAACCTGAAGTTATCTCGGGACTGCGACTTGAAAGAAGTTCTGGGATTTACATATTAATCAATCGAAACCTGCATCCCCATTCTAAGTGATTAAAGATTTAACAGCAATCTAGGTTTGTTCAGTACATCGTATCAGTTGATCTTTTACTGTAAATTCTGTGTCCTATGATCCTGCCCCACAAGCTTCCTGACGAAGCGCTCCAAAAATTCCAAATAAACCTGATCGACTATAACCTGGTGAAGTGTGATTTTTATCTTTATCCATCCCAGTCCAACGCCGGCACGTCCACTTTGCAGAAAGAGAGAGAGAGCATCTTTCATTGTAACCCTCTCCAGTAATTGCTACATTTGGTATGGACTGAAAAAAGCATTCAGCGCCTAGGACCACCTCAGAGGCTGTTATTAGACAATGAACAGTGGAGATCCTTAGGGCTGTACAAAAATTAAAGTAATAAAATCCATGTATTACCTGTTGCTTGCAAAATCTGCTTTATATTCTCCACGCCATCAGGTTACATTTGTAAATAAACAGCAAACAATCCCCAATTCTCTTTGGTTTTTGACTTTTGAATCACCAGGACTTGACCAAATCTTTTATTTTCCAATTTTTATCATCTATTGATATTTGTGTTTCTAACGAGTCTTCCCTCACAGTTTGCTATAGTTTTTAGAACGCCAAAGTACCGGGACGTGGACATTTCCAAACCTGCGTCTGTGTTTGTACAGCTTCGTAGAAAATCTGACAATGAAACAAGTGAACCAAAGCCATTCACCTACTACCCACTGATTAAAGGTAATGGAAAACCACTTGCAGCAAATTCTAGTTACACACCAATTGCCTCCTTTTGTAGCCTGTTCCACTAATCAATCAGAATGTGGTTGATTGAATTTGTGAATACCATCTTGCTGCAGGAGCCCCACATTGATGTGTCTGAACATCAAACTTCTCTGGGTCTAGATCTGCTAAACTCTCGTGACTTCCAAGAGCAGAACATTTCAAACATTCCCAACTCTCCGATGAAATTCCATCTATCTCAGTCTGAAATGGCGGATTCCTTATTGTGAAAGGAACACATGTTCATATTTCCCTTTGCATGTGGGGGTTTTTGTGTTGATTCTGTTCAGTCATGGACTATGGTCTAAAGGTTTTCATTGTTTTTGAAAGAAACAATATCAAACAATCTAGTGGTTGAAGTTGCTTTTTAATTCCCTCCGTGGCCTCCTCCTGCTGTATTTCTTTAATCCCCCCACACACACCCTCCAAGGTCCCTGCTCATTTCCAACTCTGGCCTCTTAAGAATCCCAGGTGGCTGTGTCTTTAGTTGCCAGGGCCCTAATCTCTTGAGTTCTCTTCCGAAACCTCTTTATCCTTCTACTTTCCTTTAAGACACTCCAGAAACCTATCGCTTTGATCAAGTTTTTGTTCATCTGTCCAAACCTTCCACTGTGTGAAGCAGTGTCAAATTCTGTTTGATCATGGCTCCTGTGAAATGCCTTGGAATGTTTTATTCCATAGATGATGCTATATAAATGCAAGTTGTTGTTATACAAAGCGCAAGTTTTCAGAATCTATTGATCAGAAATGGTGAGCAATGGTTTCTAAGAATGCCAAAGTCATCTTATAACAATTTATAATCTTTTAGTTTTCATTTGTCGTTGTACTTCCAAGCTAACATGTGATATGTTTATTCCCTGCTCTCTCGCAGACAAGGAGGAGGTACAAAGGAAACGATTGAAACTTTTACCAAATTTCTCTGACCATTTTGGAGGTGGAGCAGGTTCAGGAGGAGGTGGAGTTTATGGAGGAGGCAGTGGAACAGGAGGGGGTGAGTACAATGTCAATTAAAGAGGAAAATGGTTGACTTGTGTAATAGCCTGTTCTAGTGGTGAACTATGGCTGAGAGTTTAGCACGCGTGGGAGTTCCACTGTTTTATGTTAAACTCCAATTGCTGTGTCAGTGCTGCTGGGAACATGTGTTGAATTTCAGATGTTACTGTCCCCTTATGATTTACTATCCTTCCATTGTAATGAACTAAAACTCCTGGGTCTGTCCATACGTATTCGTATTGAACAAACCGATATATCATTTCAGCTGCATGACACTGTATTCGTTTGTTATAAATTCTGTGTCTTATGATCTTATACTCCACAACCACCTGATGAAGGAGCAATGCTTCCAAAAAACCTGTTGGACTATAACCTGGTGATGTGAGGTTTTTAATTTTGCCCACCCCAGTCGAATGCTATCTCCTCCAAAAATACAAAAGAAAGTTCATTGCTTTAAGTTAACTCAAGAGAAATAAATTTCAAATGACTTCTTTCTAGATATTTTTCCCCTTTTCAAGGAATACAGTTTGACAGAAGTCTGCAGTAGTTATTGTTGAGTAGATGGAAGCTGGAACTTACAGAAGTCCTGATTTATTCTCTGCTGTGAATCATTCTTGGTCCTGATTTTGTTTCCACTTCTTACAGGTTCCAATTACTTTGCTGGATTTCAAGGATATTCCAACTACAGTAGTTACACATACACGCCCGGGACAACAAACTCTAGTGCTGGAATGAAACACGGTAAGGGTTACCTTATGAAGTTCAGCAAATCAATAAGGCATTTTATAGTTTCTGACTAACGTTCAGTGAGTGCAACAGTGAGAGGTTCTGCACAAGCAGGGGCCACTCAGAGTGTGGATATGGGATTTATGAAGTTGTAGCTTTTTATTTATTCATTTCCTGTTGGGATGAGGCCAGTGTCAGTGGCCTATCTCTGATGGCCCTTGAATCCTTACTTGACCATTTCACTGCTGTTTGTCCAGGTAAAGGTCACAGATTTCTCTCCATAAATGTTTCTTTCCTAAAGGTGGACCTTGCAATTAATGATGGTTTCATGAACATTACCACTGAGACTAGCATTCGATTCCAGTTTTAGTCATTAGCTTTAAATTTCAAGAATTGCTATGCTGGGATTTGAAATTTTGTCCCAGATTATTAATCTGGGATTACCTCTGGATTATTAATTTAGATCCTAGATATTATTGTGGTGCTCCTGACTCTTTGGTGTTGTGATTGGTGAAGGGATGGGTGGTTTACACTCCAGGGGGCAGCAGTGATTCTATTTAGACACTGAGAAAAACTCTAGGAATTGTCTTATATAATTTATTATTATATGATTTATTATAATTGAGGCCCTGCTGCTTTCCCCATCTACCAACCTCTGTGTTCACTATTTCATTCCTTTTACTTAGCACCTTCCCACACACAAAATCTTCATCTTGTTCTTCAGAAATCCTGCTGTTTGTGTTAACTGTTCCTTAAGGGAAACTCTGGTTGTGTTGCAGCTGCCAGTTGTCCGACTGAGAATTGCGATTGTGTAAAAACAGCTGTGAGCTCCTTATCCAGTGACCAGCCAACACCCCAGGCTGCAGCTAAATCCACCGGGACCCTCAGTAACTCAGATTCTGCAGATCCAACAGTTACTGTCGAAGAAGCTGAAGCAAGTAAGTCAGATGTGTTTTAGTGATTAAAGTCGAAAGAGCTATTTTCTGATCAGATGTTTTCAATTGGATTAACTTAAGTGAGGTCTGTAAGAGTCAATGGCTGACCAGGGAAGAGAAAATCTAATCACCCATCCTCGACGTTGTCATTGGTGTCCTCTGTCATCGACATCCTGCAAGTTACCATTGACCTGGACTTTAACTCTGTTTCTCTCATCACAGACATTGCCAGACCTGTTGAGTATTTCCAGCACTATTATTTTTCTGATTTCTCATGCACCTCAATGTTCAAAATGGTGGCAGAGTATCAGGGCTAAGCTCTGGGCTTGTCCATCTCCTATCTACTTTCATTCGTTTGTTTTGTTTTCTTCTTCTTACTTCGGCTCTTGGTTCTATTTTTCTTTGTTTCCTTTTCTTTAAAGTCTGGGCAGTGGTGGGGGCCAAGGCAGAGTGAAGGAGGAGACCTCCAGCAGCAACAATGCCGGGATGAATTGGGCACGAATCTACCCCAGCATGGGATCTCTGACGAATGAGGAGCAGGTTCTGGGCTGACACCCCTGGCCCTGCTCCACTGGCTAGGCTGAGGCTCCAGCTCTGCAACTAGGCCCAGGCGACTGAAGAAGTGGAAGCGTCTGGGTGGAGGGCCCTGAAGGCTGGTGGATAAGTTTGAAGGAGCATCAGATGGGTAACAGGAGAGACGGAACATGCGTATCCCCAGGCCCAAGGATCCAACTCCAACCCAGTCATCACAGGAAAGGTAGTGGCAGAGACCCATAACCAGAGCCCATTCCAGAGACTTAGGGAGACCATTACAGAAACCCTGGCTGATGTCAAGTAGTGACTGGAGAAGCAGGAGAGGAGGGACACGAGGAAGAACGAAAGATGAACTGTATTGCAGTAAAATCTTGCATCAAATTCAGTATTCCACGATGGTGCCAGTGTAGCTACACTTTGCATACAACATGCAAGAAAACACCTTAAACTATATTTTTAAATACACTGGACAAAGAAATTCAAATAATCTTTTATACAGTTTGCTTTTATACAATTGTCATATTAAAGAGACACTGCACAATAGTGCACTACATTTTCTTTCACATCCTGTCAAAGGTTGTTTTCAGTATTGTGTTTTAACTACAAGTCTTCAAACTGAAAATAAATGATTGCTAGTTATAATCCCATCTGATGGTAATACCGGATAAATCAAATCCCACAATGAAATCTACCTTGACAGATCATAGTTTTGTTTGTTTAGTTATTTAACATGGTGGTTAGTCACAGACATATTCACACAAGGTTCCAGATTTTCTTCAACAGCGGAACAAATTCTGTTTATCTAGTGAACAAAAAGTTTTGAAAAGTTTAGCTTACTTTTAAAAAGTTAAAAAGACAGTTAGCAAGATCTAAAGTGAACAGCTAAACAAAGTTTCAAACTGTTTCTTGACATGATCTGTTACAGAGACTCCAGTCCAGACCAATTCCCACACCCACCATCTCAACTCTTCAGTTTCTACGTGGCTGATTCCTGACTGTAGCTTCACTGGAGATTAGAGTCATAGAGATGTACAGCATGGAAACAGATCCTTCGGTCCAACCTGTCCATGCCGACCAGATATCCCAACCCAATCTAGTCCTACCTGCCAGCACCCGGTCCATATCCCTCCAAACCCTTCCTATTCATATACCCATCCAAATGCCTTTTAAATGTTGCCATTGTACCAGCCTCCACCACATCCTCTGGCAGCTCATTCCATACAAGTACCACCCTCTGTGTGAAAAAGCTGCCCCTTGGGTCTCTTTTATATCTTTCTCCTGTTACCCTAAACCTATGTCCTCTAGTTCTGAACTCCCTAACCCCAGGGAAAAGACTTTGCCTATTTACCCTCTATAAGGTCACCCCTCAGCCTCCGACGCTCCAGGGAAAATTGCCCCAGCCTGTTCAACCTCTCCCTGTAGCTCAAATCCTCCAACCCTGGCATCATCCTTGTAAATCTTTTCTGAACCCTTTCAAGTTTCACAATATCTTTCCGATCAGAAGGAGACCAGCAATATTCCAACAGTGGTCTAACCAATATCCTATACAGCCGCAACATGACCTCCCAACTCCTGTACTCAGTACTCTGACCAATAAAGGAAAGCATACCAAATGCCTTCTTCACTATCCTATCTACCAGTGACTCCACTTTCAAGGAGCTATGAACCTGCACGCCAAGGTCTCTTTGTTCAGCAACACTCCCTAGGACCTTACCATTAAGTGTACAAGTCCTGCTAAGATTTGCTTTCCCAAAATGCAGCACCTCGCATTTATCTGAAGTAAACTCCATCTGCCACTTCTCAGCCCATAGGCCCAACTGGTCCAGATCCTGTTGAAATCTGAAGTTACACTCTTCGCTGTCCATTACACCTCCAATTTTGGTGTCATCTGCAAACTTACTAATTGTATCTTTTATGCTCGCATCCATATCATTTATGTAAATGACAGAAAGTAGAGGACCCAGCACTGATCCATGTGGCACTCCACTGGTCACAGGTCTCCAGTCTGAAAAACAACCTCCACCACCACCCTCTGTCTTCTACCTTTGAGCCAGTTCTGTATCAAAATGGCTAGTTCTCCCTGTATTCCGTGAGATCTAACCTTGCTAATCAGTCCCCCATGGGGAATCTTGTCGAATGCCTTACTGAAGTCCATATAGATCACATCTATTGCTCTGCCTTCATCAATCCTCTTTGTTACATCTTCAAAAAACTCAATCTTTACGTTTGTGAGACATGATTTCTCAAGCACAAAGCCACATTGAGTATCCCAAATCAGTCCTTGCCTTTCCAAATACATGTACATCCTGCCCCTCAGGATTCCCTCCAACAACTTGCCCACCCCCGACGTCAGGCTCACTGGTCTATAGTTCCCTGGCTTGTCCTTACCACCCTTCTTAAACAGTGGCACGACGTTTGCCAACCTCCAGTCTTCCAGCACTTCATCTGTGACTATCGATGATACAAATATCTCAGCAAGAGGCCCAGCAATCACTTCTCATCTGCCTTCCATGTTAGGCTCCTTGCATTGAAATAAATGCAGTTTAATTTATCAGTCCTACCTCATTCTCTGCTTTTTCCCTGACTGTTTGAGTCGCTTCTGTTCTCAACTGTACCAGTCTCAGATTGATCTCTTTCCTCACTATCTCTCTGGGTCCCCCCCCCACCCTTTACAAGTTTAAATCCTCCCGAGATGAATTCTTTCCAAATCTGCTGACATGAACTTGTTTCATATCTGATAACCTAAACACGCTGAGTCCTAATAACCTGCCATTTTCTAACTAAACATTGTTGGTTTGGAAGTTTCAAATATTAAATCCTTGTGCAGAGGTGAATTGTTCCCTGAATCCTATTCCAAGGTGAGTAACTAAATTGACTCCTAAACTCACCCAGATGTCTTCTAAAGTAATCTTGTTTAAAATACTTGTCACCCTAGCTTCTTCTGATGTTATTTGTTAATGATTATTTAATGTCACAAGGGTCTGGAGTCATCTGTGCACTGACAAAATCTTGGATTTAAGTCGCTTCCGAAAGGACTGTCCATACTCTTAAAGAAAATTCTTCACGGAAGTGACCTGCATCTATTTTGAAATCCAAATTCCAAACTGTATGTAATTAGATACAAATTATACTCTCTCAATGTCTGTAACCCCTGTCCCTTCACCATCCTATTGATGGGTGGGTTAAATCGGGAGAGAAACATTGTAACGTTGAGAACAAAATATTTGCACACTGCAGTGATTGAACGTTACTGAATGTAGTGGAGTGACTAATCTTTTGTGGTGATTTATTTTAGATCAATGCTTCCTCGAAAAAGCCTTAAGTCTTGCAGAAAGACATGCCAGTGCCTTGTTGGATTATTCTGTAACTGGTGATACCAAGATGCTGCTTGCTGTTCAGCGCCACCTTACTGCAGTTCAGGACCAAAATGGAGATACGTAAGTAATTCCAAACTATTGTATCATATTATCTTTGTAGCAATATAGCTCACTGCAGGTGGCATTGAAGTTCATCTGATTGATTGTAGACAATACGAGAGAGAATTTTACAGCAGAAAATAGGCTGTTTGGCCATCTGCTTTTTACAATACTGGTGTTTATGATTTATCTCAAACTGTAGTCATCCCAAAGCAATTTACAACTAATGAGTTATTGTTAAAGTGTACTGTTATAAAGTCGAGGTTGACCCCACTCCCTCCCCCCATAACTAAAACCGAAACACCCAGAGGAGCTTGCTTCACCATATAATCCATTAATAGTGGTATGACCTCTCACCCCTCCCCAGTCTGTCATAAAGGAGTGGTTAAATGAAATGAAATCCTTTCTCTCTGTAATCAACTAGTAACAATTTATTTATCTAACTCCCAACAGCGAACAGATTTATAAAACACCAAACAATTCCCCTCTAACTACTAACTATTCCTACATAAAACAAAATTCTAATGGTAATCTATTCCAATAAAATACAGGTCTCACTTATATAATAGAACAATAGAATTTAGTCTCTCAAAATTATAGCTAGGATACCCCATGCCCTCTCCACTGATCTTATTTCAGGAACACCACTTCCTTTGAATTGTCGCATCAGGAATGCCTCTCTTGTTGAGTTCTTGTGTCAGTTCTTCTGTCAGAGTTGTTCTGTCTGTGAATTCTGAAATATTAGCTAAGAGGTGCCTTTATTAGTTAGATGGTGCTTTCTCTGAGAGCTGACAGTTGTTATCTCTTCAGATGGCAGTTTGGTCTCTCCACCCCAGCACTCTGGTTAAGGTTAAAATCACACCTTTACTATTTAACAGCACACGTAGCTTCAAGTGTTTATAATTATAAATCCTTAGACAATGTTGTTGAGCAGAATACTGAGACACAAGCTACTAGACTAGACAGGATTGAGGATCGATGTTTTGGACAAAAGCCCTTTATCAGGAATTATTCTCCAGCTCCTGTCCGATCTGCTGTGCTTTTCCAGCACCACACTAATCTCGACTCTAATCTCTAGCATCTGCAGTCATCACTTTCACCTAGATAGGATTGAGGTTCACAAAGAGGTGTTAGTAATTCTGGAAAGTGTGAAAATAGATAAGTCTCCTGGGCCGGATGGGATTTATCCGAGGATTCTCTGGGAAGCCAGGGCCTTTGGCTTTGATCTTGTTGTCGTCATTGTCGACAGGAATAGTGCCAGAATACTAGAGGATAGCAAATGTCCCCTTGTACAAGAATGGGAGCAGAGACAACCCTGGTTATTATAGACCAGTGAGCCTTACTTCGGTTGTGGGTAAAGTGTTGGAAAAGGTTATAGGAAATAGGATTTATAATAATCTAGAGGGGAATAAGTTGATTAGGGATAGTCAACACAATTTTGTGAAGGGTAGGTCGTGTCTCACAAACCTTATTGAGTTCTTTGAGATGGTGACCATACAGAGTAAAGCGGTTGATATGGTGTGTATGGATTTCACTAGACATTTGATAAGGTTCCCCACTGTCGGCTATTGCACAAAATACAGAGGCATGGGACTGAGGGTGATTTGGGGGTTTGGATCAGAAATTGGCTAGCTGAAAGAAGCCACAGGGAGGTGGTTGATGGGAAATGTTCATTCTGGGGTTCAGTTACTAGTGGGGTTCAGCAAGAGTAAATTTGTGGATGACACTAAGGTCAGTGAAGTTGTGGACAGTGCTGAAGGATGTTGCAGGTTACAGAGAGACATAGCTAAGCTGCAGAGCCGGGCTGAGACCTGGCAAATGGAGTTTAATGTGGAAACATTTGAGGTGATTCACTTTGGAAGGAGCAACAGGAAGGAAGAGTGTTGGGCCAATGTTAAGAGCTTTGGTAGTATAGATGAGCAAAGAGATCTTGGTGTCCACGTACATAGATCCCTGTAAGTTGCCACCCGGTTAATAGGGTTGTTCAGAAGGCATACAGTGTTTCAGCTTTTGTTGATAGAGGGATTGAGTTTCGGAGGCACAAGGTCATGCTGCAGCTGTACAAAACTCTGCTGCAGCTGCACTTGGAGTATTGCATATAGTTCTGGTCACCGCATTATAGGAAGGATGTGTAAGCTTTGGAAATGGTTCAGAGGAGATTTACTAGGATGTTGCCTGGTAGGGAGGGAAGATCTTATGAGTAAAGGCTGAGGGACTTGAGGCTGTTTTCATTAGAGAGAAGGTTGAGAGGTGACTTAATTGAGGCATATAAGATGATCAAAGGGTTAGATAGGGTGAACATTGACAGCCTTTTTCCTTGGATGGTGATGGCTAATGCAAGGGGACATAACTTTAAGTTGAGGGATGACAGATATAGGACAGGTGTTAGAGGGAGTTTCTTTACTCAGTAGCAGGGGCTTGGAACACACTGCCTGCATCAGTAGTAGACTCACCAACTTTAAGGGCATTTAAATGGTCATTGGATAAACATATGGATGAAAATGGAATAGTGTAGGATAGATGAGCTTCATATTGGTTCCACAGGTCGGCGCAACATTGAGGGCTGAATGGCCTGTACTGTGCTGTGATGTTCTATCTTCTAATAAGAATATTGGATCATTTTCAAAGTCATAATTTGGAGGAGTTGGTGTTGGACTGGGGTGGATAAAGTTAAAAATCAGACAACACCAGGTTATAGTGCGACAGGTTTACTTGGAAGCACTAGCTTTTGAGGCACTGCCTCTTCATCAGGTGGTTGTGGAACAGGACCATATGACACAGAATTTGTAGCAAAAGGATTACAGTGTCATGGAGTCATAATGATATATTAAACAAATTTACATTAAGTCTTTCATCTTTTAGATTGGGATATGCTATTTACTGTTCTTTAATATGTAATTCCCAGAACTCCTTTTAAGTTACATTCTCAACATAATTTCAGCTTTTCTAACAAAAGATGCCATCTCTGCTCAGATGATGCATTAAAGGTGTGAGGTTAAAGTCTGTCTGTGTCCCATTGTTGAGTCAGACTGGTTCTATTTCTAAACTGAGGCTCACAGAATCTTACATGGTTTATGCAGTTTTCAGCAAAATAAAACATAATTTTGCAAATACAAATTCACCCCATAAACTTAGATGTCTGTGCTTGCAGGAGAGACAGAGTGAAAGAGTGTGTGTAAGCTTGATCAAGTATGTGTGAGTGTGATGGGATATAAGCCTGTGTGAGGGTGCATGTGGGTATGAGTGCGGGGGTACATCTGTGTGCTTTTGAGAGACAGTTTGTGTATGAGAGAGGGTCTGTGTTGGTGTAAGAGTGTGTGTGTATGTGAGAGAAATGGGGTTAGCTATAGTGTGGCATGAACCCAAGGTCGCGGTTGAGGCCATCCCCGTGGGTACCGAAGCCAGTATTCTTTTCCATTTTATTAATTTCATCTTTTTTCAGAGTGCGAAGTAAAGTGAAATTTATTGTTCAAACGTTACATTTCCTGTATTGCAGCAACCTTTGTCTTTAAATCTCCCTTCACCACCCAAATCTCAAGAAGTCACGCCCACATTGCAGAGACTCTTTACCACAACAACAACTGTTAAAGAGTGTTGGTAAATAGTATGAGCCACGCTGCAGTGTGAGAAATACAAGAGGCTTTATTCATGCTGCAAGGTACAAGGCTTCAAGGTGAACAGTCCTGTGTGGCATTATTTATAAAAAAAAATGTCTGAAGCATTGAGAGGTACCAAACGCCAGACTTGTCTAGTGTATCCAACATGCAATGGTGCCATCAAAAGGAACAGCAGCAGGAGTGGTCCATTCGGCCCCTCAAGACTAACCTATCCTTCAATAAAGTCATCCCTCATCATCAGCCTTCACTTTCCTGCTCACTCCCCACATTCCTTGATTCTCCCAGAAATCAAAAATGTTAAGCACCCTCCACAATGTTGAATCCACACTTTCTGTGGTGTCGAATTATTCAACAATTCAAAACCAGCTGTGTGAAAAACCCTTTCCTCTTGTGGATCGGCCCAGTAATGGGGGAAGACTTTGCTTAAAAATTAGAGGTCACCTTCTCAGGACAGAGATGAGGAGAGTTGTATGAGTATGACTTTACTACTGTCTGTCTCAGAGAGTGGAGCTGGCAAAATAATTTAATATTTTTAAGTGAGAGATGGATAGATTCTTGTTAGATGGGGAATGATGGATTATTGGGGATAGATGGGAATGTAGAATTAGAACTGAAATTGATCAGCCACAATCTTATTGAATGGCAGAACAAACTCAAGGGCTAATTCTGTTCCTAATTGGTATGTTGTTATGTCCTTTGGTGCTGCAAAATTGTAAGATCTCTAGGACCATTAATTATTTTGTTCAAGGTATATAGACTGCCACATTCAATGATTTTTCTTTGCTTTTGATGTCACTGACAGAGCTTTACATCTTGCAATTATTCATTTCCAATCTGGAGTGGTTCAACATCTTTTGCAAGTTATTATCAGCCTTCCCGGACAAGATATCATCAACATGAGGAACTATCTTTATCAGGTACATATACTCAGGGCAGAATCAGGCAAGGTTCACTGGGGTTGGACAGTACACATAAGGGAATGCAATTTAAAACAGCTGTTTAATTGGAGGTTTGAAGTGAGAATTGCAGACATTGACTGAATCTGACTGCATGGCACTTCTCCTTCTGCTATTTGAACAGGTATTGACCTATCAGGTATTTACATATTTTATCCTTTTTTGAAAAATATATATTGTCTTAATCTTTCTAATCCTACATGTTATAGAACAGCGCAGTATAAGCTCTTCAACCTCAATGTTGTGTCAACCTGTGAAATTAATCTGCTGCCCATCTAACCTACACCGTTCCATTATTATCCATATGTATGTCCAATGCCTATTTAAATGTCCTTAATGTCGGCGAGTCTACTGTTGCAGGCGGGCCGTTCCACACCCCTACTACTCTCTGAGTAAAGAAACTACCGCTGGTATCTGTCCTAAATTTATCAACCTTCAATTTAAAGCTATGTCCCCTCATGCTAGCCTTCACCATCCGAGGAAAAAGGCTCTCACTGTCTACCCTGTTTAATCCTCTGATTATCTTATACATCTCGATTAAGTCCCTCTCAACCTTCTTCTCTCCAATGAAAACAGCCTCAGTTCCCTCAGACTTTCCTCGCAAGACTGTCCTTCCATACCAAACAATATCCTAGTAAATCTCCTCTGAACTCTTTCCAAAGCTTCCACATCCTTCCTATAATGCAGTGACCAGAACTGTCCACAATACTCCGGATGCGGCCTTACCAGTGTCGTGTACAGCTGAAGCATGACCCCGTGGTTCCGAAATTCAAACCCCCTGCTAATAAACTCCAACACACCATATGTCTTCTTAACAACCCTATCAACCTGGGTGGCAATTTTCAGGGATTTATGTACCTGGACACCTGCATTCCTGTTACTACTTCTGAAGGGAACTACCTCACACTTTTCTGCATTAAACTCCATTTGCCACTTCTCAGCCCAACTCTGCATCTTATCTATGTCCCTCTGTAATCCACAACATCCTTCAGCATTGTCCACAACTCTGCCTACCTTAGTGTCATCTGTAAATTTACTAACCCATCCTTCTACGCCTACATCCAGATCATTTATAAAATTGATGAACAGTTTTATATGACAGTATAGTTTCCAGCTTGTGGAGCCCAAAGCTGTGGTAGACCAAACAAAGGAAAGGATTGGACCATTCAGCCCATCTTATCTGTTTGTGATCTTTGTTGAAAAATTCTAAATAGATTCTACTGCGCTACTAACTTCCCATAGCTCTGTATTAATCCCAAACAAATTCCACTGCTCTGTGCTCTCCCATTGCTACTGTTTTAATTATTATCCAAATCTCCCTATAAAAGGTGAAATGGTTCTGATATATCTCACTCCATGGGATAAAATATTCTGTGCTACAATGACACATTGCACAAATAAAGTCCTCTAAACTTTCACATTTGACACACTCTTAAATTAATGATTTCTCAAACAGACATGTTTCTCATGCTGGGATTATTCTGCACTTCAGGCTGTCTGTGATTTATAAGTTTTCTCTCTGTCTGACCAGGGGTCATTCTTGTAAAGAAAGTACGTTTTCTGCAAAGCTTGCATTTCTTCTTTTGGTCTGAAGTCTGTACTCCTCTTTAAACCCCAAATGTAGATGGGAATTTAAAATGATTTTTTTGTCTGAATTCATTAGACAGGAACTTTTGCAAGTTTGTTCTTAAATACAGCTATTTATTGTTCATCCCTAGTTACCCTACAGTCAGATTCAGGTTGTTAGATTCAGACAGAGCAAGATGAAGTAACGTAATGAGTTGATGTGTTTTCAGAACAATCCAGCAGCTTTCCTGGACATATCGCTGATGCTCACCACAATTTCTTCAATTTACAGTTTAATTGAACCATGTTGAGATTTGAATTCTTGATCTCTGTATTGTTGGTCCACTCTTGTTGGACATTGCATTTGAATCTGCAACTCTCACTGTTCAGTCACCCTTCCAATGGGCTCTGTATTACAATTACCAAAATGCACTGAGCTGTCTTAATTGCATGTACCATCAGCCCGACTATTTGCCTCATTTCATAGGTAGTGATTTTCTCCCTCTCCAGTAATTCAGACGCAGGGGATGATAATAATCTGTCTAATTTCCTTGGTCCTAATATTTTCAGTCCCTCCTCACTACTTTTCAAGCCTCCTACTTGAGTGTCGTCAGATAGTATCAGAGGTGCATCATTGTACACAAGAACAATCAAACATATTTTTAGTCGTTCACAGGATTTAAGCTTTGCTGTCTGTGTCACCATTTGTTGCCTGTACCTAAATACTGTTGAGAAAATGGTGAGCTGCCTTCTTGAACCACTGCAGTCCATGTACTGTAGGTAGACCCACAATGCTGTTAGAGAAGGAATTCCAGCGTTTTGACCCAGTGACACTGAAGGATTGGCAATATATTTCTGAGTTAGGATGGGGAATTGTTTCAAGGAACTTGAAGATATCTGCGATCCTTGTCTTTCTAGGTGGTAGCGAAGGTGGGTTTCGAAGATGCTGTCTGAGGAGCTTTTGAGAGTTTCAGCAGTGCATCTTATCGATGAATACATATTGCTGCTACTGAATCAGTGTTGGAGGGAGTGAATATTGGGAGTGGTGAATGTGGTGCCAGTCAAGTGTGATACATTGCCCAGGATGGTGTCAAGATTCTTGAGTGTTGTTAGAACTGCACTCATCCAGGCAAGTGGGGAAAATACCATGACACCTAATGATGATTGTGCCTTTGAATGTCAAAGGGTGATCATGGCCAGACAAATGTGACTTGAATGTTACTTTTCCATATCAATTCAAGCCTAGAAGTTGTTTAGGGTCTGGCTGTGTGGGGACAAGGACGACTTAAATATCTGCAAAATTGGGATGGATATTGAGAATTTCACAACAAACAATGAACATCCACTCTCTGCTGATGTGATGGAAGGAAGTTTGTGATGGAGGAGCTCAATGTGGCTGGGCCAAGGACACCACCCAGAGGACCTCCTGTGGGGATGACTGACCTGCAACAACTATCTTCCTGTGGGTTAGGTATGACGCCACCCAATAGAGCATTTCCATGGATTCCCATCAAGTTCACTTCTACTCAGGTGTTATTTAAGCAATTATACGTTGACTACTGAGGTGTACCATTCGTATTTCTGCTTCAGTCCAAAGAGACTGAATTCTTTATTCTCTGTAATATTGATCGATGGTTTGTTTACCTCTAGACACCATTGCACCTGGCGGTTGTTACAAGACAGGCCAAGGTGGTGGAGTTATTGCTTCAAGCTGGAGCTGACATGGGTCTCCTGGATTGCCATGGGAACTCTGTTCTACACCTGGCAGCACAGCAGGGAGATGTGAACGTGCTCAATGTCCTCCTCAGCAAAAAGAACAAGACTCTACTAGAACTCCTCCATTTGCCAAATAATGCAGGTTTGTAGATGGAGAAATCAGGGTCAGCTGGGGACCTCTGGTGGCTGCACTGCAGATTTGTTAAAGCTAATGTTAACATTGGGCATATAGAGCGAAATGGACAGTTGGGGCGTTTATTCCTCATGACACTTTTATTAGAATAAGTAACTATTCTTCAAAGTGTTTTGGTTTTTATGGTTATGCTCACTTTTACAATTTATACCATTGAGATCTTTGGCTGTGCATCAGTATGGACACACAAGTTCTGTTGTCGAATTTATAAAGGTTTGGTTTTCTGTCAAGGTGGTGGGATTTTATTGTGAAGCTTAGATTCCCTACAGTACGGAAACAGGCCCTTCGGCCCAACAAGTCCACACCAACCTTCCAAAGAGTAATCCACCCAGACCCATTTCCCTACATTTACCCCTGACTAATACACCTCACACAATGGGCAATTTAGCATGGCCAATTCACCCTGACTTGCACATCTTTGGACTGTGGGAGGAAACCAGAGCACCCGGAGGAAACCCACGCAGACACAGGGAGAATGTGCAAACTCCACACACAGTCGCCTGAGGTGGGAAATGAACCTGGGTCTCTGGTGCTGTGAGGCAGCAGTGCTAACCACTGAGCCACCGTGTCGTCCAAGCTGCCTCTAATTTGTCCAAGAACGATATCTGTCCCAAGGTCAGAGGAGCAACTCGTACTGTAACAGCGCAATGTTTCCATTTTCTTTCCATACCAGTAATCTGTGAAGTGAAACTGATTTACCAGATACAGGCTTCAACCTTTGAATCGTTGTGAACAACCAGCTAAAGAATGAGAAGAAATTGGGTGAAACAGACTTAATCAGTCAAATAATTATTTTTAAAAAGCAGAATATTATATTCAGCTTTAAACAAAAAGGGCAAGATATTGTAACCGAGCAATGGTCTGATTGTGAGAATTGATTCTTTTCATTTGGGGAACCACAGATAACGTCATTGAGACGTACAGCATGGAGACAGACCCTTGCGTTCAACTCGTCCATGCCGGTTAGATAACCTGAACTAATCTAGTCCCATTTGCCAGCATTTTGCCCATATCCCTCAAAACCCTTCCTATTCATGACCCATCCAGATGCCTTTTAAATGTTATAGTTGTACCAGCCTCCACCATTCCTTCTGGCAACTATTCACTCTATTCATATCCCTCATGATTTTATAGACCTCTATAAGATCATCCCTCAGCCTCTGCTCCAGGGAAAATAGCTCGAATCTATTCAGTTTCTCCCCATAGCTCAAACCCTCCAACCCTGGCAATATCCTTGTAAATCTTTTCTGAACCATTTCAGGTCTAACAACATCTTGCCTATAGCAGGGAGACCATAATCACCCGCAGTATTCCAAAAATGGCCTTACCAATAAGTGTACAGCCCCAACATGACATTCCAACACCTGTACAGAGGAACCGAATATCGGATTATACGAAGGAGATTTCGAGATCGTCATAGAAACATTACATCAGTGGCGTGTTTCCAACAGTGATCGCATCTTTTGTTTACAGTGATTAAAAGTGAACCCGGCTTACTGAAACGCTGCTGAGAACAGTCCCGGACCGATGGGAGCCCAGGCACCGTCTCTGAATGACTAACCTCCCGCCCTCTGTCTTTCCCCACACACTTTCCCTGGAATTGGACGAGGCAGTGCAGTGTGCTGCTGCCTCATCTCCTGAATGGGGAGCAGATTTAACAGAAAACTCCGGAAAGGCTTTGAATCAATTGACCAAATAATCAATTAGACGAACAAAATAGTGCCCACCCATCCCGTTCGGATATTCGAGGTTCCTCTGTACTCCGTGCACTGACTAATAAATGCAAGCATGCTAAACACCTTCTTCACTATCCCTATCTACCTGCAATTCCACTTTTAAGGAACTATGAACCTGCATCCAAGGTGTCTTTGTTTGGCAACACTCCCCAGAACCTTGCCATTAGTGTATAAGTCCTGCCTGATTTGCCTTATCAAAATATAACATCTCACATTTATCTAAACTAAGCTCCATCTACTGTTAAAATTGAGACACATTGAGGCTAGAAGGAGTTACAGTAATCAGAGATAGTAAGTTGAAGAGACAGGTGAGGCTGGAACATGACAGGGAGCGAGGAATGCCTGTTGGCTTAAATTGCATCTATTTCAATGCAGGAGAGCTACAGGTGATGCTGATAAATTCAGGGCATGGATGGGTATGTGAAACTAGGATATTATAGCCATTACAGAAACACGGCTAAGGGAGGGACAGGACTGGCAGCTTATTGTGCCAGGGTACAGGTGCTTTAGGCAGGACTGAGGTGGTGGAAGGAGGGGAGGGGGAGTTGTATTTTTGATTAAGGCGAGTGTCACAGCAGTAATCAGAGATGAAATAACTGAATGAACATCCAGTGAGGCTTTGTGGGTGGAATTAAGAAATAAGAAGGGGATGGTGACGTTACTATAGGCTGTATTAGGGGTTGTACTATAGGCCCCCAAATAGTTGATGGAAATTAGAGGAACAAATATGCAAGGAGATTGGGGAGACATGCAGGAGTAATAGGGTTGTCATAGTGGGGATTTTAATTTTCCTAATATAGACTGGGACTGCTGTACAGTGAAAGGCTTAGATAGGGTGGAAGTGTGTTCAGAGAAGTTTCCTCAAGCAGGAAATAGAGGGTCCTATTTGGGAAGGGGCAAAACTTGACCTACTCTTGGGAAGTAGGGCAGGACAGGTGGTGGAGGTGACAACGGCAGAGCACTTTAGGACCAGTGACCATAGTTCTATTAATTTTAAACAGGTTATGGAGAGGGACAAAACTGGTCCACAGGTTCAAGTTCTACACTGGGGCAATGTGAATTTTGATGGAATTGGACAGGAGCTTGCAGGGATTGATTGGAGTAGTTTGCAGTCAAAGGGACCTCTGGCAGGTGGGAGGCCTTTAAAAGTGAGATAGCTAGAATTCAAGGTCTTTATGTTCTTGTGAGGGGGAGGACAAAGTTGGCAGGAATAGGGAATCCTGGATGACAAGAGATATTGAGGCTTTGAGCTGATAAAAGGAGGCATAGCTCAGGTGCAGGCAGCTGGGATCAAGGGAATCCCTGGAGGTATACAGGGAATACAGGAGTTTACTGTAGAAGGAAATCAGGAGGGCGAAAAGGGGGCACGAGATACCCTTGACTGAGAAGATTAGGATGAATCCAAAGAGGTTCTTTAAGTGTATTAAATGAGAAAGAATAACTTTTCATTAAAAATAATGGTCATGGTTATTTTTATGTTGATTTAACCAGGAAGATGGCTTCTAAAGTTTATTTTTCATTTGAAAAATAGTCTTTCCAAAGGTGCAGTGCTCCCTCAGCACTGATCCTCCAGCAATACGGCACTCCCTGAGCACTGACTCTCCGACAGTGTGCAACTCCCTCAGCATTGATCCTCTGACAGTGTGGCACTCCCTCAGCACTGACCCTCTGACAGTGCGATGCTGGCTTAGTCCTGCACACAGTTTTGAGTTGGGATTTATACTCAAGACTCTGAAATAGAACTTAAATCCATGATTTTTCTGGTGTGCGGTGTGGGACCTGCCCACTGTACTGAACTATTTATAATGATTCCAAAGTGAATAGTGATGATTTGTAATGGATTTGTAATTTAGAAGGTTATTCCCCTTAAGATTCATGATACTGAGGTTTTCATGATATACGGCATAAAAACTAAAAGTAATTCCAATTATATTTGCACACAGAATGCTGTTAGTTAGCATTCAGACAGGAGCTTGTGAATGAAAAGCTGAAACATTTAAGAACAAAATGTTTTGAAGTAAAACAGCAGGTAGATGAATGAGAATGGTTAGTCTGCCTCTCTTCTCATGTAATAGTTACATTATTCATTTGTTCCCCACCTTTAGCCCTTGATCTATGATTGATTAATTGATTATTTTTGGAATGCTGTGAATGACCCTTACATTGAAGATTGATGCTGGATGCTTTGGTCGGGCGTTCCACCTTGAACAGAGGTCACTCTTCAAATCACTTTAATTTCCCCCCACCTTACCTCAGTCTCAACCCTCGGACTCAGCACCACCTTCTTCCTGACCTCTCCGTCCCCACCCCCTCTCCGGCCTATCACCCTCACCTTAACATCCTTCCACCTATTGCATTCCCACGCCCCTCCCCCATGTCCCTCCTCCCTACCTTTTATCTTAGCCTGCTTGGCACACCTTCCTCATTCCTGAAGAAGGGCTTATGCCTGAAATGTCGATTCTCCTACTCCTTGGAATGCTGCCTGACCTGCTGTGCTTTTCCAGCATCACATTTTTCAAATCACTTTCACTGGCAACTCTGACATTGGTGATTCTGGAGAAAGATGAATTCTCTGCACTTGTTGATTGACTTGATTGAATATTTTAAATGGTGTGGACAAAGTTTCTGTATTCATTGACACCATGTTTCCCTTCCTCCACCCACTTTCTAAAAAGATGCTGTTTCCAACTATCAGTTCTAGTTTGGTACCAAATTTCCCATCGCTCAAGGCATGGATCATTCTTCGATTGTTGTGACAAAAGTTACAAGTAGCATTATTAGTTTGTAAACTAACACATAGTTGCTAATCTTATGCTATCTCCTTTTAGGTTTCAATGTAGTTCACCTGGCTGTATTAGCGAACAGTCTGTCGTCACTGAGGCAGCTGATTGCAGCCGATGTTGATGTGGATTCCCTGGAGCAGCAAGCAGGTCGCACTGCACTCCATCTCGCAGTCGAACAGGAAAACATCTCCTTGGCCGGCTGTCTCCTCCTGGAGGTGTGTTTTGTCACATCTCAATCATTTTATTGCTAAAGTAGTATTTTTATAAGGTATTATATTGTTGTAGAGAAAACAGGAAATTGCTGGAGAAATTCAGGTCTGGCAGCATCTCTCGAGAGAAAGTTAACATTTCAAGTCCTGTATGACTCTTCACCTTGAAATGTGAATTCTGTTTTTGTGCCTCTACAGGTGCCTGACCTGCTGAGTTTCTGCAGCGTTTTCTGTGTTTGTTTTATGTTTCCAGCATCTGCAGTATTTTTTTTAAAGCTATTGTCCTGACCCTCCTTCCGCAGTGTGGCGCATGCTCAACACTGACCTTCTTGACAGCACGGTTCTCCCTCAGCACCAACCATCCAATGGTGCGGCTGTCCCTCTGACCTGTGGTAGCACTGTGTGTGTCAACTCCTGCTTGCACTGAAATGTTTCATAGGAAGTTGAACCCACTCTGGTTCAGAGTTGTAAAGGGCCAGGGCACAGTCTCAGATTTTAAGGGCACCAGTTTAAGATGAGATGAGGAGGAATTTCTTCTCTTTGAGTCATTGGAACTCCATGCCATAGAGATCTGTCAGGCAGAGTCCTTGTGTATATTTAAGGCTGAGATTTGATCATTGAGGGAATCAAGAGTTACGGGAAAAGGACAGGAAAGTGGGCACGAGGAATGCTTGATCAGTCATGATCCTATTGAATGGCAGAACAGGCTCAGGGTGGAATGGTGTACTCCTCTTCCTATTTTTTATGGTCTATCAGTGAGCCACAGCCAACACTGTTGAAAATAATTCATGTTGCCATTCTGAAACTCATGATTATGAAGGTTTCTTATTATCATTGCTTATTTTTGTGCAGCACTTGCTTAGGTAAGGTATGGGACCTGATCAACATTGTAGTAGTAATTAGCTGGAAACATGTTATGCGGGTGATATTCAAATGCAGTTGCTGAGAGGTTTTTATTGTAGACCGTTACTGATTCATTGCTTTTGATATCATTATCTTATATTCATTAAAAACTGGCTCCCTCTGGTGGTGAATTCAGGTTGTGCTGTCAGTATTTCTGCTCTGTACCTGACTTGTGGCAGCTGTCACCAGCAGAAAATCCCCCAAAGTTAACCCTCTGAGGGTTCAGGCTCAGCTAGAAATCACTGAATCCTCTAATGAAGCTGTCTGTAGCTTTCACAACATCACTTGGGATTCCTGAGGCACCTCTTTATACGGTGGCGTTTCACAGCACCATGGATGAAAATGAGGTAATGTACCCTTTATACGAGCTACAAAAATTCAGATAGATTCAATACAGTATGCTGGCTTTGTATTTAAGTTAGAGCCTTTTGCAGTATCCCAGAGTGCTTGATGTTTTGAAGTGTAGGAAATATGGCAGTTACACAGCAGGCTCCCACAGATAACAATGTGATAATGATCAGCTAATCCATTTTCTGTGATGTTATAGAGTCATAGACATGTACAGGATGGAAACAGACCCTTCGGTCCAACTCGTCCATGTCAATCAGATACCCCAACCCAATCTAGTCCCACCTGCCAGCACCCGGTCCATATCCCTCCAAACCCTTCCTATTCATATACCCGTCCAGATGCCTTTTAAATGTTGCAATTGTACTAGCCTCCACCACTTCCTCTGGCAGCTCATTCCATACATGTGCCACCCTCTGAGAGAAAAAGTTGCCTCTTAGGTCTCTTTTATATCTTTCCCTGCTCACTCTAAACCTATGTTATCTAGTGCTGGACTCCCTCGCCTTAGGGAAAATACTTTGTCTATTTATCTTATCCATGTCCCTCATGATTTTATAAACCTCTATAAGGTCATCCCTCAGCCTCTGATGCTCCAGGGAAAACAGCCCAACTATTCAACCTCTCCCTATAGCTCATATCCTCCAACCCTGGCAACATCCTTGTAAATCTTTTCTGGACTCTTTCAAATTTCACAACATCTTTCCGATAGGAAGGAGACCAGAATTGCACGCAATATTCTAACAGTAGCCTAACCAATGCCCTGTACAGTCGCAACATGACCTCCCAACTCCTGTACTCAGTATTCTGACCAATAAAGGAAAGCATACCAAATGCCGCCTTCACTATCCTATCCACCTGCAACTCCATTTTGAGGACTGTTAATGCTATCACAGCAAACATATTAAGTGATAATAATGTGTGATGTGTTTGGATCCTCAGGGCAGTGCAGAAGTTGATGCCACCACATTTGATGGGTCTACAGCACTTCATGTAGCAGCAGGAAGAGGCTATACCAAACTCTGTGCCTTACTAATAGCAGCAGGTATGTATTGGAATGTTTGTGTATGAGGTGATGCTTCATTGAGCAGTTCTAGTTTGTTAAAGGCTGATGTTAAAAGCATTACTTGGAGCAGTGTTGTGAATCTGACCTTGCACAGGAATTCCCAGTATGCTATCTTGTGAGAGAAATAGCCTGCATCGCTATGATTAGACTGAAATGTTGTCAGAGAGTAACCCTCTAGCATCTGTGCTGCAGGTTCACCAGAGGCTTGTTACAGTGAGTGCTGGCAAGTTTTTTTAAACCAGAGCTGAGCCTGAGCACTTCCTCATGAAACACTCAAATTCCACCCATTCCCGCACACAGAGATTGCATGCTGACTAGCTCACACACGAAGCAGTCTACCAGATTTTAGTAGAGATCATTCGGCCAGCTGTCTGTCAGAAGGAACTATTTGTGCATCCTTTCTTTCCTCATAGCTCTACAGTTTTTAAAAAACTTTTCAGCTAGTTCTCCAATTCCCTTTTGGAATTTCTTGTTGAATGTGCTTCCACTGTTGGCCCTTCCATGCAGATCACAACGTATTCCATTAATTTTTGTTTCCCTTCCTCTGTTCCTTTACCCTTTGTCTTGAATTACTTTAGATCTGTCTCCTCTGGTCACTGGTCTTTTGGGATTGGAAGAAACTTGCCTACCTTACTCTCAGAACCCCTGAGTAATTTGTTATTGCTTGGTTTAGTAGTTCTTTGCCATACTTTGCTCAGTATTAAGAATGTGTTGTTCATGAAATAAACAAATTCATCTTAAAATGATTTTTTTTATAGATGGTAGGTCAGAGAACAAAGGGGTTGGTTATTTGTTAATCTGGTGTCCGGAATCTAAATTTTTCAGGTGCAGATCCACACATCGAGAATCATGAGCCACTAAATGACAAAACTGATGAATCTGTTGATGATGATGATGATGATGAAGGTGATGGTGATGGTGATGATGAAGGAATCTTTCATGGTACCACACCGTTAGACATGGCAGCCTCAGAAGAGGTAAGAATACTAATACCAGACTGAAATAAGGCAACACCTCTAACAGACTCATTGAATATTTGAAGGAAAGAGAAATATTAATTTCAGTATTGCTCATCACAGCCCCAGGATGTCCTGAAAATAATTCCTTCTCCATATTCGTTCATATTATTTATAATAATAATGTTTCCACGCCCCTTTCAAGTCTTTCTTTCCAACTGTCTTAAATTCCTTTATTAGGGAATATATTTGTCTGGATTTCAGATTGCTAAATGGACAAGAAATAAATTATAAATAAACAAAGTCTGGCAGGCTGTTACAATGTATAAAAATGACTTCGATGAAGATAATGAGCGAAATGCATCCAAATTGTAAAAAGTTGGCTAGGAAAATAAAGTGTAAAGAGGATTAAAGACTTCAAAGGAATCTATAACCAGGTTGAGTGAGTGGGTAAGGATGTGGTGGATGGAATACAATGTGGTAAAGTATGAGGTTATCTACTACAGTAACAAGAATAGTGAAGGATGGAGAAATTGGAGTATTTGGAGGGACCTGGTTGTACATAAATCACGTAGGTTTATGGAAAAGCAATTAGTTAGGAAAACAGATGGCGTGTTAACCTTTGTTACAAAGCAACTGAGGGAGAAGACATCTGGTTTTATGAAGTTAGGTTATTAATCTGTGAAGTTCGGTACCTCGGAGAGCTTGCTGCTGCTTGTTGAGAACATTTTTAGGGAATAGTATGGGTAAATGGATTTAAGATAGAGATTCAGCCTTGGCCAGACTGAATGGAGTAGATAATCGCCTGTTCCTGCTCTTACTGCATGTGTTATACTAAATTATTGGCTTGTGAGCAGTTTGATTTATTAATGGACGTTGCTTTTCCAGGTCTATGATATCCTAAATGGTAAACCATACCAACCGAAACCTGCACCAGTAGCTTCTTTCCCACAAGGTAATAACTGCTTTAGAGAAGCATTTTGTGATACTTTAGTATACTTACAAAATGACAAAGAACATGTTGCACAGCCTCTGAATTCTATAATGTGGAGTCTCATATTCAGAAGGTAATACCATGATTATTATACTAAATGTGAAAATGAGATTAATTATCTGATAACACCAGCTTCAAAGGAGACTAGTGATACTGTTAAAGATTTACTGCAGCATTTTGACCAGTTCTGAAACTGACCAGGAAATGTTAGTGAGAAACACTGAGTGAAAATAATAGAAAAATGAATGATGGCAACAGCATTTCACCATGCTGCAAGACATAGAAAGTGACAAGTTACTTCTAGTAACTTTCTATGCCCACAGTAATGAAGCACAAATATTTACAAAGGAAAAAAGTGTGTTTCCACAAATCCCTCACACCCTCACTGTTATAATGTACAGTAAAGCTTCACTGATCAGATTGCAATATGTGGCCTCACCAAACATTACCATTCTGACATGAAAGTTGATTACTATTCCATCAAAATCCCAGAAGTTTCTTCAGAATTGAACTGCAGATGCCTACACCTGAAGGACTGCAGTGATTCAAGAAGACAGTTCACCACTACCTTCTCATGGGACAATTAATGTTTGCCCAGCCAACAAAGTCCATATTGGGTGACAATCCAGAAAAAGGAACGTGATTGGTTGTAAATGAAAAGGGGATTACTATGGCAATCTTTGTAAAGGTTAGAGGTGAAACCATCATCCCTTTCCTTCCACACAAGGTTTTTGTTATAAAAACAAAGTAGTACAGATGCTGGAGAAACCCATCAGGTCTGACAATGTCTGTGAAGTCAGAATCAACGAGGTTTCAAGTCTGAAATAACTTTTTTTTTTGGATTTGGAAAATAGGTTTTATGCTGTTAGTAAAGGGGGACCCCAGAGCAAAAGGAGTGATCACAGTAGTTAGAGAAAGAGATGGGTATTAATAACATTTGTTATGTTGTTCCTTGAAGCCTCACCTGTATCAAGCATGAATCTTTAACCTTCTTTACAGGTATTCTACCAGATAGTATAATATTTTACACTGAAGGATTCTGTTTGTGCACACCAGGTGACTTAGGTCAGTTGAATATAGAAGCAAGGCTGGAGCTGTGTAAACTGTTGGAGGTACCTGAACCCAATCTTAACTGGATGGCTCTCGCTCAGAAACTGGGTCTTGGAATTTTAATCAATGCCTTTAAACTCAGCCATTCCCCAGCTAAAACACTGCTGGATAACTATGAGGTGAGCTGAATGTATCCTCTCTTTCTTATAGCAATGTAATTTTATAAATTAGATGGATAGCCAATGAATTAAAAATGCAGGGGTCTCTGGCTTTGTACTTCACAAACCAGACTTGATAAAATACTTAGTTTTAGTTTTACACTGGATGGTTAAGGGCCTTTCCCTCCCTCCCTCATTACGTGCTCCCTCCTCTTTCTCAAATTCATGGAATTACAGTAAGATCCACTACTTTTAATAATGGGCATGCTACATATTGACAGTCAACTTGGTGATGGACACAGGATCTGGGTGCAGCAGAAAATACAGGTTTACACCACTCCCTCTGCAGAGGATTGCTGAACAGAATAATCATAACAGTCAGTTCCTCTTTCAGTTTTGATTTCTCCTTTGCACTGTGCTAACCTTTTCTGTTCTTCTTTGTTGCAGGTATGTGGTGGCACTATCATGGAGATTCTGGAAACACTGAAGTCTATGGGCTACAGCAAAGCAATTGATGTTCTTCACAAAGCAATGGCTAACTCAGCAAGTGCAGAAGCAGACAGGACAAGTAACTCACCAACACCCACTGAACAACCCAACAGTAAGAGCAAACCATTTATATTAATTTGGCTGTGGGGTGACAAGAATAGCTGAACTTTTAACTGAATATCAGTATCAAGTAGTAATCATATTTAAATTTTTTGTCCATGATTCTCAAAATGTAATAATTAATTGTTGAACTTCTAATTCCTATACATATGAAATTCTGCAATGATGACATGAAGCTAAAATGTGAACAATTATTGTCTACTCAAGTTCATTTCATCTCTAGTCTTCAATTTTCTGCATCACTGAAGTGGGTGCCTCTTGCTCAGGAACTGGGCATTTAGTTATTCAACTACTGAAGGCTGCATAGACTCCAAGAAATTTCCTAACCACCCCATCTCTGATGCTTCTTCAAAAGGTTTACTATTTTTACCACATGTTCTAATGGAGAGTAAACCTTTTACCTTTAACTGTAACATTGTATAAGGACCCCTCTTTCATCAAACGACACAGAATTATTACAGTGTCAAAACAAGCCATTCAATTTATTGTGCCAGCACCAGCTCTATTATCTACTGTCAGTCTCTTGCCTCTTCCCCATATCTCTACATACCATTACCTTGTTGATCTTTCTGAATGAAGAGGTCTCTAAGATTTGGTTTGAAACGTATTTCACACAGATGTCACAATAAGCCTGAGAGAAGGGATTTTTAATTTTTCAGGCTGGACTGGATTCAAAGTACAATATCTTCCCTTCCAAATTCAAAGGTCATTCAGGAAAGACTAACCTCAAGGTTACATTTACATTAATGAAATATTAAATGTTCTACTTGTACAATAAGGTGATAAATTATTCCCTCAATGTTTTATAATTTCAATTTGCAATAAATCCTTTGAAAAAATCCCAATATGCTTTCAATGTACATTTACTGAAGCAAGGGAAAACACGTTAACTATGGGTGAAGTATTATCTTATATAACACCATAGCTAAGTGTTGTGTCCAACTATGATATTTCTTCAGACCCACCATTGCAACTCTTCTAACTCATCAAATTTTAGTGGTTAATTCCTTGTGCCTAAAAATGTTTCATCTTTATATCACCACTGCAGATTTTCTAATTTTAAGTATTTTGAATACATAGGAATTGAAATAGCAATAAAATTATTTTGGGAAAGTGTTATAATTGAGTAAGTTGCATTAACAAATATTTCACTCCTTGATGATATATTTATCAAATCAACTTATTTAAAAGCTCAAGAAAACACCTGTGTTTAATTAAGTCATTACTTTGATTTCTTTCCTTCTTAATGATAAAGAACTGAAACCTCTCAATCTTTTCAAACAGTTGTTCAGATTGATACAAAATCCCAGCAGTGTGACAGTGTGTGTGACAGTGGAGTGGAGACGTCATTTAGGAGACTAAGCCACATGTCAGCAGAATGTTACAGCAACAACCAGACTTCTTTTGAATTGTGAACTTTGCGACAAGGATATCGGTAGTTGATTAATCAGGACCAACCAAAGCAAGTGCAATTAATGGATTTCAACCTAGTTTGTAATCTGTGAGACCTGCGTTGTTCCAGCTATTATTATTGTCATAAGACATTATTTTAACACAGGTCAGTGCTTCGATTTAAAGACAAGTTCTCAAACTTAAATAACTATTATTCAATTCCCCTCAGATTTGTATGTAGTTTATAAAATACACATGGACCAAAAAATTTTCATTTGCAAACTGAGCAGTCCAATATGCTTGAGCTCACCTGTAAAGACCTGAACACACGTCAAGCCTGACAATCCCAGTGCAGAACTGAGTGTGCTACATTGTCAGAGGTGCTGTCTCTTGAACAAGATGTTAAACTCAGGTACCATCTGTCCTTACTGAAGGATATAAAAGCTCCTATGAAAGAGAATTGGGTATCTACCCTCAACTAGACTCTGGTTGTAATCACACACTTTGTGGGATTATGCTGTGTATCCTACATAGCACAGTGACTGCAAAGCGCTTTGGAATACCCTGAGACTGTGCGAGGTGCTAGAGAAATACAGGTCTGTCTTTCTTAATACTGATTAGTATTAACAGAGAGAAGCTTTTCAAGAGTTTGTCTGCGATCTTTTCACATGGCCATTCATTTTTTTGCAAATGCAGAAAATGAAAACAATTGATGGAGTTTTGCTTTGGTAATCTCTAAGCTGAATTGTGATTTTCATGTTTAAGAAAAAGCTGATTGTACATTTTATCACAGCTTGTTCTCAACAATCTTAAGTGGATATTTGTAAATAGTCACAGCAGCTTTGGTTGCCTAAATTAGTCTTTTTAGAAAACGTCTTGCTAAATGTAGTTTAAATTTTGTGAGCTTTTTTAATAAACAATTAAAAATTGAACAAATTGGTAGTTTTATTCTGCAGCTTGTATCATTAAAATGTGGTGATTCTAACTGAATACGAAATCAAACTGGTTCAGAAATTCCTTATTCCATCACTCTTGAAACAGGTCAAATGTCTTGTACTAAGTTTATATAAATGGGGAGTTAACGTCAGAGTTATACAGGGTCATGATGCAAAGATCTAAAATGAAGTCAGTGTGAATCTATGTGCACTAATGTTTTGCAAAAACCTTTTGAAACTGAAACTGAATATGCTGAGCAGTGACCTAAATTTCCAGAAAGGAAAAAAGCTATAACTGTGGCCATGCCATCTCCCATTTTTCAGTGATACAGTAAGATGACCAAAATACATCACAAGAGAGAGAAACAATATTAACATTTCAAGACTGTAACCTTTTGTCTCTACAGGAAAATGTCAGATGTTTAAGAGGAAAGAACCAAAAACAAAGGTTCTTAGGTTTAAAGGCAGGAGAAACAATATGAAGAGCAAAATCATTACCAAAACTCTGTCTGTTCAGAAACTGCTTGAATCTCTGCAAAGTGTTGATGCTAATTGTAAGTAAATGGCTTAGTTGAGGCTGTCTTTCAAGCTTCACTGAAAACATGATCTTCAGCATTTTTACTTTTCATCTCATTCCCAGTTTCTGGCCCTGGCAATTATTACACACACACACACACACACATTACAGCCTCCAAGGCTTGCTCTGAGGTCTTCTGTTGACGGAAACAGGTTAGAACAGTGGCATCTACTATCAATCAACACAAATGGCTGAAAGTGAGATAGAGCTGTTTCAATGTTTTCATTGGGTAAAGATACACAGAGTTACAAAAGTAGAACTTATCAATGTTTTTCATGGGACACAGTGGCTTCCTGGTAAAGCACTGCTGCCTCACAGCACCAGGGACCCACAGTCTCTGGCAACTGTCCTCTGGGTGCTCCAGTTTCCTTTCACATCCAAAGATGTGCAAGTAAGGTAAATTGACCATGCTAAATTGCCCCTAGTTTTCATGGATGTATAGGTTAGGTGAATAATTCAGGGGGTAAATGTAGAATAACAGGAATAGGTTTGGGTGGGATACTCTTTGAAGGGTCGGTGTGGACTTATTGGGCCGAAGGGCCTGTTTCCACACTTTGGCCTTGCCGGTGACACTATTTGTCTCTTGTCAACCGAGAACTGCCCTGAAATTGCTGAGCGAAATAAAGAGTCAACCATAGATCAGACCAGGTCAGGAGAAACCTGATTAAATAGCTGATTGAATATGAATTCCACCGCTGCTGTGGTGGGCTTTGAGCCCATGTCTCCCCGCAATACTGTCGTTTCTCTTACTTCAGCTTAGCAATACTTATTTTCGCTTTGGAAAGAACTCCAAGCAACAGCTTTTACACGTGGAATTAACACTTTAAATGTCTGTAAAACAAAATTTTCATCAATTTCTATCATGTTGTTTCATTAATTGACTTAGCCTATTTGAAGAACAAACTACCCGGAACACAGTCCTGTTCTTTGCATTTAAACAGTGCCATCTTAAAACATTTGTAAACATTCTTTTTATTTAAACATTGAGGACTAATTGTCAGAAATACAATTTAAAAGCCCATGGGCTATGTGGATTGCTGAGTTTTGTAGGAGCCACACTCGCCCCAGCCTGCTGGTGAATCCAAATACTGAACTGCAAATTAAAGATTTACACCTGGTATCTTTGTGTTGCACTTTCATCAAGGAAACAAAGTCAATTCAAAATATTTCCTAAGAAAACATACATCTTTCTTTAACTGAACTGAATTTCAGTTACAGGCCGTTCTGGTACAATGCGATGGTTGTGTTTCTCTGTGCAACCTTGCACTGTTGAAGATACCCCTTCAGTATAAAGTTCACGTTATCCACACAGTCTCCACAATTCATCAATCATATTATAGTCCATTTGTGTTGATGAAATGTGTGTTATACCAGAACAAAATGCCTTTCCTGATCTTTCTTTGATTTCAAACACACCCAATTTTGAACAAGAATAACTGAAAATTAACGACTTCCATAATTTTGCTAATATTAAAGAAATTGAACTGAAATTATATTGTCTTGGATGAATTAGTTGCATTAGATTACGCAAATCAGACAGTCTCTACCTTTATTCATTATCAATAAATGTCTGGAAGTGAGTGAACATTTAGAGATTTCCTTAATTCTGAAATGTTGGTTGGGCACCAAGGGTGAAAGGTCATCAGCTTGATATTCTCCAACATGAGGAAGCCATTATCACTAAATCTTCCCAGGATATTTCCCATATCCAGCCAGACATAAGGGGCAATACCTGAGGCCTTTAGCGTGATCCAGTACGTCTCCCCTTCCTGACTGATGGTGGCCTTAAAAATAAAGACAGGATGTTGCTGTTAGACTTTTTTTCAATCATACAGGAAGATTCCCTAGCGCACGTTCCCTTAGCTATTAAGATAAATTCAGTAAAGGTTGTTAATATGACAGAACAGGATAAAACTTTAAAAATAGGCTGTCCCAGCACTGAAGTGCATCTAAATGAAATTATACTAATTGTGTCTGTCATTTCTTAACCTGAAATCTGAGAGGGGACAACATTCATAAAACTTTAGTTAACTCCTAACAAAATATCAAAACTTCATTTGGGCAATTTAACCAAAAACCAAGAATAAAAAGTGGCAATTAAAAAAAAATCAATTTCTGTAATGTTCTACCAATCCCTGACCTCAACACCTAATTAGGGGAGATGCTTCCACATAAACATAACTGTCCTGACATCATAAGATTTCAGGTGAAGGCCAATGCCAGGAATTTCTATTGGTGTTGAGGGACTAACTTCACATCAGTTCAGCACTTGCCAGTGTGTGGCATTAAAGAGTCCCATCAAATTTGGAGCCAATTGAGTCATTCTGGCACAAAGAAAGCTGGTTGCAGTTGTCGAAGGTCAATTATCTTAGTCCCAGCACATCTGCCAGAGTTCCTCAGTGCAGTGTCAGAGATCCAATCATCTTCAGTTTCCTTTGCTTCATAAGATGGTCAGGAGTGAGAACATTTGCAGACGATTGCACAATATTCTACACCATTCACATCGCCTCAAATAGAAAAGCAGTCTACATCCAAATGCAATAAGACCTGGACAATCTCCAAGTTTCAGCTGACAAGAGGCAAGTAACATTCACACCACAAGTGCTAGACATTGACCATCTCCAATAAGACACAATCTAACCATAGTCTTTTGACATTCAGTGGTGTTACCAGCTCTGAACTCCCAAATATCAATATCCTAGTAGACATCATTGACCAGAACCTGAACTGGATTCACCGGATAAATACTGTGGTTACAAGATTAGATCAGAGGCTAAGAATAATGCAACATATAACTCACCTCATGATTAGCGAGTTTTGAGAAGATTTGTAGCTCAGGTTGAGGTTCTGGACGTAGGTTTGCTCGATGAGCTGGAAGGTTCATTTTCAGATGTTTCGTCATCATATGGGGTAACATCATCAAAGCGCTTCTGGATGAAGCATTGGTGATATGGCCTGCTTTCTATTTATGTGTTTGGGTTTCCTTGGGTTGGTGATGTCATTTCCTGTTCTTTTTCTCAGGAGGTGGTAAATGGGATCCAAGTCAATATGTTTGTTGATCGAATTCCAGTTGGAATGCCATGCTTCTAGGAATTCTTGTGTGTGTCTCTGTTTGGCTTCTCCTGGGATGGATGTGTTGTCCCAGTCAAAGTGATGTCCTTCCTCATCTGTACGTAAGGATACTAGTGAGAGAGGATCATGTCTTTGTGTAGCTAGTTAATATTCATGTATCCTGGTGGCTAGTTTTCTGCCTGTTTGTCCAATGTAGTGTTTGCTACGCCTTTTGCAAGGTAGTTTGTAAATGATATTCGTTTTGCTTATTGTCTGTATGAGGTCATTCAAGTTCATTAGCTGCTGTTTTAGTGTTTTGGTGGGTTTGTGGACTACCATGATACCAAGAAGTCTGAGTAGTCTGGCAGTCATTTCCGACATTGACTAGGATCCCATTTACCACCTGCTGAGAAAAAGAACAGGAAATGACATCACCACCAGAAATGACATCACCAAACCAAGGAAACTCAAACACATAAATAGAAAGCAGGCTGTATCAGCCAGTGCTTCACTGAAGATGTTACTTGGTATGGTGACAAAACGTTTGAAAACGAACCTTTCAGCTCAGTGAGCAAACCTCCATCCATCACCTCCTGATTCCCCAAAGCCTGTCCACAAGGAGTGTGATGGAATACTCTTGCCTGCCTGAATGGGCACTGTTAACAACACTCAAAAAATTCAATAATATCCAGGACAAAGTAGCCCACCTAACTGGCACCTCCCAAACTCACGAACAGTACAATGCAGAAGGATAAGGGCAGCAGATGCTGGGAACACCATAGCGTTCACCGCTAAGACCCTAAATTTCCCTTCCCAACAGCATCGACGTGTAAACCACACGGACTGCAAGCTTCAAGGAGACAGCTTGCAACTACCTTCTCTGGGGCACTCGGGGATGGCTATGAAATGCTGGCGCAGTGACAGATAGCCACGTTATAGACAGAAAAAAAAATGCAGCTTCAGACAATTTTTCTGATTTCAAACCTGCATTATCACCTACACAACAAAGCAGCAGGACAAATACTGCAAGTTGCAATTCAGTGACAACTGAACAGCTAGACTAGCAATGGGAGGCTAAGACAATTGTCATCAACTGAGAAATGGAACACAGGACAGCAGAGTGAAAGAAAGGCATATTTACTGATCAGGTCATTTCTCATTCATGGCATGTGGGCTTCACTGGCCAAGTCTACATTTATTATCCACCATTAACTGTCAATCACATTACCTGGTCTGGCCTGCCTACACGTGACTCCAGACCAAAGGCAAACATGGTAGTTTCCCTCCCTACAAGATATTAGTGAACCAGACAGGTTTTTCTGACAATCGACAATGGATTCATGATCATCATTATGAGAAGTTAAAGGGCTAATTTGTTCTGCTGACCTCTACGAAATTGCATGTCCCGGGGGATGGTGATATGTTTCTGTCTTACAGGCAGAATATAAAAATTTACGTTGCCATCTCTTGCTATTCAGAAACAATTTAAATAACTATCTACTGCAGTTAAGACAGAAAAGGAACACTACAGTTAATAATCTAAACACATTACTTCCAGAAACAATCAAATCACTACATTGTGTCCTGAGTGGTATGTGACTATGGGGAAGTGACAGGGGGTGGTCTTGTGGGCATTACTAATGGTGATGTAAAATCCCCTATGAAGGAGAACTGTTCCCTTGTTGAGAAACATCTCTTGACATGGCTCCACAAGCCCTGCAAAGTGTGTTAAGGGTTCCTCCAAACGCTTGTACTTGCTTAATAAATTTTGGCTGTTCACAGAAGTTGGCGTATTGCAGTTGCATTAAATCTGTAAGAATCTCAAGAAAAAGAACCTAACAATTAAACCCTTAATTCCAGATATTTACTGAACTCAAATTCTTCCACGTGTGATGCAGGATTTCAGGTCCCCAGAACATTTACCAGGGTCTCTGGATTAATAGTTTAGTGATAGTATCACGAGGCCATCGCTTTTAATTGAGACAAAAGAGTGAACCTTGCAGCTGAGGCAACATTTATTGCCCATCCTTAATTGCCCTTGAGGGTGAGGCAGCTCCTTGAATACAATCAAATGGCTTGCTGAGCCATTTCAGAAAGCAGGTTAGACTTATCCAATTGGGTCTGGAGTAACATATAGGCAGATAGAGGCAACAGATTTCCATTCCTTAAGAGTATTCATGAAGTAGGTATTTTTTATAGTAATCCAGTAGTTTCATGTTCACAATTATCAAGACTAGCTTTTCATTGCAGGCTGATTTTATTTAAATTCCCCAATCCACTCTTGAACTCACTCCTCTAATTAGGCCTCTGGATAACTAGTCCAATAGCATAGCCATCAGGTTACAGTACACACATGTGCTTGTTACAGGTGTCTAAATGCGAATGCTGTGTTCAGAAACTACAGAAACTGTCAAACTTTAACTGATATGTAAGGATAATTTAGAACTGGTGAAGGGAACTATACCTTGCATGAACTGAGACTACTGTCTGAACAGAATCACCTACAAGTATTAATATAGCACACCCTGCCTCAACTATCCAATTAGTTGTTTTATTTTCTCTCTTTTATGTATAGTCCTGCAATCATTTTCCATTTGGAAGTTATTATGTAAAGTAGTTCCATTATTATTTTATATAGTGTATTCTGGATCATCATTCACTCTGTTAGAACATACCAAGGCCAGCTCTGACTCTTTTGTCACTTATCTGGAGCCTGACCCCTCTGGTTATCAATTTCTGGGAACAGTTTGCCTTACCTATCTCAGCAGAACCATTCATGCCTTTGAACACCTCTTTGTAACTTTTTGACTTGAAGGAGAACCATCCCAACTTGTGCAGTCACTCCACAAAACTGAAGTTTCTCAGCACTGATACCAGTTTTGTAAAGCTGTACCCTCTCAAGTCTTTGGCATCCTTCCTAAAGGGTGGTAACTAGAATTGGACACAATATTTCACCTTAATTCATAAAGTCTGGGATCCTGCACGCCTGTGAATTCCAATTATAAAGGTGGGTTCCTAAAACCTGCACCCTTGTATTTTTTCTCAGAATCAGAGCTTTGGCTGATTCACTTAACTCCTCCAATAAACTAATAAAGTTTGCACTCAGATAGGACATTCAACACAGTAAAATGTCCTAAAGATACAGGAGAATTATCAAAATGTAACAAAAAGACACAGAAGAGAGATTCAAACAGATGATAAATGAACAGAATTTGGTGCAAGTTAGGACACTACAGTAGAGGTCTGGATGATTTCAGTTTATGAAGTGAAGAATATGAGAGGCTTTGAGAGACTTGAAAGTTTGGGTTTCTTGAAGGCCTTTGACAAGATGTTAATTAAGAGTCCATGGCATTAGGGGCAAGGTACTAGCTTGGATAGGGGATTGGGATTGGCACAAGGCAGAGAAAAGGGATTCTTCAGGATGGCAGCCAGTGACTAGTGGAATTCCACAACGGTCAGTGTTGGGACGATAACTATTCATGTTACACATTAATGATTTGGACAAAGGAACTGAGGACATTGTTGCTAAGTTTGCAGATGTCATAAAGATAGGTGGAGGGACAGGTAGTGTTGTGGAACTAGGAAGGCTGCAAAAGAACTTGGTCAGGTAAGGCGAGTGGGTAAAGAAGGAGCAGGTGGACTTGCAGAATTATATTTTATTTTGCTCAAAAACTGCATGAATCCATGTAAGATTCTGTAAATCTTTTTTTTTAGATTAGAATCAGTCTGAACAGTGGGGCATAGACAGCCTCACACAGGGCACCTCACACCTTCAATGCATGATCTAAGATGCACCTATTGTTGAAATGTGCTTGAGAATGTAACTTTTAAAAAATGTTCTGCGATTTACATATGAAAGAACTGAAACCAACATGCCCATTCTAAAAGATGAGAGACTGAACAAACAACCCAGGTCTTTTTCAATATATAATTTCAGTTGCATCCCACAGTAAATTTTGCTATAAATTTTGTATCTAATGATCTTGTACTCTACAACCACCTGATGAAGGAGCAGTGATCTGAAAGCCAGTGCTTCCAAATAAACCTGTTGGATTATAACCTGGTGTTGTGTGATTTTTAACTTTGTATACCCCCCTCCAACACCTGCTCCTCTAAATCATAAGGAGCAGTTGGAGTGCAATGTGGGAAAATGTGAGGCTATGCATTTTAGTAGGAAAAAGAGGCAAAGTCTATTTTCTAAATGGGGAAAGATGGAAATCTAAAGCAGAAGGGAACTAAGGTGTTCTAATTCAGGATTTTCTTCAGGTTAATCTTCAGGTTCAGTTGGCAGTTAGGAAGGCAAATGCAATGTCAGCATTCATTTCAAAAGAGCGCCAGAATACAAGAGCACAACTATACTGCTCAGGCTATGAAGGCTCTGCTTAGACTGTATTTGGAATATTGCAAGCAGTTTTGGGCCCTTTATCTAGGAAAGAATGTGCTGACATTGGATGGGGTCCAGAAGAGTTTTACAACAATGATCTTGGGGACAATGAGCTTGTCAGATGAGGAGTGGTTGAGGACTCTGGGTCTGTAGTAGATGGAAGTTTAGAAGGATGAGAGGGATCTCATTGAAACTTACAGAATCCTGAGAGGCCTGCATAGAGTGGACATGGAGATGATATTTCTACCAGTGAGAGAGACTAGTATCTGAGGGCACAGCCTCAGAGTGAAGCGCGAACCCTTCAGAACTGAGATGAGGAGGACTTTCTTCAGACAGAGGGTGGGGAATCTCTGGATTAATACCAAGGCATTGAGTGTATTCAAGACAGAGATAGATAAGTTCTTTATTGGTAAGGTAATGAAAATCATATCAGCCGTGCTTGAATGGCAGAGCAGACCCAATGGGTGAATGGTCTAATTCTGCTCCTGTATCTTACGGCTGGTCAGGAATATTATAGAAATAAAAAGGGCAAGGAAGAGACTTTCAGCAGATGAGCTGAGTAAGGCCAAAAAAAGGTGAAGTTATTGAGATGGAAACTGGTGGTGTTAGTTATGAAGTGGATTTGTGGTTGGGAGCTCATTTGAAGTCAAATATAACATTTAAGTTGCAAATAGTTTGTTTCAGTTTCAAACAGTTGATAGAAAGAGGGATTGACTCAGTTGTTGAGGAACAGCGTTTATAACAGGGTCCAAAGTTAATGACTTTGACTTCCCAATATTGAGCTGGAGGAAGTCTCTGCTCATTCCACACTGGATGTGAGAGAAGCAGCCTGATCGGTTAGCGGATTGAGGATTGACAGAAGCAGTGAGGATATAAAGGTAAGGCATTCATTGTTCATGTGGAAACTGACTATGAATTTGGTGTTGAGTGCCAACATGCAGGTGAAAAACAGGAAGGGGCCAAAGATGGATCCTGAGGCACAAGAGCTGACAGTGAGGTAGGAGCAAGGCAACGGAAGTCATTGCTAGAGATTCACTGGCTCTGATCAGAATAAGCATAGAACCAGGTGAGTGCAGTTCCAGCCAGTTGAATGGTAGTGGAGACATGTTGTGTGTAACTTTTACAGGCAATTTGTCAATTATAATAAAGTCAGCCTGGCTATAAAATGGTATAAGCACCCAGGCTGATTGTGTTGGATGGGTGCAATGTAAGCCTCACATCATTTACAGCACTTTGGAGTACTGTGTACAGTATTGGTCACCGTACTTACAGAGCAGTTCACAGGAGATTACTAGACTAATCTCTGGAATGAGCAGATTGCCTTTTCAGAAAATGCCAGTATCCTCTGAAGTTTAGAAGAGTCAGAGGTGACTTAATTGAAACATTCAAATCTTGAGGAGATTTAACTGGATGGATGAAAAGGATATTCCCTGTTGTGGGAGGATCTAGAATTGGGAGTCAGAGTTTAAAACAGGGGTCACTCATTTAAGACAGAGACGAGGGAACTTTTTTTCCTCAGAGGGTGGACAGCCTTTGGAATTCCCTTCCTAAAAAAGCAGTGGGTGCAGAATTTTAAAAATATTTTTAAGGTAGCGGTAGATAGAATCTTGACAACCAAGGGGATGAGAGATTATCTGAGATATGTAGGAATGTAGAGTTAAGGTTAAAATCAGATCGGCCACGATCATATTGAATGGTGCAGGAGGCTCAAAGGGCCGAACGGCCTGATCATATTTTTTGTTCATATGTACAGTGACAAGCACGGAAGGAAAAGAAAGTTCCTGCAGAAATTCAGCAAGCAAATGTGCTCCAACACTTCTAGTTAAATTCCTTACACTGGGAAAGATCTTCAAATCCAACTGTTCTGTTGCCCAGCTGAAACAATGATATACTTTTAAGACACAACTTCAAAACTGTGCAACTGTTGAAACGGAACAGGAATTCAGTCCAAGCATGTCTGCACATTTCATAACTCTTGAAACAACCATCGAAATTTGTTTTAAGGGCATGTTAAGTATACACCTTAGACTAAGTATTTTTAATGAATCAGTTATGGCACAACTTCAAGGTAGTTGGGATTTGAGACTGGACCTTATAGCCCAAAGGTAGAGACACTACCATTGCAGTACAACATTTGCTAATGACAATAATTCACAAGTTTGGTTAAACATAGCTAACACGGCCATGATTTTGAGATATCTGAGATATTGAGCAATGCAGCTCAGGGTTTAATCAATTCAAATCACAATTGTAATTATTTTAATTACAGACACAACAAAAACAGAAATTGCTTGAAAAGCTCAGCAGGTCTTTCTTGAGAAATCAGAGTTAATGTTTTGGGGTCGAATGACCCTTCGTCAGAAACGTTCTGAGGATGGATCATTTGCTGAGGTTTGCAAGCAATTTCTGTTTTTGTTTCTGTTTACAGCATCCACAGTGCTATTGGTTTGTAATTTTTTTAGATAGTTTATAGGGGGGCTCAGGAAGGTATGATATTATTACTTACATTAACTTGTGGCTTTCTGAGCATTTGGGCATCTTTTAATGAAGATAATAAGTAATAGTTTGAAGGTCCGAGCTGTGTTCCATTTTCTTTTAGGTAAAATGTTACTACGCAGTTATATCTGCTGCAGTCACATCGCCTCAGCAGGTTATCAGTGATTTCCTTGTAAACAGGGGCTGAAGTCCTTGCCTTAAGAATAAATGACTCAGTGGCATAAACACACACAGGCTTCACCAAATTCCACTGGTAAACCTTAACCTACACAAGAGTAAAAATATTAAGAATTGAATAAAATTAAACCTAAAGTTCATACAATGAATTCCCACTTATACCATAGCATCGGTTTAAGATTAAACTCTGTAACACCTCATCTTCCAAAAGAAACAGAGTCTTTCAATACACAGTGAGTGGTGCTGTTGTTAAAAAGATTAACTGGGTTTGCTAGAGAAATTGAATAAACAATAACAATAGTTACATGAACACAAGCACTTTTCATAATGCTCAGACTGTAAATCAAGTAGAGTTCCAAATGTGTGTTGGGTTTACATTTGAATTGTTAAATATTGTCTGTATAGAATATACAGCAGAGAAACAGGCTATTCAGTTCAAAGAATTCATGCTTCTGAGAATGTTCCTCAAGAGGTTCTTCATATTCTGAGATTAAAATTAATTAGATTTGGTTGATCATGACTTTATAGCATTCAAGTGGTTATAGACAGAACGTTGTGAACCTTTCAAAATCTCTATTGCAGTTTACAGAATTCACACAAATTACAATCATCAACCATCTCAAGTTCATGAGCAAGCTTTT
Organism: Hemiscyllium ocellatum; assembly: GCF_020745735.1. Classification (NCBI taxonomy): domain Eukaryota; kingdom Metazoa; phylum Chordata; class Chondrichthyes; order Orectolobiformes; family Hemiscylliidae; genus Hemiscyllium; species Hemiscyllium ocellatum. The sequence goes on from NC_083436.1 coordinate 45,960,904, forward strand.
CCTGCAGTTGAAACAATTAGCTAAAGCAGGTTCCAGTCACACGTGACACTTAATTCACATTTAACCAATGGGTTTAAAATACAACTCTTCCCACGTAAAAGGCTGCAGGAATCAATCATCAGGGATTTACAGTATTTACAGCACCAAACAGGCTAATCACCCCAAGGGGTCCACGTCAATGCTCACGTTTGAGAAAAATCCACCTCCTGGCCTCTCTCGAACCCCCACCTAATGTGCTTTTAATGTATCCATTCTATTTGTTTCAAACACTCCCAACATTAGCAAGTTTCACATTCTCACCAGTTTCTGGTTAAAGAGGTTTCTTCTTGAATTCTGATAGGATTTATTTTTTGATTATCTTAAATGTATAATGTTAGTCTCCCCACAAATAGAAATATCTTTTCTCTGTTACTCTACTCAACAATTTCAGAAATTTGAAGACCTCTATCAAGTCAGCCTTTGGTCTTCTCTTTTCTACAGAAGACAGCACTAAGCCTTCAGTCTTTCCTAGTAGTTACAATCTCTTGGTTGTATAATCACCTTAATTAATGCATACCTGAAGCATGACTTTAAGGTCTGAAGGTAAATCAGAAACACCATAGATGAACAGTGTTCCATGCTCTTCAAAAGCAACTGGCAAAACAGGAGCAAAGAAATTCCGTGCAAAATAATGAAGCATCTTCCATTTACCTCCATATTCTAGAAGGAGAAAGAATGAGATATTTTCAGCCGCTACAAAACTGTAACTAAAAATACATCTGTGTTTGTTTTGGCTTGTTTTGAAATTCTAACCATGAAGATAGGCATTACACTTTTAACTGATTAATGAGGAGAAAGCAACATAAATCCAGAATTAGCAAGCTGAAATAGATTAACAAATTAAAGCTAAAATGCAGAGTACAATCTTACAGAGGGAAGAGATAAGCTCATTGGAATTGTCTTCCCATGACAGACCAACAGTGCAACAAAGAAAACAAGAAAGATACATTTATATAGCACCTTTCTTAATGTCAATGCCCCTATTTTTCTAATCAACCTATTCAGTGATGTTATTACACAATTCTGGAGCAGATGGGATTTGAACCAGGACCATCCAGTCCAGGGATAAGACGCTACTGCATCACAACAGGACCCCCAAAACTTCTAAAGCACTTTATAGGCAATCGGTTACTTTAGACATGGTCGCACATTAGGCAACATAGACAATTTGTACACAGAAACTCCAACAAGCAGCAATTTGATTACAACCAGTTATTCTCTGTATTTTTAGCATGAATTACTTCAGGAATAAATACTTGTCATAACATTGTGGAGAATTCCCCTTTGCTTCTTCAGAATAGTGCCAAGGGATTTTTTGATATCCACCAGGGAAAGCAGGTGGAGTCTCAGTCGATATCTTACCTGAATGACACCATCACAGACAATGCAGTGCATCCCTAATATCTAATACCTCAGCATTTCTCTGGCCTTAGAAGGTATTTGGGATTTATTGCATTTTTATCAAAGATCAACTCTTTTGAGGCTTAAATGTTACATTTTAACTTTCACTTGAAGAAAGATAATTCACCAAATGTGTTATGAATTGGAAAATAAAAATTTAGAAGTTCAAAGTTTGTGAAAAGATTTGTAGCTCGGGTGCTCGTTGTTGTGGTTCTGTTCGCCGAGCTGGGAATTTGTGTTGCAGACGTTTCGTCCCCTGTCTAGGTGACCTCCTCAGTGCTTGGGAGTCTCCTGTGAAGCGCTTCTGTGATGTTTACTCCTGCATTTATAATGATTTGAATCTGCCACTTCCGGTTGTCAGTTCCAGCTGTCCACTGCGGTGGTCGGTATATTGGGTCCAGGTTGATGTGCTTATTGGTTGACTATGTGGTGAGTGCCATGCCTCTAGGAATTCCCTGGCTGTTCTCAGTTTGGCTTGTCCTATAATAGTAGTGTTGTCCCAGTCAAATTCATGTTGTTTGTCATCTGAGTGTGTGGCTACTAAGGATAGCTGGTCGTGTCATTTCATGGCTAGTTGGTGTTCAGGGAACACTAAGGGAAAGACAACGGAATGAGGACATGCCACAACCCAAAGGACTGGCCACACTATCATACATCAAAAACATTTCTGAACTGACAGCCAGACTACTGCGACCACTAGGACTCATAACAGCACACAAACCAACAGCCACTCTCAGACAACAACTCACCAGGACGAAGGACCCGATACCCAGCATGAGCAAAACCAATGTAGTGTACAAACTCCCATGCAAGGACTGCACAAAACACTACATAGGACAAACAGGAAGACAGCTAACGATCCGCATCCATGAACACCAACAAGCCATGAAACGACATGACCAGCTATCCTGAGTAGCCACACACGCAGATGACAAGCAACATGAGTTTGACTGGGACAACACTACTATTATAGGACAAGCCAAAGAGAGAACAGCCAGGGAATTCCTAGAGGCATGGCACTCATCCACAGATTCAATCAATAAGCTGGACCCAATATACCGGCCACTGCAGCGGACAGCTGGAACTGACAACCGGAAGTGGCAGAGACAAATCACTATAAATACTGGAGGAAAGATCACAGAAGCGCTTCACAGGAGGCTCCCAAGCATTGAGGAGGTCACCTAGACAGGGGACGAAACGTCTGTAACACAAATTCCCAGCTCGGCGAACAGAACCACAACGAAAATTTAGAAGGTTATCACATCAGCTAAAGAGGTAATTTTTGGATGGATATTTTCTGTTATATATTTACATTACGTGTGTGTACTAGGCATCTTTCATGAGGAACCCAAGCATAGAACCTATCAAAAATAATAAGAACATAAAAGGGAACGGGGAGTAACCTAGGTGACCTCTCCAGCCTGCTCCAATGTTCAATGCAATCATGAATGATTCTGTTCTAGCTCCAATTTCTTCACTCACTCCACATATCTTTTAATTTGAAACGACCAAATCTCAAATGCCAGTAGATACTTCCTGGCTTGAAGACCATACAGATATTTCATCTCTCAGGTTGTTTCATTTTGTGGCAACCATTCCTCCACCAATTATAAGATTGGAGAATTCTACTTAACAATAGCAATGATGACCTACAATATGTTCTACACTTCCAGTAACTGGAAAATAAACGCTACTGAGACTGCTGGGGTAGTAAGCAAATAAAACAGTGCTCTCTCTTTCCCAGCCAGAACATCAATTTACAAAATTTATCATAGAATAGAAGAATAGACCTCCCAAGTACTTTAACAACTGCCAATCTGCTAAGTACAATTACGAGCAGTGCAGTGCATCTTCTCTGGAATAATGTGACAAAATCAAAAACAAATCTTTGGAAGCAAAAGCACTTGAGGTGGTTCATAAAATAAAAAAAGACATGAATTTCTACAGCATCCTTCAGAACACCCAAAGTGCTTCATAGCAAAATCTATTCTGAAGTGGAGGCATGTTGGAAATTGGGTAACAATTTAGACAACATGCACATAGAAAGCTCTCACAAACAGAAAAGTGTTTTTGATACTCAATAATACTCTTCAAACGAAGGTTAAAGTCTAAACCATAAATAATTGTTATGAGGATGTAGGTGTACTGTACCTTTAAGAGAGTTAAAAGCAACTGAACTACCATCACCAAGTGTTCTGAAAAAAAGATAAATGTAACCTTTTGATCCAGCAGTTAGTGCAGCTGGTTGCTTGGAGACAAAAACAGGTTTGATTGAGGCCAATTAGTTTAAATTTTACCCAAAAGGAAATACCAAATTCAAATCAAGTTTGAATTCAGTATATTTACCATCTTAAAAGTCAATGACACAATCCAATGCTTCGGGGGTTTAAGACCAGGGAAAATTGAACAGTTGGGGGGAGAACTGCCAAGCCAGCATGTAGAGACTGCACGAAAATAGCTCTCTTACAGGTACCTTTATTCATCAATAACCCATGAAGCAGAATCCCCAAGAAGAAAAGTTTTGAGATAAGAAGTTTTGTTTTGTAAATTGAGGGTTTTATCTGACTAGTATTGTAGAAGGGAAAGGTAAAAGATAGAGCAGAGGAAGGAGTTGTAAATAGTTGTTAATTTATCACTCTCTGTTATACATTAAGAGATAAAGTTGTTAAGTTTTACTTTAAATAGTTCTTGGCCTTTTGAATTTTCACAGATTGCTGCACGGGATAAATCTTTTTAGAGTTGCTAGTTTAAATTAAGCAGAAGAGTTTATTCTGTGTTGTAGCATAATTTTAAAGCAGCTTCTCACCACACATCACTGAGACCAAGGATAAAGTTAAGAAAATCCGCAAGGCAATTTGTGTATCAAACCTCCCCAACCTACAAAGTGTGCTGTTTTACCACAAAGCTCCCTCTTGCCAACTGTTTGGAAATGCATAAGAAAACAAAGAACTGTGGAGGCTAGAGATCTGATGCAAACAGGAATTGCTGGAAAAACTCAACAGGTCGAGCAATGTCTGTTAAGAGAGAAACCGTTAATGTGTCGAGTCCAGTGACCTTTCAAAACAGGCTCAGATTGATCTTGATTATTTTCTGTAGCTGTTTATGACATTTTAATGATCAAAGTACCGAATACCTCCTCTCAAATTGTATTTGGACTTCCATTGTTACTAGTATTCCTGCATTTAGGAAGTCTCCTGGTCTCTCCTTTTTGAGGTCCACAGTGGATTATCCAAGGTTTGTTTTTTCTACTTGTGCAGGAACGATGAACTAAATAGCCTCTTTCTACACCCCAATAATTCTGCAAAACTCTTAATTCCACGATTCTTTACTTTCTCAACATCTCCTTTTTATTTTATGCTTCTGTCTACAATACTTACAATGCTGCCTGTGTGTCATCAGTAATTTTTGTGTGCAGTTTTTTAAATGCAAATATTTAAGCCATTAACAAATACAGTGTACTGTAGAGGTCTCAACACAGATCCTTACAGGATACCTCGAGTCATTTCCTGCCAATGACAATACCAGTCTTTGTTTTGTCCTGTCACTCAGATAATTTCCTGAACTTATCAACAGTATTCCATGAATTTCAATTTTAGCTAACAGTCTTTAAAAGTGGAAAATGTTTCAAGTGTTCAGTCACCGTATTTGCAAAAATTGATCTGGGTAATTTGAGGGGAGGTGGTGGCATAGCAGTAATGTTGCTGGATTTGTAATAGAGAGGCACATGTTGATTCTCTGGGGACATGATTTTAAAATCCCACTGTAGCAGCTACTGAAATTTGAATCATAAATCTGGAATTGAAAGCTAGATTCTGTTATAATGAAGTTTACAATTTTCAATTGTTATATAAAATCCATCTGGTTCATAAATATCTTTGAGGGAAGGAAAACTTATTATGGACTACTTGCAATTCCAAACAACGTGGATAGCTCTAAATACCCTCTGGAAAGACCTAGAAATCCCTCAAGGACAATTTGGGATGGGCAATAAATACTATGATTTGGAGATGCTGGTGTTGGACTGGGGTATACAAAGTTAAAAATCACACAACACCAGGTTATAGTCCAACAGGTTTAAATAGAAGCACACTAGCTTTCGGAGCACTGCTCCTTCATCAGGTGGCTGTACTATCTTTGCCACCAACACCATGAAAGAAATGAGTTTCCTGATTGTAATTGTAGTCAGTTAATCTAACATGTACCAAGTCTACAATTCTCTCACTTTAATCACTTATCTATGTTAAATAGCGGTCATTTCTGCTTCAGTTTGTGTTTTGCACCTGATTATTTTACAAATGTCAGTTCAAAACTCACAAGGAGAAGTAATCTTCAAACACCTTGATGTACCCAGACACCAAGCGGAGGGCCTGACTGTAGTCTCAACCATCATCAGGCAAAGATACATAAATTTATCAAAATCCCTTTGTAAGGTTTTCTAAGATTGCAAAGGGATCTTGATCAAATGGATCAATGGACTGAAAAATGACAGAGTTCAATATGGATAAATGTGAGGTTTTGCATTTTGATACAGCAAACAAGAGTAGGGCTTATACAATTAACAGTAAAGCCTTTGATAGTGTAGTAGAACAGATGGACCTAGGGGTTCAGGTACATAATTCTTTGAAAGTTGCCTCACTTATAGACAGGGCGGTTAAGAAGGCATTTGTCACCCTTGCCTTCATTGTTCAGTCCTTTGTGTACACAGGAGTTGGGAAGTCATGTTGAAGTTGTACAGGACATTGGTGAGGGCTCTTCAGGAGTACCATTTCCAATTCTGGTTGCCCAGTTATAGGAAGGATATTATTAAGCTGGAGAGGGTTCAGAAGACCTTTACCAGATTGTTGCCAGGTTTGGAAGATTTGAGCTATAAAGAAAGGCTGGGTCTTTCTTCACTGGAATGTAGGAAGTTGAGAAGTGACCTGATAAGGTTATAAACTAATGAGGGGTATAGAGTTAATGGTAGTTGTCTTTTCAAGAAGTGGGATTTCAAGAATAGGGGGCACATTTTTAAGATGAGAAGAGAGAGATCTAAAAAAGACACGAGGGGTGAATTTCTTTTACACACAGGGTGGTTTGCATGGAGAATGAGCTTCCAGAGGAAGTGCTGGATGTGGGTACAATTACAATGTTTAAAAGACATTTGGTTAAGTACATGAATGGGAAAGGTTTGGAGAGATACATGCCAGGAACAGGCAGGTGGGACTAGTTTAGTTTGGGATTATGTTCAGTATGAACGGTTGGACCGAAGGGTCGGTTTCCATGCCGTAAGACTATGATGAAAACTGTAACCACATAATTTTAGGTTTAAAAATGTTAATAACTGCAATGGACTAAACTCAGGAATCTATTGCAAAATTGTCAATTAATAATATTTTAATTTTGTATAGATTAGATTACTTGCAGTGTGGAAACAGGCCCTTTGGCCCAACAAGTCCACACCAACCCTCTGAAGAGCAACCCACCCAGACCCATTCCCTTATATTTACCCCTTCACCTAACACTACGGGCAATTTAGCATGGCCAATTCACCTAACCTGCACATCTTTGGACTGTGGGAGGAAACCGGAGCACCCAGAGGAAACCCACGCAGACACGGGGAGAATGTGCAAACTCCACACAGACAGTTCCCGGGGCAGGGATTGAACCCGGGTCTCTGGTGCTGTGAGGCAGCAGTGCTGCCCCTTCAGTTGAATCACTTTCTCTTCCAGATATCTGTGGGCTTGCTTATTTTTCCAACATGAATTTCAGTCTAAAGTATGAAAATGAGAAATATGAGCTTGCCAACTTGCCTTCACTAACAGAGACATTTATACTTCCAACAGTGTCATTCTGAAGTGGTGCAAAGTTTTCTCTCCCATTACCTACTTCATTTTAATGACGATGATGTTATACATCCAGTTTGCATCGATCCAAAGCCATTTTGCATGAACATAATTGTGTAACATAACATTGCTTCCTTTTTTATTAATCTATATTCAGATGGTAGCTTCAAACATTGAGTATGTGTTAACAGGAAATCAAATCAGCATATATAAAATACAAATCAAACTGTGATTTTCAGGTATGAATGCTCAATGGAAAGGCCTCAGTAGGGCTCACCATAAACATTCTTGATGCTGAAGTGTGCAGTCAAGTCTCCAAAGCTTTAAAGACAAAACTTCAAAGACAAATTGAAGTTGACACTTCAATTCAATATTGCAGAAATACTGCATTGCTGGGGGCACCGTTTTCTGATAGCTTTTCCAGTCATTACAGCTGCTGTGTTTACTACATTACAGCAGTGACTACACTTTTAATAAATACTTAATTAGCTGTACACAATTTTGTAACATTCTGATATTGTGAAAGGCATTATATAAACATGAGTCTTGCTCAGCTAAAGAGTATCAGTGAACCCATTCCAGTAATAACTCTTTAAAAGAGAAAGTTTTTAGACCATCCATAACTTTGTGCAGACATTAAAGCATTCAACAGATCTTTTAATGTTAGAGATTATTTGCTTGTAGAAGATAGGTATTTTGTTGGAAATTGAGGGGAAAAAGTAAAAAGGTATTTTTTGTTAGGTAAATGCTTACCGATGGAAGCCCAGGAAGGAGCCTGCCAGATGTCATTTAGCTGCCAGTATAACGCACCCATTGTCAATCCTTGACCATCAACAATCTCATTTCGACTTCGACGGTAGAATTCAGTTTGTGCTTTTATACATTCTGCTTGCATTACCTGTTTGTTATATACAGAACATAAAGGACCACATGCTAATGATGGGTGCACATCATCATCAATGTTACCAAATCAAATAAAAGGAAGACTGTAACCGTATCCTGAAATTATCTAAATCTATGCACTGTCTATAAGTGCCCAACTGTCCTCAAACTTAGGTATTTAAAACAAAAGGTTCAAAACAAAAAGTGGAAATTTTAAAGTATCTCTGAACTGGTCCAACTTTCCTCATCGCCACAAAAAGTCTGTAATTTCCCATTAAAAATTCAACTAGATTTTTGTTCACATTTCTTTTCTTTATCAACAATTTACATACCCAATTCCTCCTCCTCGGAAACCCTGCTTTTTCATCGTAGGAATGCAATAACCTGGCTATTAAGGCTCAATAAAACCTCATACAATTCCACTTTATTAATAGGGAGTTACATAAAACACCTGTATTAGCCCAGTGTTGACCTAGCTTAGCTGAGAGAAGGTTTAACACACTGATCCAGGAGCTGAGAGGGTTGCCAACTGGCATTGTTAAACACCAGTACTCCAGCTATTTATATATGTCCAATTAAACTATTTAAGATATTTGCATGTACATAACCAATAATTCACCTGCAATTGAGAAAAGAAATATGTTTCTATTTCAGTATCATTAGTAATAAACATTAAATTGTTCTGGTACAGTACAACTGATTTGGTCACTACCTGAGTAAGGTAAAGCGTATCTTTAAATCTTTGCAGGGGTGTCTTCTCTGCGAGAGAAAGGTTAAAGTGAATCTGAGTTTGATACAGCAAGTTCTTGTTGCCTGCAACCTGATGTTGTCGATGATTGGTGAAAGAGCTATTGTAATACCAGTCTTCAGGAGACGAAACCTTGTTAATTAAAAACAAACAGAATTACAGTGATTTCATTTTCCTCAACACTGTCTAAAATATTTATATTAGTTGCATGACTACTTGGTTTTCCACAATAAGTGAGGATATAACGTAGGCTTTTCAACTATTACACGGGCAAAGCCATGTTTCCTTTCATCAAATAAAATAGAAATGTGTGAAGCTGTTGAGATGTATTCAACAATGTAGCTTAACACACATCTCATATATCAGAAACAGCTGAGTTTTGGTTCACTTAGAGGGTTAAATTATTACTCTGGTGTCACTTATTGGTCTGATGTTAAATCCCCTTCAGTGAACCAAAGCTATTGGAAAATTTTTAAGTCAAGTCCTCAATCTGCGCTGCTTTAGCTGAATGTAATCAGGACTTTGGTAGAACTGACTTTAGCAGTACTACAGACAATGCTTGTTAGAATCACTAACTAAAAACTACCCAAACTTTACTATTTACAAACACAAAATAATACAAATTAAGTGTAAGCTTGAATATGCACATGCATCAATTCAGATCAGGATTGACGTTTCTCACAGTTAACACCTTTCAGCCTTCACTGTTCAATAAAAAAAAGCCAATATCTTAGCAAATGCAACACTGCATTGAGGCAGTACATTGCAAATTTACTTAAATTTATTTCACCTGTTGCTCAGTTCAGATTTCATTCAGTCCAAGTACAGTTCATGCTTAAATGGAATATGCTGCTTCAACAGGTGATGGAAACAAATTTAACTTTCAGAAGGAATACACAGATTTGTGGGAGTATGAAATAAATTTGATAGACTTTTCAAAGAGCATGCACAGATACAAGTCAAACAGCTTTCTTCAGGTCTATATGGTTCTATACAACTTTTACATTTCCATGGTACCAAGGACAGAAATGTTCTGCTGGATTTCTAAATAGAGAGAGTTCCTTTAGAAAATCTCTGCATCACAAGCACTGAACATATAAGTTGACCCTCCCGTGGTGTAACATTGTCAACTGGCAGAAAGAAATGTCCAACACGTGAAGCCTGATGGCAGTACAGAGATGCTGCTCACTAACATTACAATGTTGCTACACCAATACCTTGCACAGGGAAAAGTGCAAGCTAAAAAATAAACAAAAATTACTACTCCTGTCACCACAAAACTTAATTTTACATATCTAATGACTGGCTAAAATAACTGAAACCAGAACACCAGAGCTCCTGGTAAATTTCCAAATCAGCAGTCACAGGAACAATTTCAACAGTCACACCAACCGCGACTTAACAAGGTCTCTAACAGATCCTCTAAAGCGAGAGATTCAAATTCAGATCAGGTGAATGCATGTAGAACTGGAATATGCTGCATGATATAATAGAACTATTTTAATTGGTCAAAAGGGAATCAACATTATTCACTCAGGTGATTTGTTTACTTGTCTAACAATACCGTACAGCCCAGATGGCCTCCTCCTTCAAGGACCGCAGATTCCCCCCAGACGTGATCGACGATGCCCTCCACCGCATCTCCTCCACTTCCCGCTCCTCCGCCCTTGAGCCCCGCCCCTCCAACCGCCACCAAGACAGAACCCCACTGGTCAGGTCCACACCCCCCACCAACCCAACCTCCACTCCCGGCACCCTCCCCTGCAACCGCAGGAAATGCAAAACTTGCGCCCACACCTCCTCCCTTACTTCTCTCCAAGGCCCCAAGGGATCCTTCCATATCCGCCACAAATTCACCTGCACCTCCACACACATCATCTATTGCATCCGCTGCACCCGATGTGGCCTCCTCTATATTGGGGAGACGGGCCGCCTACTTGCAGAACGCTTCAGAGAACACCTCCGGGCCGCCCGAACCAACCAACCCAACCACCCCGTGGCTCAACACTAACTCTCCCTCCCACTTCACCGAAGACATGCAGGTCCTTGGACTCCTCCATCGCCAGAACATAACAACACGACGGTTGGAGGAAGAGCGCCTCATCTTCCGCCTGGGAACCCTCCAGCCACAAGGGATGAACTCGGATTTCTCCAGTTTCCTCATTTCCCCTCCCCCCACCTTGTCTCAGTCGATTCCCTCGAACTCAGCACCGCCCTCCTAACCTGCAATCCTCTTCCTGACCTCTTCGCCCCCACCCCACTCCGGCCTATCACCCTCACCTTGACCTCCTTCCACCTATCCCACCTCCATCGCCCCTCCCCCAAGTCCCTCCTCCCTACCTTTTATCTTAGCCTGCTTGGCACCCTCTCCTCATTCCTGATGAAGGGCTCTGGCCCGAAACGTCGAATTTCCTGTTCCTTGGATGCTGCCTGACCTGCTGTGCTTTAACCAGCAACACATTTTCAGCTCTGATCTCCAGTATCTGCAGACCTCACTTTTTACTTAACAATACCAAACAGTATTTTTAGGGGGTACTTAAAGAAACAAAGTCTCACTGACCTTTTCTAAAGTAGAGAAAGATGGCCAAGACTGGAATCCGTATTCAGATGCAAATCGCGTCTTGGGAAAATGGGTCCAGTCCCAGCAGTCTTCTATGTAATTATAATAATGAACATCGCCATAATGGACATCATATGGATTCTTAGCAACCCAATTTTCCCAAATAGATTCCTCTCCATTAGTGGGACTTGAAGCAATATAAGGACGACTCCTGTCCTCCTGGAAACAGTTTTCAAGTAACCGTAAAGCAGCTGATCTGATGAAATCTGTACTAATTATAATAATACCGTAATAAAAACAGGATGTGCTGAAACATGGAGATCATAGAATCCCTATAGTGCAGATAGAAGCGGTTTGGCCTATTGACTCTACACCAACCCTCCGAAAAACATCCCACCTAGACTAAAATGTTTAAGACATAAATATTAATGTACATTTACAATCACGTGTTTATAACAGCATTCTTGTATAAATTTAATGCTAACTTAAACAATAGTTAACCAGTGATCAGAGAAGTTCTCATTTGCCACTTGTGCTTTTAATTAATATACTATAACATACTAGATAAAAACAAATTTCATGCCAATTTCTATTGCATATTCAGAATGACAATTGTAAAAGGATACTCAGTGGGCAATGAACAATCAGTATCACTCAATGATAAAGTCAGGATTGCCTGAAGTCTGTTTACAAGAACTGAATTCCAATAAGTTCAAGCAGGCAATGGGGATGAGGTGTTGGCTGATAGAAGGGAACTGCACAGTCAATAAGAAAAGATTCCAAATATAATTGGTTCCCAAGAAGATAACAGCTGCACTGGATTTGTGGACTGACTTCTTCTGAAAAAGCAGTTTCAAGTGAATTTTATTTATAAATCAATACAGTCATCTGATATGACCACCTAAAGCACGGGTAGCATTACGTCATGCTTTTTTTTCCAAAACTCATGACTAGAATAGAATCACTGTCTATTTTTAGAACATTTCTTAGCTCTCAAGGATGGAAAGCAACACAAGGTATTCTTAATGTCAGCACAAGTAGACCTGCAAACCGCTACGAAACACACCACTGCAATGTGGAGATATTGCAGTACAAGGAAGGCAGTTTAGCGAAGCTCATCTTCATCAAACCTATTCATTTAGCTAACTGGATAAAAACAACCTGCTTCCCAGAAGGCAACTTGTTTTATTTCCCAATCCTCAATAGGCACTTTTATGTCAAAAGGTCATTGGCACAGAGCAAGTTGCGATATGGTTTAAAAGCATGATATTCACTCCAAAATTGGCCACAGTTAGCTGCTTTCTCTTTTGAGGAACACAGAGTTTTGGCAAACATTGCAAATAAAGTAATCAAGGTTTACTAAAATGTATGGCATTATTTTACATTTATTAAACAGAATTACATTGAATGAATCGAACAGAAACAGCCCATTGACCCATCTTGTTTATGCTTCACACAAGATTCCTCCCATCCCATATTAGAGATAACCGCATTAATATAAGCTTCTTATCGTGGCCGTATCTAGAGTCCCCTGACCTGCACACAGAGAAACTGGCATGCTACATTAATAATGATGAAAGGGACAGACCTTTCATTCTGAAATGTAAAATTAAACCAGGCAACATTGAACTGGGAAGAAAGTGCTTCTACATCCAATTCATTTCTGTGAAACTCACTGCTAACAGAAAGAAATGTTAGCTGGAATTCAGAGACCTCTTTATAAGCAGACCCAACAGCTGTGAAACATAATATTACACTAGCATTTTTACAACAGAATGGGCCTCTCCGCATTCAGCCGGTCTAATTCTATTGAGCTCCATTTTTGGTTTCCAATTGGGAAATGAACATTGGACTGAGTACAAACAGGAACAAGTCTTTCTGCCCACCATGACGCCTTTCTAAATTAATCCCATCTGCCTCCACGTGGGCCATATTGCTCTATTCCCTGCCTCTTCACGAGTCTTCAAAGTTTGGGAGAAGATTTGTAGCTCGGGTGCTCGTTGTTGTGGTTCTGTTCGCCGAGCTGGGAATTTGTGTTGCAAACGTTTCGTCCCCTGTCGCGGTGACACCCTCAGTGCTTGGGAGCCTCCTGTGAAGCGCTTCTGTGATGTTTCCTCCCGCATTTATAGCGATTCGTCTCTGCTGCTTCCGGTTGTCAGTTGCAGTCCGCTGCAGTGGCCGGTATATTGGGTCCAGGTCGATGTGCTTATTGATTGAATCTGTGGACGAGTGCCATGCCTCTAGGAATTCCCTAGGCTGTTCTCTGTTTGGCTTGTCCTATAATAGTAGTGTTGTCCCAGTCGGATTCATGTTGCCTGTCATCTGCGTGTGTGGCTACTAAGGATAGCTGGTTGTGTCGTTTTGTGGCGAGTTGGTGTTCATTGATGTAGATTGTTAGCTATCTTCCTGTTTGTCCTATGTAGTGTTTTGTGCAGTCCTTGCATGGGATTTTGTACACTACATAGGTTTTGCTCATGCTGGGTATCGGGTCCTTCGTCCTGGTGAGTTGTTGTCTGAGAGTGGCTGTTGGTTTGTGTGCTGTTATGAGTCCTAGTGGTCGCAGCAGTCTGGCTGTCAGTTTGGAAATGCTCTTGATGTATGGTAGTGTGGCTAGTCCTTTGGGTTGTGGCATGTCCTCGTTCCGTTGTCTTTCCCTTAGGCATCTGTTGATGAAATTGCGCGAGTATCCATTTTTGGCAAATACATTGTATAGGTGATCTTCTTCCTCTTTTTGCAGTTCAGGCGTGTTGCAGTGTGTTGTGGCCTTTTTGAACAGTGTCTTGATGCAACTTCTTTTGTGTGTTTTGGGGTGGTTGCTTTCCTAGTTCAGGACTTGGTCTGTGTGTGTGGCTTTCCTGTATACCTTTGTGGTGAATTCTCAGACCCATAGTATCACTACCAGGGACACCATCACACAAACTGGCTAAAGAGCTACAGCAGAAACTGAAACACCTGATCAGCAGATCCAGACACTCTATACAGTCAACACAGGAATTCTTGGACATCATCAGAAATATACACATAGACAAGGAAGAAACCATGGTCTCATTCGATGTAACGGCACTGTTCACCTCTATCAACAAAACCCTAGCCAGAGAAACAATAGCCAACCTGCTGGATGTACAGAATAGACAACAAGACGGGGAACCTATCAACAAAGACTGCATACACAAACTACTGGACCTGTGCCTCACAACACACTTCACATTCAACAACCAAATATATGAACAAATCAACCGCAAGATGAAAATAAACAGTCTTACTGCAAATTCAACCCAAACTCTGGGTCAGATACATGGATGACACCTTTGTAATCATTAAAAACACAGAAATAGAGAACACACACCGGATCATCAACGCCACACTCACAGGAATCTATTTCACCAGAGAGGAAGAAAAGGACAACCAACTCCCATTCCTAGATGTGATGGTACAGAGAACACCGAACGGAGAATTCACCACAAAGGTATACAGGAAAGCCACACACACAGACCAAGTTCTGAACTACGAAAGCAACCACCCCAACACACACAAAAGAAATTGCATCAAGAGACTATTCAAAAGGGCCACAACACACTGCAGTACACCAGAACTGCAAAAAGAGAAAGTAGAATACCTATACAATGTATTCGCCAAAACGGATACCCGCGCAATTTCATCAACAGATGCCTAAGGGAAAGACAATGGAACGAGGACATGCCACAACCCAAAGGACTAGCCACACCACCATACATCAAGAGCATTTCCAAACTGACAGCCAGACTACTGTGACCACTAGGACTCATAACAGCACACAAACCAACAGCCACTCTCAGACAACAACTCACCAGGACAAAGGACCCGATACCCAGCATGAGCAAAACCCATGTAGTGTACAAAATCCCATGCAAGGACTGCACAAAACACTACATAGGACAAACAGGTGGACAGCTAACAATCCGCATCCATGAACACCAACTAGCCATGAAACGACATGACCAGCTATCCTTAGTAGCCACACACGCAGATGACAAGTAACATGAATTCGATTGGGACAACACTACTATTATAGGACAAGCCAAACAGAGAACAGCCAGGGAATTCCTAGAGGCATGGCACTCATCCACAGATTCAATCAATAAGCACATCGACCTGGACCCAATATACCGGCCACTGCAGCGGACAGCTGGAACTGACAACCGGAAGCATCAGATTCAAATCACTATAAATGCCGGAGGAAAGATCACAGAAGCGCTTCACAGGAGGCTCCCAAGCACTGAGGATGTCACCTAGACAGGGGACGAAACGTCTGCAACACAAATTCCCAGCTTGGCGAACAGAACCACAACATCTTCATGAGTCTATCTAAACGGCTCATAAATGTTGCTGAAGTATTTGCTTTACCATCTGCCCTGGCAGAATGTTCCAAGCACCTACCACCCTCTGCAGTTAAAAAAAACCTCACACATCTCCTTTAAACTTTCCTCCTCTCACTTATAACGTATGCCCTCTAGTATTTGACATTTCCATCCTGGGAAATTCTCTTTCTGTCCACCCTTTCCAAACCTCTCATAAATTTATACACTTCTATCAGGTTACACTTCAGCCTCTGACACTCCAATGAAATTAATCCAAGCTGGTCCAACCTCTCCTTACAGCTAATACACTCCACCAGGCAATATCCTGGTAAACATCGTTTGCACCCTTTCCAAAGCATCCACATCCTTCCTAAACAGTAGCGACCACAACTGCATACAATACTCTAATTGTGGTGAAACTAAAAAGTTTTATACAGCTACAACATGACTTGCCAACTTTTATACTCAATGCCCTGATCAATGAAAGCAAATATGCAGATGCCATCTTTACCACCTTATCCACTTATGTTGCCACTTTCAGGGAGCAATGGACTTGCACCTTTCTGCATACCAATACTCCCAAGGATTCTGTCAATTACAGTATACTTTCGACCTTCCCAAATGCATCACCTCACACTACATCTGTCATTTCTCCACCCATTTTCCAGCTGTTATATATTCTGCTTTATCCTTTGACAACTTTCCTCACTATCCACAACTCCTCCAACTCTCATGACATCTGCAAATTTACCATTCAGATCACCTATATTTTCATCCAAATCATATATTTATTGCAAACAACAGAGGTCCCATTACTACATTGAATTTACAGCATAGAAACAAGCCATTCAGCCCATATCACTGGTCACAGACCTCCAGCGAGAAAAACACCACTTCTATGACAAAGCTAATTTTGCATCCAATTTACTAACTCACTGTGAATCCCATGTGACTTAATCTTCTGGATTGGCCTACAATGGAGGGACCTTGTCACATGCTTTAGTAATGTCCATATAGAAAACAGACACTGCCCTACCCTCATTAATTATCTTTGTCTCTTACTCAAAATACTCAATCAAATTTGTGAAACAAGATCTCTCTGTATAAAGCCATGGTGACTATCCCTAATAAATCCATTATTTTCCAAATGCAAGTATATTTTTAAAAATTTGTGTACAGGACATAGGCATCGCTGGCTAGGTCAGCATTTATTGCCCACTGGGCAGTTAAGAACCAACCACATTGTTGTGGGTCTGGAGTCACAAGTAGACCAGACCAGGTAAGGATGGCAGTTTCCTTCCCGAAACAGCATTAGTGAACCCAATAAGTTTTTACAACAACTGGCAATGGTATCATGCTCGCCATCAAACTAACTTTTTAATCACAGATTTTTATGGAATTCAAATTTTACCATCTGCCAGGATATGATTTGAACCTATTATCACTGTACCGTGGCCTGCCCAACATCAATAACAGCCCTCTGTGGTAAAGAGTTTCACAAGTTCACAATCTTCGGAGAGAAGAAATTCCTCGTAATATCTACCTTAAAGAGTTGACCCTTATTCTGAGATAACACCATCTGGTCTTAGAACAATCTCTCTGCATCTGGGAGAAGGCTTATGAAAGCTATTGGAGAATATATTTGCATGGATTTCAGATTGCTTAATGGACAAGAAATAAATTCCTGATGAAGAGCTTATGCTTGAAACGTCGACTCTCCTGCTCCTCAGTAGCTGCCTGACCTGCTGTGCTTTTCCAGCACCACACTCTATCGGTCAAGTGAACTTTCTCTGGGCCTGCCTTTAATGTCAGTTTATCATTTCTTGGTTAAGGGTCCCAAAACTGTTCACATTGTTCCAGCTGTGGTCTGACTGGTGCACTGATAGGCAAGTGGAATGTCTCTGGATCTTGAGTAACTGTAAAGTGATAGTGTTGGGGAGTGGGTGGGATTCTGTTTTTCCACGTGTTTTGAATCCTACAAGTTGTGTTATATTTAGATGGCTTGGATGAGTTTGTTAATTTTTGTTTCTTTTGCGCAATAAACTTCTGCTTTATTGTTAAAAATCAAATCTGCAACTGGTGTGCTTATGTTTCAATGAAAGACCACCACTTTAGATTAATTTTTTAAAAATCTTTTAAAGTAGATTTTATTCTGGGATCTAACCTGCCCATTCACAACAGCAGCTGAGATTACACTGATTAGTGGATTCTTCAGCAACAGCACAAAATT
The DNA here is from genome assembly GCF_020745735.1 of Hemiscyllium ocellatum. Taxonomy (NCBI): domain Eukaryota; kingdom Metazoa; phylum Chordata; class Chondrichthyes; order Orectolobiformes; family Hemiscylliidae; genus Hemiscyllium; species Hemiscyllium ocellatum. The sequence goes on from NC_083436.1 coordinate 45,978,923, forward strand.
ACGTCCTACTTTTGATTTCTCAATCTTTGCAACTTCTGCACCTTGCAGTAATTCATCAAAAACCAAGCTGACCATATTGAAATTGGCAGCGTTCTTAATGAGAGTAAACATCTAATAGTCCACAACCTGAGCTACTGCTCCTTGGTCAATCCTTGCTGACTTGTAGGTGCATAATATTTGAAAAACAGAAGTTTCCTGTAGTTGTAATTACATCATTAGACCATAAGACATAGCAGCAGAAATTAGGCCATTCAGCCCATCGAGTCTGCTTCACCATTCAATCATAGCTGATAGGTTTTTCAACTCCATTTTCTAGTTTTCTCCCTGTAATCTTTGATCCCTTGATACTCAAGAACTTATCAATCTCTGCTTTAAATACACTCAATGACCTGGCCTCCACAGCCTTCTATGGCAATGAATTCCACAGTTTTAGCATTCTCTGGCTGAAGAAGTTTCTCCTTATCTCCATTCTAAGGGGTCTTCCCTTTATTCGAAGGCTGTGCCTTCAGGTCCTCATCTCTCCTGCCAATGCAAACATCTTCTCAATGTCCACTCTGTCCAGGCCGTTCAGTATTCTGTATGTTTCAACCAGAACCCCCCTCATCCTTCTAAACTCCATCGAGTACAGTCCCAGAGTCCTCAAATGTTCCTCATATGTAAAGCCTTTCATTCCTGGGACCATTCTCGTGAATCTCCTCTGGACCCACTCCAGGGCCAATAGAGTCTTCCTGAGGTACGGTGCCCACTCCAGGGCCAATACAGTCTTCCTGAGGTACGGTGCTCACTCCAGGGCCAATACAGTCTTCCTGAGGTACGGTGCCCACTCCAGGGCCAATACAGTCTTCCTGAGGTACGGTGCCCAAAATTGCTCACAATATTCTACATGTGGTCTGACTAGAGCCTTATAGAGCCTAGAGCCTCAGAAATACATCCTTTTATATTCTAATATTCTCGACATGAATTACAACATTGTATTTGCCTTCCTAACTACCCATTCAAGCTGCAAGTTTACCTGGACAGAAACGTGGGCTAGGGCTCTCAAGTCCCTTTGTCCACACACGCAGATGACCAGCAACATGAATTCGACTGGGACAACACTACTATTATAGGACAAGCCAAACAGAGAACAGCCAGGGAATTCCTAGAGGCATGGCACTCATCCACAGATTCAATCAATAAACACATCGACCTGGACCCAATATACCGACCACTGCAACTGACAGCTGGAACTGACAACCAGAAGCAGCAGATTCAAACCACTACAAATGCCGGAGGAAAGATCACACAAGCGCTTCACAGGAGGTTCCCAAGCACTGAGGATGTCACCTAGACAGGGGACGAAACATCTGCAATACAAATTCCCAGCTCGGCGAACAGAACCACAACAACATTTTACCACGCTCTTCCAAGCATTCAGAAATCTCATCTTTCACAATGGACTCCAAAATCTTACCAATGAGTGAGATCAGGCTAATCGGCCGATAGTTTGCGTTGCTCCCTTCTGGTCAGATGCAGAGACGAGTACAGAATGAGACTGTAAATATGTGCGTAACAGTATGCCATTAATAGGAGGTGAAGAGAGATATTTGACAGCTCGTTCGGGAGTAAACATTGTTAGTAAAAAAAATGAAGACCTAGCGAGGAAATTAGTTGGAAGCAGAAAAATGCAGAAGAAAAGCAAAGAACCTCAACAAACAACCTCTGCATATGTAGAAGGCCATGTCTCATCTCAAGACATGCACCTCAGAATATTATTATTGTAACCTCCTCCAGTCCTATAACTCTCTGAAATCTCAACATTTTCCAAATTCAGGCTTCTTGTGCATTCTATTTCATTACTTCAATATTGCCAATCATAACAAGAACAGAAATTGCTGCAGAAAATCAACAGGTTTGGCAACACAAACAGACAGAAAGCAGAGTCAATGTTTTGGGTCCATTGACCCTTCTTTAGAATGTGTTTAAATATGACTTACACATTTGACTGAGTTTAATTAAACAAGGAACACAATAGAGATTATTATACTAAAAAAAATTAAAAATTTAAACACTATCTGATAGACCTTTAAAAAAACAATAAAGTGCTGAAAATACTCAGCAAGTGTGGCAGCACCTGCATAGAGAGAAGCAGAATTAACATTCAGGTCAATGACCCCTTATCAGGACTGACTTACATAAGGTTCAAGTGCAATTTAATAACATTTACCCCTCATGTCTTTGCCTAAGATGTTCCAAACTTCTTATCCAGAAGACAATCTGCTTTCTTAAATTGCAAATGATACATGTTCACCAACAAACCTTATATTTTCAGCTCTTCAGAAAGGTGTTTTACAGATATATTAACTTGTATCTAACAGAAATGCACTTAAAGGAAATTTTGATAAACACATAAGGGAGAAAGGAATAAAATGATATGGCAGTATGGTGAGACGCAGTAGTTAAGGGCAAATAGCAGCATGACCTTATTAGACTGAATGGCTTGGGTCCATGCTGTAAATTCAATGTAATAATGGATCCACAACTTTCCTTAATTTTTATAAAATTGGCACAATTTTCCAAGCAATAAACAAAAAAAAACAAAGAACTGCAGATGCTGGAAATCAGCAACTAAAATAGGATTTGTTGGAAAAACTCAGTACATCTGGTAACATTCGTAGAAAGAAAACGGAACAACATTTTGGGTCCAGTGGCACTTCTTCACACCTGCTGAGTTTTTCCAGCAATTTTAGTTGTTATTTCCAAACAATTTGAGCATGTTGTAAATTAGTGTCTTAAATGATTCTTGTTGTCTCGAGGAATTAAGGGCTACGGGGAGAATGCGGGTAAGTGGAGTTGAAATGCCCATCAGCCATGATTGAATGGCGGAGTGGACTCGATGGGCCGAATGGCCTTACTTCCACTCCTATGTCTTATGGTCCTTACCTCAAGCACAATTTCTCGAATATTATTAACATAGAGATTTACATAGTCATTCAAGTACAGGGTGATGTTTGCTGATGGAATATGGAACCAATTTGATGCAAGTGCAGCCTCATTCTCATTATTTCCACTCCAGATTATAATGGATGGATGGGACTTTAGTCGACGGATCTGAAAAGAAAAATAAGCAAATTACTTCCTTAAAGTCATTTAGCTAAAGAAATCTGTGCAGACCAATGCCTGCAAAAAAACACAGGGCTGCAAATCTAGCTGACACAAATAAGTGACTAATGGGCCCTTACGGTACAGATGGAGCATCCCTGCCTCTGAGCCAGGAGGCCCAGGTTCAAGTTTCACCTGCTCCAAAGATGTCACAATGTCCATTCTTGTCCTCTCCATAACCATCTTGAATCTAAATGAGTTATAAACACTGTCCGCAAAGTGATCCCCCCGACTGATACTTCAGCCACTTGCCCAGTTTCATTTACCTACAATTAAGTCCTCTCACTTTAAGCCTTTGACATATTGATTTAAAAAAACTCTCTCCATTTTAAGAATTCTACTCCCTCTAAACCTTTCACATAATCACCACCTAGTTCATGTTGGGAAGTTGAAATCCCCTATCATTTGCTGTTACTGTTACATTTCTCTGAAACTTGCCTACATCTATGTTCTTCTATTTCTCTCAGATTATCAGGGAGTGCATTTCTAGCAATATGAGCACTCCTTTTATACTTTTTCACTGTTATTCACATGGCTTTATTTGAGAATCCTTCTAAGGTACTATCCCTCCTCCTGCTGTAATTGATTCCCTGCTCAATATTACGACAATCTTTCCTTGTTTTGTCTGGGGACCAAATATCCTGGAACATTGAGCTGCTGATCCTGCCCCTCTCTCAACAATGTCTCAATGATAGCAATTACATCATATCCCCATGTTTTAGTATGTGCCCTCAACTCATCTTGTTTGTCAGACTCATTGCATTAAAACACCGTCCAAATATGAGAAAAAGTCAAAGACAAATAAAAGTGGTTCCATCCAGAAAACATCTGCGCAAATCTGAGGAAGTTAGCAGACCAGTTCAATAAGTGATTTCAGTAATTTTACATCATGGTACCTATTGCTTGTTCCTTCAAACAGACATTGGTGGGATGGGTATCAGATGCCATCAGGTGCTTGATTTACAGAGTAGTGGAGTTGATATGGTGTTAATTACTATAGAACATAGAACATAGAAGGATACAGCGCAGTACAGGCCCTTCGGCCCTCGATGTTGCGCCGACCGAATCCTACCTAACCTATACTAGCCCAATAACTTCCAAATGCCTATCCAATGCCCGCTTAAATGACCATAAAGAAGGAGAGTTCACCACTGATACGGGCAGGCCATTCCATGAACTCACAACCCGCTGTGTGAAGAATCTACCCCTAACATCTGTCCTATACCTACCTCCCCTTAATTTAAAGCTATGTCCCCTAGTAACACCTGACTCCATTAGCGGTAAAAGGTTCTTAGTATCTACCCTATCTAAACCCCTAATCATCTTATACACTTCTATCAGATCTCCCCTAAACCTTCTCTTCTCCAATGAGGACAGCCCCAAGTGCCTCAGCCTTTCCTCATAAGATTTTCCTACCATTCCAGGCAACATCCTGGTAAACCTCCTCTGCACTCGTTCTAAAGCTTCCACATCCTTCCTATAGTATGGCGACCAAAACTGCACACAATACTCCAGATGAGGCCGCACCAGAGTCTTATACAACTGCAACATGACCTCAGGACTCCGGAACTCAATTCCTCTGCCAATAAAGCCCAGTACGCCATATGCCTTCTTCACAGCACTATTTACCTGGGTGGCAACTTTCAGAGATCTGTGTACATGGACACCAAGATCCCTCTGCTCATCCACACTACCAAGTAGCCTACCATTAGCCCAGTAATCCATCATCTTGTTATTCCTACCAAAGTGAACGACTTCGCACTTAGCTACATTGAATTCCATTTGCCACATTTCCGCCCAGCTCTGCAACTTATCTATATCCCTCTGTAACCTACCACTTCCTTCCTCACTATCCACAACTCCACCGACTTTTGTGTCATCCGCAAACTTGCTTACCCAGCTTTCAAGTCCTTCCTCTAGATCATTTATAAAGATAACAAAAAGCAATGGTCCCAAAACAGATCCTTGTGGTACACCGCTAGTAACTGCGCTCCAAGATGAACATAATCCATCAACTACTACCCTCTGTCTCCTTCCAGCCAGCCAATTCCTAATCCAAACCTCTAATGTATCCTCAATGCCATACCTCCGAAGTTTTAGCATTAGCCTACCATGGGGAACCTTATCGAACGCCTTACTAAAATCCATATACACAACATCTACTGCTTTACCCTCGTCCACTTCCTTAGTCACCTTCTCAAAGAACTCAATAAGGTTTGTGAGGCACGACCTGCCCTTCACAAAACCATGCTGGCTATCCCTGATCACGTTATTCCTACCCAGATGTTCATAAATCTTATCTCTTACCATTCTCTCTAAGACTTTGCCCACCACTGAAGTCAGACTCACTGGCCTATAGTTACTAGGGCTATCCCTACTCCCTTTCTTGAACAATGGGACCACATTCGCTATCCTCCAGTCCTCTGGTACTATTCCCGTTGACAATGACGACATAAAAATCCAGGCCAATGGCTCTGCTATCTCCTCCCTAGCTTCCCATAGGATCCTGGGGTAAATGCCATCAGGCCCAGGAGACTTATCTATATTCATCCTTTCCAATATTCCCAAAACCTCTTCCCTGCATATTTCCAGGGCATCCATTCTAATTATTTGTGATTCCATATTCACATCAGCAACAGTGTCCTGTTCCTGAGTGAATACTGATGAAAAGTACTGATTTAATGTCTCTCCAATCTCCTCCGCCTCCACACACAACTTCCCACTACTATCCTTGACTGGACCGATACCTACCCTAGTCATCCTTTTATTCTTGACATACCTATAAAAAGCCTTTGGGTTTTCCCTAATCCTACCAGCTAAAGACTTTTCATGTCCCCTTCTCGCTTCTCTTAGCTCCCTCTTTAGCTCCTTCCTGGCTACCTTATAACTCTCAATCGCCCCTACTGAACCTTCATGCCTCATCCTTACATATACTATGCAAACTGATGTTGAGCTAAAGATCAAGGGACAGTGATTTTTGGAGACTTCAAATAGAGAAAACTACTTGCTTTTATCTACTTCTTCTGTTAAAGTGAAAGCTTACTTTTGCTCCACATATCTCTGTGAGATAGCATTCTCCCTGATGAAGATGATCAACTCCAGGCATCATTCCCAACTGACAGATACTCATTTTTGTGCTGTACTCAACTAGCAAGCTCAAACTACAACCCAGACTTCAAGGCACTAGCAGAGAATGTGCAGTCACACGTCACACTGTGACTTAATCAGTAGAGGACAAATGCGGTGGCACGGTTGCTCAGTGGTTAGCACTGCTGCCTCACAGCACCAGGGATCCAGTTTCGATTCCAGTCTCGGGCAACTATCTGTATGGAGTTTCTGCATGGATTTCCTCTGGTGGTCCAGTTTCCTTTCATAATCCAAAGATGTGCAGGTTAGGTGAATTGGCCATGTTAAATTGCCCATAGTCTTCAGGGATGTGTAGGGTAGGTACATTAGTGAGGGAAAATGTAGAGTGATAGGGTAGGGGAATGAGTCTGGGTGGGATACTCTTCAGATGGTCAGTGTGGACATGTTGGGGCAAATGGTCTGTTTCCACACTGTAGGCGTTCTATGATACTAATAATTATATACACTTTTGCTTTAGAATTAATAGATTTAATTAATTAATAGACACTAAGGAGCATGTGCATTAGCAGCAATATTTCTCAAATATATTAACGCAGAAGCGTGCCAAATACCAATTAATTATACATTTTTAATGAAATGGTGCATCAGACAAAAATTATAAAATGTTAAACAAAGTAGGACTTTTGAAGAAGTCTCAATGTCGTGTGCACATGCAGTGGGTAAACATCACTGGTTGTACAGGACGAGACGAAGAGCTAAACTTGTTGATACTCGACACTGCATGACCTTGAATGAGTCCTGTGAACATTCCTGTACGTGCTGCAGATGGCATAATCAAAATTACTTTCCTGCACTGTTTTCTGTACTTGCTGTTACACTGTACAATACAGAGAGCTTTGTTCTGAGTTTTTGGATTTCACCTTGAACTGGGATCACAAACGGCGTTAGAAACAAACCTAGGTCTCCAGACCAGCAATTGATTGAGGGGTCTCTGACAAGCAAGAGGACAGGAGGCTCATTGCTTTCATTTCCTCTCTTTTTCATCTTTTCTTTATTACTTAATAGATGGTCATAGTGGAGTCTTTTTCTCCCCCTTTTCCATTTTTCTATTATTACTTAATTAGTGTTCATATTAAAGCAAATGTTGGTGAGTCTTCTCTTAACTACATTAACCAAATCCAAAAAGAGCCGCATGGATACATCCTGTGATCTAAGATTTGTGTGAATAAGCATATTGAAAAATAAACTGCTTATTCTATGTTTTGTTCCAGGCAATTCCTGGGTTGCACTTAAATTTAAAATGTGATCTTGAGTTTAAAAAGGTTGAAAACTATTGACTTCAGAGTTCAGATAATGCTTGCTTAGACTTTACAATTCTCTTAAATTACTTTGTTTTCAGTGATCTGGGGTTTCTTCCACCATTGTATTAGGAGCAGGATAAGGCTGCTTTCATCTCATTATCTCTGAACTTTACACATTGTAGTAAAGTCTAAGAATGCTTTAAAATCATTGCATGTTTTCAATGGCTTGTTAAAATAGGACAGGAATGGATCTTTAATATACTTACCTGATGAGTAACTTCTGCCTTCACTGAATTAACAAAACCTTGGTCTGTTGGGTAAAGTGCACAGGCAAACATAAAATCTTGCCAAATCTGAAGAACAAAGAGATACAAAAAGGTATTGAAAGAATAAAAAGCTGGTACAGGTTAACTGGCAGTATTTCTTGGAATAAATCATAGCTCCAGTAAATACAGTTATTGATCAGCAGTTTCCACGTCACTTTGCAGAGGATTGCACTGGGAGCATTATGAAGCAATAGGCAATGAGCAAGTTGAACACATCTTTGAATGATACACTAGAGACTATAATTAATATTCCGTTTTAGTTCAAAGCATTTCAGAAAAATTAGATTTTGTGGGAAGGAGGACATGAAACCAATTTGTAGATCAGAAGCTTCAATTAAAAATTGAGGAAAAGCTACATATCTAAGGCAATTAAATCAGCATTCCTTATCTGCTTAACCATCATAGTTTAAAGACAGAACTTACTGCACAGGAGGACATTCAACCCCTCAGATCTATTCTGGCTCTTTGAAATGGTCAGGGATCTTTTAATACTAAAGTTCCGGACTGCACTTCATTTGAAGAGAGCAAGTCTGAGATTCAGTGCTCTTTAGCTATAACACTGGCTTGCCAGCCTAGGCACAGTGCTCAAGTCTTGAATTGGAGCCTAAACTCACCATCTATGGTCACCAAGGAAGAACCTGACACCTCAGCATGTTGGCACAAGATAAACAGGAAGGCATAAGAAATATGAGGGGAGAATACAATTTTAATATACTTGAGAAACATCACTACTAACACCCATGTGTTTGGTTTTGCAAGCGCAGTTATTTTAGTACAATTTGAAAATTTGGGCACTATGATTCCAAACTATAATTGTACATAGTGAATTGTATTACTCCCACAGCAGAGCTTCCTGGGGCACCAGTACCCATTTTCAAACATCTTCAGAAACTGCTTTAACTCCTTCTCTCCCCTTACTTCCTCTCAGTTGTCAATTTTTTTATCTTACAGAACATAGAATGTTACAGCGCAGTACAGGCCCTTTTGTCCTTCATGTTGCGCCAACCTGCGAAAATAATCTGCTGCCCATCTAACCTACACCGTTCCATTATTATCCATATGTTTGTCCAATGCCCATTTAAATGCCCTTAACTTCGGCGAGTCTACTACTGTTGCAGGCAGGCCTTTCCATGCCTCTGAGCAAAGAAAGTACCCCTAATATCTGTCCTAAATCTTTCACCCCTCAATTTAAAGTTATGTCCCCTCGTATTAGCCTTCATCATCCTACAGAAAAAAGCGCTCACTGTCCACCCTATCTAACCCTCTTGATTATCTTATGTCTTGATTAAGTAACCTCTCAACCTTCTTCTCTCCAACAAAAACAGCCTCAGTTTCCTCAACCTTTCCTCATAAGAACTTCCTTCCATGTCAGGCAATATCTTCTCTGAACTCTTTCCAAAGCTTCCACATCCTTCCTATAATGCAGTGACCAGAACTGCACACAATATTCCGGGTGCGGCCTTACCAGAGTCTTGGACAGCTGAAGCATGATCTCGTGGCTCCGAAATTTAATCCCCCTACCAATAAATGCCAACACACCATATGCCTTCTTAACAACCCTATCAACGTGGGTGGCAACTTTCAGGGATTTACGCACCTGGACACCGAGATCTCTCTGTTCATCTACACTGCCAATAATTTTACCATTAGCTCAACACTCTGCATTCCTGTTATTTCTTCCAAAATAAATTACCTCACACTTTTCTGCAGTAAACTCCATTTGCCACTTCTCAGCCCAGCTCTGCATCTTATCTATGTCCCTCTGTAACCCACAACATCCTTTGGCAGGATCCACAACTCAGCCTACCTTAGTGTCATCTGCAAATTGACTAACCCATCCTTCTACGCACACATCCAGATCATTTATAAAAATGACAAACAGCAGAGGCCCCAAAACAGACCCTTGCGGTACGCTACTGGTAACTGAGCTCCAGGATGAACATTTCCCATCAACCACCACCCTGCCTTCTTTCAGTAAGCCAATTTCTGATCCAAACCGCTAAATCACCTTCAATCCCACAACTTTTGTCCAATAGCCTACCGTGTGGAACCTTATCAAACGCGGTACGTAAGTCCATATACACCACATCAACCACTTTACCTTCATCCACCTGGTTTTATCGCCTTCTCGAAGAACTCAATAAAGGTTTTGTGAGGCACGACCTATCCTTTTCAAAACCATGTTGACTATCCCTGTTTCTTTCCCGGTGATTATAAATCCTATCTCTTATAAACTCTTCCAGCACCTTACCCACAACTGAAGTCGGGCTGACTGGCCTATAATTACCAGTGCTGTCCCAACTCCCCTTTCTTAAACAAACATTTGCTATCCTCCAGTCTTCTAGCATTACTCCTGTTGACAATGACATGAGGATTGAAGCCAAAGGCTCTGCAATCTCCTCCCTGGCTTCCCCGAGAGTCCAAGGATCAATCCCATCTAGCCGGGGGTTTTATCTATTTTCAGATCTTCCAAAATTGCTAAAACCTCCTCTTTGTCAACCGCAAATCCACCTAATCTTGTAGCCTGTATCTCCATATTCTCACTAACATTGCCATTTTCCAATGTGAATACTGACAAAAAGTATTCATTAAGCGCTTCCCCTATGTCCTCAGATTCCACACACAACTTCCCACTACTATGCTTGATTGGCCCTAACCTTACTCTCATCATTCTTTTATTTCTGGTATACCTATAGAAGGCCTTAAGATTTTCCTTGATTCTATCCGCCAACAACCTTTCATGTCCCCTCCTGGCTCTTCTATCCCACTCTTTAGACCTTTTCTGGCTAACTTATAACTCTCAATCTCCCTATCTAAGCCTTCAACGCCTCATCCACACATAAGTGGCCTTCTTCCTCTTGACAGGACCTTCAACTTCTTTAGTTAATCATGGCTCCCTCTCTCGACAACTACCTCCCTGTCTGATAGGTATATACTTATCAAGGACACATAGTAGCTGTACCTTGAATGTTCCTTCCCCATCCTATGCATCCTAAATCTTGCCTAATCGCATCATAATTGCCTTTCCCCCAGTTATATCTCTATCCCTGTCCATTGCTATTGTAAATGTTGGAGAAAGTGAGGACTGCAGATGCTGGAGATCAGAGCTGAAAAATGTGTAGCTGGAAAAGCGCAGCAGGTCAGGCAGCATCCAAGGAACAGGAGAATCGACGTTTCAGGCATAAGCTCTTCTTCAGGAATGAGGAAGGTGTGCCAAGCAGGCTAAGATAAAAGGAAGGGAGGAGGGACTTGGGGGAGGGGCGTTGGGAATGCGATAGGTGAAAGGAGATTAAGGTGAGGGTGATAGGCCTGAGAGGGGGTGGGGGCGGAGAGGTCGGGAAGAAGATTGCAGGTCAAGTGTAAACGTAACGAAATTGTGGTCACTATCGCCAAAGTGCTCATCTACCTCGAAATCTAACACCTGGCTGGTTAATTCCCCAGTACCAAATCCAATATGGCATCGCCCCTTGTTGGCCTCTCTACATACTGTGTCAGAAAACACTCCTGCACATATTGAAAAACTGACCCATCTAAACTACTTGAACTATAGTGTTCCCAGTCAATATTTGGAAAGTTAAAGTCCCCCATAACAACTATCCTGTTAATCTCACTCTTATCAAGAATCATCTTTGCTATCCTTTCCTCTATATCCCTGGATCAATTTGAAGGTCTATAGAAAACTCCCAACAGGGTAACCTCTCCTTTCCTGTTTCTAACCTCAGCCCAAACTATCTCAGTGGTTGAGTCCTCAAAAGTTCTCTCAGCTGCTGTAATACTACCCTTGATTAACAATGCCACACACCGTACTCTCACCATTATCTCTATTCTAGCTGAAACATCTATGACTGGAATCTGCAGCAACCATTCCTGTCTCTGAAATGGCTACATCATCAAAATCCAAGGTACCAACCCATGTTGCAAGTCCACCCACCTTATTCCAGATCCTCCTGGTATTGAAGTACACACATTTCAAACCAACATTCTGGTGCTGGTGCCCTTTGAAGACCTTATAAATCTATCCCTGATCTCACTACCCTCAACCTCCTGTACACTGGAACTACAATGCAGGTTCCCATCCGCCCTACATTAGTTTAAACCTCCCCTCCCTCCAACCGAAGAGTATTAGCAAATGTCCCCCAACATATTGGCACCCCCCCTCTAGTTCATCCTGTTTGTAGAGGTCCCATCTTCCCCAGAAAGAGCTCCAAATATCCAAGAATCCAAAACCCTCCCTCCTGTACCATCCCCGCAGCCATGTGTTCAGCTCCGCTCTCTCCCTGTTCCTTGCTTCACTAGCACGTGGCACGGGCAACAAACCAGAGATAACAACTGTTTGTTCTAGTTCTAAACTTCCACCCTAGCTCTCTGAATTTCTGCCTGACATCCCCATCTCTATTCCTACGTGGACCACCACTTGGGGTTGCTCCCCTTCCAGCTCAAGGATCCCGAAAACACGATCAGAGACATCATGAACCCTGGCACCTGGGAGGCAACAAACCAACCATGAGTCTCTCTCATTCCCACAAAACCTCCTATTTGTTCCCCCTAACTATGGAGTCCCCAATGACTAAAGGTTTGATCCTCTTCCCCCTTACCCTCTGAGCGGCAGGGAAAGACGCTGTGCCAGAGACCTGTGTCCCACTGCTTACCCTTGGTAAGCAGTTGCCCCCAACAGTCTCCAAAATGGTACACTTGTTGTTGAGGGGACCACCACAGGAGATCCCTGCACTGCCTGCCGTTCCCTTTCCTACTCCTGATGGTAACCCATCTACCTTCTTCAGATGGCTGTGGAGTAACTACCTACCTGTAACTCCTCTTAATAACTCCCTCCACCTCCCGAATGATCCGAAGTTCATCCAGCTCCATCTCCAGTTCCCTAACGCGTTCTCGAGGAGCTGGAGTTTGGTGCACTTCCCACAAATGAAGTCAACAAGGACACTAGATGTAACCCTTATCTCTCACATATTGCAGGAGGAACATTCAACTGCCCTAACCTGAATTCCCACTATTCTAAATTCACAAATAAACCACTTAAAAAAAACAAGAAAGAAAACATTTGCCACCTTACTAACTGACACACACAACTTTTTTTTGGTTAGGGGAGGAGGATGGGTGGGAGACACTACCCGAGTAGTGCTTTGGGAAAAGCAACCACCCAACTATGTAACTCGTGACCTCTGCGATAGCCTCCTGCTCAATGCTCCCGCACCTCCTGCTGCTGGAACAACAATCTCCTGCGAATAAAATAACCCTATGATCGTGATCCCTAATCGTATCCTAATGTTATACATTCTCATTGATTATTAGAGGCTTTTGAAGGTGTATCATTCCCATTATATTTCTCACATTCACCAGAACTCTCAATTTGTCAAACAGCTGACTTAGGCTTATTAAACATTGTCTCACTGAACCAAAATTTTTACGAGTGTTTGACAGGACAGTTGCTGAACTGCTATTTTATTTGACTGGACAATTCATAACTTGGGATAATAGTTGAATAAGCAGCTAGCCATTTAAAATTAAAGTGAAACATCTCTACCCCAAAGCTTCTGAACGGTTGGACTTTTTTAACCCAAAGAGGCATGGTTGCGCAACGAGTAATTTTAAGACAAATTGATAAAATGCTTGATACTAAGAGAATCGAGGATCTAGGATTGTGCAAGGAAGTGGAATTGAGGTAGAAGATCAGCCAAGATCATAATGATTGATGGAATAGAATGCTCTCTTACATTCTCCCCTCTTATATTGGGTTGCTTGTACCAACCATGCTGAAGAATCAGCAATCTCTTTTAAAACAGAGGCAAATCATTCTGAGAACCAAAGGTAAACTGTGTAGGAATAGTGACAAGTTGGTGGAATGGGCAAAAAATGGCAAATTAAATCTGAATGGATACATTTTGATAAAATAAAAGTAACAATGATGCTTTATGGGAATGGCTCAGAGAGGTTCTGGTTTACAAGACATGAAAATGAATACTTAAAGCAAGTGGAATATTGAGTTCTAAGGAACAAAGTGTGGAATATAAAAGATCTAACCGTGAATCTATAAAAAATTACAAATAGCAAATAGACTGAGACAATACAACTATGAAGAAAGACTTGCAAAAGTGAGATGTTTTTGTTAGAGTTTTGGAGATAACAAACAATTTGACAAGTTATGAAGATGGCAGAGAGCAGATAGAACAAGAATATGTCCAGTGATTGAAGGATTTAGAACAAGTTAAAATGTAAGACATTCAAGACAGAAATAAGGAGAACTTTGTTTCCAAAAAAAAAAGATACATTATTAGAATGAGTGTTGGGAAAATTGTGAAGCAAGACTGGGTCTGTATTTAAGATTGAATTGACAGTTGAAAAAATTCAAGGGAGCTCTGAGGGGTTAAAGGATTTGAGAAATGGGCAGCCACTGGGATTGCTACATCTGTCTGTGTGGAGGACAAACACAAACAATGATGTAATTCCTTTACATTACTCATCAAAAAGTGACAGGGTTAATTCACACCATTGTCTTATGGATCATGTTTCATTCAAAATCGGACACTGTCAGTGTTATGGTGGAGTGACAGTTTTCAGTAACATTCTCAAAACACCTACGCATATCAAGAACTGCAGATTTTAAGCTGTTGGAAAATACCTCAGTGGCTGAGATGCGGAGATTTTATTTTTTCCTTTAAGCAGTTCTTATAATTCAAAATCCCTGAATGGGAAGTGGAAGCAGATTGTATAGGGACTTTCACAAAGAGAACTGGATCAGTTTTCACAAAGGGAATATTTGCACAACATTGGAAGAAGAACAGGGCACCGAGATTAACTTGATAGCTCTTTCAGAAAAGCTAACATAGGAATGATGATCTGAATTACTTCCTGCTGCACTGTATAATTTTTGTTTGACAAAGATTTTAAAGATTTGGAGCTTTCTCATATGTAAATAAAATCCATTAGGCTTTCTGTTTTGAAATTTCTTACCATGATGCCCAATTTATCACACAAATTATAAAATTCATCTTGTTCATACACTCCTCCTCCCCAGACTCTTAATGAATTCATATTAGCATCAACAGCTGACTGCAATAAGTTTTCCAATCTGTAAATTATACAAGAAAATATTAGTAAGTGGTAAGCAGTATGCCATAAATGATGGTGCAAATCCAACTGAAATAGCTCTACAAATTCAGATTTTCGCATGATCAAATGTTACTACCTAGTTTTAAAGTTTTAACATCAATCACAGTAATACTCAAACAGTAGAATTTTCTGGAACTGGTGACAATGAGGTTCTCTCATCTGTGGCAAAACTTGTTGAATGTCGCTGACAGCACCTCAACATACACAGCAGACAAAGAGAGGAACTGGAGAACTACATTTGGTTAACATCTTGAGCATTGATGTGTTAACATCACTAGATCGTGCCCAATTTTAATCAAATTTCTTGCTGAACTATTAAAGGAGTAAATTCCTCATTTTCATGACTCAGAATTACGAAATTTAATATTTTATTCTGCACAGATTCAAATAACTTGTCAGACTGTGAGTTCAAAACTTCTCTTGTTATATTTAAAAATAGCATCCCACTTTGCCTGTAGTATAATCAACAGCCAAACATGGACTGTGCAGTTCAGGAAAGCTGTCCGTAAAGTAGTCCATGTCCATATATAGCAAGCTCTGGACAATATCCCGGATTGGGCGATCAATGACACGTTACATTTGCACCACACAAGTGCTAGTCAATGCTCATTTCCAAAGAGACAGAATCCATCCATCGCCATTGACATTGAATGGCATGATTAGTGCCAAATTATTTACTATTAACATCCAAAGGGTTATCATTGTTGAGCAATTGAACTGTAATGAGCCACTTACGTATCGTAACTATAACAGCACGTCAAAAGCTGAGACACCTGCAGTTAGTAACTCACCTCCTGACCCCTCACAGGCTGACTACCAGCTCGAAGGCATAAGTCAGGATTAAGTTCCTTAATATTCAAGAAGTTTGACACCATCTAGGGCATAGCAGCTTACTTAATTGTCACCCTACCTCACATCTTTAACACTCACTCCCTCCATCACTGAAACGCATTGACAGCACAGCATTCCATTAAAGCTCTGATTTTCTATCTCAAATCTTTTCTAATGGGTGATTGCAAACTATTGCACGATCCGAGCAATCAGTACTGTACGTCATCCAAAGTTTTATCTTCCTTTCCAGAATGGGAAAGCTAAAACATGCAAAGTTCTGTCATTTCAATGAATAAAATCGTGGTAGCTTGTAGGACTGAGACTAAGTAAATCAAACCACAACAAAGCAGTCTATAACTAATGCAACATATGGTAAATGAAGTTTACATTATGGCCTTTATCTACCAGATTTAATTATTTATGCACTCATATATGAATACAAATTAGTCAATCACAATAGTTAATCATAAAACGTTTAAAACTCACACATCAAATGTGACTCTGTCCAGAAAGGCATCTGCAGGAATCCAGTTTGAGCCCTTGAGAAATATTGGGAGCCCATTTATCTGAAAATAAAAGCTTAGTCCAGGAGACCCAGGTACTGATTCTTGTACCAGCTCCACTGTTCTGAAATAGACCTAGGGAAAACATGAGATTATAAAATACTTAAACTGGCAGGAAAAGTAGAATAAAATTACCAAAGCTTTTTTTATCAATAGTGATTTCAAAATTAATGTTTATCTGCCAATAAGACCATAAGACACAGGAGCCAAAGTAAGCTTAATTAGTCTGTCAAGTTTGCTCAGTACTTCAATGTGATCATGGCTGATCTGATAGTCCTTTCCTGTCTTTCCTCCATAACCCTTGATTCCCTTCCTGATTAAAAATCTATCTGTCTCACCTTGAATATATTTAAAAATCACACAACACCAGGTTATAATCCAACAGGTTTATTTGGAAGTACTGGCTTTCAGATCACTGCTCCTTCATCAACTACCTAAAGAAGGAGTAGCGCTCTGAAAACTAGTACTTCCGAATAAACTGTTGGACTACAACCTGGTACTGAGAGATTCTTAACGTTGCCCACTCCAGACCAACGCTGACATATCCACATCTTGAATATACTTAATGACCCAGTCACAATAGCCCGCTGCAGTAAAGAATTTCATAGATTCACAATCCTCAGAGAAGACATTCCTCCTCATCTCTGCCTAAAATGGACAATCCCTTAATCTGAGATCACACCCTCTGTTTCTAAACTCAAATGCAAGGGGAAATGACTTGGCTGCATCAATTCTATCAATCTCTCTAAGAATTTTGTAGTTTCAATCAAGTCACTTCTCAGTCTTCTAAACTCTAATGAGTACAGTCCCAACCTACTCACCCTCTCCTCCAAACTATCCTTCCATACCCAGGGTCAATTTATTGAACCTTCTCTGGACTATTTCCAATAGCAGTATAGCTTTCCTTAGGTAAGGGGACCAAAAAGATACACATATTACATGTGTAGTCTGATTAATGCTTTGTATAATGTTAACAAGACTTCCCTATCTTCATTCTCTTTGAAATAAAAGCCAACATTTCATTGCCTTTCCTATTACCTGCTGAACATGGATACTAAGTTTTTGTGATTTATGCACAAGGACGCTCAAATCCTGTTGTGCTGCTTTCTGTAGTATTTCTCCATTCTTCCTGACAAACTGCATAAATTTCTATTTTCCCGTATTATTTTCCACCTGCCAAA
This sequence comes from Hemiscyllium ocellatum, assembly GCF_020745735.1. NCBI lineage: Eukaryota > Metazoa > Chordata > Chondrichthyes > Orectolobiformes > Hemiscylliidae > Hemiscyllium > Hemiscyllium ocellatum. The sequence goes on from NC_083436.1 coordinate 45,996,478, forward strand.
TTTCTGCCTCTCACTTAACCTGTCTATTGCCACCACTTGTCCTCCACCTATCTTTGGGTCATCCTCACCACTGACTTTGTAGCAGTTTTGTGTCAGATGCAAATTTGGCTACAGCACATTCACTTTCTTTATCCAAGTCATTGATATATATTATAAATATTTGTGACCAAGCCCTGATCTCTGTGGCAATCCACCAATTACAGGTTGCCATCCTGAAAATGCCTCCCTCAACCAAAGAGCACTCTTCTATTTTGCCAATCCTGCAACCCAATGCCCATGGGCTTTTAGTTTATTAAATTATCCGAACTTCCAGATATTTTGAGCTCAAATGAGTCAGGTATCACTGCAATATGATTAATATGCCAGCGATTCACAAAGAGGACTACTGGAAGCAGATTCCCACCGCCACTACTGCTGACAGAATGCTTGAACTGTCTGCAAGTAGTCATTAAAGCATACTCCATTATCACAGGATAAGGACATCGATGGAAAGGCCATCATTAATTACCAATCCTTAGTTTCCCTTGAGAAGGCAATGGTGAGCTACCTTTTTGACTGCACTTGAGTTGTTTGCTAGTCCATTGCAGAGGGCAGTTATGCTAATTACTGTGGGTCAGGACTCACATGTAGGCTGGCCAGATAGATTGGGGAAAGGTTAAAAAAAATTAATTAAGCAGTTAGATTTTTAAGAAAATCCTACAGTTTACTGGTCATTGCTGATAGCATATGTTGGATTGCGTGTGAGAGATATAAACTGTTGGATTAGTATATTTAATTTTTTATGTTATTTGTTGACAATTAGGGATTTAGTTTTTAAAGTTAATAACCAGTGGGTTTTTCATGTGTAACTATAATATTTTCTGTAATCACGATAATTTCTTTTAAAAACAGTATTTAAAAACAGACCAGTCTTGAAAGTGAATGGATTTTGTGCATTGTTAATTGATTTTTGTTTATTTATAAAGAAAATAGTTTATAAAGGAAAGTTTTGAGATTAATGGGGTTACATTACAAAAACTCTGAATCACAAGTAGATGATTCCATCTTTTTGTACTAAACCTCCATTATATTGTTAATGCACAATCTACAGCATCTCATGCTTTTCTTTCAATGAAAGACCAATTTGTTAACACCAAAATCATCAAAAATATGATCAATTAAGGTTGGTTCTTGTCTGGGATTTGACGTGCATGGTAATAACATCAGCGGGGATCATAACAATCAAAATGAGATTCCCCGCTAGGATAAACGGAATGATAAAGATGAGAAGTCTCTGGATCATTAATCCAAAACTTGTGTATTGTTAGTCCAGTAAAAGTGACTAGATTAGACTTACAGTGTGGAAACAGGCCCTTCGGCCCAACAACTCCACACCGACCCGCCGAAGCGCAACCCACCCATACCCCTACATTTACCCCTTACCTAACACTACGGGGAGAACGTGCAAACTCCACACAGTCAGTCGCCTGAGTCGGGAATTGAACCCGGGTCTACAGGCACTGTGAGGCAGCAGTGCTAACCACTGTGCCACCGTGCCGCCCACAAAAAGTGCTAACATATCCTGTACAAAGCAAATTATACATGCTTCTTTTAATTTTCAGATTCTAAACTTCTTGGCTGAAGTACAACAACATTGAGATTAAGTCACAACAAATGAGAATGGTTTCCTTTCTTTCTTGAAGGCAAAGAAATAAAAAGAACAGATATTCTTTTAAATCACTGACCAAAAATATGGCATTTTAAAACTGCTTCACCTATCCTTCACAGGGAAAAAGAACTACACTAATTAAAACTTTTCATTCTTCCATAATTTGTCACCCAGTTGATAATGCAGATTTTTAAATAAACATTGAAACAGATAATTGAGAATGACTGACCATAATGGACTTTTCAATGTGGTATTCTCTGCTGATTGTGAAAGTAACAGTCATGTTGTAACCAGTCTGATTACCATAACCAACAGGCCACCAAAGATCAACAGAAACATCCTGGAAAATAAAGTTCCCATACATAGTATATTTTTTCTCATGTTTAAGCACGTTTCTGTGTGAGGATCAATGCACATGTTGTAAAACTTATTATAATTGAAATTAAACAAACATTTCAACAATAATGTACAAATGGAATGATGAACTAAATGCTTACCTCAAACTCTCTTTGTACAAAGTTTCATGAGCCAAGAACACATGACAGATTGTGAGCCTGACTTGTATCAGAGTGGCATATACTAAAGGCAATGTGTGCAGACTGTAGGTCAAGTACTGGAAAGTGGGATTAGAATTGCTAGGTAGCTGTTTTTGACTGGTGCAGGCTCTATGGGTCTCAGGGCCTTTTTCTGTGCTGTAGACCTCTATGATTCATAACCCAACTGGTATATGCCTGTGATTGTGTTATACTGGAGCCTCCTCCCACCATTCTTTATCTCACCCTATTAACATAGCCTTCTATTCCTTTCCCTGTCATGTTCTTACTTAGCTTCTTCTTAAATGAATGATGTTTTTCATCTGATCCATTCCGTGATAGCAAGTTCTATATTCGCATCACTCTTTGGGTGAAGAGGTTTCTTCTAAATTCCCAAGTGGATAGCTGTGATTCATTTATATTTATGGTCCCTGGTATTGAACTTCCCACAAGGGCAAATGCTTTCTTTGTATCCAACTAGAACTTTGAATGAAGAACATGGCATACATGCCCCTATCATGAAGGAGTAATGAAGATGTAAATTTAGCTTCACATAAAGATATCACACACTTCGTAATCCATGACTGCAGGGAAAATCAGTAACTGAGATGTAAGTAACAATAAGACTAAAAATTGTTGCATCATCCTGTCATCACCTGTTATCAAGGTTGCCTCATTATAAGTACAATATCAGAAACTGGACACATTTGAAAGGTCTAGCAGAACACTCTGCCCTTCATTCCCACACCTTCCAGGTGAATGTCTGTTGATTTTGGAGTGTTTCAGAGCTTGAAATTATTCCCTACAATACTCCAATTGCAGAAGGTCCTGTTTGGTCAGGTTACCCTTCTTAATCATTGCAAAACTTAACAGATCAAAGTTAGAAGAATCCTTGTCAAGTCTGGGGTGGCATGGTGGCTCACTGGTCAGCACTGATGCCTCACAGTGGCAGGGACCCGGGTTGGTTTCTAGCCTCAGGTGATTGACTGTGTGGAGTTTGCACATTCTCCGTGTCTGCATGGGTTTCCTCCACGTGCTCCAGTTTCCTCCTATAGTCCAAAGATGTGCAGGTTAGGTGGACTGGCCACGTTAAATTGTCCGTAGTGTCCAGGGCTGTGCAGGCTAGGTGGATTAGCCACAATGAATGCAGGATTATAGGCCTAGAGTAGGGAGGTGGATCTGGATGGGATGCTCTTTGGAGGTGTGGTGTAGACCCGATGGGCCAAATGGCCTGCTTTCACACTGTAGAGGTTCTATGATTCTAAGTCAAAAGCTCTCTCAATAGCCAGTTACACATCACCACAGATAGGTGATCACTGAAGGCTGAAGATTTGACAGTACATAAAAATTAAAACATGTTAACTTATTGATCTGAAATGGAACAACACTTCAATCCATTCACTCTGTCTTTCCAGGTAAAAAAAACGTGGCTAGGAGAAGAGCAGTTGAGGATCTTTTGGATAGCTTGTACTACGCACATAATGAACAATGCCATAGACTGTCACTCTGTCAAAGTAAGCAGATTCCAGATCACACTTGCATCTCAAAGCCCATCAGAAGACACGGAACACACAATATTAGATTACTTACAGTGTGGAAACAGGCCCTTCGGCCCAACAAGTTCACACCAACCCACTCAAGCACAACCCACCCAGACCCATTCCCCTACACCTAACACTATGGACAATTTAGCATGGCCAATTCACCTAACCTGCACATTTTTGGATTGTGAGAGGAAACCGGCGCACCCAGAGGAAACCCACACAGACACGGGGAGAATGTGCAAACTCCACACGGAGTCCCCTGAGGCGGGAATTGAACCCGGGTCTCTGGTGCTGTGAGGCAGCAGTGCTAACCACTGTGCCGCCCACCTTACCAACATCTGTAAATGACCATTCATTGGTCAGGGTGAGCTCAGAAGCATCAGTATCATGACCTAACTATTGAACTAACAGATAGAAATGGAAAACACTGGACTCAGCTGCAAGGTATGGATTAAGAGGAGGCAACAGCGCCGTAAGTGCAGTGTTATAGCCCCTATAGAGGTGTTAAGTACCTCTATCTGTGACATTCTTAATGCACTAATGGTTAGTCTCTGGTAGTGGACTTTAAAAGGAAATCATTAATCCAGAGGCTAAGAAATATAGCTGAATTGTCTGAAAATATTAAAAGTTGAACTAAAAGCAGAAGGTTGAATAAGTTTGTAGTTAAAACCATATATCCTGGATCAAGGATTAGTCAACCATAAAAGTTTATTTAGTAACGGGATAGATACAGACATTTGAAACAACCAAGAACAGAAATTGCTGGATAAACTCAGCAGGTCTGGCAGCATTTGCAGAGAGAAAACAAGAGCTAATGCTTCAAGTCCAGTGACCCTTCTTTGGACTTGAAGCGTTAGATCTATTTTCTCTCTACAGATGCTGCCAGGCCTGCTGAGTTTCTCCAGCACACTGCTTTTGTTAAAATAAATGTTGAGTGCTGAAGGCTGTAAAGCGCTCAAATGGAAAATGAAATCCAGTTCCTAGAGTACAGAGCCACTGCAGCAGGTCTAAGACAGACATGTTAGCATAAGAGTGAGATGGTGTAAGGGGGTGGCAAGCCACAGTAAAGTTAGGGTCACTCACTTGCACAGAGAGGTGGAGCCCCGTCTAGCCAGCATAGAGGAGACTATCTTGGATTTGAAATGTTTACTTCAATTACTTTCTCCACAGATGCTGCCAGACTCACCTGCTTCGATTCTTCAGCATTTTAGTTTTGTTTTAGTAATTTCTGACTTCTGCCTTCCTACAACTGAAGATTAGATTAGATTCCCTACAGTGTGGAGACAGGCCCTTCGGTCTAACAAGTCCACACCGACCCTCTGAAGAGTAACCCACCCAGACCCATTTCCCTCTGACTAATGCACGTAACACTATGGGCAATTTAGCATGGCCAATCCATCTGACTTGCACATCTTTGTGGCAGGAAACCGGAGCACCCAGAGGAAACTCACGCAGAAATGGGGAGAATGTGCAAACTCCACACAGACAGTCGCCAGAAGCTGGAATCGAACCTGGGACCCTGGTGCTGTGAGGCATCAGTGCTAACTACTGAGCCACCGTGCCACCCAGGTTATATATGTAACAAAAATATTCACTTAGTGTTGAATTCCAGTAAAAAGATTTCTCACCTGATTAATCTCCAACCTGACTTTATTTCTGCTGCCTTCTTTGTTTGCAAGAACTATTTTGTAAGTTTGTTGCGTTCGTAGAGATGGAATGGTAACCATCAGCTCACCTTCAATTGGCTTTGAGAAAACAACATCATAAAAACTCTCCACTTCCACAGACCACTTTTGTTCTTTCTCATCTACAAATAAAAAAAGAGTTCAATCAATTTTCTAACAATTTAGCTGTATTTAAATTTCCATTATAAGTTGCTTGCTCAATTCACCTTTAGAACATCTTTACTATCGCACAAAATGTACTTGATTCAGAGTCATTCAGCCAACCATGTCTATGCCAACCAGCAAAGACCAAACAATACGAACCCTAATGACCTGCACTTGACCCATAGCCTACCGAGCCCTGGCATTTTAAGCATTCATCCAGATGCTTCTTAAGTGTGGTCAGATTCCATCATCCTCTCAGGCATCATGATCTCTCTATCCAGCACACTCTGGGTGAAAAAAAAAATTCCTCAGATCTCTTCTAAACCACTTGCTCTTAACCTTAAACTTATGCCCTCTGCTCTTAGACACATCTGCCATGGGAAAAGAGATTCTCACAATCTACTCTATACCTCATTCAGATTCCCCAGGAGCCTCCTCTGCTCCAAGGGAAACAAACCTAGCCTCTCCTCATAACGGAGGCATTTTACCCCAGCCAAAATCCTGGTGACTCTCCTTCAAACCCTCTCCGGTGTAATCATATTCTCTGGATAGTGTGGCGATCAGAACAGCATACAGTATTCCACCTGCGGTCTAAAACTAATGTTTTATAAAGTTATGACAAAAGTTCCTTTTTCTATATTGTATGCCCTGGCTAATAGAGGGAAGCATCCCATACGCCTTCTTTGCCCGCTTACCTGTGCTGACACTTTCAGCGATCTATGGACTTGTACACCAAGTCCTTTTGTTCCTCAGTACTCTCCCAGGTCTACCATTCACTGTGAATGCCCTTATTAGACATCCAAAAATCTATCACCTTGCACTTAGCGGGATTGAATTTCACCTGCTATTGCTATGCCCAATTTACCAGTTGATCATTGCCAGACTGTAGCCTGAGATCATCCTCCTACCACCACCACCAACAACAACTTTTGTGTCATCTGCAAACTTACGAATTTTACCTTTTATACACATCCAAATCATTAATGTACATAAAAAACAAGGGTCCCAGCACTAATCCTTGTAGTACACTGCTGGTCACAGGTTTTTAATCACAAAAACAATCCTCCAAGACTACCTTTTGCCTCCTAAGTGTAAGCCAATTTTGGATTCAGGATCCACAACAGTGAGGTACTTCCTGTTAGATTAGAGAGGATAGAGGACAAACAGACAAAACCAGTGCAGAAACCCCCGCCACTCTCCCCTACATCAAAGATATCTTGGAAATGACTACCAGACTACTCAAACCTCTTGGCATCATGGTAACCCACAAACCCACCAACATACTAAAACATCAGCTAATGAACTTGAGAGACCCGATACAGATAACAAGTAAAACTAATGTAATTTACAAAATACCTTGCAAGAATTATAACAAACACTATATTGGACAAACAGGGAGAAAACAAGCCACCAGGATAAATGAACATCAACTAGCCACAAAACAACATGACCCTCTCTCACCAGTGTCCTTACATACAGATGAGGAAGGACATCACTTCGACTGGGACCATCCTAGGACAAGCCAAACAGAGACACGCACGAGAATTCCGAGGAGCTTGGCATTCCAGCCGGATCTCTATCAATAAACACATTGATGTGGATCCCATTTATCACTCCCTCAGAAAAGGAACTGGAAATGACATCACCACAGGAAATGGCATCGCCAAACCAAGGAAACCTAAACCCATAAATAGAAAGCAGGCCATGCCACCAGTGCTTCATCCGGAGGCTCACTGAAGATGTTACCTGGTAGGGTGGTGAAATGTCTGAATATGAACCTTCCAGCTCAGTGAGCAAACCTACATCCAGAACCTCAACCTGAGCTACAAACCTTCTCAAAACCTGCTAGGATAGAGTTCAGTTCACACAGTTAGAGTCAATAATAATTTTTTAAAAAATTATTCATGGTATGTGGGCTTCACTGGTGATGTCAGCATTTTTGCCCATCCCCACCTCCCACTTAAGACTCAATCACATTACTGTGTGTCTGCAGTCACGCCTAGATCAGACTGGGTAAGGTTGACAGAATTCCTTCCCAAAACGATTTTGTTTTTAAATGACAATCAACAATGCCTGCCCGGTTACCATTCGACAAACTTTTTTATTTAACTCAAATTTCACCATCTGTCACAGTGGGATTCAAACCCATGTCCTCAGAACACTGGCCTGAGATTCTGAATTATTAGTCCACAGACATTATCACTTATCTACCACCTAACCTTAACACAATGCACTTGAAATTATGTAGAATTCCCTCTATGTTTACTGATGCAGAAACAGTCAACACCAGTTAAATTTGTACAATTGATCAAATTAGAATACATAATAATCTTGCTAATGAAGCAGGATTAGGACTATGCAGGTTATTAAATTGCATATTCGCTATTTTAAACTATAGGCAATCTGATAGAGGTATTTAAAATGTACCAGTTTTGATAAATCATTTCATCTGCACTGACTGGTGAAACTCTAAGGTCAGCAAATGAACGAAGTGAAGCTGGTGAAGCTGACTGGACCTGATTCTAGCTCTCTATTTTCTTGGCCTGTTACTGGTGGATTGATTCATTGTTCATTAAATCCTATACATTTTACACCTGATGTATTTTGAAATGAATAAAGAATTTAACTCCAGTCTCAACTTTTTGCTGGGTGGGCAAATTAAGTCCAGTATTGGAACAGCTGACGTTCCACGTAGGCTCAATGTGTGAATGTACACAAATGCTGGTTGAAAATGCAACATCTTCTTTTAAATTACGATGTATGGCTGGCTTGCCAATGAATAAAGTTGCCAATAGGCACTAACTAGTTATTGCAGCTTTCTTAACAACTACCCGCGTTGGGTTCACACAGTACAATCCGCAAGGAGGCACATAACTGTCCATTTTAACCTTCATTTGAAATAAGAAAACATAATATGACTGAACTTTCAATGTCTAAATGTTGTCCTCTGGGTATACAGATGGAGAGTGAAACATGTTACATAAAAAAACCCATTAGTTTAACTCACAATCACTTCATTTTCTCACTTGCTGAAGAAGTAATTAAGAAATATTCTGGTGTTACTGACTGTTCTTACTTGCACACAGCTACACAATTAAAGTACTATGCTCTTAGAAAGTGGTCTGGATTTATTATAATATTATGGAAACACACAAGAGTATCTTTCACTAAAGAGTGAGAAAATGCCAGGAAACCGGAGGGTGGGGTGGGGGGGTGCGGCCTCCTTCCGGAGATCTACTCAACACCATCACCCTCAGACTCAAGAGCAACACATGAAAGAGCAGCAGACCAGTACTGATACATCACAAACCACACTTCAATACCAGAACTTTACTAACCTCCTATTTCTCTGCCTGAGCCACAGTCAGCCTACGTATTAATCCCTTCAGGCACAGTTCCTCTCAAACTTGCCAGTATGTTTGATGTTTGCACAATACATTGTTAGTACATATGTATCGTGAGCATAAATATGGGCATAGCACTAGGGAATGCTTTACACATATAAATCACACACTAAGAAATTGTGAGGATTGTGCCTCTGATCTCCCGATACCCAATCTAACCTTAACACAAGGATGCCTCCCAGACAGTAATATTTATCACTGGTAAAAGCATATTCATTGAAATTCGTACTTACAAGTGCATTTCATTGTCATTTTTGGCAACTTGCTTTTCTGTAATTTGCTTCTTTAAAAGTAACGTAAACTTGCCCATCAGCATTAAATTTTTTACAAAGTGATTTGTCTTTGTTGATTAGTGCTCTGGTAAGCATCTTAGGATGGTTTAATATGCTAAAGATGTCATATAAACACAAGTTGCTGTTGCTGTAAACACCAATACTGTTACAAGTGATGTATACTGAATGGCTGCTATCATTTCCATACAAAGGCATTTATATTGAGACAGAATGGTCACATGCATGGCAAGTCAGTCAATACATTTCTCCAAGCATTCTCCATTTCACAACAATAAGATTGTATACACAATCATTTGTAATTATAAATTATGAAGTTAACCCAATGCACATTATGAACAATTGTTTTCTTCGTGACTAACAAAACAGTTGTTAATTTTAGACGCTTCTACTTTCATTAATTTCTGCACATGCAGAGATACGTTGCATACAGTCTTTAAATTGTGCATAATAATTGCACGGTGTAGGTTAGATGGGCGTCAGATTAATTTCACAGGTCGGCGCAACATCGAGGGCTGAAGGGCCTGTACTGCTCTGTAACGCTCTATGTTCTTCTAAGATCTGAGTTCAGGCCCAAACTATACAAGCTCTCCTCATGAGACAGTCCTTCCATACCTTGTATCAACCAAGAGAACTTTCTCTGAACTGCTCTCCAACGCTCAGTTCTGTCAATAATTTGGCAGCTTGATCAAAGTGAAATTTGGCTTGTTGTTGTTTCACAGTGATTTTGTCCCTCATACCTCTCACTACTTCTGGCTTCAGCATACTCCTCTATTGGAATGGGAATTCAATGGTCTGTGACAGTGGACTAGTTTCCATACTTTCAGCAGGTACATTTCTCAATTCAAAGACCACCTTGCTGGTGTTACAAAGTTAAAAATCACACAACACCAGGTTATAGTCCAACAGGTTTAATTGGAAGCACTTTTTTTAATTTCAAGAATATACTTTATTCATAAGATATTCTGATGATCTGTACAATTGGTCATGCCATACATACGTAAACATTCCATTTCTTGGCATACAGAAGACAGAGTAATCATTCATATATGCAGGTCTGTACAATTACTAATCACATATTCAGTAGGGGGGTGAGCGGAGCCCCCTTACTGAGTCGGCCCCCTGTGCTGAGGCAGGCAGATGTTACACGGTGGTCTTTTCCCACCGTGCCTTGGCGGCAGCTGCCCCAAGCTTTAGCACATCCCTCAACACGTAGTCCTGGACCTTGGAATGTGCCAGTCTGCAACACTCAGTCAGGGTCAACTCCTTCAGCTGGAAGATCAACAGGTTTCGGACTGCCCAGAGAGCGTCCTTCACCGAGTTGATGATCCTCCAGGCACAGTTGATGTTCGCCTTGGTGTGCGTCCCGGGGAACAGACCGTACAGCACAGAGTCCCACGTCACGGTGCTGCTCAGGACGAACCTCAACAAACACCACTGCATTCCTCTCCAGACTTCTTCTGCACAGCCACATTTCTTTCACTAGCTTTCGGAGCGCCGCTCCTTCATCAGGTGGTTGTGGAGGACACAATTGTAAGACACAGAATTTATAGCAAAAGTTTACAGTGTGATGTAACTGAAATTATACATTGAAAAATACCGTGATCGTTTGTTGAGTCTTTCATCTGTTTGAATACCATGATAGTTTCACTTCTTTCATGTGTAAATTACAAAAAAATTGCAAATTTAAAAAAAAAGTTGCATTCTCAGGTTAACTGTAACAATTGGTGTTAGCTAGACAATATGTTGAAGGTAAAAAGTGAGGTCTGCAGATGCTGGAGATCAGAGCTGAAAATGTGTTGCTGGTTAAAGCACAGCAGGTCAGGCAGCATCCAAGGAACAGGAAATTCAACATTTCGGGCCAGAGCCCTTCATCAGGAATGAGGAAAGTGTGTCCAGCAGGCTAAGATAAAAGGCAGGGAGGAGGGACTGGGGGGAGGGGCGATGGAGATGTGATAGGTGGAAGGAGGTCAAGGTGAGGGTGATAGGCCAGAGTGGGGTGGGGGCAGAGAGGTCAGGAAGAGGATTGCAGGTTAGGAGGGCGGTGCTGAGTTCAAGGGAATCGACTGAGACAAGGTGGGGGGGGAAGAGGGGAAATGAGGAAACAGGAGAAATCTGAGTTCATCCCTTGTGGTTGGAGGGTTCCCAGGCGGAAGATGAGGCGCTCTTCCTCCAACCGTCGTGTTGTTATGTTCTGGCGATGGAGGAGTCCAAGGACCGGCATGTCTTCGATGGAGTGGGAGGGAGAGTTAAAGTGTTGAGCCACAGGGTGATTGGGTTGGTTGGTCTGGGCGTCCCAGAGGTGTTGCCTGAAGTGTTCTGCAAGTAGGCGGCCCGTCTCCCCAATATAGAGGAGGCCACATCGGGTGCAGCGGATGCAATAGATGATGTGTGTGGAGGTGCAGGTGAATTTGTGGCGGATATGGAAGGATCCCTTGGGGCCTTGGAGAGAAGTAAGGGAGGAGGTGTGGGCGCAAGATTTGCATTTCCTGCGGTTGCAGGGGAAGGTGCCGGGAGTGGAGGTGGGGTTGGTGGGGGGTGTGGACCTGACGAGGGAGTCACGAAGGGAGTGGTCTTTGCGGAACGCTGATAGGGGAGGGGAGGGAAATATATCCCTGGTGGTGGGGTCCGTTTGGAGTTGGCGGAAATGATGGCGGATGATACGCTGTATACGGAGGTTGGTGGGGTGGTAGGTGAGAACCAGTGGGGTTCTGTCTTGGTGGCGGTTGGAGGGGCGGGGCTCAAGGGCGGAGGAGCGGGAAATGGAGGAGATGCGGTGGAGGGCATCGTCGATCACATTTGGGGGGAATCTGCAGTCCTTGAAGAAGGAGGCCATCTGGGCTGTGTGGTGTTGGAACTGGTCCTCCTGGGAGCAGATGCAGCGGAGACGAAGGAATTGGGAATATGGGATGGAGTTTTTACAGGGGGCAGGGTGGGAGGAGGTGTAGTCCAGGTAGCTGTGGGAGTCAGTCGGTTAGGTGTAGTCCAGGTAGCTGTGGGAGGTGTAGTACAGGTAGCTGTGGGACTGACTGACTCCCACAGCTATCTGGACTACACCTCCTCCCACCCTGCCCCCTGTAAAAACTCCATCCCATATTCCCAATTCCTTCGTCTCCGCCGCATCTGCTCCCAGGAGGACCAGTTCCAATACCGTACAGCCCAGATGGCCTCCTTCTTCAAGGACCGCAGATTCCCCCCAGATGTGATCGACGATGCCCTCCACCGTATCTCCTCCACTTCCCGCTCCTCCGCCCGTGAGCCCCGCCCCTCCAACCGCCACCAAGACAGAACCCCACTGGTTCTCACCTACCACCCCACCAACCTCCGTATACAGCGTATCATCCGCCATCATTTCCGCCAACTCCAAACGGACCCCACCACCAGGGATATATTTCCCTCCCCTCCCCTATCAGCGTTCCGCAAAGACCACTCCCTTCGTGACTCCCTCGTCAGGTCCACACCCCCCACCAACCCAACCTCCACTCCCGGCACCTTCCCCTGCAACCGCAGGAAATGCAAAACTTGCACCCACACCTCCTCCCTTACTTCTCTCCAAGGCCCCAAGGGATCCTTCCATATCCGCCACAAATTCACCTGCACCTCCACACACATCATCTATTGCATCCGCTGCACCCGATGTGGCCTCCTCTATATTGGGGAGACGGGCCGCCTACTTGCAGAACGCTTCAGGGAACACCTCTGGGACGCCCGGACCAACCAATCCAACCACCCCGTGGCTCAACACTTTAACCCTCCCTCCCACTCCACCGGAGACATGCAGGTCCTTGGACTCCTCCATCGCCAGAACATAACAACACGACGGTTGGAGGAAGAGCGCCTCATCTTCCGCCTGGGAACCCTCCAACCACAAGGGATGAACTCAGATTTCTCCTGTTTCCTCATTTCCCCTCCCCCCACCTTGTCTCAGTCGATTCCCTTGAACTTAGCACCGCCCTCCTAACCTGCAATCCTCTTCCTGACCTCTCCGCCCCCACCCCACTCCGGCCTATCACCCTCACCTTGACCTCCTTCCACCTATCACATCTCCATCGCCCCTCCCCCCAGTCCCTCCTCCCTACCTTTTATCTTAGCCTGCCTGGCACCCTCTCCTCATTCCTGATGAAGGGCTCTGGCCCGAAACGTCGAATTTCCTGTTCCTTGGATGCTGCCTGACCTGCTGTGCTTTAACCAGCAACACATTTTCAGCAATATGTTGAAGGTGTTAGCCTTCACACCCCAGAAACACACAAACACACACACCCTCACAGACTTAAGACATTCTACACTCACATACACACGCAAATACACTCTCTCTCACAATCCCCCCAACCCAGACAGACAGGCAGACACATACAAAGACCCACATGCATGCATACACATATATGTTTGTGGGGTGAATTTGTACTTGCAGAGTTACATTGTACTTTGCTCAAAAACTGCATGAATTCATGGAAGACTCTGTTATCTCACTTTTTAGATTAGAATCAGTCTAAATATTCTGGCACAGACAGAGAACACAGGGGGCTAATACCTGCAACTATTGTCTAGCTAACACCAATTGTTACAGTTAACCTGAGAATGCAACTTTTAAAAAAAGGTTTTGTGATTTACATATGAAAGAATTGAAACTATCATGGTATTCGAACAGATGAAAGACTCAACAAACAATCAAGATATTTTTCAATGTCTAATTTCAGTTACATCACACTGTAACCTTTTGCTATAAATTCTGTGTCTTACAATTGTGTCCTCCACAACCACCTGATGAAGGAGCAGCGCTCCGAAAGCTAGTGCTTCCAATTAAACCTGTTGGACTATAACCTGGTGTGGTGTGATTTTTAACCCCAGTCCAACACCGGCATCTCCAAATCATTGCTGGTGTTAGGTTTTCTTGATTTCTTTATGGTCCTTTTGGTAATCTGCACCACCACCTCAATCTCTACATTTGACAGGGACAGTCTACAGATGACGTATGGTGTTGAATTTCCCAATCCTTTGTGAAGCACTGAATACTTCGCTCATAAACTGGGGGTCTTTGTCACTCATCACAATGTCTGAACTATCAGTGACTGAAATGTGCTTTCATGCATTCTACAATCTCAATGGTAGTTGTTGACATCAGTTGGTCCACCTCCCAGTAGTTGATTGTGAAAAGATCATCAGTTCCTGAGAGAGTGATGTAGTATACTCCAAACTTCACCCTTACTCTGTCTGGGATGTCATGTGTCATCAACTGCTCATTTCCTTGCTTAGCTGGGTACCCATTTGAAGCAAAGCATGAGTCGATGTGGTCCTTAACCTCATTGCTCTTGTTTGGCCATTAGAGCACTTCTCTTGCTTTCCTCAGGCTAGGCTCAATTCCTCCAAGGCTTGCCTGGATGTACTTTAGCATCACTTTTCTTATCAACTTAGGGTTAATGACTGCTTCCTTTGTACAAAATGTCCTTCTTAGGCTATCACTTCGTCTCCGAACATCCACTACTCTGTTATAGCTACAGGCGTACCCTTGTAAGGTTATCCTTTCATCAGTTCTTCCTGCAGCCGTGAGAGATTTGTACTTTTTTCCTTACATTGCTTGATTTCAGAAAGGTACTTGCTTTTCAGAGTCAAAATCTCTGCTGGGTTACTGACCATCAGAGTATGTCAAGCTGTTGCTCTGGAAGATTTTAGCATTAACATCCTCAACTTCCTTCATCAGCAGTTGTCGAAGTATACCTGTTCTGCTTGTTTGAATGTCACATTCAGGTAATATTTCTGCAAATGTAATACCATGTTTTGCAGACAGGATGTGGAAATGCCAGTGTTGGACTGGGGTGAACGAAGTTAAAAATCTCACAAAACCAGGTTATAGTCCAAAAGGTTCATTTGGAGGTACAAACTTTCGGAGCGCTGCTCCTTCATCAGGAGCTAGTGGGGTAGGATCGTGAGATGCAGAATTTATAATAAAAGATCAAAGTGTCATACAACTGATGCGATGTATTGAACAAACCTAGATTGTTGTTAAATCATTAATCACTCAGAATGGGGTTGCAGGTTTCGATTCATTTGATCTTTTACTATAAATTCTGTGCCCGGTGATCCTGCCTCACCAGCTACCTGACAAAGGAGCAGTACTTCGAAAGTTTTTACATCCAAATAAACCTGGTGGACTATAACCTGGTGTTGTATGATTTTTAATTTTTTGCAGACACTTTAGAGCAGAAAGTAGTAGTTTAAGGAAAATACCTGAAGTGGCTTATGGTCAGACTCCATTGTCAATTGTGAAATTGTGTCTGACTAATTTTTTTTTTAGATTTACAGTGTGGAAACAGGCCCTTCGACCCAACAAGTCCACACCGACCCGCCGAAGCGCAACCCACCCATACCCCTAACCTAACACTACGGGCAATTTAGCTTGGCCAATTCACCTAACCCGCACATCTTTGTGACTGTGGGAGGAAACCGGACCACCCGGAGGAAACCCACGCAGACACGGGGAGAACGTGCAAACTCCACACAGTCAGTCGCCTGAGTCGGGAATTGAACCCGGGTCTACAGGCGCTGTGAGGCAGCAGTGCTAACCACTGTGCCACCGTGACGCCCGCAAATTTATTAGAGATTTTCAAAGTAGTCTCAACCAGAGTGGTTTGAGTAGAATCGGCAGATGTGTTATATTTGGACTTCTAGAAAGCATTTAATAAGGCACCTGACAGAACACTAACTCATAAGATAGGAGCCTGTGGTGTTGGAGGCAGTATATTAACATGGATAGAGAATTAGTTAATGGGCAGGAAACAGCAGGGGGATAACAGGTTCTTTTGTAGATTGGTGGCCTGGAGCCAATGAGGTTTCACAGGGATCAATGCTGGAACTGCAACCATTTATAATATATATCAATGACCTGGTGGAAGGAAACAAATGTATTGAATCCAAATTTGTAGCTTATTTTTTGTATCAAAGTGAACAGGCAAGTTGCAAGAGGGACATGAACAGTTTATAGAGATATAGATTAAGTGGACAAAAGGTTTGCAAGTCAAGCATAATGTGGAAAAATGTGAAGTTGTTCATTTCAGAAGGTACAGCAAAAGAACAGAGTATTATTTCAATGGAGAAAAGCTGCAATACAAAGGCGATTTTAAGGTATCTCTACATGAAACACACAGCTAGCACAAAATCAGAAAGGTCAATGGAATGCTGGTCCTTATTTTAAAGGGATTCACATATAAGTGTAGGGAAATCTGACTGCAACTATACAAGCACATCTGGAGTACTGCGAGTAATTCTGGTCCCTTTACTTCAGGACAAGTTTAATTCATTGGAGGCACTTCAGAGAAGGTTTACTGTAATAATCCCCAGTATGGAGGACTTGCTTTATGATCAAAGATTAAACAGGGTGAGACTCTACTCATTGGAATTTAGAAGAACGAGAGCTCATGTCATTGACGTATATAGGATTCTCTAGGGGCTTGACAGGTAAATGCTGAGAGGATGTTTCCCTTCATGGGGGAATCTAGGATAAGAGCACAGTCTCAGAATAAAGAAGCAGCAATTTAAGTTTGACATGAAAAAAAATTCTTTTCTCAGAGGATTGAGTGTGTTTGGGGCAGAGTCCTATTTAAGGCTGAGGTAGATAGATTCTTGATCATTGAGGGAATCAAGGGGTGTGGGGAAAGGGCAGGTAAGTGGACCTGAGGAATGTTAGATCAATCATGATCCTACTGAATGGTGAAGCAGGCTTGACAGGCTGAATGGCCTACTCCTGTTACTATTTCTTACGGCTTTATGGTCTCTCCCAAACAAGTTTTGATTAAAATGCTCACAAGCAAAGATGTCAGCCATCTATCTGAGCATATCACTTAGCTTGGGTTAATATCATAAATGACAATGCAACTGGCTGTCTGCACAGCATAAAAATCCAAGTCCTGTCCTGTTGGTATTACGCTGCAAGGTTACTTTATTATTGACACAATGGTACATTAGTGCAGGTGCTGTTGTCATTAGTTTTTTGTGAAATTTTCCACCATAACACCCTAAGCAGCGAGCTCTCAGAGTTTCATTCGGAAGACAAAATAAGTGAAAACTTTGCTACATAGGTCATAAAATCTAATAAGTTACTGCACTGCTGTCACATCTGTTGGTTGCTGCATTTCTCACCTTATCAAGATCCAGATGAAATTTTTTGCTCTCAGTTCTTTGAGCATGTATGAAGTCAAGTACAACAGTATCTTTCTCATTATCAATTTCAGTTCACCTGGCGCGCTCTGATCTGCAATGACCTCTTCCATTATGTCTCCACATCCACTGATTACCAGATCTTCCACAACAGCACCACTTTTTTGTGCAGTCTGTACTGATATTCTTCTCCAGAACTGGAAAGGCAACCAGGGACAGGCAATGAACACTGGCACGGCCAGCGATACCCAAGACTCAAGAATGATATTTAAATAATGTCAAATGATATGCTCAACCATCTGGATCTCCCAAATGGCATCAAAACTTTAGTTGGACAACTGCTGCTTTAATTCAGTTTCATCTGACAGTAACCACTGTTTGCATCAGAAGGAGTAAAGACCTTTAGGATCTACCACTAAAGTTCACTAAATCTGCATTCACCCCAATTTCCAGCACTAGGGCATACCTTATGATACTTTTAAGTGCACATCTGAGTGTACCTTTTAAAAGGTTGCGAGGTTTCCTGCCTCAACTCCCCTTCCAGGCAGTGCTTGCCACCCCCACCACTCTCTTGGTGAAAAGAATTCTTAAGTTCCCTCTAATCTCTTGTCTTTCACTTTAATATTTACCCCTTTGTTATCGACCCTTCAACTAAAGGGAATGGCTGCTTTTTATTCACACTGTCATGCCCCTTATAATCTAATACATTTTTATTAGATTCCCACTTAACCTTCTCTGCTCCAAAGAAAACAACCTGAATTTATCCAGTTAAAAATCATACATCACCAGGTTATAGTCCAACAGGTTTACTTGGAAGCATACTAGCTTTCGGAGCTACGCTCCTTCATCAGGTGATAGTGGAGGGCTCAATCCTAACGCACAGAATTTATAGCAAAAATTTAGTGTGATGTAACTGAAATTATACATTGAAAAATTGATTGTATGTTAAGCCTTTCATCTGTTAGAATACTGTGATTGTTTCACTTCTTTCATGTGTAAATCACAAAACCTTTTTTTCAAAAGTCGCATTCTCGGGTTAGCTGTTAACAATGGTGGTAGCTAGACAATATGTTGAAGGTGCTGGCCCTCTGTGTTCTCTGTCTATGTCATGATGCTTGGAATGATTCTAATCTAAAAAGTGAGATAATGGAGTTTTACATAAATTCATGCAGTTTTTGAGCTAAGAGTTCTACATGAATGCATGCAGTTTTTGAGCAAAGTACAATGTAACCCTGAAAGTACAAAATCACCCTACAAAATATATGTGTACATGTGGGTCTTTGTCTGTCTGTGTATGTCTGTCTAGGTTGGGGTTGTGAGTGTGAGAAAGTGTATGTGTGTGTGTGTAGTAAGTGCAGAGTGTCTCAAGTCTGTGAGGGGTGCATGTGAGAGTGTGGAAGCGTGTGTGGGTGTCTGTGTGCGAGTCTGTGTATGTCTGTGTATAGGAATGGCTGTGTGTATATATGAGTGTGTGTGTCTGTAAGGGTGTGGGTGTCTGTGTGCACGTCTGTGCATATGTGTGTCCGTGTGTATGTGTACCTTGGTGTGCATGTGTGTATGTGAGAGAGCGTGTGTGTGTGTGTAGGAGTATCTGTGTGTGTGTATAGTGCAATGGTGGTCACCTGTAATGTGACATGAACCCAAGGTCCCGGCTGAGGCTCTCCCTATGGGTACCGAACTTAGCTATATCAGCCTCCAAATCAAACTTATCTAGTCTATCTTCTAACTTCATACCTAAACTGCTCCACTAAATCCTGGTAAATCTCCTCTGCATCCTCTCCAATGCAATCATATCCTTCCTATGGTGTGGAGACGAGAACTGCACACATTAATCCAAATGTGGCCTCACCAAAGTCCTGTATGACACGATCTCCCTGCTCTTAAAACCTATGTTACAACTGATATAGGCAAGTGTCCCGCATGCCTTCTTAACTAACTTATTGACCTACCCCGCCACCTTCAGGGATCTGTGGACAAGCACCCCAAGATGTGCTCTAAGTGTTCTAGTGTCTCATCATTCATTGAGAATGCCCTTGTTTTGTTCCTTCTTCCAAAGTGCATCACCTCCCACTCATCACGGTTAAATTCCATTTGCCATTGTCCCACTTATCGCACCAATCTGTCTACAGCCAATTTTTGTGTCATTCGCAAAGTTGTCTGTCATTCCTTCCATGTTTTCATGTAGATTGTTTACATATATTACGAACAATAAGGACCCTGTGGTACGTCACTGAACATTAGGTCCCAGGCACACAAGTAGCCTTCTATTACCTTGATGTCACAAGGAATTAAGGGCTACGGGAGAATGCGGGTAAGTGGAGTTGAAATGCCCATCAGCCATGATTGAATGGCGGAGCGGACTCAATGGGCCGAATGGCCTTACTTCCACTCCTATGTCTTACCACCCAGTCTCCTGTTAATTTTGGATCCAACTTGCCAAGTTACTCTGAATGCCATGTGATTTTACCTTCTTTATCAATTTCTTATGTTTCCCACCTTCTCAAAAGCCTTACTGATACATTTCAGCAACTGCACTGCCCCCAACCACAAGATCACCTCCTTGAAACATTCCATCAGACATGTTAGGCATGATCTCCCTGACAAAGCCATGTTAACTAACCCTGATCAAACCTTACCTCTCTAAATGGAGATTAATTTTCTCCTTCAGAATTTGCACCACTTGTTTCCCTACCGCTGATGTGAGATTCACTGATCTATAGTCCACTGATCTATCTCCACCACCTTTCTTGAAAAGTTGAACCACATTAGTTGCCTTCTGGTCTCCTGGCACATCTCCCATGGCTGGAGGTGCATTTAAAATTTGGTCATGGTCCCTATGATTTCCTCCCTGATCTCCAACAGCTACTTGGGATACAACTCATCCAGCCCTGGGGATTTTTTCACTTTCAAACCCAAGAAAACCTCCAATACCACTTCACTCCCTATATCAAACTACTCAAGAAACTCACAGGCCATTATCCCCTCAAATTCTGTTCTTACACCCTACTTCACCTGAGTGAAGACATATGTGAAGTACTCGTTTAACACTCTACCAATAGTCTCCAGCTTCACTCGCACACATTTTCCCTTCAGACCTAATGAGCCCTCTTCTTTCCCTGGTTATTCTCTTCTTCCTGATGTACTTACACTAACGACTTTCTAAGGTGGGGGCAGAGTAGTATGCTTCAGCCGGAGCTCATCCGTTTGTCTGTTTCTTCTCTCATTTTCTCTCCTTTTGTGCTTTTTATCTGTCTTCTTCCTTCTCACTGATGTTGTGAACTCCTATCCTCAGCGCGGACTCAGCAAGTCATCCCCTCGGCCCCACGTAGCCTCAGCATGGACTTCTAGCCTCAAGGTGATTCTAGAGTAGTCATTCAGCCTCAAGGTGAAGCCCAGCACAGTCTGGAGTCAAGACCCAACATGGACTAGAGGCTAGGTGCCAACGTGGACTGAATTGAAAGACTATTATTCTGAAATTCTTATTTCTCTATTTTCTAATGTATTCCTACAGTCTGTAATTCTGGACTTTTTATTTCTTTGGGTTTTCTAATTTTTTTTCCTACGAATTTGTAATGAAGAATCTGTAACTAGGTACCTTACTCCTAAGTTGGTGCCGTATGTGGCAAGTTGTAAGTGCATTCTGGTATAACATGACAATTGTGCTCCTCTGCAACGTCGCACTATAGAAAATCACGCTATGGAAAACGCCAAAGGTAATCGTGCTGTAGAAGATAGCTATAGAAAATTGCTATACTATTCAGTAGGAAATTTGTGCTTATCCAAACAACGTCTACAATTTGTCAATTGTGTTAGTCAATTCGCACTGACGAAACGAGTGTTGTACCAGAATGTCCTGGACATGACAATAAAGCTAATTCATTCAGTGTTTTTCTCATGCCCCCTCTTTGCTCTCTTAATTGCTTTCTTAAGTTCTCACTCTGTACTTCTATACACCTCTAGGGTCTCCACTGATTTGCTCCATTTACATTGGCAAGTTCACATTCAATTGCTGTTCTCCTTCTGCAATCATCAGTATAACAGTCAAAAACCACTCAAAAGCTTCAGACCTGATGATGATGACAATCTGTTGTTTAGTAAAGAGGGATCTGTCAGAATCATTGGTTGAAATCTTGCCACCAGCTATCTTTATAGGCTTGCTTTGCTTCTTTCTGGTGAATTACTTGACTACAAAGTGACTCAGTTTTTTGAAGTTAGAGCATTGTTTTCTACATGCTGCCTTCTCTTTTATGTGATTTACTCACAATACTTACATCCCGCCCACTGGTCTTAATATTTCTGCTGGTTGGGCTGCAAATTATGTGCTCCTTTTGTCCAGTTGGTTGTTCTCATTATGTCCAATCCTATCTCAGATGAGAACAGCTGTCAGTTGTCCAAGCTTTCAGGATCCAGCTAGTTGTATCAGTGTGGTTGTATGTTCATTATCATGAGTTTAGATGGATGGCTGGTTGTCATGCACAGTGATACCATCATACGTGGGTTCAATTTCCCTGCACCAGCTAGGGTCATCATGAAGGACTCTGCTTTCCAATCTATCCCATCACCCAAGGGCATGGTGATGCTCAGGTTAAATAACCACCAGTTAGCTCTGTCTAATGAGACAACAGCCCTATGGTCTTGCAAGAGTATAGCAACTTTACCTTTATAATATTATTATATCTGAGTTTTAGTATTATTGTCCCTCTCCTCCTTAGCTCTGATGGTGAACACAAATTATTTATAAATGCCTTAAAGTTCAAATGTGTCTTCAAGCTCTGCAACATTTCCACAGTCTGGCTTCTCTGCTCCTCACTGAGATCAGGGTTACAGCACTCGTTCACCAGCACTGGTAGCAGCGTTGCTACATTTGCTCAAGTTTTAAAAAATTTATTCCATAGCTTTTTCATACTTCTGTCATCTAAGGTTGAAAAAAATTCCAATTCTACCTCATGTCTCCTTTCATGTTGAGAGGGAGTGGAAAATGCACAGCCATTTTGAATCACAAAATAATTGAAAATTACAGACTATTGTTTGAAATCATATTTTCCTTGGTCTCCTTTCAGTACCTGACTCTTTTACAGCTCTGAAAATCCTCACATTGCTATCATTTGTCAAGTGATGAGTGCTCAATGGCTGCACAGAAAAGGCACATGACTAGAGTGCGGTGCTGGAAAAGCACAACAAGTCAGGCAGCGTCTGACAGCAGGAGAATCGATGTTTCAGGCATAAGCCTTCATGAATCCTCCTGTTCCTTGGATGCTGCCTGACCTGCTGCCCTTTTCCAGCCACACACTGTCAACTCTGATCTCTTGCATCTGCAGTCCTCACTTTCTCCTAATCACATAACCAGAGCAAACCAGCCAACTACAGAGTATAATTTCATTTCTCTAATCACATTATTGAATGTTTCAATAATTATTAAAAAATTAATTATATGCAATGAATTCTAAATACTTTCCGAGTGTGACTGGGCTGTGGCCTGGAACTCCCTCCTAAGGACACTATGGGTCAGCCTACAGCACAAGGACTGCAGTGATTCAAGAAGATAGCTCATCACCACTTCTCAAGGGAAATTTGAGATGTGTAATAAATGCTAGTCCTGACAGCAACACCCACATCCTGAAAATGAATTAAAAGAGACGTACATGAAGAGGCCATTCAGCTCCTCAAGCCTGTTTAACCAGTGAGATCGTGGTCTCACTGTATTTTAAATCATTCTACAAATCTTGCCTCCATATCTTTTTACTATCTAGCCACAACGAACTTTGTTTTATCGCACTTTCTATTACCTTCATTATACTATTTCAAACACATGCACAAAATGTTGCTATTTAAAAATTTAGCACTGCTGCCTCACAATGCCGTGGACCTGGGTTCAACGCTACCTTCGGGCATCGGCCTGTGTGGAGTTTGCACATTGTCCCCGTGTCAATGTGGGTTTCCTCTAACTGTCCAAGAGTATTCAAAGTTTGGGAGAAGATTTGTAGCTCGGGTGCTTGTTGTTGTGGTTCTGTTCGCCGAGCTGGGAGTTTGTGTTGCAAACGTTATGTCCCCTGTCTAGGTGACATCCTCAGTGCTTGGGAGCCTCCTGTGAAGCGCTTCTGTGATGTTTCCTCCGGCATTTATAGTGGCTTGTCTCTGCCGCTTCCGGTTGTCAGTTCTTGCTGTCCGCTGTACTGGTCGGTATATTGGGTCCAGGTCGATGTGTTTATTGATCGAATCTGTGGATGAGTGCCATGCCTCTAGGAATTCCTTGGCTGTTCTCTGTTTGGCTTGTCCTATAATAGTTGTGTTGTCCCAGTCAAATTCATGTTGTTTGTCATCTGCGTGTGTGGCTACTAAGGATAGCTGGTCGTGTTGTTTCGTGGCTAGTTGGTGTTCATGGATGCGGATTGTTAGCTATCTTCCTGTTTGTCCTATGTAGTGTTTTGTGCAGTCCTTGCATGGGATTTTGTACACTACATTGGTTTTGCTCATGCTGGGTATCGGGTCCTTCGCTCTGGTGAGTTGTTGTCTGAGAGTGGCTGTTGGTTTGTGTGCTGTTATGAGTCCTAGTGGTCGCAGCAGTCTGGCTGTCAGTTCGGAAATGTTCCTGATGTATGGTGGTGTGGCTAGTCCTTTGGGTTGCGGTATGTCCTCGTTCCATTGTCTTTCCCTTAGGCATCTGTTGATGAAATTGCGCGGGTATCTGTTTTTGGTGAATACATTGTATAGGTGTTCTTCCTCTTTTTGCAGTTCTGGTGTACTGCAGTGTGTTGTGGCCCTTTTGAACAGTGTCTTGATGCAACTTCGTTTGTGTGTGTTGTGTGGTTGCTTTCGTAGTTCAGGACTTGGTCTGTGTGTGTGGCTTTTCTGTATACCTTTGTAGTGAATTCTCTGTTCGGTGTTCTCTGTACCATCACGTCTAGGAATGGGAGCTGGTTGTCCTTTTCTTCCTCTCTAGTGAATCGGATTCCTGTGAGTGTGGCGTTGATGATCCGGTGCGTGTTCTCTATTTCTGTGTTTTTGATGATTATAAAGGTGTCGTCTACATATCTGACCCAGAGTTTGGGTTGTATTTGCGATAAGACTGTTTGTTCTAACCTTTGCATTACTGCTTCTGCTATGAGTCCAGAGATCGGTGAGCCCATGGGTGTTCCGTTGATTTGTTCATATATCTGGTTGTTGAATGTGAAGTGTGTTGTGAGGCACAGGTCTAGTAGTTTAAGTATGCCATCTTTGTTAATAGGTTCAACGCCCTGTTGTCTGTTCCGTATGTCCAGCAGGTTGGATATTGTTTCTCTGGCTAGGGTTTTGTCGATAGAGGTAAACAGTGCCGTTACAGTGTCCAAGAATATGCAGATTAGATGGATTGGCCGTGCTAAATTGCTCATAATGCCCAGGGATGTACAGGGTAGGTGGATCAGCCATGGGAAATGAAGGGTTACAGGAATAGGGTCAGAGATGGGATGCTTTTTGAAGGGTCAGTATGGACTCAAAAGGCCAAGTGGCCTACTTCCACTGTCAGGATTCTAAATAGTAACGTACATTACACTTAACAATAAACAATGTTTGAAGACTTAAACAACTTGGACGTTAGTAAAGCACTTGACAAGCAGATTCTATAAACTAAATGACAGTCTTCTGCAACTAAAGTATTTTAAATGAGTTAAAATGACACCATGAAGAGTTATGTTCTACCAAAGAGAAAAGAAAATGGTTCCATCAAACTTTCAAAATGTCATAAACATACACTGGTTCTTTAAATGACATTAAATACAACTAAATAAAAGATCTTCACACTTCATGACAAAATTAGTAAACCTCATACCATAAATAGTAGTTGCTGTGAGATATGTCAGGTGGCAGATGTTGTACATCTCAATCCTTATATCTTTCCAGATTCCCTGTGTAGGAAACGATGGACCCCAGTCCCAGCTGAAAGAGCATTGCTCCTAAAAGTTAATGCACAAAGGTGTTAAATAAATCAAAAGTATTCATTTTACTGCATTTGTTAACTGCGATCTCAGGAACCTGTTAGTTCAGTGCATATGAATTAGAGTAGGAACAGGCTATTTGAACGTTTGCCTAAATACTAATAGAATGGCAAGATAAAAGTAAGTGTTTTTTAAAAAAAATTGTCATAAGTGGGTCTATTCACAAATATTGTCTGAGAGGCATTTCTCCTAAAATTAGTGTTTCCAGTTGAAATGATTTCACTGTCACCATACTTGGAGCTAGTCTGTAATTTCCATCGGATAATGCTGAAACCACAGAATGGGATGTTTACTAGATTATATTAGATGAGATTCCCTACAGTTAGGAAACAGGTCCTTCGGCCCAACAAGTCAACACTGACCCTCTGAAGAGTAAACCATCCAGACCCATTGCTGTACGTTATATTTACCCTTTACTAACGCACCTAACACTATAGGTCAATTCACCAAACCTGCACATCTTTGGATTGTGGGAGGAAACCACAGCACCCAGAGGAAACCCATGCAGACATGGGGAGAATGTGCAAACTCCACACAGACAGTTGCTCAAGGCAGGAATTGAACCCGGGTCCCTGGCACTGTGAGGCAGCAGTGCTAACCACTAAGCCACCGTACCGCCCTTCTCTGATGAGAATAGGAAGAAACAAGCTATCTGGGGAACATTATCAAGGAAACAGTGAATGTAGAACCATCATTCTAAACCTTTATACTCCACACATGTACAAGATCATGATTGAAAAGGAGACTATAAAGTAATGTCAGCAACCCACCCAGACAAGCTGGGACATCATGGCTTTTATAAGCTTGTCAGAGGTCTTGGCTTTTGATTGAAATGTTATGTCATTTCTATGTGTTCTAATGGATAGTGCAGGGAGACCACATTGCATTGGCTGATATCCTTTCTTCCATCACCAAATTTGAGATACACAAAATGGCAACTCAGTTTCATCTACATAACATGTGACTCCATCTTAAACCAAAAGACTACAGTGAAGTCTTTAGGATGATTCTGTGGAATTTGATAGGATGCTAAATAAATGCACATTCTTTCACATACGTCAAGTCGTAGAGGCATATAGCGCAGAAACAGTCCCTTCAGTTGAACTCACCCATGCTGATCAGGTTTCCTAAACTAGCCTCATTTGCCTATGTTTGGCTCATTTTGCTCTAAAGCTTTCCTATCCACGTACCTGTCCAAATGTACTTTAGATGTTGCTATTGTACCTGCCACCACCACCACTTCCTCTGGCAGCTGATTCCATGCACATATCACTCTACATAAAACATTGCCCCTCAGGACCCTTATAAATCTTTTCCCCACAATAGAGGAGTCCAAAACTAGAGGGTATAGGTTAAGGTTATTAATCTATACTCTCTAGTTTTGGACTCCCCTACCGTAGAGAAAAGACCTTGGCTATTCACCTTATCTATGCCCCTCATGATTTAATAAACTTCTATAAACGCAACCCTTGATCTCCCACAGTCCAGGGAAAATAGTTCCAGCCTATATAGCCTCTCCTTCCAATCAAATGGGCCATGAAATGTCCTTGACAAATAGAATTAAGGAGAGTCCCAAGGCATTCTATTAGAAGCTAGGGAAGGGGTACGGTCCATTCAAGGACAAAAGAGGGAAGTCATGCATGGAGCCAGAGGAAGTATGTTGCATTGGCACTCACGAAGAAAGACATGGTGAATGTTAAGATTAGCGGGTATATGTTGATATTAATGGGGGGGGGAGGAAAGGTGGGGTTGGATGTCTTGAAAAACACACCTCAGGATACTGAGGGAGGCAAAGGAGGAGATTATTCGGGTCTTGAAGAGATCTGTTCAGCCACAGGCGGGGTTTCAGAAGACTGGAGAATATTGTTCCTTTACTTAAGAAGGGCAACAGGAAAAATTCAGGAAATTCGAGGCTGGTGAACTTTACCTCAGTGGTAGGAAGTTATTGAAAAAAGATTCTTAGGTATGGGATTTAATTGCATTTGGAAAAGAATTGATCCAATTGGGATAGCCACCATGGCTTTGTGTGGGGTAGGTCTTGTCTCAATAGCATCCTATCAAATTCCCCTTTGAGTTTGTTGAGTAAGTGACAAAGATGGTTGATGAGGGTAAGGCAGTGGATGTTGTCTACATGAACTTTACTAAAGCATTTGACACGGTCCCTCATGGTAGGCTGGCCCAGAAGATTAAGTCACATGAAATCCACAGTGAAGAGGTAAGTTGAATACAAAATTGGCTTGGACATAGAAGACAGTGGTTAGTTGTGGAGGGGTGTTTTTCTGTTTAGAAATCAGTGACCAGTGGTGTTCTGAAAGATCAGGACTGGAACCTCTACATATAAATGATTTAGCTAGTCTGATTAGTAGGATTGAAGAGCACATGAAAATTGGAGGAGTTATGGATAATGAAAAAGTTCGTCAAAAATACAGCAAGGTAGGGAACAGTGGAAAATTGGGGTGGAGAAATAGCAGATGGAGTTTAATCCAGGCAAGTGCGAGTTGATGCATTTGGGAGGTTGAATGCAAGAGGAACATACACAGTAAATGGCAGGACCTTTAGGAGCAGTGATATACAGATGGATCTTCAAAGTTTGTGAGAAGATTTGTAGCTCGGGGGCTCGTTGTTGTGGTTCTGTTCGCTGAGCTGGGAGTTTTTGTTGCAAACGTTTCGTCCCCTTTCTAAGATGGATCTTGGTGTGCAGGTCAACAGCTCCCGAAAGTGGCAAAACAAGTAGGTAAGATGGTAAAGAAGGCATATGGCATGCTTGCCTTCACTGATTGGGACACGGAGTATAAAATTTGGTAAGTCATGTTGCTGCTCTACAAAATTTTAGTTAGGCCACATCTTAACTATCGTATACAGTTCTGGTTGCCACACTATAGGAAGGATGTTAAGGATTTGGAGAGGATCCAAAAGTGGTTTACCCAGAATGTTTCCTGGGTTAGACGCTGGTTAAGACTTTCACATTTACTGCAATGAAGAGGGAGGTTTTTACTCATTAGTAGTAACCCAGCTCCATGGTGATAAACAGCGATATATAGGGTACTACTCTAGTGCTGAGGGTCCCAAAGTGAATGGCTTGCCCAGATACATAGCTGCTTTAGACTGTGCCACGTGGGAAGTGAGGGTTTATAGTTTTGCATACCAAACACACCCTTGTAGAAATGTTAAATACAGGAAAATTACGCACGGTTTCTAACAGGAGAAGGGCAAAATGGGAGGCTGTTCTTTTGCCACCAACCAAATCCGTTAACATTGTACGAGATATCCGGGAAAACCCAGAAGGGATGTTAGGCAATGGCGAACCACGTATGTGGGAATGTGGATGAAAAAGTAGGGGAAAGTGGGATAAAGGATGTACCCCATGGAGGCACCAGACAAGATCCTGTTCGTGGATGGCTCACGGAAATATGTAGATGGTTTGCCACGAATGGGATGGGAAGTAGTGAACGCCGAACCACAAGTTATCTGAGCGGGGTGAATGCAAGTAGGTCTGTCAGCCGAGTTGGTGGAGTTTGTGGCCTTCACGGAGGTGACAGGGAAGAATATTAACATTTACATCGATAGTAAATACGTGTTCGGGATTGCCCATGATTACATACAGTTTAGGGAAGATGAGGATTTGTCACCACAGGGGGCACCCCGGTCAAGCGTGGGCAGATAATAAAGATCTTACAGGAGACCAGTGAGTTCCCATTGGAGGCTACGGTGTTGAAGGTCAAGGTCCATCAGAAGGAACCAGATAAACAGAATCCTGAATGGCACATTCTTAATCAGCTCTAGAGACAGAAGACATCCATCCTATAAACATCACCCAATCGCATGGTGATACCCCCGAGGGTGAATGCGCCAGGTGGAAGGTGCAGGGGGCCATGCCAGACGAGGAAGGTATCTGGAGATTGAATGACAAGGTCCTGCCCCCAGCGTGCATCCAACGTACTCTTATGCAATTACACCATGGCATTTCCCATGTGGGGCATGATGCTATGATAACCAGTATCGGGAAGGAATGGGCAGAGATATAGCTTGATTCTGTCACCGCTGTGTGACGTGTGCCCAGCACAACCCAGGCAGGCCCATTAAAACTAGAATGGGGTGCCAGCCATGCTCAAAGGGGTCCTGGGAGCATGTACAGATAGATTTTACAGGACTGCTTTCCCAATCCCATGGGAAGACATATTGCCTTGTGATTATTGACCAATTCACCAGGTGGGTCAAACTCGTGATCAAACTGTGTGCACACGCACAGAACACAAGAAACCATCTTTCGCGGGCTTTTGTTGTACATGTCATCCAGATTATAAAAACTGCTGTACCTGTTGTTCTGGGAGAGATGGCACGGTCAAGTCCTGCAATTAGGGTCAGAATCACACTGTCCCTCCCAAAACCTTGTGACTTAATAAATTTGATTGATTTGCTTCTACATTTGATCGACTTGCTTCTAAATTTGAGTTTTATAAACATTACTACAACAGAGAGACATGATCACGTCCAGACAGATGGGATTCATTTAGCATAGTATCAAGGTTAGCGCATAAATGGCGAGCTAAAGGGCCTGAAATGAACTGTGCAATATTCTATGTAGGAGCAGTTAGTTTCAAAACGTTAAACTTGTGACAGGGAATGAAAACCAATTCACAGTTGCTGTACTTTTGCATATTAGGGATCAGATTGCTTTCCTCATATAAATACTACAGGAATTTTCCAAGAAGCTTAGAGCTCCTATATGTAGCTTTAAAAGAAATCAAGGCCCTTACAAGCACTTCCAGTTGTACTTCTATCAGCAAGTCTGGAGTAATCAGCCCTTTCCTCTTCGTCTCTTGGGCAAAGATCATTCAGAAACATGAAGTGCATGAGATGAGGTGTAATTATTAATTCTGCACAACACTTAAAGGATTCCAGTTCCTGCTCCCTAAGTAGTTCTATGTTCTGTACAAAATGAAGAACACTATCACATACAAGCACAAGAAATAGAAGCACACTATATAGCCACTCAATGCCATAGCTAATCCTCTACCTCAGCTACAACTTTCCAGTTATCAATTAAATTTTGAACGTACTCTATGTCTGAGCATCCACAGTTTTTTAATGCATAGAATGCAATAGATTCACAAGCCTCTGAGTGAAGAAACTGCTCATCCCAGTCCCAAACCCTTACGCTGAGACTTAGACACCCAATTCTAGATACACCAGCCAAGAGAAACAGCTATTCAGCACCTACCATTTGAAGTCACTTAAGATTTTTTACATCTCAATGTGATCATCTAATATTTTTCTAAACTTCACGGGACATATAATACCCTCAGCCCAAGTTATTTAAGTTACTGTTACCCGATATGTTTCAAAACATTTAGCAACGTTCATTATTTTGATACGAGATTGCGAACTGAAGTTACGACATGCAGAAATTCAGACTGAAGTTCAGGATTGACCTTTAAAGTTCCAGACCTTACAAAGCAGGTGTGGCAAAGTTTGGAGCTAATCACAAGAAACCAGATAACTTTTAACAAACTGACAAGGTATCTGGGGACTTCATAGGATAGTCATAGTGGAAAGAGGAAGGGGATTTTAGTCTGGAATATCTATGGTTATGTTGTGTAGCACTTTACATAGAAAACTACTTTAAAGTAATTAGATAAGACCATTTTTTAAATTTAGTAGTGGTTGGTTAATTTGATTCCTCTACAGCAAAATTAATTTGTTTTAAACCACAGAACCTCGCTGTTATATTCTTCAGTAAATTACTGAATCTTTTGGAGATCATGACAATGTCAACAAGCAGAAGAGAAAAAGTGAAATCAGAAAATAAAATGCTACATTTCCAATAGGTGCATATTATACATTTGATGCATTCCAACATCACAAAGTTGTATCAAGAATTAATTTATGTGGTAAGTATCTTTGCAAAATTAATTATATCTGATCAAGCAGGTGCACAAACAGAATGTTAACAGCCATTTACATGCAAAGGAAGTTCTAACCCTAACATTCAGAAGCTGTTCCCAAAATGGCTTATCGGATAATTTTATACTATCAGTCTAGCCTACAGCTTGGATTTAAACAATTTACTTTTAAAGAGTCACAGAATGACTGCAACACAGGGGAGGCCATTGGCCGTTAATGTCTGTGTTGGCTCTCAGAAGGTTAAGCTTCATGCAGAGACACTCCAAAGTACATTCCTCTTTTCAGATAATTAGCCAGTTCCCTTTGAATACCATAACTGTATCTGCAGCAGGCACTCCAAGGGCATTCCTAGTGGTCCATCAATATTGCAGGGCCAAAATCCTGGAAGTCCCTCTCTAAATTAGAGGTTTATACAATCATGAGGGGCATGGCTAGGGTAAACAGACAAGGTCTTTTCCCTGGGGTGAGAGAGTCCAGAACTAGAGGGCATATGTCGCAGGGAGAGGGGAAAGATTTTTTCACGCAGAGGGTGGTACAAGTATGGAATGAGCTGCCAGAGCTATTGCTGGAGTCTGGTGCAACTACAACATTTAAAAGACATCTTGATGGGTATACGAATAGGAAGGGCTTATAAGGATATGGATCAAGTGCTGGTATATGGGACAAGATTAGTTTAGGATATCTGGTTGGCATAGATGAGTTGGACTGAAGGATCTGTTTCCATGCTGTACATCTCTATAACTCTATAATTGCACTGTGGGTTTACCCAAACCAAACAAACTGCAGTGGTTCATGAAAGCAGCTCACCACCACCTTGCAAGGGCAACCAGTGATATCCACATCCCATACATTAACAAAAATACACTTTCATACCTTAACCACTTACTGCACCAAAAAGAGTTTTCCTCATGTCACCATTGCTTCTTTCATCAATTACCTTACTGGCTGAATTTTTTTTTTGTTTTTAAACACAGGTTTATCATAACGTCCTTGCTCCTCTGTAGTCTATGCCCCTGTTGATAAGGCCCAGGGTGCCACAACTATACTCTCTAACTGTCCCAAGTTCTTCCCTAAAATTTCTATATAACATTTCATGCCAGAGGTACAATTTCTCTGCAATTCTTCCAAAACAATAACATTAAATGGTTTATTTTTCATGCGATTACAAGCTAAGCCAGCATTTATTGACTATCCCCAGCTGGGTTGTTGGGCTGCAGGTGAGTTATCTTAACTGTACGAGTTAGTCTGTCCAGGTTCTCTTAGTGTTCATATGAATAAATGATTGTGAACCAGTACTTGAGATTCTTGTGGCCCATCATTAGAAATAAGCACAACAGTGCAAAATCTCTTCAGTTCATGATTTTGAAATAATTGCAGTCCAGGAGACATTTCACCAGCACATGCTGTGGAAGCAACTTCTGATCTCTCTATTTAAAGGTGATTGTGTGGAGTCAAAAGACTAACAATGACTGTTCCTGACAGTTTCACCATCATGATTACCATAAAGTTCAGTTTAAAAATTAAAATGTTCTCAATTGAGTTTTCTTGGGTCATACCTTTCTGATAAAGTTGACATGACATTCTCCTCTTTGCTGTAAAGGAGGACATTCAGGAGGCACTGGGTATTCGCTATGTTGTGAACTCTGCTGTGCTGCATAAGAGACTGCAGATAAAAAGTGGACCTCGATGAAGTTTCTTTCTCTGATCACATCAGTAGAATCAAAAGTCTGAAGTAATTAAGAAAAAGAGGAAAATCAAAGACTTGTGAAAATGTTCGGCACACATTTCTGAAACAGATTGGCCTTTACAATCGTTATTTTAAAGCAGGCAGATATCTTTGTCGATAATAAATGCAAACTTATTCACTTAAAGTACTGAAAATAAACCACTTGAACAACATAAGAAATGATATGGGAGATTTCACTTGGTACCAAGTTCAGTGAAAAGGAATCCAGGAAGCAGCTATCAACTGTGTTGGATCCACATAGAGCAGTAGGTTTATAATGCCCTACCCAAGTGATTGTCTTAAGTGGGCTTGAACACTCGCATTGATCAGGAATGAATTCGCAAACAAACTCAACATCTTCATCAGACACACATTTGCAAATGTGAAGGCGAAGGTCATTAAATATCAGCCTGGCTGATTTTTAAAATCACCTTCATTAAATCGCTTTATTGCCTGGACTAATAATTCATAGACAAAGGCTCATATCCTACCACAGTAGCTGGGGAATTTAAATTCAACTGATTACATAAATCTGGAAGAATAAAAACCACTAATTATTAAGGCTCTGTTTCCATGCTGTATGATTCTATTGATGATCGTGAAGTCATTGCATTATTGGAAAAACCCATTTGATTCACTTCAGTCCTTGAGGGAAGAATGTCTGCCATCCTAACCCAGTCTGGTATATTTACACCAGGCTAACAGCAATGTGGTCCCCCAACTTCCCTCTAAAATGGCTGATCAAGGGTCTCATTTACTTTTAATTTTTTTCACTTAGAGTCACAGAGTGGTAGAGATGTACAGCATGGAAACAGATTCTTCAGTCCAACTTGTCCATGCCAACCAGATACCATAGAATAATAGAATCTCTACAGTATGGAAACACGTCCACACCGACCCTTCGAAGAGTAATCCACCCAGACCCATTTCCCTACCCTATCACTCTACAGTTATTCCTGACTAATGCACCTTATCTACACATAGAGTCATAGAGATGTACAGCATGGAAACAGACTCTTCGGTCCAGAAATCCCAACTCAATCTAGTTCCACCTGCCAGCAACTGGCCCATATTTCTCCAAACCCTTCCTATTCATATACCCATCCAAATGCCTCTTAAATGTTGCAATTGTACCAGCCTCCACCACTTCCTCTGGCAGCTCATTCCATACACTTACCACCCTCTGCGTGAAAAAGTTGCCCCTGAGGTCTCTTTTATATCTTTCCCCTCTCACCTGAAACCTATGCCATCTAGTTCTGGACTCCCCCACTCCAGGGAAAAGACTTTGTCTATTTATCCTATCCATGCCCCTCATAATTTCATAAACCTCTATAAGGTCACCCCTCGGCCTCTGAGGCTCCAGGGAAAATAGCCCCAGCCTGTTCAGCCTCTCCCGATAGCTCAAATCCTCCAACATCCTTCTAAATCTTTTCTGAACCCTTTCAAGTTTCACAACATCTTTCCGATAGGAAGGAGACCAGAACTGCACGCAATATTCCAACAGTGGCCTAACCAATGTCCTGCACAGCCGCAACATGACCTCCCAACTCCTGTACTCAATACTCTGACCAATAAAGGAAAGCATACCAAACACCTTCTTCATTGTCCTATCTACCTGCAACTCCACTTTCAGGGAGCTATGAACCTGCACTCCAAGGTCCCTATGTTCAGCAACACTCCCTCGGACCTTATCGTTAAGTGTATAAGTCCTGCTAAGACTTGCTTTCCCAAAATGCAGCACCTTGCATTTATCTTAAATGAACTCCATCTGCCACTTCTCAGTCCACTGGTCCATCTGGTCCAGAGCCTGTTGTAATCTGAGGTAACCCTCTTCGCTGTCCACTACTGTACCTCTTATGCTCACATCCAAATCATATATGTAAATGACAAAAAGTAGAGGACCCAGAGCAGATCCTTGTGGCACTCCACTGGTCACAGGCCTCCAGTCTGAAAAACAACCCTCCACCACCACCCTCTGTCTTCTACCTTTGAACCAGTTCTGTATCCAAATGGCTAGTTCTCCATGTATTCCATGAGATGTAACCTTGCTGATCAGCCTCCCACGGGGAACCTTGTCGAATGCCTTACTGGAGTCCATATGGATCACATCTACTGCTCTGCCCTCATCAATCCTCTTTGTTACTTCATCAAAAAAGTCAATCAAGTTTGTGAGACATGACTTCCCACGCACAAAGCCATGTTGACTATCCCTAATCAGTCCTTGCCTTTCCAAATACATGAACATCATGTCACTCAGGATTCCCTCCAACAACTTGCCCACCATTGAGGTCAGGCTCACCAGTCTATAGTTCCCTGGCTTGTCTTTACCGCCCTTCTTAAACAGTGGCACTACATTTGTCAACTTCCAGTCTTCCGGCACCTCACCTGTGACTATCGATGATACAAATATCTCAGCAAGAGGCCCAGCAATCACTTGTCTAGCTTCCCACAGAGTTCTTGGGTACACCGTGGGCGGCACGGTGGGACAGTGGTTAGCACTGCTGCCTCACAGCGCCTGTAGACCCGGGTTCAATTCCCGACTCAGGCGACTGACTGTGTGGAGTTTGCACGTTCTCCCCGTGTCTGCGTGGGTTTTCTCCGGGTGCTCCGGTTTCCTCCCACAGTCACAAAGATGTGCGGGTCAGGTGAATTGGCCATGCTAAATTGCCCGTAGTGTTAGGTAAGGGGTAAATGTAGGGGTATGGGTGGGTTGCGCTTCGGCGGGTCGGTGTGGACTTGTTGGGCCGAAGGGCCTGTTTCCACACTGTAAGTCTAATCTAAAAAAAACCTGTTCAGGTTCTGGGGATCTATCCACCTTTAACCGCTTCAAGACATCCAGCACTTCCTCCTCTGTAATATGACATTTTGCAAGATGTCACCATCTATTTGCCTACATTCTATATCTTCCATATCCTTTTCCACAGTAAATACTGATGCAAAATATTCATTTAGTATCTCCCCCATTTTCTGTGGCTCCACGCAAAGGCCGCCTTGCTGATCTTTGAGGGGCCTTATACTTTCCCTAGTTACCCTTTTGTCCTTAATATATTTGTAAAATCTCTTTGGATTCTCCTTAATTCTATTTGCCAAAGCTACCTAATGTTCCCTTTTTGCCCTCCTGATTTCCCTCTTAAGTATACTCCTACTTCCTTTATACTCTTCTAAGGATTCACTCGATCTATCCTGTCTGTACCTGATATATGCTTCCTTCTTTTTCTTGACTAAACCCTCAATTTCTTTAGTCATCCAGCATTCCCTATACCTACCAGCCTTCTCTTTCACCCTGACAGGAATATACTTTCCTGGATTCTTGTTATTTCATTTCTGAAGGCTTCCCATTTTCCAGCCGTCCCTTTACCTGCGAACATCTGCCTCCAATCAGCTTTTGAAAATTCTTGCCTAATACCGTCAAAATTGACCTTTCTCCAATCCTTGAACACTATGGGCAATTTAGCATGGCCAATTCACC
The DNA here is from genome assembly GCF_020745735.1 of Hemiscyllium ocellatum. Lineage (NCBI taxonomy): Eukaryota > Metazoa > Chordata > Chondrichthyes > Orectolobiformes > Hemiscylliidae > Hemiscyllium > Hemiscyllium ocellatum. The sequence continues at coordinate 46,032,949 of NC_083436.1, forward strand.
TAACTTGCACATCTTTGGATTTGAAGCAAACAAAAATTAGAGAGCATAAATTTAAGATAATCCTAATAAATCCAAAAGGGAATACAGTAGAAACTTGTGTTTCTTTAAATCACTCATGGGAGATAAGTGTTCCTGGCTGGGCCAGAATTTATTGCTCGTCCCTAGTTGCCCTTTGAAAGGATGGTAGTGAGCTGAGCTCATGAACCACTGCAGTCCCAATGCTGTAGGTTGACCAACACTACCATCAGGGAGGAAATAGCAGGATTTTGACCCAGCGACACAAAAGAAAAATTGATGTATCACAAGACTGGACAATGTGTGGTTCAAGGAATGTGCACACAGTGTGTTCCCATGTTTCCACCTGCTGCCCTTGTCCCTCTAAGTTGTGGTGGTCATGGGCTGGAAGGTGCTTTCTAATATTTTTTTTAAAATCTGGTTAAGAATAGTGAAGATGCTTCAACAGAAGAGCTAGATAAAGGCATAAGGGTGCAAAAGAATATAAAGTTGTGCACACAGGGCGAGATGATGTCGGGTAGAAAGAGGCTCATGTAAAGCATAGACTAGTTGGGCTGAATGGCCTGTTTCTACACTATATGTTCTATGTAATGCTTTCACCAAGGTACATTGAACAATTGAGTTCACATTCCCATCAATTTGCTCTTCAAACATGTCGCATCACTTCCACTGAGTACTCTTCTGGATGAATGAGAGACCAGTTTATAAGTATGCCTATCCCTTAATCCGAAGGGTAATGCATGGTTGGACTGCTGATTAGTCATTTTACACAGACATTTAGGAATAATGACAAATGTATTTTGTAGCAACAAATCCTCCCATTTTAATTACATTAATGTCAATAATGAACTTCAAGCTTTGAGCCAAAGAAAGCCTTTAGATTACACAAATACTCATCGGAGCAATCATTATTTGCCTAAACTAATATAGTTCTATTTGCCAGCACTTGGGTTGTTTGCAGATTATCAAGCACTAGGAAGGAAATTAAGTACAGGTCCTCAAGGGTCATAATCTCCGGATTACTGCCTGAGCCACATGCTAACTGGCATAGAGATAAGAAAGTTAGGGAAGTAAACATGTGACTAAGGGATTGGTGTGGGAAGGAGGGACTCCATTTCATGGGACATTGGCATCAGTTTTGGAACCAGGGAGATCTGTACCATTGGGACGGTCTCTATTAGAATAGATCTGGAACCAGTGTTCTAGCGAAAAGGATAAATAGGGTGGTTAGTAGGACTTTAAACTTCTGAGTCGGGGGAGGAAAAGGGAAAGCAACAGAGAGTATGGAGTTAGATGGAAAAAGAGGCAGCAGGATAGCATGTGTGCAGCTGGGTTTAAGCTTGAGACAGGCCAGGAATGCAGCAAAAGGAAGGAGAACTTAGGACATCTTATGATTTTCAATATCTCTAATAATAAGAAAGCTAGCATTACGGCACTTTACATGAATGCTCATGGTATTCGTAAAAAAGTAGATAAATTAACAGCACAAATCATTGTGAATGATTATGATGTGGCTAGCATTACAGAGACATAGTTGCAGGAGGTTTAGGACTGGCAGTTAAACATCCAAGGATTTACACCTTATCAAAAAGACAGGCAGGTGGGCAGAGGGGGCATGGCTGACCTGTTAGTTAAGAATGAAATTAAATCTATGGCACTGAATGACATAGGGTCAGATGGTGTGGAGTCTGTGTGGGTGGAGTTGAGGAACCACAAAGGCAATAAAACCATAATGGGAGTTATCTACAGACTTACTAACAGTGGTCAGGACCAGGGACACAAGATGTACTGGGAAAGAGATATGTCATGTCAGAAAGGCAAGGTCACAGTGATCATGGGGGACTTCAATGTGCAGGTGGACTGGGTGAATAGCGTTACCGGTGGATCCAAAGTAAGGGAATTCATGGAATGCTTACAGGATGGCTTTTTGGAACACTCATGGTGGAGCCACAAGGGAGGGGCTATTCTGGACTTAGTGCTATGTAAGGAGCCAGACTTTATACAAGATCTTAAAGTAAGGGAACACTTAGGAGACAGCGATCATAACATGGTAGGGTTCAGTCTGCAGTTTGAAAGAGAGAGGGTAAAATCGGATGTAATGGTGTTACAGTTAAATAAAAGTAATTACAGGGGCATGAGAGGGGAACTGGCAAAAATCAACTGGAAGCAGAGCCTAGTGAGGAAGACAGTAGAGCAACAATGGCAGGAGTTTCTGGGTGTAATTGAGGACACTGTACAGAGGTTCATTCCAAAGAAAAGAAAGATTATCTGTTTTTTTTGGGGGGGGGGGGTGGAATTAGACAGCCATGGCTGACAAAGGAAGTCAGGAAATATATCAAAGAAAAAGAGACAGCCTATAAAGTGGCCAAGAGCACTGGGAAACCAGAAGATTGGGAAGGTTACAAAAACAAAGAGGATAACAAAGAGAGAAATAAGGAAGGAGAGGATCAAATATGAAAGTAAGCTAGCCAGTAATATTAGAAAGGATAGTAAAAGTTTCTTTCAATACATAAGAAACAAACCAGAGGCAAAAGTAGACATTGGGCGCTCCAAACTGATGCTGGAAGGCTAGTGATGGAGATAAGGAAATAGCTGAAGAACTTAATAGGTACTTTGCATCAGCCTTCAGAGGGGAAGACACGAGTAATATCCCAACAATTATGGAGAGTCAGGGGGCAGAGTTGAGTGTGGTAGTTCTTATAAAAGAGAAAGTGCTAAAAGAGCTGAAAGGTCTAAAAACAGATTAACCTCCCTGCCCCAATGGGCTACATCCTAGAGTTCTGAGGGAAGGGGCTGTGGAAATAGTGGAGGCTTTGGTTGTAATCTTTCAAAAGTCACTGGAGTCAGGGAAAGTGCTAGGTGAATGGAAAATCGCTGTTGTAACCCCCTTGTTCAAGAAAGGATCAAGACAAAAGATGGGAAATTACAGGCCGATTAGCCTAACCTCGGTTGTTGATATTATCTAGAATCCATCCTTAAGGATGAGATTTCTAAATTCTTGGAAGTGCAGGGTCGGATTAGAACAAGTCAGAATGGATTTAGAAAGGGAAGGTGTCTTTTATATCTTTCCCCTCTCACCCTAAACCTATGCCCTCTAGTTATGGATTCCCCCAACCCAGAGAAAATACTTTGTCTATTTAGCCTATCCATGCCCCTCATGATTTTATAAACCTCTAAAAGGTCACCCCTCAGCCTCCGACGGCCCAGGGAAAACAGCCCAAGCCTATTCATGCATGGAAATGAGATATCATTGCTCTTACAGAGTCATAGTTGAGCGAGAAGAAACAGGATTGTCAGCTCAATGTTCCAGTGTATAGTATCTATAAGCAAGAGAGGGTTGATCATGTGTCAATAGGAGGCTGTGTTGCAATATAGATCAAGAAGTCAATTACTATAGAAAGGGGGGATGATATAGAATTGTACAGCACAGAAGCCGCCCTTTGGCCCATCCAAATGTACATCAAATCTTCATGAGCCCTCCATTCCACTCAATTCATAGCTTTGAATATTATGACACTACACATGCTCACCCAAGTACTTTTTAAAGGTTGTGAGATGTCCTGCCTCAACTATTCTGCCAGGCAATGTATTCCAGACCCCTACCACCCTCTGCGTGAAAGAGTCTTTCCTCAAGTCTCCTCTAGACCTTTTACCTTTCACCTTAAGTGTGCCCCCTTGTTACTGATCCTTCAACTAAGGGTTTGTTTATATGTGGCGGCACTGTGACTAGCACTACTGCCTCAATGCACCAAGGACCCGGGTTCAATTGCAGCCTCGTGTAACTGTCTGTGTGGCGTTTGCATATTCTCCCTGTGTCTGCCTTAGTTTTCTCCAGGTGCTCCCACACCACGTCAGGTTTCCTCCCACAGGTTAGGTAAATTGTCATGGTAAACATGGGGTAATAGAACATAGAAAAGTACAGCACAGAACAGGCCCTTCGGCCCATGGTGTTGTCCAAGGATTATTCCTAATCTAAAATAAAATAACCTAACCTACGCCCTCCTCAATTCATTGCTGTTCATGTGCATATCCAGCAGTCGCTTAAATGTCCCTACTGACTCTGCTTCTACCACCACAGTTGGCAATGCATTCCATGCACTCACAACACTCTGTGTAAAGAACCTACCTCTGACATCTCCTCTATACCTTCCTCCTAATATCTTAAAACTATGACCCATCGTGCCAGTCAATCCTGGGGAAAAAGTCTCTGGCTACTGTCTCTATCCATGCTTCTCATTATCTTGTATACCTTGATCAGGCCTCCTCTCTTCCTCCTCCTCTCCAGAGGGAAAAGTCCGAGCTTATTCAACCTTTCTTCATAAGGCAAGCCCTCCAGTCCAGGCAGCATCCTGGTAAACCTTCTTTGCACCCTCTCCAAAGCCTCCGTATCTTACCTATATAAAGGGCGACAAGAACTGGGCAATATTCCAAGTGTGGTCTCACTAAGAACGTGTAGAGCTGCAGCAAAACCTTGCAGCTGTTAATGTCGATCCCCATTAATGAAAGCCAAAACACCATATATTTTCTGAACAACTCTATCCACTTGGGTGGCAACTTTGAGGGACCTATGCACTTGAACATCAAGATCCCTCTGTTCCTCCACACTGCCTAGAATCTAGTCTTTAATCCTATATTCAACATTCAAGTTCAACCTTCCAAAATGAATCACTTCGCTTTTATCCAGTTGAACTCCATCTGCCATTTCTCAGCCCAGCTCTGCATCCTGTCTATGTCACGCTGCAGCCTGTAATAGCCCTCGATACTATCAACGGTACCTCCAACCTTTGTGTCATCGGCAAATTTACTAACTCATCCCTCAACCTTCTCATCCAAGTCATTTATCAAAACTACCAAGAACAGAGCCTTGCGGGACACAATTCACCACTGACCTTCAGGCAGGATTCTTTCCATCTATAACCACCCTCTGCCTTCTGTCAGCCAACCAATTCTGAATCCAGATAGCCAAATATCCCTGTATCCCGTACCTCCTGACTTTATGAATTAGCCTACCAGGGGGGAACCTTATCCAAATGCCTTGCTGAAGTCCACATATACCACATCCATTGCTCGACCAACATCAACCTGTCTTGTCATCTCCTCAAAGAACTCAATAAGATTTGAGAGACATGAGCTGCCTTCACAAAGCCATGCTGACTGCCTTTAACCCCGCTATGCTTTTCCAAATAGTCATAAAACTTATCCCTCAGAATTCTTTCCAGAACCTTATGGGCGGCACGGTGGCACAGTGGTTAGCACTGCTGCCTCACAGCGCCTGTAGACCCGGGTTCAATTCCCGACTCAGGCGACTGACTGTGTGGAGTTTGCATGTTCTCCCCGTGTCTGCGTGGGTTTCCTCCAGGTGCTCCGGTTTCCTCCCACAGTCACAAAGATGTGCGGGTCAGGTGAATTGGCCAAGCTAAATTGCCCATAGTGTTAGGTAAGGGGTAAATGTATGGGTATGGGTGGGTTGCGCTTCGGCGGGTCGGTGTGGACTTGTTGGGCCGAAGGGCCTGTTTCCACACTGTAAGTCTAATCTAATCTAATCTAAACCTTGCTGACCACAGATGTGAGACTGACTGCTCTGTAATTGTCAGGGATGTCCCTATTCCCCTTCTTGAATACAGGAACAACATTCGCCTCCCTCCAATCCTCTGGTACGACTCCTGTGGAGAGGGAGGAAGCAAAGATTTTCGCCAGCGGCTTAGCAACCTCTTTTCTCCCTTCCCGGAGGAACCTCAAATAAAGCTGGTCTGGCTCTGGGGACTTATCAATCTTAATGTTAGCCAAAATTTCCAGCACATCAACTTCATCAACCTTGATTTGTTCAAGCCTGTTTCCCAGCTCCTCAAAGTTCTCATTCACAACAAGGTCCCTATCCTTAGTGAAAATCAAAGCAAAAACCTCATTTAGGACTTCCCCTATCCGTTCAGGCTCCACGCACAAGTTCCCTACACTATCCTTGACCAGCCCTACCTTCTCCCTGATCATTCTTTTATTCCTCATATATGAGTAAAATACCTTTGGGTTCTCCTTAATCCTTCCTGCCAAGCCTTTTTCGTGCACCCATGGGTCATGGGAATTTGGGGAGGGGGAATGAGGTGCTCCTTGCAAGGTCAGTGCAGACTTGATGGGCCGACTGGCCTCTAACTGCACTGTAGGGCTTCTATGATTCAATATACACCCTGTCCATGCCCCTCAATTTTATGCACCTCTATCATGGTGAGGGTGCAGGACTATATGCTTCTGTAAAGGTGAAGGGTGTGACCAAAACCTCTAGATAGCTCTGGAAATTAAAGAATGTTCAGGATTGGTTAAACATAAGGAAGCTACTGCAGATACCCAAAGGCTCAAAACACCAGATGTCCTAGAGGAATACAGGAAGTGAAGGGAATTGCTCAAAAAAGAAATTAGGAGATCGAACAGGGGTCATGAAAAACACTGGAACCATTTGGGAAAATCTTTTACACACACTCTCCAATGCTTTCTAAGTATCCTTCCTAAGTATGAGATCGCATAACAGGCACAATACTCCAAGAGACAGGCGGTTCTATGGACATGGCGAGACTCTCGGATGGTTTGTTGCCTCCTGGGTGCCAGGGTCCGAGACGTCTCAGACCGTGTCTTCAGAATCCTTAAGGGGGGAGGGTGTGCAGCCAGAAGTCATGGTGCACATTGGCACCAACAACATAGGTAGGAAGAGGGGTGGGGAGGTCATTCAGGAGCTCAGGGAGTTAGGCTGGAAGCTAAAAGCTAGGACAGACAGAGTCGTCATCACTGGGTTGTTGCCGGTGCCACGTGACAGTGAGGCAAGGAATAGGGAGAGAGTGCAGTTGAACACGTGGCTGCAAGGATGGTGTAGGAGGGAGGGCTTCAGGTATTTGGACAATTGGACTGCATTCTGGGGAAGGTGGGACCTGTACAAGCAGGACAGGTTACATCTGAACCAGAAGGGCACCAATATCCTGGGGGGTAGGTTTGCTAGCGCTCTTCGGGGGAGTTTAAACTAATTTGGCAGGGGGATGGGATCCGGACTTGTAGTCCAGCAAGTAGGTTAGCTGTTTTTCAGGATGTCCAAGAACATAGGGAGGCTGTGGAGAAGGTAGCACTGACAGGGAATACTTGAGGACACAGAGATGGGCTCAAGTGTGTATACTTCAACGCAAGGAGCATCAGAAATAAGGTGGGTGAACTTAAGGCATGGATCGGTACCTGGGACTATGATGTTGTGGCCATCACGGAAACGTGGATAGATGAGGGACAGGAATGGTTGTTGGAGGTTCCTGGTTACAGATGTTTCAGTAAGATTAGGGAGGGTGGTAAAAAAGGAGGGGTGTGGCGTTGCTAATTAGAAATGGTATAACGGCTGCAGAAAGGCAGTTTGAGGGGAATCTGCCTTTGGAGGTAGTATGGGCTGAAATCAGAAATAGGAAAGGAGCAGTCACCTTGTTGGGTGTTTACTATAGGCCCCAGAGATGTGGAGAAACAGATTGGGAAACAGATTTTGGAAAGGTGCAGAAGCCGCAGGGTAGTAGTCATGGGCGATTTCAACTTCCCAAAAATTGATTGGAAGCTCTTTAGATCAAGTAGATTGGACGGGGCAGTGCTTGTGCAGTGTGTCCAGGAAGCTTTTCTAACTCAGTATGTAGATTGTCTGAGCAGAGGTGAGGCCATATTGGATTTGGTACTTGGTAACAAACTGGGACAAGTGATGGGCTTGTTAGTGGGTGAGCATTTTGGTGATGGTGACCACAATTGTGACTTTCACCTTGTTTATGGAGAGAGATAGGTGCGTACAACAGGGTAGGTTTTACAATTGGGGGAAGGGTAAATACGATGCTGCAATTCAGGATCTAGGAGCATAAGTTGGGAGCATAGGCTGTCAGGGAAGGATGTCACTGAAATGTGGAACTTTTTCAAGGAACAAATGCAACGTGTCCTTGATATGTATGTACCTGTCAGGCAGGAAAGAGATGGTTGTGTGAGGGAACCTTGGTTGACGAGGGAGGTTGAATGTCTTGTGAGGAGGAAGAAGGAGGTTTACATAAGGTTGAGGAAACAAGGTTCAGACAGAGCGTTGGAGGGATACAGGATAGCCAGGAGGGAGCTGAAGAAAGGGATTAGGAAAGCTAAGAGAGGGCATGAAAAATCTTTGGCGGATAGGATCAAGGATAACCCTAAGGCCTTTTATGCGTATGTGAAACATGAGAATGACGAGAACGAGGGTAGGTCTGACCAAGGACAGTAGTGGGAGATTGTGTATTGAGTCGGAAGAGATAGGAGGGGTCTTGAATGAGTACTTTTCTTCAATATTTACAAATGAGAGGGACCGTATTGTTGAAGACGAGAGTATGAAACGGACTGGTAAGTTAGAGGAGATACTTGTTAGGAAGGAAGATGTGTTGGGCATTTTGAAAAACTTGAGGATAGACAAGTCCCCCGGGCCTGACGGGATATATCCTAGGATTATGTGGGAAGCATGAGAAGAAATTGCAGAACCGTTGGCAATGATCTTTTCGTCTTCACTGTCAACAGGGGTGGTGCCAGGGTACTGGAGAGTGGCAAATGTTGTGCCCCTGTTCAAAAAAGGGATAGGGATAATCCCGGGAATTACAGGCCAGTTAGTCTTACTTCGGTGGTAGGCAAAGTAATGGAAAGGGTACTGAGGGATAGGATTTATGAGTATCTGGAAAGACACTGCTTGATTAGGGACAGCCAGCACAGATTTGAGGGGGATAGGTCTTGCCTTACATGACTTATTGAATTCTTTGAGGAGGTGACCAAGTATGTGGATATGGGTAGAGCAGTGGATGTGGTGTACATGGATTTTAGTAAGGCATTGATAAGGTTTCCCATGGTAGGCTTATGCGGAAAGTCAGGAGGCATGGGATAGTGGGAAGTTTGGCCAGTTGGATAGAGAACTGGCTAAGTGGTCGAAGTCAGAGAGTGGTGGTCGATGGTAAATATTCAGCCTGGAGCCCAGTTACAAGTGGAGTTCCGCAAGGATCAGTTCTGGGTCCTCTGCTGTTTGTAATTTTCATTAATGACTTGGAAGAGGGAGTCGAAGGGTGGGTCAGTAAATTTGCAGACGATACAAAGATTGGTGGAGTTGTGGATAGTGAGGAGGGCTGTTGTCAGCTTCAAAGCTGGGCTGAGGAGTGGCAGATGGAGTTCAACCCTGTCAAGTGTTTTGGAAGGACAAATAAGAATGCGGAATACAGGGTTAACGGTAGGGTTCTGAGTAAGGTGGAGGAGCAGAGGGAATCTTGGGATCTATGTTCATAGATCCTTGAAAGTTGCCACTCAGGTGGATAGAGCTTGTAAGAAGGCCTATGGTGTATTAGCGTTAATTAGCAGAGGGATTGAATTCAAGAGTCGTGAGCTGATGTTGCAGCTGTACAGGACCTTGGTAAGGCCACATTTGGAGTACTGTGTGCAGTTCTGGTCGCCTCACTTTAGGAAAGATGTGGCAGCTTTGGAGAGGGTGCAGAGGAGATTTACCAGGATGTTGCCTGGAATGGAGAATAGGTCGTACGAGGATAGGTTGAGAGTGCTAGGCCTTTTCTCATTGAAACGGTGAAGGATGAGGGGTGACTTGATAGAGGTTTATAAGATGATCAGGGGAATAGATAGAGTAGACAATCAGAGACTTTTTCCCCGGGTACAACAGAGTGTTACAAGGGGACATAAATTTAAGATGCAGGATGGAAGGTATGGGGGGGATGTCAGGGGTAGGTTCTTTACCCAGAGAGTGGTGGGGGCATGGAATGCGCTGCCTGTGGGAGTGGCAGAGTCAGAATCATTGGTGACCTTTAAGCGGCAATTGGATAGGTACATGGATGGGTGCTTAAGCTAGGACAAATGTTCGGCACAACATCGTGGGCCGAAGGGCCTATTCTGTGCTGTATTGTTCTATGTTCTAACTGTAGCTGAACAATGATTTATGTAGGTTTATAGTAACATCTTTGGTTTTGTAATTTATGCCTCTATTTGTAAAGTACAGGATCCATTGTGCCTCAACTACTTTCTCAAGCTGCCTTCAATGAGTTGTGCACATATACCCAGAAGACAGACTCCCTCTGCTCCTACAGCCCCTTTAGAATTGCATCATTTATCTTACATCGTCCCTCCTGCTCTTCCTAGTAACATTTTTGAATTTTGAATAAATAAAAATCTATTTTTTCAAACACTCTGGAAGAAGAGATAGCATTCGTTTTCACCTTGTGCTTACATTTAGTGTCTTATCAAAAAAGAATTAGGGCAAAATTAAATTATTTTCCACTGGAAGGGGAAGAGGGAATTAAATTTAAGGATGAACAAACTTGCAGCTGCTTCCCTTCGTTGAGAGTTAGCTGATTATAAGAACTCCCACACCAGCTGGAGAACTGAACAATCCAAGGGTTTGGGGGGGGGGGGCGGGTGGTTAGAATTAAATGATAGAGTTGTCAATGTCATTCTGCCAATAATCTACACAAAACATTGAGATGTGTGTCTTTTTTGGTGCTTGGGAACTCTTGTTGAATTAAAGCTATTCTCAGATTGCCAGATATATGTACATAATTGGAATAAACTTAAAAATGACAAGTACACACAACCAGCAAACACAGATAGATATGGGTAATTAGGGAAGAGCAATAAATGCTGACCCTTGAATGAAATTTAAAAACCCAAAAAAAGTGGAAGAGAAACATTTTAAAATTAATTTTTAAATTAAGCTAAAGTTCGAGCATTAAATGAGTTTTGTAAAGTTTAACTCACATATCGACTAAACATGTTGTTTGATGTCCCAACTGTGATATTGTTGATAAGGACAGTTGCAACAGTATCGAGTCCATCACAAACTAGATTTACTCTCTTCCATTTACTGTTATAACAAAACGATGCATGTATTAGTTTGAAAAAAATCTTATTTTGTCTTATTACGGTAAGGTCCCTGTTGCTCCTCTTGAACCAGATTTCAAACTTAAACAGTTTTCCCATGTTTTAAAGTTAGCTTAGCAAATCGAAGTCCAATCACGCATCTGCATTCCATGCTAAATCTGAACAGCAGCAGGGAAAATTAGATTAAAAGCAATCACAACAGAAAGAAAACCAGCACTGTACCCCAAAAATACAAACAGCAAATGGCCTTTTCACATAGTTTCATTTCAATGATTCTATATACAATTATTAAAACCAGGAACTGGAGGTTCTGCCCTTTGAACCTGCCAAGCCTTTTGATAAGAACATGGCTGATTTGATTGGAGCTTCAACTCCACATCTCAGCCCACCTCAAATAGCCAAAGACTCCCATATGTTTCCTCCGAGAACGTAGTTCCATATTTTATATTGCCTCTTTTGCTCTTCCTGCCAAAATATGAAAGTTGCTGTATAATTATCTGTCTCTTAAAATTCTCTGAAAGAAGAGACAGCAAAAGTGGATACCACACTCTAGAATTTTTAAAAATATAAATGTAAAATCATTAATATATCTACTTTAAACAATTTAGCTCAGAATCAAATAAGCCTCCAAAGTTCCAAACCGTGTGCATCAGATTGAAATGCTGTGTGATGCAGTCAATGGACTTGGGGTTGGGAAACAGAATTTGTGTTCAGTCAATGAGGACAAAGGCTTCGCCTTCCCCAGTGTTTAACTGGAGAAATTTGGAATCATCCAAAATTGGACAACAATCAGATCGTCTGACAAAGCAAAGGGCTTTTGCCCGAAACGTCGATTTTGCTGCTCATTGGATGCTGCCTGAACTGCTGTGCTCTTCCAGCACCATAGATCCAGCATCTGCAGTCATTGTTTTTACAGCAAAGTAAAGGAAGTGAAAGGCAGGAATGAGGAGATAAGGGAGCCGAATGGACACCCGACAACCACGGTGCAGACATTTTTGAAGCCAGACGTCCTGATGGTGACACTCCATGTAAAATTTCAAGGTGTAACACACTGCAGATATTGTTTACAAATATAAGGGTTAGAAGTAGGAACAGGTCACTCAGTTCCTAGAGACTGCTCTGCCATTCATGATTATATCACACTCTCAACCATCTCCAATAACCTTTCAGTTCACTGTTTAACAAGAATTCATCCGCCCCATCGTAAAAATATCCAAAAATGTTCCTGATCAATAGTGACATCCCTTCCTTTTCTATCTCCTTCCCTGTCTCATCCCTTTATTCTGCAATGTTGAGCTGTTAATCCTGCCACTCACTCAACCATGGCTCCATTATAGCAATGATATCATCTTCCCATCATGTGCCCTTAACTCGACTACCTTTTTAATCAGACACCTTGCATTAAAATAATTGCCATCGAACCATGCAAACCTCCCTTCTGCCTCATTTGGTCCATAACTTGTGTACCTTCTTGACTCCTTTGTTGTCAGTTGTAAGTTTGGCCATTTATTTCCACCTACTGACTGTTCTTTCTAGATCCCGCTAACACCAACACCAGCCACCAGCCCCTCCACCTCACTATCCCCCCCTCCAAGTTAACGTAAAACACCCTCCAACAGCATTAGCACACCTCCCCAAAGAATGCTGGTTCTATTCTGGTCCAGGTGTAACCCATCCACCTTGTATTGTTCTGCAGTCCCCAGTCCCCAAAACCAATTCCAATGTCCCAGAAATCTCAAGCCCTCCCTCCTGCACCATATCTCCAGCCACATCATCATCAGGAGTAAGTTTAGATTAGATTAGATTACTTACAGTGTGGAAAAAGGCTCTTCGGCCCAACAAGTCCACACCGACCCTCCGAGGAGCAACCCACCCAGACCCATTCCCTTACATTTACCCCTTCGCCTAACACTATGGGCAATTTAGCATGGCCAATTCACCTAACCTGCACATCTTTGGATTGTGGGAGGAAACGGGAGCACCCGGAGGAAACCCAAGCATGGGGAGAATGTGCCAACTCCACAAAGACAGTAGTTCGAGGCGGGAATTGAACCAGGTCTCTGGCACTGTGAGGCAGAAATGCTAACCACTATGCCACCATGCTGCCCATATCCCAAACTCAGTAGTATGCGGCACTGGAAGTAATCCAGAGATTACTATATATTATGGAGTCATACACACGGAAAGAGACCCTTTGGACCATCTCAACCATGCTGACCAGGTTTCCCAAAACTAAACTAGTCCCATTTACCTGCACTTGGCTCATATCCTGCAAAACCTTTCCTATTCACTGCCTGTCCAAATGTCTTTTAAATGTAGTAACGGTACCTGCATCTACTACTTCCTCTGGCAGTTCATTCCACATACAAATCAGCCTCTATGTGAGAAAGTTGCTCCTCAGGTCCCTTTTAAATCTTTGTCCTCTCACCTTAAAATTATGACCTCCAATTTTGAACTCCCCCACCCTAGGGAAAAGACCTTTGTTGTTCACCTTATCTATGCCGCTCATTATCTTATAAACGTTCATAAGGTAACCCCTCAACCTCCTACGCTGCAGTGAAAGAAGTCCTAGCCTATCCAGCCTCTTGTCATAACTCAAAACCTCCACTTCCAGCAACAACCTTGTAAATCTTTCCTGCATCTTTTCCAACTCAATTATATCCTTCCTACATCAAGACGACCAGAACTGTATACAGTATTCCAAAAGTGGCCTCATCAATATCCGAGACTCAATAGTTTGAGCAATGAGGGCACACATGCCAAATACTTTCTTTACCATTCTGTCCACCTTTGATGCAATTTTCAAGGAACAGTGCATCTGAACCTCTAAGTGTCTCTGTTCAGCAACATGAACCAGGGAGCTATGATGAGCTGTGCAAGTCCTGCCATTGTTCATTTTACCACAATGTAACACCAGATTAAACTCCATCTGCCATTCCTCGGGCCATTGGCCCAATTAGAGTCAGAGTCCTACGGTATCATGATTGGCCTTTTGGCCCAAACTGGTCCATGCCCAGCAAAATGCCTATCCATACCAATCCCATTTCCCTGCACTTGGCCCATATCCTTCTAATCATTTCCTATCTATGTATTTGTCCAAATGCCTTTTAAATGTTGTTAACGCACCCGCCTCAACCATTTCTGTTGGCAGCTCATTCCGTATGCGAACCACCCTCTGTGTAAAAAAGTTGCCCCTCAGATTCCTTTTTATTCTTTACCCTCTAACCTTAAACTGATGCCCTCTAGTCATTGATTCCCCAACCCTGGGAAAAAGACTGAGTGCATTCACCCTATCCATGATCTTTTATACTTCTTTCAGATCCCCTCTCGTCTCCTATGCTCTGAAGAAAAAGTCCTAGGTTGTCCAATCTCTTCCTCTCACTCAGACCATCGAGTCGTGGCAACATCCTGTAACTTCCTTTTGTACTCTTTCCAGTTTAATAACTTCTTTCCTATAGCAAGGTGATCAAAACCGAACACAATATCCCAAGTGCGGCCTCACCAACATCCTGTACAACTACAACATCACTTCCCAACTTCTGTACCTGATGCCCTGACTCATGAAGGCCAGTGCGCCAAAAGCCTTCTTCACTGTCCTGTCTACCTGTGACTCCACTTTCAGAGAACTTTGCACCTGAGCTCCACGGTCCCTCTATTTCACTACACTGTAAGGCCCTACCATTTACCGTGAAACTCCTACCTTGATTTGACTTTCCAAAATGTAAGAACTCACACTTAACTGTATTAAATTCCATTTGCCATTTCTCAACCAACTTCCCCAGCTGATCAAGGTCCTGCTGCAATTTCTGATAAGTTCCTCACTGCTCATGAGATTGCTTATTTTAATTGATCAAGATCTCTGAATTCTTACATAACCTTCTTCACTGTCCATTATATCACCAATTTTGGTGTCATCCACAAACTTAAGAACCATGTTTCTTATATTCTCATCCAAATTGTTTATACAAGTATCAAACAACAATGGAGCCAGCACCAATCACTGTGGAACACCACTGGTCACAAGCCTCCTGTCTGAAAACAACCCTTTACACATCCTCTGCCTCCAATTTTGTATCCAATAGCTAAGCTCTCTCTGGGTCCTATCTGACTAAATTTTACTAACCAGTCTACCATGAGGAACTTTAACAAAAGCCTTACTGAAGCCCATTTAGACAATGTCTACTGCGCTGCCCTCATCAATTTTCTTTGTCGCCACTTCAAAAAACACAATTAAGCTTGTGAGATACGATTTCCAACGCACATAGCCATGCTGACTATCCTAATTAGTCTTTGCCTTTCCAAATGCATGTAAATCCAATCTCTCAGAATTCCTTCCAACTGCTTCGAGTTAAGAGTCATAAAGCACAGAAACAGGTCCTTTGGCCCATGCACACCACAATGCCCATCTACACTAATCCCATTTCCCAACACTTGGCCTGTATCCTTCTAAACCTTTCCTATCCATGTATTCATCCAAATGCCTTTTAATCATTGTTAGCGCACCTGCCTCAACCACTTCTGCAGGCAGCTCATTCCATATAACCACCTACCCACTGCTGACATCAAACCCACCTGTTTATAGTTCCCAGGCTTCTCCTTGCAGCCTTTCTTAGAGGCACAACATTAGCCAGCCTCCAGTCTTCTGGCACCCCACCTGTGGCTGTAGATGACACAAATATCTCTGCCAGGGGCCTGCAATTTCTTCCCTAGCTTTCCACAATGCCCTGGAATATACTTGATCAGCCCTCTTATCTCCTTAAATTCTGCCTTTAGAACCTCATCGTTTTTTTTTATACCTATGTAATTGGTACCAATATACACAATGATGTATGTCTGTGTGCGCTCCACCTTCACCATGCTCTGTAGCCAGTGATGTCCCTGACCAGGAGGCAACATACCATCCTGGAGTCTTCTTTTGTGGCTGCAGAAATGCCTATCTAGGTTCTGGATTAGTGGTGCTGGAAGAGCACAGCAGTTCAGGCAGCATTGAGGAGCAGTAAAATCAACATTTCGGGCAAAAGTGGATAGGTGGAAAAGAAGATAGGCAGGTAGGACAAGTCATGGGGACAGTGCTGAGCTGGAAGGTTGGAACTAGGGTGAGGTGGGGGAAGGGGAAATGAGGAAACTGGTGAAGTCCACATTGATGCCCTGGGGTTGATGTGTTCTAAGGCGGAAGATAAGGCATTCTTCCTCCAGGCGTCTGGTGGTGAGGGAGCGGCGGTGAAGGAGGCCCAGGACCTCCATGTCCTCAGTAGAGTGGGAGGGGGGAGTTGAAATGTTGGGCTACGGGGCAGTGTGGTTGATTGGTGCAGGTGTCCCGGAGATGTTCCCTAAAGCGCTCTGCTAGGAGGCATCCAGTCTCCCCAATGTAGAGGAGACCGCATCGGGAGCAACATATATTAGCGGTTGTGCAGGTAAAACCTTGACGGATGTGAAAAATGCCTATCTAGTCCTTTTACAATTGTCACTATAGCCCTGTCATTCTTCTTCCTCCCTTCTTGTGCAGCAGAAACATCCATGGTGCTAGGGCCTCCAAGCAGGGCAGGGGCAGCCAGCGGCTGGAGGACCAAGCAGACTGGATAGTTGATTGGGAACTGGTGCAGGCGGTCAGTGACCTGAGAGCCTGGGCAGACCAGGGTGAAACCCCCTTGCGCTGATCTGAATGTAATGCTCAAATTTTTAACTTTATTCTCATTTTTCCATTATATACAATGAACTATAAGTAATGTAGCTTGTTTTCCTTTCTTTTTCCCTTTATCTCAGATACATAGAAATATATAACTAGCTACTTTGTACCTAAGATGGTGCCATTTGGGGCGTCATTGTAAACTTTTGACTGTACCCCTGTACTTCCATACTTGAGTACACCTGACAATAAAGGATACTTTTAATTCTAATTTGACTTCCACCACCTTCCCCTGCAGTCATCTCCTCAAACAGTATCCAAAATAGTATGTGTTAGACAGGAAAATGGCCACAGGAGACACCTCCAATACCTGCCTTCCTCTACTCTGCTTGGGTGTCACCCATGCCATTTCTGCCGACTCAGTCTGCAGCTGCTGTCTGACCATCTCACTGAACGTGCTACCCATGTCTTGCTCAGTATTGCAGACACTACACAGTGAGGTCACTCACAGATCCAGCTCCAAAATGAGCTTCACCTGCAGCTGGAGACACTTCCTGTACACGTGGTCATCAGGGACAACTCAGGTTTCCATGATTTGCCACACAGCACAAAAGGAGCATTTCACAATTGTAAGCTCTCCGCCATGACTTCACTTAAGAGCCTCAGTTACCCCCTTTCATTAGAAAAAAGGCAATTATGCTTATGTAAGAATACAACTGACTTACTTCCCTTACCCTACATTGTTTACTTACATCAGGAAAAAGGAACAGGATTTGGCCATTCAACCCTTGAGCCTGTTTCACCATTCAGTGAGATCATGGTTGATCGTGGCTCCATGGTTTTTAGTCCATATCCCTACACCTATGCTAAATTTATCTAATTCTGACACAGCATCCACTGCCATTTGTGGAAGAGAGTTCCAAACGCTTATCATCCTTTGTTTGTTACTTAACATTGGCCCTGACTTTCATTTAGTCCAATTGTTTCTCAGTTAATCCCTTCCTCCAAATAAAAACATAAATGCAGGAAATTGGGAATTAATGCACTTTTAGTGGTAGTTATGTTGGTGCCAAATTCATGGGTCAAAGGGTTTTTTCTGTGCTGTATGAATGAATCTGTGCCTGTGAATTTTTTAAAATCCAAAATCAATCCACACATGACTTCCCTGTGATGTCACTGTTTGATTTGTTTTCCAAACCAGCAGTCCCCTCTCCAAATCCACTCTGTCAAGATTCCTTCAAGATCGCCACTTTAATGAAAATACCCACCTAGTCTACCAAACACTAAAGAGACTCTTGTTCTGAAGAAAGATCACTGAATTCAAACACAAACTCTGTTTCCCTCCACAGATGCTGCCAGAACCGTTGAGTTTCTCCAGCAATTTCTGTTGCTCCAAAAGATACAAGTCTCGCTTGTCCAACCTGCCCCAAATGTCAATGTGCATGAATGTAATTCTAAATAAACAGATCACTAGGTTATAGAAGATATATGCTACTGGAGTTACCAGTCCCAGCAACCACTGATTTTCTCAGTTCAGACTCTCAGCAACTGCAAAGCTCACCTGACATCAGGCGGTAACATAAATATCCGACTATATGTCCAATTATCCAACACAATCCATCTATAGGCATCATCATTAAACCTATAATAAGGATCCTACAAGTAAAAACACAGGAGTTAGATTTACACTTCTGCAAGTTTTCTTTTGATATTCTTCTAAAATTTGACATAACATCCTTTGGATTTTATTTTAAGGACTGACAATACTTAAAAAATTAATAACAATGGTTGAATTGTGCCAGTGCCTTCCACCCACCACCTCCCCGTGCAAGCTGGCCTCTTCAGTATCGGTTCCGACCCTCCCTCGTGTCAATGTCAGGGCTCAGTGCTAACCACCCAACGCCAGTGTTTCCCCCAGGGTCAGGGCTAACCACCCAAGGCCAGTGTTTCCCCCAGTGTCAGGGCTAACCACCCAACGCCAGTATTTCCCCCAGGGTCATTGCTAACCACCCAACGCCAGTGTTTCCCCCAGGGTCAGGGCTAACCACCCAAGGCCAGTGTTTCCCCCAGTGTCAGTGCTAACCACCCAAGGCCAGTGTTTCCCCCAGTGTCAGTGCTAACCACCCAACGCCAGTGTTTCCCCCAGGGTCAGTGCTAACCACCCAACGCCAGTGTTTCCCCCAGTGTCAGTGCTAACCACCCAACGCCAGTGTTTCCCCCAGTGTCAGGGCTAACCACCCACGGCCAGTGTTTCCCCCAGTGTCAGTGCTAACCACCCAACGCCAGTGTTTCCCCCAGGGTCAGGGCTAACCACCCAACGCCAGTGTTTCCCCCAGGGTCAGGGCTAACCACCCAAGGCCAGTGTTTCCCCCAGTGTCAGTGCTAACCACCCAAGGCCAGTGTTTCCCCCAGGGTCATTGCTAACCACCCAACGCCAGTGTTTCCCCCAGGGTCAGGGCTAACCACCCAACGCCAGTGTTTCCCCCAGGGTCAGGGCTAACCACCCACGGCCAGTGTTTCCCCCAGTGTCAGGGCTAACCACCCAACGCCAGTGTTTCCCCCAGGGTCAGGGCTAACCACCTCCCTGGCCCCGCCCATCCCTTTAAGGTGCTGTGCCCAGGGTAGGCCCCGAGTCCCCGGTCTCACCTGAATGACGCCCCGGGCCAGCAGGGCGCTGTGCACATTCCCGGGGACCGTGGCCCCCGACAGCCGGACGCTGCCGTTCGCGTTGCGGATTTCCCAGCTGCTTCCCGACAAACTGTGAACCTCGGGCCGGAGCGCGGTCCGCTCACAGGCCGCGGCCGCTACCAGCAACAGGGGGAGGAGGACCCGGGCCGGGGCCGGGGCCGGGGAGGGGGAGGCGGCCCGAAGCGGAACCCCAGCCGCCGCCATCGCCTTCGGCCTCGAGAAAACGGTGACCCCTGACCTTGTGGTCACCTCTGACCCCCCCAGGGGTGAGGTCATCGGAGCAGGGTCAGCACTTAGCCCTCAGTGACCCTATAGTTTCTCCAGCACACTCTGCTTCTGCTCCAGCTGTTCTGGTCCAATTTTCCAGAGTTTGATCTTTAGGTCAGCCCAGCGGGGTTATCAGAGTTCATGTAAACATTTCTCCAGTTGTGAGGCAGATACCAATAGTATCTGAGATCCAGATACCTGCCACACACCAGCTGGAAAAAATCTTCCTTAAATTACCTTTAATGTATGGGTCTGATCATTGAGATCGAGCCTGTCTGTACTCTCTCTCCATACTTTTGTACATCAGTCAAGTTCCCTCTGCCTTTGCTCAAAGATAACTGCCTCAGCCTATGTAGTCCCTCTTCAGAGCTGAATTACTCCAGCCCGGGTAACAGCCTGATAAACCTCTTCTACACCCTTTCGAGCACAAATGCATCCTGCCTGGAGTATGATGATCATCACTCTACAGGTGTATTATGTACATTCTTAAACATTTACCATCTCTGGCAATTTTGGTTCATCAGTGCCAGAACAAGGTAACATTCCTTCCTCAGTGTTTTTAGAGTGGAATCTCCCTAACTTAAACAGGTCACAAACTTTCAACACTTTTTAAACCAGATAGTAGAGTTGGCAAATCTGGCTGGGCATAACCCAGAGGGTGTCACCACCTTACAACATCTGCCCTCCCCAAAAACTGCCGTGGGTCACTCTTAATATATCACTCGTTCAAACGTTACCCAGTTTGACTTTCGAAAATCTGGTCTTTCTACCGAACCTGTCCTCACGCCCATTGCCTCCTACTTGGGATTTCAAACTTTTCAGCAGTCGAAACATTTTTTATATTAATGGTAAGCTAAATGATTTGTCAGGCTAAAATGTGCATGGTGGTGGTGGGTGACAATTACTAACTAATAATAAATGCCATATTTATATCATTAAAAGGTACAATCACTGCCACAATTCAGCAAAGGTGTAGAGAATAATCTCTTTAATTAGCAACATAAATTTGTTTTAGGTGCTGTTGAGGGACATTGACAAGATACCAGGGCAAAGCAAAATAAAAGCAAAATACAAAATGGGAAATAAAATGAGGAAATTCAGCAGGTCTCAGACCAGCTGTGGAGAGAAACAAAATTAGTGTTGAGTCCAATGATTGCTGTTTGGAACTGAAGGGGACTAGAATATGGTCTTCATTGAGCTGAGATAGGGGAATTGTGGAACAGATGGTGAGGGTACCCAGTGCAGGGTTTTGGGCGGTGGGAGTTGCAGCCAGCTGAACAGAAAATCAAGACCTTGGTTTGACATCTTACAAAAAGGCATTGCTGGCATGAGATCTGAAATTACATGGTTAGGCAAGACTTAAATTCAATACATTGGTGAGAACAGTAATTAATAGACTGAAAGTCCTTTGGCACATCCTACTACTGCCTTAAAATAAAAGTTATTCAGAAGTATTGAACATCAAGTTCTACATAAAGGCTGACTTCATAAATTTGTATCAGGATACCAGTATTAAAATGTGGTTAAGGATAATGGGAACAAACCCACACCACTAAACTTACTGTTCATTACTTTCTTCAGATTTTTTGAAAACGCAGTCAGTAACAACCTATCTATACTTCAAGGTGGTCAATTTTTGTAGCGTCTAAATTAACACAGGCCATTTCCTGACGACCTTACCTCTGCACTACAAAGAAACCTGGCAGAGTTAGTTTCCCACTTCACACATATTGACACATTTTTGATAACTCGTGAAAAATTATTTCTGATCTATTTGCTTTGCAAAAGACAGCTTGAAATTGAAAACTTCAAAATTTAAGTTTCAGAAACATTTGGAAAATGGACCACAGGGGGACACTTTATTTTACGCCCTACTGCATGATGATCAAGAATTTTACTTCAGTGGTAGGCAAAGTAATGGAAAGGATACTGAGGGATAGGATTTATGAGTATCTGGAAAGACACTGCTTGATTAGGAACAGCCAGCACGGATTTGAAAGGGGTAGGTCTTGCCTTACAAGTCTTATTGAATTCTTTGAGGAGGTGACCAAGCATGTGGAGGAGGGTAGAGCAGTGGATGTAGTGTACATGGATTTTAGTAAGGCATTTGATAAGGTTCCCCATGGTAGGCTTATGCAGAAAGTCAGAAGGTATGGGATAGTGGGAAATTTGGCCAGTTGGATAGAGAACTGGCTAACTGGTCGAAGTCAGAGTTGTGGTAGATGGTAAATATTCAGTCTGGAGCCCAGTTACAAGTGGAGTTCCGCAGGGATCAGTTCTGGGTCCTCTGCTGTTTGTAATTTTTATTAATTGACTTGGAAGAGGGAGTCGAAGGCTGGGTCAGTAAATTTGCAGACGATACGAAGATTGGTGGAGTTGTGGATAGTGAGGAGGGCTGTTTTCGGCTGCAAAGGGACTTAAGATATGGTGCAGAGCTGGGCTGAGGAGTGGCAGATGGAGTTCAACCCTGTCAAGTGTGAGGTTGTCCATTTTGGAAGGACAAATAAGAATGCGGAATACAGGGTTAACGGTAGGGTTCTTAGTAAGGTGGAGGAGCAGACGGCTCTTGGGGTCTATGTTCATAGATCTTTGAAAGTTGCCACTCAGGTGGATAGAGCTTGTAAGAAGGCCAATAGTGTATTACCGTTCATTGGCAGAGGGATTGAATTCAAGAGTCATGAGGTGATGTTGCAGCTGTATAGGACCTTGGTAAGGCCACATTTGGAGTACTGTTTGCAGTTCTGGTCGCCTCACTTTAGGAAAGATGTGGAAGCTTTGGAGAGGGTGCAGAGGAGATTTACCAGGATGTTGCCTGGAATGGAGAATAGGTCGTACGAGGATAGGTTGAGAGTGCTAGGCCTTTTCTCTTTGGACCGGTGAAGGATGAGGGGTGACTTGATAGAGGTTTATAAGATGATCAGGGGAATAGATAGACAGTCAGAGACTTTTTCCCCAGGTACAACAGAGTGTTAAAAAGGGGACATAAATTTAAGGTGAAGGATGGAAGGTATAGGGGGGGATGTCAGGGGTAGGCTCTTTACCCAGAGAGTAGTGGGGGCATGGAATGCACTGCCTGTGGGAGTGGCAGAGTCAGAATCATTGGTGACCTTTAAACAGCAATTGGATAGGTACACGGATAGGTGCTTAAGCTAGGACAAATGTTCGGCACAACATCATGGGCCGAAGGGCCTGTTCTGTGCTGTATTGTTCTATGTTCTAATGCGCTCCTGAGAATGGGTAGCAGCAATTGATTCAACAGCAAGTCTGAAATTAAAATTGAATAAATAGCAATAAAAGAAAGAATTTGCAAGCTCATGTGGTATAGATAGAGAGGGAGAATGGTATTTGTAGCTTTTCCAAAGAGCTAACAGTCGTTATTTTAAATGGCCACCTCCTCAGGCCTACTTTAATAGTCATAGAGATGTAGAGCATGGAAACAGACCCTTTGGTCCAACTCATCCAAGCTGATCAGATATCCTAACCTAATCTAGTCTATTTGCCAGTGGAACGAGTGGAGTGTCAGGCTCCTGGGAGCGGTCATCTACAACAAGTTTTCTTGCACTCTTCATATGGACACACTGGTTATAAAGGCCCTACAACGTCTCTTCTTCCTCAGGCAGCTAAGGAATTTTGGCATGATGGCAAGTACCATTGTCAACTTTAAGTGTGCCATCTACAGCATTCTGTCTGGATGAATCACTACCTGGTATGGCAACTGCACCATTCAAGATCGGATATGGTTACAGAGAGTGGTGAATTCGACCCGGACAATCACAAAAGCCAACCTCCTATCTACAGAATCCATCTAACCAGGCCTGCTATCAAGGAAAGGCTGCCAGCATTCTCAAAGATCCATCCCACCCTGGCAATGCTTTTCTACAACCTCTACCATCAGGGAGAAGGTACAGAGGCCTGAACACACATGACAGCCAGTTTTGTAACAGTTTCTACCCTACTGTTGTTAGAATACTGAATGGACACTCAAACTCAACATTTGCCTGTACCTGTATTTTTGTTTTTGCCACTGTTTACCTACAATTTATTTATTAATGCTACTTAATTATATGATCTGCCTGTATTGCTCGCAAGACAAAGCTTTTCAATGTGCCTCAGTATATGTGACAATAAACTCAGTTCAACGGCCTCTCACTCTCTCTAAACCCTTTCTATTCATATATCCATCCAGATGCCTTTTCAATGTTGTAATTGTACCAGCCTCCACCAGTTCCTCTGGCAGCTCATTCCATATACGCACCATCGCCACATGAAAAAGTTGCCCCTCAAGTCCCTTTTATATATTTCCCCTCTCACCCTAAACTTATGCATCCTAGTTCTGGACTCCCCCACCCAGACGAAAAGACTTATCCATGCCCTTCATGATTTTAGAAATCTCCATAAGGTCACCACCCTTAGCGCCCAGGCTCCAGGGAAAATAGCCCCAGCCTATTTAGCCGCTCCCTATAGCTCAAGCCCTCCAACCTTGGCAACATCCTTGTAAATCTCTTTTAAACCCATTCAAGTTTCACCTCCTTCTGATAGAAGGGAGACCAGAACAGCATACGATATTCCAAAAGAGGCCCAACATTGGTTGACAATCTTTTGAGTAAAGAAATGTTTCATCAGTCCTAAATGACCTATGCAGTATTTTGAGACTGTGACCTTTGGTAATAGACTCAATCGAGGGGGGAAAACATCCTCCTTGCACCTAACTTATCTAGTCCTTTTTGACTTTCATACATTTTAATCAGATCCGTTCTCTTTCCTCAACACCAGTGAATATAGACCCAATTCACCCAATTTCTCATCAAAATCTATGGATTCATGACAACCAAAGTCTGCCTGCCAATATAACTCACTGACTTAAATATAGTCCCCAGACACAGGTATGAAGAGCAAGTAAAAACAGGTGAAGTGCAGAAATGATCTGAGGTAGGTGTTTATGCATGTGTGTAGATAAACTGAAAGAGCAGTGTGTCAGTTAGGTACTGAAGAGTAGAACACAAAATCATTGCCCTATTTTTGAACAATGCATGACCTCAATTCTGTAGGATTTGTATTTAGGGGCAGTACCAAGTGAAATGTACATGGCCGCAGCGCACTAAACACTTCTAATCTGAAACAATTTTAAAAGAAAATTTGCACTATTCTCCAATTCTTCAACTACGATAAATCTGAAGCTCTTCTTGCTACACAAGAGTGAGGGAAAAACAAACATGGAATGCAAATAGCAGTGGACTTGCAAACAAATGTATGAAAGAATTCAACAGTGTTTGCAAACACCAAGAAGTCTATCACTGCTAATTTAACTACAGCATTGTTGGTTTGGAATTGGGAAAGTAGAAGGATTAAACTAGGACTTCAAGGAATATAATCAAACAGTAAATTGTTATCAAGAGAAACCCATTCTAATACTAAGAATGTACAGGAAGATCACATTTAAAATAAATGAAATCTTGGAACATCAAGATCACTACCATTTATTATAGAAAGTCAAGGTAAGGGCAAGTGATTTATTGTGTTAAGTGATGTGTTGCTGAGAAAATTCAATTTCTGGGATGCTATGCAAAATTTGAGAAGTAAATAGGATTTGGTGTGGAATTTTGCACAGCATTAATTGAATTGTTTAGTTATGTTACAAACCATTAAATTATTCACATTTTTCCAAACTAAGTGCTCAGATTATTCTTAGCTATCCTACAATCACAGATCATTATCTAGTTTGGAACAAGTATTATTGACAAAGTTTACATTAAAGCATAAACTATATAAATGCCACGGCCAAAATTAGCAGGTTATAGTTTCCATTTTAAAGTCAGACAAATAAAACATGCCAAATTTAAGTCAAAAATCAATTGTTAATACAGTTTTGAAACCCTTGCTGAATTTTCATTTTGGTGGTATTTCAATTACTACACCTTCAAAATTGTATAGGTTTGTGACTTTAAGAGGTTACAAATCCCTGAATCTAAACAAATGTAAACTTTGGAAAAATTTAAAAGGACAATTAAAAAGTAATCCTCCTTTATCCAATGAAAATTAGACTTCAGACTATAAAAACTCAAATGCCAAGTGGTAGGTGAGTGGGGAAGACTGTGGGGAAGTTTGAATTTCAGGTTCCAGCTCCTAACTTCCATTTACCAAGTCATCATTCAGCAGATAAGAGTTAGTCTCTCAAGAAAGGGCAGCATACTATTGAAACTAGAGATAATCCCATAATGTAGTTTTGAATAGCTATATAAAAACATTATTCTTAGCAGCACGTGCGACATATCATTTAAACAGTACACACTGCAATCATGTAAGCATACATCTGCCCATTAGTTTCTAACTACTTTTTTTGGCAAAGGTAAAAATCAATGTTACCACACATTAAGCATGACCTTAATCTAGAACAAGAGCCATAATACAGGATTAAGAAATTTCACACCACTAGTTGGAATTGCTTGGCAAAATATTTCAAATTGCACTCTTACAATCAGTGAGGCTCCACTCCATGTTTACAAATCTCAAATGCTCCACACTAAAGATACACAAGCTAAGAAAGCAAATTGTACTGCATTCATTCAGGCTGCTCAAAAATTGGTTTATGCAACTTTATTAAAAAGAAAAACCGAATGAATATGAGCTATTAGTTGATCAGTCAACCAAAAGATTTGAATCATAATTCAGTGCCATATAAGTGTGTTCTGGATAACAGATTAACTAATAGCTGTAATTTTGTTTTTAAAAGCAGTACTATAAATGAAATTTACAAAAATGATCTGAGCTAATCCATTTGGTAAGGTAGAGAGACAGTAACTTCCATTTTCATTCTGCGCAAAACCAACAAAAACCTCAAGTCATTCCTTTTATTAACATGCATAAAATACAGCCAATATTTTAATTAATGCTGACACTATGACATCCTGTACCAATCCACCATTGATAACAAAGTTATGAGCATAAAGTAAATAGGTAATTTTATCTGGGGAAAATGAAAAATGTTGTCCAACGAAGCAGCAATCCTTTAAGAGTGGAGTTTAATTGCTGACTTGTTCAATTTCAGATTAAAAATCACCACTGTTACAGCAATGAGGAATGCTTTTAGTCTCATAACCAAGTTATTGTGAAAGTATTGGCCACTTAACACATGCTCCATTTATAAGGGAGGTCAGAGTTTCAGATGAATGATGAAACTACATTAAAAATTCAGAGTGCTGGTCTTGTCGAAGCAGAAGTACTAAATTGCCTTCAAGAGCACGTGGATGGGGGATGAAAGATGTGATCTTATAAGGGGGCAGCCAAATAGAAAACCAAAAATCAGTAATTTAAAGTTTATTCCAGCTATAACGTAAGATATTTGAATTCCAAGGTATCACATTGCATATTTCTGAGTCCATTCCCGGGCTAGTTTGTTATACCTGCAAATGGAGGAAGAAAAAAAGATGTTAAACTCCTTTGCAATAAATTTGCAGTACACACTAAACCTTTTCTGGTTTTAGATGTGGACACAAGCATATTGGTCAAAATAACAAATTTAATCTTCAATGTTAAGCACAACTGAACAGAGATTCAATGGTCAGCCATGTAGACACTTGGAAGCAGAAGATTAGGGTCAGTCAAAATACATTATTTTCCCTCCACTATAGGTTACACTTCTGACAGAATGAGAAAAGAGGGATGTGATAGTACCATGTCTGCACCCCATCCATCCCAAAATGGGTTTAGTGGGAGCCTAGAATTGCTAACTGAGAAGGTAATTACACTTCAGTGTGACAGATATCAAAGCCATTTACAAACAGAAGTGACAAAGCTGCACTTTAGCCAGCAGCTCACTCTGCACCTCATGTTTCAAATCAGATGATTATGTAAGACTATCCAGAAATTAATTTCTCAATCAAAACACAAAAATTGCTCCATTGCTAATCTTTCTCTAGCAAGATTACATTTTCAAGCTCCCATTTCTCCCTTACTTAATTCAATAAAATTTACCCCGTATAATTCCGTGGTTTTCAAAATAAATATAAAAAAGGCCATACAATTCTCCATCTCTGGATATCTGTCTCCATTTTTAGAACTAAGATATTGTAGTTCTTGAAATTTCAGTGTTCACTCGAGTATAAAATGTAGAACTCTCTGCGCATTTCTCCTAATAGTGAAGTCAAGATATTGCTGCAATTTTTTCATACACATGCATCCATTTGGAAACTACGCATCTCTGAATCTGCAGGCCCAGTTATACATAAAATGTTATTTCACTGGTACGTTGAAGTCTGTGATTTTACCCTGAATATCATGATAATTACCCTTTAGTCATGTGACTAAACTGTAACTTCACGTAAATGCAACATTTCCTCTCAGGAAAAGGAAGTATACAAGTTACAATATTGCCATCTTGTTGCCAAAACCACAAAACTTTAAAAAAAAATCCTCACAAGCACTGGAATATTATGGAGCAAAATTAGATATAAGGAGATATTGGGCCAGATGATTTAAAAACCTTGGTCAAGTAGGTAGATTTTAAGGAAGCAAGAATGGTAGAAAGTTAGTCAGTGTAGAGAGGGGGATTCCAGAGCTGAAGGCTAAGATTTAATTTCAGCATGCTCAAGTGGCCTTAGTTAAGCACATCTGGAGGGCTAGGAGAAAATGAGGACTGCAGATGCTGGAGATCAGGAGTAGAGAGTGTGGTGCCTTTCCAGCAAAGCTGATCCGGAGTATAAGGGTCATAAAGGAACAGGAATTAATTTGAGGGCATAATTTCAATCTCAAATTTACAGAGGGTAGATGTGAGATACCTTCCAGAAGAGCCTGAGAATAGTCAAGTCGAGAGCTAGGGAAGTTCACAGCAATGATGCAAATATGACCAGAAGCTCACCATGGGCCAAATATGACAGCAAGGCTTCGACAGTGGTTTAGTCTCCAAATGTTATAAGGAATAAGAATTTGTAACAAATGAACAGAAAGCAACAGCTTTGATTTCCCCAAGTGTTGGAAATTTCTCATCTATTACCAGATATTAATAAATTATCAAACTGTGAAGGAGTAGAAAAAGCTGGTGGTGCAATGTTAGATGTCAGTTCATAGGAATCTTTTTGCTTCAGGTTCAGGATATAGGAACTGAGGACATTGTTGTTAGGTTTGTAGTTGACACAAAGATAGGTTGAAAAAGCAAGAAGCTGCAGAAAGACTTTGACAGGTTAGGAAAGTGGACAAAGTAGTGGCAGATGGAATATAATGTGGCAAAGTAATTCAGTAGAGGCATACATTATTTTCTAAATGGGGAAAGGCTTCAGAAATCTGAAGCATAAAGGGACTTGAGAGTCCTAGTTCAGGATTCTCTTAAGGTTAATATACAGGCTCAGTTGGTGTTTAGAAAGGCAAATGCAATAATTTAGAAAGGCAAATCCACTGAGAAGTTACAAAGTAAGAGCAGCATTGTATTGCTGAGACTGTATATGGCTCTGGTAAAATTACATTTGGAATATTGTGAGCAATTTAGGCCTCTGCATCTTAGGAAGGATATGCTGGCCTTAGAGTTGGTCGAGAAGTGGTACAAGAATAATCCTGGAGATGAAGGGCCTGTCATATGAGGAGCAGGTGACGACTTTGGGTCTGTATTCAGGGTTTATAAGGATATTTTGGGGGGGGGGGGAAGAAAGAGATCTCATTGAAGGTTATGCAATGCTAAGAGACCTCTAGATTTGCTGGGTTTCTCCAGCACTTTTTAATATAAGATTTCCTGTACCCATAAGTTTTGCATTTACTTAGCAGACTTAAAATTTTTAAGAATTCGACAAGATATCTACTCCAGTATTACCTACCATCCTACACAATCCAGTTGACACCGCCAAAAACCATAGAATCCATTACCTTGCGGTGGTTGGTTAGCTCAGCTGGTTAGAGCGTGGTGCTAATAACGCCAAGGTCGTTGGTTCAATCCCCACGCTGATCATGTGCAGCGCTCGTCTCGTCAGCTGTGCTGTGTCAAGGTTTGTCGTGGCTTTTAAGTGGGCGGCACGGTGGCACAGTGGTTAGCACTGCTGCCTCACAGCGCCTGAGACCCGGGTTCAATTCCCGACTCAGGCGACTGACTGTGTGGAGTTTGCACGTTCTCCCCGTGTCTGCGTGGGTTTCCTCCGGGTGCTCCGGTTTCCTCCCACAGTCCAAAGATGTGCGGGTCAGGTGAATTGGCCATGCTAAATTGCCCGTAGTGTTAGGTAAGGGGTAAATGTAGGGGTATGGGTGGGTTTCGCTTCGGCAGGTCGGTGTGGACTTGTTGGGCCGAAGGGCCTGTTTCCACACTGTAAATCTAATTTAATCTAAAAAAAAACACTAACTAGACTCCATGTAGACAATCATTGGTCATCCTCAGGGTCTTTAGGTTAATCTAAAGCACAGCACTAAAAGGATTCAATATGTCGATTCCAGTTAATATCCATGTCAGGCACTATCAATTAGTATTAGCTCAGGCTCGTCTAACCCCTTCCTATTTTGTACCAATATCCAAATAAATGCCTGCATGAAAGTGCTGACCAACATCTGGACATTAAAATGGTAAAGGGTGGTCCTTTGACAGCACTTTTTTTGCATTTGCTACTGGAACATGTCATACAGTTTGGGAAGTTTTGGACAACTGATAGCATTAAAGCAATGAGGCTAATAGAACCTGTTCCCAATAGGAATACCTTGAAGCAAATTAGTGAGTGAATTGATCCGCTTTACAATTCCATATCAATTTCATAAATCAAATGTGTTAAAATAGCAATCCTGACTTTGTTCAATTTCAGCAAAACATCAGATTCCCAGAGTATCCAGTTCTAGCAAATGTACAAGCTAGCTTCTTCAGGACCTTCTGAGGCAGTTCTTGCTTTCAATAAAGGCTCACCTTCAGAGAAAGCTGCTGTCATGGGCTTTGTGAATCTTACTTCAGTTTTGGATGAGCAAATCAGTCAGGTGACTTCCATGACCTGTTTCAATTCTTCTTGGAATTTTAAAATGAATAAACACTCAAAACCTATAACATCACAACTAGTATCTCTTCTACAGCATTCTCAAAATCAGAGCATGCATCCTCTTTTTCAGCCCTTAGACCATAGCAGCAGTCTCTACTTCGAAAGCCATGCAGAACATTAATGAACTGATGGCTAGTTGAGCACCAAGGCTTTCAAAATCTTTGAATTTGGTTTAGTTTAGACAACAAGGTTGGGAAGCCTTTCCTAGTATAACAACTGATAATCATAAATAGAACTTTACACTGCTTATCTGAGTACTATAAATGGTATACAACTAGCACAGAGCATTGCCTGTCTTCAATATTCCACTGGAAGATTTGCTGCCTGGAACAAGGTCTTTTGAAGACAGCTGCAGAGTGGCATTGGTAGTCCTCAACAATTGCCTACCAGTACTTGTAGACATACCAAAAAACCTCAAATATATTTTGACCAACCTTAATGTACAGAGTAGAGCCACAAAAATGTCGAAGTTAGTTAAGAGGATGAGCATTTAGAAATGGTTGCACAATTAACACAGATCGCACTTTAACGATCACTTGAATAGGTTAACTGGAAATGGCTGCAATCAGAACATACCATATGAACAGTTTAGGAACCTTAATCTAGGAATTGTTACTTGGCACACTGACAATTAAACAAAACTTAGAAAACTTTTATTGCATTTTAGATCTTAAGTAGACTGTTGAGAACATACTTTTCTCTCATTTTAATTTGAGATCATGCAGACATAACAGTAATCCACAACAGCTTTCAGCATGAAAGTGATGACTGATAGCAATGAAGGAGTTAGTATACCTGAAGAATACATTAAGTGCATTAAAATAGTCTACTATTTCAAAAACTGAATTTTGTGCAAAATACCCATTTGGGAGTGCAAATAAATATTGGAAAACTGCACATTTGAAATGCTAATTCAAAGTTTGATACTGAAAATGCAACTTGCAAGAATACTCACTTATCCCTATCTGTTTTGTATATACGTGCAATCTCTGGCACTAGCGGGTCCTCAGGATTTGGATCACATAACAGTGAACAAATGGACAATAGTACTGCAAAATAAATATCAGCAATTCAAATTTTTTTTCTATAAACATTCACCCTTCTGAAACACAGTTATTTTACTCTAGTTTGAAGTCACCTGCCTCTGAATGAGACAAGACGCATAACAACTTTGAATATTGAGTCTTCAGTTTGTCAAAGGTTAACATTTACCACATCGGTATTTGGAGAAATTATACTCGGAAAAATTAGAAAACTGAAATTTGAATTAATACTACTCAACATTCTTTTGAAGGTTTTTGCTTTCAAAGTAATAAAACACATGAAGATATGATACCACAGATTTCACTAGTAAGCATTCACCATGTGCAATTACTCAATTACAAACTGTCCTAGAAGGATAAATTCTACTGCCCATGTACTGGATATGATTTTCCTAAAGCTTCTTTTGCGATAAAATTGCAACTTGAAATTATTTGTGCCAAGATGCTTATAACCATGACAGTTCACAGCCCAATACAACTTTGCACCAGGTTCCACCAAAACACGGGTCTGAATGAATCTACATATTATACATCTCATGTCTTCTTTAGCTTCACACCTTTTTGCATTTCCATATTTAAGATACCATAAGTAGATCTAAAATGTGAAGTATCAGATGACCACCTAACTTTGCACAAATCTAATTAAAACTCACAGAAGTACCCAATGCAATGTGGTTATCCCTTCAACTGCCTATCATGAAATTAATCTTTTGGTTGTAAACTAGAATGTGCTTTCACCAGAGTTCTGATTTTTAGCTTGTTTTAGAATTGTGAAAATACGAGGAGCCATGAAGTGGCAAACAGAATTAAAGAAAATCTCAAGGCTTTTCATAAGTCTTTAAGGAACAAGAGGTTAGCTAGGGAAAGGGTTGGTCCACTCAAGGATAAAGGAGAGAATTTATGCATGGAGCCAATGAAAGTGGGTGAGGTCCTTAGATACTTTGCATTAGTATTCACAAAGGAAGAGCACTTGGTAAATGGTGAGTCCAGAGAGGGGTATCTTGATATTCTAAGGAATGTTGGTATATAAAAAGTTGTTGGGTGTTTTGAAAATTATTACTGTAAACAAGTCCCCAAGATCTGACGGGATCAATCCCAGAATATTAACTGAGGGGAGGAAGGAAATTGCTGGGACCTAGTAATCTTTGCATCCTCTTCAGTCACAGGTGAAGTCTCAGAGGACTAGAGACTAGTTAATGTTATTTCTTTGTTTAATGATTTGGAAGATAACGTAGTGGTTTGATTAGTAAGTTTGTAGAAAACAGAAGTTGGTGGAGCTGTGGATATGGAGGAGAATTGCGAGAGGATACAGCAGGATATAGACAGCCTGGAAAGTTGTGCAGAGAAGTGGCAGATGGAATTTAATCTGGGCAAATATAATAGCAATGTTTAAGAGGTAGCCTGACATATGAAAAGCAGGGAATAGAGGGATATGGACAGTGTCGAGTCAAAAGGTTTTCTTTATTTAGAAAAGCATAAAGTGTCAGTGCAGGCTTGTTGGGGTGAAGTGCTGTGCTGTACTGTACTATTCTTTGTTCCAATTATAATCCTTATGCCATGCTACTTCATGTAGTATGTCAAAATCCTTTGAGTCTTTGTGATGTCCTCACAGCTTATCTTCCAACTTAACTTTCTACTATCAGCAAATATAGATGCATACATAATGCTGGATCTTTATTGTTATAAATTGTAAGTAAAAATCCACATACTATTCCTTGCAGTGCACCCTCTAGTTAATAGCAGTCCTCCTTTGTTTTGTTCATTAATCAATTTTTAATTCATGTTCATACATTACCTGTCCCACGAGCACTACATAATAATCTCATGTTGCATAATATGAAATGATTTTTTTCCAAATGCACCACATCCTCTGGTTTCAGCACTACATATTGACAGAACACCACAATGTTTAAACCATTACTGTTGGAACATCTTTCATGTACTGCTTATTGCAATGTGCAGGTTAAACTGTCTGAATGGGAAGGTGGTTTTAGTGTTCAAAAAGTAAATAATTGTGATACAGTGCATGTTTGAGGGAGCTGGATATTGTTTAAGGGCAGCTGGATTATTAGTTTTAAATAATGTTTACTTAGAATGGAGGAAAATTAAAATCCAAAGGTTGAATCAAGGATTTGGAAAGCACAGGTGAGAGACTGAACCTAGAGGACAGGTTAGATAGATTGGGCCTGTACTCATTGAAGTACTGGAACAAAGGTACAGGAGTAGGCAATTTGGTTCATGTTCTGGAATTTAGGGGAGAGATAATCTCTCTCTAGATTTGGAGGCTTGACAGAGGTGAGAGGAAGTTTCACCTCGAGGAGAAAACTGAGCTATTGAACACAATTTCAAAATCAAAATCAGGACTTTTCTAGTTGATATGGAGATAAAGAAATTCCTGGGAGTGATTGGAATTCTCTTCCCCCCCAAATGAACAGGTGGTGGTTGGGAGATTTAATATAACCAAGCCTGAGTTATTGACAAGGGCTTTTTGATGCAGGAATTTTGTTTTCTCTGAAGGGATGCAAAGGCACAGGAAGGAAAGTGACAGTTACTCAGAGCAGCCATGGTCTTAATGAATGACAGAAGTTGAAGGGTTGAATGATCCAATCCCATTTCTTACATTGTGTTTTTATGACAGGTTGAAAATAAAAATAAAAATTGCTTCCTGTCCCTAGGCCCTGAAAAATGTACAAAACACACTTGTTCATTCAAGATCAAAATGTCTCTGTAGTTAGTTGCAAGTGGAGAGACATATCTGCAATCTCGCTATTTTTACAGTATGGTGAGCCATTAGTTATCAGCTTCACCTCAAACTTTGGTGTCTCAGTTATCAGGTACCTCATGGCTGCGAAGGAGGGGAAGACAGACTAGAAACTGGGAAGCACCAAAGAAGTTTAATATTGCCAAAAGGAGATGAGAGGAGTAAGACTTCATGTCTTCAAGTACCGTTGAACATACTAAAATGAAGGCACAACAGATGGAGCTATTTGTTAGTTCTTGAATCATTTAAACAGAGGGGTCAAGTAAATGTTATAATGTGTGTATGCTTGTCCCTTTATGACAAGGTGCAACTTTTGCAGAATCCTGCCACAGGTTGCGATGCAGATCTAAGCCCTGGCTTTACTTAATCAACAAATCAATTAAGTGTTTGTGACATATTAAAGTGACAAGTTGAGAACTGAAAGTAGAATATCCTAGTTTTGAGGATCATCATTTTAAGAATGTCAAACTTAACTGTAAGTGCACCTAATTTACGAGTTATTCAGTTGTGCTTGTTTGTTTAGACTTACTTGGCTGTGGTTGCTGAAGCTGAAAAAGATAGTGGAAGTCAAGGCTACCAGTCAAATTAGAAGAATGACCTAGTCAGCTGAGATAAAACAAACGTGCCTATACATTTGCCTAGGTTGGAATAAATTTGTTTATGATTAGGTGCAACGGATCAGTGATCTGCTAAAGAATTGTGCAACGCCATACGATTAGACTAGGTATAAGGAAAGATTTATTGTAATTAAAGTAAGAGCCTTTGTAAAACATTCCATAGTCCTTTACAAAAGTCTCTAACATTCAATTAATATTTCTAGAAACCATCTCTGAAGAAAAATAATTTAAATTAGATGCAAAAGAGACCAAATTAATTTGTTCCCATAAACTGGTTGCAGGTAATGAATGGAAGTTTCACCTCAACCATTTACTAACTTTTACGAACTTGATTTATAACCATTAGCCATTTTATTTGGTTCAGTTTAGGGATAACTGAAAGTAGCTGAAAAGTCACTCATTATTTCACCATAACAAAGTTTTCACCCAGCTTGTTGCAATTTTAAAAATTATGGGGAAAGGAGGTTGATAAAGGTGTTCCCAAAATTAAACTGTTTAATAAAGTTTATCCTTTGAAAAGCAACATTTAAAGTTTTAAACATTGAAGGAAAGTTGACCAGAAACTGCAATGCAAACTACCAACCAGAAAGACAAATCCAGATAGCAAAATAAAATTAGGACAAAATATTAAAGTTACTATTTTAATGGTTATATTAACTGAACCCAGAGTTAGTGAAATGTATTTTCACCATTAACAAACAATCCGTTTTGGTTCAGCACAGCCAAATGAAAGAGAGGGTTCCTTCAGCTTTGACAGGGCACACATTGGCACAGGTGAAAGGCTACTGCAAGTTTTAGAAGCTTTTCCCTTTTCCTGATCAGAAAGGATGGCTCAGCAGACTAGTACAGGACTCCACAAACTCATCCAAACAGGTTTGCAAGCAATTAAAGCCAATAAACTCAATTTATCTCATCTCATAAAAGCCTTGCTTGGATGTTTTTCCGAGGTTATTTGACAGTTTGGAATCAGCAGGTAACTTATAGACATGAAATAATTGACCTCATTCCTTGGTGAACCCTGTTTAAACCAAAGTGTCCAAACAATTTGATATCTTCCAGTATAGTTCAGAAATATAGTTATGTTGTCCCACGCTTACTTTTTCCAACTTGCATTTAAAAATACTGCCAATGCAGAAAAATGACCAAGAATCTGCTTCCAGCAATTCAAATAATTCCCTTCATTATCTGTTTACTTTCTTTTTACAACCAGAAATCAGCAGGGAAAGCTCAAAAACAGACAAGCAATTGTTGCAGACTCTTAGCACTTTTCCCAAGAACTGCTACTCAACAGATTGTGTTCGCAAAAAGTAACAAATAATTAGTTTCACTGTACCTTTAGAAATAGTTAAAGCAGGGGACCACTGTGATCTTAGAATATCAAGACAGATGCTGCCATTACTGTTAATATTTGGATGATAAATTCTTGTAGTAAACGCAACCTGCAAGAAAAAAAGTTTTATTCAACCTGCACCAGAGACAATAGCGCATTCGCAAAATTTAGTCTGTTACTAATTTGATAAAAACAATGAATCAATGCCAAAACATTATGCAATCGTGAAAATTAAAAAGGCTCATGAACACTTGATAAAAAGCACAATTCAGCAAGCTAAAAATGTGAGTTGTGAAATGGTAGATAAATCAGAAGAACTGAAAAAGGAGAAAAATCTGCAATTAACCCCAATTAAGAATGATCCTTGGTAGAGAAGTTAGAAGAGTAACCTTAACTAGGAAACACTTAGCCTCCAGTCTTAGGAAGCAGGCAACCTGTTCCTCTTGCAGCTAAGGAATGAAATTAAATCAATAGCAAGTAATGATATAGAGGTGGAAAGTGCAGATCTGTCTGGGTAGAGATGAACTGCAAAGGAAATAAAGATCTTTTTTGGGAGATGTGTACAGGCCTCTTTGCTGTAGTTAAGATGTGGGAAAGAAAATAAATCAGGAGATAGAATAGGCACATGAGAAAGGCATTATTACAATACGCAGGTGGACTGGGTAATTCCGGTTGATAGCGGATCAGGAGGAAAATAATTTGCGTAAATGTCTACATTATGATTGTTTGGAGGAGCCTACATTTGAACACACCAGGGGACAGATAATTCTGTATGTGGTGATGTTTAATAAGACTGACTTCATTAGGGAGCTTAAAGTGAAGGATCCCCTACATAAATCAAGCTCATCTAGAGTTTGAGGGGGTAAAGTTGGAATTAGTTGTAAAGGAAAGATATGAGGGAAGAGCTGGTCAGAGTCAGAGAGATGTAAAGCATGGAAACAGACCTTTCAGTCCAACCTGTCCACGCCGACCAGATATTCCAACCCAGTCTAGTCCCACCTACCAGCACCCAGTCCACATCTCTCCAAACCCTTCCTATTCCTATACCCATCCAAATGTTTCGTGGGGTATTTCAGGAGGCACAGCAGAAATTCATCCCAAGGAAGAAGAAAGATACTGACATGCAAGGCAACCATGGCTGACAATGGACATCAGGGACAGCACAAAAGAGGAACATAAATGTGGTGAAGAGTATTGGGAAGCCAGATGATTGGGAAGTCTTTTTTAAAAAAAAATTCAGAAGATAATGAAAGCCACAAACAGGAGATGAAATATGAGAGTAAGCTAGTAATATAAAATACAATTGCCACAGAATTTTTTAGATGTCTAAAAAGTTAGAGGGAAGTAGGAATAAATGTTTCCCAGTAATCTAATAAGGCTGGAGAATTAGTAATAAGGAACACAAATGAAAGAAACCGAATAAATATTTTGTAGTCTTCACTGTGGAAGATAGAACTTCTCGCGAATCAGAGGGCAGAGAGGAGTATAGTGGGCATCACTAAGGAAGTGATGCTAGGGAAACAAATATCTGAAGGTGGATAAAACACCAGACCACATGGGCGACACCTCAAGTGTTCTGAAGGAGATAGCAGAGGCAATGCAGTGATCTTTCAGGAACCACTGGAGTTAGGAAGGTTCCCAGCAGACTGGAAAACAGCAAACGCAACACCCCTTTTAAGAAGGGGAGGCAGAAAACAGGAAACCAAAAGCAGTTAGGCAAAAGTGGTACTTAAGATGTTGGACAAGATTAGAGTGGTGCTAGAAAAGCACAGTAGGTCAGGCAGCATCCGAGGAGCAGGAAAATCAATGTTTCAGGAAAAAGCCCTTCATCAGGAATGAATGGCTGAAGATTGCATTTGGAATATTGAGAGCAGTTTTGTGCCCCACTAATGGATAGATTAGGCTTTTCCTTGGAACAATGGAGACTGAGGCAGGACAGGACAGATGTATGAAATTATAAGTGGCATAGACAGAAAGGAACTTGTCCCCTTCGTGAAAGGGTTAATCTCAAAGAGGCATAAACTGACAGGAATTTTACAAGTCCTAAGAGGAATGCTTTCTTCCTTTAGGGTGGTGAGAATCTGGAACACAATGAGGCAGAAACTCTCATCATTTATGCGGTATTTAGATGTGCATATTCCAAGACATGCAAGCCAAGAACTGGAAAATGGGATCAGAATAATAAGCTGCTTATTTTTGACTGGCAGACTGGAGTGTGCCTTTTTCTGTGCTGTGGACCTCTGACTGCACTATTTATTAACAGCTCTCTACCTATCCCACCACCTTACATGACTTTTCCATATATATTCACAGGTCTTGGGTTACTTTATTTTGTTCATGTGTGAGGTATTGGTGTTGCTGGCTGGGCTCATTTGTAGTTGCCTTTGAGATAGTGGTCGTGAGCTGGTTCCTTGAACAGCTGCAGTCCAAGTGGAGTAGGTAGACCCACTATGTCACTAGGAAGCAAATTCCAAGATTTTCACTCAATCACATTCAAGGAATGATGTTTTATGTCCAAGTGACAATTTCGGATGGCTTGAAGTGGAACTTGCAGGCTATCCTTGTGCTTGTGATTGAAGCAGTCATGGGCTGGAAAAGTGCTGTAGAAGGATTATTGGCAAATTTCTGCAGTGCATCATATAGATTGTACACACTGCTGCTGCTGAGTGTCAGTGGAGATGGGTCACACAATCTGAAATGTTAACTCTTTCCCCCCACAGATGCTACCAGACCTGCTCAGTTTTTCTAGTTGATTTATGATTTTGTTCTGATTTCCAACATTTGCAGTTCTGTTTAACTCATTGCAACATCTGAGCTACCATGATGCCGAGGGGTCAGAGTGATTTAGTAGTCATTTCAGAGACATTTTTGATATATGGTAATGTGGCTAGAGTTTCTGGACACATTGTGTCTGCTGTTTATGAATTGGTAGATTATGTTTATTGGGTATCTGTTCTTCTTGAATATGCTCTTCAAGAATGGGGACTCAAAAGACATAATCCACCAATTCCTAAACAACAAAAGCAAACAAGCAGAAAATGTGCCCAGAAACTCTAGCCACATGACCATAAAAAGACATCTCTGAAATGACTACCAGACTACTCCGACCCTTTGGCATCATGGTAACCCACAAACCTACTAACACACAAACAGCGGCAGCTGAACCCTATACCAACAACCAGTAAAATGAATGTCATTTACAAAATACCATACAAGGACTGTAACAAACACTACATCGGAAAGACAGGCAGAAAACCGGGTTACATGAACACCGACTTGCCACCAAAAGACATGACCCACTATCATTAGTATCCTTATATACAGACGAAGGTGGTCACCACTTTGACTGGGACAACACATCCATCCTGGGACAGGCTAATCAGAGACACGCATGGGAACTCCTAGAGGCCTGGCATTCAAACCAGAACTCCATCAATAAACACATCAATTTGGACCCCATTTACCAACCTGAGAAAAAGAACCAGAAATATCTCACCCACCTTAAGAGACTAAGACACAAATAGAAAGCAGGACAACACCAGCACTTCACCAGAGACTCACTATGTTACCTAGCACAGTGACTAAAAGCCTGAAAACAAACCTTCCAGCTCAGTGAGCAAACTTACAGCCTGAACTATTCCATTTTTCCAGTTCCTCCATCTCATCTATTCTAACAATAGAAGCATCGACAAGGCAGCCTCCAAAGGGTCCAACTTCTTCCCTGACCAAAGATTCCCCCCACCATGGTTAAGTGGCCTCAGTTACATCTGACCCATCTCCCTCATTTTGGCTCACATCTCCTCTCTTCCCTTCCACCACAGAAATAGGGCCCGCCTCTTCCTCACCCATCATTTTACCAGCATCCATATTTAAAGGATAATTAGTCACTATTTCTGAAAGTGTACCAATACCAAAAGAGGGAACTCCACTAAGCTTTCAACCTGAAAAACATTCGCTGCTCCCTACCCCTCAACCATCTTTATGCCATGCTGCTACTGTCCCTTTAAGTCGGTTCCACCACATCAAACACCTTTTGAAATCCCATGTACAAAGGTTGCCCTCCAACTCAAAACTTCAGCAAATTCATTGGACACAGTTTTCCCTTAATAAATCTGTACTGTCTCTTCCAAATCAACTGATATTTTTGCATGACTACAAATGTTATCCCAATAAATAGATTCTGAGCTTCCCAACAATGTTAATAAACCAACCGGCATGTAATTCATGGGGTGATCTTTTCTAAAAAAAAGTGTTTGCAATTCCCCAGCACCATCTCCATGTTCAGAGAAGATTGAAAGATTATTGAAATCGCCTCTGAAAAGTTCCACTTCCACTTTCTTGAACTCCTCGCTATGCATCTCAGACTCTGTCTTCTCAACCTGAACTACTGACAGCTTATGCAATACCTGATCAATTTTAAACCCTTCCAGTGACAGAATTTACACTAGGCAATATGTACCTGATTGAATAACACAAATGTGAAATATTCATTTAATACCTCTGCCATGCCTCTTGTGTTTAATTCTTTTTCTGGTTACTAATCAGTCAAAAAAATCTTAAAACTGAGTAGAAGGCAGCCTCTTTAGGCCTGCACCAGTTCTATTACCTAGTGCAAACCCCCTTTCTTTTCCCATATCTTTGAACACCAATTCTGTTCAAATAATCACCCAATGCACTCGTATGCCTCAAATGAACCTGCCCCCACCACATTTCCAGGCATTGCATTCCGGACCCTAACTACAAACTGTGAACAAGTTTTTCCACTCATCACTTTAAATCTATGCCATACACCTTTACAACCATTTTACTATTGATGTATTTACATAAACTTTGGAATCGCTTTTGATGTTAGCTGCCAGTCTTTTTGCATAATCCCTTTTTGCTTCGTCACCTCCATCTGAACTTTCTATATTCAAGTTGGTTCTCAATTGTTTACTACCTGATTTTCTTTGGTAACTTAACTTCAATCTCATTTATAATGCAGGGAACCCTTACCCTTCCCTTTGGGAAACTACCTTGAATACCAATAGCTTTTCTCCGCATCAAGTTTTAGTTCCAATTCCATTCTCTTCCCTTCCCCTGCCGACCGAGGTCAGTTCTTTGCTTGTCAATTGTCATCCTAAACCTTAGGATACAATGATCACGGACCCCTAATTATTCCTCACTGTCACGTGATCTACTTGGCCCATCACATTTTCCAGGTTTAGCAGTGTCTTCTTCCTTGGATTGGACACACCACTACATTCTCTTGAACACAATCCAGGAATGCTTATCCCATTAAACTCTTCTATTACATAGAGTGGTAACTAACATTTCCCACAACCACTATGACAACTCTAACTTTGTTGCAGATTTGTGCCTCACAATCCTTAATGGTAGAGACCTGGAGAATGCATCAAGCCATGTACTTAACATCCTTAAACTTAGCACGTGTCAATGCGAATCAACTATTGAACAGAGTCTTCCTCCAATTTGTAATGTCCTACTTAAACAAAAACACCACTTCCTTGTTGGCTTTCTTCCAAGCAAATATCTCATAACCAAAGATATTTAACATACAGAACACCCAATTTCCCCAAAAGCTGGGTCTCCATTATCGCCACGTCATAATCTTACCGTGGCAATCTGTACCTGCAAAACAAGCACGTTCATCTATGCACACTATAAATGATTGAGAATTTGATACATTCTGCCTTATTCTATTCAACCTATTAGCATATTTTTCTCAATTTTAGCACT
This sequence comes from Hemiscyllium ocellatum, assembly GCF_020745735.1. Lineage (NCBI taxonomy): Eukaryota > Metazoa > Chordata > Chondrichthyes > Orectolobiformes > Hemiscylliidae > Hemiscyllium > Hemiscyllium ocellatum. The sequence continues at coordinate 46,074,904 of NC_083436.1, forward strand.
GTCTCAAGGTGCAACATTCCAATATTCTCTCCTGGTTCCCCACACTCTGCTAAGTTAATTTAAATCCTCCCAGTTCCTCCAACCAGAAAAAAAAAAGAAAAATGATAGCCTCACTGTGGGTCACTTGCTGATATTTCAATCGTGTGGTAACGTTTATTAATGAAGTCATAAAGGTTCCATAATTAACCTATTGGACAAAAGATAAAATTCACTGTAGCATCAAGCCACACACATTGGGATCAGCTGACTAGTAAAAATCATACCATTCAGCTAACACTTAAACACTGCAAGCCTAAACTGAAAAGCTCCTTATAGTAAGACAACTACCGGAGAGACTGAGTAGAAGTCCCTCCAGCTGTGATGCCATCCAACATCAAACAGGTTAATATTGGTCATCTTGATAGGGACTGCATGCCTAATGAAACATCAGCAATAATAGAAGCTCGATGAAACTTGATACATTATAAATCTTGAAAACCAATTCTATAACTCAGTTTCTTAAAGAGTGCAGAAACACAGGATAAGACAACTTCATTCAGGAACTCAGAGGATATGAACCATGACAGTCAGGAAATGGAGCAACCCATTAACATACAGATTAATTGCAAAAGCCATAATTGGTTTATTATCCATCCAGCTATTTTGGAAATTTAACATGTTTCACACAAACCGAACACTTTCGTTATCCCTCCTTACTCCAATGTTTTGACTTAAACACGATGTTGTCAGATTGTCCACATTTTAAACATCACCACTTAATAGCTATACTTGCCTTGGGTGGTTTGAAAGGGTAGTCTGTAGGAAAGTGAATTGTCAAGAAAAAGACTCCACCCTGATATGGACTATCATTCTGTTGAGAAAGAAATGAAAATTAATTTCACAATCCTTTAATAATAAACATCTGTGTACCAAACTTTGAATCAATACTCACAGGTCCCATGATTGTGGCTTGCCAGTGAAACACTAAGAAGAAAGAAATACTGGCCATTAGTATGAAATGTAAATCACTTTGGATTGTTGCATGCTCCATTAGCCAATACAGAGGGTTAAAGGAAAACAATAGTTTTGTTTTCAAGTCAATGTTTAGTTTAAAGATTGGATAATAAAATGCACACCACACATTACTGAAAGGTGCCATTACTTGGGATGTCAATATACATTAAATCGAACTTTGCACATTTTCTAAATGGTAGCCAGTCATGTACCCAAAAGAAACATCATTTATCGTCATTCAACTAAATAGGTATTAGCAAATAGTTTTCACAGCAATATCCATTATATGTTGCTATTGAGATTGTGAATCCATTCAGAATGGAAACAGTTAATTGTTCAAGAACAAAACCTTAAAAAACACTAAAGCCCAACCAGGCAAACTCACTAGTAAGCAGGACATGATTACTCGACACTCCCAAAAGTGGATCAAACTGACCAGTCAGAATTAAATATAATCAGCACAAATATAGAAAGCTTCAGATAAACTAGAACAAAACCACAAAATAATAATGCCAATACCTATTTTCAAATGTTCCAACTAATCTTCCAAAGATAACAGTTTTGGCTAGAACTAGAGTATTGGCCAAATCTGGTAACCACACTTTCGAAAAGACAACTACCTTAAGAGGATGCAGAGATTTATTGGAAAGGACAAGGAATATTTTGTAGCTGCAAAGTTAGTTTGGAGCAACTGGGAGTTGTTCGCCTTGCACCAAAGGAGATTAAGGGAAGATTTCATCAAAGTCTACTAGGTTATGACAGGTTTAGACAAAGATAGGTGGAAGTTAATGTCAGAAAGACGAGGAGAAAAGATTAAGGGTTGGGACAAGAGACGCAGTTGGAACTTGAGGAAAAATTGTTTTACTCAGTCTTAAGTCTTAATATCTAGAAATATTTGCTCAGGAAGTTCAAAATTATAATTTTCCAAAGGAAATTGAAAGATGCTTGAGGAAAATAGATGAGACCTGTCGATGTCTGTTTTCTCTCCACCTGCAGCATGACTATGAACAGAAATGATACTGAATAAGGATGTCATTTCCTCATTCTATAAATTCCACAAAAAAAGTAGCCAATCAAAGCCGCAAAAAAATCTAATACCGCTGCCAAAATCCTTTTCATAATTGCGTTACGCATTTCTATGTACGAGATACTGCTTACTGAAGTAATGATGATACTGCTTCGTTTAAAATTAGAGACTAAGTATGCCTTGCCTCAGTGCCAGAACAACACCAGGAATCCTGCTTAAAATTGTTGAGAAATTATTTAAAAAATGAAATATATTTATGGAATGAGCAAAGCTAAACCATTTTTATGGCACAAATTAAGTGAGAATGTCAATGTGCGATTTTGTGAAGACATGCAAGCCATTCAACACCAGAATGCTATTTTTTGAAAGCCAATATTCTACCCAGAGCATGAAAACTATTAAAGAGGATAGAAATGAACCTTCTACAGCTTACACCTATGAGGTTCCTTCCGTGTAGATGGAACAATCTGTGATCTTTCCTCGTGGATTAAGTGTTCACTGTGTAGTAGCTTTTTGGTTTGTGCACAAGTATAGCAAAGTCCCTTGGTGGTGCAACTTGCTGCAGTTTTTCTCCATTTAAATAATGTTTAATTTTCTTGTTCTCCCTTCCAAAACAACTTATTTTTCCACATTATAATCCATTTACCAACTGCTTGCCTACTTAATTGACCTGTCAACATCTCTCTGTAAAACTGCATCCTTCTTTCAGCCTTCCTTCCCATTTAATTTTTGCGTCGTCAGCAAATTTGGCTCAAATACATTTATTGCATCCTCCAATGTAAACAGTTGCAGTCCTAACGTTGATTCCTGTGGAATCCTACTGGTCACAGGTCACAAACTGAAAAAGAACCCCTTAATCCCAACTGCTTTTTCTTGCCCATTAGCCAATTTTTTAATGCATGCCTGTATACGACCTCCAACATCGTGGGCTCTTAGAATCATAAATCTGTAGAGCACGGAAACAGACTCTTCGGTGCCAATTAGATACCCTAAATTAATCTAGTTCCATTTACCAGCATTTGGCCCATATGCTTCTCAACACTTCCCATTCAAGTACCCATCCAGATTACTTTTATTTTTTTTTAAACTGTACCCACCTTCACCACTTTCTGACACCTCATTCCATCCATGCAGCCCTGAGAAAAAGTTGCCCCTTATGTTCTATTTAAATCTTTCCCTTCTCATCTTAAGCCTATACCTTCTAGTTTTGGACTCTTAGGAAAAAGGCCTTGGCTATTCATCCTATCCACCCCCCTCAATTTTATAAACCTCTAAGACGTTCACTGCCTCCAACACCCCAGGGTAAGCAACCCCAGCCTATTCACCCTCTCTTGATAGTTTAAATCCTCCAACCCTGACAACATCCTTGTAAATCTTGTACGAACCCTTTCAAGTGTCACAACATCTTTCTTATATTAGGGTGACCAGAATTAAATGCAGTATTCCAAAAGTGGCCTCACCAATGTCCTGTACAGCTACAACATGATCTCCCAACTCTGATATTCAATTCACTGACTAATAAAGGGAAGCGTATCAAATGCCTTCTTCACTACCCTGTCTACCTGGTGTGGTGCCTTCTTTAACCGCTGCAGTCCACGTGCTGTGGGTTGACCCATAGTGCCATTAGAGAGGGAACTCCAGGATTTTGACCCAGGAACGATGATCTATTCCCAAGTCAGGATGGTGAATGGCTTGGAGGGGAACTTGAAGGTGGAGGTGTTCCCATACATCAACTACCCTTATCTTTCACGATGAAGGGGTCGTAGGTTTGGAAGGTACTATCTGAGGATCTTTGGTGAATTTCTGCAATGCATTTTGTAGACAGTACATACTGATACCACTAAGCACTGGTGGTGGAGGGAGTGGATGCTTGTAGATGTTGTGTCAATCAAGTGGGCTGCTTTGCCTGCATAGTGTCACGTTTGGGTGTTGTGAGGGCTGCACTCACCCAGACAAGTGAGGAGCATTCCATCCCACTCCCTGCTTGTGCCTTGGAGATAATGGACAGGCTTTGTGGGGTCAAGTGAGTTATGTGTTGCAGTACTCCTAGTTTCTGACCTGTTCTCGTGGCCACTGTGTTTATGTGATGAATCCAGTTCAGTTTGATGGTCTACATTAACACCTAATAATGTTGGTGATTCAGTGATGGCAACACTGTTGAATGCAGAGGGATTGTGGTTAGATTGTCTCTTAGTTGTGGTCATAGCCTGGGACTTGTGTGGCACAAACGTTACTTTCAAATTGTCAGTCCAAGCCTGGTTATTGTCCCTATCTTGTTGCATTCAAAGATGGGACTGTTTCAGTATCTGAGGAGTCATGAATGGTGATCATCCCTACTTCTGAACTTATGATGGAGGGAAGGTCATTGATGAAGCAGCTGAAGACAGTTGGGCCACGGACACTACCCATAGGAACTCCTGCAGAGATGTCCTGGAGACAAGATGGCTGACCTCCAATAACCACAAACATCTTCATATATGAAAGGAATAATTCCAACCCCTGGAGAGTTTTGTCCCTGATACCCACTGCTTCCAGTTCTGCTAGGGTCCCTTGATGCCACACTCTGCTGAATGCAGCTTTGATGCCAAGGGTTGTCACTCTCACCTCGCCTCTGGAATTTAGCTCTTTCGTCCATGTTTGAACCAGGGCTGCAATGAGGTCTGGAGCGGAGTGGCCCTGGTGGAACCCAAACTGGGCATCACTGAGCAAGTGTTGCTTGATAGCACTGTGGATGACACCTTTCTTCACTGATGAATGAGAATAAACTGATGGGGCAGTAATCGGACAGGTTGGATTTGTCCTGCTTTGTATTGAATGATATTGAATGTCCTTGGGTAATTTTCCACATTGTCAGGTAGACACCAGTGTTGCAACTATACTGGAACAGTTTGGCTAGGGGAGCATATTCCGTATGATCTAACCTTGGCAACCAGTTTCCAATGCAAAATCTTGTAGAATGCCTTGAAGATCACATGGACAACTTTCATCGCTCTGCCTTCAATCTTGTTTGTCACTTCTCAAAAAACTCCAGTTAGTGAGACAATTCCCCACACACAATCGTTCCCTGCCTTTCCAAATGCATGTAAAACCTATCATTCAGAATCCCCTCCCAACAACTTGCCCATCACTGACATCAGGCTCACCAGTCTGTAGTTCCCTGGCTTTTCCTTACCACCCTTCTTAAATAATGGCAAATCAGCCAACCTCCAGTCTCCAGCTGCTCACCTGTGGCTATCAATAAAACAAATATCTCAGCAAGGGACCAGCAATCACTTCTCTAGCTTCCCATGAAATTCAAAGATACACCTGATTAGGTCCCAGGGATTCATTCACCTTTATGCATTTTAAGATATCCACCAACTGCACCTCTGTAATTTGGACACTTTTCAAGATATCACTATTTATTCCACCAAGTTCTCTACCTTCCAAATCTTTTTCCACTGTAAAAACTTTTGCAAAATACTTATTTATTATCTCACCCATCTCCTGCAGTTCCATAGAGACAGTCCTATTGATCTGTAAGTGTCCCTATTCACTCCCTAGTTACTCTTTTGTACTTCATGTATTTGTAGAATTTCTTTGGATTCTCCTTAACACGAGTTGCCAGAACTATCTCTTGTCCTCTCCCAATTTACCTTGAGTATACTCCTCCTGTCCTTGCCTCCTTTAGGGATTCAATCAATCCCAACTGTCTATACTTGACATATGCGTCCTCCTTCCTAATGACATATCTGTTTGTGAGGTACCTTGTCAAACACCTTCCGGAAATATGAATAAAACACACCTATTGGGTCCCCTCTCTCCATTCTGGTGGAGCCTTCCTTGAAGAACACCAATAAATTAATCAGACAACTTCCCAACTTTTTATTCAAAGAGAAATTGTATTGCAGATGGTGAGGCCACACTTGGAGTGTTGTGTTCGTTTTGGTAACCTTGATATAGGTAGGATGTTATTAAGCTGGAAAGGGTGCAGGAAAAATTTAAAAGGATGCTGCCAGGACTGGACGATGAGTTATAGGGAGAGGTGGACAACCTAGGAATTTTTTCTTTACAGCGTAGGAGACCGAGGGGGTATCTTATAGAAGTGCGTAAGATGAGAGGCATGGATAGAATGTTTGCCCCCCCCCAGGGTTGGGGAATTGAGGACTAGAGGGTGTCCGTTTAAGTTTAGAGGGGGAAGAATAAAATGGAATCTGAGGGGTAACTTTTTTTTAAAAACATAGAGGGTGTTATGCATATGGAATAAGTTGGCAACAGAGGTGGTTGAGGTGGGTCCATTAGCAACATTTAAAAGGCATTTGTACAAATACATGGACAGGCAAGGTTTGCAAGGCCATGAGCTAATTGCAGGGAAACGGAGTTACAGTGGATGGACATTTTGTTTGGCATGGACCAGTTTAGGCCAAAAGGCCTGTCTCCGTGCAGCAGAACTCTTGACGCCATGCTGAGTCTGCTTGACTAAATCAGGATTTCCAAATAATCTGCTATTACTTCCTTAATATTTGATTCCAACACTTTTCCAATAAACGTTTGGCTAATTGACCTACAGTTAATTTGCTTTTTGCATCCTTCTCTTTTGAATTCAGTTGTCTTACTGACAGTTTTCCAAACCTCAAGTATTTTGCCAATATCTAAGGATTTTTGGAAAACTATTGCTTGCAATTCAAGTACATCTTTCCTTAAAGATGAAATTACTACTGTGCATAATATTCCTGGCATGATCATCCCAAAACCTGAGACAACTGTGACAAGATTCATTCTTGTTCTTCATTCTTCTTGCAATAAAGACGAGCATGTCGTGCACTGCAATTGCTTGCTCTATCTGCACCCTAATTTGTGTTCCATCTACAAATAGCCCTTAATTCCTTGTGACATCAAGAATTTATCAATCTCTGCCTTGAAGACATTTAGCGTCCCGGCCTCCACTGCACTCCGCGGCAATGAATTCCACAGGCCCACCACTCTCTGGCTGAAGAAATCTCTCCGCATTTCTGTTCTGAATTGACCCCCTCTAATTCTAAGACTGTGTCCACGGGTCCTAGTCTCCTCGCCTAACGGAAACAATTTCCTAACGTCCACCCTTCCCAAGCCATGTATTACCTTGTAAGTTTCTATTAAATCTCCCCTTAATCTTCTAAACTCCAATGAATACAATCCCAGGATCCTCAGCCGTTCCTCGTATGTTAGACCTACCATTCCAGGGATCATCTGTGTGAATTATTGCTGGACACGCTCCAGTGCCAATATGTCCTTCCTGAGGTGTGGGGACCAAAACTGGACACAGTACCCCAAATGGGGCCTAACCAGAGCTTTATAAAGTCTCAGTAGCACAACGGTGCTTTTATACTCCAACACTCTTGAGATAAGTGACAACATTGCATTCGCTTTCTTAATCATGGACTCAACCTGCATGTTTACCTTTAAAGAATCCTCGACTAGCACTCCCAGATCCCTTTGTACTTTGGCTTTACGAATTTTCTCACCGTTTAGAAAGTAGTCTATGCTTTTATTCTTTTTTCCAAAGTGCAAGACCTCGCACTTGCTCACGTTGAATTCCATCAGCCATTTTCTGGACCAGTCTCCCAAACTGTCTAGATCCTTCTGCAGCCTCCCCACTTCCTCAGTACTACCTGCCTGTCCACCTAACTTCGTATCATCGGCAAACTTCGCTAGAATGCCCCCAGTCCCTTCATCCAGATCATTAATATATAACGTGAACAGCTGCGGCCCCAACACTGAACCCTGCGGGACACCGCTTGTCACCGGCTGCCATTCCGAAAAAGAACTTTTTATCCCAACTCTCTGCCTTCTGTCAGACAGCCAATCCTCAATCCATACCTGTTGCTCACCTCAAACACCATGGGCCCTCACCTTGCTCAGCAGCTTCCCATGTGGCACCTTATCAAAGGCCTTTTGGAAGTCTAGATAGACCATATCCACTGGGTTTCCAAGGTCTAATCTATGTGTCACCTCTTCAAAGAATTCCAACAAATTTGTCAGACATGACCTCCCCTTACTAAATCCATGTTGACTTGTTCTAATCTGCTCTTCCAAGAATTTAGAAACCTCATCCTTAATGATGGATTCTAGAATTTTACCAACAACCGAGGTTAGGCTAATTGGCCTATAATTTTCCGTCTTTTGTCTTGATCCTTTCTTGAACACGGGGGTTACAACAGCGATCTTCAAATCATCCGGGACTTTCCCTGATTCCAGTGATTTTTGAAAGATCTCAACCAATGCCTCCGCTATTTCCTCAGCCACCTCTCTCAGAACTCTAGGGTGTATCCCATCAGGGCCAGGAGATTTATCAATTTTAAGATCTTTTAGCTTTTCTAACACTTTCTCTTTTGTAATGGCAACCATACTCAACTCAGCCCCTTGACTCCCTTTAATTGCTGGGATATTACTCATGTCTTCCACTGTGAAGACTGACGCAAAGTACTTGTTAAGTTCTCCTGCTATTTCCTTATCTCCCATCACTAGGCTTCCAGCATCAGTTTGAAGTGGCCCAATGTCTATTTTTGTCTGTCGTTTGTTTCTTGTGTATTGAAAGAAACTTTTACTATCATTTCTAATATTACTGGCTAGCCTACCTTCATATTTGATCCTCTCCTTCCTTATTTCTCTCTTTGTTATCCTCTGTTTGTTTTTGTAGCCTTCCCAATCTTCTGATTTCCCACTGCTCTTGGCCACTTTATAGGATCTCTCTTTTTCTTTGATATATTTCCTGACTTCCTTTGTCAACCATGGCTGTCTAATCCCTCCCCGGATAATCTTTCTTTTCTTGGGGATGAACCTCTGTACAGTGTCCTCAATTTATACCCACAAACTCCTGCCATTTTTGCTCTACTGTCTTCCCCGCTAGGCTCTGCTTCCAGTTGATTTTTGTCAGTTCCTCTCTCATGCCCTCATAATTACCTTTATTTAACTGTAACACCATTACATCCGATTTTGCCTTCTCTCTCTCAAACTGCAGACTGAACTCTACCATATTATGACTGCTGCTTCCTAAGTGCTCCCTTACTCTAAAGATCTTTTATAAAGTCTGGCTCATTACATAGCACTAAGTCCAGAATGGCCTGCTCCCTTGCGGGCTCCATCACAAACTGTTCCAAAAAGCCATCCTGTAAGCATTCCATGAATTCCCTTTCTTTGGATCCACTGGCAACATTATTTACCCAGTCCACCTGCATATTGAAGTCTCCCATGATCGCTGTGACCTTGCCTTTCTGACATGCCTCCTCTATTTCCCGGTACATGTTGCGCCCCTGGTCCTGACCACTGTTAGGAGGTCTGTACATAACTCCCATTATGGTTTTTTTGCCTTTGTGGTTCCTCAATTCCACCCACACAGACTCTACATCATCCGACACTATGTCATTCAGTGCCATAGATTTAATTTTGTTCTTAACTAACAAGGCAACCCACCCCCTCTGCCCACCTCCCTGTCTTTTCGATAAGTTGAAAATCTTTGGAGGTTAAACTGCCAGTCCTGACCCCCCTGTAACCACGTCTCTGTAATGCCTACCACATCATAATCATTCACTATGATCTGTGCCATTAGTTTATCTGCTTTGTTACGAATGCTACGAGCATTCAAGTGCCTTAATGCTACCATAATCATTACAGACTTTGGAAGTCATAAGATGTCCTAAGTTATCCTTCCTTTTTGCTGCCTTCCCAGGCTGCCTCGAGTTTAAATCCGCCTGCACATATGCTATCCTGTTGCTCATCTTTCCATTTAACTCCACACTCCCTGTCACTTTCACATTCCCTTCCCCTCAACTCAGAAGTTTAAAGTCCTACTAACCACCCTATTTATCCTCTTCGCTAGAACACTGGTTTCAGGTGGAGACTGTCCCAATGGTACAGATCCCCCCGGTTCCAAAACTGATGCCAATGCCCCATGAAGTGGAATCCTTCTTTCCCATAACAATCCCTTAGCCACGTGTTTACTTCCCTAATTTTCTTATCCCTATGCCAACTGGCACGTGGCTCGGGCAGTAATCCGGAGATTATGACCCTTGAGGACCTGTACTTCAATTTCCTTCCTAGAAGGAAATTTGGGTCAGCATGGAGGTGACGGCCTGAATGCTCCTTTTCTGTGCTGTTTCATTTCGATGACTCACTCTCTAAAGAAAACAATTTAAATATAGAAATGCCTAATCTACCCTTGTGCCAATAGTTATGTTCCCACATATTCAATTAATTCCTCAGACATGAAGCTCTTTGGTGCTACACAATGCTAACACTTCGTTCTAGTCATTCCTCGTAACAACAGATTTTGACTTTGCTCATACCGCAGTATTTAGCTGCCAAAGTAGCTTCTACTTTGGGATACTGTCTACATTAGTTTGACAAATATACGCAATAAACCTGCTTGTTAAAATATTTCACTAACTCTTGTAAATATAATTTTCACTGAAGGAAAAAAATTGTGAAGTTACAAAAGTAAAATGTGAACATCCCATTTAAATTCTTTTCACGTGTATAGAATTATTTTCTGATATTATTTATCTTCCAATTTGTACAGAGATAGTAAGCACTGGGTATACAACAGTATTCAGTAAACTATTTGGTCTGGATAAATTTATCATAAAGTTCATCCTAACATGAAAGGCGGGGTGCAATATATCCAGAAATGGAATCAGCCAATGCCATGGGGACAAAATCCAGTCCATATTGTCCAGGCATATGGTTTTTGTTTTAAAAAAAGAATCTGACACTGACTGATGCCAAGTCAAACCACAGTTTTCATAGCAAAGTGACCATGTAGGCTAAATAGCCAAGATTATTAAAAAACTTCTAAACCTTTGGCCAATCTTTAACAGAAAACGCTATTCTTTAGTGGCTGCATTCAAACAGGACCACAGCTGACAGTGACAGGACAAGCACTGACCATGAGGTCACTTATAAACGGTCAGTGATGGGGTTGTTGTGGCACAATGGTAAGTCCCTACATCTGAGCCAGGAGCACTATGTTCAAGTCCCACCTACCAAAGATGTGTGTAATAACACCTTGAACAGACAGATTATAAAATATTTAAACAGTCAGTGAAGAACACCTGATGCAATCATGCCAAAGCTCTTAAGTCTCTTTGATGTTTTCTCTCAGTTGATAGAAACCCAGGTTCCACTTTATATGGAACTCAAAAAACACCCGTGTTATATTAAAAAACACTTCTGATTTTACCATTTCATTTAAAACACTCACTGTCATCTCCAACTGGCCCTGCAGAACACTGTGCTGGAGGATCACGAGCCAAGTCAGCAAGTTCCTGGATTTAAGAAATGAAAACCAAGTCACAGTTGTGAATCAAAGAGTGGCCATTTGGAATGACACATTTGCCCATCACACCATTTCCAACAATATATGCTCCGCAAACTAGTGACTATTTAGCAATGCAAATATATGCACATAATACATAGTGGGCGGCACGGTGGCACATTGGTTAGCACTGCTGCCTCACAGCGCCAGAGACCCGGGTTCAATTCCCGACTTAGGCAACTGACTGTGTGGAGTTTGCACATTCTCCCCGTGTCTGCGTGGGTTTCCTCCGGGTGCTCCGGTTTCCTCCCACAGTCCAAAGATGTGCAGGTCAGGTGAATTGGTCATGCTAAAATTGCCCATAGTGTTAGGTAAAAGGGGTAAATGTAGGGGAATGGGTGGGTTGTGCTTTGGCGGGTCAGTGTAGACTTGTTGGGCCGAAGGGCCTGTTTCCACACTTAGTAATCTAATCTACACCGTTTGTAAATATCCAACTTCTTGGTCACTTTTTAATTGATACCTACTTGGAATTTCATTTAAAAACTAAATTCCTTCAGTGGTGACTTTTTGTTTTCAGAACAGAGGAAAATATACAGGGGAGTCACCCAGGAATTGGCAGTAGGAACTCTGACTCATTAATGTGTTATCAACAAGAGCAGTCTTGGATGTGAGGCACACCAAATTTGTAAATAACACCAATATCACAAAGAAGGATGGTAATGAGCATGTAATTTTACATTTAATGCAGAGAAGTGTGAAGTGACTTTTTGGAAGGAAAATGGAGAGGCAGCATATATTAAATGTTACAATTTTAAGAGCAAATCTACACAAAATTTTGATGGCAGCAGAGCAAGTTGACATGATAAAATGGGATTACTGACATTGAAATGGACACAGCATACAAACACAATGAAGTTGTGCTTAACCTTTAGCAAATCTCTGGTTAAATTTCAATTAGTAGTGTATCCAACGGTGGATGCCACACTTTCAGAAGTATTTTGGAAATAGTGCACAAGAGATTTGAGCAATGTACCAGTGACAAGGGACTTCAGTTACTTGGAGAAACTAGGGGTTGATCTCACAGCAGAGAAAGTTAAAGAGAGATTTAAGAGATACTCAGTTGTAAAGAAGTTTGTTGGAGTAGATCGCAAGACTCTGCTATTCCCAATGAGTTGGAAATTAGAGGGTACACATTTATGATAACTGGTAAAATTGTGAAGAATTCTTTTCTTGCATCAAGGGCGGCACGGTGGCACAGTGGTTAGCACTGCTGCTTCACAGCGCCTGAGACCCGGGTTCAATTCCCGACTCAGGCGACAGACTGTGTGGAGTTTGCACGTTCTCCCTGTGTCTGCATGGGTTTCCTCCGGGTGCTCCGGTTTCCTCCCACAGTCCAAAGATGTGCGGGTCAGGTGAATTGGCCATGCTAAATTGCCCGTAGTGTTAGGTAAGGGGTAAATGTAGGGGTATGGGTGGGTTGCGCTTCGGCGGGTCGGTGTGGACTTGTTGGGCCGAAGGGCCTGTTTCCACACTGTAAGTCTAATCTAATCTAAAGTTTTGATTTGGACTCTGCTGTTTGAAAAGATGATACAAGTGCATTGTACAATGATTTGCAAAAAGGAGTTGTATATATTCTTAAAGGGGCAGAAATTAGAGCTAAAGAACTGGTGAATAGTCTTCACTGGAGAAAGCAAAGACTGCAGCTGCTGGAGATCAGAGTCGAAGAGTGTGGCACCGGAAAAGCACAGACGGATAGGCAGCATCCGAAGAGCAGGAGAGTCAATTTTTTGAACAAAAGCTCATCAGTAATGAGGCTAGTGGCCTAAAGGAGCTGAAAGATGATTGCGGATGTGGGGCTGGGGACAAGGTAGTTGGGAATACAATAGATGAAGGTGATAGGTCAGAGAGGAGGGCAGAGCAGATAGATGGGGAGGAAAACAGACAGGTGAGACAGTTCAAGAGGGTGGTGGCAATTAGAAAGCTTGGATCTGGGATAAGGCAGGGGAGGGATATGAGGAAACTGGTGAAATTGACATTGATTCCATGTGTTTGGAGGGACCCAAGGGGGGGGGGGGCAGGAGGGGGAAGAGGGGTGGGGGGGGAAGAGGGGTGGGGGGGGAAAGAGGGGTGGGGGGGGGAAGAGGGGTGGGGGGGGGAAGAGGGGTGGGGGGGGAAGAGGGGTGGGGGGGAGGGTGGGACTGGATGGTGGGGGGGAGGGTGGGACTGGATGGTGGGTGGGATGGGGGAATTGGGACTGGGGGGTGGGGGGGAATTGGGACTGGGGGGTGGGGGGGAATTGGGACTGGGGGGTGGGGAAGTGTGATGGGGGTGTGCATGGGGCTGGGTGGACAGTCCAGTCTCTCGATCCCGCCCCACCTGAGGTCTCTCTCTCTCTCTCCGGTTACACTGGGGGGATTGAGGGGTGGGGGGGGTGTGAGAGGGGTGGGGGGGGTGTGAGAGGGGGGGGGGGGGTGTGAGAGGGGTGGGGGGGGTGTGAGAGGGGTGGGGGGGGTGTGAGAGGGGTGGGGGGGTGTGAGAGGGGTGGGGGGGGTGTGAGAGGGGTGGGGGGGGTGTGAGAGGGGTGGGGGGGTGTGAGGGGGGTGTGAGAGGGGGGGGGGTGTGAGAGGGGTGGGGGGGGTGTGAGAGGGGTGGGGGGGGGGGGTGTGAGAGGGGTGGGGGGGGGTGTGAGAGGGGTGGGGGGGGTGTGAGAGGGGTGGGGGGGGTGTGAGAGGGGTGGGGGGGGTGTGAGAGGGGTGGGGGGGGGTGTGAGAGGGGTGGGGGGGGGTGTGAGAGGGGTGGGGGGGTGTGAGGGGTGGGGGGGTGTGAGGGGGGGGGGGGTGTGAGGGGTGGGGGGGGTGAGAGGGGGTGGGGGGGTGTGGGGGGTGGGGGGGGGTGTGAGGGGTGGGGGGTGTGTGTGAGGGGTGGGGGGGGTGAGGGAGGGTGGTGTGTGTGAGGGGTGGTGGTGTGTGTGAGGGGTGGTGTGTGTGAGGGGTGGTGGGGGTGTGAGGGGTGGGGGTGGGGGGGTGAGGGGTGGGAGGGGGTGTGAGGGGGGGGGGGGTGTGAGGGGTGGGGGGGGTGTGTGAGGGGTGGGGGGGGTGTGTGAGGGGTGGTGGGGTTGTGAGGGGTGGTGGGGGTGTGAGGGGTGGTGGGGGTGTGAGGGGTGAGGGGTGGGGGGGGGTGAGGGGTGGGAGGGGGTGTGAGGGGTGTGGGGGGTGTGAGAGGGGTGTGGGGGGTGTGGGGGGGGATGTGAGGGGTGGGGGGGATGTGAGGGGTGGGGGGGATGTGAGGGGTGGTGTGTGTGAGGGGTGGTGGGTGTGTGAGGGGTGGTGGGGGTGTGAGGGGTGGTGGGGGTGTGAGGGGTGGTGGGGGTGTGAGGGGTGGTGGGGGTGTGAGGGGTGGTGGGGGTGTGAGGGGTGTGGGGGATGTGAGGGGTGGGGGGTGGGGTGTGAGGGGTGAGGGGTGGGGGGGGTGTGAGGGGTGGGGAGGGTGTGAGGGGTGGGGGGGGTGTGTGAGGGGTGGGGGGGGTGTGTGAGGGGTGGGGGGGTGTGTGGGGGTAGGGGGGTGTGAGGGGTGGGGGGGGTGTGAGGGGGGGGGGGTGGGGGGGGTGTGAGGGGTGGGGGGGGTGTGAGGGGTGGGGGGGTGTGAGGGGTGGGGGGGGGGATGTGAGGGGTGGGGGGGGTGTGAGGGGTGGGGGGGGGTGTGAGGGGTAGGGGGGGTGTGAGGGGTGGGGGGGGATGTGAGGGGTGGGGGTGTGTGTGAGGGGTG
The DNA here is from genome assembly GCF_020745735.1 of Hemiscyllium ocellatum. Lineage (NCBI taxonomy): Eukaryota > Metazoa > Chordata > Chondrichthyes > Orectolobiformes > Hemiscylliidae > Hemiscyllium > Hemiscyllium ocellatum. The sequence goes on from NC_083436.1 coordinate 46,089,960, forward strand.
AGGGTGTGTGTGAGGGGTGAGGGGTGGGGGTGTGTGTGAGGGGTGAGGGGTGAGGGGTGGGGGGGGATGTGAGGGGTGGGGGGGGATGTGAGGGGTGGGGGGGGTGTGAGGGGTGTGAGGGGTAGGGGGGGTGTGAGGGGTGGGGGGGGATGTGAGGGGTGGGGGTGTGTGTGAGGGGTGAGGGGTGGGGGTGTGTGTGAGGGGTGAGGGGTGGGGGTGTGTGTGAGGGGTGAGGGGTGAGGGGTGGGGGGGGATGTGAGGGGTGGGGGGGGGATGTGAGGGGTGGGGGGGGTGTGGGGGGGGGTGGGGTGGGGGGTGTGAGGGGTGGGGGGGGTGTGAGGGGTGGGGGGGGATGTGAGGGGTGGGGGTGTGTGTGAGGGGTGAGGGGTGGGGGTGTGTGTGAGGGGTGAGGGGTGGGGGTGTGTGTGAGGGGTGAGGGGTGGGGGGTGGGGGGCGGGTTCCGCGCCTGGGCTCCTCTCTCTCTCTCCCGTTTCCAGACCAGGCGCAAGAACCAGCTAAACCCGGGAGAGGCCCTACATCGCTCCGTTACCTTGTTAATCCGCTTCAACGCCATCCCGCGGGCGGGCGGGCTGTCCGGCCTCAGCCGCTGGGATGGGACAGTTGGTAAGGCGGGAGACTGTGAGCAGATGGCGGTTTGTTGCTGTTGTCCGGCTCTGTCCCGGCGGCTGGGCCCCGGCTCGGGATCCGCTACGTCTAGCGGCTGCTCGCCACAAGATGGCCGCCACCGGAACTACATTCCCCCGCCCCCACGGTCACAAATCACTTCGCTCCCGCCCTCATCACCGCCCGGGAAAGAGTCCGCGAAACCGAGTGTTGAGGCAGGGCGGAAGGCTACAGCAGCTGGACGGATAGTGCCATAGGACATTTCGCGAGACGAGCAGCGCCCGCTCCTCCCGTCAATTGTAGCCATGCGCGGCCCCGAGCCGCGGGTTCATGACCCGGGAGTGAGCTGCGTGCACGCGGCTGTGTCTCCCTCCAGTGCTGCAGCATTGAGCCTTCACTGAGTTTGCGCAGACCATGCCTCTGTCCAAGTCTCTCAGAGCTGGCGGGTAGCTGGGCCACAGGAAGGTAAACACGTCCCAATATGGGAACACAAATAGAAATTGCTGGAAAAGCTCAGCAGCTCTGGCAGCACCGGTGGAGAGAAATCAAAATTAACGCTTTTGGCTATTCCTATATCTGATAGAATGTCCATTTCTTTTGAGTTAAAATCCCACAACACCAGGCTATAGTCCAACAGGTTTAATTGGAAGCACAGTAGCTTTCAGAGCGCTGCTCCTTCATCAGGTGACAGTGGAGGGCTCAATCATAACACAGAATTTATAGCAAAAATTTACAGTTGATGTAACTAAAATGAAAAATACCTTGATTGTTTGTTGAGTCTTTCATCTGTTCTAATGCCATGATAGTTTCACTTCTTTCATGTTACATTCTCAGGGTTAACTGTAACAATTGGTGTTAGCTATTATGAAAGTGTTAGCCCCCTGTGTTCTCTGTCTATGCCATGATGTTTAGATTGATTCTAATCTAAAAAGTGAGATAACAGAGTTTTACATGAATTCAGTGGACCAGGACTTTTGACCTCGGACCTTTGGGTGACCATCCTCCAAGGCAGACTTCAGGACAGGCAGCAGCGAAAAATGGCTAAGCAGAGACTGATAGTTAAGTTCCATACCCACCGGGAGGGCCTCAACCGGGACCTTGGGTTCATGTCACACTACAGGTGACCACCATTGCACTATACACACACACATAGGCAGTCCTATATACACACATATACACAGACACCTACACACATCCTTACAGACACATACACTCACACATGCATCCTCTCAGAGACTCAGACCACTTTACACTCACGCACACACATATGCACTCTCTCACAGACACTCAAAGTACTGCATGAATTCTAGCTAACACCAATTGTTACAGTTAACCTGAGAATGCAACTTTTTAAAAAAAGTTTTGTGATTTACACATGAAAGAAGTGAAACTGTCATGCAATTAGAACAGATGAAAGACTCAACAAATAATCAAGGTATTTTTCAATATATAATTTCAGTTACATCACACTGTAAATTTTTGCTATAAATTCTGTGTCTTACAATTGTGTCCTCCACAACCACTTGATGAAGGAGTGGCGCTCCGAAACCTAGTGCTTCCAAATAACCCTGTTGGACTATAACCTGATGTTGTGTGATTTTTAACTTTGTACACCCCAGTCCAACACTGGCATTTCCAAATCATTTATTTTGAGGATGTCTTCCCCTTCATGGAAGTCACTTCCACTGTGCAAAGAACCAGTTCTGTTGACTTCTGAAGAAATGCCACTAGACTTGAAATATTAACACTTTACTGTTCAGAGATGCAGCCAGACCTCTTGCGTTTCTCCAGCAATTTCTATTTTTGTGTAACGAGTAATGTTTGCTCATGTTACTTCTAGTTCTTTTGCCATTCACCTTAAATTTGAGTCAAGGAAAGAGAAATTGCTGGAGAAAATCAGCAGTCTGGCAGTATTTGTGGAGGCAGAGGCTGAGCTGACATTTTAAATCCAGGTCTGATTCTTCTTCCGCACGCTTCTTTAGTTTTGAAGAAGAATCGAACTGGCGTTGATTTAGTTTCTCTCTCCACACATGCTGTCAGATCTGCTGAGTTTCTTCAGCAGTTTCTCTTTGTTTGTTTCACACTTTCAGCAACTGCAGTATTGTGCTTTTATTTAGGTGTAAGTCATCTGGATAGCCAAGCTTTCCCCACTGGAAACAATTTCTCCCTATTTACTCTTTTCAAACCATTTATAGTTGTAAATACGTCCACCAAATCTCAATGTGGCATTCTCTACAGATATAGACTCCCCATTTCTATTGGAAAGATGTTGTGAAACTTGGAAGGGTTCGGAAAAGATTTACATGGATATTGCCAGGGTTGGAAGATGTGAGCTATAGGGAGAGGCTGAATAAGCTGGGGCTGTTTTCCCTGGAGCGTTGGAGGCTGAGTGGTGACAATTTAGAGGTTTATAAAATCATGAGGGCATGGATACGGTAAATAGACAAAGTCTTTTCCCTGAGGTGGGGGAGTCCAGAACTAGAGGGCATAGGTTTAGGATGAGAGGCGAAAAAGATAAAAGAGACCTAAGGGGCAACTTTTCCACGCAGAGGCTGGTACGTGTATGGAATGAGCTGCCAGAGGAAGTGGTGGAGGCTGGTACAATTACAACATTTAATTGGGATGGGTATATGAATAGGAAGAGTTTGAAGGGATATGGGCCGGTGCTGGCAGGTGGGACTAGATTGGGTTGGAATATCTGTTCGACTTGAATGAGTTGGACCGAAGGGTCTGTTTCCGTGCTGTACATCTCTATGACTCTAAGGTCCAGTCACCCTTCCGACTAATGGATTTCTGTCCGCAGATGCTGCCTGGCCAGATAACGGAGACCAGTTAGACAGGTGATCTATAGCTGGATAATTCAATGACTAGCAGAAGAGGGGAGCATTGGTTAGTTTAGTTGGCTGGACAGCTGGTTTGAATTTTTTAATTTCAAACATATACTTTATGCATAGAAGTAAAAAGGGGGGTGGAGTTGCATTGCTGGTCAGGGATGATATCACGGCTGTGCTAAAGCAGTTCACTGTGGAGGTCTTTGGTGGTGAGGCATGATGGGTGGAGCTGAGAAATAAGATGGGTGCAGTTACATTGTTGGCGCTGTATTACAGGCCTCCCAACAATGATCATGAGGTAGAAGAACAAATAGTTAAACAGATTATGGAAAGAGGGTAGTGGCGATGGGAGATTTTAATTTTCCCAACATTGACTGGGATGCACTTAGAGTCAGAGGTCTGGATGGAGTAGAATTTGTAAGAAGCGTCCAGGAGAGTTTTCTAGAGCAGTGTGTCAATAGTCTGACGAGGGAAGGGGCCATATTGGAACGAGCCAGGTCAGGTAGTAGAAGTTGCGGTGGGGGATTTCTTTGGGAACAGTGACCACAATTCTGTAAGTTTTAGAATACTCGGAGATAAAGATGAGAGTGGTCCTAAGGGAAGAGTGCTAAACTGGGCCAAGGTCAATTATATCAAAATTAGACAGGAGCTCGGAAATGTGGATTGGACACAGATTTTTGAACAGAAGTCCACATTTGAGATGTGGGAGGCTTTCAAAGATAGGTTAAAGATAGTGCAGGATAGGCATGTCCCGTTGAAGGCAAAGGATAGGAAAGTCAAAATTCGTGAACCGTGGATGACAGGAGAAATTGTACGACTAGCCAAGAGGAAAAGGGAAGCATACATAAGGTCTAGACAGCTAAGAACAGAATGGGCCCTGGAGGAATATCGGAAGAGTAGGACAAGTCTTAAACAAGGAATCAAGCGGGCTAAAAGGGGTCATGGAATAGCTTTAACAAGCAGAATTAAGGAGAATCCCAAAGCATTTTATTCTTATATAAGAAGCAAGTGGGTAACTAGAGAAAGAATTGGTCCACTAAAGGATAATGAAGGAAGGCTGTGTGTCGAATCTGAGTGAATAGGTGAGATTCTGAATGATTAGATTGTATCAGTGTTTACTGAGGAGAGGAACATAGGGTCATGATGAATCTTGAGATTAGAGAAAGAAGTTTGATTAGTCTGGATCACGTTGACATAAGTAGGGAAGATGTGTTGGGTAGGCTAGAAGTTGGGTAGGACAAATCCCCAGGACCGGATGGGATCTATCCCAGGTTGCTGAGGGAGGCGAGAGGGAAAATAGCTGGGGCCTTGACACATATCTTTGTGGCATCCTTATATACAGGTGAGGTGCCGGAGGACTGGAAGGCTGCTCATGTTGTCTCCCTGTACAAGAAGGGTAGTAGGGATATTCTGGGTAACTACAGACCAGTGAGCCTGATGTCAGTGGTGGGAAAGTTGCTGGAGGGGGTACTGAGGGATAGGATATATTTATATTTAGAAAAAAAGGTTTAGGGGTGACCTGATAGAGGTGTACAAGATGATTAGGGGTTTAGATAGGGTTGACCATGAGAACCTTTTTCCATGTATGGAGTCAGATATTACGAGGGGGCATAGCTTTAAATTAAGGGGTGGTAGGTATAGGACTGATGTTAGGGGTAGATTCTTTACTCAGTGAGTCGTGAGTTCATGGAATGCCCTGCCAGTAACAGTGGTGGACTCTCCCTCTTTATGGGCATTTAAACGGGCATTGGATAGGCATATGGAGGAAAGTGGGCTAGTGTAGGTTAGGTGGGCTTGGGTCGGCGCAACATCGAGGGCCAAGGGGCCTGTACTGCGCTGTATTTTTCTATGTTCTATTTCTATGTTCAAATGAGCTTATCAGTGATAGGCAACATGATTTTGTGCGGGGGAGATTGTGCCTTACCAACTCAATAGAGTTCTTTGAGGAAGTGACCAAGTTGATAGATGAAGGAAGGGCTGTTGATGTCACATACATGGACATTAGTAAGCAGTTGATAAGGTTCTGCATGGTAGACTAATGGAGAAAGTGAAGTTACATGGTGTGCAGGGTGTTCTAGCTCGGTGGATAAAGAACTGGTTGAGCAACAGGAGACAGAGAGTAGTAGTTGAAGGGAGTTTCTCGAAATGGAGAAAGGTGATCAGTGGTGTCCCATAGGGGTCAGTGCTGGGGCCACTGTTGTTTGTAATATACATAAATGATCTGGAAAAGGGCACTATTGGTATGATCAGCAAGTTTGCAGATGACACGAAGATTGGTGGAGTAACAGAAAGCATAAGGGTCTGTCAAAGAATACAGGACGATATAGATAGACTGGAGAGTTGGGGGGGAAAGTGGCAGATGGATTTTAATCCAGACAAATGTGAGGTGATGCATTTAGGCAAGACTAATTCTAGAGCAAATTATACAATGGAAGAGCCTTGGGAAAAGTTGATGGATAGAGAGATCTGGAAGTGCAGGTCCATTGTACCCTGAAGGTTGCTGCACAAGTAGATAGAGTGGTCTTGGTGCATGTTTGAAGGTTCTGGCGATGAGCATTCTGCCAAATGACAGTCTCCGCAGGGAGCCGCTCTCCAGGATCCGCGCTCTCCCTTTCCCGAATGGTCTGAAGGACACTACATGCTGACCACTTCCTGATGGCCTTGTGGTCAAAGGTGTTTCTAACTCAACAAATTTCTCCACAAAGACTGATGATACGGAACGGTCCAACTATTTGGTACGTTCTGTGGCAGTGAGGCCAGGCCCATCCATTGCAACACCAGGGACAGATAGAACCACAGTATGTATGCAAACTTGGTGTTTGCATACTAGGGATCCACGCACAGCCTAATGCAGCCACACACAAAGGTGCCCATCAGGGTAAGGGTAGTGGTGGGTGTATTTGTTTCCCCCTTTTTCTCGATCTTTATATTGAGTCCCTTCGGACATGGTCTATCTTCGCTCTCCACGTGAAGTGGAAGATGGCCTGGATGACTGCAGAGAGGCTGGACCAGCCGCTATCCCTGGACGAGCTGACCAAGACCCTCAAGTCCTTTGAAAAGAATAAAACACCTGGAAGCAATGGCTTACCGGTTGAGTTCTACTCTACTGTATGGGACTTGATTGGCCTGCTGGAGGTGTATGTCAGTATGCTTCTGGCAGGTACCATGAATGAATTCATGTGGAAAGGACAGTTGGTTTGATTTTTTTTAATTTCAAAAATGTACTTTATTCATAGAAAATAAATCTTTGGTACATGGATAGTTCATGAACCCGCTCAGATCTATATTCTTTATACTTACAGACGACAAATTAAGTCTTTGATGTCCACCATACTCTATATTTAAAAACAATCTTTTGGCCTATAGCTGAGGTGACTGCGGGGCCCGATTACTGAATGAGTCCCCCTTATTCTTCGGCAGAGGGATCTTACACGGTGGTCTTTCCCCACCGCGCCTTGGCAGCAGCACCCCAAGCTTCAGTGCGTCCATCAGCACATAGTCTTGGACCTTGGAATGTGCCAGTTTGCAACACTCACTCAGGGCAACCTGTTAGAATTCTTTGAAGAAGTAACAAGTAGGTTAGACCAGGGAAACCCAGTGGATGTTATCTACCTAGACTTCCAAAAGGCCTTTGATATGGTACCTCAAGGGTGTCTACTGAGTAAGGTGAGGGTTCATGGTGTTTGAGGTAAGCTACTGGCATGGATTGTGGATTGGATGTCTGACAGATGGCAGAGACAATAGCCAATAGGTGCAGGAGTAGGCCATTCAGTCCTTCGAGCCTACACCACCATTCAATGTGTTCATGGCTGATCATTCCTAATCAGTATCCGCTCCCTGGCTTATCTCCATAACCCTTGATTCCACTATCTTTGAGAGCTCTATCCAACTCTTTCTTAAATGAATCCAGAGACTGGGCCTCCACTGCCCTCTGGGGCAGAGCATTCCACGCAGCCACCACTCTCTGGGTGAAGAAGTTTCTCCTCATCTCTGTCCTAAATGGTCTACCCCGTATTTTTAAGCTGTGTCCTCTGGTTTGGCACTCACCCATCAGCGGAAACATGTTTCCTGCTGCCAGAGTGTCCAATCCTTTCATAATCTTATATGTCTCAATCATATCCCCTCTCAGTCTTCTAAACTCAAGGGTATACAAGCCCAGTCGCTTCAGTCTTTCAGTGTAAGGTAATCCCTCCATTCCAGGAATTGACCACGTGAACCTACGCTGCACAACACTTTAACTCCCCCTCCCACTCCACCGAGGACATGCAAGTCCTTGGACTCCTCCACCGGCAGAACACAACAACACGACGGCTGGAGGAGGAGCGCCTCATCTTCCGCCTGGGAACCCTCCAACCACAAGGTATGAATTCAGATTTCTCCAGCTTCCTCATTTCCCCTCCCCCCACCTTGTCTCAGTCGGTTCCCTCAACTCAGCACCGCCCTCCTAACCTGCAATCCTCTTCCTGACCTCTCCGCCCCCACCCCACTCCGGCCTATCACCCTCACCTTGACCTCCTTCCACCTATCCCACCTCCATCGCCCCTCCCCCTAGTCCCTCCTCCCTACCTTTTATCTCAGCCTGCTTGGCTCTCTCTCTCTTATTCCTGATGAAGGGTTTATGCTCGAAACGTCGAATTCTCTATTCCTGAGATGCTGCCTAACCTGCTGTGCTTTGACCAGCAACACATTTGCAGCTGTGATCTCCAGCATCTGCAGACCTCATTTTTTACTCCCTCAATAGCCAGCATGTCTTTCCTCAAATTTGGAGACCAGAACTGCACGCAGTACTCCAGGTGTGGTCTCACTAGGACCCTGTACAGCTGCAGAGAATTGGGATAAAAGATTCTTTTTCAGAATGGCAACTGGTGACAGGGTTCAGTGTTGGGACCCCAGCAGTTCACTTTATATATTAATGATCTGGATGAAGAAGACTGGGGTCATTCTGGCGAAGTGCGCCAATGATATGAAGTTAAGTGGACAGGCAGGTAGTTCTGAGGAGGTAGGAAGGCTACAGAAAGATTTAGACAGTTTAGGGGAATGGTCCAAGAAATGCTGATGAAATTCAGTGTGAGCAAATGCAAGGTCTTGCACTTTGGAAAAAAGAACACAGGCATGGACAATTCTATAAATGGTGAGAAAATTCATAAAGCCAAAGTACAAAGAGACCTAGGAGTGCTAGTATAGGATTCTCTAAAGGTTGACTTGCAGGTTGCGTCCGTGGTTAAGAAAGCAAATGTAATGTTGTCTTTTATTTCAAGAAGGTTGGAATGTAAAAGCAATGAGGTGCTACTTAAACTTTATAAAGCCCTGGTTAGGCCCCATTTAGAATACAGTGTCCAGTTTTGGGCCCCACACCTCAGGAAGGACATACTGGCACTGGAGCGTGTCCAGCAGAGATTCACACGGATGATCCCTGGAATGGTTGGTCTAACATATGATGAACACCTGAGGAACCTGGGATTGTATTCATTAGAGTTCAGAAGGTTGAGGGGAGATCTAATAGAAATTTACAAGATAATGCATGGCTTAGAAAAGGTGGATGCTGAGAAAATGTTTCCATCAGGCGGGGATACTCGGACTCTTGGGCACAGCCTTAGAATTAGAGGGGGTCAATTTAAATTGGAAATGAGGAGACATTTCTTCAGCCAGAGAGTGGTGGGCCTGTGGAATTCATTGCCGCAGAGTGCAGTGGAGACTGGGATGTTGAATGTCTTCAAGGCAAAGATTGATAAATTCTTAATCTCGCAAGGAATTAGGGGATACGGGGAGAGTGCGGGTAAGTGGCGTTGAAATGCCCATCAGCCATGATTGAATGGCGGAGTGGACTTGATGAGCCAAATGGCTTTACTTCCACTCCTATTTCTTATGGTCTTATGGTTGACTCCTTCAACTGGAAGACCAGCAAATTTCGGGCAGACTAAAGAGCGTCTTTTACCGAGTTGGTGATCCTCCAGGCACAATTGATTTTTGTCTCGGTGGGCGTCCCGGCAAACAGAGAGTAGCACGGCATCCGACATCACGGAGCTGCTTGGGCCAAACTTCGACAAACACCACTGCATTTGATTACGGACTTCTTTTGCAGAGGTACATTTCAGAAGGAGGTGTATGACAGTTTCGTCCCCTCCACAGCCGCTTCGAAGGCAGTGTGTGGTGGCGCAGAGAGACCGGGCGTGCTTAAAAGAACCCACAGGCAGAGCCTTTCTCACCACCAACCAAGTAATGTCTTGGTGCTTGTTTTAAAGTTCTGATGATGAGGCATTCTGCCAAATGACTTTGACAGTTCTGATGAAGGGCTCTTGCCCGAAATGTCGATTTTCCTGCTCCTCAGATGCTGCCTGACCTGCTGTGATTTTCCAGCACTAGTCTAACCTTGACTCTGATCTCCAGCATCTGCAGTCCTCACTTTCACTGACTTTGACAGTCTGCCCAGGGAACCACTCAACAGGATCAGCCCTTTCTTCTTCCTGAAGGGTCTCGAGGACACTACATATTGACCATTTCCTGATGGATTTGTGGTCATAGAGTCATAGGGATGTACAGCGTGGAAACAGACCCTTCAGTCCCACCCATCATGCCGACCAGATATCCCAATCCAATCTAGTCCCACCTGCCAGCTCCCAGCCCATATTCCTCCAAACCCTTCCTATTCATATACCCATCCAAATGCCTTTTAAATGTTGCAATTGTACCAGCCTCCACCACTTCTCCATGAATGGCTGGTGATACAGAACAGTCTAACTATTTGGAGCATTCCGAAGCAGCAAGGCCAGGCCCATCCTTCACAACACCAAGGACAGGTAGAACCTCAGCATGTAGTGACATTTGATGTTTGCGTACCGGGGATCCACGGACAACTTGATGCAGCTATACACAAAGGTGGCCATCTGGGTGAGGGTAGCGTTGGGTGTGTTTTTCTCCCCCTTTCTCCAAAACTTTATACATGGTGTCTCTTTGGACACGGTCCATTATGATTCCACGTGAAGTGGAAGATGGCCCAGGTGACTGCGGCGGCGCAGGTTCGAGGAATAGGTCAGATCTGCGCCTCGTACGACAACATTGAGTACCTCATACTGGACTACCAGGTTTTTACCTGCGATGGAAAATGACCATTGCTCCCATCTGTCCAGTTTCTCCCTCGCTTTGGTGACATGCCCCAGCCCCTCTGAACCAAATACCCAGCATCTTCAGGCGGCCTGTACTGGCGGTGAAGGAGATAGGGGCCCAATGTCCAAAGAGCATTGCCTCCTCTTGCCTCGATTTACTTTGGCCCCCGATGCCCATTCAAAGTGGTCACAGATGCATATGAGTCTGTGTGCTGACAGTGAATCCGAGCAGAAAACGGCGACGTCGTCCATGCATAGGGAGGTTTTAACCTGTAGCCCCTTCTGCCAGGAATAGTCACCCTTCTCAGGCTTGCATCCCTCCTGATGGACTCAGCAAATGGCTCTATAGAACACGCAAACAAGGCAGGAGAGAGTGGGTAGCCCTGCCTGACTCCAGATCTGATCAGGAAGCTTTCTGAATCCCACCCGTTGATTACGACTGCATTAATAAGGTTGGTGTAGAGCAAATGAATCCAATTGCAGATTCCCTCCCCAAAGCCCATTTTGGAGAGAACCTCTCTCATGTGCATGTGCGATATCTGATCAAAGGCTTTCTCCTGGACAAGGCTAATGAAGCAAGTGTCCAGCCCTCTGTCCTGCACATAGGTGATCAAATCCCTGAGGAATGCGACATTCTCAGCGATCTTCCTACCCAGTACAGCACAGGGTTGGTTAGGGTGAATCACCAATCCCAGAGTAGACCTGACCTGGTTGGCAATGACTGATGCCAATAGCGTGGGTTAAATTCTCACACTGCTGAGGTTACCATGAAGGATTCTCCTTCTCCTTCTCCTTCTCAACTTCCTTCAGCTGACCCTAATGAGAGAGCAGCCCTACAGTCCAGTAAGACTACAGCGATTTTTACTGGTGAGGAACTGACTATTGGTCACAATTTGATAAGGAGAATTGATGTTTCGGGCATGAGCCCTTCATCAGGAATGAGGAAAGTGTGTCCAGCAGGCTAAGATAAAAGGTAGGGAGGAGGGACTTGGGGGAGGGGCGATGGAGATGTGATAGGTGGAAGGAGGTCAAGGTGAGGGTGATAGCCCGGAGTGGGGTGGGGGCGGAGAGGTCAGGAAGAAGACTGCAGACTAGGAAGACGGTGCTGAGTTCGAGGGATTTGACTGAGACAAGGTGGGGGGAGAGGAAATGAGGAAACTGGAGAAATCTGAGTTCATTCCTTGTGGTTGGAGGGTTCCTAGGCGGAAGATGAGGCGCTCTTCCTCCAACCGTCGTGTTGCTCTTCCTCCAGCCGTCGTGTTGCTATGGTCTGGCGATGGAGGAGTCCAAGGACCTGCATGTCCTTGGTGGAGTGGGAGGGGGAGTTGAAGTGTTGAGCCACGGGGTGGTTGGGTTGGTTGGTCCGGGTGTCCCAGAGGTGTTCCCTGAAATGTTCCGCAAGTAGGCGGCCTGTCTCCCCAATACAGAGGAGGCCACATCGGTGAAACGTTCCGCAAGTAGGCGGCCTGTCTCCTCAATATAGAGGAGGCCACATCGGATGCAGTAAATGATGTGTGTGGAGGTGCAGGTGAATTTGTGGTGGATATGGAAGGATCCCTTGGGGCCTTGGAGGGAAGTAAGGGGGGAGGTGTGGGCGCAGGTTTTGCATTTCTTGCGATTGCAGGGGAAGGTGCCGGGAGTGGAGGTTGGGTTGGTGGGGGGTATGGACCTGACGAGGGAATCACGGAGGGAGTGGTCTTTCGGAACGCTGATAGGGGAGGGGAGAGAAATATATCTCTGGTGGTGGGGTCCGTTTGGAGGTGGCGGAAATGACGACGGATGATATGATGTATGTGGAGGTTGGTGGGGTAGGAGGTGAGGACCAGTGGGGTTCTGTCCTGGTGGCGATTGGAGGGGCGGGGCTCAAGGGCGGAGGAGCGAGAAGTGGAGGAGATGCAGTGGAGGGCATCGTCAATCACGTCTAGGAGGTAATTGCGTTCTTTGAAGAAGGAGGCCATTTGGGTTGTACAGTATTAGAACTAGTCCTCCTGGGAGCAGATGCGGTGGAGACGAAGGAATTGGGAATATGGGGTGGCATTTTTACAGGGAACAGGGTGGGAGGAGGTGTAGTCTAGGTAGCTGTGGGAGTCGGTTGGTTTGTAGTAAATGTCCGTGTTGATTCAGTCGCCCGAGATAGAAATGGAAAGGTCTAGGAAGGGGAGGGAAGAGTCTGAGACAGTCCAGGTGAATTTGAGGTCGGGATGGAAGGTGTTGGTAAAGTGGATGAACTGTTCAACCTCCGCGTGGGAGCACGAGGCAGCGCCGATACAGTCATCGATGTAGCGGAGGAAAAGGTGGGGTTGGTGCCAGTGTAGCTGCGGAAGATGGACTGTTCCACATATCCTACAAAGAGACAGGCATAGCTGGGGCCCATGCGGGTGCCCGTGGCTACTCCTTTGGTTTGGAGGAAGTGGGAGGATTGGAAAGAGAAGCTGTTCAGGGTGAGGACCAGTTCAGTCAGTCGAAGGAGGGTGTCAGTGGAAGGGTATTCGTTGGCACGGCGGGTACGGTTGGTACACCTCCATCCCCGTCACGAAGGACTCAAAGCCCTCCGCTTCTTCCTTTCCCGCCGTAACGTCAATTCTCCTGCTCCTCAGATGCTGCTTGACTTGCTGTGATTTTCCAGTACCACATTCTGAACTCTGATCTCCAGCATTTGCAGTCCTCACCTTCTCCCACTGTTGGAATCAGTGCCTGGATAACAGCGACTAGGTAATCCTAACCTATGGCTATGCAGTGATGGCCAGCTGACCTGTGACATTTTGCATATCCAACATTCCGTCACATGCTGCTGAAACCTACACATCCATTATAGAGGATGCAGTTGTCATGTACTCAGAATGTAGAACAGCAACCTGCCTGATAACACTAAACTGCAAGTTTGCCAAGCCTGTGACTTCAGCACACTCCTCTCACTGGTGATACCTGGCCACGTTAGGCAAATGGAAATGCTGAACAGTTTCCACCTTTACATATCCTAGGCATCTCTTGGTGGGATAAGGTCACGAATTAAGATCTTAAAGAGTGTTAATTTCATCAGGATACTGCAAATAGGATTAGGAGAAGCCCATTCAGCCTTGATTTTATTTTAAAACTTTCATCTTTGTGTTCATTTCCCTCTATGACCTTAGCACTTCTTTGTGTAAACTCCTCCAGTTCCACCATCCTCTGAGGTATCTCTGCATTCCTGAATTTAACTGTTTCACGTATTACCTAGGCCTCAATCATTTGTCTCGGTCTACTTCACTTTCCTCCTATAGGTCTCTCCTTAAAACCTAATTTTTCAGTACCTGACCTTATATTTCCTTATATGAATCAATGTAATTCTGAACTTTGTTTTATAATACTCCTGCAATACATTTCATTACATTAAAGATTCTGGAATAAATATAACATTTGGTGGTTATTGTAGCAACTTCACATTCTAAGCAATTCCTGTTGTGATAATTGACATGTAACATGAAGTGTTCATAGCTACCTGATAGTTGGCAGTGTAACATTTTGTGATTGTTGATGGAGGAAATCAATCCTGTCATAGTTTAGAAAGAGTCACCACAGGTCACATGGATAATGAATTGCACAGCAGTGAAACTTTACCGTATTATGAATCCCAAAACCATTCCACATGCTCTGTCGGTTAAGAAATTTAACAGCAAATAAGTTTGCCCACATCTTAATTTATAGGATGCCTCAAAGAAGGAGGTTAAATTTGGCCAAGCTGGTCACATACTGTTAGTTCATAAATTACTTGCTTTAGAAACCAATGTTACAGCACCACTAACAGGTAAACTGATGCTAATAACATTTCAACTGTTGATTTTCCCATAAAAAGGAAGGACGACCTGAATTTCCATATCACCTTTCACAATGTCAGAATATCTCAAAGCACTTCACAACAGAGACAGACTTTTGAGGTATAGTCATTCTTGACATGTAGGAAACATTGAAGTCATTTTTCATACAGCAAGATCCCATGAATGGCAATGTGCTAAATAATAATCATGCGATGGTTGCAACACAAGACAATTCAGCTCTTTGATGTATTGCCGGTTCCCTAAGAGATGTATTCCACTTCCTGCCTTTCCTCATAGCCCTAAAACATTTTCCTTCAGTTACTGATCCAATTCTGATTTGTCCTGTTTTTCAAATCAACTGCCTAATGGGAGTTTTAATTATTGTATCCAGATCTCAAAATTCTGAACAGAATCAAATCTTCTCTCAACTTTCTCTTTACAAACGAAAACAGCCCCAGTTTCTCCAAACAGATCAGTTGTGATCTTATTGCAAGGTGGAGCAGGCCTATTCTGCTTCAAATTTGCATATTTGTGTAAGATAGTAAAGGAAATTAAAGTGTTAAACTGTAATGTTACATAAAGTAAAATTTAAAGAATGGGTCAAATTGAAACCTGTAGCCGGTAAATTTAAAATGATATGAGGAAGAAACTTCTTTGTACAATGAGTGATCAATGCTTGATTCAAATTCACTTTCAGGTCAAATGAAATAAGTGGGGACAATGGAATTATTTAAGATATAATTAATTGTTAAAATTGGCAGGGTGTGTGTGGTTGTAGGAACTTTCACAATAAAAAGTAAAGATGGACTGAATAATATGTGTCTTGTGATCACAAATCAAGGTTGTCATACTTATGCTTATCAAACAAATTTTTAAAAAACCTTTGTCTCTCACTGTCCAAGAGATACTTGTGATGGTGTTCCAACACATCAGTTCCTCTTGTCCGTGTGTCATAAATTCATCAGAAATAGGAGCAGGAGTAGGCTACTCGTCCACATAAACCGACTACACCATTCACTAAAATCATGGTTAATCTGATGTGGTCTTCACACTAATTTGCTACCTGCCTCCCATAAACGTTGTAGATGGAAAACCTGTCTAACTCTGCCTCCACTTTTCTCTGAGGAACAGAATTCTAAGATTTATCATCTCTTGAGAGAAGAAATTCCTCCCATCTCTGCCTTAAAGGGGAGATCCATTAAAACTATTTTTCTAATCAACCTGTTCAGAGATGTTATTATACATCTCTCAAGCATGTATAATTAATCTGTGGCCCCCAGTTCTAGAACTGTTCCCCCCACCCACCATGAGAAGAAACATTCTCTCAACATCTATCCTGTCAAGGCCCTCAGAATGTTACATTTCAATTATTGACTTCTCAAATGTATAAACTCCAAGGTTAGGTCCAAACTGCTGAATCTTTCCACATAAGAAAACTCTTCCTAGGAATTAATTTAGTGAACCTTCTTTGGACTGTCACCAATACAAAAAAAAACCTCTTTAAATAAGAAGACTGCTGTTTAACGTTAGGCCTCCTGGTTCTTCTTGGAACTTTACAAACACTAAAACTATGCATAGTTGTATTGTCTCAGCAACACTTTGTACAGTTGTAGTGAGACTTCCTATCCTTTAAATAAGGGCTAAATTCAATTACCTTCCTAACCATGTGCTGTACCTATATGCAAACCTTTGTGATTCATGTACAAGGACATCAGATCCCTCTGCACCTGTAAGTACTACTTTTTTTTTTGGTCCACAATCCAAAAATAAAGAAGGAGACCATGCAAGAGATGGTTGCAGTTTTTAAAAATCCTTTTTACTGGTGGACATCATGAGTTACATACAATGTTGCCTTTTTCATGGAATAGCGAGAACAGAAGTAGACAGAATAGAGCTTAAAAGGTTTAGGGAGACAACTGCTGAACACCAACATTTTGATTAGCTCCTGACCAGGTGACCATGCTGGTGTGGAGCCAGTGTAGCAGAAACATCTAATTTGCAAAGAAAAAGCACAAAAAATCTTTCTCTCTGTCTTTCACTCCTGTAAAGACATACTAGAAAGTCTCCAGTAACAGCTTGCTGACTTTCTCTCACCTGTCCCTGCTGGAGGAGGAAGGAAAAGGTTGCAGAGATACTGAAAGAACAAATTCTGAACAAGTGAATGAAAGACTGAACATTGGTGTTCAAACAATCTTATGTCAATATCAAACATCATAAGAGAAAAGGAAAGAACTCCACTTTCTGCCTTTGCCTATAATATGTGCTTCCTGATCAGCCTTGATAGTCCTCTGGGGCGAAGAATTGCTCAAATTCATTACCTCTGAGAGAGAAAAAAAATCTGTCTTAAATGGACGACCCCTTATTCTGAGATCATGCCTCTAGTCCTAGATTCTCCAAACCCATCAAGTTCCCTAAGAATCAAGTATGTTTCAGTTAGATTTCTGAGGAACATAGAAAGTAGGGGCAGCAGGTTTATTTTAGAAAGAGGGTTCTGAACCTTCAGTTCTGAAGAAGGATCTGGACCAGAAACATTAACTCTGATTTCTCTCACAGATGCTGCCAGACCTACTGAATTTTTCCAGCATTTTCTGTTTTTGTTGTTGCTGACAGGGCCTGGGAGGTTGGGGTAAGGACATGAAAGACGATCCTCAGGCCCTGAAATTCTCGAAATTGATATTGAGTCCTGAAGGCTCCAGAGACCCCAAGCAGAAAATGAGATGATGTTGTCAGCTTGCACTGAGTTTCACTGGAGCATTACAGCAAGCCTGAGATAGGGAGGTTGGTCAGGGAACACAGTGGTGTGTTGAAATGGCTGGCAATTGTAAACTCAGGGTCAGTTTTGCAGACAGATGTTGGTGTTCTGAAAAGCGGTGATTGAGTCTGCGCTTTGCTTTCCCAATATAGAGGAGACAACATCATGAGCAGCAAATACAGTGGACTAGATTGAGTGAAGTCCAGGTAAAGCATCCCCTCAGCCTGCAGGCTCCTTCCTCTGCAATTGCAGAGGGTGCAATACCTGCTCATTTACTTCCTCTCTCCTCAATGTCCAAGGCCCTAAATAAAGCATCCAGGTGAAGCAGCAATTTACCTGCACTTTACTCAACCTAACCTGCTTTATTTGCTGCTCATGATGTAGTCTCCTCTACATCAGGGAAGCAAAGTGCAGACTTGGTAACCACTTTGCAGAATATCTACATTTTGTCTACAAAATTGACCCTGAGCTTGCAGTTGCCTGCCACTTCAACATACCACTTTGTTCCTTGGTCAACATCACTATTTGGGGGCAGTGGGGCATTCAGGTAGTGCAAAAAACACTAAGCATCCAGTTGCCTGCCACTTTAAACACACTAGATTCTGGATTAGTGGTGCTGGGAGAGCACAGCAGTTCAGGCAGTATCCAAGGAGCAGCGAAATCGACGTTTCAAGCAAAAGCCCTTCATCCTGATAGAGGGCTGTTGCCCGGAACGTCGATTTCGCTGCTCCTTGCAGCTGCCTGAACTGCTATGCTCTTCCAGCACCACTAATCCAGAATCTGGTTTCTAGCATTTGCAGTCATTGTTTTTTACCATTTTAAATACGTTATTCTGTTCTCTAGCCGCCATCTCTGTCTCAGGCTTGCTACAGTGCTCTAGCAAAGCTCAGCACAAGCTGGTAGAACAGTACTAGTATTGTACCTTATTTTTTACTAGGGGACCCTGCAGCTCTCCATGACTCAATATCGATTTCAGGAACCTTAGGTCTTCAGCTCTCCCATTTCCTAACCCCCTACCCTACACTGCAGGTGTTGTTATCACATAGTCTGCCATTACACATTAGCGATTGTTAGTCAAAGTTAAAAACCACACAACACCAGGTTATAGTCCAACAGATTTATTTGGAAACACTAGCTTTTGGAACATGACTCCTTCATCAGACAGCATCTGAGGAGAAGGAGAATCAACATTTTGGGCAAAAGCCCTTCATCAGGAATGTGGCTGTGAGCTGAGGGGTTAGTGAGATAAAAGGGAAGTGAGATAAATGGGAGGGGGGTGGAGCTGGAGAAATAGTAGCCAATAGTGCAATAGGTGGATGGAGGTGGGGGTAATGCTGATAGGTCAGAGAGGAGGATGAAGCGGATAGGTGGGAAGGAGGATGGACAGGTCATGAGGGCTGTGCAGAGTTAGAAGGTTGGAACTGGGATAAGGTGGGGGGTGGGGGAAATAAAGAAACTGGTAAAAGCCACATTGATACTGTGGGGCTGGAGGGTCCTGAGGCGGAAGATGAGGTGTTCTTCCTCCAGGCATTGGGTGGTTAGGGAGTGGCAATGGAGGAGGCCCAGGACCTGCACATCCTCAGCAGAGTGGGAGGGAGAGTTGAAGTGTTCGGCCATGGGGTTGGTTGGTGCAGGTGTCCTGGAGATGTTCTCTGAAGTGCTTCTCAAGTAGGTGTCCTGTCTCACCAATGTAGAGGAGGCCACATCAGGAACAACGGATACAGTAAACTACATGTGAGGAAGTACAGGTAAAACTCTAATGGATGTGGAAGGCTCCTCTGGGGCCTTGGATGGAGATATGGACACAGGTTTTGCACCTCCTACAGTGGTAGAGGATAGTGCAAGGACCTGACAAGGGAGTCGAGGAGGGAATGATCTTTACAGAAATCAGATAGGGCTGGGGACAGAGATATATCTCTGGTGGTGGGGTCTGTTTATAGATGGTAGAAATGTTGGAGGATGATGCAATGTATACAGAGGTTGTTGGGTGGAAGGTGAGGACCGGGGGGGTTCTGTCCTTATTGCGGTTGGAGTGGTGCAGGAAGTGGATGAGATGCACTGGAGGGCATCATCAACCACATGGGAGGGGAAATTAGTCTTTAAAGAAGGAGGCCATCTGATGTGTTCTATAGTGGAACTGGTCCTCCTGGGAGCAGATGCAGTAGAGGAATTGGGAATAAGGGATAGTATTTTTACAGGAGGCAGGGTGGGATCGCTGGTGGGAAGGTGTAGTCCAGATAGCTGTAGGAGTCAATGGGTTTGTAGAAGATGTAAGTGTTGAGCAGGTCACTGTTGATGAAGATGGAGAGGTCCAGGAAGGGGAGGGAGGTGTCAGAGATGGTCCAGGTGAACTTTATGTCAGAGTGGAATGGGTTGGTGAAGTTGATGTACATCAGGAATCACCTGGTGTTGTGTAACTTTGTCCACCCCATCCAACACCAGCTCCTTACACATTATTGCTAGTCACCTGCTCAGCCAGATAGTCATCCACTCCTTTGTCCAACCCTGCTCTTTTCTCTCTCTCTCTCTCTCTCTCTCTATCCTTATGGTTTATTCCTCAGCCTCACCCATCTACACAAAAACCCACATTTTCCCAGCTACCACCAGTTCTGAGGAAGAGTCACGAGGACCCAAACCATGAGCTCTGATTTCTCTCCACAGGAACCTTTCAGACCTGCTCAATCACTCCAGCTGCACTGTACTCCACTCTCCATTCATTGAGTGGCTTCCCGCGCTTCCGGTCAGATGAGCATGAACCAATGAGAAGCAGCCATTTGTCAGTTACGCGGTAGCCAATCAGCGGTGTGATGATGTAATGCACCCCGCCCCCTGAGTGCGCGCGCAGGCGCCCAACTGAAAGGGCGGGGCTTGGCCCAGCGTGCGCGCGGGCGCCCAACTGAAAGGGCGGGGCTTGGCCCGGTGCGTGCGGGCGCGCGCGCGTGCAGCCCGTTAATAGGCGGAGCTGCCGGAGCCCGTGCCCGCGCCGCTGCTAACATGGTGCTTGACACGATCGCTCGGATCATCAAAGTCCAGCTGCCCGCCTACCTGAAGCGGATTCCCATCCCCGAGACTCTGGGTGGGTTCGCCCGGCTGACAGGTGAGAGGCTGCGGACTGAGCGGGTGTGGGGTTCCCCGGTCACGGGTCCGTGCGCGGGGCGGGGATGGGGGATGGGGGGAGAGAGAGGGACTGCTCGAGGCCGGGGGTCGGTGATCCGTGGACGCGGGCCTGGTGTCGGGGTGAGCCTCGGGGAGGGGGATGGGCGGGTACACTGGGTCATTCCTGATTGAAGGGCTTTTGCCCGGAACGTCCATTCTCCTGCTCCCGGGGTTGCTGCCTGACCTGGCCTGGCCTGGCCTGTGCTTTCCCCCTGGTCACACACACACTCCCGACCCCTGGTTAATACATACCCCAGCGCCAGTCACTGTGTCTCTGTGTGTGTGTGAGTGTGTGTGTGTGTGAGAGACCGCACGCTCTCCCAACCTTGGCTGCAGAGCCGTTACCTGCTCTTTCTGCAAATAACCGAACACGATGGACTGTTCACTAATCACCTGGAAAATCAACTGGGTGAAAGTAAGGACTGGAGGTCAGAGTCTAGATTAGATTGGTGCTGGAAAAGCACAGCAGGTTTTGCCCGACACGTCGATTTTTCAGCTCCTCGGATGCTGGTGAACTGCTGTGCTTTTCCAGTACCACACTAGTCTTGACCTGGAAAATCAACTTCAACTTCACCTTGCAATTAGTAAACCACCAAGATCAATGTGAGATCCTGGAAAATGTTAAAACTTCTTGATATCCTAAGAGCATCCTTTTTGATGATAGACATAGATGACAGAGTTCATCATTCACCTCACTATACTAGCTTATCTTTTCAGGAGTACAGTCATGGTTTGCCATACAGCAGTGAGCCCTCTGCTCCTAATGCGTCAGAGGCCTAGACAACATACAGTAGACCTCCCTGAAGATCTGCGGAAGAACCATTGGCAGTGCCTAAGCAATGACCTCCAAATCCAGTGACAAGAAGGCAAGAAAGCCAATCTGATACCAGTGACATGTTAATCTCTCAAAATGTTGCACACAGCATGTCACCTTTCAAAGTTACCCCTCTGCATGGAACTCTGATACAATAGTAGACTTCCAGTGGAACATGAAAGCATTGTTTTGTTTGAAGGTTAGCCACTCCCATCTGATGATGCTAAATGGGAACTGACTCCATGGCTGACACACTTGCTCAAAACACTCCCTGACAACATGATGCAGTGCCTGTGTCACAGGTATCACCAGTTCATAACTTGGTGTGGCTCCTCTCTACACTTTGCTTCTTGTTCGGGTATCTCATTATGTTCTGGTCCCTCAACATCTTAGCAGTCTCAAGCATGACAAACAGTTAATGATCCAGATTTCTTCACTGCTTTCCTCCCTTGGCATCTGCATTGAATGATTTTGTATCCTGAGAGTTTTTGGCCTCCATCCAACCATGTGTCTTGTTCTCACTTGTATTTTCCACACCGTTCTTGAAGAGATTAAACTTACTCATCAACATGAAAACAGGCACTTCGGTCCAATTCATCCATGCAGACCATAAATCCTAAGTTAAGCTAGTCCCATTTGCTAGTTTTGGCCCATATTTTATCATCCCTTATTCTTAGGCCCTTTATATGTTGTAATTGTATAAATTTCTACCACTTCCTCTCAGCTCATTTGATACATGCACCATCCTTGGTGTGAAAATGTTACCCCTCAAATTCCTCTTAAGTCTTACCTCTCTCAGCTTAAACCTATCCCCTTTAGTTTTGAACTCCCCTATGCTGGGAACAAGTCCTTGGCTATTCACCCTATCCATGCCCCTCTTGATTTTATAAATCTCTATAAGGTCACCCCTCAGTCTCTGACATTCCAGGGAAAATACTTCTATCCTATACATCCTCTCCCTATTAGCTCAAACTCTCCAACCCTGGCAACGTTCTTTTAAATCTTTTCTGAACCCTTTTAACTTTAACATCTTTTCTATACCAGGGAGATGAGAACTGAACACAGAAGTGGCCTAACCAATGTCCTGCATAGCCACAACCAGGCATCCCCATGCCTATACTTAATGCACTGACCAATAATGGCAACCATACCAAGCACTACCTTCACTTTCCTGACTACCTGAGACTCCACACTCAAGTAGCTATGAGCCTGCACCCCAAGGTCTCTTTGTTTAGTAAAACTCCCCAGGATTCTACCATTAAGTGAATGAGACCTGCCCTGAAAAACCTTGCCAAAATGCAAAGCCTCACATTTATCTAAATTAAACTCCATCTGTCACTCCTTGGCCCATTGGTCTATCTGATCAAGATCCCCTTGTACTCTAAGATAACCCTCTTCATTGTTCACTATCTCACCAATTTTGGTGTCATCTGCAAACTAACTAACCATGCCCCCTGTATTCACATCCAAATCATTTATGTAAAATGATAAAGCAGTGTAACCAACGCCCACCTGGTCACAGGCTTCCAGTGTGAGTAGCAGCCCGCCACCACTAGCTTCTGACTCATTCCTTCAAACCAATTTTGTATCCAAATTTCATTCAATCGTGGGATGTGGGTGTCGCTGGCTGGCCACCATTTATTGCATGTCCCTAGTTGCCTTGAAGGTGGTGTGCGGTGGCTTCTGGAACTGCTGCAGTCCACCTACTGTGGGTTGACCCACAATGCCATTGGGGGGTGTTCCAGGATTTTGACCTCGTGATAATGAAGGAACGGCGATATATTTATTTCCAAGTCAGGATGATGAGTGGCTTGGAAGGGATCTTGAAGGTGGTGGTGTTTCCATATATCTGCTGTCTTTGTTCTTCGAGATGTAAGTGGATGTGGGTTTGGAAGGTGCTGTCTAAGGATGTTTGATGAAATTCTGCAGTGCATCATGTAGATAGTTGACATTGCTGCTACTGAGCATTGGTGATAGAGGGAATAGATGCTTATAGATACGATGCCAGTCAAGTGGGCTGCTTTGTCCTTGATGGTGTCAAGCTTCTTGAGCGTTGCTGGAGCTGCACTCATACAGATAAGTGGGGAGTGTT
Source organism: Hemiscyllium ocellatum (assembly GCF_020745735.1). Classification (NCBI taxonomy): domain Eukaryota; kingdom Metazoa; phylum Chordata; class Chondrichthyes; order Orectolobiformes; family Hemiscylliidae; genus Hemiscyllium; species Hemiscyllium ocellatum. Next base: position 46,113,126 of record NC_083436.1, read on the forward strand.
TCATCACACTCCTGATTTGTGCCTTGCAAGTGGTGGAGATGCTTTGGAGAATCAAGAGGTGAGTTACTTGTTGCAATATTCCTAGCTTCTAACCTGCTCTTGTAGCCACTGTATTTGTGGTGAGTCTTGTTGAGGTTCTGGTCAATGATAACCCCCAGGATGTTGATAGTGGGGGATTCAGTGATGGTAACACCATTGAAAGTCAAGGGGTAGTGGTTACACTGTCTCCTATTGGTGACTATCATAACCTGGCATTTGTTGGGCACAAATGTTACTTAAATGGCTAGCTCTCCCTGGACTCCAAGTGATCTAACCTTTCTGACCAGTCTAGTACGTGGAGCCTAGTCGAGCACATTGCTGAAGTCCACATTGTCAATGTCCATTGCTCTGCCATCATCAATCTCTCATGCAATATCCTAGTTTGTGATGAAGCAGAATGGAGACGGTCCATTAAGGAAGGAACTGAACATATCAGTAATCTTCGGGATGTGTAGAGGCAAAGTAAGACATTGGTTGAAGTCTATTGACAGCTCTCATTACCCAGCTGTTCAAGCAGCACTAGCAGTGTCTGCATATCACACATTGGACTCATCAGGCACCTTGCAACTTGAATGGGAGCAAGTAATTTTCAATCCCGAGAGAGCATTTAAGAAAGGAAAAAGTTACATTTCTCATAACAATTAGATATTCTGAAGCAGTGTATAGCTAATGGAATACCATTGAAGTGGTGTCACTTGGAACTGGGTAGGTCTGAACTGTGGGGAGAAGAAACCTGAAAATATTGGACTTCTATTCCTCTCTAGGTCAGGAGTATCTGTGGAGAGAGAAATTAGCATTTCAGATTTGCAGCAGTCCTTCATAATCTTTTAACTCAGGTAGGCTCCATTGTGTCACTGAGCAATTACTCAAATCCCCCCCCCCCCCCCCCCCCCCCCCCAAAAAAAAGGAGCTGACATTGAGAAATGGGAAAGTTTGCTAAATGAGGATTTGGCATAAATCTTGTATGTTATATATGTCTACGTACGAAAGTTGCTGGCCCAGCTTTTGTTGCCTGTCCACAATGGACTTTGAGGCAATAGCGGGTTGACTTCACAAACCGTTACAGTGCTGTTAAGGAGGGAGTTCCAGGATTTTGACTGAGTGACACTGAATGAAGAACAGTATTTTCCAAGTTGGGAGGGAATCTTGCTGGGGCTGGTGTTCCTTTGTAACTGCTGCCTTTGTATATCAGATGGCAGCGATTTGTGGGTTTGGAAGGTCCTATTGAAAGAGCCTTGGTGAATTTCTGCAGCGCATCTGCTACTGCATTGGTGATGAAGGGAATTGAATGCTTTGGATGTGCTGGTGGAGGGTCAGGGGCTGCTGCTTCCACTGTGTGATATCTGATGGGGTTGGCTAGGAGGGAGGGTCTGTCCTGTTTGTTCAGCATGTGGCAGAATGGATTATACTAGACGGGTGAACAGTGGAATTTGAGGTCAAACCATAACCATTTCCTCAAATGAACTGGATCTAATTGAGAAGAATGGCCAGACAGTTATGGAATGGGTAGTTTTAAATGTAGTCAACACAGCAGAATTTACCCAATTAAACATTATATTAATGATTCATTTACAAGTACTTGGCTTAGAGTGCCTTGGGATACCCAATGCTTGTGAATGGTGCTATCGAAATGCAGGTCTTATTGCGTCCATTAACCAGCGGGTACAAATTTCAATTTTGAGATCTGAATGCAATATTTTGCTCCATAATTATAAGTTTGTAAGATTTGCTATAGACTGTTAATTACAGTGCAAAATTTTAAATTAAATTGCCTGAATACTAGAATTCTGATTTGAAATTGTACTTAGCACAAGTTTCTGTTTTAAAATGACCACGTAAACCTTAAATTCAGTGATCACAAACTGCACACATTTGAAAGAGCTTGTAGACTCAGTGGGCCGAATAGTATCCTTCAAAGCTGTGTTTTTCTATCACTAGAAACTATGCATAACCTTTCTAGTTGCCATGCAAACCAGGAGCAGCAGGAGCAAGATTATGGCTGATCTGATTGGAGCCTCAAATCCATATTCCTATCTAGCCCCAACCTTTCATCCATTGCCTAACTAGAATCCATGTACAGCTACCTCAAACAGGAACCCTTTGTTCTATATTTTCCTATGAGTTTGCAGCCTCTCTCCATCCACCCTGCCAGCACTCCTCAAGACCACCTATGCTTCAATCAAGTCACCTCTTGCTCTTCTAAATTCCAGTGCATACAAGCCTAATCTATCCAATCTTTTGTCATAGATTCGTCTGTTCCACATATTAGTTTGGTAAGCCTCTTCTAAACTGCCTCCACACATTTATATCCTTCCTTAAATAAGGTTACCAATACTGTACTTCAGATGATGTCTCACCTATGTAAGTATAACTGAAGCTTAACCTTCCTGTTTTTATTATTGATTTTTCCTTACAATATAACTAGTAACATTCCAGTTGGTTTTCCAAATCACTTGCTGTACAGGCAAATAAATTTTTGTAATTCATATATGAAGACACCCAGATTCTCCTAACATTTGAGCTCTGCTGTTTCTCACCATTGAAATAATATGCTTTTGTTTTTTCCTGCCAAAATGGACTATTTCAAATTTTCCCATGTTTTACTAGATTTTTATCCACTTGCTTAGTCTATCCATATTCTATTTTTGCTTTCCTATATTTTTACAAGTTCTTCAACTTATCTGCCTACCTATTATTGTGCCATGAGCAAATTTGGCAACAGCGCCTTCATCCAAGTTACTTAAATTATTGCAGTTTGAGCATCCATCCCAGTGGCACACTGTGTTGCATCTTGCCAAGCTTAATTCAGCGCGTTTGTTCCTACTGTGCTTCCTGATCCCTAGCCAATATTCTATCCATACAAATAATCCACTCCATACATCATGAGCTTTTGTTTTCCACAATAACCTTTTGATGTGGCATTTTGTCAAACACCTTCTGAAATTTAAGCACGGTCTATTCACAGCTTGCGCTACTTCTTCGAAGAACGACAGTAGATTGCTTCGTGAAAGGGAAATTGTTTAATCAATGTAGAGTGCTTTGTTACCTTTTGTATTTGTTTTAAGTATCTAATGAAACTCATTTAATAGCTTCTAACACTTTCCCTATGACAAATGTTAAGCTCACATTTTTCTTTTTTCCCTCCCTTTCTGAATAAACGAGTTAGACTTATCTTCGATTTTCAGTGGCTCTGTACTAGAATCGAGGCAACTTTGGAAAATTAGAATCAACACATCAATGTTCTCATGAGCCAATTTTTTTTTAAGACTCTATGATGCAAACTCATCATGATCAGAGCATTTGTCAGCCCTCCACCCCACAATCTTGTTCAGTACTGCTTTTCTGGTGAATGTACTTCTGTGTTCCTCCTTGTTCCATTTCCTGACTTGCATCTACTTCTGAGATGTTACTTGTATCCTCTGTAGTAAAGAACAGTGGAAAAATAGCTGTTGCAGACTGTTTTTTTTATCTATGGGATCAATGCTTACTTTGTAATTTTTTTCTTTTAAAACGTTCAGGTTTTTTGGCAACTATCTGTTTATATTTCTATCTGGGTTTCTCTCGTCCTCTAATTTTCCCTCAGTTTTATTTGTTTGTTGTATCTGTTCAGTCTTTTGATTTTTGCACAATTATTTGCTGTTTCTTTGCACTTGATACTAATTTAAATATTTCTAGTTAACTGTGGATAGTGGGATTTTTCATTAACTCTTTCAAATGCATCTATTCTGTACATTCTGAAATAATAGCCTCTTAAATGTAAGTCACTGCATCTGTATAGTTCTATCCTTTTGGCCTAATTTGTTCATTCACTTCAGTCTGCTCTGATTTCATGTTTTTTTTATATTTAATTTTTTAAAAATTTTCAAGCGCGCCTGTCTTTTTCTCAAACTGAGTACAAATTCAGCCATGAAAACATAGAAAATAGGAGCATAAGTAGGCCATTCAAGCCTGCTTTGCCATTCATTATGATCATGGCTGATCATTCAATTCTGTGCCCTGTTCTCACTTTTTCCTTAGCCCTAAGAACTATATCTATTTTCTTCTTGAAAACGTTGTGCAGTGGTCTCGACTGCTTTTTGTGATAGAGAATTTCACAGGCTCACCACTCTTGGTGTAGAATTTTCTCCTCCTGTCAGTTCTAAATGACCTACCCTGTATCCTTGACTTTGACCCCTGGTTCTGGACTCCCCTGCCATCAGGAACATCTTGCGAGTACCCTGTTTAATCCTGTCAGAATTTTACAGGTTGAGAACATAGAACAGTACGGGCTCTTCAGCCTACGATGTTGCTGTGCCAAGCAGTTATCTTAATCTAAGATCAACCTAACTTACAAATCCCTCAATTTACTACCATCCATGTGCTTGTCCAGCAGTTGCTTTAATGTCCCTAATGTCTCTGACTGTACTACCACTGCTGGCAGTGCATTCCATGCACCCACCACTCTGTGTAAAGAACCTACCTCTGACATCTCCCCATACCTTCCTCCAATTGCCTTAAAATTGTTACCCATCATGACAGCCGTTTCTGCCCTGGGGACAAGTTTCTGGCTATTTATCTATGCCTCTCATTACCTTGTACAGCTCTATCAAGTCACCTCTCTTCCTCCTCCTCCCCAGTGTGAAAAACCCAAGCTCACTCAACCCCTCTTTGTAAGACCAGCCCTCCAATCCAGGCAGTGTCCTGGTAAATCTCTGCACCGTCTCTAAAGCACCTACATCTTTCCTATAATGAGGCGACTACAACTGAACACAATATTTCAAGTGTGGTCTAACCAGGGTTTTATAGAGCTGCGGCAAAACCTTGTGGCTCTTAATTCCCCTGTTAATGAAAGCCAAAATACCATAAGCCTTCTTAAAAACCCTATCAATTTGGGTGACAGTTTTGAGGGATCTATATACGTGAACCCCAAGATCCCACTGTTCCTCCACACTGCCAAGAATCCTGTCTTCAACCATGTATTCAGCTTTCAAATTTGACTTTGCAAAATGAATCACTTCCCATTTTATTCAGGTTGAACTCCATCTGCCACTTCTCAGCTCAGTTCTACACTCTATCAATGTCATGTTCTTGCTTGCAACAGCCCTTGATACTTACTACAGTACCACTAAGCTTCGTGTCCTTGGCAAACTTACTAATCCACCCTTCTATTTCTTCATCAAAGATATTTATAAAAACTACTAAGAGCAGAGGCCCAAGAACAGATCCCTACGGGATACCACTGGTCACCGACCTCCGGGCTGAATATTTTTCATCCACTACCACTCACTGTCTCCTTTCAGCCAGCCAATTCTGTGTCCAGACCATCAAATTTCCCTGTATCCCATGCCTCCTTACTTTTGAATGAGCTTACTGTGGGGAGCCTTACCAAATGCCTTACTGAAATCCATATGCACCATATCCACTGCTCGACCTTTGTCAACCTATCTCGTCACATCCTTTAAAGAACTCAGTAAGGCTTGTGAGGCATGACCTGCTCCTCACAAAGCCATGCTGACTATCTTTAATCAAACTATGCTGTTCCAAATAGTCATAAATCCTATCTCTCAGAATCTTTTCCAGTACCACAGACTTAAGACTAACTGGTCTGTAATTCCCAGGGATTTCCCTATTCCCTTTCTTGAACAGAGGAACAACATTCGCCTGTCTCCAATATCTGGTACTACTCCCATGGAGAGTGAGGTTGCAAAGATCATTGCCTGTGGCACAGCAGTTTTGTTCCTTGCTCCCCATAGGAAACTTGAGTATATCCTGTCCGGCCCTGGGGACTTGGCTATCTTGTTGCTTCCCAAAATTTCCAGCACATCCATTTTTTTAAAAAAATATCAACCTGTTCAAGCCTATTAACCTGGTCCACGGTGTTCACACTATCAACAAGGTCTCCCTCTCTACTGAATACTGAAGCAAAAAAACTCATTTTAGGGCCTCTCCTACCTCTTCAGATTCCGGGCACAAGTTCTCTCCACTATCCATGATCAGCCCTACTGTCTCTCTGATCATTCTCTTATTTCTCATGTAAGTATAGAACGTCTTTCGGTTTCTCTAACCCTTTCTGCCGAGGCTTTTTTGTGCCCCCTCTTAGCTCTCCTCAGTCCATTTTTTAGTTCTTTCCTAGTTACCTAGTTCCTAGTTAATCTTCTAAAGCTGTGCCAGATCCTTGCTTCCTTCTTCCTCTTGATGAGAAGCTTCTCTTGTCTTGTTATCCAAGGCGCTCCTTCACCTTACCACTCTTGCCTATCTCAGTAGGACAAAGTTATCCAACACTCACAGCAAGTGCTCCTTAAACAGCGTCCACATTTCTGTTGTGCATTTTCCATAGAACAATTGTTCCCAATTTATACTCCACACCTCCTATCTAATAGCAGTATAATTTCCCTCCCCCAGTTAAATAACTTTCCGTACTGTGTTCCTAGCCTCCTCCATGGCTTTGAGATTGTCCGGTCGCTCTTAACTCCAGTGAGTATTGGGGTAAAAAATTAGGTCTGCAGATGCTGGAGATCACAGTTGAAAATGTGTTGCTGGTTAAAGCACAGCAGGTTAGGCAGCATCCAAGGAATAGGAAATTCAACGTTTCGGGCATAAGCCCTTCATCAGGAAGGATAGTGGATCGTGGAGAGAACTTGTGCCCGGAATCTGAAGAGGTAGGAGAGGCCCTAAAATGAGTTTTTTTTGCTTCAGTATTCAGTAGAGAGGGAGACCTTGTTGATAGTGTGAACACCGTGGACCAGGTTAATAGGCTTGAACAGATTGATATTTTTAAAAAATGGATGTGCTGGAAATTTTGGGAAGCAACAAGATAGCCAAGTCCCCAGGGCCGGACAGGATATACTCAAGTTTCCTATGGGGAGCAAGGAACAAAACTGCTGTGCCACAGGCAATGATCTTTGCATCCTCGCTCTCCATGGGAGTAGTACCTTCCTGATGAAGGGCTTATGCCCGAAACGTCGAATTTCCTATTCCTTGGATGCTGCCTAATCTCCAGTGAGTATTGTCCCAGTTCATCTTGTATCCCAGGAATCAGTCTGGTAAACATCTGTTTCACTTCCTCCAAAGCCATAACAGCCTTCCTGAGATAAGGAGATCAAAATTGTGCACAATATTCTAGGTGTGGTCTTGTAAAGGCTCTGTACAATTGTAGCAAGATCTCTTTGCTCCTGTACTCGAATGTTGTCTCTATAAAGACCGACATGCCCTTAGCCACCTTTTTTATTGCCCACTGCAACTGCATGCTTACTTTCAGTGACTGGCATGCGATGATATCCAGGTCATTCTTTCCCATTCTAACGTCATTCTGCATCCTCGTTTTTGCCATTAAAATGTTAACCTCCCATTTATTCAGATTTTACCTCCTCTGCTCTGCATTTGCCCACTTAAGCCTGTCCAATCACACCTGAGGCATCTCTGCATCCTCCTCACAGCTCACTCTCCCACCCAGCTTTGCATCATCGGCAGATATGGAGCTATTATATTCAGTTCCTTCATCTAATTTACTGATCTGTGTGATACACCATTAGTCACTAAGCGCCACTCTGGAAGAAGGCACATTTATTCCTGCTCTGTTTCTTGTCTGCCAACCAGTTAAACTATTTGTGAAAACAACAGAAATGTCAGCAGCGTTTTTAATGTTCTCAGTCATGAGCCATTGCTACACTTTTGCTATTATTTTACTGTAATCAAAAAAGTTACAAAGGAAACAAGATGTTCTACATCAGTGGCATAATACAGTATCTCTTTCTTAAAGATCTCTAAGTATTTTCAACACTGTTCTGGCTGTAATGTTCATTCTTAGCAGCTCCGTTGATTTGGATAGCTGGTTTGCATTGCAGAATGATGCCAATAGCACAGGTTCAGGTCTTCCCTTCTGTACCTCTTCTCGCCTGAGGCAGGGTGACCCTTAGGTAAACCACCAGCAGTTGTGTGTCTTTAATGAGAACAATGCTGTGGTCCTTTGGGACTATACTACTGCAAAGAATGAAGTAAAGTCAACAATGTGAGGTTATAGCTGTCTGGCTAATACCAAAGTAAATCCATTTTTAATGATAAATTAACTTCAATGTCAGAAAGTTCACTACTAACATTCCCGTGTCATTCCTGATCTGTTTTTTTTCATTAACATCCACATACTAGTTTTGAGACACATTTTTCTGACAAACAAGTTAACACCAATTAACATTATCTTCACCACTTAAGGTAGATGGCGGTATCAATAAATTTGTTTCAAATATAATTACTAAACAGTTCTCTGCAGAATTTCACAATATCCCTCTCCCTCTCCCTCCAATTTTTAATGTTCATTTTTTGCATAACTTTTAATATCTGTCCTACTCATTAAATCTATAATTTGGTGTAAATTCATATATTTACCAAACTCTGCTGTTTTTTCAGATTTCATTGCTAATTGAACCACCTCCTCTTGCCCACAGTTGCAGAATGGCTGCGATTGCTGCCATTTCTTGGAGTTCTGGCACTGCTCGGGTACCTTGCTGTACGACCATTCATTCCCCGAAAGAAACAGCAGAAAGACAGCCTGATTAATCTAAAGATCCAGAAAGAAAATCCCAAAGTTGTGAATGAAATCAACATTGAAGATCTACAGTTCACCAAGGCAGCATACTGCAGATGTTGGCGATCAAAGACGGTAATGATGAGCATTTTGAGTCAGATTAGACACAGGCATGCTTAAAATTAAATTCTGACAATATAGCATATTAATTAACTTCCTTAATCAGACTGTTCCTTGAGTTGAATGGAAAATGAATAGTGTGCAATCTATTTACCCTTGTCCATGATTGATTGATTGATTGTAAAGAACATGAGATTTTAAAAGTTAACATAAACAATAATCTCTAATCATAGTAAACGTATTCCAAAGAGTGAATAATGAGCACAGAGAAAGAACCTGATTGGTTTAAATGGTTATCTGGTCTCACAAAAGAAATAAAACCAGGAGTCTTGATTGATAAATGAAAGTCAGTTTATTTTGCAACAGATTCATCCAGGATTATTTGCAATTTGTTCACATACATTCACTTAGTCTGCTGTTACACTTTTTACTATTTATGCTGTTGCAGGATGATATTTATCAAGGCAATGGGTAGCTAACATTTGACTGAAATAAACTTTGATCTATTTTTAACTGTCTGAATTCATGCTAATGTTATGCTTGAATCAGGATGCTGAAAGCAGCAAAAACAAAGTCTATTATTCAAACAAATCTTAACTTATTTTGAAATGAGTTGAATAGGATTTGGTAAAGTGTTGGCTTTTATTTTTCTTTCCCTCCTCAAGATCACAGTTAATCCTGAGTACAATTGCACAAATGGCAGAAGTGGCTGTTAAATTAGGTAATGGGTATAAGACATGGTTGCTCCTTCATCAGCTAGTTGTAGAGTATAATACCATGAAGCATTTGTGGAATGACCTGGTGTTCAGATGCACATTCCACACTGGCAAAAAATGCAGTCTTTCAGAAGAGCTGAAATTTTGCCTACTTAAGTGCATGCAAAATGCCACTCTATTTAGAAGGACATTCTTCCCATTGATCTTGTCAACATTTTTGATCAAGTAGCAAGGATGGTTTAAAGGGCCATTGTTACCGATTTAGAACTGTATTAAACTGCAATATAGTCTTCAAAGATACTTTGTTTCTTAATGACTTGGTAAGTCCTGGAAATAGATTTGTGTTTTATATAAATAGGTTTCTCAACTTTCCAAAATTTCCTGGGTTGACAATGGTACGACAATGAATATCTTAATATTTCTTCAGTTGTCAATGCTTTCACACCAGTGCTGTTGCACATAAATCAAAGGGATCATTAATAGTAAAGCAAAATATGTCAGATTGGAAATTTGATATAAAAACATGCAAGTCAGGCAGCACCTGAGGGAGAGCCTAATTAATGTTTCCAATCAATTACCCTTCAGAAATATAACAATGTCAATTCCTATCCCTTCATCTACACATTTTGTTTCTGTAGTGATGGGAACCAGCTGGATGTTGTTGACAATGAGGTCTTTTAATTGGGCTTGTAACCCCAGGCTATTCCAAAAGCCCTGGCTGATCAATATAAACAGGGGATACTGCTGCTGCCTGGGGCCTCACCCTAACTTAAGGGCTGCTGCTGCTGCTGCCTGGGCCTACTTCCACTGCTGCTGCCTGGACTCTGACTCAGACTCCAACTCCTGCTGCCTGAGCCCCATCCAAACCTGGGACTGCTGTGAAAAAAGACATAAACAGGGACTTAATCTCCTCGGGTCAGGTGACTGACTCCGAGCTGGCTGGTCATAGCCAGTGTACTAAGCGCAAGTAAACAAAGGGTGACTTGGTGACTGAATACCAGTCTTTGTGCGTGATGTGGAGGAGCTGGTGTTCGACTGGGGTGGGCAAAGTTTAAAAATTGCACAACACCAGGTTATAGTCCAACAGGTTTATTCTGAGGCACTAGCTTTCAGAGCACTGCTCCTTCATCAGTTGGTTGTAGAATATAAGATCATAAGACACAGAATTTTATAGCAAAAGATTAGTGTCATAGTGATATATTGAACAAACCTGGATTGTTAAGTCTTTCATCTTTTAGAATGCAGGTTTCTTTATGTAAATCTTGAACCTCTTAAGTCCACTTCTCGAGGTAACTTAAGATTTTGTAAGAAAAGGTGACATCTCAGCTCAGACAGAATCTTGTCTATATCCAAATCTTGAGTCGGTCTGGTTCTTTTCTCAAAGTGGAACTTACAAAATATTGCATGTATGAACAGCCTGCAGGTTGTACATTCAATTTTTCTCAAAAAAAAGCATCTGCAACAACAAATTCACCCATAGACTTGTGTGCATGCATGCGAGTCAGAGATGTACAGTATGGAACCAGACCCTTCGGTCCAACCTGTCCATGCCGACCACATATCCCAACCCAGTCTAGTTCCACCTGCCAGCACCCAGTCAATATCCCTCCAAATCGATCCATTTTAAATGTTGCAATTGTACCATCCTCTGGCAGCTCATTCCATACACGTACCACCCTCTGTGAAAAAGTTGCCCCTTAGATCTCTCTCATATCTTTCACCTCTCACCCTAAACCTATGCCCTCTAGTTCTGGACTCCCCGACCCCAGGGAAAAGACTTTGTCTATTTATCCTATCCAAGCCCCTTATAATTTTGTAAACCTCTGAGGTTACCCCTCAGCCTCTGACGCTCCAGGGAAAATAGCCCCAGCCTGTTCAGCCCCTCCCTATAGCTCAAATCCTCCAACCCTGGCAACATCCTTGTAAATTTTTTCTGAACCCTTTGAAGTTTCACAATATCTTTGCAATAGGAAGGAGACCAGAATTGTATGCAATATTCCAACAGTGGTCTAACCAATGTCCTGTACAGCCGAAACATGTCCTCCCAACTCCAGTACTCAATACTTTGACCAATAAAGGAAAGCATACTGACCGTCGCCTTCACTATCCTATCTACCTGCTACTCCACTTTCAAGGAACTATGAACCTGCATTCCAAAGTTTCTTTGTTCAGCAACACTATCTAGGACCTTACCATTAAGTGTATAAGTCCTGCTAAGATTTGCTTTCCCAAAATGCAGCATCTTGCATTTATCCGAGTTAAACTCCATCTGCCACTTCTCGGCCCATCTGATGAAGATCCTATTGTAATCTGGGGTAACCTTCTTCGCTGTCCACTACACCTCCAATTTTGGTGTCATCTGCATGAGTGTGTTGCAAGTATGTGTCCATGTGAGTGCACATGAGAGCGTATGTTCACGTGTGTGGGTCCGATGGAGTGTAAGGGTGTGTGAGGGAGTGTGCATGGGTGAGTGTGGAGGTTGTGTTTGTGCATATGAGAGAAAGTATGTATATGAAAGAGTGTGCGAGTGTATAGTGTAGTGAGGTCACCAGTTGAGGCGTGGATACTGATCTTGGCTATCAGCCTCTGCTTGGCCACTCTGCATTATGTATCCCTAAGTCTGCCTTGAAGGATGGTCACCGGAAGGTCTGAGGCCAAATATCTCTGACTGCTGAAGTGCTCCCCATCTGGGAGGGAACATCCCTACCTGGTGATTGTTGTGCAGTGTCCATTCATCCATTGTTTTAGCATCTGCTTGGCCTCACCAAAGTATCGTGCCTCTGAGCACCTTTTTAATGCATTGTTTGAGCTGAGATGTCACCTTTTTGTTATAAAAGCTTAAGTTATCTCGAAGGTGACTTAAAAGAAATTCTGGAATTTACATATTAACCAAAACTTGCATTCTAAAAGATGTGGCTTAACAATCCAGGTTTGTTAAATATATCACTGTATGGCACTGTAATCTTTTGCTATGAATTCTGTCTTGTGATCTTATACGCTACTACCACCTGATGACAGAGCAGCGCTCCAAAAGCTAGTGCTTCCAAATAAACCTGTTGGACTGTTTCTTTACACATTCACATTGTCACTAAATCTCTCCTTCTCTCCGCCCTTTAACAGACCTTTTTTGGTCTTCGTCCCTACGCCATCTTTCACTTCCTCATATTGTCTTTCCTCTGTTTTGATGAAATGTCATCAACCTGAAATATTTACACTTTATCTCCACAGATCCTGCATGACCTGACTATTTTGTAGCATTTTCCATTTTCATATCAAACATAATATTTGGTGTGATCCCAGCTGATGGTAAATCTAGAAAAGGCAGACCCCCAATCTCAGTCTAAGCTGGCTTGATAGATTATTAGTGTTTTTTTTAGTATTTGAAACAAACTCATTAGACATATCCAAAGGACAGGTTCAACCTTTTTTATGACATAGCAACCTTTACAGGCACTCCAGTCTCAATTTAGTGTCATCCTGCCTCCATGCTAAAATCCCTTTCTTAGTTGGCATAGCTTTAATCTCTCCCTCTCTCTCTTCGGCATGTTTCTACATTCATTGTGCTAGGTTATTTAGTTAGTCTTTTTCTGAGACCTTTTAAAAGAACTGCTAACCAAGCTCACTTGTTCTTTTTTTAAGCTGAGGTCTTCAACAGGCTTGTATGATGATTTTCTGTTTGACACTTCAAAAACCTTTTGTTTCTGAAGCTTCGGTCTTGTTGACTTTTTAAGTCTTTCAGGAAGATGTTTTCTTGTGGAGCCTGCTAAACTAATAGCACATCTGTCTTTATCTCTGTGCACTCTGCCTTTTCTTTTGAATGATTTTGACTTTGTGTTATTGGGCTTGTGCTGCTGGCAACAGCAGTTTTTATTTCCTTCTACCCTTTTTTCTAATGCACTGAACAATTCACCTCAAAGGTTTAGCTATCTTATCAAAGTAAATGTATAATCAAATACCAGATGCACCAGCACCATTCATGAGACCAATATCTTGGCCGTGCCTTAACATATTATAGATTTGTTTGACTTTTACTTCTATATCATTCATCCAGTCCAGAACCCAGATTCTCAAGCAATAATAAAATTGAGTCTTTGACATATTTATAAGACTGAAATGGAATGTCCTGTGGTTAGTTTAGAGCTGATGATTGAGAGGCAGAAGCAGGCCTATGCAATTTCTGCCCTCTAAAACATTTTATCAAAGTCATTCATTACTACAAACTGAGAGTTTGTGGTTAATTGATAACTTGACCAATATGAAGATTTATCTCTGATTTTAGTTCTTGGAAGGTAACACTTTTGCAGTTTTGTGACACAAAGTGGTAGAAATCTTTCTTTAGCATTTCTGTAATTTAATATATTCTTAAAACTGGGTTGCCTCTAACGTTGCTGAAAATGTGTTGCTGGAAAAGCACAGCAGGTCAGGCAGCATCCAAGGAACAGGAAATTTGACGTTTTGGGCATAAGCCCTTCTTCAGGAATGAGGAAAGTGTGTCCAGCAGGCTAAGATAAAAGGTAGGGAGGAGGGACTAGGGGGAGGAGCAATGGAGATGTGATAGGTGGAAGGAGGTCAAGGTGAGGGTGATAGGCCGGAGTGGGGTGGGGGCGGAGAGGTCAGGAAGAAGATTGCAGGTTAGGAGGGCGGTGCCGAGTTCGAGGGAATCGACTGAGACAAGGTGAGGGGAAATGAGGAAACTGGAGAAATGAGTTCATCCCTTGAGGTTGGAGGGTTCCCAGGCGGAAGATGAGGCGCTCTTCCTCCAACCTCTAACGTTGTACTCTTGAAGGAAATATCATGTTTGCTGTTACGGCCAAAACCGATTGTAGGCTTGTACAGAATTCTGTAATCGGCAGCTGACTGGTTTTATTTTCTCTTTATAGTTCCCAGTCTGTGACGGGTCTCACAACAAACACAACGAATTGACGGGTGATAACGTGGGTCCATTGATCATTAAGAAGAAAGAAGTATAATGTTTTTTTATTCTTTAATCATGGCATAAGATGTTTTGAGATGTAAAGATCATTTGTAAAGTGTAACCATGAACTTAACAGTCAGTACATGTATCTTTACAGTGAAATTTGTACAGATAAATTGTAAAGCTTTTCTTGTCACTAACAAATGTCTAATTTGTCAATGTACAGTAAGTAAAATTGGGCAATCTATTCTTTATCATGATTAAAAATGTAAGCAATTGTTAAATTTGGATTTTTAAAATTCCTTCATTGAGATGATGGCTTTGTTATTTTTGAACCTTGATTCCTTTGTCTTCAATATAAAACTATATACACTGTCATGAGTTCAAGGAGATGCTCTTGTGTCTGTCTGTCTGTCTGTCTTTTTTTTTGTTGAAATGTGTATTGTTTTCAATTGCTAAAACAAGTCTGTTAGAGGGAATTCACTAGTCAGAATTTTCTTTTACTGAAGAGTCCTAACTTTCTGTATTGGGGATGTCAACCCTCTTTTGTTTTTGGTGATACTCCCATTTTTTTAAAAAAAACATCCAGGGATTCATTTCAATGTAACAGAAGTACAGCAAACTCCACATTAACTGGCACCTGGTGGGGAACAGGAGTGAGTTGTTTGAGCAAATATTCCAGATAATAGAGGTTCACGTAATCAATGTAACAACACACACTGAATAATAGAAATGTATTGTAGGGACTGTACACATCACTGTTGTACTTTATTTACACCGTAAATTGCTTAAATAACTGCATCTTTGCCTTAAATAAAACTTACTGGCAGAGGGCTTGGCATTGCAGATTGCAATAATACAGTAGCCATATTTGAGGAATACAATTTTTGGTGGTTTGAGTGCCAGTTCATAAGGTGCCATTTGAAATAAAGTTTGCTGTATTTCATTCTGTATAAAAATTGCACAAAATATTTATTTGGCATAATGTGAAATTATTGCTGGTTCTTAGCAACACTTCTCAAGTTGTAGTTCTAAACTACTGGTGTGTTTAAAAGGCTCTAACCTCCATGAACAAGAAATGAGGCAAAACTCCATAAATAAATAGAACTTGTTGTATGGTGGTGAGGTGTTTTGGGAAATGCAAACTGTGATTGACCAGGAGCATGAATCCTTCCACAGGTCAAGGTGCATTTGCTGAAACCCCTAACATGGAACAGTGTTATTTCCCACCTTGTGGTTAAGACCATAAGATGTAGAAGCACATTTAGGCCATTCGGCCCATTGAGTCTGTTCAACCATTCACTCGTGGCTGATCTGTTTTTCTACCTCATTCTCCTGCCTTCTCATGATAATCCATGACCCTTTTTACTAATCAAGAACCTATCTCTTTTAGTCTTAAATATGTTCAGTCACTTGACCTTTACAGCTGTCTGTGGCAATGAGTTCCACAGATTCACCATTCTCTCCAGCTGAAAAAATTCTTCTCACCTCAGTTCTAAAGGGGCATGCCTTCATTCTGAGGCTGTGCCCTCGGGTCCTTGTCTGTCCTAATGGGAACGTTCTTTCCATATCTGCTTTATCCAAGCTTCTAAGTATTTCGTAAGTTCCACTGGGATTCTCCCACACCCACCCACCCTTTTCAATTCTTGAGTACAGACCCAGAATCCTCTACTGCTCATGTCAAGCCCTTTTTATCCCTAGCTTCATTCTCTTATACCTCCTCTGGATCTCCTCCCAAGGCCAGCACCTCCTCCCTTTAGAAACAGGGCCATAAACTACACTCAATATTCCAAATATGGTCTGACCAGAATCATGTGTAGCCTCCGCAGTGCATCCCTGCTGTTGTATTCTCGCCCTCTTGCTATGAATGTGAACATCATACTTGCCTTCCTAACTGTCAACTAAACCTGTGTTAACCTTTAAAAGTATCCTGAATTAGGGCTCCCAAATCTCTTTGTGCCTTAGATTTCTGAAACCTTTCCTTGTTTAGAAAATGTCTCTATTCTTCCTACCAAATTGCATAATCTCACACTTACCCACATTGTATCCCATCTGCAGTTATTTGTCCACTTTCTCAGCCTGTCCAACTCCTTCTACAGCTTCCCCAACACTACGTATCCTTCTATTTATCTTTGTGTCATCTGCAAACTTAGCAAAATGTCCTCATTTCCTTCATCTGGATTGTTAACATATACAGAGGAACCTCAATTATCCGAATGAGATGGGTGGGCACTATTTCGTTCACATGATTAATTATTTGGATAATCGATTTTACCTTAAACAAGTGATGTTCTACCAGAGAATTTGTTTAAATCTATAATTTTAATGCATCTGCTTTTTAAACAAACTGCTCTTTGCGTTCTGCAAATTACAGGTCAAACTGGGAAGAACTAAACCCTTATCAACATATAAAATCCCACCATTAAACAAATTTCTGAACAGCTGTTACGATTGCAAGAGCATTTGTCAATTTCTGGGAACTCATTTAATGCGATAGAAAGACCGAAGCGCCCTCCTCACACGTGTTTATTTCTTGGCCGTGTTTTTTTTAAATGAACAGCCCAGTAAAGTGACGGGAATATCCCATAAAACAATTATTTTTGCAAAGGACTGTGTAACTAATCCTTATTTTAAAAAATATCCAGTTGCTGATGCTTGAGGTGCTTGTGTTTCTTTGTTTTTGCCAGTACTTTTGCATGTTCTTCAGTACAGGTAAATCAAATACACTTACTACTTTGTAATGTTTTTGCGAGACCTTGATCTTTGGATAATTAAGGTTCCTCTGTAATGTGAATGGTTATGATCCCAACACTAACCCTTGCAGAACTCCTAGTCACTAACTGCCATCCTGAAAAAGACCCCTGTATCTCTACTGTCTCCTGCCAGTTAGCCAATCTTCTATCCATACCAGTACCTTGCTTCAACATCATGGACTCTTATTTAGGAGCCTCCTGTGTAGTACCTTGTCAATGGCCTTCTGGAGATCCAAATAGATCACATCCACTGACTCTCCTCTGTCTAACTTGCTCGTCACCTCGAAGAATTCTAACAGATTTGTCAGGTGTGACCTCCCCTTGACAAAGCCACATGGACTTAATCCTACTTTATCATGCACTCCCAAGTACTCTGCAATCTCATCCCTAATAATGGGCTCGAAACAACAGAGGTCAGGCGAACTGGCAAATTAGTTTTCCGTCTTGCGGACTTTCTCTTTTTAAGCAGGGTATTTCATTAGCCATTTCCAAAGTCCTTTGGTACCTTCCCTGGCTCCAGTAATCCCTGAAAGATCACTACCAGTGCCTCCACAATCTTTTCAGCTATCTCTTTCAAAATCGTGGGGTGTAGGCCACCTTGTCTGGGTGATTTATTCACCTTCAGATCTTTCAGCTTCCTAGCACCTACTCCTCCATGATCTGAGTGATGGCCACTATGCTCATCTCTCTTCAAGAGTCATTAGTTATAAATGAAGCCATAAATGATACTAGATTTAAACACTGAAAAGATGAAGTTGGTTTAAACTGTCTTCTGCTCATAAACTGCACTGAAGGTAGTCACCCCATTCGATGACTAAACAGGAAGTGAACCATTCCAGTGCTCTGCCCTGAAAATTTGCCCCAGTGATCTGGGTTACACTCCAGTCTAATACTTAGAGGTTACAAACCCAGGATATATCTTATCAATAGGACCAAACCTGTGACCGCTGAATGGAGTCTTCAGGAATAGAGTTTGTAATCTATACCTGAATCATTTTCCTTTCTTGACGCTGATTTTCATGAATTATTGATTCACGGTTGCCCTAACTCTCAATCTTTCTTTTGGTGACTTTGTCAGACTTTTGAGGGGATGAGGAGTTTGAACTTTTGCTCTTCCCTCTCAACATATTCTCTTTCTTGGCTTGAAACTGTCTTAAGTATTTTCACCTTTTGATATTGGTTTTATGGGGCCACAAATTAGATTGCTCTGTTTTTCTTATGTATATTTCAGACTGTTTGCAATAGAGGAAGAAAGTATTATCTAATCAACCTGTCAAGGAATATTGTTAGACACCTTTGGAGCAGTTGGGACTTGAACCTAGGCTTTCTGGCTCAAAGGTAGGGAGTAATACTGCACCATTACAGCCTTCGAGAGGGTGAAAATATCGGTGTTGTTAGGCAAATTGGATTAACCTCCGTGATGATCTAGGAGATAGTGAGGACTACAGGTGCTGGCGGTCAGAGTCGAGAGGGTTGTGCTGGAAAAGCACAGCAGGTCAGGCACCATCCAAGGAGCAGGGGAATCAGTATGCCTGATGAAGGGCTTATGCCTGAAGCATTGATTCTCCTTCTCCTGCTCCTTGCATGCTGCCTGACCTGTGCTTTTCCAGCACAACACTCGACTAGTGGTGTTCTCCTTGGTTTATATTTGTCAGCAGGACAAACACTTGGGGGCTCTAAGCAGTTTTAGCCTCCTGTATAATTGCAGCAAGACATCCCTGCTCCTGTACTCAAATTCTCTCATTAAGAAGACACCACCACACCGTTTGCATCCTTCACTGCCTGATGCACCTGCATGTTTACCTTAACCAACTGCTGTATGAGGACACCTAGGTTTTATTGCACATTCCCTTCTCAATTTACAGCCATACAGATAATCATCCACTTTTATGTTTTTGCTGCCAAACTGGATGACCACGCACTTATCCACATTATACATGATCTGCCATGCATTTGCCTGCTTCCTTAGACTGTCCAAATCACATTGAAGCAACTCTGCATCCGCCTCACAGCTCACCCTTCATCTAACCATGTGGTGTCTAAAAACATGGAGATATTACATTTAGTTCCCTCAACTAAATCATTAACATATATTGTGAAAAGCTGCGGTCCTATCATTGCGGTAGCCCACAAGTCAATGCCTGCCATTAGGAATCAGACCTGTTTATTCCTACTCTTGTTTCCTGTCTGTCAATCAGTTTTCTATCTATCTCAATCCATTACCCCCAAATCCATTTGCTTTAATTTTATACACTGAACTCTTATGTGGGCCTTTGTCAAAAGCCTTTGAAATTTCAAACAAACCACATTTATTGGTTTCCACTTCATTATTAATTCTGTTAGCTATATTCTCAAAAAATTCCAGATCTGTCAAGCATGATTTCCCTTTTGTAAATATGATCCTGTCACTTCCTTCCAGGTTCTTGGTTATTAAATCATTTATCACTGGTGCTGGCATTTCCCTAATACTCATGACAGGGGGAATGGTAATGCATCCACTATTTCTCGAGCCACTGCTTTAAGTACTTTGGGATGTAGATTATCAGGTCCTGGGGATTTCTCTGTCTTCAATTTCTCTCAGTACTATTTCCTGACTAATACTGATATCCTTCAGTACCTCCCTGTCACTAATCTGTGTTACCTAAGGTATTTGTATCCTCCACTGTGTAAACTGAACCAAAGAATGCATTTATTTGGTCATTCACTTCCCCAATGTAAACTTTCTTGCTTCTGACTGTATGGATGCCACATTAGTCTTCATCAATATTGTTCTCATTAGATGTATTTGGAAATGTTGCAGTCAGTTCCCCAAGGGAGGGGTGGTAGAATGTAGCAGATGGTGAGCACTGTTGCCCCACAGCACCTGGGTCTAGTTTTGAAGGTTGTGGGGGGCTGGTGTGGACCCTATGGGCCAAATGGCCTTTTTCTGCACTGTAGAGGTTCTCACAGTTCTAAGGTACTCTCATACTCGTTTCCCTTTCTTAAGCAATTCCTTTGCTAAATTCTAATCTGCTTCCCCACTCCTCACACCTGTGTTTTTTTGTCTGGCTAATTTGTAAGCTTCTCCTTTGAATTTAACATGATCACTAATTTCCTTTATAAACCATGATTAGATCAGGAATGAACAGCTGTTACCGGTCCCCCAATATCTCTCCACAACCCTCCTTTAGAAAGGGCTAAAGGGACTTTGTGCTAGTGGTTGCTTAGCAACTTCTCCTTGTCTTAGAATTTAGTTTTACAAATCCAGAAAAGTGTAAGGAAGACACCTCAGAAACTGCAAGACTGTCCTGAAATCCTTTGCTCAGAGAAAGTTCCCAGGAACCTGGAGTTTCCAAGGTACGAGTGTTTTAGTTTGGGAAAACCGGAAGAAGCACACCCCAGCTAATCCCCCAAAGACTTGAATTTCCATCACTATGCCGTCAACAATTCAGCTTCATCAGCAGGTTGTCCAGGAGATGTGAGAAGGCATCACATTCTATCCTTTATTCCCAGACCCTTGGCACATAGATGTTATTCTTTCCCTTTATAATAAAATAATCTCTGAAGAAACATGTCTCTGTGTTTTGGGTGGGTGTCTATGCAGATATGAATTATAATTTAGGTGATAATCAGTGTTTGCCATTTGTTTTATATTGTATTGTTCATAATTAATGGATTGTTTTGAGTTCATTTAAAAAATCCTGATGAACCTTTAATTTATTCTGAACAAAGTGAGCATTTTGGACAGAAGTGAAGAGATTGTGTGGCTTGATTCACTGCATTCCTCCTGTCAGAGTTGTGACATGATGGATATTTTCTACATTAAGCCAACAGCAGCAGTTCAGAACTAATCCATTGGCTGTAAAATGGTTTGAAACATTCTAAAAATGTGATATGTGGAATCTCTTTGTACAAACAAGGCAGAGGCGTAAGCCTTTCAGCTCCTTGAGATGCTACACCATTTAATAAAGTCATGGCTGATTTGACTGTGACCTCAAATCCACATTCTTGCCTAACCCCAATAACATTTCACCCCATTGTTTACTAAGAATCTATTCATTTCTGCTTTAAAAATATTCAAAGATTCTGATTCCATCACCTTTTCAAGGAAAGTCCAAAGACTTTCTCTTTTTAATTAGTTCATGGAGTTTGTGTCATTGGCTAGGCCAGCATTTATTACTCATTCTGAAGTTGCCTTTGAGAAGGTGAGCTGCCTTCTTGAACTTCTCCATTTGGTGTGGGTACTGGCACAATCCTGTTTTCAAGGCAGGATGGTGAGTGGCTTGGAGGGGAACTTGCAGGGGGTGGTGTTCCCATATATCTGCTGCCCTTGTCCTTCTATTGAAAATGGCCTTGAGATTGGAAAGTGCTAAGGATTTTTGGTAAATTTCTGCAGTGCATCTTGTAGATAGTACACTGTGCTGGTACTGAGCGTTGGTGGTGGAGGGAGTGGATGCTTATGGATGTGGTGCAAAACAAGTGGGTTGCTTTGTCCTGATGGTGTCAATCTTCTTGAGTGTTGTTGGAACTGCCCTCATCCAGGCAATTGGAGAGTGTTCCATCACACTCCCGACTTGTGCCTTTGCAGAGTCAGATGGTGAGTTACTGCAGGATTCCTGATTTCTGACCTGTTACAGCTATAGGATTTATGCAGCTAGTCCAATTTCTGGTTAATGATATCCCCCAGGCTGCTGATAGTGGGGGATTCAGCATCGGCATTCCTTTCACAGGAGAAGTGGTAGCACAGCGGTAATCTTACTGTGTTACTAATCCAGAACTGCAGACCAATGTTCTATGGACATTGGTTCAAATCCCACCATTGTAGATGATGAAATTCGAATTCAATGAAATTCTAGAATAATGAGCTATGGTAACCATGCAACCGCAGTTGATTTGCTGTAAAACCCATATGCCCTATATGTGATACCAGACCTACAGCAATGTAGTTGACACTTAACTGCCCTGTTAGCAATAAATGCTGGCCTAACCTGAGATGCCCTTACACAACAAAAATTATTTGCAATGCAACAAAAAAAACTCATTCTCATTTTAAAAATCTGAAGTCATCCATTTAAAGCATCATCTCATTCTAGATTCTCCTATGAAAGGAAACATTCTCTTCGCATTCACGATATCAAGATTCCTTAGTCAAATTTCTTCTTCTAAACTCCGGTTTGTGTAATTGTAGCCTGTCAAACCTTTTCTCATAAGACAACTCACCATTTCAGACATCAGTCTGGGAAATCTTATCTGAACTGCTTCCAGTGCATTTACATTATTCTAAAATAAGGAATAATGTACATGATACTCTAGATGTGTTCTCACCAGTATATAACTAAAGCCTAATCTCTCTACTTCTGTATTGAATTCCCCGGCAATAAATTATATAATTATAACAGCGTTCCTAATTACATGCTGTGTCTGCATACCGGTGTCTTGCAGCAGGACACCCAGATCCCTCTGCCTCTCAGCAATCTTACTATTTTGAAAATACGCTTCCTCCTTATTCTTCCTGCCAAGATAGAAGATGCATATTTTGCATTTTCCCATATACATTTGACAAATCTTTGCCCATTCACCTATCCTATCTGTATTCTTTTTAAGTTTCCTCTTCACAATTTACCCTTCTACCTTTCTGTCAGTTGCATATTTGGCAACTATACATTCTATCTCTTCATCTAAGTCTTTCATATTAATTGTGAATAGTTGAGGCCTCAGCACTGATCCTTACAGTATACCATTTGATACAGCTTGCCAACATGAAGAAGACCTATGTATGCCTAATCTGTTTCCTGTTAGCCAGCCGATCTTCTATCCACGCTAATATGCTATTCCTTACATCATGAGCTTTCATTTTCCACAATATCTTTTGAGGTGGTACATTAGCAAATGCTTTCTGGAAATCCAAGTACAACACACCATCTTGCTCAATGCTCTTTATCCATAGCATGTTACATCCTCAAAGAACATCAATAGATTTATTAAACATGACATTCTTTTCAGAAATCCACATTAACTGCCTGATTACTTTGAACCTATCCTGCTACAACTCACCAAATAATAACTTCTGACATTTTTCCTGAGGGATATTACACTAACTGCCTATAGTTTACTGCTTTGTTTTGCTCACTTTAGACAAAGGAATGCATCTGATATCTTCCAGTCAAATGGAATCCTCCCCAAATCTAGGGAATTTTGGGAAATTAAAACTGATGTATCAAGCACCTCACTGACCACTTATGATGCTAAGATGATGTTCTTCAGGGGTCAGACACTTGTAAGGTTGCAGCTCGAACAAATGCTTAGTATCATTTCTCTAGTGATTGTAATTATTCTGAATTCCTCCCTCCCCTTCATTTCCTGATTTATATATGTTCGTGGGATGTTACTTGCATTTTCTATAGCAAAAACTAATGCAAACTGTTCAATTCATCTCCTTATTTTCCATTATAAATTCTCCAGACTCTCTTTCAACAGGGCAAACCTTGTATTGTTACCTCTTTTTAAAAATGTTTATAAAAATTTAATTGTTTTATATTTCTGGCTAGTATTCTCTTGAACTCTAATTTTTCCTTGCTTAGCATTTTTTGAAACATTCTGTTTCAATATTCAAAATTTGAGGTGCATTCTGCCTTTGCACAATTACATATATTATTTGTAAGTTTTATGTTATCTTTAACATTTTGAGTGAATCACAGATGCTGGATTTATCCCTTGTGTAAAGACTGTACCTTTTTGTTTTTCTGTATTTTTCATATCGGACTGAATGGGGGAAGGACTATTTAAAACCAAGGATTGCTGCACTTTTTAAAAGCCATTAACACATAAAAAGCCATTTTAAGTGTTGTCTTCACAGCCACTAATTAAAGCAACAATGAAAGACCTATTACAGACAAGCTGGAGCTAGGGGTCTGCGTACAAATTAAGATTTGGCTGTCTACAGGTGGAGCATTGGTCTGTGAATTAATGATCAATTATTGATAACAAATACCTGCTCCTTGGCAGACTCTGTGATTGGCTCCCAGGTAGTTGACCAGCTTGAGGATGTAAATGTTTGGGAGAAGTCACCAGATCTCTGCAAAGGCAGAAGTTGTCTCTTTTATCTGTAGTCATAAAACACCTTAAACATGAAGAAAGCGAGTATTTTCCATCACTAGTTGCTTTACTGTACTTTACCTGTATGGGTACATTAGATGAGGAACTTGTACTGTAAATTCCTTAAAGATTACTCTGCAAGCAAGAAACAATGAGCCTGTTTTCTTCACAAAAGCTTTCCTGGTTTTGCTTTGCAAATTATTTAACCTAGAAGTGCACTTTTCAATGCATGTGTGGCACAGTATTTAAAAATTTACATTGTTCTTTTCAGGTAACAGTCGTTCTCTAGAATCTCACTCTGGCTTTAACATGTGAAGTATTGTTTCTCAAAGGAATTAGAATCACTATTTTCAGGAATACAAGCCTATCTTTACTGCAGTCTTGTTCAGGAACCCTGTCTTTCTAATGGCTACCAGATCATATTCATTCATTCATTTCTATTTGTGTTCAGTTCATTTGCATAAAGTGCTGTGTGCATTCAAATAGTATCGGTAGTTTTTATCTGTTAATTTACTCTTAGATGTGTACTCTCTATCCTTTCCTGGAAAGTTTATCATTTCCTGTATTAGTACCTTTCTCTTTTGCCTTGTCTCAATTCTGATCTTAATGGGGAACAGGGATCAAATTTGGGAAGAAGTTTAAAGTCTGTCTCCTAGTTATGTGGCTTGCAAGAACACCAGCCCCAGCCGCAGAATTGAGTGGAAGCCACCTCATCAGTACACATCAGTATTGTTGCCAGTATTCGATGAATTGGAACCTATTAATCTTATTTGCCATGTGCCAATATCAGGTAATAATCTGGAAAACTGCAGCTTTGAGATTCTGCTTCTTAATTTGATGCTTAGCTTCTAATACTGACAATGCAGAACTGTACACATGCACTTGGGTAGTTTTTGCTGATTTCATAAATTATATTATTTTTCACTTAAGATAAAACTAGGGTTCAATTACTTCAGTTTGTTTTAATATTAAAATCCATCCTAAAGAAAAAAATGACAATCATCCTGGAAGACATTGAGATTTCACACTTACTGTTTACCATAGACCACGTTAGAGAGTAAGCAGAAACTTACAGTAAACACTACTTGTAATGTTCAGATAATATGAATTTTTTTTGTGTGCCTGTTTTTTTTTACAAGACTAAATACTTAAGTTGGCATGTCATCATTAACTTTACTCTTCACTAAGTCTGTGATTCTGATCTCAATGAGATATAATGTTGCCTTGACGTCAAGAACCTTTTTCTTTGTTGAAACTATGCCATGAGCAAATGTGTTGGCAACACAGCAGTAGTTATCTATAAAAATAGTACTAGAAGGATCTGGGAGAAAATGAGGACTGCAGATGCTGGAGATCAGAGTCAAAAATTGAGGTGCTGAAAAAGCACAGTCAGTCAGGCAGGATCCGAGGAGCAGAAGAATCGACATTTCGAGCATAAGTTCTTCATCAGAAAAGAGGGTGGCCCAAGGGGACAAGGAGATAATAGAAGGGGTGTGGGGGTGGGGAGAAGGTAGCTGGAAATGCAATAGGTAGATGAAGGTGAGGGTGAAGGTGATAGGTTGAAGAGGAGGGTGGAGCAGATAGTTGGGAAGGAAGATGGACAGGTAGGACAGATCAAGAGGACAATGCCGAGTTGGAAGGTTGTATCTGGAATAAGGTGGGTGGAGGGAAAATGAGGAAACTGGTGAAATCCACATAGATCCGGTGTGTTTGGAGGGTTCCAAGGCAGAAGATGAGACGTTCTTCTTCCAGGCATGGGGTGGCTTGAGTTTGGCGGTGGAGGAAGTCCAGGACTTGCATGTCGTTGGTGGAGTGGGAAGGAGAGTTAAAGTGTTTGGTCACAGAGCGTTGGGGTTGGTTGGTACAGATGTCCTAGAGATGTTCTCTGAAATGTTCCATAAGTTGGTGTCCTGTCTCCCCAATGTAGAGGAGACTACACTGAGAGCAACAGACACCCCCTCATTCCTGTCGAAGAGCTTATTGCTCGAAACATCGACTCTGCTGCTCCTCGATGTTGCCTGACCGGTTGTGCTTTTCCAGCACCAAACTCTTCAACTCTGGAAAGGATATGGAATATTTTTCAGGCAAGCAAAACTCCAAAGATCTGTGGCTCTTTCAAGTTGACTATAGCTCTCATTGATAGGTCAATCAATATCCTGTTCATTACTCAGAACAAAGGTGTGAAATTGTTTCTATTGCAGCTTTCTTCCTGATTCGGGTTTTTTTAAACATCAAATTTGTGTTTTGGGACCAAGATAACTGCTGGTGCTAGCACTCTGAGCTATGCCTTATGGTCAACTTCTAAGTGTTCTTGACTCGAATCTATCAGTACAGAAAGTATAGTTTTAATGGTCATTTAGATTATCCGTCTGACAACACAATACAGGGGATATTGGTCAACAGCAGTCAATAACACGCACAGAAGATGCACCCTTTAGCATCTTTGTGTATTATTGCTCCGGAATTCAAGGGAACAGACTTTGGCATGTTACACTCATGATTGTCCTGAAGACTTGGACTTAAAATCTTGACAGTTGTATCAATTACCAGGGTCACCTCTTGTTCTATATCCACCTCTTGTACCTGTACACTGACCCCTGTGACATCAAGCAGCAACGTTCTTGAATGAATAACAATCATTAATCATTCATCAGTTTCATGCCAATGCAGCCATTTTAGCTCCTTCGCAGGAATGGTAAGAGAAGCAGGTATCCTGTCATATTAACCAAGAAAAACCTGGGATCGTCTCAAAAGCCGCACTGCCTTTCCTGTGTTTGTCATTTTACACCGTCTAAATGAATTGTAATGAAAATTCAAGGAGTAGCATCTCTTTCAACTAACACATTACAGCTTTCTGGAATTACCATAGCATTCAATAACAACAGATTAATGATAAACAGTCCTACTTTTTCAAACAGTAGCTGTCAGTAATGATTCTGCTGTTCCCATTTGTGTATCATCAAGACCCATACCTTTTCCTAATCACTTGTTCCATTAGCATTTCACTTCACCTTGCATCATGATTTCTTTTCCCACTTAATTTCCTCTCCCAAAGATCTTCCTTCACATTCTACTATATCCCTTTCCCACTTTTTATTTGCTTAAAATGTATAGCAATCCTAACTATTCCCAGTTCCGATGCCAGGCTGTTAATGTTCCAGGCTGTTACTCAGTTTCTCCTTCTATAGCTGATTCCTAACCTTTAAGTATGATCAGCGTTTCTTATTTTCAATCATAATGCCAGTAATGAATATACACGGAGGTTATCGATCTTGTGCTAGAGATTTCTGCATGGATAGTCCAGCATCAGAGTCTATTAAACTAATTATAAACTCCATGATGCACTGCATGTGTCAATGTCCTGTACAAGCAGGACATTCAAACCTGTGTATCGGAACTAAGAGAAGGAGGCCATTTAGTCTGTTAGATTGATTTGGGACCAGACTATTCAGCCTAGAGCTTACTTCATTGGAGCAGGAGCAAGTGCCATTGCAGTCATTCAGAACTTGTTCCACGACCACTGAATTAAATCTCAGCTGATCTATGTCTCACCCATCTTTGTTCCAGGTTCAGAAATATTCTTACGCAACAAAAATATCTCAGTCTTCAAAATTTTAATTAGCCTTCAGCTTTTCAGGGGTAATGAGTTCTGGGTTTTCACTACCATTTATGAGGAAAAACATTTCCTAATTTCACTGCTAAATGATCAACTCTAATTTTGAGATTATTCATTCTTGTTCTGTTCCCCAAACAAAGGAAACAATTCCTCTACATTGACTGTATCATATCAATTTTAAATATCTCAGTTAATAACCAACTGTCTTAAGCAAAGGGAACTTGTTCCTTCAATTCTTCCAGGATACCGTTGCAAACCTGAAGATTTTTGCCAGTCAGCATCTGCTTGAACAGAAGAAACAATCCCAATGTCAGGACGTGCAAGCAACCTGTCAGATTTCTCACCCTTCCTATAGGTGCAACAATGGATTGGGAACAATCTAAATGCTATTTTGCAGATTGCAACCAAATCATCAGGCAGATAACCATGACATTAAAAACAAAGAGCTGTAGAAATGCAGCAATTCTGGCAGCATGTATGAACAGAGAAATAGATGTAATGTTGAGTACAACATTTTTGGTCTCCAGCATTTTGCAGTATTTGCCTTTATTTGGGGGAGGTAGTGGTTTAGTGGTGATTTCACAAGACAAGCAATCCGGAACCTTGGGCTAACGTTCTGGGGACATGGGTTTGAATCCCTCTGTGACATGATGGTAAAATTTGAATTCAATAAAAATTAAGAATAAAAAAGAAAGCCAGTCTAATGGTGACCATGTAACCATTATTAATTATCATAAAAAACAAATCACTAATGCACTTCGGAAAAGAAATCTGCCACCCTTTTCCGTTCTGGACTACATATGACTTCAGAACCATAGCAATGGAGTTGACACTTAACTGTAAGGGATAGGCAATACATGCTGGTCCAGCCAGAGACAACCAGATGTTATGAATCAATATTTGAAAAAGTCTTCTCATCCACTAGTTACAATCATTTCACTTGGCAAAACAGCACAAAATTAGGTTTAAAGAAATCTTAACATGAAAATGCACTAAGTCTGAATTTTGTAATGAGATATTTTAATTTAAAAAATAAAACACTTGGACAAATTCAGGCTGCGCGCCAAATGAAAATAGTTTGGTAGTTTCTTTCTAATATTTTATTGGTGTTGTCAAAATAACCACAAATCGAAAATGTTGAACTTGGTGGAATTTTTACTTTAAAAATGTTGACCATATTTATGCAAAAGATATATGTAAAGCACAAATTAGCACTTAACTTTAAATTAATTATAGATTGACATGTAAGCCAGCACCAAGTGCATAATTTTGAGGAACAGAAAAACTCCACCAGCTTCTAACAGCATTGTAAACAAATACAATTGGCTGAGTCCAATTAGAATCATAGAGTCATAGAGATGTACAGCACAGAAACAGACCTTTCAGTCCAACTTGTCTATGCCAACCTAATATCCTAACCTAATCTAGTCGCATTTGCCAGCACCTGTCACTTCCTATTCATATACCCATCTAGATGCCTTTAAAATGTTGCAATTGTACCAGCCTCCACTACTTCCTCTGGCAGCTCATTCCATACACACACCACCCTCTGCATGAAAAAGTTGTCCCTTAGGTCCTTTTTAAATGTTTTCTCTCTCACCCTAAATCTACACCTTCTAGTTCTGGACTGCCCCCATCCCAGGGAAAGACCTTGTCTATTTACCCTATCCGTGCCCCTCATGATTTTATAAACCTTCATGAGGTCACCCTTTAGTCTCTGACGCTCCAGGGAAAACAGCCCCAGCCTGTTCAGTCTCTCCCTATAGCTCAAATCCTCCAACCCTGGCAACATCCTTCTAAGTATTTTCTGAACCGTTTTAAGTTTCACAACATCCTTCTGATAGGAAGGAAACCAGAATTGCACGATATTCCAAAATTGGTCTAACTAATGTCCTGTACAGCCACAACATGACCTCCCAACTCCTGTACTCAATACTCTGACCAATAAAGGAAAGCATATCGAGTGCCTTCTTCACTATCCTTCTTCTACCAGCGACTCTACTTTCAATTGATTGTACAATTCGCTATTCTTCATTCCAAAGGTTTAGCAGCATTAAGACAGCATTCTACTTGGCTTCTGTTTTATTTCTATCTGCCATGTCTGCTGACCCTCGAAATTTTGCTTTACACATTGAAATCCCAACAAATTTTAGCAATCTCTTTATAAATGGAAATATTAAGTTGGTACCTTCAAGGCTTCTTTTTTCCAGAGAAAACAAGCTTATCTTATGGAACTTGTCCTGACAAGTTACTACCCAGAATCATGTTTTACTGCTTTATTATATTCTGTGATATCTAGAAGGTACAGCATACAAACAGTAATGGCCTATGCTCCACGTCAGCCTCATCACACCCGACCTGGTCTCACAAATAGCAGAATCTTTGATTCCTCTTTCCCTCATTGTAATCTAGATTGCCCTTAACTACATCTCTGCTATTCACCTTACAGACTCCATGTAGTAGCACATTCCACATTCAAGGCACTTTCTGGATAAGGAAGTTACTTCCTTACAAAATATATTATCTATTAATTATAAACTAATATTCTTTCCACAATTCATAACCAGAACTGTTGATTATACCTAATTAGTATGTCAAGACAATTTCATTTGATAAATATTCCCATGTCAGATACTGTACAGAATGAAGATCCAATACGCTGGAAAAGCATTGCTTTCTTTTAACTTTCAAGTATGGCAAGTTCTATTTCTCATGTCAATCAAAGTGGCTTTTAGAGTGCAGCTACTAGTTTACTGGTAAATGTGGGGCAGTTTTGATTTTGTAATGCACTAAGAAGTAAGTTAATGCCATTTAATTCTAATCCAGTGGTGTTTTTATTCCTCTGGTTAGAGCTGCATGGTTGATCCATTGCACTCTTTACCATTTTCTGCATCTCTTGTATTTTTAACTTTAGGCTGAAGCTGGAAGAGAAAGACCTGAGAACTTTTCATAAAACTCA
Organism: Hemiscyllium ocellatum; assembly: GCF_020745735.1. Classification (NCBI taxonomy): domain Eukaryota; kingdom Metazoa; phylum Chordata; class Chondrichthyes; order Orectolobiformes; family Hemiscylliidae; genus Hemiscyllium; species Hemiscyllium ocellatum. The sequence continues at coordinate 46,143,818 of NC_083436.1, forward strand.
ATTTCTGGTGTTTCTGTGGAAAGTTGTATTTAAAGGTAATTCGTAAAGAAAATTAGGTCCATTGCAGATTGCTAAAGATAAACATCTGGGGATGTGTTCTGAACTGCTGCATGCATGCCAGTTTATTTTGGTTGGGAAAAGGTTGGAGACACAAAACAACATGAACTATGACTGTACACTCAAACTGCCCAGTGCAAAAAAAAAAATTCTATCACAACAGCTATAATCATTTTATACTCAAGATTCCCTAATGAATCCTCAAATTCATCTGGTTACTAAGACAGGGAGATACACCAAGAAGTGTTTTAACCTGGATTGCGTTGGTACAACAGAAATGAATTATTATTGCATTAATTGGGCTAAGGATAGATCTGCTGTGCCCTTTCAGCCATAGAATTCTGATTGGAACTCCAGAACAGAAAAACAGAAAACCAATTTTTTTTTAAAAGCACGAGGAAAAAGCTAGGATTACAATATTCATCAAGAGTTTACCCATGGTTTCTTAGACCTGGCTCCCAGCTGCAGCAGTGGCACCGATTACTGGTCACACAGTGTAAAACACAAATCTCTTTCAGAACAGTTTCAGTTCAGGACCCAGTAGATACTTAACAGAACACAGAAGGGGGACTGTTGTCACAGCACATCATAAAAATTGGGATTCTGATTTTCCATGTTCCAGAAGCCTGTGGTGACAAATGGGACTAATTATTCCGTTAGAATTTATTCAAATAATAGATATAAACTGTGATCATGGCCTGAATCAAAAACAGAAGTTGCTGGAGAAATTCAGCAGGCCTGCCAACATCTGTAGGAGGAAAGCAGAGTTAATGTTTTGAGTCCAGTGACACTCTGATTTCTTCCCACAGATTTTGCCAGAGATGCGGAGTTTCTCCAGCAACTTTTGTTTCTGTTTCGGATCTCTAGCATCCACAGTTTTTATTATTTTATATTATCATCATTACCTATTGGGCTTCTGGGGTACACCACAATTTAATAGCTAAGGTCTTTCTGCTATTTTGAATACACTTCTAGTAATATTGATCTAAGGATAATTGCATAAATACTTTCATAATGTCAAGCAAATGTTTAAAATGCTCACGTTGATTTCTACACAAATAACAATTCCAAACAAATAGGTATTTAAGTAAATCTGGACAGTTTCTTTTAAAAAATAAATCTACATAATGTACAATCGTTAATAAAACAGTTTTAAAACCATTTCCTCTGTTATGTGCAGAGATATTCAAGAATCACATGTCTGTTGAAATTCAATAGAGATCCTTCTGAAATTTAATATAGATCCATAGAACATCTTAGACTTCAATTTCATTTTCCACTCCTTGATGATGTTCATATGATGTCATGGTCTTGCTTTCCAAGCCTATAGAACAAAACATACATCAACCAATCAAATATATGAAGAAAGACCAGAAAGACTGTCTTAGCTATTCATGTAGAGATTGAGCATCATGATCCAGGTGTATCCACTCATGCCAGCAGCCACTCGAGATATTGTAACATACATACGAAGCCAATGATTGAGAAGATTCTTCTCCAACACTTGAAGGCAACCGAATGAGCTCCAGGAACTCAAACTGACAAAATGGTTCATTAACCAACGTCCCACCTACTGTGTGTGCAGCAGGATCAGCTGTAGTGAGGAACCATAAATCTAAACCCCTTTTATATGAATTCAGGGTCTTTGCAATCTCTGCACAAGTAGGCAACTTATTCCAGAGGCCCTAATCCTCTATAATAAACAGAAACCTGTGTTTAATCTTGTTCTGTACATATGCAAGCATGGAACTAGATGTCATATAAATGCAGTTACCAAGGCATTGTCATACAGCATATAAGCAGGACCTTCAGCCTACAATTCCTAACCAACAAACACTCAACTACATTAACCCATTTGGTGATTTCAATTACCCCAGGGTAGACTGAGAAAACGGTAGAGTATGGGGCATAGAAGGGGAGAAATTCCTGCAACATTTGCAGGAGAGTTTTACTTTAGCTTTATGAATTTTCTCACCGTTTAAAAAATAGTCTGTCCCGTTTCGAAAATAGATCTTGCATTTGCTCACATTAAATTTCATCAGCCATTTCTTAGACCACTCTCCTGAACTGTCTAATCTCTCTGCAGCCTCCCCACCTCCTCAGTACTACCTGCCTGTCCACCTAACCTCATATCATTGGCAAACCTCGCCAGAATGCCCCAGTCCCTTCATCCAGATCATTAATATATAAGGTGAACAGCTGCGGCCCCAACACTGAACCCTGTGGGACACCGCTTGTCACCGGCTGCCATTCCAAAAAAGAACCTTTTCTCCCAACTCTCTGCCTTCTGTCAGACAGCCAATCCTCAATCCATACCAGCAGCTCAACTCAAACACCATGGGCCCTCATCTTACTCAGCAGCCTCCCGTGAGGTACCTTATCAAAGGTCTTTTGGAAGTCTAGATAGATAACATCCACTGGCTTTCCCTGGTCTATCCTACTTGTTACCTCTTCAAAGAACTCTACAGGTTTGTCAGGCACGATCTCTCTTTACTAAATCCATGCTAACTTATTCTAATCCAACCCTGCGCTTCCAAGAATGTAGAAACCTCATCCTTAATGATGGATTCTAGAATTTTAATTTTAGAATTATAGGCTAATTGGCCTGTAATTTCCCATCCTTTGTCTTGATCCTTTATTGAACAAGGGGGTTACAACAGCGATTTTCCAATAATCTGGCACTTTCCCTGACTCCAGTGATTTTTGAAAGATTACAACCAACGCCTCCACTATTTCCTCAGCCACCTCCCTCAGAACTCTAGGATGTAGCCCATCGGGGCCAGGAAATTTATCAATTTTTAGACCTTTTAACTTTTCTAGCACTTTCTCTTTTGTAATGGCTACCATACTCAATTTTGCTCCTTGACACTCCTTAATTGTTGGGATATTACTCATGGAGAAAGTGAGGTCTGCAGATGCTGGAGATCAGAGCTGAAAATGTGTTGCTGGAAAAGCGCAGCAGGTCAGGCAGCATCCAAGGAACAGGAAATTCGATGTTTCGGGCATAAGCCCTTCTTCAGGAATGATATTACTCATGTCTTCCACAGTGAAGACTGATACAAATACTTATTAAGTTCTTCAGCTATTTCTTTATCTTCCATCACTCGCCTTCCTGCATCATTTTGGAGTGGCCCAATGTCTACTTTTGCCTCTCGTTTGTTTCTTATGTATTGAAAGAAACTTTTACTATCCTTTCTAATATTACTGGCTAGCTTACCTTCATATTTGATCCTCTCCTTCCTTATTTCTCTCTTTGTTATCATCTGTTTGCCTTCCCAATCTTCTGATTTCCCAGTGCTCTTGGCCACTTTTTAGTCTCTCTCTTTCTCTTTGATACATTTCCTAACTTCCTTTGTCAGCCATGGCTGCCTAATGACCCCTCTTTGGATAATCTTTCTTTTCTTTGGGATGAACCTCTGTACTGTGTTCACAATTACACCCAGAAACTCCTGCCATTGTTGCTCTACTGTCTTCCCCACTAGGCTCTGCTTCCAGTCGATTTTCATCAGTTCCTCTTTCATGCCTCTGTAATTACCTTGTTTAACTGTAACACCATTACATCTGGTTTTGTCTTCTCTCTTTCAAACTGCAGACTGAACCTACCATATTATGATCGCTGTCTCCTAAGTTTTGCCTTACTTTAAGATATTTTATAAAGTCTGGCTCATTACATAGCACTAAGTCCAGAATGGCCTGCTCCCTTGTGGGCTCCATCACAAACTGTTCCAAAAAGCCATCCTGTAAGCATTCCATGAATTCCCTTTCTTTGGATCCACCGGCAACATTATTTACCCAGTCCATTTGCATACCCCCGTGATTACTGAGACCTTGCATTTCTGACATGCCCTATCTATGTCCCGGTACATGTTGCGTCCCTGGTCCTGACCACTGTTGGGAGGTCTGTACATAACTCCCATTATGGATTTTTTTTGCCCTTGTGGTTCCTCAACTCCACCCACACAGACTCCACATCATCCGACACTATGTCATTCACTGCCATAGATTTAATTTCATTCCTAACTAACAAGGTAACCCGGCCTCCTCTGCCCACCTCCCTGTCTTTTCGATAAGGTGTAAATCCTTGGATGTTTAACAGCTAGTCCTGAACTCCCTGGAAACAGGACTGTGTGATGCCTACCACATCATAATCATTCACGATGATTCCTGCTGTTAATTATCACTTTGTTACAAACACTACAAGCATTCAGGTCAAGTGCCTTAATGCTAATTTTCGTATCCTCATGATTTCCATCATCCCTAGTATTATGTCCTAAGTTATCCTTCCTTTTTGCTTCATTCCTAGTCTGCCTTGAACTTAAACCCAGCACACTTGCTAACCTGCTGTTTATCTTTCAACTTGACTCCATATTCCCTTTTGCTTTCCCTTCCCCCCGATTCATAAGTTCAAATCCTTTTCACCAGGACACTGGTTTCAGATCTGTTCAGGTAGAGACCGTCCCAACGGTACAGATCTCCCTGGTTCCAAAATTGATGCCTATGTCCCATGAAATGGAATCCCTCTTTCCCACACCAATCCCTTAGCCACATGTTTACTTCCCTAATTTTCTTATCCCTATGCCAATTAGCACATGGCTCGGGCAGTAATCCAGAGATTATGACCCTTGAGGACCTGTTCTTCAATTTCCTTCCTAGTGCTTTATACTCCCCAAATAGGTCCTCCTTTCTAGCCTTACCTATGTTGTTAGTCCCAATGTGGACCACAACAACTGGATCCTCTCCCTACCGCTCCAATATCTTTTCAAGCCAGTTGGAGATGTCCTGCACCCTGGCACTGGGCAGGCAACACACCATGCAGGACTCCTGATCCGGCTCACAAAGGATACTGTCTGTCCCCCGAATTATAGAATCCCCTATAACAACTAGTTGTCCTTTTGCTCCCCTCCCCCCTTGAATGACCTTCAGAACCATGGTGCCATGGTCAGCTGACTCATCCTGTCCACAGCCCTTTCCCTCATCCGTACAGGGAGCAAAAATTTCATACTGTTGGACACGGTCAAGGGCTGAGCTCAGAATCCCCCTACCTGCCTCACTTACAGTCACACCCTGTTGTCCCCGATCACTAACTGAATTTGAATTATTTAATCTAACAAGTGTGACTGCCTCCTGAAACAAAGCATCCAGGAAGCTCTCCCCCTCTCGGAGAAACATCTTTACTCAGAGATTTTAAGATTTGGAATGCCATGTTTGGGAGAGTGGTAGGTTGAAAGTGATGAGGGCTGGAGAATGGGATTAGCTGGAGATGTGACAGACATGGTAGGACAAATAGCCTCCTCCTGTACTCTCCAATACCATGATTCTAAAAATAATGGAAAGGAAGATTTCCTTTATTTTGAGAATCAAAATATTTGCAATCAAATCTAATTAGGCTTTTACATAAATCAGATGTTTTTCTTATGTGCACTCACACTTTCAAAAGGAAACACTTCGAATTGTCTTCCTTTTTGCACTATTCAACATTCAAGACAACCGGTAAGCAAGTTGTTATTGGACCAACAGAGTTTTGGGAGACTTGCAAGAAAGTATATCATATTAACAAAGCAGAATTGTTTAATCTCGTTCCTACACAATATATTCACTGAAGATTATCTTAATCTGCTATTCGGATTCTTAAAAGAGGCAAAGTACAACTGCCATGAGTGGATCCAATATTGAGACAGTACGGGAACATTACCCATATCTTTCATAAAATACAGATAATTATCTGCCTTCCTGTTTTTGCCACCAAAGTGGATAACTTCACTTCATCTGCTATGTATTTGCCCACTTACTCAGCTTGTTCAAATCACACTGAAGATTCTCCGCATCCTCCCCACATCCCACCTTCCCACCCAGCTTTGTCTCACCTGAAAGCATTGAGACATCTCACTTGGCTCCCTCATCTAAATCATGAACATACATTGTGCATAGCTGGGGTCACTGGCTCCCACTCTGTGAAAGACTTGTCTATTCCTATTGTTTCCGGTCTGCCAGCTAGCTCTCTATCCATGTCAGCACACTACCCTGATCCATGTGCTTTAGTTTTACACACTAATCTGTTACATGGACTTTAACAAAAGCCTTCTGAAAGTCCAAATAATCCACATCCACTGACTTTCCCCCATAACCCTACAGCTACATTCTTGAAAAAAATCCAGTAAAGTTGTCAGCATGATTTCCCTTTCAGAAATCCATGCTGACTGGTCAATTCTGTCACTGTTTTCCAACTACTATTGAATCTTTTATAATGGCCCCTACATTTTCCCAATTATTGATGTCAGACTTACCAGTAATTTAAATCTGAGCTAAGCAAAGGTGTTCAGGGATATGGACCAAAGGCAGTGAGGCCACAATCAGCCATGATCTCATTGAATGACAGAACAGGCTCAAGGGGCTGAATGGCCTATTCCTGTTCCTATGATCCCTGTTTTCTTGCTCTCTCCGTTTTTAATAGTGGCATTACATTAGCAACTCTTCAATCCTTAGGAACTGTTCCAAAGTTCTATAGAATCTTGAAAAAAAGACCACCAATGCATCCACTATTCCTCGAGCAACGTCTAGGAGCCCAGATGCTCCAACCCATCCACTGGTTCCACAGAACATACCAGCTTTAGATTATTCCAGTAAAAATATTAAATTAAAAGATTTTTCTGGATTTTTAAAAGACTAACCTTCTCCATGGTCTGAATCCTGCTGGTTTGATTTATGTAGCAGCTTTGGCCCTAGCAAGCCAATAATAACCGCTCCGATGGGAGCCGTGATCAGGATTCCCAGAAAGGCCACAGTGAGAACACTCAACCCGTACTCTGTTGCAGTCTTGTCATTTCGAATTCGTGCCATGTCCAAAGCTACAGAGCCAATGGCAGCCTAATTCAGCACAAAGAAACAAGGTTTTCAGCTCCTTCGATTATGCAACATATTATGAAAAACTTGAAAAGAGATCACACACCTATGACAAAGCTTAATTTGAACACTTAACATGTACACTGAGCAACAAGCAGACAACTGTTTAATAACTGTCCAAACTGAAAATGATAAGCTAAATATTAGAGATACTATACAATAATGCTAAGGTTGTTCAGAAAGTATGTGGTGTTTTGGCTTTCATTAACAGGGGGATCGAGTTTAAGAGCCTCGAGGCTTTTCTACAGCTCTACAAGTCCCTGGTGAGACCACACTTGGAATATTGTGTCCAGTTCTGGTTGCCCTACTATAGGAAAGATAGAGAGGCTTTGGAGAGGGTGCAAAGAAGGATTACCAGGATGCTGCCTGGACTGGAGGGTTTGTCTTATGAACAGAGGTTGACTAAGCTTGGACTTTTCTCTCTGGAGAGAAGGAGGAAGAGAGGTGACCTGATTGAGGAATACAAGGTAATGAGAGGCATGAATAGAGACAGTAGCCAGAGACTTTTCCCCAAGGCAGGATGGACTGGCACGAGGGATCACAGTTTTAAGATATTAGGAAGAAGTATAGAGGAGATATCCACGGTTCTTTACGCAGAGAGTTGTGAATGCATGGAATGCATTACCAGCGGTGGTGGTGGAAGCAAAATCATTAGGGACATTTAAGCGACTGCTGGACATGCACATGGATAGCAGTGAAGTGAGGGGTGCGTAGGTAAGGTTATTTTATTTTACATTAAGATTAATCATCAGTACAATATCGTAGGCCGAAGAGCCTGTTCAGCGCTGTACTTTTCTATATTATAATGCTTCATATTTATGGTAAGTACAGACATAGATTTAAGTTTCATCACATTTTTTTTTCTTTTAAAAGTTTACAAGAGTTGCTACTCTGACACAGAAGCAATCCTTTTCCTGCTATTTCCCGAGGATGAGATCTCTCTCATACCACCACTTAAAGAACACTTGATACTTCTTTCCATGGTAGTCTTTCCTTTGTAATCTTTGCTTCTTGTGACCAATCTATGCTCCTTTTATCAGTCTCTATTAAACGCTTACATTTTTCCAACATACGCTAAGCTTATATTCTATCAGTATTTCTCCATAGTATTCCAACCAGATACTAACTACATGTCTGACTTCAGCACACATCGTTAATGCACTGGATGTCAGTACCCTCTCCTTCAACAGCTTTGACTTGCAAACATTACTCAGGCCAGATGTTTGAACTCAGCCGTGACAAATGTCAATGCAAACCTATTGTCATAAACACAGGGCACAACTCTATTTCACCTTTCATTTCAAAACCAAAATGCATCAACAGCCTTCAATCCTCAATTTATTAGTGAATTGCCCTTTGAACACATTTTTAATATCAGGTTTTAGAGGTACAGAATATGGACGAAATGATCTTTGACTGTGTAACACATAACAATATGAGAAGTTGTAGAAGCTGAACTGGACTGGCCATATAAATTCAGTGGTTTCAAGAACAGGCCAGAGGCAAGGACTCCTGCATCAAATAACTATCTTCAAGGCACAGTTGGTGGGCGGCACGGTGGCACAGTGGTTAGCACTGCTGCCTCACAGCGCCTGAGACCCGGGTTCAATTCCCACCTCAGGCAACTGACTGTGTGGAGTTTGCACGTTCCCCCCGTGTCTGCGTGGGTTTCCTCCGGGTGCTCCGGTTTTCTCCCACAGTCCAAAGATGTGCAGGTCAGGTGAATTGGCCATGCTAAATTACCCATTGTGTTAGGTAAGGGGTAAATGTAGGGGTATGGGTGGGTTGCGCTTCGGCGGGTCGGTGTGGACTTGTTGGGCCGAAGGGCCAGTTTCCACACTGTAAGTAATCTAATTTCTAAGTCAGGATTGTGATGGTATAGTTTTCTGTTGACATAAAATGGCCAAAAAGGAATTAGCAGCTACAGAAAGCAGACTTTCATAGCCAGACATGTAGTCTCCATACAGAGTTACACAGGATAAGATAATGAAAGGTCCCATGAAAATCATAGTAGGGTTCTGGGGTATTTAATAATTAAATTTCTGTAGACAAGCAGCTTTAAACACATAGGCATTGTTGATAAGGAGCATCCTTGAGAAATCTAGACAGCAGAGACCTGGGCACTAACCACAGTCCCAAGTTTGTTATTTAATAAAATGTTGAAGGAAAAGCCAGACCCCATAGTATTCGGAACTTTTTAAGCAATTGTAAATTAGAAATGCAAAAATACAAACTAACACGAAGAGACTTAGCTAAATTCCTATGAACAGTCAACCTGACACAGTAAAGAGATGGTTTGGAGATGCCGGTGTTGGACTGCGCTTTACAAAGTTAAAAATCTCAGAACACCTGTTCTTATAGTCCAACAGGTGTATTTGGAAGCACTAGCTTTCGGAGCATTGCTCCTTCATCAGGGGTGGTTGTGGAGAATAAGATCCTAAGACACAGAACTTACAGCAAAAGTTTACAGTGTGATGTAACTGAAATTATATATTGAAAAAAGACCTGGATTGTTTGTTAAGTCTCTCATCTTTTAGAATGACTATATTGGTTTCAGTTCTTTCATGTGTAAATCCCAGAACATTTTTTTTAAAGTTACATTCTCAAGTGAGCTTTAACAATAGGTGCCATGTTGGCCCAGATAATGTATTGAAAGGTGTGAGGTGCCCTGTGTGAGGCTGTCCGTGCCCTAATGTTCAGACTGATTCTATTTCTAAACAAGGGATTTACAAAATCTTACATGGATTCATGCAATTTTTGGGCAAAATAAAATGTAATTCTGCAAGTACAAATTCACCCCACAAACTTGTGTGTGTGTGTCTGTGAGAGAGTGTGTATATGTGTATGTTTGTGAATCTGCATGTAAACGGCTATAAGTCTGTATGTGGATGTGAGTCTGAGGGTGTGTGTGTGTGTGTGTGTGTGTGTGTGTGTGTGTGTGTGTGTGTGTGTGTGTGTGTGTGTGTGTGTAAGAAAGAAAGAAAGAGTGTGTAGTGCAGTGGGGTCACCCTTGGTGTGACATGAACCCAAGGTCCTGGTTGAGACCAGTTCCATGGGTACCGAACTTGGCTGTCAGCCTCTGCTGGCCACATTGAGTTATAGAGTCATAGAGATGTACAGGATGGAAACAGACCCTTCGGTTCAACTGTCCATACCAACCAGATACCCCAACCCGATCTAGTCCCACCTGCCAGCACCCGGCCCATATCCTTCCAAACCCTTCCTATTCATATACCCATCCAAATGCCTTTAAAATGTTGCAATTGTACCAGCCTCCACCACTTCCTCTGGCAGCTCATTCCATACATGTACCACCCACTGTGTGAAAACGTTGCCCCTTAGGTCTCTCTTATATCTTTCCCCTCTCACCCTAAACCTATGCCCTCTAGTTCTGGACTCCCCGACCCCAGTGAAAAGACTTTGCCTATTTACCCTCTCCATGACCCTCATAATTTTGTAAACCTCTATAAGGTCACCCCTCAGCCTCCGAAGCTCCAGGGAAAACAGCCCCAGCCTGTTCAGCCTCTCCCTGTAGCTCAGATCCTCCAACCCTGGCAACATCCTTGGAAATCTTTTCTGAACCCTTTCAAGTTTCACAACATCTTTCCGATAGGAAGGAGACCAGAATCGCACGCAATATTTCAAAAGTGGCCTAACCAATGCCCTATACAGCCGCAAGATGACCTCCCAAATCCTGTACTCAATACTCTGACCAATAAAGGAAAGCATACCAGACATCATCTTCACTATCCTATCTACCTGCGACTCCACTTTCAAGGAGCTAAGAACCTGCACTCCAAGGTCTCTTTGTTCAGCACACTCCCTAGGACCTTACCATTAAGTGTATAAGTCCTGCTAAGATTTGCTTTCCCAAAATGCAGCACCTCACATTTATCTGAATTAAATTCCATCTGCCACTTCTTAGCCCATTGGCCCATCTGGTCAAGATCCTGTTGTAATCTAAGGTAACCCTCTTCGCTGTCCACGACACCTCGAATTTTGGTGTCATCTGCAAACTTACTAACTGTACCTCTTATGCTCGCATCCAAATCATTTACGTAAATGTCAAAAAGTAGAGGACCCAGCACTGATCCTTGTGGCACTCCACTGGTCACAGGCCTCCAGTCTGAAAAACAACCCTCCATCACCATCCTATGTCTTCTATCTTTGAGCCAGTTCTGTATCCAAATGGCTAGTTCTCCCTGTATTCCATGAGATCTAACCTTGCTAAACAGTCTCCCATGGGGAACCTTGTTGAACGCCTTACTGAAGTCCATATAGATCACATCTACCGCTCTGCCCTCATCAATCCTCTTTGTCACTTCTTCAAAAAACCCAATCAAGTTTGTGAGACATGATTTCCCACGCACAAAGCCATGTTGACTATCCCGAATCAGTCCTTCCTTTCCAAATACATGTACATCGTCCCTCAGGATTCCCTCCAACAACTTGTCCACCACCGAGGTCAGGCTCACCGGTCTATAGTTCCCTGGCTTGTCCTTACCACCCTTCTCAAACACATTTGTCAACCTCCAGTCTTCCGGCACCTCACCTGTGACTATCGATGATACAAATATCTCAGCAAGAGGCCCAGCAATCAGTTCTCTAGCTTCCCACAGAGTTCTAGGGTACACCTGATCAGGTCCTGGGGATTTATCCACCTTTATCCGTTTCAAGACATCCAGCACTTTCTCCTCTGTAATATGGACATTTTGCAAGATGTCACCATCTGTTTGGCCATAGTCTATATCTTCCGTATCCTTCTCCACAGTAAATGCTGATGCAAAATATTCATTTAGTATCTCCCCCATTTTCTGCGGCTTCAAACAAAGGTCACCTTGCTGATCTTTGAGGGGCCGTATTCTCTCCCTAGTTACCCTTCTGTCCTTAAAGTATTTGTAAAAACCCTTCGGATTCTCCCTAATTCTATTTGCCAAAGCCATCTCATGTCCCCTTTTTGCCCTCCTGATTTCCCTCTTAAATATACATTGTTGCTTGTCCTGAAGTCCGCCTTGGAGGATGATTACCCGAAGGTACCAAGGTCAAATGTACCGGACCGCTGAAGTGATCTCTGTTAATTGTTGTGCATTCATCCATTGCTGTAGCCTCTGCTTGGTCTTGCCAATGTACCATGCCCCAGGGTATCCTTGCCTGCAGTGTATGAGATAGACAACATTGGCCGAGTCACATGAGTACCTGCCACGTACATGGTGGGTGGTGAAACTCTGATGCGTCTTGCAGTGCCTACTGTGACAGGATTGTATGGTGTTGTCCTGAGAGCTGGGCAGTTTGCTGCGAACAATGATCTGTTTGAGGTTTGGAGGTTGTTTAAAGGTGAGAAGTGATGCAGTGGGGAAGGTCTTGGTGAGGTGTTCATCCTCATTGATAATGTGTTGCAGGCTGCGAAGACCATGGCGTAGTTTCTCGGATCCTGGGAAGTACTGGACAACAAAGGGTACCCTGTCGGTTACAGCTCGTGTCCTGAGGAGGTCATTACGTTTTCTCACTGTGGCACGTCGGAACTGGCGGTTGATGAGTTGAGCTTCGTACCCTGTTCTTATGAAGACTTCCTTGAGCACTTCAAAGAGCTCATCACGTTCCTCCTCATCTGAACAGATCCTGTGTATGCGTAGCTTGTTTATATGGGACGGCTGTTTTAATATCTTTCAGGTGGAAGCTGGAGAAGTGTAGCATCATGAGGTTATCCGTGGGTTTGTGGGAGAGTGAGGTGTTGAGGTGGCCATCCTTGAAGGAGATGCATGTGTCCAAGAATTAGACAGTAAAGAGAGACTCACATCATTAGCAGGAGAAAGCAAGGACTGCGGATGCTGAAGATCAGAGTCAAAAAGTGTGGCGCTGGAAAAGCACAGCAGGTCAGGCAGCATCCGAGGAGCAGAAGAATCAACATTTTGGGCATAAGCCCTTCATCAGGAATTAGCAGGAAAAGTGAAGCAACAAATAGTGTAAACAGATAACCTCTAAAAGAGCACCAAGAGACAGTTAGCATGGTATAAGGAGATTGTAAAACATGGTCTGTGTGACTTCAAGAAAATAAACAATTGTAGCTTTACAGTTTAGCAAACACCCTAGTTCAGATGTAGATAATTTGAGCAGATCCTTGCATCCAAAGATCAAGGGAGGGGATGATCCAATTATAAGATAAGGGTGGGAGTGAAGTCATGTCCTGTTGTACATTGAGGATCCAAATTGGTATCTTTTAATAACTTGTTAAAGTTGAGGAAGTGATTGAATTTCTGTCATCAATAGAATTCAAGTAGATCCTCTCTTATTTAGTAAAGAAAACTAGTTTAGCATAGAAGAAAAACAGAACATGATGGTGTGTTGAAGTGGCAGACTCAGAAATCACACAACGCCAGGTTATAGTCTAACAGGTTTCTTTGAAATTACAAGCTTTCACAGCATAGCCCTTTGTCAGGTGAAGTGACATTTCACCTGATAAAGGGGCTACGCTCTGAAAGCTTGTGATTTCAAATAACCTGGTGTTGTGTGATTTCTGACTTTGTCCACCCCATTCCAACATCGGCACCTCCACACCTTGAAGGGACAGGCAACAGGAAGCTCAGGATCATTTTTATGTAGACAGAACAGTGGGTGGCACGATAGCACAGTGGTTGGCACGATAGCACAGTGGTTAGCACTGCTGCCTCACAGTGCCAGAGACTGGGGTTCAATTCCCACCTCAAGCAATTGTCTGTGTGGAGTTTGCACATTCTCCCCGTGTCTGCGTGGGTTTCCTCCGGGTGCTCCGGTTTCCTCCCACAGTCCAAAGATGTGCAGGTTAGGTGAACTGGACATGCTAAACTGCCCGTAGTGTTAGGTGAAGGGGTAAATGTAGGGGGATGGGCTGCTCTTCAGAGGGTCGGTATGAACTTGTTGGGCCGAAGGGCCTTTTTCTACACTGTAAGTAATCTAATTTACTTTTAAGAACATAGGTGTTCAGATTCATCCCATGTGTTCCTTGGGCTCCATTTCCACCTCTCATTTACTGTCCACCTCCCTCACCTCATCCCATTTTCAGTATAAAAAACATCCTTTTCCTGCGTACCATCAGTTCTTAAGAAGGGTCACGGGGCCCAAAACATTAACTCTCCGCAGATGCTACCAGATCTGCTAAGATTTTCCAGCAATTTCTGTTTTTGTTCAGATTTTCAGCATCCCCAATTCCTTGTTTTATTCTTGTGTGTAACTCACTGCTGCATCTTTTCCAGGTATATCAACCTTAAAGAAGTTCTGCACCTCTCTCCAATAGGATTTCCATTCCAATATTTTTACTCTTTCTTGTTCACCATAATTACTTTCACTGTCACTCCTGGTGTTTGACAAAACTTGTTTGCCAAAGTCACATTCCTTAGTGACTACGTCCAGTTCAGACTCATCCACATGAATTCCAGCTCAAATTTCATCCTATTTTGAATCCACCCAGAATTATAGGTATCTAAGTCTGAGACAATTTGTAGCTCGGGTGCTCGTTGTTGTGGTTCTGTTCGCCGAGCTGGGAATTTGTGTTGCAAACGTTTCGTCCCCTGTCTAGGTGACATCCTCAGTGCTTGAGAGCCTCCTGTGAAGCGCTTCTGTGATCTTTCCTCTGGCATTTATAGTGATTTGTCTCTGCCGCTTCCAGTTGTCAGTTCCAGCTGTCTGCTGCAGTGGCCGGTATATTGGGTCCAGGTTGATGTGCTTATTGATTGAATCTGTGGATGAGTGCCATGCCTCTAGGAATTCCCTGGCTGTTCTCTGTTTGGCTTGTCCTATAATAGTAGTGTTGTCCCAGTCGAATTCATGTTGCTTGTCATCTGCGTGTGTGGCTACTAAGGATAGCTGGTCATGTCATTTCATGACTAATTGGTGTTCATGGCTCCCCAGTTTGTTAGCTTTGTCAAAGAATTATAATATTAGGTGTGACTTTTTAACTTTAATTAGAACTGAAATGACAAATTTTACAACAATTGGTAGAAATTAGCATCTTTTTGTATCTCTTGTAATGAGATTAGTATGGAATATAAATTGTAAAATAGAAATTCAAGAACTTATTACTGATAAGCAAGTTTCTAGTTGATTGGTAATTAACATGATGTAGCTGGCAAATGTCTGGGAAGGAATACGACTGTCAGTATTGGAATTTAATTGAATGAGATGTAAGATCCCAAAGTAAGTGATAACAGTTATCTGGTAAACATCATGAAATCATGGGAGGACCTAGGACTGTCCATTGAATTGTCCATCATTGATCGTGTGTTTACAGGATTGAATGTGTAGATTAGGGAGAGTGTGGCTAACAATTACAACAATGTTGCATGTAATTATTGTAATCCAGAATGTAATCCAAAAATGCTGCAGAAAGGCCAACTGTCTAGTGGAAACTATTTCCAGGGACCTCTCCCATGCTGCGTTGGTATGGAGCTCTGAACAAATATTGATTTGTGCTTCTGCACATAGGACTCAAGACTCCTCTTTAAAATCTCTCCAACATCCTCACTTGGCAGAAATTCACCCAAGCTCCTTAAATAACACCTTCCAAAGCCATAGCCACATAAGAAGGACAAGAGCAGCAGATAAATGGAAAAGCCACCACTTGCAAATTCCCTTCCTGATTTGGAAATATGTTGCTGTTCCTTCAGTGACACTGGATCCTGAAATTCCCTCCTGAACAACATTATGGGGGCGCCTACAACAAATGGACTCCAGTAATTAAGAAGGCAGCTCACCACCCCCTCTCAAGAGCAACTAGAGATCGGCAATAAATGCTGGTCCAGCAGTGACGCCTGTATTTCGTGAATGAATACAGAAGGTCCATCAATATTAGCAAGAGTCGAATCTCCATTTGTTTTACAGACAGATAATACTGATCGGTAAAGTTACTTAATCATTGTTAGACACCAACCTGAACTGTGGCTTTAGGGATCCAGGCCAAAGAAATAAATACTCTTTCCTTAATGTTAAATCCTGAGAAGTGTACCATGAGGAACGTGACAAAGATTCTGACTACAAGAGCAATGCTCAGAGTTGCAATCCCAAGTCCTAGAATAAAAACATGGTTTTTAGTTTCAGATACAAAGGTATAAGTGAAAATGAACAGGCACTTAAAGTAATTTTCAGGCTGATCCCCAAGTTAACAGCCATAAAGAATTTGACTCCATCTCAAAGCTACCATATTCTATACCCATCTCAAAGCTCCTGGAAATTTAAGTCAGGGGTACTATAAGCTGAGACTCCCCCTTGATCGTCTTGGTGGCCAGGTTTGCTAGTGCTGTAAGGGAGGGTTTAAACTAGATTGGCCGGGGGGTGGGATAATAAACAGCAGGAGACAAGTACGAGGCTCGAGGGAGATACAATAATCAGAAATAGTAAGTTGAAGAGACAGGTCAGGCCAACATGACAGAAAGTGAGGAATGCCTGTTGGATTAAATTGCATTTATTTCAATGCTAGAGGACTACAGGTGAGGCTGATACATTCAGGGTGTAGATAGGCACTTGGGACTGGGATAGTATAGCCATTACAGAAATATGGCGAAGGAAGGGACAGGATTGGCAGCTTATCGTGCCAGGGTACAGGTGCTTTAGGCAGGACTGAGGTGGTGGAAGGAGGGGAGGGGGAGTTGCATTTTTGATTAAGGCGAGTGTCACAGCAGTAATCAGAGATGAAATAACGGAAGGGTCATCCAGTGAGGCTTTGTGGGCAGAGCTAAGAAATAAGAAGGGGATGGTGACGTTACTATAGGCTGTATTAGGGGTTGTACTACAGGCCCCCAAATAGTTAATGGGAATTAGAGGAACAAATATGCAAGGAGATTGGGGAGACATGCAGGAGTAATAGGTTGTCATAGTGGGGGATTTTAATTTCCCTGACATAGAGTGGGACTGCTTAGCTGGGGTGGTGTTTGTTAAGTGCATTCAAGAAAGTTTCCTCAAGCAGTATATCGAGTGTCTGACTTGGGAAGGGGCACAACATGATCTACTCTTGGGAAATAGGGCAGGATAGGTGTCAGAGGTGGCAGTGGGGGAGCACTTTGGGACCAGTGATCATAGTTCTATTAATTTTACAACAGTTATGGAGAGGGTCCACAGATTCAAGTTCTAAATTGGGGCAAGGTGAATTTTGATGGAATTTGAGAGGAGCTTTCAGGGATTGACTGGGGTAGTTTGTTTGCAGGCAAAGAGACCTCCAGCAAGTGGGAGACCTTTAAAAGTGAGATAGCTAGAGTTCAAGGTCTTTATGTTCCTGTGAGGGTGAGGGCAAGAAAAAGAATAACTGAGAGAGAATAGGGCCCCTCAAGGTCCAAAATGGACATGTATGTGTAGAACCGCAGGAGATGGGTGAGGTTCTCAATAAATATTTCTCTCCTGTGTTTACCGTGGAGAAAGACCTGAAGACTTAGGAACTTGGGGAAGTTAGTGGTGATATCTTGGGGGCAGTCCATATTGCAGTAGAGGAGTTATTGGATGTAATACAATGCATGGTGGTGGATAAATCTCCTGGTCTTGACCAGATATATCCAAGAACACTGCAAGAGAAGAAATTGCAGGGACCCATGGCTGATGTTTTTTCATCATCATTAGCCACAGGTGAGGTCCTGGAAGTAGCAAATGTTGCACCATAATTTAAGAAGGGCTGCAAAGAAAAACCTGGGAACTATGGACCAGTAAGCTTAACATCTGTGGTGGGTAAGTTACTTAAGAAGATTCTGGAATGACAGGTTTTGATTAGGAATAGTCAATATGGAAGATCATGTCTCACAAATTTGCTAGAGTTCTTTGAAGAAGTGACCAGGAAGGTTGACAAGGGCAGGGCAGTAGACGTAGTCTATATGGATTTCAGTAAAGCCTTTGATCAAGTTCCATCTGATGGGCTGCTCCGGAAGGTTAGATCACAAGGAATCCAGGGCAAGCTGGGAAATTGGATATAAAATTGACTTAATGGTATGAAGCAAAGTGTAATACTGGAAGGATGCTTGTCAGACTGGAGCCTGTGACTAGTGGAGTGCCTCAGGGGTCGGTGCTGGGCCCATTGCTGTTGGCTGTCTATATCAATGATTTAGATGAGAATATACAAGGCATGATTAGTAAATTCACTGATGATATTAAAATAGGAGGTATCGTGGACAGTGAGAACGGTTATCAGAAACTGCAGCAAGACCTTGATTAGCTGGGGAGGTGGGTCGAGAAATGGCAAATGGAGTTTAATATAGATAAGTGTAAGACCTTGCATTTTGGAAAGTCAAATCAAGGTAGGAGTTTCATGGTGGGGTACCCTGGAGTTTCAGGGTAGGGCCTTAAGGAATGTAGTGGAACAGAGGGACCTTGAAGTTCAGGTACATGGTTCTCTGAAAGTGGAGTCACAGGTAGACAGGGCAGTGAAGAAGGCTTTTGGCACACTGGCCTTCATCAGTCAGGGCATTGAGTATAGAAGTTGAGAAGTTATGATGCAGTTGTACAGGACTTTGGTGAGGCCGCTCTTGGAGTACTGTGTTCAGTTTTGGTCACCTTGCTATAGGAAAGATGTTATTGAACTGGAAAGAGTACAGAAGAAATTTACAAGAATGTTGCCTGGATTCAACAGTCTGAGTTATCAGGAAAGGTGTGGACAAGCTAGAACGTTTTTTCTTTAGATCGTAGAAGACTGGGGGGCGATTTTATAAAGGGCATAAGATCATGAGAGGCATGGATAGGGTGAATGCACTCAGTCTTTTTCCCAGGCTTGTGAAATTGAGGACTAGAGGGTATCAACTTAAGGTTAGAGGGGCAACCTTTTACCCAGAGGGTGGTACGCATATGGAATGAGCTGCCAGCGGAGGTGGTTGAGGTGGGTACATTAACAACATTTAAAAGGCATTTGGACATGGATAGGAAAGGATCTGAAGGATATGGGCCAAGTGCAGGGAAATGGGGTTAGTGTCAACAAAGAACAAAGAAGAACAAAGACAATTTACAGCCCAGGAACAGGCCCTTCGGCCCTCCAAGCTTGAGCTGATCCAAATGTACTGTCTAAACCTGTCGGTCAATTCCTAAGCATCTATATCCCTCTGCTCCCCACCTACTCATGCATCTGTCCAAACGCATCTTAAATGAATCTACCGTGCCTGCCTCTACCACCTCTGCTGGCAACGCGTTCCAAATGTCTACGACCCTCTGTGTGAAGTACTTGCCGCATGCAGCCCCCTTAAACTTTCCACCTCTTACCTTGAAAACGTGACCTCTCATGATTGAATCCCTCACCCTGGGAAAAAGCTTGTCTTTAGCCACCCTGTCTATACGCTTCATGATTTTGTAAACCTCAATCAGGTCCCCCCTTAATCTTCTAACCTATTCAACCTCTCTTCATAGCTAGCACTTTCCATACCAGTCAATATCCTCGTAAATCTTCTCTGCACTCCCTCCAAAGCGTCCACATCCTTTTGGTAAGGTGGCGCCCAGAACTGTACACAGTATTCTAAATGCGGCCGAACCAATGTCTTGTACAATTTTAACATGACTTGCCAGCTCTTATACTCAATACCCCATCCAATGAAGGCAAGCATACTATATGCCTGGTTGACCACTCTATCCATCTGTGCAGCAACCTTCAGGGTACAATGGACCTGCACTCCCAGATCTCTTTGCCCATCAACTTTTCCCAAGGCTCTTCCATTCATTGTATAATTCGCTCTAGAATTAGACTTCCCAAAATGCATCACCTCACATTTGTCTGGATTGAAAACCATCTGTCACTTTTCCGCCCAACTCTCCAGTCTATCTATATCCTCCTGTATTCTCTGACAGACCCTTATGCTTTCTGCTACTCCACCAGTCTTCATGTCATCTGCAAACTTGCTGATCATACCAACAGTGTCCTCTTCCAGATCATTTATGTATATTACAAACAACATTGCCCCCAGCACTGACCCCTGTGGAACAACACTGGTCACCTTGCTCCATTTCGAGAAACTCCCTTCAACTACCACTCTCTGTCTCCTGTTGCACAAACAGTTCTTTATCCACCGAGCTAGAACACCCTGCACACCATGTGACTTCACTTTCTCCATTAGTCTACCATGGAGTACCTTATCAAATGCCTTACTAACGTACATGCATATGACCTCAACAGTCCTTCCTTCATCTATCAACTTGGTCACTTCCTCAAAGAACTCTATTAAATTGGTAAGGCACAATCTCCCACCGCACCCCCCCCCCCCCCCCCCATCTCCACCCCCACCCCACATAAAACCATGTTCTCTATCATTGATAAGCCCATTCTTTTCTAAATATAAATATATCCTATCCCTCAGTACCCTCTCCAGCAACTTTCCCACCAGATGTCAGGCTCACTGGTCTATAGTTACCCGGAATATCCCTACTACCCTTCTTGTACAGGGAGACAACATGAGCAACCTTCCAGTCCTCCAGCACCTCACCTGTATTTAAGGATGCCACAAAGATATCTGTCAGGGCCCCAGCTATTTCCTCTCTCGCCTCCCTCAACAACCTGGGATAGATCCCATCCAGTCCTGGGGATTTGTCCACCTTAATAACCTCTAGCTGACCCAACACATCTTCCCTACTTATGTCAACGTGATCCAGATGAATTAAATTTCTGTCTCTAATCTCAAGATTCATCATGTTCCTCTTCTCAGTGAGCACTGATGCAAAGTAATCATTCAGAATCTCACCCATTCTCTCAGGTTTGGCACACAGCCTTCCTTCATTATCCTTTAGTGGACCAATCCTTTCTCTAGTTACCTGCTTGCTTCTTATAGAAGAATAAAATGCTTTGGGATTCTCCTTAATTGTGCTCGCTAAAGCAATTTCATGACCCTTTTTAGCCCACTTGATTCCTCGTTTAAGACTTGTCCTACTCTTCCGATATTCCTCCAGAGTCCGTTCTGTTCTTAGCTGCCTTGACCTTATGTACGCTTCCCTTTTCCTCTCGGCTAATCGTACAATTTCTCCTGTCATCCACGGTTCACAAATCTTGACCTTCCTATCCTTTGCCTTCAGCGGGACATGCCTATCCTGCACTATCTTTAATCTATCTTTGAAAGCCTCCCACATCTCAAATGTAGATGGATATTTTGGTGGGCATGAACCAAAGGCCCTGTCTCCATGCTGTAGGACTCTGTGACTCTATGTCAATGCACAAGTACAGCAAGTAATTAGGAAAGTTAATAGTGGGTTCATGCTTATTATGAGGGGAATTGAATAAAGTAAGGAGGTTATGCTTCAGTTATACAGGGGATTGATGAAACTACATTTGGAGTACTTTGCCCAATATAGTGCACACTGCTTATTTATTATCTTATTTAAGAAAAGGATGGAAATGCATTGGAAACTAGACTAATACCTAGAATGAGAGTATTTATCTCATGAGGAAAGGTTGGACAGGCTAGGTTTGTATCCACTGGAGCTTAGATAATTAAAACATACAAGCTCCTGAGGAGTTCAGATAGAATGAATGTGAAAAGAATATTTCCTCATTTGGGAGAATCTAAAGCTAGAGTCACTATTTGTAATCAAGGGCTTGCCTGTTTTGGACAGAGGTAAGGAGCAATTTCCTCCCCCAGAGGGTCGTGATTCTTTGGAATATTGTTCATGAAAAGGCAGTGGAAGTGCAGCTTTTGAATATCTTTAAGACAGAGCCACCTCTGGGACTCTTGATTAGCAGGAGGAGAAAGGACAGTAAAAGTAAGTGGGAATACAGAATTTTCAGATCAACCATGGTCTTAGTGAATTGTAGAGGAGTTTCAAAGGGCTGAGTGGCCTATTCCTGTTCCTAATTCATACGCTTATATTGACCCACAGAGTTTCTCATGTGCTAGCAGACTCCAGAAGCCTCTGGTCAGTTCCTAGAGATCTGGTCACTCCTTCAGTGCTATCAAACCCTGGAAGACTTGTATTCCCAGTACTGCAATATCCTGTGTCCTTGGGTCTAAGTGCCTGTAGAGGATGTTTCTTCAATGGCATTTTAAGGCGTGTCCCAGCTTTAAATGGAACATCAGCTGTCTATCTCAAACAAAACTCAGTTATAGGAAGGAATGGACTTCCATTGTGTAGCAACTTGTGGCTGCTCAAATCGTCCCAAGTACTTTAAACTAAAACCTTTGAAAACTCATCATTGTTATCTGTAGGTAAAATTGACAGTCAATTGGCACCTGGTATCACCACAGCTCAGTCAGTAACATTCATCTCTGGGTCACATGGTTCAGGGTTCAAGGTCTACATTCCAGGGATTGAGAGAAAAAAAATCAAAGTTGACACAAGAGTTCTGTAATGAGGAAGGGCATTGTCAGAGATGCAGTTTTGTTTGGATAAAACAAACATCCTTTGAACTTTGAAGAAAAGCTGGAAGATTTCCCAGGTGACTTAGGGACAGTAATGATCCATCAATCAAAATAACAAATTATCCAGGCATCATCACATTGTTGTTTGTAGGATCCCACAACTAACTGATTGCTGTGCTTCCCACACGAAAACAATGATTACATTTAAATGATTGTGAAATGCTTTGAGACATTCAGTGCTTACAAAAAGTACTTCTTTTCACAGGAAGGTCCCACAATGACGCAAACAATTTCAGTCTTGAGTATTGTTGAAAAAAGGCACATTTTTTCAAAACTTTTCTGCTTGTACTTATCAGGACAATTTGAAGAATACTAATTTATATTCTATGGGAGGAGCATGCTGATTGTTAACAAGTGGAATCTGATTGGTGGAGGTGCTGCCATGGGTAGTGCACCAGTTACTGATATTTGAAAGCATTTTAAACAAGATAGGCTGCCTCTGATTAGTCAAGGCACTTCCCTGA
The DNA here is from genome assembly GCF_020745735.1 of Hemiscyllium ocellatum. Classification (NCBI taxonomy): domain Eukaryota; kingdom Metazoa; phylum Chordata; class Chondrichthyes; order Orectolobiformes; family Hemiscylliidae; genus Hemiscyllium; species Hemiscyllium ocellatum. Next base: position 46,166,571 of record NC_083436.1, read on the forward strand.
GAAATGAACCACAGAATAGCTGTCACCCATTTAGTTGATTCGAAATAGATGTTAATTTTTTTTGTGTGGTGTTGGTTATGGGGTAGTGATGGCCTGGACACATTCAGTTCTTTAAGACTGAGCTTTAGGATCTTTTAACTTCACATAACATGGCAGTCGGGGCCTCATTTAATTCCAGCTTAAATCAATCATTTCTGATTATACATAGTACTTAGTGCAAGTAGATTAGTTGTTACATTTAGGCCTAGATTTTACGCTCATGTTTCTAGAGTGAGGTTGAACCATGATTTTCCTACTCAGAGGTCAGTGTGAAATCTACTGAGCCAAAGCTGATAATAGATCAAATGATCATGAAAAAGTGACGATATTGAATATTACTGAAGAGAGGTGTGTTACCAATGCCATTCTTGATTGATTAGATTAGATTAGATTACTTACAGTGTGGAAACAGGCCCTTCGGCCCAACAAGTCCACACCAACCCACCGAAGCGCAACCCACCCACACCCCTACATTTACCCCTTACCTAACACTACGGGCAATTTAGCATGGCCAATTCACCCGACCTGCACATCTTTGGATTGTGGGAGGAAAACGGAGCACCCGGAGGAAACCCACGCAGACACAGGTGGAATGTGCAAACTCCACACAGTCAGTTCCCTGAGGTGGGAATTGAACCCAGGTCTCTGGCACTGTGAGGCAGCAGTGCTAACCACTGTGCCACCGATTGAGGGACCGCTTAAGAAGAATTATTCAGAAATAGAGAATAAAGCAAAACTCTGCCATTCCTCCCTTCCTAAATTACCTGCAATATTCAATCTCAATGATCATCTTACTTAGTTGGAACCCAACAGTAATATATACTCTTTAATCAAATTTGAAATCTCTTACCGACGGTATATGAGTTTAGTGAACTAACGGATATTTCTGCCCCAATCAATCCAAACAGTAATGGCTGGAAGATGGCCCAGGCGTTAGCTGTGATACCCTCTGCTCCACCCTACAAGCCAGAGAATAGAAAGAAAATTTGCAAATATTAAAAGAAGATAGATTTCAATAAATGATGGCCTTAAAGCACAACATAAACCTTGAAATCTAAGTTAAAGTCTTTCCACACACCATTGAATTAATGTCCTGCAGAGATCAAGCACATAATGTCAACTATCCGTGCATGAGTATCACAACCAACTCAACCTCTTTATATTCTGTTAGCCCACAAATATATCCAATATCATCAGAATGACTTTTTGGCAAAAACTCAAATGGCAGTTTTACTTACAAGTGATCTTTGGGAAGGCTTAAACTTTGTTTTTAATGTTCTTATCACATCCAAAACAAATTCCACACCTTTGACTCGATAGTCATTCCACTGCTTGTTGCTCAGATGTTCCATAACAAATGAATATACTGTGCATTATCATCACCTAATTTCAGCTGTGAAACATTACTAAGGATCAACAGTATTTTGTTGATCCTTAAAAGTTTCCCAATCTTGCAGTCTGCAAGTGACATCCACATCCCATGAAGAAATTTTTAAAAAGCATGCTTTACTTTTTGTCTTTATAGAATCGTAGAACATGGAAACAGAACCTTTGGTCCAACTCATCCATTTTGACCAAGTTTCCCAAAACTAAACTCGTCCCACTTGCCTGCATTTCACCCATATCCTTCTAAACCTTTCCTATTCATGCACCTATCCAAATGTCTTTTAAGTGTATCTTATCTTTAACTTCATTGTTTAAACATGAATTTCCCCCCTCCTACAAATTTTCTTGCTCTGGAATATATTTTAGTTGGAAGGAATTGAATGTCTCCTTAAATATCTACCACTACTCACTGACTGTCCTATCTTTTAGTCTTCCTGACCAGTCCACCAGGGCGAAATCTATCCTCATGCCTACGTAATTACTTTTAACTTCAGAACCTAGTGTGGGAATGGAGTTTCTTGCCCTCAAACTGAATTTGATATTCTAGCATGCTATGAACACTCTTCCCTCGAGGATCCCCACCCATTTACTCTAGATTTGGCTACATTCCAAGGCACTCCTGACTGGTCTCCCACATTCTAATTTTGGTAAACTGAAATCATCCAAATCTTTGCCATTGCATACTGACTCACCATTACCCATTGTGCTGGCAGAGCAACACTAACTCCCAATTAAAGAATGCCTTAGTTTTAAAATACCCATTGTGTTCAGATCTATACATGGCTCTGTCCCTGCCTAGCTTTGTAATCTTTTCCAATTCTATAAGCCACCAAGATATTTATGCTCCTCTGATCCTGATCTTTTTATCATCACTGATTTAATCCCTCTACAAATATAATGCTTTCAGCTGCACAGCCTTAAAGACAAAACCCCTCCAAATCCTTTCTGCCTCACAACTTCTCTTTCCTCCTAAATGTTCTCCTTAAAGCCTATCCAATGTAAAAATTTTTTTTATCAAACTATGAAATGCTTTTGGAAGTTGTGCTCTGTTAAGAATGCACGATGAATAGATGTTTTTTGTTTGGGATAGGATAAGGACAACAGAGTTTGGATCTGCTAATGTTTAGAGGGTAGAGATTCAGGGTTTCGAATAACAGATATTTGATCTTGTTTGCTGAGGGATGAACATTGCCCTGCTCATGTCTGATGATGTCACTCTAAAATCCCATCTTAACGACTGTAAAATCAAAACTCCAGTAATACCTTGGAGTGTTAGCCAGACTACATAATACAATTTTGAGCACATAGATCTTTTACATACTTGCACTCATCATTCCTAGAACCTTTGCTTTCAGAACTCTTGTGATTCCCTTTATTATATCAAAGCATGTTGAGAGGAGGGCCTATAACAGCACAGAATACTCCACATATGGCTCCATTAATGAGATATTAGAATAACTGTTTTGCTTTATAATCACATTCTGTAGATGCAAGATGAATCACTCTACTTTTAAAGTTTATTACTTCGTACTGACTGGAATTTTTCAATAAATGACTACATGCCATTACTATAAGTCACATGTCGAATCTTGCTTCGACAAGAAAGGGTTCAATTAATTAATGAATCAGCCTCCAAAAGGCTGAATTGGAAAACTGTTACACTACCTTGCCATCAACCCATCCGACCCCAGCAAGAAAAGCCATGACAATTGTGCATAGTCCTCCAGAACCAGGAAAACCAAAGACTCCTGTAGCAAAAATAGCAAACACTGCAAGACCCAGCAGGAGGTAAGAGCGCTTCATCACAAGATCCTCCTGCAAAGGAAGAATAAAGTTTCATTACACACTTGTTTTTATTTGACAATACAGACAAAGGTGCACATACTTCTGCTAAAAGATCAAACCATGTAAAAAGTTGCCAGAATAATGATTGTTAGCTTGTGTTTTGTGCTGGGAGTTTTACAAATGTTTGAATTCAGCGGTTACAATTTTTATTTGGGGATTCCAAATCTTTACTGTTCTTAACAAGCTAGATTTGGATACATGCAATTTATACTCATGGAAGACGTGTTCTCTATAATGAAAATATGAACTCCTTCACACTGATATCTCAGCAACTTGTTGCAGAGACTCAAATATGGTGTTGGTTTCTGTGTTTCAGATTTCATTGACCAAATAAAAATCATCAACTATCACTTTTTAAAATTCTGTTGCTACATCAGTTCAGTTTGGAATTCATTCGTTGAAGGACATCATTTCAATGGTCACCCTTCTTAAAGTACTAATCTCGCTAGCATAGTGTCACCAGAATGAATGAAACTTTGTGACCATCCCCAATTTTACTCAAACTCCGAATGTAGATAAGAATTAGAGTTTACTCATTGTACATTTAAAAAATAACATGTCAATGTGTCCACATCTTTCAATTACCAAACTATTTCTTGAACTTTTATAATTTGCTACCTATATATACATAGGCACACCTTATATATATTATAACAATAGCTATGACAGTCAGTGAATTGAAGTATAGTAGCTGTTATGATCCAATTTGACGGTTGCTTCCAGCACAAAAATAGCCAAAATTGGTCAAAGCACCTAGTAACAGTTCCTGTAAAAAGGTGGCACACTAATTCCAAGCTGGTGATTTGAACTCCAGGCCCAGGTAGGATTTCAAATCCATTCGTGTATTGCCCGTAGTGTTCATTAAATCACCCAAAGCTCCAGATTAGAGTTTGGTAATTTTATCTAGTTATCCATTGTTTATCAATATAAAAATCTCACAATACTTATGCAAAAGTCGACAAAGGGTTTGAACAAATTCATATTCAAAATAAAGTTAAAAATCACATAACCACCATGTTATAGTCCAAGAGGTTTATTTGGAAGCACTAGCTTTCGGAGCGCTGCTCCTTCATCGGGTGGTTGTAGAGTACAACACAGAATTTAGAGCAAAAGGTTACAGTGTGATGCCACTGAAACGATATATTGAGAAAACCTGGATTGTTAAGTCTTTTAGAATGACCATGTTAGTTTTGGTTCTTTCATACTTAAATTCCAGAACTTTTTAAAAGTTACATTCTCAAGATAGCTTTAACAGTAGGTGCCAACTCAGCTCAGATATTGCATTGAGGTTAAAGTCTGTCTGTGTCCCAATCTTCAGACTGATTCTATTTCTAAAGTGGGATTCAAAGAATCTTACATTAATTTATGCAGCTTTTGAGCAAAATAAAATGTAAGTCTGCAAGTACAAGTTCACCCCACAAACTATATGTGTGTGATGCAGGGGAGACAGAGTGAGTGTGAGCATGTGAGTGCGTGTCTGTGAGAGAGTGTGTAATGAGGTATAAGTCTGTGAGAGGGTGTATTTGTGGGTGTGAGTGTGAGGATGTATGTGTGAGCATATGACAGAGGGTCTGCATGAGTGTGTTGTTCTGTTGGAGCTTTTAAAAAAGTTCTGGGATTTACATATGAAAGAACAAAAACTAACATGATCATTCTAAAAGATGAAAGACCAAACAAATAATCCAGGTTTTCTCAATATACCACTTCAGTGGCATCTCATGTAATCTTTTGTTATAAATTCTATGTCATATGACCTTATATTCCACAGCCACCTGATGAAGAACTGCTTCCGAAAAAACCTATTGGACTATAATCTGGGGTTGTGCGATTGTTAACTTTGTCCACCCCAGTCCAACACCGGCACCTCCAAATCATATTAAAAATACAAGGAGCTAATGAGCAGTTTATTCCCAAAATAAAAGTAACAAGATAAATACAAGTTTTAACACACCTAGGTTAATCATACAAGTCTGTCCACTGATTTGGATAAGAAGCAAGTTAGTTGATACATGGTACTCTTGATCCAGAAATTGAATAATGTTTCACCAAACAACCAAAGTTGTATGATGAATTCAATTTGAGTATTGCTGAAGAAAAGACATTTTGTCAAAGCTTTTCATCTTGCACGCATAAGGATAATCAAAGAAATACTATATGATATGAACGTTAATCAAGTAGACTTTGATTGCTAGCGGCATTGCCATGAAGAATGATTCAGTTAAATGACTGGCAGTTAACTGCCAAGCTTTTTTTAAAATTCTAAACCAGGCAGGTTGGCTCTGATTGGTTAAGGCAATGCCCTGAGAAATGAACTAGAGTGTGCCTGTTACCTATTTTGTTGAGTTGAAACAGATGCAGTCCATGTACACGATTTTTCTGCCTGCAATGATCATGGTTCGGTATATTAATGTATAAAGTCTCCAGCATACACACGTATGCAACACTGCGAGCTCAAATGACAATCTGAAATTGGTTCAGCAAAACTCTTCACTGACTCGGAATTATTTAGCAATTGTTGTCCAATCGCAGAATCATCGCTAGTATTGGACATATTGTTCTGAGTTTTATAAGCATGGCTGGTTAGGTATGGTCAGCTTTGCAAAAATATGTCCTTTTCAGCAATGTTCAAATTGAATAACCTTCTTGTTGTTCTGATGGTGCTGTGAATTTTACAAACAATAAGGAATAGGTATCTGTTTTAATTGCAAACCACTCCTTTGGCATATACATGGTGATCTGCTAAACTGAAATAAGTAGGGTCATTGTGACTGTAGTAAAGCATACATAGCCTCAGTTTGTTCATCGTATTCATGTCTGGACATTCTATTTAGACAACACTGACAATGTAGTTACCATCCAATCTAAGAAAAATTGTATTGGGATTAAATCAAGGAGTTAGAGACTATTTCTAAATATCAACATTGCTTACTAACTCACCAGGTAGGAAGACTAAATCTGCACTGAGCTGAAAATGTGTTGCTGGTTAAAGCACAGCAGGTTGGGCAGCATCCAAGGAACAGGAAAATTCGACATTTCGGGCCAGAGAGCCCGAAACGTCGAATTTCCTGTTCCTTGGATGCTGCCTAACCTGCTGTGCTTTAACCAGCAACACATTTTCAGCTCTGATCTCCAGCATCTGCAGACCTCACTTTTTACTCGAAGACTAAATCTGCACACAATATTCTAAACTGGACCTAGCCAACAACTTGTACAGGAAAGAGTAGCATAGTTAATTATATACTGAATGAATGGGCTTAAAAATCCATGATTATTTAGTTGTTGCTTCACAACATTGGTTAAGAACCGTTCGATAATAATGCACTAAAATGTCCCTCTGACTTCAGTTCTTTTCTTTGAAGAACGTACACATGTTAAACATTTGTCCTGTCTAGGTATATGACACTCCACTTGCCAATGACAGGCCCAATCATCTAGTGCATTTGGATCTAACTGTAGTACTAAATCATCCGCCACAATTCTGTTACAATTTTAAAAAGTTTTCAAATCTGCAGTAATTTCTCCAAGACATATATCTAGATTGTTACCAAAAATACTAAACTGTAAAGATCTTAATGCCAGTCCCACAGGTTACTTGTCCCCAGTTAGATCCAAATCAACCACTTTCTGCAGTGAAGTACACTTGTGTGGACACTGAAGGATTCACGGTACCTCCTCCATTGTTCAACAGTCAACAAATACTCAAATAAAGTAGGCAAGAGTGAGGCCTGCAGATGCTGGAAACCAGACCTTAGATCAGAATGGTGCTGGAAAAGTACAGCAGGTCAGGCAGCATCCGAGGAACAGGAAAATCGGCGTTTCGGGCAAAAGCCCTTCATCAGGCTCCCATTCCTGATGAAGGGCTTTTGCCCAAAATATCGATTTTCTTGCTCCTCGGATGCTGCCTGACCTGCTGCACTTTTCCAGCACCACTCTGATCCAAATACTCAAATAAAGATTAGAAACTGTAAAGTATTGAAGGACAAAACTCATATATTAAATTGAGCACCATCATCAAATGAGGTTATGAAAGTGTATTACAAGTGATGCTTTGCTCCCAGAAAGGTGGCTCTATGAAACATTTCCAAAGCAAATTAATGAATGTGTATGTATTTCTCGACTCTTCCACCTTGGTGAAATAATCTACTATCTGAAAGAAAATAACTACCGGCAGACAGGTTGTTTTTGTTGCTTTTCACCTCTCAGGTCCAGAATTGTTAAGTGTAATCAAAATTATCGTGCTTGGTGGTACAGCCTGCTGCCAGTACCATCATCTTCAGGAGGATTAGATCAAGTGCACACTTTCTGCATTAGGTCTGATTACATTTTAAAAATTGAATGCAGAAAATTGCAGCTTGTCTTAGTTTACTCAGTACTAATACCTAATTATTTGGCTAATTGCACTTTAGTCATCATACATTAATCTATTTCAGGTATGCTTAGTACAGTGCTGACTGGCAATTATGGTTAAACTCACAAACATATACAGCGCCATACTACAATAAACTGTAGGTGTATCATTACTTTACTGCATACAAGGCAACTCCTGCTTGGATTCATCTGTTTATCACACACAGACTCTTTTCAACTTGTTTGTTGACAAAATATCATCTAAACCACTGGTATACAGTTGAACCAAATAGTAAAAGTAGTCAGTAAGTACACATGATCTCTGATACACATTATTTAGGGATGAGTCATGAAAATCAACTTCAGGGCACTGTCACTACATTTGTAGAATACAATAGTCTAAAATCAGATAGTATTTAGGAATATATTGCTCTCATGATTCACAAACTACAAGTTGGAGAGTTGATACAGAAGGGAAACAACAGGAAGGCGAGATAGTATATAATGAAAACAGGCAGTGGAATGACACATGCACTGAAACAATAATGTAACTCATTATATGTTGACTAATATAGCAGGATGGTGCGATGCATCTTGAGTGTTTTAATTTTTTTCTGTAATTTTCAGTGTAAAAACAATTTACTTTGGAACTTGTTAAAATGTTGAACTGGTAACAACACTGCAAAGGTATCAGGGAATCTGGGACCTTGCCACTATCTTTCCAACTCCTCCATTACTGATAAATTATCAGGCTGCCTATGTGCTAGCTGGTACAGATGAGCGTAAATTTACTCCAATTAAATGTAACTGGAAGGGCCATTGACTTCCTCATTTTCCTCTTTTGTGGCCAACATCTTTGGTAAAAGCACCTGGCTATCTATCTGAGTGCCATCCTATAGAGCTTAGCCTCAACGTTTTCTCAACATACCTCCTTAACAAAGGAGAATCAGACATTGAAAGAAAAAGAAACAAAGAAAAAGGAAATCAGATGAATTGGAATCAAATCAGGTTCAGAAAGAAAACTGAAGAGAAGAAAACATTTAACGAAGAGTAAATAAGAGAGACAGAATGGAAAAGCCTTTGATTCAAAATTTTCCATGAAGCATCTCGGGATGCTCTATTACATTAAAGTTGCAATATTTATGTAAGTTGTTGTTGGAGTTAACTGTAATACTTCGAATTGGACATTTTCAAATTTCACAATTAACTACATGAAAGAATGTGATTGACTGGGCTAGCAATTGATTGGCATTAAGCTAATAAATGTGATGCAGTTAAAAAGGGGAAAATTATGATACAATGGAAACGTCAATACAATAGTAATTCTGAGGCCTGGGCTAACACTCTGTGAACATGGGTTCAAATCTTTGCCCTTTAGAGGAGAAAATGTACCATCCTTACCTCATCTGGCTTACACTCAACTCTAGACCAACAGCAAAGTGGCTGATTCACTTCGAAATGGCCCAGCAAGACAGTCAGTTCAAGGGAAATTAAGGGTGAATAACAGATCCTGACTACCAGTGGCACTCACATCCCATGAAACAATAAAAGATTAAAACTGTCTCCCTTCCTAGCAGCACTATAGATGTAACTACAATAGACTGATTGCAGCAGGTGGAGAAAGTGGTTCACCATTCACCACTTTCTCAAGGGTAACAATGCTGACTTTGCTCATGAGTCTCACATCCTACTAATGGATTTAAAAAATCCTAATATTCTATGGCAATTTTAATAAGTGATTATTATTGTAATTCAGTAAGTACATAAAATTAGTGACAAGACTAAACGCGAGATGTCATTTTTGCAAAATAAACAGTGGAGTAATGTAAGTCAACTAGCACAGTTTACATATTCACAACTCTCAGTGCATTTCTTAAATGCCTGAATATGTTTGCCAAACTATTTATTATTAAGAGCATGTGTCATTTACACAGTAGGTTTCAAGCAAAATACTATTAATCATACAATTATATCTTTATACAATTCAGTAGCCATAACATTTGAACACGCAAAGTTGGCTTTTAAAATTAGTCACGTTATTTCTCTAAAATATATATAGCAAGACATCTTGGATGGTAGAGTTGAAAAATGTGGTGCTGGAAAAACACAGCAGGCCAGGCAGCATCCGAGGAGCAGGAGCAGAAGGGCTTATGCCCAAAAAGTCGGTTCTCCTGCTTCTCAGACGCTGACTGGCCTGCTGTGCTTTTCCAGCACCACATTTTTCAACTCTGGTACTCCAGCATCTGCAGTCCTCACTTTCTCCATCTTGGATGGTAGAGGCTGATTTGAAATAGGCAAAAAATCCAACAAAGTTTTATCTGCACATCTACTAATATCATTTATTGCATCCGTTGCTCCCGATGCAGTCTCCTCTACATTGGGGAGACTGGACCCCTCCTAGCAGAGCGCTTTAGGGAACATCTCCGGGTCACCCGCACCAATCAACCACACCGCCCTGTGGCCCAACATTTCAACTCCCCCTCCCACTCTGCCGAGGACATGGAAGTCCTGGGCCTCCTTCACCGCCGCTCCCTCACCACCAGACGCCTGGAGGAAGAAAGCCTCATCTTCTGCCTTGGAACACTTCAACTCCAGGGCATCAATGTGGACTTCAACAGTTTCCTCATTTTCCCTTCCCCCACCTCACCCTAGTTCCAAACTTCCAGCTCAGCACTGTCCCCATGACTTGTCCGGACTTGCCCTACCTGCCTATCTTCTTTTCCACCTATCCACTCCACCCTCCTCCCCCTGACCTATCACCTTCATCCCCTCCCCCACTCACCTATTGTACTCTATGCTACTTTTTCCCCACCCTCACCCTCCTCTAGCTTATCTCACCACGCTTCAGGCTCTCTGCCTTTATTCCTGGTGAAGGGCTTTTGCCTAAAACGTCGATTTTGCTGCTCCTCGAATACTGCCTGAACTGCTGTGCTCTTCCAGCACCATTAATCCAAAAAAATCCAATTTTGATGTAAATCTTATGTTTACCTGTTATAACAAAAGAATCAGAAAGGGCAAGCCAACAACTTCTACAGTTTAAAGAGAAGGCAAGACTAAGAGCACATAGATATTCCAGTACTAAGGTAGCATGCATTGGAGAAAATTTGAAGGTTGTTAATATTCCTCTGTATCTGCAGAAGAACTGTCTTATCATGATAAGAATAAAAGCAAAACACAATGAATGTTAAAGGTTTGAAATAAAAATAAAAACAACAACTGCCAGCAAAACTCAGTGGGTCTGGCAGCATTTATGCAGCAATAGAAACAGAATCAGTGTTTTGAGTCTGGTCTGACACTTCTTCAGAACTGCCTCATCATGAGGGTTGCTAAAGAGCTTCAGAACAGCTAGACTGCAAATGCTTATTCTAATTGTTTTAAATCATGGGTAAAGTAACAGAAAGTAATAGAATAGTTCCATATTAAATTTACTTACATCATTAATTTGATCTTATTTCCTTTAATTAAAATGACTAACATAATGAAAGTTATATTCTTATTTTACAACATTTTCAGAAATATTAAGAACTGAACCATTTCTGCTCACCTGATCCCTGCTAGGAAAGTATCGAAGGAACAATCCAATAGCAGCACCTGCTGCTATTCCAATTAGAACTTCAAGGAAACCTCTGAGTATATTGGAAACCATTGAACCTTCAGAAAGAAGTGGCATTTAATTAATTCTATTCTCAATAAATTAGAAACCAAGAAGGCAACAAAAATAAAAGCAAAAAGACACAAGCCACATATTATTTATAGTCCTGAAAGCACCAACTATGTTTCACATTGCAAGGGTTGTGAAGGTTTGTAGCTCAGGTTGAGGTTTAGAGTGTAGGTTTGCTCGCTGAGCTGTAGGTTTGATATCCAGACGTCTCATTACCTGGCTCGGTAACATCATCAGTGGCGACCTCCAAGTGAAGCGAAGCTGTTGTCTCCTGCTTTCTATTTATATCTTTCTCCTGGATGGGGTTCCTGGGGTTTGTGGTGATGTCATTTCCTGTTCGTTTTCTGAGGGGTTGATAGATGGCATCTAGATCTATGTGCTTGTTTATGGCGTTGTGGTCGGAGTGTCAGGCCTCTAGGAATTCTCTGGCATGTCTTTGCTTAGCCTGTCCCAGAATAGATGTGTTGTCCCAGTCGAAATGGTGGTTTTTTTCATCCGTGTGTAGGGCTATGAGGGAGAGGGGTCGTGTCTTTTTTGTGGCTAGCTGGTGTTCGTGTATCTTGGTGGCTAACTTTCTTCCTGTTTGTCCTACGTAGTGTTTGTGGCAGTCCTTGCATGGAATTTCATAGATGACGTTGGTTTTATCCATGGGTTGTACTAGGTCTTTTAAGTTTGTTAGCTTTTGTTTGAGAGTGTTGGTGGGTTTGTGTGCTACTAGGATTCCGAGGGGTCTCAGTAGTCAGGCTGTCATTTCTGAAACTTCTTTGATATATGGTAAGGTGGTTAGGGTTTCTGGCTGTGTTTTGTCTGCTTGTCATGGTTTGTTCTTGAGGAATCTGCACACTGTGCTTTTTGAGTATCCATTCTTCTTGAATACGTCGTATAGGTGGTTCTCCTCTGGATATCAAACCTACAGCTCAGCGAGCAAATTTACACCCCATGTTTCACGTGATTTTTTTTAAAAGACTTAACTTACGATTTAATTCAATATAATGTATTTTTTATTCATAGGATACTGCCATTCTTAGTTAAGGAGCCCTGTGGGTCTAGAGTCACCATACAGAGGTGCCTCCACATCGGCAAAAATAAAGATGGCCGATATCTATCTCTAAACGATATTTGTAAACCAATTTTTATGATACTCAGTAATGATTACATGGTCTTTAGACTTCCTTTTAATTCCAGACTTTACAGAATACAAACTTCACCATCTGCACTGGTGGGATTTGTACCCATGTACCCAAAACATTAGTCTGAGTCGATGGATGATTAGTCCAGTGATGTGACCACTGCACCACCGCATGCTCCAATACCATGCCTTTGCGAAACATTATTTGACAAATGGAGGATGTGAGGAGCCCAAGCTTTTGGATTGAAATACCATGGAATCCAATGAGAAATGACAGTCATACTATTTTCTCTATATATTAAATAAAGTGTAACTTTTTTGGAGGATAATCTTACCCTATCTTACACTGAAGTCCTTGGGCCTTAACACAACCAGTTGACATTACAGGTTTCATAATGTACGATGCCGAAATATTTCACACCAAAGCCAATTTGAGGTTTGAATGTGCCTTTTTTATCTTAGAATCATAGAATCCCTACAGTATGGAAACAGGCTCGTCCGCTCAACAAGTCCACACCAACCCTCCGAGGAGTAACCCACCCAGACCCATTCCCCTACCCTATATTACCCCTGACTAATATTCGTAACCTATACATCACTGAACACTATGGGCAATTTAGCATGACCAATTCGCCTAACCTGCACATTTTTGGATTGTGGGAGTTAACCAGAGCACCCAGAGGAAACCCACGCAGACACAGGGAGAATGTGCAAACTCCATACAGATAGTCACCAGAGGCTGGAATCAAACCTGGGTCGCTGGCGCTGTGAGGCAGCAGTGCTAACCACTGAGCCAACTGTGCCACCCCCTTAGCAAACTGCAGATGCTTCAAAGTGGAGAAAAGGACAATAAAAATTTTCTGGTAATCATAAGAACATACCTACTGTTAAAAGATGTACTTACAGCTAGAAGATGTGAAGATGTAATGATATTGTTAGATAATAAGTCATGTTTACTTACTTGGAATGTAGGCAATGGGAACACTGATGGATAGAATAATAGGTGAATAAATATGTAAGGTTTTGACAGAAATTCTCTGTGGAAATAGTTGTTTGGAACCTTGCTTTTGATTGAATTAGTATAAAGCCTTTGCTTGTGTAAAAAAGTTGGAGATGTATGCCATCTTATGGTATGTACATCTCCCATGAATGCATGAGTAAATGTTTAAATAACAAAAACTAAATCTCCTCTGTTCTAAAAAGGATATAAAGACTTAAAATCACCCTTTCAGTGCCTTGACAAATGTTTTGGCAGTATGGGAATCATGGAATAGGAAAAGAAAGTACAGTTGATTTAGGTGTTTAGCCATGATCATATTAAATGGAGCAAAATGAAAGGCTATATGGCTTATTAACACTCATATTTCTTATGCTATGTCAGAGAAATCCATCCAAGAAATAGCAAATGATGGTCATCCACTCAACAGTGCTTTTTCCCCTTACTTAAGTAATCTATCATATACGTAATGTTGTAATATCATACTGCAACTGTACAAAACGGTAGTGTGGCCGCACTTGGAAAAAAGTGTGCAGTTCTGGTCACCCCATTACAGGAAGGATGTGGAATTATTTGAAAAGGTGCAGAAGAGATTTACCAGGATGTTGCCTGGTCCGGTGGGAAGGTCTGATGAGGAAAGGCTGAGAGATTTGGGTCTGTTCTCATTGGAAAGAAGAAGGCTAAGCGGGGTTTTCATAGAGACACACAAGATGATCAGAGGATTATATCAGGTAGACAGTGAAAGCCTTTTTCCTAGGCTGATGACATCAGCTTGTACAAGGGGGCATAGCTACAAATTGAGGATGACAGATTTAAAACAGGTGTCAGAGGCAGATTCTTTACTCAGAGAGTCGTAAGGATGTGGAATGCCCTGCCTGCCAATGTAGTTAATTCAGCCACATTAGGGAGATTTAAACAATCCTTAGATAAGCACATGGATGATGATGGGATAGTGTAGGGGGATGGGCTTAGATTAGTTCACAGGTCAGTGCAACATCGAGGGCTGAAGGGCCTGTTCTGTGCTGTATTGTTCTACGTTCTATGCTTTATGTTCTAACTTTCATATTTACATATTAGGCTTTTTTGAGAGAGAATCAACTTATTTTTCCCTTTTCCTTCCACAATTCATACAAAAACTACATTGCTTGATGGTCTGACCAACATTTATCTCCCATCTAACACCATCAAAAACATCTGAGATGTTTTTTCTGCAATCAAAATGTTGATACTTCAGTTATGCTTCAAAAATAAATAATTTAGATTAGATTCCCTACACCGACCGTCCGAAGAGTAACCCACCCAGACCCATTTCCCCTCTGACTAATGCACCTAACACTATGGGCAATATAGCATGGCCAATTCACCTGACCTGCACATCTTTGGACGGTGGGAGGAAACCGGAGCACCCGGAGGAAACCCCTCGCAGACACGGAGAGAATGTGGAAACTCCACACAGACAGTTGCCCGAGGCGGAAATCAAACCTGGGACCCTGGTGCTGTGAGGCAGCAGTGCTAACCACTGAGCCACCATGCCGTTTCCAAAATTTTGGCTCCTCCCAAAGACAAAAAGCTGTAGCATAAATATAAGGCATTTGGGTCAATTTCCTAACCATCAGAAAAGAAGAGCTATGATCTACTCTTGATACTAAAAGCTGTCTCTTTTTGTATGTGGAATGACCACCATGCAATAGAAGATGTCTGTAGGACCTACTTGAGATACCTCTTTTACAGTAGAAAGCCTGGGGTACTGAAGGAAGGCAACATTACCACTTTTGGTGTCAAGGGAAACCATCCCCACGTTCTCCAAAAATATAGCTAATGGTAAAAAAAGCAGCAATTCGCTGGTAGTGTGTCTCATGTCCATAATGATGGAGCAAATGAGAAATGATAACTGGGCTGAGGAAGAGTGCCAATGTACTGTTAAATACAGGTACCCAATTTAAAGAAAGGCATGTGCATTCTGCAAATACAAAACATTACCCTTACTTCCACTTCTGATGTTCTTGTCCACAGTAAAACACTTACACTCTCCCATTTTGGTTATTCCCTTGCAATGGTCCACATCTTCACTTCCCCAAACCCAAGAAGACCCGAATGCTCTGGCACACAGCTGGCTTAGCCATCCAATGCCACATTTGACTGAAGCACATTAAGCAGTAATCATGTCTTGCTCTCTTCTGTATCACTCTTGGATTATCCTTGAAAGCAAAGAATGCTGCTGGCTTTCTTGTCAACTATAAATTGTCTCTGTAAACATAATATCCTTGACTCAGCTAACCTCATTTCCAACAATAACTGGGAGAAACTTCCTAACTTCATACTTACTAGATGACATAATCCAGAAATCCAACCACCTGATGAAGGAACAGCATTCCGAAAGCTAGTGTGCTTCCAGTTAAACCTTCTGGACTATAACCTGGTATTGTGTGATTTTTAAACTTTGTACACCTCAGTCCAATACCGGCATCTCCAAATCAGAAATTTGTAGGTTTACAATGGAAGCTGAGCTGATTGAATAGTTCAAAGAGATGACATAGTCCTTCCTTTTATACTAATGATTTCTTTGTCCATTCACTGTCTTCTACTTACTAAGCACACTGGTTTGATCACTCTAATCCTATCTCTCTGCATGGCCTAGTGTAGCTCATCTTGTCTACATTAATCACCTATAGTTTTCATGCCAATTTCTACCAAACCCCTCCTTACTTAACAACTTCTTTTCTTGATCCTCATGCTAACTGCCACTTAATAGATCCTCAGATACTGTTCACCCTCCTTTTCAAAACTTATATCATCATTTTCCTGTTTTCAAAAAAAAACCTTTCTGACCTTGCCAAAATTGAAACGGCCCCAGTGCCAAAATTGAATTTGCTTACACCGATGTTCAAATGAACTCATTGTCATGTCCCTCCTTACTCCTCTATTCCTGTGGCCTTTGTAGATAGTTTGTTCTTCTAAATCTAGCTCTTTGATCACATCTGCAATAGCTTGGCATAGATTTCTGACCGATTCCAGTTCTGTGAAACATCTTCAGATATATTTCTATAATAAAAAAAACAAGTACTTTCTGCCTGTCTTTCTTCGATCTGAAGTTCTCTTGTCCTCCAAATCAAGGACTTGATCTAATCAATTTTAGCTCAGGTTGACAGCAACACCTTACTGAGGTCTGCACTTAAGCATTGCTTAGAGTAAAAAATGAGGTCTGCAGATGCTGGAGATCACAGCTGCAAATGTGTTGCTGGTCAAAGCACAGCAGGTTAGGCAGCATCTCAGGAATAGAGAATTCGACGTTTCGAGCATAAGCCCTTAAGCATTGCTATATTACAGTCAGCAACAAAACATTTCAGACATTGTGGACCAATATATAACACCTGTACATGAGCTACAAAAACCATTTCCTAATATCTGTTTTGGCTTGAATGATGTTTAGATTGGTCAGTTTCTCTGTTAGAGTCAAACAAGTTGAGATGTCTTGGATGTTTGTTTTTATGTATTTTAAGTGGGAGTAATACATTGACAGTTGATTTCCTTCCATTCAGCCATTATTCTGAAATCAACATGATACTCAAGATGACAATAGTAAGCAGCTGAAAATGTGTTCCTGGAAAAGCTCAGCAGGTCAGGCAGCATCCAAGGAGCAGGAGAATCGACGTTTCTGGCATGAGCCCTTTATCAGGAATCCTGAAGAAGGGCTCATGCCCGAAACGTTGATTCTCCTGCTCCTTGGATGCTGCCTGACCTGCTGCGCTTTTCCAGCAACACATTTTCAGCTCTGATCTCCAGTATCTGCAGTCCTCACTTTCTCCTAGACAATAGTAAGCAGGCATGCACTCAAGAGAAAGCCAGATCAACTCTTGATTAGTAAGGGGATCAAAGTTATGGGGAAAAGACAGGAGAATTGGATTGAGTATATATCAACTATTATGCTACACCTTACATTTAATTTGCTCATTTATGTCATTAATTTTTAATAAATTTGACTGATATTTGCAGTCTAAGCTAATGCTTGATTGGAGTGGTTATTTTGCCAATCAAGTCCAGGACATAATTGCAGTTGTATAAGACTCTGGTGCGGCCGCATCTGGAGTATTGTGTGCAGTTTTGGTCGCCATACTATAGGAAGGATGTGGAGGCACTGGAACGGGTGCAGAGGAGGTTTACCAGGATGTTGCCTGGCATGGTAGGAAGATCGTACGAGGAAAGGCTGAGGCACTTGGGGCTGTTCTCATTGGAGAAAAGAAGGTTTAGGGGAGATTTGATAGAGGTGTACAAGATGATTAGGGGTTTAGATAGGGTTGACAGTGAGAACCTTTTTCCGCGTATGGAGTCAGCTGTTACTAGGGGACACAGCTTTAAATTAAGGGGAGGTTGGTATAGGACAGATGTTAGGGGTAGATTCTTTACTCAGTGAGTTGTGAGTTCATGGAATGCCCTGCCAGTATCAGTGGTGGACTCTCCCTCTTTATGGTCATTCAAGCGGGCATTGGATAAGCATATGGAGGTTATTGGGCTAGTGTAGGTTAGGTAAGCTTCGGTCGGCGCAACATCGAGGGCCGAAGGGCCTGTACTGCGCTGTATTTTTCTATGTTTCTATGTAGATTAAGTTTTCCTGTTTGACCAAAAGCTTACATTTTGTTTGAAATCAGAACAGTACAGACAAATTGAAGTGTTGGCTAGCTTACGGAAGTGATTTAAGATGCTGAAAATGAGCAAAGTATCTCGTATTGAACAAACAAAGAACAGTATAACACAGGAATAGACCCTTTAGCTCACCAAGCTTGCAGTGACATAACATCTTTCTAAACTAAAAACCTTTTGCCTCTATATGATCCTCTATTCCCAGCTTTTTCATGTATCTGTTAAGATTCCTCTTAAACATTGCTATTGTATCTGCTTCTACCACCTCCTCCAGCAGCATATTCCAGGCACTTACCACCCTTCGTGTAAAAAACTTGTCTCTTGCATCTCCTTTAAACTTTCGATAAAAGCAAATGACTGCGGATGCTGGAATCTGAAACCAAAAGAGAAAATGCTGGAAATCTCAGCAGGTCTGGCAGCTTTGATTTTAGCTTTGACAAAGGGTCAGTTAGACTCAAAACGTCAACTCTTTTCTCTCCTTACAGATGCTGCCCGACCTGCTGAGATTTTCCAGCATTTTCTCTTTTGGGTCCTTTAAACTTTCCCCCTTTTACCTTAAATCTATGTTCGTGAGTAATTGACTTTCCTATCCTGGGTAAAAGCCTTTCGCTGTCCGTCCATACCTCTCATAATTTTGTAAACCTCTCAGATCGCCCCTTAGCCTCCATATGTTCAAGTGAATACAGACAGAGTTTGTCCAATCTCTCCTCATAGTTAATACCCTCCAAACCAGGCAACATCCTGGTTAATGTTTTCTGTAGGGGAAAGTAAGGAATGCAGATGCTGGAGATCAGAGCTAAAAATGTGTTGCTGGAAAAGTGCAGCAGGTCAGGCAGCATCCAAAGAGCAGGAGAATCGACATTTCGGGCATAAGCCTTTCTTCAGGAATGAGGAGGGTGTGCCAAGCAGGCTAAGATAAAAGGTAGGGAGGAGGGACTTGAGGGAGGGGTGTTGGGAATGCGATAAGTGGAAGGAGGTTAAGGTGAGGGTGATAGGCCGGAGAGGTCGGGAAGAAGATTGCAGGTCAGGAAGAAGATTACAGGTCAAGAAGGCGGTGCTGAGTCCGAGGTTTGGGACTGAGATAAGGTGGGGGGAGGGGAAGTGAGGAAGGTGGAGAAATCTGCATTCATCCCTTGTGGTTGGAGGGTTCCTAGGCGGAAGATGAGGTGCTCTTCCTCCAGGTATCGTGTTGCCATGGTCTGGCGATGGAGGAGGCCAAAGACCTGCATATCCTTGGTGGAGTGGGAGGGGGAGTTGAAGTGTTCAGCCACGGGGTGGTTGGGTTGGTTGGTGCGGGTGTCCCAGAGGTGTTCTCTGAAACGTTCCGCAAGTAGGCGGCTTGTCTCCCCAATATAGAGGAGGCCACATTGTGTGCAGCGGAGGAAGTAAATGATGTGTGTGTGGAGGTGCAGGTGAATTTGTGGCGGATATAGAAGGATCCCTTGGGGCCTTGGAGGGAAGTGAGGAGGGAGGTGTGGGCACAAGTTTTGCATTTCTTGCGGTTGCAGGGGAAGGTGCTGGGAGTGGAGGTTGGGTTGGTGGGGGGGTGTGGACCTGATGAGGGAGTCACGGAGGGAGTGGTTTTTCCGAACGCTGATAGGGGAGGGGAGGGAAATATATCCCTGGTGGTGGGGTCCGTTTGGAGATGGCAGAAATGACAAAGGATGATACGATGTATCTGGAGGTTGGTGGGGTGGTCGGTGAGGACCAGTGGGGTTCTGTCCTGGTGGCGGTTGGAGGGGCGGGGCTCAAGAGCGGAGGAGCGGGAAGTGGAGGAGATGCAGTGAAGAGCATCGTCAACCACGTCTGAGGGGTAATTGCGGTCCTTGAAGAAGGAGGCCATCTGAGTTGTTCGATATTGGAACTGGTCCTCCTGGAAGCAGATGCGGCGGAGGCAAATGAATTGGGAATATGGGATGGCGTTTTTACAGGGGGCAGGGTGGGAGGAGGTGTAATCTAGGTAGCTGTGGGAGTTGGTCGGTTTATAGTAAGTGTCCATGTTGAGTCGGTCGCCCGAGATAGAAATGGAGAGGTATAGGAAGGGGAGGGAGAAGTCTGAGACGGTCCAGGTAAATTTGAGGTCAGGGTGGAAGGTGCTAGTAAAGTGGATGAACTGTTCAACCTCCTCGTGGGAGCACGAGGTAGCGCCGATACAGTCATCGATGTAGCGGAGGAAAAGGTGAGGGGTGGTGCCAGTGTAGCTGCGGAAGATGGACTGTTCCACGTGTCCAAGAAGTCGCAGGCATAACTGGGGCCCATGCGGGTGCCCATGGCTACTCCTTTGGTTTGGAGGAAGTGGGAGGATTGGAAAGAGAAGTTGTTCAGAGTGAGGACCAGTTCAGTCAGTCGAAGGAGGGTGTCAGTGGAAGGATACTAGCAGGTTCGGCGGGAAAGGAAGAAGCGGAGGGCTTTGAGGCCTTCATGATGGGGGATGGAGGTGTATAGGGACTGGATGTCCATGGTAAGATAAGGCGTGGGATCCGGGGAAGCGAAAATCATGGAGGAGATGGAGGGCGTGGGTGGTGTCCTGAACGTAGGTGGGGAGTCCTTGGACTAAGGGGGACAGGACCCTGTAGAGGTATGCAGAGATGAGTTCAGTGGGGCAGGAGCAAGCTGAGACAATGTGTCGGCCGGGGCAGTCAGGTTTGTGGATTTTGGGCAGGAGGTAGAAACGGGCAATGCGGGGTTGTGGGACTATCAGGTTGGAGGCGGTGGATGGGAGATCCCCTGAGGTGATGTTTTCTGTACCCTCTTCAAAGACACCATATCCTGTGGGAGAAAGTGAGGACTGCAGATGCTGGAGAAGAGAGTTAAGAGTATGGTGCTGGAAAAGCACAGCAGGTCATGCAGCATCGGAGGAGCAGGAGAATGAATGATGAAGGGCTTATGCTCAAAACATCATCTCTCCTGCTCCTTGGATTCTGCCTGACCGGCTGTGCTTTTCCACACCACACTCTTCAACACATATCCTTCTGCTAGTGTGGCGACCAGAACTATACACAATATTCCAAATGTCATCTAACTAAAGTTCTATACAGCTGGAATAAGACTTGCCAATTTTTTAAAGCTATGCCCTGACCAATGAGGGTAAGCATACCATATTGCCTTCTTGACTACCTTATCCGTTTGCATTGCTACTTTAGAGGAGCTGTGGACCTGTAGGCCTACATCCCTCTGTATGTTGGCTTCTAAGGGTTTTGCCAGTTACTGTATACTTCTCACCTGCATTGGACCTACTAAAATACATCAACTCACATTTGACTGGATTATATTCTATCTGCCATTTCTCCTCCCAACTCCCTAGCCTATCCATATCCTGCTATAATCTCTGGCAATCCTTCACAGCTCCCTTAATTCTTTGTGTCATTTGCAAATTTACTAATTTGGTCACCTGCATTCTCTTCCAAATCATTTACATATATACAAACATCAGGAATTCCAGCACTGATCCCTATGGGAACACCACTGGTCACAGATGTCCAGTATGAAAAATATCCTTCCACTGCTCCTCTCTGTTTTTTATGACCAAGCCAGTTCTGTATCTATCTTACCAAGTCACTACAGATCCCATATGACTTCACCTTGTTTCAGCCATGAGGGACCTTGTCAAAGGCCTTGCTAAATTCCATACAGACAATATCTACCACTTTGGCCTCATCAATCAACTTTGTAATTTCTTCAAAACAACTCAATTAAGTTTGTGAGCTATGACCTCTCCCACAGAAAGATATGCTACCTATCGCTAATAAGTCCATTTTTTTCAAATATGAGTAAATCCTGTCTCTAAGAATCTTCTCCAATAAATTCCCTACCATAACATAAGGCTCACTGAGCTGTAATTTTCAGGATTATCCCTGTTGACCTTCTTAAACAAAGGAACAACATTGGCTATTCTCTAGCCCTCTGGGACCTCACCTGTAATGAAAGAGGATACAAAGATTTTGTACAAGGCCCCAGCAATTTCCTTCCTCACCTCCCTCAGTATTCTGGGATAGGTTCCATCAGGACCTGGGAACTTATTTACCTTAATGCTAAGAAGGACTAATATCAAATCATGAACTTCTAGAAAACAAGTAACTAATCCCAGGTGTCTAATGTCGCTGACCTTCAGTAAATTGCTGGAAGGGACAGGACATTGGTTTGACTCAATTCTTATTATTTATTGTTAGTTTTTTATTATTATTAATTTGGGTGCCTTTTTTTAAGGAGGGGTCATGCAGACAAAATTACATCAGGATGAGTCAGGCAAAAGAGTAGAGAAACTAAAACTTTTTAAGTCAAGAATAAAAGGTTAGGAAGATAACTGACAGCAGTGTTTACAATTACATCTGTAATCTGGAAATACTAAATCTACTGATCGGTAAAAAGGTGTAAAAGGAAAAATTACAAAGGGCATAAATTTAAGATCATTGTCAAAAGAAATCTAGTTTATTTAAATCTACTGGATAAAAAGGTCTAATGTGAAATGAGCCTGAGCTTAATTTGTTCATAACAAATATAGAACAAAATGGAACTAAAAATTAGCATTGTCACTGAAATGGGATTGGCTGGTGTGGGACTTAAGAATGTCATTGTATAGTTTGGAAAACTCAGCTGAAATTTGCATTCAGACATGTAATTGTAGAGCAGTAGAGTTCCGTTTTAGTCTGCAACTGTCTACACCTAGCTGAATAATACTTGGCGTTGACATTAACTACTGTCTATGGAAGGAAATAGTTCCATTCTCTAGCTCGAACAAAATCAGCCAAACAAAAAATAGAAACTGCAAAATTGGCATTAATTCCTTAGGTCTGACCAAGATAATCAGGACATTTATAACAGTTGCAATTACACAAATTTACAAGACACCTTTCCAGTATTTGAGGAAATTAAACAATTCACGGTATTTCAAGGGTGTTCTACATTGCAGTACTTGTTTCTGGCGATGCAGTGTGCCATCATTCAGAAACACTGACAACCCCCAAAACATTGGACAGATTTGCAGAAGCTGCTAATACTTTATCAAGATGATGACTAAAACAAAAAGTTAAGTCTGTTTACCAGCCTTATCTCCAACATCATCGAAAAAATAAAGAACATTAAAGTAAGTTTGAGAATGAATCAACATAAAAATACGTTAGGAATATTAAACGTAACCATTAACAAAATAAATACTAAAGACTGCGTAAATCAATATGTGGAACACAAGAAAATAAATAAAGAACTGCAGCTGCTGAAGATCTGAAATTCAGATCTTGGCGGCACGGTGGCTCAATGGTTAGCACTGCTGCCTCACAGCACCAGGGACCCAGGTTTGATTCCAGCCTTGTGCAATTGTCTGTGTGGAGTTTGCACATACTCCCCGTGACTGCGTGCATTTCCTCCGGGTGCTCCAGTTTCCTCCCACCGTCCAAAAATGTGCAGGCCTGGAGAATTGGCCATGCTAAAGTGCCTATAGTATTAGATGTATTAGTCAGAGGGGAATGGGTCTGCATGGGTCACTCTTTGGAGGGTCAATGTGGACTTATTGGGCCGAAGGGCCTGTTTCCACACTGTATGGAATCTAATCTAAAAGTATCACTGGACTCAAAATGTTAATTATCGTTCTATAGATACTGCCAAACCTGTTGAGTTTCTCCAGCAATTTCTGTTTGTGTGTAAATCACGAGATTTTCAGAAATTTTAACACAATCATTGAAAGTATTGTTCATCACAATAAATTAGAAATTCTTTCAGTTATGTTCCAGAACATGTGAATACCATAGAATCCCATCAAGGCACAAAGTTGAGAGATGAGAAATTAATCTATACTCCCTCTCCTTTTGTTCTGCTGACTTGTGCAACCAATGCAACCCTCTAGCAGGAAAAGGGAACATGAAGGAAAGTCCCCTGCATATACTTGAAGGCTGTGAATCACTGTTATCCAACATTACCCAAGCCAACTGGCTGATGTAATGCCAGCATATCAAACTTGGACTATGCAGGTACTGGCAAGGTAAACAACAGGCAGAATTATAAGAACAAAGAAAATTACAGCACAGAAACAGGCCTTCGGCCCTCCAAGCCTGTGCCAATCCAGATCCTCTATCTAAACCTGTCGCCAACTATCTAAGAGTCTGTAACTGTCTGCTCCCTGATCATTCATGTACCTGTCTAGATACATCTTAAATAACGTTATTGTGCCCCCCTCTACCACTTCCGATGGCAACGCATTCCAGGCACCCATCACCCTCAGCGTAAAGAACTTTTCACACATATCTCCCTTAAACTTTTCCCCTCTCACATTGAACTTGTGACCCCGAGTAATTGAGTCCCCCACTCTGGGAAAAAGCTTCTTGATATCCACCCTGTCTATACCTCACATGTTTTTGTAGACCTCAGTCAGGTCCCTCCCCCCCCCAACCTCCGTCTTTCTAATGAAAATAACCCTAATTACTCAACCTATCTTTACGGCTACCGCCCTCCATAACAGGCAACATCCTGATGAACTTGCTTTCCACCCTCTCCAAAGCACGCCCATCCTTTTGGTAATGTGGCGACCAGACCTGTATGCAAAGTTAAAAATCACACAACACCAAGTTATAATCCAACAGGTTTATTTGGAAGCACTAGCTTTTGGTGCACGACTCTTTCATCAGGTGGTTGTGGAGGTTAAGATCATGTTCTCAGAATTTATAGCCAAAGGAGTCCAGTGTCATGGAGATGTGATACCATAAACACTCAGATTAAAACTTTTATCTTTTACAAAGGTATGTGCTTGTTTCTGTACTTTGATATGTAAATCCCAGAACTACTTTTAAATTACATTTTCAAGATAGCTCAGCTTTTTAAACAATAGGTGTGAAGTCTGTCTGTGCCCCAAAGCGATGTCAGACTGACAAACCCTCTGTAAAGTTTTACAGAGTTTTAGATAGATTCATGCAATTTTTGAGCAAAATAAAATGTAATTCTGCAAAATCAAATTCACCCCAAAAGCTTTTTGGAGCATAGCTCTGAAAGCTAGTGCTTCCCAATAATCCTGTTAGACTATAACCTGCTATTGTGTGATTTTTAAACTTTGCCTACCCCAGTCCAACACCGGCACCTCCAAGTCAGAGCTGTATGCAGTATTCCAAATCTGGCCGAACCAACGTCATATACAACTGTAACATGACCTGCCAACGCTAGTACTCAATATCCCTTCCAATAAAGGAAAGTATTCCGTCTTGACCACTCAATTGACCTGCATTGCCACCTTCAGGGTACAAAGGACCTGAACACCCACCTCTCTCTGTACATCAATTTTCCCCAGGGCTTTTCCATTTACTATATAGTTCGCTCCTGAACTGGATATTCCAAAATGCATCACCTCGCATTTGTCCGGATTGAACTCCATCTGCCATTTCTCTGCCCAGCTCTCCAATCTATCTATATTCTCTGACAGTCCCCTTCATTATCTGCTCCACCAATCTTAGTATCATCTGCAAACTTGCTAATCAGACCATCTATACCGTCCACCAGATTATTTATGTATATCACAAACAACAGTGGTCCCGACACAGATCTCTGTGGAACACCAATGGTCACAGTTCTCCATGTTGAGAAACTCCCTTCCACCATTACTCTGTTTCCTGTTGCTCAGCCAATTCTCTATCCATCTAGCTAGGATCCATACACCTTCGCTTTCTCCATCAGCCTACCATGGCGAACCTAATCCAACACTTTGTTGAAGTCCATGTTTATGACATCTATAGCCCTTCCCTCATCAATCAACTTTGCCACTTCCTCAAAGAATTCTATTAAGTTGGCAAGCCATGACCTTCCTTGCACAAAACTATGTTACCTATCATGGATAAGCCCATTTTCTTCGAAATGTAAATAAATCCTATCACTCAGTATTTTCTCCAGAGCTTCCCTACCAATGACGTCACCTGTCTATAATTACCTGGATTATCCTTGCAAACCTTCTTAAACAAAGGGACAACATTAGCAATTCTCCACTCCTCTGGGACCTCATTCATGTTCAAGGATGCTGCAAAGATATCTGTTAATGCTCCACTATTTCCTCTCTCGCTTCTGTCACTAATCTGGGATAGATCCCATCTTGACCTGGGGATTTGTCTTTATTAAAGATATTTCATGACCCCTTTTAGCCCTCTTAATTCCTAATTTCAGATTGGTCCTACTTTCCTGATATTCTTCCAAAACTTTGTCTGTTTTCAGTTGCCTAGATGTTATGTATACTTCCTTTTTCCCCTTAGCTAGTCTCTCAATTTCACCTGTCATCCATGGTTCCCTAATCTTGCCATTTCTATCCCTCATTTTCACAGGGACATGTCAGTCTTGCACTCTAATCAACCTCTCTTTAAGAGCTTCCCACATATCATCAAATATGGATTTACATTCAAATAGCTGCTCCCAATCCATATTCCCCGGCTCCTGCTGAATTTTGGTATAGTTGGCCGTTCCCCTTCATTTAGCCCTCTTCCTTTAGGACCACTCTCATCTTTGTCCATAAGTATTCTAAATCTTACAGAATTATGATCACTATTCCCAAAGTAATCCCCTACTGAAACTTCAACCACCTGGCCAGGCTCATTCCCCAACACCAGGTCCAGTATGGGCCCTTCCTGAGTTGAACTATTTACATACTGCTCTATGAAACCCTCCTGGATGCTCCTTACAAATTCTGCTCCATCTAGACCTCTAATACGAAGTGAATCCCAGTCAATGTTGGGAAAATTAAAACCTCCTATCACCACTACCCTGCGTCTCCTACGTTTCTATAATCTGTTTACATATTTGTACCTCATTTTCACACCTGCTGTTGGGAGGCCTATAGAACAGCCCTAACATTGTTACCTCACCCTTCCTATTTCTCAGCTCTACCCATATTGCCTCACTACTCAAGTCCTCCAAGGTATTCTCCTTCAGCACAGCCGTGATATCCTCTCTGACCATTAATGCAACTCCTCCACCCCTTTTACTTCCCTCTCTATCCCACCCAAAGCATCTATATCCTGGGATTTTTACTTACTAATCATGCCCTTCCCTCAAACAAGTCTCAGGAATAGTAATAACATCATACTCACAAGTTTTAATCCAAGCCCTCTGCCTTTAGTTCATCTGCCTTACCCACTGCACATCTCGCATTAAAATAAATGCATTTCAGACTACCTGTCCTTTTGCGTTCATCATCTGCTCCCTGCCTACTCTTCCCCTCAGTCATTCTGACTTCATGATCTGGTTCCTTACAGGCTTTAGTTGCTACTCCTTACTGTCCACTAACCTCCTCATTTGGTTCCTATCCTTTGCCATATTAGTTTAAACCCTTCTCAACAGCATCAGCAAAAGTACTCCCAAGGGAGCGGCAAGGACAGACCACTATAAATACCGGAAGAAACATCAAAGAAGCGCTTCGCAGGAGGCTCCAGAGCACTGATGATGTCGCCTAGCTAGGGGACGAAACGTTTGCAACAAAAACTTCCAGCTCGGCGAACAGAACCACAACAAAGTACCCCCAACAACATTGATTCCAGTTCTGCCCAAGTGTAGACTGTCCAATTTGTAATAGTCCCACCTCCCCCAGAACTTGTCCCAATGTCCCAAAAATCTGAACCCCTCCCTCCTGCACCATCTCTCAATAAATCCCCAGGACCTGATCAGTTGTACCCTAGAACTCTGTGGGAAGCTAGGGAAGGGATTGCTGGGCCTCTAACTGAGATATTTGTATCATCATTACAGTATGGAAACAAGCCCTTCGGCCCAACAGGTCCACACTGACCCGCCAAAACGAAACGCACCCAGACCCATTCCCCAACATTTACCCCTTCACCTAACATTACGGGCAATTCACCTAACCTGCACATTTTTGGATTGTGGGAGGAAACCGGAGCACATGGAAGAAACTCATGCAGACATGGAGAAAATGTGCAAACTCCAAACAGAGTCGCCTGAGGTGGGAATTGAACCCGGGTCTCTGGCACTGTGAGGCAGCAGTGCTAACCACTGTGTCACCGTGCCACCCACAAACAGTCACAGGGGAGGTGCTGGAAGATTGAAGGTTGGCTAATGAGGTGCCATTGTTTAAGAAAAGTGGCAAGGACAAGCCAGGGAACTATAGACAGGTGAGCCTGACGTCAGTGGTGGGCAAGTTGTTGAAGGGAATCCTGAGGGACAGGATGTCCATGTATTTGGAAAGGCAAGGACTGATTAAGGATAGTCAACATGGCTTTGTGCGTGGGAAATCATGTCTCACAAAAAAATTGAGTTTTTTGAAGAAGTAACAAAGAGGATTGATGAGGGCAAAGCGGTAGGTGTGATCTATATGGACTTCAGTAAGGCGTTTGACAAGGTTCCCCATGGGAGACTGATTAGCAAGGTTAGATTTGGTGGAATACAGGGAGAACTCGCCATTTGGAACTGGCTCAAAGGTATAAGACAGAGGGTGGTGGTGGAGAGTTGTTTTTCAGACTGGAGACCTGTGACAAGTGGAGTGCCACATGGATCGGTGCTGGGTCCTCCAGTTTTCGTCATTTATATAAATGATTTAGATGCGAGCATAAGAGGAATAGTTAGTAAGTTTGCAGATTACACCAAAATTGGAGGTGTCGTGGACAGCAAAGAAAATTACTTCAGATTACAACGTGATCTGGACCAGATGGGCCAATGGGCTGAGAAGTGGCAGATGGAGTTTAATTCAGATGAATGCGAGGTGCTGTATTTTGGGAAAGCAAATCTTAGCAGGACGTATACGCTTAATGGTAAGGTCCTAGGGAGTGTTGCTGAACAAAGAGACCTTGGAGTGCAGGTTCATAGCTCCTTGAAAATGGAGTTGCAGGTAGATAGGATAATGAAGAAGGCGCTTGGTATGCTTTCCTTTATTGGTCAGAGTATTGAATACAGGAGTTGGGAGGTCATGTTGTGGCTGTACAAGACATTGTTAGGCCACTGTTGGAATATTGCGTGCAATTCTGGTCTCCTTCCTATCGGAAAGGTGTTGTGAAACTTGAAAGGGCTCAGAAAAGATTTACAAGGATGTTGCCGGGATTTGAGCTACAGGGAGAGGTTGAACAAGCTGAGACTGTTTTCCCTGGAGCGTCAAAGGCTGAGGGGTGATCTTATGGAGGTTTATAAAATCATGAGGGGCATGGATAGGATAAATAGACAAAGTCTTTTCCCTGGGGTCAGGGAGTCCAGAACTAAAGGGCATATGTTTAGGGTGAGAGGGGAAAGATACAAAAGAGACCTAAGGGACAACTTTTTCACGCAAAGGGTGGTACGTGTATGGAATGAGCTGCCAGAGGAAGTGGTGGAGGCTGGTACAATTGCACCATTTAAAAGGCATCTGGATGGGTATATAAATAGGAAGGGTTTGGAAGGATATGAGCCGGGTGCTGGCAGGTGGAACTAGATTGGTTGGGATATCTGGTCGGCGTGGGTGAGTTGGACCCAAGGGTCTGTTTCCATGCTGTACATCTCAATGGCTATCGGAAAGATGTTGTGAAACTTGAAAGGGTTCAGAAAAGGTTTACAAGGATGTTGCCAGGGTTGGAGGAGTTGAGCTATAGAGAGAGGCTGAACAGGCTGGGGCTGTTTTTCCCTGGAGCGTCGGAGGCTGAGGGATGACCTTATAGAGGTTTACAAAATTATGAGGAACATGGATAGGATAAATAGACAAAGTCTATTCCCTGGGGTCAGGGAGTCCAGAGCTAGAGGGCATAGGTTTAGGGTGAGAGGGGAAAGATATAAAAGAGTCCTAAGGAACAACTTTTTCACACAGAGGGTGATACATGTATGGAATGAGTTGCCAGACGATGTGGTGGAGGCTGGTACAATGGCAACATTTAAGAGGCATCTGGATGGGTATATGAATAGGAAGGGTTTGGAGGGATATGGGCCGGGTGCTGGCAGGTGGGACTAGATTGGGTTGGAATAGCTGGTCGGCATGGACGGGTTGGACGAAGGGTCTGTTTCCGTGCTGTACATCTCTATGACTCTATGACTACAACCATTCGGGAGTCTTGTTTTCAACCACAGAAATGCCTTTCTATTCTCCAAAGATGAGCACTATGTTTGTTTCCTTAAAGGGCTAAACATTCCTATTGCACATAAGGTGTTTTTAAGAACTTATATCATTGGAAAATGTCTGAAGGTACTCTGAACTGTTTTGGAGCTGAGGTTGTTAATGATTCAGAATGTCAGAAAGTGATGCTGCATCCTGACAAGGAAGTCAGTGGATTTGGTGATCAGTTTACACTAAGGCTATAACAGGTAACATGCTGAAAATGTGTTGCTGGAAAAGCGCAGCAGGTCAGGCAGCATCCAAGGAACAGGAAATTCAACGTTTCAGGCATAAGCCCTTCATCGGGAAGGGATATGGGCCTTATGCCCGAAACGTCGAATTCCCTGCTCCGTGGATGCTGCCTGACCTGCTGCACTTTTCCAGCAACACATTTTCAGCTCTGATCTCCAGACCTCACTTTCTCCTATAACAGGTAACATGACAATATCTTTAGGTTAATAGCCAACAGGATGCAGAGAGGAAAAAATCTGCATCATGTTCTCTGTTAACTTGGAGCCACACTCTTCCATTGCTTATGACAAATAACAGGTAGTTGTGGAAGATTAGGTCAGCCAAGCATGTCAACCTATAAATGTCTTCATTCCTGAGAGCGCTGCAGCAGAACAGGTCCACATTCTCATCTCTATGGTGATAACAAATTAACACTCCCATAAGTTGGCTTGATTAAAGTAATTTGTGCTGGTATGACATGCAATATGTTGATTCCAACTCCATTCTTAACTCCACAGTGCATGTATATCTTTATTAGTGCTGTGCTTTTGCTTTGTCACTGGCTTGCATCTTATGCCAGAAAGCAAGAGGCATAGGAACTGGTCTGAAAATGTGTTCCTGGAAAAGCGCAGCAGGTCAGGCAGCATCCAAGGAACAGGAAATTCGACGTTTCGGGCATAAGGCCCATATCCCTTCCTGATGAAGGGCTTATGCCCGAAACGTCGAATTTCCTGTTCCTTGGATGCTGCCTGACCTGCTGCGCTTTTCCAGCAACACATTTTCAGCTCTGATCTCCCCTCAGCATCTGCAGACCTCACTTTCTCCTCAAAGATAGGAACTGGTCCTTTGGTCCATCATGTATTTGCCAAATATTGAACCATACTCATCCCATTCGCCTGCATTTGGTCAATACCCTGCAATGCCCTGGCTTTTAAAGGTTCATCCAAACGTTTCTTAAATCTTGCAAGAGTACCTGCCTCCACTTGCCTCTCAAGCAGCACATTCTATACTTTTATCACCTTCTGGGTGAAAACATTTTTCCTCAGATCCCCTCTAAACCACTGATTCCTTACCTTAAACCTGTGCTGAAAATGTGTTGCTGGAAAAGCGCAGGTGAGGGTGATAGGACGGAGTGGGGTGGGGGCGGAGAGGTCAGGAAGAAGATTGCAGGTTAGGAAGGCGGTGCTGAGTTCGAGGGATTTGACTGAGACAAGGTGGTGGGAGGGGAAATGAGGAAACTGGAGAAATCTGAGTTCATCCCTTGTGGTTGGAGGGTTCCCAGGCGGAAGATGAGGCGCTCTTCCTCCAACCGTCATGTTGTTATGGTCTGGCGATGGAGGAGTCCAAGGACCTGCATGTCCTTGGTGGAGTGGGAGGGAGAGTTAAAGAGAAGTAAGGGAGGAAGTATGGGCACAAGTTTTGCATTTCTAGCGGTTGCAGGGGAAGGTGCTGGGAGTGGAGGTTGGGTTGGTGGGGGGTGTGGACCTGAAGAGGGAGTCACGGAGGGAGTGGTCTTTTCGGAACGCTGATAGGGGAGGGGAGGGAAATATATCCCTGGTGGTGGGGTCCGTTTGGAGGTGGCGGATGATACGCTGTATATGTAGGTTGGTGGGGTGGTAGGTGAGAACCAGTGGGGTTCTGTCCTGGTGGTGGTTGGAGGGGTGGGGCTCAAGGGCGGAGGAGCGGGAAGTGGAGGAGATGCGGTGGAGGGCATCGTCGATCACGTCTGGGGGGAATCTGCAGTCCTTGAAGAAGGAGGCCATCTGGGCTGTACGGTATTGGAACTGGTCCTCCTGGGAGCAGATGCGGCGGAGACGAAGGAATTGGGAATATGGGATGGCATTTTTACAGGGGGCAGGGTGGGAGGAGGTGTAGTCTAGGTAGCTGTAGGAGTCAGTCGGTTTATAGTAGATGTCTGTGTTGATTCGAGATAGAAATGGAAAGTTCTAGGAAGGGGAGGGAGGAGTCTGAGACGGTCCAGGTGAATTTGAGCTCGGGGTGGAAGGTGTTGGTAAAGTGGATGAACTGTTGAACCTCCTCGTGGGAGCACGAGGCAGCGCCGATACAATCATTGATGTAGCAGAGGAAAAGGTGGGGGGTGGTGCGGCGAGACATTGAACACTCTCGGATTAACGAGTTCAACACGCGGCGAGACATTGAACAATTCTTCCGCCGCCTTCGTCTGTGTGTCTACTTCTTCAACCAAGATTCTCGCCCACCCTCTGACGACCCCTTCTCCCGCCTCCAACACACCCCATCCACCTGGACGCCCCGTGCGGGCCTCTTACCCGCCCTTGATCTCTTTATAGCCAACTGCCGCCGCGACATTAACCGCCTCAACCTGTCCACCCCTCTCACCCACTCCAACCTCTCACCCTTGGCACGTGCAGCCCTCCACTCCCTCCGCTCCAACCCCAACCTCACCATCAAACCGGCAGACAAGGGAGGCGCGGAAGTAGTTTGGCGCACCGACCTTTACACCACTGAGGCTAAACGCCAGCTCGCTGACACCTCCTCCTACTGCCCCCTTGATCATGACCCCACCTCCCACCACCAAACCATCATCTCCCAGACCATCCATAACCTCATCACCTCAGGGGATCTCCCATCCACCGCCTCCAACCTCATAGTCCCACAACCCCACACTGTCCGTTTCTACCTCCTGCCCAAAATCCATAAACCTGACTGCCCCGGCCGACCCATTGTCTCAGCCTGCTCCTGCCCCACCGAACTCATCTCCGCATACCTCGACACGATCCTGTCCCCCTTAGTCCAAGAACTCCCCATCTACGTTCGGGACACCACCCACGCCCTCCACCTCCTCCATGGTTTTCGCTTCCACGGTCCCCAACGCCTTATCTTCATTATGGACATCCAGTCCCTGTACACCTCCATCCCCCATCACGAAGGACTCAAAGCCCTCCGCTTCTTCCATTCCCGCCGGACCAACCAGTACCCTTCCACTGACACCCTCCTTCGACTGACTGAACTGGTCCTCACCCTGAACAACTTCTCTTTCCAATCCTCCCACTTCCTCCAAACCAAAGGAGTAGCCATGGGCACTCGCATGGGCCCCAGCTATGCTTGCCTCTTTGTAGGATATGTGGAACAGTCCATCTTCCGCAGCTACACTGGCACCACCGCCCACCTTTTCCTCCGCTACATCGATGACTGTATCGGCGCTGCCTCGTGCTCCGAGGAGGTTGAACAGTTCATCCACTTTACCAACACCTTCCACCCCGACCTCAAATTCACCTGGAACGTCTCAAACTCCTTCCTCCGCTTTCTAGACCTTTCCATTTCTATCTCGGGCAACTGAATCAACACGGACATCTACTATAAACCGACTGACTCCCACAGCTACCGAGACTACACCTCCTCCCACCCTGCCCCCTGTAAAAACGCCATCCCATATTCCCATTTCCTTCGACTCCGCCGCATCTGCTCCCAGGAGGACCAGTTCCAATACCGTACAGCCCAGATGGCCTCCTTCTTCAAGGACTGCAGATTCCCCCCAGACGTGATCGACGATGCCCTCCACCGCATCTCCTCCACTTCCCGCTCCTCCGCCCTTGAGCCCCACCCCTCCAACCACCACCAGGACAGAACCCCACTGGTTCTCACCTATCACCCCACCAACCTACATATACAGCGTATCATCCGCCACCTCCAAACAGACCCCACCACCAGGGATATATTTCCCTCCCCTCCCCTATCAGCGTTCCGAAAAGACCACTCCCTCCGTGACTCCCTCGTCAGGTCCACACCCCCCCACCAACCCAACCTCCACTCCCGGCACCTTCCCCTGCAACCGCAAGAAATGCAAAACTTGCGCCACACCTCCTCCCTTACTTCTCTCCAAGGCCCCAAGGGATCCTTCCATATCCGCCACAAATTCACCTGCACCTCCACACACATCATCTATTGCATCCGCTGCACCCCATGTGGCCTCCTCTATATTGGGGAGACAGGCCGCCTACTTGCGGAATGTTTCAGAGAACACCTCTGGGACACCTGGACCGACCAACCAACCCAACCACCCCGTGGCTGAACACTTTAACTTCACCTCCCACTCCACCAAGGACATGCAGGTCCTTGGACTCTTCCATCGCCGGACCATAACAACACGATGGTTGGAGGAAGAGCGCCTCATCTTCCACCTAGGAACCCTCCAACCACAAGGGATGAACTCAGATTTCTCCAGTTTCCTAATTTCCCCTCCCCCCACCTTGTCTCAGTCAAACCCCTCAAACTCAGCACCGCCTTCCTAACCTGCAATCTTCTTCCTGACCTCTCCGTCCCCACCCCACTCCGGCCTATCACCCTCACCTTGACCTCCTTCCACCTATCACTTCTCCATCGCCCCTCCCCCAAGTCCCACTCCCTACCTTTTATCTTAGCCTGCTGGACACACTTTCCTCATTCTTGAAGAAGGACTTATGCCCGAATCTCCTGTTCCTTGGATGCTGCCTGACCTGCTGCGCTTTTCCAGCAACACATTTTCAGCTCTGATCTCCAGCATCTGCAGACCTCACTTTCTCCTTAAACCTGTGCTCCCTGGTTTCAAATATGTTTGCCATGGGGAAAAGATTGCATTCCTCAATCAGATCCACCCTCTGCCTCGACTGCTCCAAGGAAAACAACACTGGCCTATTCAGTCTCACATCATAGCTGAGACGTCTTATCCCAGGCAACATCCTAGTGAACTTCCTTTGCACCCTCCTCTCCAATGCAAACATATCCTTCTGATAGTATGGTGACCAGAACTGCATTCCATCTGAGTCTAAACAATGTGTTATAACTGCCACTGTGACATCAACCGCCTCAATCTGTCCAGCTTTCTCACCCACTCCAACCTCCCGCCCTCACAAAGCACAGCACTCCACTCCATCTGCTCCAACCCCAACATCACCATCAAACCACAGACAAGGTGGTGGGGGGGGGAAACGCACTGACCTCTACACCACTGAAGGCAGACATCAACTCGCATTCACCTCCTCCCACTGTTCCCTCGAACACGACCTCAGCTCCTATCACCAAACCATCATCTCCCAGACCATCCACGACCTCATCACCTCAGGGGACCTCCCATCCACAGCCTACAACCTCATTTTCCATGAACCCTGCACCGCACATTTCTACCTCCTAACAAAGATTCACAAACCTGACCTCCCTGGTCAACGCACTGTCTCAGCCTACTCTTATCCCACTGAACTCATTTCTGCATATCTTGACACCACCCTGTCCCCTTTAGTCCAGGAACTCCCTACCTACCTTCGGGATACTACCCACGTCCTTCACCTCCTCCAAGATTTTCGTTTACCCAGCCCCCAACGCCTCATCTTTACCATGGACATCCAGTCCCTGTAAACATCCATCCACCACAACAAAGGCCTCCAAGCCCTCGGTTTCTTCCTCCCTCACCATTCCAACCAGTACCCTTCCATCGACACCCTCATCCACCTGGCTGACTGTATCAGCACTACCACGTGGTCCCAGTTCATCAACCTCACCAACACCTTCCACTCCGACCTCAAATTCGCCTGGACCATCTCGGACACCTCCCTCCCCTTCCTGGACCTCTCTACCTCCATCTCCGGCGACCGACTAACCACAGACATCTATTACAAGCACACTGATTCCCACAGCCACCTAGACCACACCTCCTCCCGCACTACCTCCTGTAAAAATGCCATCCTTTATTCCCAATTCCTCCGCCTTTGCCGCATCTGCTCCCAGGATGACCAATTCTACCATAGAAAATAGCAGGTGGACTCCTTCTTCCAAGATCATAATTTCCCTTCCCATGTGGTCGACGGTGCTCTCCAGCGCATCTCTTCCACTTCCTGCACCACCATCCTTGAACCCCATTTGTCCCAACACAACAAGGATAGAACCCCCCAGTCCTCACCTTCCACTCCACCAACCTCAGCATCCATCGCATCATTCTCTACCACTTCCGCCATCTACAAACAGATCCCACCACAGAGATATATTTCCCTCCCTACTCCTAACAGCATTTCAGAGAGACCATTCCCTCTGCGACTCCCTCTTCAGGTCTACATCACCCAACAATCCACCCTACACTCCCGGCACCTTCCCCTGCCAACGCAGGAAGTGAAAGCCTGTACCCACACCACTCCCCTCACTTCCATCCAAGACCTTAAAAGGATCCTTCCACATCCGACAGACATTTACCTGTACTGCCACCAATGTCACCTACTGTACCCTTTACACCCGATGTGGTCTCCTCTACATTGGAGAGACAGGATGCCTCCTTGCGGATCATTTCAGAGAACATTTCTGGGACAGCCATACCAACCAACCCCACCGCCCCGTGGCTGAACACTACAATTCCCCCTCCCACTCCGTCAAGGTCCTGGGCCTCCTCCATTGTGAAACCCTTACCACCCAATGCCTGGGGAAGAATGCCTCATATTCCACCTTGGGACCCTGCAACCACACAGGATCAATGTGGATTTCACCAGTTTCCTCATTTCCCCTACTCTTACATTATCCCAGTCTCAAACCTCCAATCTGGCACCGCCCTCTTGACCTGTCCATCACCATTCCCATTTATCCGCTCCACCCTCCTCTCTGACCTATTACCTTCTTGCTCACCTTCATCTACCTATTGCATTCTCAGCTAACTTCCCTCTAGCCCCCCCCCCCCCCCCCCCATTTATCTCTCAGGTCCCTGGCCTACAAGCCTCATTCCTGATGAAGGGCTTATGCCCAAAACATCTATTCTCCTGCTCCTCTGATGCTGCCTGACTTGCTGTGCTTTTCCAGCACCACACTCTCGACTCTGATCTTTAGCATCTACAGTCCTTACTTTCTACTAATGTTCTATAACTTCCTATTTTCTATGCCCCAGTAAATGAATGCAAATATCCCATACACTTTCTTCACCACCCTGTCTAACTGCATTGACACCTTTAAGAGTTCTGTGGTCTTGTGCACCAAGTCTCTTTGTTCCACAGTACTCCCTAGGGGCCCACCATTCATTGTGTGTATCCTCACCTTAATGGTCCTCTCAAAATGCATCACCTTACATTTATCAGAATTAAAAATCCAAGTGCCATTGTTGAGCTCAGTTTGTCAGTTTGTCAGACTGTAGCCTGAGACCATTCTTCTCATTAAAAACAACACCAATGTTTGAGCCTCTGCAAATTCACTAATTATACTTTTT
This sequence comes from Hemiscyllium ocellatum, assembly GCF_020745735.1. Classification (NCBI taxonomy): domain Eukaryota; kingdom Metazoa; phylum Chordata; class Chondrichthyes; order Orectolobiformes; family Hemiscylliidae; genus Hemiscyllium; species Hemiscyllium ocellatum. The sequence goes on from NC_083436.1 coordinate 46,204,058, forward strand.
ACTTTCACATCCAAGTTACATAACATACAGCAAGGGTCTGAGACCCTACGCCTGGGCGGCACGGTGGCTCAGTGGTTAGCACTGCTGCCTCACAGCACCAGGGTCCCAGGTTTGATTCCAGCCTCGGGCAACTGTCTGTGTGGAGTTTGCACATTCTCCCTGTGTCTGTGTGGGCTTCCTCTGGGTGCTCCAGTTTCCTCCCACAATCCAAAAATGTGCAGGTCAGGTGAATTGGCCATGGTAAATTGCCGATAGAGATAGGTGCATTAGTCAGAGGGAAATGGGGCTTCAGAGTGTCGGTGAGGACTGGTTGGGCCGAAGGGTCTGTTTCCACACCCTAGGTAATCTAATCTAATCATTAAGCCTGTGGTACTGTGCTGGTCACAGGCTTCCTATCACAAAAACAACCCTCCACCATCACCCTTTGTGAACCAATTCTGGATCCAGTTTACCAACTTGCCTTGGATCCGAGGGGCTCCATGTAGGACTTTGTCAAAGGCCTTACTGAAGGCCATAAACCACATCAATTGTACTAATCTCATCAAAATATTTAATATGCTTTTCAAAAAACTCAATTAAATTAGTCAGACCGGATCTCGTTCTTACAAATCTGTGCTGGCTATCCTTATCTTTCCAAGCATTGATTAATCCTGTCCCTCAGCCTTATGTTCAAGTTTCCCTTCCACTTACATCAAACTAACTGGTCTATAATTACCTGGCTTATTCCTGCTGTCTTTTCTTATCCTCCAGTCAAATGGCACTTTATACACAGCCAATGAAGTATTAAATATCTGTGCCAGGGCCCCAACAATCTCCTCCTTTGACTCCAATTGCAGCTTAGGATATATTTCATCAGGCCCAGGGATTTATACACCTTTATGCCTACTGAAACATCTAATATCTTTTTAATCTTTATATGCTCTCGAACCTTACCATCCCAAGTGAAACCTCCAGCTATAACATTTTTCTCCTTTGTGAACACAGATGAGAAATATTAATTTAGGACCTCATTCATCTGGATTGGCTCCACTCACAGATTGCACCTTTGGTCTCTAATAGGTCCCACTCTTTCCCTAGTAATCCTCGTTCTCTTAACATACTTACAAAATGCCTTGGGGTTTTCCTTAATTCTATTTGCCAGAGATATTTCATGGTCACTCTTTGCCCTCCTGATTCCCTTTTAAGCACCTCCTACACTGTCTACACTTCTGAAGGGCTTCCATTGTTTTTGATACTCTGTATCTAACAAATGCTTTCTTCTTTTTCTTTGTCATATTCTTAATATCCTTTGACAACCAGGTTCCTGGACTTGCTGTCTTTGCCCTTCACTCTTACAGGAACATGCTGGCCCTGAACTTTACTACCTTTAAAAGATTCCCACTTTCCAAATGTAGATTTACCTACAAGTAGCTGCTCAGTCTAGGTTTGCCAGACCTTGTCTTGTGATATTGAAATTGACCATCCCCTAATTTAGACAGTTATCAATTTCCATAGTGACAATGAAATGATTTATATTATGATCATGATCCCCAAAATTCTCACCCACTATCACTTCAACCACTCGACTGGCTTCATTCTTCAGATTAGGTTTAGCAATACCCATCTCTAGGAGGATGATCTACAATCTGGATGAATTGGGAGTTGAGAAGAGATATATTGCAGGAACTTATCATCATCATTGATGGTCCCAATGACACTAGATGACATGGGTTTTGTTTCAATCAGCCCCACGAAGTTGACACATCTCCTCACTAGACTTAACAATTGCAGATCTCCATGACTCTGCCAGTTCTGCCACCTTGTCTTGCAACAGAAGGAAAAATATCATTGTGTTACACTGAGCTTGGATGCCTGCTGAATCTGAACAGTGGAAGGAGTAGCGAGAGAATAGCTGGAGGTGGAATATATGTACACTTATTCAGAATAACAGGAAGTATTGCTTGGTGAATGATGGGAGTGTACTGCATAATGTGATGTGGTGGCTAAGATCTATCATACTGACTTGGAATACCAGCAATGAATCAATCATCTTCTTATGGCACCATGGGATTGAGGGTAATTTAGCAGTTTGGATTAGAAATTGGCTTTCTGAAACAAGGCAGCGAGCGGTGGTTGATGGAAAATATTCAGCCTGGAGACTGGTTACTAGTGGTGTGGCACAAGGATCTGTTTTGGGACCACTGCTGTTTGTCATTTTTATAAATGACTTAGACGCAGGCATAGGTGGGGTGGATTAGTAAATTTGCAGATGACACTAAAATTGGTGGAGTAGTGGACAGTTTGGAAGAATGTTACAGATTGCAGGAGGACTTAGATAAACTGCAGGTTTCGGCTGAGAGATGGCAAATGGAGTTCAATGCAGCTAAATGTGAGGTGATGCACTTTGGGAAGAATAACAGGAAGGCAGAGTACTAGGTCAATGGAAAGATTCTTGGTAGTGTGGATGTGCAGAGGAATCTTGGAGTCCATGTACATAGATCCCTGAAAGTTGCCACCCAGGTTGATAGTGCTGTTAAGAAGGCATACAGTGTGTTAGGTTTCATTTGTGGAGGGGTTGCGTTGCAGAGCCGCAATATTATGCTGCAATAATACAAACCGCTAGTGCGGCCACACTTGCAATATTGTGTACAGTTCACGTTGCCATATTTCAGGAAAGATGTGGAAGAATTGGAAAAGGTGCAGAGGAGATTTACGAGAATGTTGCCTGGTCTGGAGGGAAGGTCTTATGAGGAAAGGCTGAGAGACTTGGGTGTGTTCTCATTGCAAAGAAGAAGGCTAAGAGGGGATTTGATAGAGACATACAAAATGATCAGAGGATTAGATAGGGTAGACAGTGAGAGTCTTTTTCCTAGGATGATGACATCAGCTTGTACGAGGGAGCATAACTACAAATTGAGGGGTGATAGATTTAAGACAAATGTCAGAGGCAGGTTCTTTATGCAGACAGTGGTAAGGGTGTGGAATGCCCTACCTGCAAATGTAGTCAACTCAGCCACATTAGGGAGATTTAAACAATCCTTGGGTAAGCACTTGGATGATGATGGGATAGTATAGTGGGACTAGCTGAGAACAGTTCACGGGTTGGTGCAACATTGAGGGCCGAAGGGCCTATTCTGCGCTGTATTGTTCTATGTTCTATGGCACAGCTGCCAAACTTTCATATCCTGATACTGGGCACTGACCTCCTTGACAGCTGCACCCACTCTCACCTCGGTGTGATCCATGAAGGTCTCCTGAGCAACTTCATCAGTACTGCCTCCAGAATCACCATAGTTATCATAGAATCTTACTTTGCGCCTTGGTGTTATTCTTCCATAATTTAAATTCCTTCAATATTATTAAGTTCAGTTTCTCTTGTGAAATAATCTGCCTTTAAGCACACATTTCTGGCTACAAGACCTGATATCTGCATAATACTGCCTGATCCACCAGTAAGCACAGAAGCAACAGACAGATAATGTGAGGCAACAGTGTGAGCTACAAACAACGATCAAGTAAATGAGATGGGATACACCAAATTTGCATGCTGACCAAATCAAAGGGAACCAACTTAGGCAAGACAATAATGATGGCTTGTCCAGAAACAGAGCATGTGAGCTTCTAGCCTTAAATCAGTGCCTGCATTTATTTACATATGGCGTAAATTGCTGAGAAGAATCTGTGGTTTGATTTTTAAAACATCCACCAATTAAGTGACAATGTTAGAAACAACAATTCTGATTACTAGTTTCAAAAAACTTGCATAAAGGTTATACTAGCAAATCAAAAAAAAATCATAAATACTTGGTATGCTTGGGTTTTGAGAGCCAGACTGCTTGAGTTTGGGGCAGCAGTATATACATTTCAATTCTAAAGCTCACCTGATGAAAAGGCTATCCCAAGACATGTATTGAAACCTGTAATAGACAAGATATCATCAAAGCTGCCTGCAGCCATTAGTAGTGTTGGGATTCCCTTGTCAATACCATAGCATTCCTTCTGAAGCATCAGCATGCATGGGACAACTACAGCAGGTGACACAGCTCCCATCACAAACCTGGTAACAGAAATTATAGAACATGGAGGAATAACAAGGTATAAATACACAGACTGTGAATATTAAATTTATTTGGAATTACATTAACACAAATATTTTTGGTAAATTGACAATTTTAGTAGGGTTGTACATATTTCATTGCTCTATCATATGCATACATGGTTATCTTAAAATAGGATTTTAAGATAATGAAAAAGATTACTGAATTTTCCTACATTCAATAATGATCAGCATGTACCTAGTGCCTTTACAAAAAAAGCACTTCATAGGAGCATTATGAATCAAAATATAGTACCAGATCATATAAGGAGACTCGGCAGTGTGTTAAATGACTCTTTCACATCTTTGTAAAAAAATTTTTATCACATCTATCTCTCCATCTTTTTCAGATACTATAGGAAGGAGAGAAAGAGAGGCAAAAGAGGTGAGGGAGTGGTATTTTTTGGTTAAGGAAAACATTATTGCTGTAAGTAGAGAACATATTTCTGGAAAATTGTCCAGTGAAAATACCTGATGGGACCATATTATTGACACCCTAATAGTCAGATGAAAATCGAGGAAAAAATATGTGGAGAGATCTCAGATATGTGTAAGAACAATAAGGCTGTAATAGTAGGGGATTTTAATTTTCCAAACATTGACTGGGACGCCATAGTGTTAAAGGTTTGGATGGTGAAACATTTGTTAAACGTGTTCAAGAAAAGTTTCTTTATTAATATGTACATGTTCCTATCAGAGAAGGAGCAAAACTTAGGGCAAGAGATTGAAGTGATAGTAGGGGAATACTTCGGGTCTACTGATCATAGTTTGTTTTAAAATCGTTATGGAAAAGGACATGCCTTCCATAAATTATGAAGCTTTTAATTGGAGTAAGGCAAACTTTAATGGTATGAGACATGAACTTTCAACATTGATTGAAGTAAACTGTTCGCAGGTAAATGAACATCTGATAAGTGCGAGGCTTTCAAATTGTGATAACAAGAGTTCAGAGTCATTATGTTCCTGTTAGTGAAAGGTAATTGTGGTTCTGTTCGCCGAGCTGGAAGTTTTTGCTGCAAACGTTTCGTTCCCTGGCTAGGGAACATCATCAGTGCTATTGGGGCCTCCTGTGAAGCGCTGCTTTGATGTTTCTTTCGGTATTTATAGTGGTTTGTTCTTGCCGCTTCCGGGTGTCAGTTTCAGCTGTAGTAGTTTGTATGTGGGGTCCAGGTCGATGTGTCTGTTGATGGATGTTCTTGCCGCTTCAAACCACTATAAATACCGGAAGAAACATCAAAGCAGCGCTTCACAGGAGGCCCCAATAGCACTGATGATGTTCCCTAGCCAGGGAACGAAACGTTTGCAGCAAAAACTTCCAGCTCGGCGAACAGAACCACAACAACGGACACCCGAGCTACAAATCTTCAACCAGACTTTAAAGTGAAAGGTAAGGCTGGTAGGATTAGAGGGAGAACTAGCTATTTGGATAGAGAACTGACTAGAATGTAGAAGACAGAGGGTGGCTTTTCAGACTTGTACACTTAATGATAAGGTCCTGGGGAATATTGCTGAACAAAAAGACCTTGGAGTGCAGGTTCATAGTGCCTTGAAAGTTGAGTTGCTGGTAGATAGGATAGAAAAGGCGACGTTTGGTATGCTTGCCTTTATTGGTCAGTGCATTTAGTATAGGAGTTAGGAGTCATGTTGCAGCTGTATAGGACATTGGTTAGGCCACTGGAATAGTGGGTACAATTCTGTTCTCTCTGCTATAGAAAAGATGTTGTGAAACTTGAAAGGGTTCAGAAAAGATTTACAAGAATGTTGCCACAGTTGGAGGGTTTGAACTATAGGCAGAGGCCTGAATAGATCAGGGCTATTTTCCCTGGAGTGTCAGAGGCTGAGGGGTGACCTTACAGAGGTTTATAAAATCATGAGGGGCTTGGAGAGGGTAAATAGACAAGATCTTTGCCCAGGGCTGGGGGAGTCCAGAACTAAAGGGCATAAGCTTAAGGGTGAGAGAGGAAAGGTTTAAAAGGGACCTAAGGGGCAACTTTTTCACGCAGAGTGTGATACGAATGAGCTGCCAAAAGTAGTAGTGGAGGCTGGTACAACTACAACATTTAAAAGGCATCTGGACGGGTATATGAATAGAAAGGGTTTAGAGGGATATGGGCCAAATGCTGGCAAATGGGACTAGATTAATTTAGGATATCTGGTCGGCATGGACAGATTGGACCAAAGAGGCTGTTTCCATCAAGAGGCAAAGAATGATTAGGGATAGTCAGATAGTTTTGTGTGAGGGTAATTGTGTCTCACAAACTTGATTGAGTTTTTTGAGGATGTAACCAAGATGATGGTAGAGCTGTAGACATTGTTTATTTGGACTTCAGTAAAGCCGTTCCGCATGGTCAATTAATTATTAAAGTTAGATCACATGGGATTCAGAGTGAGCTTGCCAATTGTATACAGAATTGACTTAAAGGTAAGAGACAAAGAGTGATGGTGAAGGGTTGTTTTTTGGACAGGAGGCTCACTACCAGCAGTGTTCCACAGGGATAGGTATTGGGTCCATTTTTGATTGCCATTTATATAAATGATTTGGATGAGAATGTAGAAGGCATGATTAGTAAGTTTACAGATGACACCAAAATTAGTATAGTGGACAGTGAGAAAGGTCATATAAGGTTACAATGAGATCTTGATCAATTGGGTCAATGGGCTGAAGAATGCAAGCTGGAGCTTAATTTGAATAAATGTAAGGTAATACATTTAGGTAAAACAAACAACAGCAGGACTTACACAGTCAAAATTTTGGCCTTGGGTAGTGTTTCAGAATAGAGAGAACTAGGGGTTCGGTTACATAATTTTTTGAAGTTTATATCACATATAGCTAAGGTGATAAGAAGGCATTTGGCACACTTGCCTTCATTATTCAAACCTTTGAGTATTGGGAGTTGGGTCATCATATTGAGGTTGTACAGGTTGCTGGTGAGGCCTCTTCTGGAGTACTGTGTCCAGTTCTGGTCACCCTGTCATAGGAAGGATATTATTTGGCTGGAGAGGGTTTAGAAAAGATTTACCAGGATGTTGCCAAGAATGGAAGGCTTCAGCTATAAGTAGAGGCTAGATAGTCTGGGACGTTCATCACTGGAGCATAGGAGGTTGAGGGGTGACCTTATAGAGTTTTATTAAATAATGAGAGATATAGTTAAGGTGAATGGCAGATCTTTTCCCTAGGGTGGGGAGATTTCAAGGTCTGGGGAATATTTAAAAGATGAGAGGAGAAAGATTTAAAAGGGTCCTGAGGGGCAATTTTCTCACACAGAAGGTGGTTTGTATGTGGAATGAACCACCTGAGGAAATGGTAGATGCAGGTACAGTTAAAACCTTTACAATACACTTGACCAGGTACATGAACAGGAAAGGTTTGGAGGGATATGGGCCTCTAAATTGTAAAATAAAGTAAAAAAAACCCATCAAATTCTATTTATTCAAAGATCCAAATGATCCTAAAATCTACATATATTTCTGTGTAGCTACTGTTCTTTTAATAAATGCACTTACCCCAAGATAAAACTCCATGACCAGGGCAGATGCAGTAGATAGTGTCCAAGAACTGCACAAACACAAGCTTCACTAAGACAAGGGCCAAATGCTAGCCTAAGACACACAGCCTTCAGTTTCCGAAGAGCCTAAGAATCAAAATTTCTTGTGTTACCTCAAAAAGGGTAAAAATGAACACAAAACTATAGAAAAGACAATGATTTCCCCTCAGGTTAAAAATTAATTTCACTCTGAAAATGTGTTCGATGGTGGAGTATTGACAACCCCATGGCTAGAGAAGTCTAAAGATTCACAACCCTGAAAACTCTCATTTCATTTCTAAATGAATGACCCCTTCTCCTGAGACTGTGCCTGGTGTTCCGAGTGTGCCATTAAGCCCTTCAGAATCTTGTATTTTTCAATGATCACCTCTCACAATTCTATACTTCAAAGAACATAGGACTGACTTAGTCAATCTCTTATCTTTGGACTACCTCCTCATTCCAGGGACTAAACTAGCAAACTTGCATTGCATTTTTCCAATGTATGCTTATCACCTCTTTAAATGTGACATCAACTTGTAAAGTACCCCTGATGTGACTCCACAAAACCATGTACAATTGTAACAAGACTTGCTTATTCTTATACTCAAATTCCCTTGCCATAAAGACTGACATGACATTTGTCTTCCTGACACGATATAGGTAGAGCAGACAAACTTTATGTTCTTTAGACAAGTACCCCCAAGCCTCTTTGAACATCTACTTTTACAAGTTTTATGTCTTATAAAATATATTCTGTTTTTTCTATTCTTACTGCCAATCTCACACTTGCCAACTTTATGAAAAGTAACTAAATGAAAATGTAGGTGGTCCAATTAAGAGGGTTGGCAGATGACATGAAATCAGTGGATGTGGATAATGAGCAAGTTTATGAAAGGATACAGCTGGATATAGGTCAGTTGGAAAGTCGGGCAGAGAGTCAGAGATGGAGTTTAATCCGGATAAGTGTCAGGTGAAGCATTTTGGGAGGTCAACATGGAAGATGAAAAATACAGTAAATGGCAGGAACCTTCCATAAATCCCTGGAAGTCACAACACAGGTGGATAAAGTGGTAAAGAAGGTGTACAGCATGCTTGCCTTTAATTGATTAGAGCATCGAGTATAAAAGTTAGCAGGGCATGTTGTAGCTGTCTAAAACTTTAATTCAGTCACGTTTGGAGTACTGTGAGCAGTGCTGGTCACCACACTATAAGAAGAATGTGGAGGCTTTTGAGAGGTTGTAAAAGAGATTTACCTGGATGCCGGCTGGATTGGAGTGTTTTAACTATAAGGACAGGCTGGATAAACTTGAATTGTTTTCACTCCTATTGAAGGCTGAGGGGTGACCTGATAGAAGTATATAAAATTATGAGAGGCATAGATAGGATGGATAGTCAAATCTTTTTTCAACGATTAAAAATCTAATACTAGGGAGAATAAGTTTAAGGTGAGAGGAAAAAAGTTTAAGGGATATGAGCAAGGAAAGTTTTTTTTTAAAAATAGAGGATGGTAGGTACATAGAATGTTTTGAAAATGTGTTGCTGGAAAAGCGCAGCAGGTCAGGCAGCATCTAAGGAACAGAAGAATCAACATATCGGGCATGAGCCCTTCTTCAGGAATCAGGCTGTGTTTTTCCAGCAACACATTTTCAGCTCTGATCTCCAGCATCTGCAGTCCTCACTTTCTCCCACATGGAATGTTTTGCCAGGGCAGTTAGTAAAAGCAAATACACTAGCAATGTTTAAGAGGCATTTAGACTGACCCCACATGAACAGGCAAGGAATAGAGGGGTATGGATCATGTGTTAGGTGGATAAGTTTAGAATGGCATCATGGTGGGCACAGATATGATGTGCTGAAGGGCCTGTTCCCGTGTTGCACTGTTCTACATTCTATATTAATACTCCATTTGCCACACTATTGACCATTCACTTAACTGTTCAAATATGTGCAGGCTCCTTTTGCAGTCCACACAGCTTAGATGCTCACCTAACTTTGTATTTATCAGTAAACTTAAATTATTTTATGTCTCTTAGAGTCACAGAGTCCTACTGCACAAGACAGGCCTTTTGGCCCAAACTGGTCCACGCCAATCACAATGTCCATCCACGCTAACCCCATTTCTCTGCACTTGGCTCACATCCTTCTAAGGGAAAAAGTGAGGACTGCAGATGCTGGAGATCAGAGACGAGAGTGTGGTGTCGGAAAATCACAGCAGGCCAGGCAGCATCTGAGGAGCAGAAGAATCGACATCTCAGGCATAAGCCCTCCATCAGGGATGAGGATTGTGAGCCGGTGGGGGGGAGGCGTAGTGCTGAGAGACAAATGGGAGGGGGGTGGGTTTGGGGGCAAGGTACCTGAGAATGCGATAGGTAGATGAAGGTGAGGGAAAAGGTGATAAGTCGGAGAGGAATGTGAGCGAATAGATGGGAAAGGTGATGGACAGGTCGAGAGGATGAGTTGGAGGCTTGGGACTGGGATATGGTGGGGGTAGGAGAAATGAGGAAATTGTTGAAATCTACACTGATCCCGTGTGGTTGCAGGGTCCCTTTCTCTCCCATTCCACCAAGGACATGCAGGTCCTGGGTCTCCTCCATCACCAAACCCTCACCACCCATCGCCTGGAGGAAGAGCTCCTCATATTCCGTCCTGGGACCCTGTAACCCACACGGGATCAATGTGGATCTCACCAGTTTCCTCATTTCCCCTAACCCTACATTATCCCAATCTGAAGCCTTCAACTCAGCACCATCCTCCCGACCTGTCCATCACCTTTCCCATCTATCTACTCTACCCTCTTCTCCAACCTATCACCTTCTCCCTCACCTTCATCTACCTATCGCATTCTCAGCTACCTTCCCCCCAACCCTGCCCCTCCCATTTATCTCTCAGCCCCCGTGCCCACAAGCCGCATTCCTGATGGAGGGCTTATGCCCGAAACGTTGATTCTCCTGCTCCTCAGATGCTGCCTGACCTGCTGTGGTTTTCCAGTGCCACACTCTCAATCTATATCCTTCTAAATCTTTCCTATCCACGTATTTGTCCAAATGCCTTTTAAATGTTGTTAATGTACCAGCCTCAACAACTTCTGCTGGCAGCTCACTCCATATGCATACCACCCTCTGTGTAAAAAAGTTGCCCCTCAGGTTCCCTTTTAGTCTTTCCCCTCTGACCTTAAACTGATGCCCTTTAGATTGAGTGTATTCACCCTATCCATGCCTCTCATGACCTTATACACTTCTGTAAGATACCCCCTCAGTTCCTATACTCGGAATAAAAAAGTCCTAGCTTGTACAACCTCGCTCTATAACTCAGACCATTGACTCCCGGCAACATCCTTGTAAATTTCTTCTGTACTCTTTCCAGTTTAATCACATCTTTCCTATAGCAAGGTGACTAATTCTGAAAACAATACTCCAAGTATTGCCTCACCAACGTCCTGTATGACTGCAACATACTTCCCATCTTCTATACTCAATGTCCTGACTGATGAAGACCAGTGTGCCAAGCCTTCTTCACTGCCCTGTCTACCTGTGACTCCACTTTCAGAGAACCTTGCACCTGAACTCCAAGGTCCCTCTATTCCACTACATTCCTTAAGGCCCTACCATTCACCATGAAACTCCTGCCTTGATTTGACTTTCCAAAATGCAAGATCTCACACCTTCATTAATTTTTTTTTAAATTATCTTTTTTTTAATCAACCTATTCAGAGATGTTTGCTGGTGTAGGTGGGACTTGAACCCAGGGCTCCTGATTCAGAGTAGGGACACTACCATTGCATCACAACATGGTCCTTAGTCCCTTCATTACAGTTACTAATATAGATTGGAAACAGTTGTGGTCCCAGTAATGATCCTTATAGCTTTCCATTCATCACAACCTTCCAAATTGAAAATGTTTTCTTTATTCCTACTTTTGCTTTCTGCTCATTAATAAATTTTCTAATCATGCTAGCATACTAATTATTTATTAATATATTAATCTCAACACCACATTATTAACATTTTCTGGCATTTTACCAAATGCCATTTGGAAATCCAAACATACTACATTCACTGGTTTCTTTCCCCTTAATATGCCCTCCTATAAAAATCTAAAATATGTCAAACAAGATTCTGTTTGACAACCATCCACACTAACCCCATTTCTCTGCACTTGGCTTACATCCTTCTAAGGGGAAAAGTGAGGGAAAGGGACCCTGCAACCACACATTGATTTAGAAAATCAGAAGGCTTCCTGATCTGCTAACCGACAACACACTAATTGGCCTGCAGCTGTTTTCTGACTTCCTCCTTTTTTGAATAGCCAAGCCACATGTACTAAGTTTCAACCTATTGGAAAGTTGAAAAATTACAACTAGTGCATTCACCATCTCTACAGCTACCTTTTTTGAACCTCTGAGTGTAAACCATTCAGATCCTGGGGATTGTTGATCCTCTTTTCAATAAGGGTAATAGAGAAATTCCTGGCAATTACAGACCAGTCAGTCTTACATCTGTGGTCAGCAAAGCTTTGGAAAGAATTCTGAGGGATAGGATTTATGAGTATTTGGCAAACTGTAGCGTGATTAAAGGCACTTAGCATGGCTTTGTGAGGGACAGGTTATGCCTCACAAATCTTATTCAGTTCTTTGAGGAGATGTCAAGACAGGTTGATGATGGTCGAGCAATGGATGTGGTGTATATGGACTTCGGCAAGGCATTTGATAGGATTCCCCATGGTAGGCTCATTCATAAAGTCAGGAAGTATGGGATACAGGGAGATTTGGATATCTGGATTCAGAATTGGCTGGCTGACAGAAGGCAGAGAGTGATTCTAGATAGAAAGTATTCTGCCTGGAGATCAGTGTTGAGTGGGGTGCCGCAGGGCTCTGTTCTTGGGCCTCTGCTCTTTGTAGTTTTTAGAAATGACTTGGATTGGGTTGAGGGGTGGGTTAATAAATTTGCAGATGACACAAAGATTGGAGGTGTCGTCAATAGTATAGAGGGCTACTGCAGGCTGCCGCGTGACATAGACAGGATGCAGAGCTGGGCTGAGAAATGGCAGATGGAGTTCAATCTAGTTAAATGTGAAGTGATGTATTTAGGAAGGTCGAACTCGAATGCTGAATATAGGTTTAAAGGCAGGATTCTTGGTAGTGTGGAGGAACAGAGGATCTGGGTGTGCAAGTACATAGATCTCAAAGTTGCCATCCAAGTGGATAGGGTTGTTAAGAAAGCATATAGTGTTTTGGCTTTCATTAACAGGGGGATCGAGTTTAAGAGCCGCGAGGCTTTGCTACAGCTCTACAAGTCCCTGGTGAGACCACACTTGGAATATTGTTTCCAGTTCTGGTCACCCTCCTATAGGAAAGATACAGAGGCTTTGGAGAGGGTGCAAAGAAGGTTTACCAGGAAGCTGCCTACACTGAAGGGCTTGCCTTATGAAGAAAGGTTGAATAAACTCGGACTTTTCTCTCTGGAGAGAAGGAGGAAGAGAGGAGACCAGATCAAGGTATACAAGATAATGAGTGGAATAGATAGTGTCAATAGCCAGAGACTTTTCCCCAGGGCAGGATTGACTGGTATGAGGAGTCATAGTTTTAAGATATTAGGAGGAAGGTATAAAGGAGATGTCAGAGGTAGGTTCCTTACACATAGACTTGTGAATGCATGGAATGTGTTGCCAGCTGTGGTGGTGGAAGCAGAGTCATTGGGGAATTTAAGCGACTGCTGGACATGCACATGGATAGCAGTGAGTTGAGGGGTGCGTAGGTTAAGTTACTATATTTTACATTAAGATTAACCTCGGCACAACATCGTGGGCCAAAGGGCATGTTCTGTGCTGGACTTTTCTATGTTCTGTGTTCTATTTATTGGATTTTCATCCTGAAGGTTCTTCCCAAAGATTTCCCCTTTTCTTTTGACGATATTAATTACTAAAATTCTTCACTGTTTTAGTCTCTTGGTTTTTGTTACCATCTATCCCTGGTATGTAACTTGTGCCTTCTACTGTTTAGAAAGAAAATATTATTTCAATATTTCATTCAAAGGTACAGCATTGATAGGGAATACTAGCATTTAAAAAATGAAGACATAGTTTACAACTTTGTGTCCTTTGGATGCAAAAATACAACAAGAAAAATGATCCAAACGTAGTTAACAGGGGAGGGTAAAGGTTGCATTAGATGAAAGAAAGAGGCTTATAAATTTGTCAAAAAAGTAGTAAGCTTGAGGGTTGGGTGCATTTCAGAATTCAGTAAAGGAGGGTCAAGGAACTGATGAAGAAATGGAAAACAGAATATGAAAGTAAACACAGCAAGTAACAAACATAAAACTGTGCTATAAAAGTTTCTGTAAGTATATAAAAAGGAAGTGAAAGTTTGGAGGATTCTTGTGGTGCAACGGTGGTGCCCCCATCTCTGGACCAGGAGGTCCAGGTCCAGGTCCAGGCCCGAAACGTCGATTTCGCTGCTCCTTGGATGCTGCCTGAACTGCTGTGCTCTTCTAGCACCACTAATCCAGAATCCAGGGTCCAGGTTCAAATCCTACCTTCTCAAGAGGTGTGTAATGACATCTCTGAAAAGACTGATTAGAGAGTATTTACTAAAAGGAAACAGCAAAGACAAATATGGACCTGCATAGACAGGAGAATTTATAATGTGGAATAAAGAAATGGCAGAGAAACGAAACAAATATATTGTATCTGTCTTCACCATGGAACATGAAAAACAAAAACTTCAAAAGTACTAGAGAAGCAAGGAATTAATAAAAATTAGGAACTGAAAGGAATTAGTATTAAATATTATGGTGCAAATGTTCTCCTTTTGAGCTGTAAACACCTTTGAATCTGTGGGTAGTAGTAGAAAAGTTAATTGACTGCAAACTGATAAATGACCTGGATCTAATGGCCTACATCCGAGAGGGTTAAAAGAAGTGGCTGTAGACATAATGGACGCTTTGGTAAGTCTACAGATCCTGGAACATTTCCTGCAGATTGGAAGTTTGCAAATATAACTCCACTTTTCAAGAAAGGAGTGAGGAAGAAAACTAGGAACTACAGACATGTTAGCTTGATATCAGTAGTAAGGAAAATGTAAGAGTCTATTATAAAACATGTGACAACTGGACAGTGAGAAAATAATGGTAAGTTGGACAGAAGCAACATGGCTTTTTTTAAAGGGTAATTATGTTCGACAAATCTGTTGGACTTTTTTGACAATGTAATGAACAGAATAGATGAGGGGGATGGGAGTGTGGCCTGTTTAGATTTTCAGAACTCTTTTGATGAGGTCTCACATTGCTTCGTAAAAAAATTAAAACACATGGGTTACAGTATTATGTGCTAGTATTGATGGACAATTGGTTAATGGACAGAAAACAGAGTAAGAATAAATGAGATTTCATCTGGTTAGCTGACTGTGAACTGGTTGAGCACCACAAGGATTGTTGTTTGGACCCCAACTATTCGCAATTCATAGCAATGATTTGGAGACCTAACATAATATCTTCATGATAGCCATTGACAAAATTAGTTGGTAATGTTTGTGTGAGGAAGATGCAAAAAGACTTCAGGGCTATTTAGACAGACTAGCTGAGTGGACAAAGGTATGGTAGATGGAATATAATGTGGAAAGATGCGATGTTATACACTGATAGGAAAGCAGAGATGCAGAGTGTTTCTAAAATGATGAGAGATTGGAAAGTGTTGATTGTCCAAAGGGACCTGGATAACTTTTGTTCACGAATAACCGAAAACTAACATGCTGTTGCAGCAAGCAATTAGGAAGGCAAAACTTATGTTAGTTGCTACTGCACGAAGATTTGAATACAGAGTAAAGAAGTTTTGCTGTAATTATACAGAACCTTGAACAGACTGCAACTGGAATAACATGTGTAGTTTTGATCTCCTATCCAAGAAAGGATATATGTGAGATTGCAGGGATACAGGGATTGCATTGAAATTTAACCACATTAATTCTTAGGATGCCTCAGCCGTCCTATAAAGACACATCAAGGAGATTGAGCCTGTACTCTAGAATTTTAGAAGCATGAGAAGTGATCTCATTGCAACATGATCTGGAATGGTCTAGAATCAGAATAAAGGATGGGCCATTGAAGATCAAAATGAGGAGCAATTTACCTTATGCACAGGATAGTACATCTTTGGAATTTTCTACTCCAGGCCCTGAACCATCAAGACAGAGGTTGATAGTTTCCAGATATCACAGACAGTGGAGGAAATGGATTTGAGATTGGTCAGCAAGATGTAGTTGAATGATGAAGTGGTGTTGAAATGGCCTACTGCTGCTCTTACTTCATGAGCAGCATAGATGCGATGAATAGCTAAGTTATTTTCCTGAAGGTGAAGGAATTCAAAATGAGAGGGCATTTTTTAAGATGAGAGGAGAAATGTGAAAAAAAGAGACCTGAGGGGCAACTTTTTCACACAGAGGGTGGTTCATATGTGGGAATGAACTGACAGAGGAAATGGTAGACACAGGCACAGTTACAACATTTGAAAGACTTTTGAATAAATACATGAATAGGAAAGATTTAAAGGGGTATGGGGCAAACACAAGTAAATGAGATTAGTTTAGTTTGAGAAGTTGGTCAGCATGGACGAATTGTACTAAAGAGTCTGTTTCTATGCTGCTTGACTCTATGACTCGACAACATTTAAGAAATTTGATATCATCCAGGATAAAGTAACCTGCTTTACTGATACTGCAGCCACAAGCATTAACTCTCTCCACCACAGATGCTCAGAAGCAGTTGTGTCTATTATCTACAAGAGGCAGTGCAGAAATTCAAAGATCCTACACAGTTCCTTCCAAACCCGTGACCACCACCAGCTAGAAGGACAAGGGCAGCAGATACATAGGCGCATCAGGACCTGCAAGTTCCCTTCTCAGCCACTTACCATCCTGACTTGGAAACATATTACTCTTCCTTCATTGTCAAGGGGTCAAAATCCTGGAGCTCCCTCCATAAGGGCATTAAGAGTCTATCTACAGCACGTGGACTTAAAGCCATCATTTTTAAGAAAAACTTTAGTTCTGGATTATTAATCCAGGAACATTATCACTCCTCCACCATCAGATATATTGATCTTGCCAGTAAACTGGAGCATTGTCTATATAACATTACTATTCAAGAAAGAACCATAGGATCAATTGAACAACTACAAGGCAGTACTTGGATAATCAAGATCAGTGCGTATTTCTTAAAGGAATTATGTCTAACAAATCTAATGAAATGTTTTGAAGAAATAACTGACTGGATGGATAAAATGCATTACATAATTTATACATGGCATATAATAAGGTGATTTACAAGAGTCTATTACTAAACACCAGGGTCAATTCAGACATGAAACTGAATTAACGTCTGTTGCTTGGATTGCTAAAGGACTAGAAATGGTCTACAGAAAAGTCCAGCACAGAACATGCCCTTTGGCCTACGGTGTTGTGCCGAGGTTTAATCCTAATGTAAAATATAATAACTTAACCTACACACCCCTCAACTCACTGCTATCTACATGCCTGTCCAGCAGTTACTTAAATATCCCCAATGACTCCGCTTCTACCACCACCGCTGGCAATGCATTCCATGCATTCACAACTCTCTGCATAAAGAACCTACCTCTGAGGTCTCCTTTATACCTCTCCCCACATATCTTAAAAGTATAACTCCTCGCACCCATCAACTCTGCCCTGGGGGAGAGTCTCTGGCTATTGACTCTATCTATTCCACTCATTATCTTGTACACCTCGATCAGGTCTCCTCTCTTCCTCCTTCTCTCCAGAGAGAAAAGTCCGAGTTTATTCAACCTTTCTTCATAAGGCAAGCCCTTCAGTCCAGGCAGTATCCTGGTAAACCGTCTTTGCACCCTCTCCAAAGCCTCTGTATCTTTCCTATAGTAGGGCGACGAGAACTGGAAACAATATTCCAAGTGTGGTCTCACCAGGGACTTGTAGAGCTGTAGCAAAGCCTCGCGGCTCTTAAACTCGATCCCCCTGTTAATGAAAGCCAAAACACCATATGCTTTCTTAACAACCCTATCCACTTGGATGGCAACTTTGAGGTATCTATGTACTTGCACACCCAGATCCCTCTGTTCCTCCACACTACAAGAATCCTGTCTTTAAACCTATATTCAGCATTCGAGTTCGACCTTCCAAAATACATCACTTCACATTTATCCAGTTTGAACTCCATCTGCCAATGGTTTACTCCATGCATCGATGCTGGGTCCACCTCAATCCCAATCTACTGAGATGATTTGGACAAGGGAATTAGGAGGATATCATTAAGATCTGCCAACATCATGAAAACAGAAAAAGGTTAAACTTGCTCAAAGGACTGTGCTTCACATGTGAGCTCAAGGAATGAAAAGACATGTAATTATTAGCCATCACAGCTAAATTTAATTAGTTATTTAAGTCCTAGTCTTGTATTTCCCTCTTCTAGAACTAGAAATGCCAAGGTTGCTCTGTTTAAGATCATCTAATTTTGTACAGATCAAGGATCAAACCTTCAGCCTATATGTTGACCACCACATAATTATAGTTTATTTAGCTTTTATTGTTTCACCGTCGAAATGAACTTGACTGTCAATATGTAAACAAACAATATTTAAACAAATAAACATAATTTGTACCTTTGCATCCAGCCCAAGTCCTGCTCGGGTCAGGATAATTGCAAGTGCTATACTTCTCAAGGACGAGGACCACTTGTAATCAATGTAAATAGCATCACTGACAACAGGAATATTTCGGAGGACAAAACCAGCTAGAAGCATTCCTAATACACAAATATAAAGAAAATATATCACAGACTAAACTGCTACTGGATAACTTAAATACAAATGCACCATTAAAGGATAAACATTTCACTCTAGTTCAATGTTTAGAAAAAAATTGGCCATCAAAAGAGACAAAAAATGTGTATAAACTGAACAGCTAAATGCAATATAAATGAAACCCCTTATTTTCAAATCAGTATTTCTTTCCAATATTCTAAGCACCATCATGATTCAGATGAAGGCTTTGAAACTACATAAAAGATTTGAAATTGTGCAATAACAATCACACATAAAATATTTTAACAATTTTGTGATAATATTTTCATCAACAGCTGGACAGAATCTTTTTTGTTCAAATGAAGGATGGAGAAAAATATTGCAATATGGATTTAATAAATACAAAGACAAATACAATGTTAGTGGAGACTCAAAATGTGTAAGTCAGTGTTATGGAAAATGGTCTGCAATGTGAAGGTAAAAAGTCTTGAATTTATACTGTACCTTTAGCTATTATAAGACATTCTAAAGCACTTTACAGATAGTTATGTATTACTGTTGTAATGTAGGAAGCAGAGCAGTCAAGAACACAGAGGAGAATGCCCTACTCTTCTTCAAAGCAGTTAAATAAAATATTTTATATTCACCTTCGATAAAAAGTAGTTAATATTACATTACAACAATCCTTCAAGCAAGGACTTATTTGTCTGCTCAAGGGAAATCAAAAATTCTGATCAATATTTAGATCACAGTTGGACGTTCCTTGGGTGGGCCAACATTCCTTTCCTTTACAATACTCTGCAATACGGATCACCTTTTAATTTATTAATTTCCTGCTTATGGGACCACACTGAAAATTCGCTTCTACTTTTGCCAACTGCAAAGTTATTACACTTTCAATTTGATCCATTGATTTAAAGCATTTTAGAAAATGATAAATATTAGTTAAAAACAAATCTTTTACTTGTTAAACTTCAATATAGTCATGCAACATTAATATTTTCATCACTATGTCTTTCATTTTCTTACCTAGAAGACCAGGTAATGGAGGTAAATTAGGAAGTTTGATCATTCCAACAATCTTCCCTCCCAGAACTGCACACACAAACAGAATCAGATTTCCAAACAAATTACCACCGGGAAGGCACTCTGGACCTGTAATTGACCAGACAACTGCCCACAGAAGGATCACCATAATCACTAGAAAACAAGGTCAAAACTGATTAATACAAAGAATCTGAAGTTAGTCTTTGCATCCATCAAGAAACACTCAACAGGAGTTTTCTTTTCTTATATCCAATTCCTTTATTTATTTAAAAGGGGTAATATACAAAAAGAAAACATTGAGAAAATGTTAGAATCTATTATAAAGAATGGAATAGCATAATATTCAGAAATATATGTGATCAAGCAGAGTTAGCATGGCTTCATGAAAGGGAAATCATGCTCGATAAATTTACTAGAATTCTTTCAGCGGGTAACAAGCAGGATAAAGGGGAAGTAGTAGACGTAATATATTTGGAGTTTTAGAAAGTGTTTGATAAGGTACCACACATTAGAAAACAGAAAGTAGGAACAGGAGTGGCCAGGTCAGTCAGTCTTTCAAGCCTCCTCTATCATTCGAAATGGTCATGGTTGATCATCCAACTCAGTACCCCATTCCAGCTTTTACCCCATATCTTTAATTCCTTTAGTCCTAAAAATTATATCTAATCCTTCTTGAAAGCATATGTGGTGCTGGAAAAGCACAGCAGGTCAGGCAGCATGCGAGGAGCAGCAGAATCAACGCTTTGAACATAGGCCCCACATCAGGAATTGGTCTTGATGAAGGGCTGATGCCCGAAACATTGATTCTCCTGCTCCTCAAATGCTGCCTGACTTGCTGCACTTTTCCAGCATCACACTCTCACTGCAAACAGTACTGTTAACATTAACCTGTTGACATGATCTCAGCAACTAAGCCATCTAGATATTGTACATTGTACCTAGAACAGCTTTGATCCCTCATCTAAGGAAAGCTATACTGGCATTTGAGGCAGCTGGAGATGATTCTTTAGATTAGCATCAGGTATGGAGAGATTTTCTAATGAGGACAGGCTGAGTAGGTTGGGCCAGTACTCACTGGAGTTTAGAAGAGGCCTTGTTGAAAAATAAGATTTTCAGGGGATTCACAGGGTATTTGTGGATTGCCTCCCCTTTTGAGAGTCTAAAACTATTGGGCAAAATCTCAAAGAGAGTGGTTACCCCAGTTAAGAGAACAGATGAGGAGGAATTTCTTCTCTCAGAGGGAAGTGAATCCGTGGAACTCTTTACCAGAATGAGCTAGTGAAGGTCAAGGCTGAGATAAATATTTAATAAGTAAGGAAGTCAAGGATTATGGGGAGAAAAACATGAAAATCAACTGAGAGTTACAAGATCAGCCATGATCTCATTGAATGACACTACTGACTCTTCAGGCTGAAAGGCCTACTTCTGCCGCTAAGTTTAAGATTGTGCTTCTGGGAGAGCTCTTGGATGTGTCTACCCTACAAATTTGCTCAGTACATTCTTAGAAGGCTTTAGTGGGGCTGTTAGCAGCTTATGAATCCTTTGAAAAGTTACTAAATGCCCTTATCATTGAAGAAGCAAAATTAATCAATCCCTAAGAATGCAAGCAAGCTCATATAAAGGGAACTGCATCAGACTCTGTCTAGATTTTCTTCTCTGTTGAGCTTCTAGCACACAACTCTAAGTATAATTTGGTCAGCATTGAACAACTTTCAGTATGCTGATCTAAAAAGTGAGGAAAAATGTTGTAGAAAAGTATAATGGTTATACTCTAATGAGAATGAAATCAGAAGAATTATGTAACACAGCAAAGATAGACCCCTCTCATTGGCATATAAATATAAAATATGAACCTAATAATAATTCTATTATTAAGATAATTCATTTTTAAATTAAATTGCAGTCTAACCCTTTGTGAGGACACTAGCAATGATCCCTTGAGGTGGACAGGCAAACATTCGCCATAGTTTGCCATGATGGTGAGATTTAGGACTCTCGTTATGGCTGATTTTATTCAAAAGGGTTGTTTCATCTACTTCCACTGGTGCATCTGAATGGTCTGTCGAATTTATTTTCTCCATTACAGCCTGGAACAGGAAGACAGAACAAAACACGTTTATTAGTTATTTTCTTTGGTAAGGAAAATCTTGAGAGATTATTTATTATAATTAAAGAGATTGTCGTTTCCATATTCCAAATAATATAAACAATAATTAGAGACATTGTAACACTCCTCTCTTTCTCCAACTTTAACAACCCTTTTGTTTTTTACACTGGGCTTCTGCTTCTATCAAAAGAATATATTTTTAAAAATTCCAACACCTTTTAGTTCAGAAGAAGTGTCCAACAAACTTGCAACATTAACTCAGTTTCTCTCCCCACAGATGTTGCCAGACCTGCTGATTTCTCAGCATTCTCTGTGTTTGTTTCAGTGTTCCAGCATCTGCAGTATTTCGTTTTTACAGAAATACAAAATTACCATGAAACATGTTTGCATTCATGCAAAAACTGATTTATATGCAGAAATGACTTTCTTCAAGGTTAGCTCTGAATCAATGAACACTTAACACAGAGTAAGGTGGTTATCTGGCTTGAAATAGGATTGAGGGTCAGAGATAAAATTCAGGTATTGACAATTGATTAATGGACTGCTAAGAACCATGGAACATGACTATCTGGATGAAGTTCAGACCTTTATTTTGTTGGAATGTTACCTTGTTTCAGAACTGACCTATGGAAGTTAAGAGAAATTGCAATGCAATTCAAATGACAAAAAGCATTGTGGTCCAATAGAGGGCTGGGAGCACCAAATGGCCTTTTCCCATTGCAAGAAGCACGGTGGCACAGTGGTTAGCACTGCTGTCTCACAGCGCCTGAGACCCGGGTTCAATTCCCGACTCAGGCGACTGACTGTGTGGAGTTTGCACATTCTCCCCGTGTCTGCGTGGGTTTCCTCCGGGTGCTCCGGTTTCCTCCCACAGTCCAAAGACGTGCGGGTCAGGTGAATTGGCCATGCTAAATTGCCCGTAGTGTTAGGTAAGGGGTAAATGTAGGGGAATGGGTGTGTTGCGCTTCGGCGGGTCGGTGTGGACTTGTTGGGCCGAAGGGCCTGTTTCCACACTGTAAGTAATCTAATCTAATCCACATAGTGTTCCTTCAGATCTCGTTCAGTTCATATATTTTGCATTTGACAGCATGTACCTTATCGACATTATTGTAAAATATAAACCACGTAAACTGTAAGTGCTGGTTCCAACATAATCAGGCATACCATGAAGATTCAACATTTGTACAATGGCCAGTCCAATCAGCAAATCAAATCTGAAAAGATTCTAGACATAAAGTATCAGTGCTGAAATAACGTCTACTGCATCGAGTTTAATGTAAGAAAGCTCTCAATGTAAGTCAGGATGGGTTGCAAGATGATGTTAGCATGTGAAAGCCTGGTCTGTATAAACCCACACAAACATGGGGAGAATGTGCAAACTCCACACAGACAGTTGTCTCAGGATGGAATCGAACCTGGGACCCTGGTGCTGTGAGGCAGTAGTGCTAACCACTGAGCCACCGTGCTGCCCTGTTGCTGTGTTCTGTGCTAAAATAACTAAGAATGTACAGCATTACAACATTCAATTGTCTTAAACGTTTTAATAGGAATAATGACTTTTCAGGGTCAAACTCTTAGATGTTGATGCTATGTAGATGTAAAGTTCTTTAGAATATTGTATTAGTTCTGTTGCTAACAGAAACAATCACCTTTTCTGAGATATTAATTGCATTGTTAGATGTCTTTGTGAAGTTAATTTAATACAGTGAAGCTTACTGAATCAGTACCCTAAAGGTTTTACATACAGTTGTACAGAAATTGGATTTAATGTGGTTAATGAGAATTGTGTCATAAAAAGTGTCAGAAAACTCAGCACTTGTGAAGAGAGAAACAGAATTAACATTTTGAGCTGCATGATTCCGTTTCAGAAACATGAATTGAGTGACTGTGGTTCTACCTGTTTAGCAGACATATAATATTAGGACTGAAAGTCCACTTTCCTCATTCCTGAAGAAGGGTTATGTCCGAAACATCAATTCTCCTGTTCCTTGGATGCTGCCTGACCAGCTGCGCTTTTCTAGCAACACATTTTCAGCTCTGATCTCCAGCATCTGCAGTCCTCACTCTCTCCATATAATATTAGGAAGCATGTTAAACTTAAAGTGATAAAAGTGAGGACAATTTATCTATTTGGTAAACAGATGTTCAGCTGTAGGCTTCAAAACAATAATTAAACCAGTTGCTATAAATACCAAGGCACTTAATACCAGCAAACCAGAAAGATTAACAGTCATTTGGTCGTAGAGAACTCAAGTCTTGTTGCAAAAAGAAACTTTGCATCTTGCACTCACCAGGACAATTCATAAGAATACTTTATAAGGGGGAAAAGCAACCCTTCACATTCTATGAGAGCGGACTGTTGATTGGTTGGTAAGTGGACTCTGATTGACAGAGGTATTGTTGTGGAGAATGCAGTTGATGATGATTGATGGTTAACTGTCAGGCTTTGTTTAGATTTCACACCAAGTGAGTTGACTGATATTTCTCAGGACAATATCCAACATTAGGTGTGATTCTGTAATCGGACACTATTTGCTGAACAGTGAGCAGAGAGTTATGTTGACAATTAATTTTGAATTGGGGTCGCTGTATAGCACACTTGCGTCTACTGCAAGCTACATATATTAATACATAGAGCACTGTTCTTTGAAAACAGAAAGAATGTGCACACGCACTATGCTTGTTCTAACTCAACAAAATTTGGTGGTTCATTTTTCAGGGGCAATTCCCCAACCAGAGTCAACATCCACTTTTAAAATTTAAACAGGCATACAAACAAGGAGCAGGAGGCCATGCCGCCCTTCAAGTCTGCTTCAGTATTCACTAAGGTCAGAGAGTATTCTTGACTCCAATTCCTATCTACCGCAGATAACTTTTCACCTCCGTTTATCAAAACTCTAGCTATCTCTGTCTTAAACAAATTGTTTCTTCCAAATCAAGTATTGCACTTTAGGATCACTATTTTTGCAGGCAGAACTAAGAGAATTGCGGACCACCAAGTACATTTCTAAAATAATTTTAAGACAATTAAAATTACTTGAAATATATCCAATAACATAACGCTTATGAACAGACTTCAGAATCACTGAATAATTTTACCCTACAGCCAAATATTTTTACATAGACAGAGCTGTTTGAACATACCTGAGATTCTGATATAATTTTCAGAGTTGCCTGATTTCTCTCTTCATTTGTAGCATTATTTAGGTGTTCAATATTTTTGTTTGCCATGTTGAATAAACTGGAAGAAGAAGAAAAAGATGTGAAATAGGTACCAAATAACCACAACTGCAGCATCTGAAGACTGCTATCAGAAGTCAGTCAGAATAGAAATTTCTGCCATTAACTTGAGAGCTATCCTGTATTTGCTGAAAATGTGTTGCTGGTTAAAGCACAGCAGGTTAGGCAGCATCTCAGGAATAGGGAATTTGACGTTTCAAGCATAAGCCCTTCATATTTGTCAATGTGCACATATATCCTGAATTTATGAAGGAACAGGCTCTTCTTAGGTTTTAAGCCAACACCCTTCATTTTTGTTATGGGGAAAAAAAGCATGGAAAGCATAGTGATGGATTTAGAGACGGTTGAAGGGATTTGGAGTTCTGATCGGGATAACCAGTAACCATGTCCACCCTAAGCAACTGTGATCTATTTGACATTCTGTAGAAGCTTTTCTCACTTCTGTAAATAGATTATGCAGTTACAACTCACAATTAAGCCATGCTTTTTCACTGAAGATAATACTTGAGTAAATTACAACATCCCAAACAGATGAGCACGTAATATGAGAACACAAGTCATGTGAGTAAGAGTAGATCATATAGCCTGCTGAACCAGCTCCGTCATTCAATTCAATCGAAGCACCTTCCTTCCTACCCCCTATACACCTTGATTCCAAAACTAAAAATATGTTTATCCTATCAAATAATGCAGCATTCGCAATCTTCTGAGATAGAAAATTTCAAAGATTCACAACACTTTGAGTGAACAAATAGTCCGCATTCCAGTCCTAAAACATCCCTTATACGGAGACCTTATCCTGGTGTTTTTGACCCCCTGTCAGCATATAACCTTTCAGCATCTACCCAGTCAAACCCCTTCACAGTCTTTATGTTTCAGTGAGATCAATCTCACTTTTCTAAACTCCAGACAGTGTTGTCCCAATTGACTCAGTTCCTCATCCATTTGGCCAAGCTTCTGATCTGCCGACATAGCACTGCCAATGCATACATATCCTTTCTTAAATATGGATACCAAAATGGCAGACAGTACCTAAGGTTTGAATAATAATAGTCAGTGGGCTTACTCACAAAATAATATTGAAATAGATGTGCACAATAGATTTTTAAAACTAAATAATGTAATAATGCTGTGTACATTTATTGTCCTACAAATGCAAGACTTTATATTGCACTTATAGTCAATACCTATGGCAAAGGACATTAACTAAACTTTTAAATGTTTTCATATTATTGACTGCCACATCCAATGCATGTTCGACACAACCCTAGTCACAAAGTCACTGCCTACAGATCCAATTCACAGGCACCAGCACCTCGTCCAACTCCCCATCATTTCACACATGCAATGAACTCCATATAACTCTCCACCTGTTCATGCATACTCAACGCCAGACTCCCACTCCCTGTCGCATACATGCAAACAGAAGTATCTATTCAAATCTCTACCAGTTCATATGTTGTGCTCCATTCAATTTCCCCCTCCTTTCACATTAACAGTGTATCCCATCATCACCCTACCCTTTTAGAGAAACCTTATCTTAACTCATAGTTCACACTGGCAACCATTATACCTTGGCAACCTACCTCAGCAAGTACACTCAATTAAACTTGGCATTGTCAATGCACCACTCTTCTTCCTTCCTTTCATTACTTCCACTTTTCATTATCCTGACCCTGATTACTGTCAACTTTTCTCTCTTTTGTCCATCTATTTTCCTCGTTGCCATTTACTCTCAGTCTTCTCAGGTTCACCACTACAGAAATGCCTGTCTATTCCCTAAGTAATGAATCACCTAGAGCTATCACTCCTCTCTAAACATGGCCACCATGTAATTCTCCTCCTTGCAGATATGACACAGTGCCTCCATTCATTGTTCAAACTCAGAAACTCAGTGATCAGGTTTCTGCAGTGTAAACATTTTCTGCAGCTTTGATTACCTAGGACCCCAGTAGGATGACTGATTTCCCATTTATCACAGGCCGCACGTTTCACTTGACCTGTGCAGCCATCTCTTAAACTTACTTAGTGTTTCTTGCTTTGTCTTAAACTTACTTCCCTTATCCTATTTTGCTTAATATATTATTTCATCACATTGACTCTGATTTTAATTTATTCCTGTTATTTCTCAGTTAATCCCTTCTTTCAAAACCTCACTTTTTAAAGCATGAATCAATCAATCCACCATTTGACTTTTCATCTGTTGGGTTCCTAACCCTGGGCCTCAGTAGATCCTCTTGCTGCTGTATTGAAGCCGAAGTGCTGGACCTCTGATCCTGGGCCTCAATATATCCTTTCACCCTAAATACTGTTTTCACAAACTGGTGAGGTTACAGCTAATTTATTTAATTCGCCTATGCCCTTGTATCTGTTGAGTTTACCTGAGAAGGCCCTGGTTCATTAATTCCACATCTAAAATGCTTCACTATTTTCTATTGGTTTTGCAAGTTATTTGCATTTTGCAACATTCCTGAAGTGTTTAAGTTGCATGTTGTCCTGCATAAATGCAGCAATGCCAAGGTACTGGATTTGTGAAACTCCAGTAGAGTTAGTAGAACTCATTGCAATATCAATGTGTTCTTAAGATGAAGTGTCAAAAGAGACCGTAAATAACAGAATCATGGATATTTTCATGAATTAAAAAGCAATGCAAAAATTTCTTATGATTTTTTTTTAATTCTGAGAAGCTGAATGCCCAAGTAGCTTTACAGCCTGGAGGGAAGGATAGGAATGGTGACTGCTGGGCAGTCCAAGAGAAACAGGCAAGTAGTGTAGGAGTCTCTTGATGTTCAATTCACAAATCAGTTTTCCATTTTGGAAACGGATGAGAGCATAGATGCCTGAAGAGAGTGTAGTCAGCACTATGTTTGAGGCACCACAAGTGCCTCAGGAGGGAGGAAGGAGGCGTGATAGTTATAGGTGATTTAGTTAGGGAACAGGCAGGCATTTCTGTGGCCATCAATGTGATTCCAATATATATGCCAATGACTCACACAGGAAGAGGATATGGTCCTCCTGCAATCAGAATTTCGGAAGCTATGTAAAATGTTAGCAAGCAGGACCTCAAATGTAGTAATCTGCAGATTACTCTCAGTGCCACATGCAAGTGAGTACAGAAATAGTAGGATAAGGCAGATGAAATCAAGACTGGCACAGAAAGATGATAAGGAGGAAAAGCTTCAGATTCCTGGGACACTGGAACTAGCTCTAAGGACTTTGGGACCAGTACAAGCCACATGGGCTGCACCTGAACAAAATTGGAATTGAGTTCCTTGCAAGATGTTCTCTTAGTGCCATTGTGAAGGCTTTAAAGTAACCTGATAGGGGGATGGAAACTAACAGAGAATAGTAGAGGAGGAGACCAGGGTTCACATGATAGTTGGGAGATATCAAATCAGTCAGTCAAGTCAGAGTAAGTAAGAAAAAAAAATGAAATCCAAATTAGGGTTACTGAACATTTATGTGAATACATGGAGTATCGTAAATAAGGCTGAGGAGTCATAGGCACAGATTGCCATGTGCAGTTTTAAGATTGTGGAGGAGTAGATTGGCAGGCAAATTTTGGAAAGGTGCAGAAGTAACAGGGTTGTTGTCATGGGTGACTTCAACTTTCCTAATATTGATGGAACCTCCTTATTCCAAATAGTTTGGAATGGAGCAGAAATTGTCAGGTATGTCCAGGAAGGATTCCTGACACAGTATGTAGATAAACTGACTAGAGGGGAGGCCATATTGGATTTGGTGCTTGGCAACGAACCAGGTCAGGTGTCAGATCTCTCGGTGGAACAGTATTTCGGTGACAGTGATCACAAATCCCTGATCTTTACTATAGTCATGGAGAGGGATATGAGCATACTGTATGGGAAAGTATTTAATTGAGGAAGGGGGAATTATAATGCGGTTAGGCAGGAACTGTGGGGCATAAATTGGGAACAGATATGCTCAGGGAAATGCATGACAGAAATGTGGAGGTTGTTTACGGACACTTGCTGCAAGTACTGAATAGATTTGTCCCACTGAGGCAAAGAAGATTTGGTAGGGTAAAGGATCCTTGGAATGACAAGAGATGTGGAACATCTAGTCAAGAGGAAGAAGGAAGCTTAAGGTTGAGGAAACAAGGTCAGACAGGGCTCGAGAGGGTTATAAGGTAGCCAGGAAAAAGCTGAAGAATAGACTTGAACAGCTAGAAAGGTGCATGAAAAAGTGGTTAGGATTAAGGAAAACCCCAAAGCATTCTACACTTAGGCAAGGAAGAAGAGGATGGCCAGAGTGAGGGGTAGAGTCGAAAAATGTGGTGCTAGCAAAGCACAGCAGGTCAGCATCCGAGGAGCAGGAGAATCGACATATCAGGCATAAGCTCTTCATCAGGAGCATTCCAGCATCTGCAGTCCTCACTTTCTCCTAGAGTGTACAGCTGATCAGGTATAATGGAGAGAACTTGTTCCTGGATTTGAGGAGATAGGGAAGGTCCTTAATGAATACATTGCTTTAGTATTCACTAGTGAGAAGGACCTTGTTGTTTGAGAGGACAGTGTGAAACAGGCTGATACGTTTGAAAATGTTGAAGTTAAGAAGGAGAATGTGCTGGAAACTTTGAAAAACAAGGATAAGTAAGTCCCCTGGGCCAGATGGGATATACCCAAGATTACTATAGGAAGCAAGGGAAGAGACTGCTGTGCCTCTGGCAATGATCTTTGCATCCTCACTGTCTACTAGAGTAGTACCAAATGATTGGAGGTTGACAAATGTTATTCCCTTGTTCAGGGCAATAGGGATAACCCTGGGAATTACAGACCAGTCAGTCTTACATTGGTGGTGAGCATATTATTGGAGACGATTCTGAGATAGGATTTATGATTATTTGGAAAAGCATAACTTGATTAGAGATAGTCAGCAATTCTTTGTGAGTGGCAGTTCATGCCTCAAGTCTTATTGAATTCTTCGAAGATGTGATATTATTAATGAAGGTACAGCAGTGGATGTAGTATACTTGGATTTTAGGTGTGTGATCAGGTTCCCCATGGTAGACTCATTCAGAAAGTAAGGAAGCAAGGAATACAGTGAAGTTTGGCTGTCTGGATACAGAATTGGCTGGCCCATAGAAGACATGGGGGGGTTTTAGTTGATGGAAAGTATTCAGTCTGGGGCTTGGTGACCAATGGTGTTCCACAGGGATCCGTTCTGGGACCTCTGCTCTTACAGATCTTTATAAACGACTTGGATGAGGAAGTGCAAGGGTGGGTTAGTAAGTTTGCTAATGACACAAAGGTTGGTGGAGTTATGGATACTGTAGAGGGCTGTTGTAGGTTGCAGTGGGATTTTGACAGAATGCAGAACTGGGCTGAGAAGGGGCAGATGGAGTTCAACCTGGAAAAGTGTGAAGTAATTCATTTTGGAAGGTTGAATGTGAGTGCGGAACACAAGGTTAAAGGCAGGATTCTTGGCAGTGTGGAAGAACAGAGTGAGCTTGGGGTCCATGTCCACAGATCCCTCAAAATTGCCACCCAAATTGATAGGGTTGTTAAGAACGAATAGAGTAGAGTAGCGTTTATTTGTCAATTCTACCATATACAACAGATAGAGTAAAAATTAGACTGCATCCCTCTAGGACCGAGGGTGATACATGGACAGCACAAACTACACATTCGTAAGTGGCATGCAGGGCAGAAGAAGTGCAAAACACGCAAAATACAGTGAAATAAAAGAATGATAAATAATAGACATTTTTCTAGCAGCAATTCAAAGTCATGCAAAGAATTTCAGATGGAATAGACTCTGATTATATAGTGTTAAGGAGCCTGATGGCTTGGGGGATGAAACTATTACACAGTCTGGCTGTGACAGACCAAATGCTCCAGTATGTTCTGCCAGATGGCAGGAGGGAGAAGAGTTTGAGTGAGGGGTGTGTGGGGTCTTCCACAATGCTCTTAGCCTTTCTGATATAGAATGAAGTGTAAATTTCTATAATGGAGGGAAGAGAGACCCCAATTATCTTCTCAGCTGTTCTCACTATCCGTTGTAGGGTCTTACAGTCCAAGACGGTGCAATTCCCAAACCACACAGTGATGCAGCAGCTCAGGATACTCTCAATGAACCCTCTGTAGAATGTGGTGAGGATGGGGGTGGGAGGTGGTCTTTTCTCAACCTGCGCAGAAAGTAGAGAAGCTGCTGGGCTTTCTTAGCTATGGAGCTGGTGTTGAGGGTCCAGGTGAGATTCTCCACCAGGCGGATGCCTAGAAATTTGGTGCTCTTCATGATCTCCAGGGGTGAGCTGTCAATGTTCTGCAGAAAATGATCACTCCATGCCCTCCTGAAGTCAACAACTATCTTTTCTGTTTCATACAATGTAATTGGCTTTCATTAACAGAGGAATTGAGTTTAAAAGCTGCGAGGTTATACTGCAACTCTATAAAGACCTGGTTAGACCATACTTGCAATATAGTGTTCAGTTCTGGTTGCCTCATTCTAATAATGAGCTGAAGCTCTAGAGAGGGTGCAGAGGACATTTAGCAGGATCTGCCTGGACTGGATGGTAGGTCTTATGAATAAAGGTTGAGGTAGCTAGGGCTTTTCTCACTGGAGTGAACAAAGGTTAGAAGTGACTTGACAGAGGTATACAAGATGATAAGAAGCACAGATAGAGTGGATAGCCAGATTTTTTTTTTCCCAGGTGGAAATAGCTATCATGAGGAGGCATAATTTTAAGGTGATTAGAGAAAGGTTTAGGGGAGATGTCAGAGATTGGTTCTTTACACAGAGAATGGTGGGTGTGTGGAATGCAGTGCCAGCGGTGGGAGTAGAATCAGAAATATTAGTGGTATTTAAGCGAAACTTGGATAGGCACATGGATGATAGTAAAATTAAGATAGTCTGATCTTAGAGTAGGATTAAAGGTCGGCACAGCATAAAGGGCCAAAGGTCCTGTATTGTGCTGTAGCATTCTATGTTCTATGTATAACAGAGACCTGGTTCAGGAAAAGGCAAGACTGGGTGTTAAATATTCTAGGTACGACATATTCAGAAAAGATTAAAAAGGAAGGAAAGGAGGAGTAGCAGTATTGGTTAAGGAGTTAATTGCAGTGCTGAAGAAAGATGTCTCAGAAGTCTAAGCACATAATCAATTTGGCTAGAACTAAGGAACAAAAGGGTATAGTTATACTACTAGGTGCAGTCTGTAGATCATCAACTAGTGGAAAGGATGAAAACGAATAATTTAGCAGGGAGATTACAGAGAAATGTCAAAATTACAGAGCAGTTAAAACGGGAGACTTCAATTACCCAAATATAGACTGGGGTATTTCTAGTGTATGGAGCAGCGAGGGACAACTGTTCCTCGTTTGCATGCAGGACAGTTTCCATATATTTCTCATCCAGTAAGAAAGAATTCACGGTCAGATCTCATTCTTAGAAATAAGCCAAATAAGTGGAGATAGGTTAAGATAAAAGGGGGTAAGTTGAAAAGAGATATGAAGCAAATTCTTTTTTCCAGTGCCTGGAAAGCACTGTCAGAGGTGATGGTAGGGGCAGATGAAATGGCAAAGAAATAAAGGCATCTTGTCAGATATATGAATGAGCTGAAAATGTGTTGCTGGAAAAGCGCAGCAGGTCAGGCAGCATCCAAGGAACAGGAAATTCGATGTTTCGGGCATAAGCCCTTCATCAGGAATCCTGATGAAGGGCTTATGCCCGAAACGTCGAATTTCCTGTTCCTTGGATGCTGCCTGACCTGCTGCGCTTTTCCAGCAACACATTTTTAGCTCTGATCTCCAGCATCTGCAGACCTCACTTTCTCCTCAAAGATATATGAATGACAAAGGAATAGAGGAGTACAAACTGCGTAGAGGCAAAAGGTTTTTAATTTAGAAAGGCATCATGTGTCAGCAGTCTTGTTGGGCTGAAGGGCTTGTTCCTGTGCTGTTCTGTTCTGTTCTGTTCTTTGATTTGATTTGATCAAGTGTCAGCTGGGGAATATTTCGCAGACAGTGATCATTATATTGTAAAGTTCAGGACAATGATGGAGAATTAAATCCCGAGAGAGAAATATGAATGGATACACTTCAACAGGGCAAGAACAGAGCTGGGCTGGGTTGACTGGAATGACAGGTTCACAGTTAAAACAGCAATGAACAATGAACCAACTTAAAAGAGGAGATGGTTCCATTTCGGTCAAGGAATATTGCCTCAACTAGAAAAGGCAGAACAAAAATTCAGAAATCCCTGAAAGACAAGCAAGATAGGAATTAAGATTTTTTTTAAAAAAATCATTCTTGGGACATCGATGACATCACTGGCTGGCTGACTGGCCAGCAGCTATTGCTTGTCTCCAAAGATGAAGAGAAGATAAAGAAAAAAAGTGTTGATGACAAGTGTTAAGTAGAAAGTAAAATTGAGAACCAAAGGAGATATCAAAGGTTCAGAGGGGAATTAAAAAGCAAATAAGTGAAGTAATGAAGAATTATTAGAAAATACAGACAGCCAACATGAAGTATCCTAGAGACTTCCATGGCCATATAAATTATAAAATAGAGGTAAAAGGAGCAGTAGGACAGATTAGGCACCAAGAAGAAGATTTACACATGGGTCAGGGAGCATATGTACTTAACAAAGACATTGATACCACCTGGGCCATGGTGACAAAGGAGAGAACTTGGTCACTAGAAGGGTTCAAAGTTAATTGAGCAGAATGGTTGAACAGCCTGTTGGTACTTAAAGTTGACAAGACACCAGGACTGGATGAGATGCACCCAAGGATCTTGAAGTCAGAAGTCACACGACACCAGGTTATAGTCCAACAGGTTTATTTAAAATCATAAACTTTTGAAGCACTCCTTGGTCAGGTGAAGTTCAGGTGAAGAGACTAGGATTGACTGGGACTCTCTTAGAATTTGTTAGGAACTCCAGGAGGGCTTCTTGAAACAGTGTGTAGGTAATCCAAATAGGGAAGGAGGTGTACTTGACCTTATATTGAAGAGTGAACCTGGCCAAGCGATTGAAGTTTTGGTGGGGGAGCATTTTGGGAACAGTGATCATAATGCTGTAAGTTTTAAAATAGTTATGGAGAGGATAAAACTGGTCGTCGGGTGAAATCATTAATTTGAAAGTTTGAAAGACTGGAGAATATGTTCAAAAGGGCAACAGGGATAATCCAGGAAATTATAGGTTGGTGAGCCTTACATTAGCAGTGGGGAAATTACTCGAGAAGATTCTTAAGAACAGGAATTATTTATACTTGTTAGGAATATTCAGCTTAAGAGACAAAAATAGAAAATGCTGGAAAAGCTCAGCTGGTCTGGCAGCAGCTGTGGAGAGAAATCAGAGTTAACCTTTCAAGTGACCATCCTCAGAACTGATAGTGGCAAGGAAAATGTCAGTTGATATGCAGAAGGGAAATCGTCTGATTAGTAAGTTTGCAGATGACAAAAAATGATGGAGGTGGGGAGAGGGGGTAAGGAGTAAACAACAGATTGGGATAAAGCCCAAAGAGAGAGAAGAGCAGCTGGACAGACAAAGCAGTGGATAACAATCTGGTTAGGAGGTTGCATAGCTATTAATTGGCACTCTTACTGGCTAACAATTGGTTGGTAGACTGTGTGACAACACGGCTTGGTTGTGGGGATTGGGGTAAGGACGTGGGAGAGCTCAAGCCATAAAATTATTCCATTTTATACTGAATCAGGAAGGATGCAGTGTCTCCAAGTAGAAAATAAGATGCTGTTCTCCCAGCTTAGGCTGAGCCTTGCTGGAGCACCGCAGGAAGCCTGAGACAGAGACATTGGCCAGGGAACAATATCTCCAGGATGGTGTACTGAAGTGGCAGACAATTGGAAGTTCAGGGTCTTTTTTTGTGAATAGAATGCAAGTGCTTTGCAAAGCAGTCACCTAGTCTATACTTCATTTCCCCAGTGTAGAAAAGACCACAATGTGAGCAGCAAATGCAATAGACTAAATTGCGTGAAATTCAGGTAAAGAGCTGCTTTACCTGGAACATGTGATTGGGCCCTTGGATACTGAGGAACAAGGAGGTAAACAGAGAGGTGTAACACTTTCTGCAGTTGCAGTGGAAAGTGTCTTGAGACTTTTTTGGGGGGGTGGGGGGAGGAGGTGAAAAAGAGTGGACTAGAGTGTCTCTGAGGAAACAGTTCCTGTGGAAGGCTGATCACAGAGACGAGGGGAATATGCGTCTAGTGGTGACATCGTGCTGGAGGCCAGGCCTCGATATCACATTGTCTATTATTACACACCACATATTGTTAGAAACTAACACCCCCCATTAACAGCTATTCATCCTCTTAGCCAAATCATTATTCACTCCATTGTCTGCCTGCCTACTGTTCTCTCTTGTTGGGGTCTATTCCCACCTATCGTTTATTCCTTATCCCCTCCCAGTTAACTGATATCTCTCTATAGATGCTGCCAGACCTGCTAAGCTTTTTCAGCAATCTCTATTTTTGTCTTTGATTTACAGTATCCGCAGTTCTTTTGGGTTATATACAACTTGGATTTGTGTGCATCACCAATATGATTGAGTTTTCAGAGGAAGTCACCATGATTATTGATGACGGTCAGACAGTAAATGTTATCCACACGGACTCTACAAACACATTTGATAAGGTCCCTCATGGTAGGCTGGTTGAGGAAATTAAGTCACATGGGATCCACAGTGAGTAGTAAGTTGGATAGAAAATTGGCTTTGTCAGAGTAAACAGAGGGTAGTTTGGAGGGATGTTTTTTCTGACTTGAGGTCTGTGACCTTTTTTCTATATAAAATAAAACAATTTAGTTGAAAATGTCAATGGTCTGATTAATAAGTTTGCAGAAGACACAAAAATTGATGGAGTTGTGGATAATGAGGAAGGTTATCAAAGGATACAGCAGGATATAGATCAATGTAAAGTTCAGCAGGGAAATGGAAGGTGGAGTTTAATTTGGACAAGCGTGAGGTGATGCAATTTAGGAGATCAACTGCAAGAGAGAAGTATAATGTAAATGGCAAGATCCTGAGGAGCATTTGTATACAGAGGGATCTTGGGGTGTAAGCAGATAGTTCCCTGAAAGTGGGTAAGGTTGGTAAAGGAGGTGTGCTGCATGATTACTTATATCAGTTGGTCATTGAGTACAAAAGTTGGCAAGTTATGGTACAGTTGTATAAAACTTTAGTTAGGCCCTCATAGAATGTTGCATACAGTTCTGGTCGCCACAGTAAAGGAAGGATGTGAAGGCTTTGGAGAGGGAGCAAAACAGGTTTACTAAGATGCGGCCTAGATGGAGTGTATTAGCCTTAAGGAGAGGTTGGATAAACTTGGATTTATTTTTGTTAGAATATCAGAGGCTGTGAGGTGATATAATAGAAGTAAATGATATTATGACAGGCATTGATAGGGGGATAATTAATCTTTTGGCCCTGAGTGGAAATGTTAAGTGCTAGAAGGCACAGGTTTAAGGTGAAAGGGGAATGTTTAAAGATGATATGTGAGGCTAAGGTGGTAGGTGCTCGGAACAGGCTGCCAGAAGAGGTGGTAGAAATAGACATGAAGCAATGTTTGAGAAGCATTGAGAAAGATATATGAACAGGCAGGGAATAGGGGGATATTGACCATGTGCAGGCAAATGGAATGAGTTAAGAATGGCATCATGGTCAGCATGGACATGGTGGATCCAAGGTACTGTTCCTGTGCTGTGCTGTACCACTTTCTAAGTGCCATAACTAGGATACCAACTGTTTATAATATTGTTTTGTGCCAGAATAGGTGGGTTGAATAGAACACCTTAATCAGCAAGATACTTCAAAATATCTTTGACAATTGTAAAAAAAATGACATTTAAATGATGTACCCTTGCGTTAATTAACTAATTAACACTTCAGACTATTACTGCGTGGGCCATAACAAAACATGCATCATGTGGAAATCTTTTCCAGACAACTCATCTTTTCTAAGCCAGTAGTTTAATGCTGACAAGATGCTTTTGTGATTTTGGATTTACTCTCATATGTGCTGATTTTACAAAAAAAAACCCACGAAATATTCAACATTGACAACACATACCTTGACCAAAAGATTTTTGTCATGAAGAGCAGAATGGCCATTACATATATTTAATGACACAGTGAGAAGTTTAAAAATAATAATTGCTAATACATGCTAAAGAGTGCATAAAAACTGCTTCACAGAAATTATGTGGAAGAAGTTACAACATGCAGACAGATTGATTGCAAAAAGAAATGACATTTCAAAAATAGAAGAATGAATAACACAAAGAGTGTTACCCAATAACAGAATAAGTGAAGACAAAGGCGTTTGGTTGAACAACAAGAACACTCAGCTGAATATCTTTCAGGTGTGATGGAAAGGGGTGTAAAGGAGATGTGGGAGTTGCATTATTGATTCAGGAGAATATCACAGCTGAACTAAGAGTGAACATCTTGGAGAGCTCATCCAGCAAGGCCATACGGGTAGAAATCTGGAGTACAAAAGGGACAATCATTTTAAGGAGATATACTATAGTGTTCTGCAAAGTGCTGGGAGCTCTGTTGTTTGTAATATATATAAAATAAATGATTTGATTGAAAATGTCAGTGGTCTGATTCGTAAGGTTGCAGGTGTCATAAAAATTGGTGGCATAGTAGATAGTGAGGAAGGTTGACAAAGGATACAGAATGGAGATCAGTTGGAAAGTTGAACAAAGAAATGGCAGATGGAGTTTTATCCAGACAAATATAAAATGGTACAATTTGAGAGTCAACTGCAAAAGGAAAGTAAACAATAATTGGCAGAACTCTTTGGAGCATTGATATACAGAGAGATCTTGGGTAACATAAGTGAATAAGATGATAAAGAAGGTGTATAACATGCTTGCTTTCAGCAGTCAGGTCATGGAGTATAAAATTCGGCAAGTCATGTTGCAGCTGTATAAAACTTTGGTTAGGCAACATTTGGAATATTGTGTGCAGTTCTGGTCGCCGTACTATGTGTAAAAGGAACGTGTGCAAAAGAGGTCTGCCAGGATTTTGCCTGGATTAGAGTTTATGAGCTATAAGGGGAGTTGGACAAACTTGGACTGTTCTTGCTTGTGCAGAGGCCAATGGACAACCTGACCAAAGTATATACAATTTTAAGAGGCATGAATCGGGTGGATAGTCAGAATCTTTGTCCCAGAATGGAAATGTCAAATAGAAGAGGCAAGTTTAAAAGGGTGTGAGGAAGGTTTCTGTTACACAGAGAATACTAGGTGACTGGAATGCATTACTGGGGAGGTGGTAGGAGTATCAACAATAGCAACTTTAACAGGCATTTTGAGAGACACATGAACAGACAGGAAATAGAAGGATATGATCCATGTGTAGGCAGATAAGATTTGCTTTGAAGAGAGTCATGGTCAGCACAGATGAAGTGGCGCAAAGCGCATATTTCGGTACTGTACCGTTCTTTGTTCTATATTCTACAACAGAAGTTCATAGTATACATAGGAATCAAACATTCTATCATCTAGGAGAACGAGAGTTGAATGTAGGAGCAAATTATTACAGATGCTGGAATCTGTACCAAAAACAGAAAATGCTGGAAATGACACCAGGTCAAGCAGTGTCCATGGAGAGAGCAAGCTAATGTTTCGAGTCCAGATGACTCTTCATCAGAACTGACCTGAAGTGAAAGGGACAGCAGTTATGCAATAGTGAGTGAGGTGGGGTGGGGGGATGGAGTACTGGGGGAGAAAGAGTATTGATAGTTCAGATTAAGTTATCAGAATGTGAGAATGGCTGAAAAATGGTGTGTCTGACTGCCAGACTGGAAAGAACAGATAGTCCCCACTGGGGTCCCAGAAGGGCTGGGCTCAAGATTGAGTTCAACACCTTCAGACTCTGAATCCACTCCCATTCCTTCCCTTTTTTTAAAAAAGCTTTACTTGTTACATTCTCTGTCACCATGTTCTCTTTCCCCTTCCCTCACCCCAGTGGGACTGTCTTCTTTCGGACACAGCATTGTTCTGGAAAAGCACAGGAGGTCAGGCAGCATCTGAGGAGCAAGAAAATCTAACTTTTGGGCATTAGCCCTTCATCAGAAATGTGGGGGTGGGGCCCAGGAGGCTGAGAGATAAATGGGAGAGGGTGGGTTAGGTAGCTAGGAAGGCAATAGGTAGATGAAGGTGGGGGGTGATGGTGATGGGTTGGAACAGAGGGTGGAGCGGATAGGTGGGACAGTTCAAGAGGGTTGGATCTGGGAATAAGGTGGGGGAAGAGGAGATGAGAAAATTGGTGAAATCAACATTAATGTCATGTGGTTGGAGGGTCGCAAGGTGGAAGGTGAGGTGTTCTTCCTCCAGTCATCGGGTGACTAGGTTTTGGCAGCAGAGGCGGCCCAGGACTTGCACGTCCTTGGCGGAGTGAGAGGGGGAGTTGAAGTGGTCAGCCACAGGGCAGTGGGGATGTTTACGTTCTGAAACGTTCTGCAAGTTGGCGTCCTGTCTCCCCAATGTAGAGCATCTGCAATCCTCACTTTCTCCTACACCATTGTTCTACCATTCTCACATTCCAACCACTTCATCTGAACTGTTAACATCCTTTCGCGCCAGCACTCCACCCTTCCCACCATCCAGTTGTATAAATGCTGTCCCCTCCTCGCTTCATCTCAGCGCTGAAGAAGAGTCATCTGGACTTGAAATGTCAGCTTGCTTTCTCTCTATGGATGCTGCCTGACCTGCTGGGATCTCCAGTATTTTTTATTTTCAGTCAAGAGTAGAATGTAAAATGGAAACACCACCATCTGCAACATCCACTTAAAGTATCACAACAC
This sequence comes from Hemiscyllium ocellatum, assembly GCF_020745735.1. Lineage (NCBI taxonomy): Eukaryota > Metazoa > Chordata > Chondrichthyes > Orectolobiformes > Hemiscylliidae > Hemiscyllium > Hemiscyllium ocellatum. The sequence goes on from NC_083436.1 coordinate 46,243,625, forward strand.
CCTGAAGGAACATATTACTGTTTCTTCCACATTAATGGATCAGAAATTGAAACTTCATCCTTAACAGCACTGTAGATATATTTCATGAACTTTAGTGGAGAAAAAAAAAGTGGATTACCATCCCCTTCCCAGGAAATAAACTTTGTTCTTGCAGTGATGTTCACATCCCATGAACAATTAATTTAAAAACAAATTGCAAAGAAACAGTCAGCAATACTCAAAAAAGATGGCTTAGATACATTTGAAAATAGAAAAATTAGAACTTTAATACCACAATCTCTCCAGATTATTCAGTCATTGTATGCAAAGTAAAATAAAAACTTCAGCCGAAATGAAAAGCTCAAGTCAGTCTGTGAAAACCAATTGTTATGGAATGTTCTGGCAATAAATTACACATTTAAAGTAACAATTAGCATTCAGATTGTAAATTAGATAAGACTTTTTAATTGTGAGGAACATAACATGTAATGCACAGTTTGTTCATATTAACTAGCTTAAACATGGCTTCATAAGACCATTTAAAAGTAAGAGAAGTAGGACTGAGCCTCTAAAGTCTTCTTCACCATTCAATAAGATCACAGCTGATCTGATCATTCTCAATTCTAGTTTCCTGCCTTTTACCTGTAAATCTTGATTTCCTGATTAAAAATCCATCCAAAGAATTCCACAGATACATGACCCTCAGAGAAGTCTTCATCCTCTCTATTATAAATCGGTGATTCTTTATTCTGACATTATACTCTCTACTCCCAAAATCTCTCGCAAAGGGAAACAGTCTTTCCAAATCTACCCTATCAACTCCCCTCAGAGTCTTCTATGTTCCAATAATATCACCTTTCATTCTTCTAAATTCAGTGGGCACACACCAAACTTACTCAGCCTGTATTTGGAAAGGCAAGGACTGATTCAGGTTTGTCAATATGGCTTTGTGTGTGAGAAATCATGTCTCACTAACTTGGAGTTTTTTGAAGAAGTGACAAAGATGATTGATGAAGGAAGAGCGATGGATGTGATTTATATGGACTTCAATAGAGTCTTTGACAAGGTTCCACATGGTAGACTGGTTAACAAAGTTGGATCACACGGAATACAGGGAGAACTAGCCATTTGGATATATAACTGGCTCAAAGATAGGAGACAGAAGGTGGTGGTGGACTTTTCAGCCTGGAGGCCTATGACCAGCAGTGTGCTACAAGAATTGGTGCTGCGTCTCCTTTTTTTGTCAGTTAAATAAATGACTTGGATGGGAATATAGGAGGTATGGTTAGTAAGTTTGCAAATAACACCAAAATTGCTTGTGTAATGGAGAGATGAGTACAACAGGACCTTGATCAGATAAGCCAGTGGGCTAAGGAGAGACAGATGGAGTTTAATGTAGAGAAATGCGAGATGCTGCATTTTGGCAACACATGTCAGAGCAGGATTTGTACGCTTAATGCTATGGTCCTGGGGTATGTGACCAAACAAAGAGACATTGGAATGCACAATCATAATTCCTTGAAAATGGAGTCACAGGTTGACAGATAATGAATGAATGTATTGGCTTTATTGTCAAATGAAATGAGTACAGTAAAAAGTTTACAAGTTGACACTTATAGCACCATCTCATATACACTTGCCTTTATTGGTCAGTGCATTGAATATAGGAGTTGGGAGGTCCTGTACAGGGCATTGGTTAATCCACTTTTGGTTTCCTTGCTATAGGAAATATGTTGTGAAACTTGAGAGGGTTCAGGAAAGATTTACAAGGATGTTGCCAGAGTTGGAGGGTTTGGGGAGGCTAAATAGGCTGGGGTTATTTTCCCTAGAGCGTGGGAAGCTGAGGGGTGAACTCATAGAAGCTTATAAAATCATGAGGGGTATAGATAGGCTGAATGGTCAAAGCCTTTTCCCCAGGGTAGAGGATACCAAAACTATCGGGTACGGATTTAAGATGGGAGGGGAAAGATTTAAAAAGAGTCCTAAAGGCCACTTTTTCATACAGAGGGTCGTGCATGTACAGAATGAACAGCTAGAAGAAGTGGTCGAATTTGGTACAATTACAATATTTAAAAAGCAACTGGATAGATATATGAATAGGAGGGGTTGAGACAGATATGGGCCAAATGTTGGCAAATGGGTCTAGACTAATTTAGGTTATCTGGTCAACATGGACAAGTGGGTCCGAAGGGTCTGTTTCTGTGCTGTACGTCTCTATGACTCTTCTGAAGAGACTCAAAAGACGGTACCTCCATACTTTGAATCAGCTGTCTCCATTGCCAGTATATCTTTCCTTAGATAAAAGAACTAAAACTGTTCAGTGCCTCATATAATTTTAGCAAAACCTTCCTACTTTTATACTCCATTTGCTTTACCTATTTTCAATGCAGGCTTAAAAGTCTGCTTATTAAGTAATGTTCCCTTGTTTAAGGAGGGAAATTGGGACAACCCTGATAATTATAGGCCAGTGAGCCTTACTTCAGTTGTGAGTAAGGTGTTGGAAAAGGTTATAAAAGATAGGATTTATAATAATCTAGAAAGGAATAATTTGATTAGGGATAGTCAACACGGTTTTGAGAAGGGTAGGTCATGCCTCACTGACCTTATTGAGTTATTCGAGAAGGTGACAAAACAGGTGGATGAAGGTAAATTGGTTGATGTGGTGTATAAGGGCGTCGGTAGACGTTTGATAAGGTTCCACACACTAGGCTATTGCACAAAATACGGAATTTTGGGATTGAAGGTGATTTAGCGGTTTGGATCAGAAATTGGCTAGCTCAAAGAAGACAGAGTGGTGATTGAAGGGAAAGTTCGTCCTAAAGCTTAGTTCTAATGGTGTGCTGCAAGGATCTGTTTTGGGGCCACTGCTGTTTGACATTTTTATAAATGATCTGGATGTGGGTGTAGAAGGATGCATTAGTAAATTTGCGGATGACACTAAGGTAGGCAGAGTTGTGGATAGTGCTGAAGGATGTTGTGGGTTACAGAGGGACGTGGATAAGATGAAGAGCTGGGCTGAGAAGTGGCAAATGCAGTGTAATGTGGAAAAGTGTGAGGTAGCTCACTTTGGAAGAGATAACAGGATTGCAAAGTACTGGGCTAATGGTAAAATTCTTGGCAGTGTAGATGAACAGAGAGATCTCGGTGTCCTGGTGCATAAATCCCTGAAAGTTGCCACCCAGGTTAATAGGGTTGTTAAGAAGGCAGATGGTGTGTTGGCATGTGACTCCTGCTTGATGTGGGAGCTTAGGAACGTGTCTGACGTTCCTGACTCTTACACTTGCAAGAAGTGTGTCCAGCTGCAGCTGTTGTTTGACTGAGTGATGGCTCTGGAGCTGTGGATGGACTCACTGTGGAGCATCCGCGGTGCTGAGGAGGTCGTGAATAGCACGGTTAGTGAACTGGTCACAGCGCAGGTTAGAATTGCTGAGGGAGACAATGAATAGGTGACCAAAAGACAGAAAAAGAGTAGGAAGGCAGTGCAGGTGTCCCCTGCGGTCATCTCCCTCCAAAACAGGTATACTGTCTTGGATACTGTTGGAGGAGATGGCTCACCAGGGTCGGGCAGCAGTTGTCAAGATCATGGCACTGTGGTGGGCGCTGCTGTTCAGGAGGGCAGGAAATAGAGTCTTAGAGCCATAGTCATAGGGGATTCTACTGTGAGGGGAGTAGATAGGCGGTTCTGTGGCCAAAAACGGGATTCCCGGATGGTACGTTGCCTACCAGGTGCTCGGGTCAGGGATGTCACTGATCGGCTACAGAGCATTCTAAAAGGGGAGGGTGAACAGCCAGTTGTCTTGGTGCATATAGGCACCAACTATATAAGTAGAAAGCGAGATGAGGTCCTGAAAGAAGAATTCAGAGAGCTAAGAGAGAAGTTAAAGGGGAGGACCTCAAAGATAGTGATGTCGGGATTATTACCAGTGCCATGTGCGAGCCAGTGTAGAAATGAAAAAGTAAGCAGGATGAACACATGGCTTGAGAGATGGTGTCGGAGGGAGGGGTTCAGATTTGTTAGACATTAGAACGGCTCTGGAGAAGGTGGGACTATTGAGGGACGGTCAACATCTGAACCAGACTGGAACCAATGTCCTTGGGGGAGTTTTTGCTACTGCTGTTGGGGAGGTTTTAAACGAATGTGGCAAGGGTGTGGGAACCAGAAGAGAAAACAAGTAGGCAGCAAGGTAGAGACTGGAGACAGTAAGAATCATGAAGATAGCATTAATAAAGGGAAGAATAGGTAGAGAGCAGGTGAACGCAGATGAACTGCTGGCCTGAAATGCATCTATTTTAATGCAAGGAGTATATTGTGTAAGGCAGATGAACTTAGGGCTTGGATTGGTGGCTGGGAGTATGACATTATTGCCATCACAGAGACTTGGTTGAAGGAAGGGTATGATGATTGGAACATTCAGTTGCCAGAATATAGACACTTCACAAAAGAAGTAAAAGGGGAGTGGAGTTGCATTGCTGGTCAGGGACGATATCACAGCTGTGCTAAAGGAAGACACTATGGCGGTCTTGGGTAGTGAAGGCATTTGGGGTGGAGCTGAGAAATAAGAAGGGTGCAGTTACATTGTAGGGGCTGTATTACAGACCTCCCAACAGTGAGGGTGAGGTAGAAGAACAAATAGGTAAACAGATTATGAATAGATGTAGAGGCAATAGGGTAGTGGTGATGGAGGATTTTAATTTTCCCAACATTGACTGGGATACACTTAGCATCAGAGGTCTGGATGGAGTGGAATTTGTACGAAGCATCCAGGAGAGTTTTCTAGAGCAGTGTGTTGACAGTCCGATTAGGAAAGGGGTCATATTGGACCTGGTACTGGGGAACGAGCTGGGACAGGTGGTAGAAGTTGCGGTGAAGGATTTCTTTGGGAAGTGACCACAATTCTGTAAATTTTAGAATACTCGTAGATAAAGAAGAGAGTGGTCCTAAAGTAAGAGTACTAAACTGGGCCAAAGCCAATTATATCAAAATTAGGCACGAGCTGGGAAATGTGGATTGGATACAGCTATTTGAAGGAAAGTCCACATTTGAGATGTGGGAGGCTTTCAAAGATAGGTTAACAGCAGTGCAGGATAGGCATATCCCATTGAAGGCAAAGGATAGGAAGGTCAACATTCGTGAACCGTGGATGACAGTAGAAATTGTACGACTAGCCAAGAGGAAAAGGGAAACGTACATAAGGTCTAGGCAGATAAGAACATAATGGGCCTTGGAGGAATATCGGAAGAGTAGGACAAGTCTTAAACAAGGAATCAAGCTGGCTAAAAGGGGTCATGGAATAGCTTTAGCTACCAGAATTAAGGAAAATCCCAATGCATTTCATTCTTATATAAGAAGCAAGCGGGTAACTAGAGAAAGGATGGGTCCACTAAAAGATAACGAAGAAAGGCTGTGTGCCAAACCTGAGAGAATGGGTGAGATTCTGAATGATTACTTTGCATCAGTGTTTACTGACGAGAGGAACATGATGAATCTTGAGATTAGAGATAAGAGTTTGGTTAGTCTGGATCATGTTGGCATAAGTAGGGAAGATATGTTGGGTCAGCTAGAGGTCATTAAGGTGGACAAATCCCCAGGACTGGATGGGATCTATCCCAGGTTGCTGAGGGAAGCAAGAGAGGAAATAACTGAGGCCCTGACACATATCTTTGTAGCATCCTTAAATACAGGTGAGGTGCCGGAGGACTGGAAGGCTGCTCATGTTGTCCCCCTGTACAAGAAGGGTAGTAGGAATATTCCAGGCAACTACAGACCAGTGAGCCTGACGTCAGTGGTGGGGAAGTTGCTGGAGAGGGTACTGAGGGATAGGATCTATTTATATTTGGAAAGGAATGAGTTTATCATGGGTTTGTGCGGGGGAGATCGTGCCCTACCAACTTGATAGAGTTCTTCAGGTGACCAAGTTGTTAGATGAAGGGCTGTTGATGTCATATACTTGGACTTTAGTAAGGCGTTTGATAAGGCTCCCCACTGTAGACTAATGGAGAAAGTGAAGTCACATGGTGTGCAGGGTGTTCTAGCTAGGTGGATAAAGAACTGGTTAAGCAACAAGAGACAGAGAGTAGTAGTTGAGGGGAGTTTCTCGAAATGGAGAAAGGTGACCTGTGGTGTTCCACAGGTGTCAGTATTGGGGCCACTGTTGTTTGTAATATACATAAATGATCTGGAAGAGGGCACTGTAGGTATCAGTTTGCAGATGACACAAAGATTGGTGGAGTAGCAGAAAGTTTAAGGGACTGTCAGAGTATACAGGAGGATATACATAGACGAGATAGTTGGGCGGAAAAGAGGCAGATGGCTTTCAATCCAGATAAATGTGAGGTGATGCATTTAGGCAAGACTAATTCTAATGCGAATTATACAATGAATGGAAGAGCCTTGGGAAAAGTTGATGGGCAGAGAGATCTGGGAGTGCAGATCCATTGTACCCTGAAGGTTGCTGCACAGGTGGATAGAGTGGTCAAGAAGGCATATAGTATGCTTGCCTTCATTGGATGGGGTATTGAGCATAAGAGCTGGCAAGTCATGTTAAAATTGTACAAGACATTGGTTCGGCCACATTTAGAATACTGTGTACAGTTCTGGGCGTCACATTACCAAAAGGATGTGGACTCTTTGGAGAGGGTGCAGAGAAGGTTTACGAGGATATTGCCTGGAATGGAAGGTGCTAGCTATGAAGAGGTTGAGTAGGTTAGGTTTATTTTCATTAGAAAAAAGGAGATTGAGGGGGGACCTGATTGAGGTTTACAAAATCATGAAGGGTATAGACAGGGTGGATAGAGACAAGCTTTTTCCCAGGGTGAAGGATTCAATAACGAGAAGTCACGTTTCAAGGTGAGAGGTGGAAAGTTTAAGGGGGATACACGGGGCAAGTACTTCACACACAGAGGGTGGTGGGCATTTGGAACTCACTGCCAGCAGAGGTGGTACAGGCAGGCACGGTAGATTCATTTAAGATGCGTCTGGACAAATGCATGAGTAGGTGGGGAGCAGAGGGATACAAATACTTAGGAATTGACCGACAGATTTAGACAGTACATTTGGATCGGCTCAGGCTTAGAGGGCTGAAGGGTCCATTTCTGGGCTGTAAATTTTCTTTGTTGTTTGAAGATTGAGTTTCAGAGCCACAAGATCATGCTTCAGCTGTACAAAGAGGAGATTTACTAGAATGTTGCCTGATATGGAGGGAAGGTCTTATGAGGAAAGGCTGAGGGAACTGAGGCTGTTTTCGTTGGAGAGAAGAAAGTTGAGAGGTGACTTAATAGAGTTATATAAGATAATCAGAGGGTTAGACAGGTTGGACAGTGAGAGCCTTTTTCCCGGATGTTGAAGGCTAACACGAGGGGACATAACTTTAAATTGAGAGTTGATAGATTTAGGACAGATATTAGAGACAAATATTCATTCAGAGAGTAGCAAAAGCATGGAATGAACTGCCTGCAACTGTAGTAGACTCACCAACATCAAGGGCATTTAATAGGGCATTGGACATACATATGGATAATAATAATGGAATGGTGTAGGTTAGATGGGCATCAGATTATTTTCACAGGTTGGAACAACATCGGGGGCCGAAGGATCTGTACTGCGCTGTAACGTTTTATCTTCGAAAAACAACATTTCCCAAGGCTAATCAAAAATGCAGCAAATGTTGTGTTAGTCAAATTCAATTCACAGGTCAAATGCACCCAGCATTTTAAAACTGTTCTGCATTAGTTATGAAGTTCAGTATCTACAATGATATATCACTTTAAATGAGACAACAACAACCTGGAACTCAGTTCTGACTGAGCATATATTCCAGAGCTCAATGATTAAAGTTGGAAGGATTTTGATTTTGGGTTGAAGATAACATGGATTAAATAGCTCTTCCTGTCTGTTTTGTAAATCATCTTCATGTCTGTTGGTAGCTTTCGGCAGCTAAGTGTGTAGTATTGCAGCAAAGATGATAAGAGAGTGTTGATGTGATGACCCAGCCTTTGTGACAAGTCTTCATTCTGATAAAGAGTATGGTGGATCTGTTGCTGAGAATCATGGCTCTCATGACATTGTGGGTTAGGTGGAGGACAGTGGCAAATTTCTGAGACCACAGAATTTGAGGACAGCATTTGAGGAACAGGATCTGAAATGCAAGTCTAAATATACTGTTCATTGGACAGTAGTGATCCCTGCACTCCTAACAGCGTAATACATTTGGCCTACTTCTGCTCCTTCAGCCTATTGAGTCATTTCTGCCTTTCAGGAGGATCATGACTGATCTGACAGCCCACACCTCTGCTTTCATGCCTTTTTTACCCATTACCCTCAACCCTAAATGTTTTGGAGATTTGGCAAAGATTACAGCAAGCGTCTGAAAGCAATGCAAAACTACAGCGGCATTGATCCTTCAAGTTTGGTGTGAAGAGGGGCAGTCCGACAACAGTACCCTTTCACAACTCATCATGCCCAGCATTACGGGTTCAAATCCCCCAATTCTGCAAGGCAGGACATCTGCATGCCACCAGATTCCTAATGTAGCTGCTTGACTCAGAACTTGGTTGCAGCAGGAGATTCCCAGGATTATACCAAGAACACTTTTATGATATTCTCAAACAGATGCAAAAGGATGACAAATAAAAGTAGAAATCAAAAATCTCTGATGACTCATTTGAGTGTCTGGGTTCATGGAATCATAGAATCCTTACAATGTGGAAGCAGGCCATTTAGCCCATCGAGTCCACACCAACTCTCCAAAGAGCAACCCATCCAGATCCATCCCCCTATGCTATCCCTGTATCGTTGCATTTCCCATGGCCTGCACATCCCTAGACACTATGGACAACTTAGCATGGCCAATCCACCTTACCTGCACATCTTTTGACTGTGGGAGGAAACCGGAGCACTTTGAGGAAAACGATGCAGACATGGGGAGAATGTGCAAACTCCACACTGACAGTCTGGGAATTGAACCCGGGTTTCTGGACACATGAACATACAGTCCCTTGACAACAGCCCTCACCAGAATGATTTTTGGGTCCTTAGTTTCTTGTTTGAACAGCAGCCAAACATTCCACTTGCATCACCATTTTCCTCTGCTTTCTTGAACTTGTTCTCAATTCAAAACAAGTCACCTTTTAATTTCATTCATTTCCTCCAAATAAAAGATTGGGATACAGGAATTGTCCTGAGAACTAGTTATGCCAATTTATATGGAAGGAATGTACAATATCTTCTTCCAATCCTATTCAGGGCTTTTCTGTGACCATTCTTGTTACACTGACAACTTTCTTCTGCTGACTTATTCTAAGCTAAGGACCTCCATTTACAATGCTGCCAATTTCCCTATCCAAACCCATGTATGCATAAACAAACAATAAGGAGATGGCAAATGAACTGAACAAGTATTTTGCATTGGATCCCAGAATAGAGGATCCCAGAATTAATTATCAATCAGCAAGTGGAAGTGAGAGAGGAACTCAAGGAAAATTACAGAACAAAGAACAAAGAAAATTTACAGCCCAGGAACAGGCCCTTCAGCCCTCCAAGCCTGAGCCTATCCAAATGTACTGTCTAAACCTGTCGATCAATTCCTAAGCATCTGCTCCCCACCTACTCATGCAATTGTCCAGATGCATCTTAAAAGGAATCTACCGTGCTTGCCTCTACACCTCTGCTGGCAACGCGCTCCAAATGCCCACCACTCTCTGTGTGAAGTACTTGCCGCATTGATCCCCCTTAAACTTTCCACCTCTCACCTTGAAAGAGTGACCTCTCGTTATTGAATCCTTCACCCTGGGAAAAAGCTTGTCTCTATCCACCCTGTCTATCCCCTTCATGATTTTGTAAACCTCAATCAGGTCCCTGCTCAATCTTCTTTTTTCTAATGAAAATAAACCTAAACTATCAACCTTTCTTCATAGCTAGCACCTTCCATACCAGGCAACATCCTCGTAAATCTTCTCTGCACCATCTCCAAAGCGTCCACATCCTTTTGGTAATGTGGTGACCAGAACTGTACACAGTGTTCTAAATGCGGCCAAACCAATGTCTTGTACAATTTTAACATGACTTGCCAGGTCTTATACTCAGTACCCCATCCAATGAAGGCAAGCATACTATATGCCTTTTTGAGCACTCTATCCATCTGTGCAGCAACCTTCAGGGTACAATGAACCTGCACTCCCAGATCTCTCTGCCCATCAACCTTTCCCAAGGCTCTTCCATTCATTGTATAATTCGCATTAGAATTAGTCTTGCCTAAATGCATCAGCTCACATTTATCTGGATTGAAAACCATCTGCCACTTTTCTGCCCAACTCTCCAGACTACCTGTATTCTCTGACAGACCCTTACTGAACAAACTTTGGTCCGGTGGATTTTAAATTAAGATCTTAAAAGTAGTGCCTAGTGAGATATTTGATACAATGGTTTTTAATTTTTCAAAACTTACTTTTTGTGTTCTTCTAATTGAGGTAATTCCTTTATTTACAAAGGGAAGGAGACAAAGCAGGAAACTAAAGGCCTGTTAGTTTAACGTCTGTCATCAGGTAAATGTCAGAAAATGCTAAAGTATTAGCAGGGCACTTGGAGAAGTTCAAGGTAATTGGGCAAAGGCAACTTTTTATGAAAGGGAAATCAAGTTTAGCCAATCCATTGGATTTCTTTGCGAACGTAACACATGTTGTGAATACAGTGAAAACACTGAGGAACCAGGGCAGATGAATGCATGGCTCAAGAGTTGGTACAGTAGGAAGAGTTTTAGATGTACGGTTCACTGAAATGGTCTCTGGGTAAAGTGAGACCTCTATAAGTGGGACGGTCTGCATCCGAACCAGAACGGGACCAACATCCTTGTGGGAGGGTTTACTACTGTTATTGGGAAGCATTTAAAATTAATTTGGCAGGGACTGGAACACAGTGCATGAGGTCAATAGTGACACAACATAACTCAGAAAGGGAATCTAGGTAGAGATAGTTCAGGCATGTCGAGTCACAAGGAACTAAGGCAAGACTGGATGGCCTCATCTGTAATCGTCCCAGCAGTAAAATGAGGCTGATGAGTTAAGAGCATGGATTGACACTTTGTTGGTATCACAGAGATATGACTGGAGAAGGGGCAGTCTGGCAACTCAAGATTCCACAATATAAGATCTTTAGACAGGACAGGAGCCAGGTGATATGAAGCAGTGGAGTTGCATTATTAATTAAGGAATCAGTTACTATAATAAGGAAGGATGATCTCTTGTAAGGGTTATTAAATGAGGCTTCATGGGTAGACCTTAGGAATAAAAAGGGGCTAGCCATACCAAGAGGAGTGTGTGTAAAGGCTCTCAAATAACCAACAGGCAATTGAAAAGCAGATATGACGACAATTCACTGAGACTTATAAAAATAATGACGTCATATGAGCTATCATGGAATGGAATAAAATATAAAATACCTACAATATGGAAACAGGCCATTAAGCCCAACAAGTCCACACTGACCCTTCAAAGTATCCCACCCAGACCCATTCCCCTACTCTATTACTCCACACTTCTCATGCACCCAGCTTACACATTTCAGAACACTATGGCAATTTAGCATGGCCAATTCACCTAACCTGCACATCTTTGGACTGATGGGAGGAAACCAGAGCACCCAGAGTAAACCAATGCAGACACAGGGAGAATGTGCAAACTCCACACAGACAGTCACCCGAGGCTGGAATCGAACCTGGGTCCCTGGCACTGTGAGGCAGTAGCATCTTGCTTCTGAGTGATCGCATTAGAGGATTTCAACTTCCCCAATATTAATTGGGAAAACTAAAACTTAAAGGTTTTAGAGCTTTTTCTCTCAACATATCAACAATAATGTGACTCCACTGCCTCTTATCCTCCACGTTTCTGCTCTGACTTAAGATCATATACTCTGGAATCTTGAGTTGCCTGACCTGCCCCCCACCAGTCACATCTCTGTGATAGCAGCAATGTGTCACACTCCTAGGAGTGATGGCCATCCAATCTGTCCTGGACCACCTATGTTGATGCAACAGTCAAGGCCGCACAACAATGCCTCTTCTTCCTTGGGAGTCTAAGGAAATTAGGCAACACAATTAGGACTCTCACCAACTTTTATCGATCCACCATAGAAAGCATTCTATTTGGATAAATCATGGCTTGGTACAGCAACTGCTTTGCCCAGTTCTGGAAGAAACTACAGGGAGTTGTGAACACAGCCCAGTCCATTATGGAAGCCAGTCAACATCATCAAAGACTCTTCCCACCCCGGGTATAATCTCTTAAAATGGGCAGAAGTTACAAAAGCTTAAAAAAATTTACCAACAGGTTCAAGAAAGCTTCTTCCCTGTTGCTACTAGACTCCTAAATGGACATCTCAAATATTAAACCTGAATTTGATCTTGCTTTTTCTATACCCTCTTTGCAGCAATAATTTTGTACTTCTCACTCTGTTCAATCACCTTACCATCTTCGTATGTTAAGATCTGTCTACACTGCACATAAAACAAAACTATTCACTGTACCTAGGTACATGTGACAATCATAAATCAAATCAAACCTAATCAAATCCAACTGTAGATGGTCCTGCAAGAGACAGTGCAGTGCTAGACCCAATTCTGGGAGATGAAGGAGAACAGGTGTTCAAGGTGGCAGTAGGGATGCATTTTAGTACTAGCGACCAAAACATCATAAAAGTTTTAACTCTGTTATGGGAAATAAAAATGGTCTGCAAAAAAAAAATAGGTTTTTGATTGGGGAAAGCAGCTTTTTTTTAAAATAAGGCTGGATGTGGTCCGGGTAGATTGTGAATATTTACTTGAGAGTTAATCTACAGCAGAACAGTTGGGGATGTTCAGAAAGGGACTGAGGAAAGTACAATCCAATATGTTCCCTTTAGAGTCAAATGTAGGAGCAACAAGCCCAGAGAACCCTGGATGTCTAGGGATATTCAGAACTAGATAAAAAGGAAAAAGGTATTTAACAGTTACAAAGGGAGCAAATCAACAGAGGACCAAATAGAATGTGCAGAGGGAGGGATTTAAGAAAACAATTTGGAGAGTAAAGAGCGAACATGAGAAAACATGAGGAGGCAAGATAAGGAAGAATCCCAAGATATTCTTCAAGTATATCAAGGGGTAGGGAATAACCAGGGAAAAGAGCAAAGGGAAAATCTGCATGTGCAGCTGAAAGACATTGGTAGAGTGTTAGAGGAGAATTTCACATTTGTCTTCCCTTGGGAAGAGGAAGATGTAGGTACAGAATTCGAGAAGATGAACTGTGAGGTTGTTCAGCAGATTGATATAGGGAGTGAGGAGGTACTGAACCTTCTTTGTTGTCCACTACACCTCCAATTTTGGTGTCATCTCCAAACTTACTAACTGTACCTCCTATGTTCACATCTAAATCATTTATATAAATGACAAAAAGTAGTGGACCCAGCACCGATCCTTGTGGCACACTACTGGTCACAGGACTTCAATCTGAAAAGCAACCCTCCACCACCACCCTCTATCTTCTTCCATCGAGCGAGTTCTGTATCCAAATGGCTAGTTCTCCCCTGTATTCCATGAGATCTAACCTTGCTAACCAGTCTACCTTGAAGAACCTTATTGAAAACTTTACTGAAGTCCATATCGATCATGTCTTTAGACCTTTAGATTGATAAATATGATGTCACAAGGAATTAAAGGCTACGGGGAGAATGCTGGTAAGTGGAGTTGAAATGCCCATCAGCCATGATTGAATGGCGGAGTGGACTCGATGGGCCGAATAACCTTACTTCCACTCCTATGTCTTATGGTCTTATGTCCACCATTCTGCCCTCATCAATCCTCTTTGTTACTTCTTCAAAAATCTCAATCAAGTTCATAAGACATGATTTCCCATGCACAAAGCCATGTTGACTATCCCTAATTAGTCCTTGCCTTTCCAAATGCATGTAATTCCTGTCCCTCAGGATTCCCTCCAACAACTTGCCCACCACCAATGTCAGGCTAACAGGTCTATAGTTCCTTGGCTTTTCTTTACTACCTTTCGTAAATAGTAGCACCACGTTAGCCAACTTCCAGTCTTTTAGCACCTCACCTGTGGCTATTGATGATACAAATATCTTAGCAAGGGACACAGCAATCACTTCCCTAGCTTCCCAGAGAGTTCTAGGGTACACCTGATCAGGTCTTGGGGTTTATCCACTTTTGTGTGTTTGAAGACATTCAGCACCTCCTCCTCTGTAATATGGAGACATCTTGGAAAATGTCCATCTATTTCCCACATTCTATATCTTCCATGTAAACACTGATAAAAAATACTTGTTTACTATCTCCCCGATCTCCTGTGGTTCCACACATAGGCTGCCTTGCTGATCTTTGAGGAGTCTTCCCAGTTAAATATGTTTGTCCTTAAATATGTTTATAAAATCCTTTTGGATTCTCCTTTACCCTATTTGCCAAAGCTATCTCAGCTCTGATCAGCTCTGATCATAATGAATGGTCAAGCAAGGTCAAAGGGCCGAATGCCTACTCCTCCTATTTTCTATATGCTTTCAGCCTGAGATGTAGCATTGTGGGGAATAACATTTTTACAACTGATATGACACGGAACATTCTGCCATGAGGCTGATAGAACAGAAACGATCAATGATTTCAAAACAAAACTGATGAACCCTCAAGAGAAATACACCTTCAAGGTTGGGAAGACAGCAAGGAAAGTAATTGATTGGATAGCTCTTGAGAATTTGCATGGACACAATAGACTTTTTGGAATGGTTGGAATCATAGAATGGTTATAGCTCAGAAGCTATTCTTTTGCCGAATACCTTTGTCTTGCCCTTTGATCCTTCCACCAATGGGAACAGTTTCAATCTCTCTATTCTGGACAGAACCTAAAAAATCTCCAGTCAACCTTGTTTCCACGGATAATAGTCTCAATTTCTCTAATCTCTCTACATAATTTAAATTCATCAAATTTTGCATCAGTCTTGCAAATTTTTGCTGAACTTTCTCTAATGCATTCACAACCTTCCTAACGTGTGATGCTAAGGTTTGGTTGCAATACCTTAATTAAGACCAAACTGTGAACAAACCTTTGTTTGTACTCTTTGACCCTGCTGATGAAGTCCAGGATGCACAATGCTTTATGAACTGCTCTCTCAACCAGTCCTGCTACATTCATTATTGCACATAAATACACCCAGTTAAGAAAACATCAGAGAATATTGCACAAGTATAAGATACGCAAGGTTAGTGGAAGCCTATATAGTAACCAGACAGATTACATCAAAACTCCATAGAAACAATCAATAAAGGGGTAATGACACACAAACATAGATGGCAAACAAGTCAACTTCCTTCAGATTGTACGTAAAGTATGTTATTTATAGAAATTCATGTGACTGGTTACTCAGATAAAAATGTTAACATTTGAACAACTAGTAGACTTTATGAATGAACACTGAAGTTAAAGGGAAACTATGGCTGTGATCTTAAAGGGAAGCTCTGCTGACTGAGTTCTTTCCCTCGCCTCTTTCATGTTTAGCTGTGCTGCACTTGCTCCAAAACTTTAAGGGATGATGTCCAGAAATATTCCCAGTACTACCACTCCAACCAGCTTTATTTAGCTGAAATAAACTACAGCATTCCATTAAACATTTTGATTTTTTTTACTTGTTCATATTTTCATGATTTATGCACCTGAACTCATGTCCCTTTGGAACTCCATTTTTCTACCAATCTAGCCTTAGAATATGCGCTAGTTAATCATTTTTAGATCCATTGCATTTTAAACTATTTGTCAGTTTTGCCTCTTCACTTAACCTACCAAAATGCTCTGGTGATTTTATGCTGTCACTCCTATTCTGCTTACAATTCTGCCTTTCTTTGTGTCATTCACAAATTTGGATAAGTGGCTTTCTATTCCATCATCTAAACTATTAAAGGTGAAACGTTGAGGCCCCAAAACAGATCACCGCAAAAACATTTGTCACATCTGACTAGAGAAGGATTACCTGTCCATCACCCTATATTCAGTCTCCTGCAACTCAACAAGGTCAATAATTTATTTGCCTTTAATTCTATTAGCTTAAACTTTAATTAACAGTCTTTGTTGAGAAACTTTATTCTATGCCTCTGGAAGTATATACAAACAAATATAACAGACATTCCCTGTCTATTGCTTAAGTCACCTCTTCAAAAATATGCACTCAAGGTCATCAAGCCTGTTTATATTTGCAAATTCATGCTGGTTCTCTCTGATCAGTTGAAAATTTTCAAGTGATCAGTCACCTTATCCTTTACTATAGGTTCCAGTAATTATCTTCTTTCTTCAGCCTAGCTTATTGCCTGTTCCTATCTTTCTCTTCTTGCTTCCAAGCTGAAAGTTATTACTTGTTAAAATTAATGGATAGAAAATCATGGGTTGAAGGTATGCAATGTCCTGATCTATGTACCCAGGCTGGCCCTCAGAAGTACACCATACATTAATTCACTAACTGTATTCATATATTGAAGGAAAACATAAATTAAAGTGCAAAACTCCAGCTTTTCTCATTAGGCAATACATGTGTCTTTCTGAAAATAAAAACAGTTTGGGCAAGACTTTTTTTAAACTGTATTCAACATCAAAAACAATCGTTGATGAAAATCTAGAAAAAAGTGAAGACTGCAGATGCTGGAGTCCAGAATCAAGAGTGTGTTGCTAGAAAAGCACAGGTCAGGCAGCATCCGAGGAGCAGAAGAATCGACATTCTTGAATTCAGGAATTCTTGATGAAGGGTTTATGCCCGAAACATTGATTCTCCTCCTCCATTGATGAAAAGCTGTTCACTATAAACAATGTTTTCTTTTTACCAAAAAATACAAGCAACTGGTAATCCCACTTCAGTCCCTCACACGATAACATAGGATCACAGAATCCCTACAGTGTGGAAGCAGGTCATTCAGTCCAACAAGTCCACACTGACACTCAAAGAGTAACCCACCCAGACTCATCGCCCTACCCTATCACTCTACATTTACCAGACTAGATTAGATTAGATTACTTAGTGTGGAAACAGGCCCTTCGGCCCAACACATCCACACCGACCCGCCAAAGCATAACCCATCCAGACCCATTCCCCTACATTTACCCCTTCACCTAACACGTCAAACAATTTAGCATGGCCAATTCACTTTACCTGCACATTTTTGGATTGTGGGAGGAAACCAGAGCACCCGGAGGAAACCCACGCAGACACGGAGAGAATAAGACCGTAAGACCATAAGACATAGGAGCAGAAGCAAGGCCATTCGGCCCATCGATTCCACTCCGCCATTCAACCATGGCTGATGGGCACCTCAACTCCACTTACCAGCATTCTTCCCGTAGCCCTTAATTCCTTGTGACATCAAGAATTTATCAATCTCTGCCTTGAAGACATTTAACGTCCCAGCCTCCACTGCACTCTGCGACAATGAATTCCACAGGCACACCACTCTCTGGCTGAAGAAATGTCTCCACATTTCTGTTCTGAATTGTCCCCCTCTAATTCTAAGGCTGTGTCCACGGCTCCTAGTCTCTTCGCCCAATGGAAACAATTTCCTAGCGTCCACCCTTTCCAAGCCATGTATTATCTTGTAAGTTTCTATTAAATCTCCCCTTAATTTTCTAAACTCCAATTAATGCAATCCCAGGAGCCTCAGCTGTTCCTCGTATGTTAGACCAACCATTCCAGGGATCATCTATGTGAATCTCCACTGGACACGCTCCAGTGCCAGTATGTCCTTCCTGAGGTGTGGGGACCAAAACTGGACACAATGTGCAAACTCCACACAGAGAGTCACCTGAGGAATTGAACCCGGGTCTCTGGTGCTGTGAGGCAGCAGTGCTAACCACTGTGCCACCATGCCGCCATAACAGTTGTTTGAGCTCACACAATCACATATTTTCTCAAAGCATTCATAAAAGAAAATCAAAATCTATATTTAAAGCATTCATAAGAGAAATGAAGTAGCAAGTGGCTGCCACCTGTTTCATGGAGTTGAAAAAGGTGTAACATCAATGCTCAGAACCTCAGACTTTCCACTGTGTTTCCTCAATGATTTCCCTTTTACAGTCAGTCAAACTTTGGGACTGCTGCCCCTGCTCCCAACAAACCCCAGTAAATACAAGTCATATTCTGACAGAGTGCCTTAGTTCCCCTGAAGGAAGCTGAGATGGCTTTCATTCTTGAACAAAGACCGCCTTGAGAGCATTCAACAGGTAGCCCAATCCCTTTCCAATCCTCCAAGGCCTCAAGAATACTATCAATATAGCTCATCATTCTTGATACCAGAGCTCCCAAGCACTGGCAATGCTCTCAGGACATAACACCACAAGTTGTATCATTTTGTAATACCATTCCAAAGGATAATCATGAACAACTGTCTTCCCTATTACCGTTAAACCTAGACCTCTTCCAATGACACTGCAGTAACCCTCACTCATTATAAATAAGCCCATAGATTTTCACCTGAGCCATTGTTATTTATCCCAGAAATCCTTTCAGTTTTCTCAACCTTGCCAGCTTCCCTGGTGGTGCCATAGTGCTGCCAGACCAGATTCTCTCTCCTTCCAATGTTCTAAGACCAAATAAATGGTTCAGTAAGCAAAGTACACAGCCCACTTCTAGTCTAGTGCTATCAAATCTTAGCTTCCTTTTCATACGGAAGTGATGTCAGACACAACAGAAGCACGTCAGTACCAAGGGTCAGAATCCCATATAAATATCTTCCACTTTCCACTGCTATATTACATATGCTAACCTCTACTTCACTACATCTGCATGATATTGCTTACAATTTGTTTATAAACCTTAGTGTTACAATAGTAGTAAAAACAGATGATTAATTTTGATTTATATGACCTGATTTTAATATCTGGGATCTTTCATGGACAAAAATGATTTTGAAAAAGTAAACAAAAAGACTTAAAGTGATCTCTTGACCTGGTTTGCTCAAGCTCATGAAGCTATCAATAAATAAGACCTAGTCTGATCTAAAATGAACATGTCTTCAAAATGTTAAATTAGTCATTCATATTGGAATCGCCATTTTACACCTTTCTGGAAGTTTCACATATTGGGGTTAAATTTGCCTGCAGATATCCAACTTAGAGAAAAATTAAGCTCGGCATGGGAATACACAAACGAACTGTACTTCAGGCTACAGCTTTTGGGCAGAGAACCAGAAGGCTTGCTCTTCCTCTCTTCAAATTTCTTTCAATCTCTCAAGAAACAACACCTGGCGACACAGTAAAGTGGAGAAATATCCATTCACCGAAAATTCAAAGGTATTTACAAATTTTGCTACTGAAGAGACAAGTCATCAATTAACTACTATGGTCACAGGTTAAATCCAACATCTCAAAGCCTAAGGATTTTTTAAATTGCGTACTCTTGATCTTTCTTTATATGCAAGATGTTTTCTCTGTTTTCTCTTTATTTTACACTTTATTGCCTGAGTATGTTTGATGTTGCATTTTACTATTTTTCTTAGAGTCAGTAAGTAATAAAATGCTTCTTTTTTCATTTAAGAAAATGTTGCAATTGGTTTCTTAATTTTTGAACTAGCAAACTGCATTTCAATTGAAATGCAATAGAGCTGTGAGCTAAAAATAATTAAAAATCTTTGTGGCCAACTGAGAGAGTTTAAAAAGAGAAGCCAATTCACCTCTTCTCATCTGGTTATACTACCAGATTTTTTAAAAAAGCTAAAGTAAAAAATTGATTACCTGCTAAAAGAAACCTATAGCAATCATTACAACCAGTGATTTGTCATTTTTCACTGAAATGTCAGGGCACTGGAGTACTATTTAATACAGGTGCAATTTGACATCTTATGTCACCAGAATGTGGCAGTTCTGAATCCATTCTGCACTTTAGAACACAAGTTAAACAGCATGTTCTCTGACATACTGTAAACATAGGTAAAGAAAAAAGTTATTTCTCACTTGATTCTCAAAACATTGAGCAATTTGATCACTACTAGTAACCTACTGTACTACATATTAAACCTCAACATCCAAATAAAAGCATCCAAAGAAACACCTGCTATTCTAACAAACACAAAAATATACTGTTCACATTTTTAATCTTATTATTCATTTAAAAAGTGATTGAGAAATATTCCTCACCTAGCAAGTGCTACGTATCCAGTCCCAATTCAATTTTGAAGCAAGCCTTTTGTCTTTTGCCGAGTTACACTATGGAGCACAGCAATGTGCTACTATATAATACATTGCCAGTGCCCCACCCTGTAACTTAAAGGCCAGCATGTAAGACTCACTGGGTTGGAGCAAACGCAAAATATAAAAGCTGATAAAGCACATTGGTTTCAATTTGCAATTATGTGTCACTATATCAACACTAAGTTTCCAGGGAAAATTATTTGCTTAGAGAAATATCTACTAGCAATTATTTCATAAGCTTTGATAGAGTTATGTACGTCACCAACTTTAAGCAATAACTTTGGTGCACAATTACAATTATGCAGCATGTTCGTACAAAATTTAAAAAAAACTATGACAAGCAAATGGAATCTATTGAGTGGGCTCAGAAGTTCTGAGCTCCAACCTTTCCATACCTGAACAATGACTTCACTGCAAAAGTACTTTATCAGCTATGAAGTGCTTTGGAATGTTCTGAAGTCTTGAAAGATGCTATACATTCTAATTTCAAAATTATTGCCTAGTTAATGCTGAACAATCACATCTACATGCATCCCACGTAGCAGGGTAAAAACAATGTAGAATTACAAATGTCTATTAGCTGTGTAAAAGGATGCATAGATTTATTTATTGGGGAGTCTAGGTAGCATTTTGTTATTGGCTGCCTTACAATTCAACTTTGAGAGTTCTATTGTGGGATTCCCATTCTAATGTATGCAATTAATTTGATTTTTTGATACTGAATGATCCACAGCTGAAGGTAGTACCACACATTCATTTAAAGGTATTATTTCACACAAAGTTTGGCCTGGATGTGTTTTGGGAGACAGTGCCACACAACACGATGGAAGGCATTCTCAACGTGAAGGGGAATCTCCATCTCCATAAGGACTGTGCAGTGATCGCGCTTACCGATACTATAATGGACAGATACATCTACAGCTGGCAGATTGGTAAAAGATGAAGTGAGGTATGCTTTTCCCCCATTGGTTCCCTCACTACCTGCCGCAGATCTAGCCTAGCAGCCATGTTCTTTAGGACTCAACCATCTTAATCAGTTAAAAATCACACAACACCAGGTTATAGTCTAACAGGTTTAATTGGAAGCACTAGCTTTCGGAGCACAGTTCCTTCAACAGGTGGTTGTGGAGTACACAATTGTAAGACATAGAATTTATAGCAAAAGTTTACAGTGTGATGTAACTGAAATTATAGATTGAAAAATACCGTGATTATTTGTTGAGTCTCTCATCTGTTCGAATAGCATGATAGCTTCACTTCTTTCATGTGTAACTCACAAAACTTCTTTTAAAAGTTACATTCTCAGATTAACTGTAATAATTGGTGTCAGCCAGATAAGATGATAAGATGTTGAAGGTATTAGTCCCCTGTCTGTGCCATAATGTTTAGACTGATTCTAATCTAAAACGTGAGTTAACAAGAGTCCTACATGGATTCATGTAGTTTTTTAGCAAAGTACAATGTAACTCTGCAAGTACAAATCCACTGCAAAAACGTATATATGTATGTGCGAATGTGGGTTTTTGTGTGTGTGTCCATCTGTCTGGGGTGGGGAGTTGAGAGTATGAGAGAGAATGTATATGTGTTTGTGAGAGTGTAAAGTGTGTAAGTCTGTGAGAGGGTGAGTGTGTCTGGGGTGGGGTTTGTGAGTGGCTGTGAGAGAGCTTATATGTTTGTGTGTGAGTGTAAAGTGGTCTAAGTCTGAGAGAGGATGCATGTGAGAGTGCGGGAATGTCTGTGTGCGTGTCTGTGTATGTGTGTGTATAGGAGTGCCTGCGTATATGTGTGTGTAGGAGTGTCTGTGTGTGTGTTTATAGTACAATGGTGGTCACCTGTAGGGTGACATGAACCCAAGGTCCAGTTGAGGCTCTCCCTATGGGTACAGAATTTAGCTATCAGCCTCTGCTCGGCCACTTTTCGCTGCTGTCTGTCCCAAGTCCGCCTTGGAGGATGGTCACTCGAAGGTCCAAGGTCGAATGTCCTGGACCGCTGAAATGCTCCCCAAATGGGGAGGAAACACTCCTGTCGGTTGATTGTTGTGCGGTGCCCATTCATCCATTGCTGTAGCCTTTGCTCGGTTTCACCAATGTACCATGGCTCGGGGTATCCTTGCCTGCAGCGTATGAGATAGACAACGTTGGCTGAGATAGACAACGTTGGCTTAATCGGTAGTACTGCTGTCGAGTCACTCTTGGTGGTGAACATTGGAGTCCCCAACCAGGGTACATTTTGTGCCCTTACTAACCTCAAGTATTGTCCAACACGGAGGAATGCTGCGTCATCAGCAGAAGGTAGTGGTAGTCAGCAGCAGCAATTCCTTGCCCATGCTTGCCATGAGACTTCATGAGGTCCAGAGTCAACATTGAGAACTCTCAGGCAACTCCTTCCCAACTGTATTGGGTCTCAACCTTGACTGGGTCTATCTGGCCAGTGGGACAGAACATATTCAGGGATGGTGACAGAGATGGTGATGTCTGGGACTTTGTCTGTAAGGTATGCTTCCGTGAGTATGGCTATGTCAGGCTGTTGTTTGACTAGTTTGTGAGACTGCTCTCCCAATTTTGCAACTCGCCTTCAGATGTTAGTGAGGACTTTGTAGGGTCAACAGGACTGTTTCTGTCATTGTCTCTTCCAGTGCCTAAGTCAATGCCAGGTGATCCATCGGTTTTATTGCTTTGAGAAGTTGTAGCAATTGGTACAACTGAACTTCCTGCTAATGCCATTTCAGAGGCAATTGAGAGTCAATCACATTACTGTTGGTCTGGAGTCCTGTAGGCCAGACCAGGTGAAGATGGCATGTTTCCTTCCCTGAAGAACATTCGTGACCCAGATGGATTTTTCTGACAATCAACAATGATTTCATGGTCATCAACAGATTCTTAATTGGAGATTTTTAAAATTGAATTCAAATTCCACCATCTGCCATGACAAGATTTGAACCGGAGTCCCCAGAAAATTGGCTGAGTTGCTGGATTAATAGTCTAACAATGCTACCATTAGGCCTCCATTTCCCTATTCCCACAGCCTCATTCTCTAAGGTGCTTATGTTTATTTTGGCTTCTTTTATACATTTAAACATATACAACCTGGTGTTGTGTGATTTTTAACATTTAAAGAAGCTCTTGCTATCCATTCTTATATTACTTGCAAGTTTACCCTATTTTTATTTTTCTCCCTTTTTGTTGGCTTCTTAAAACCTTCACAGTTTTCTAGTTTAGTACAATTTTTTTTCAGTTTGAGACTTCCCTTAACTTCCTTGGTTAACTATGATAGTTTATCCCATTCCTAGAGTTATGCTTTCTCACGGGGATATATCTTTGTTGTAAGTCATGAACTCTCTTCTTAAATGCCTGGCATTGTTCAACCATCATTTTTTCTGCTAGATTTTGATCCTAGTCCACTCCAGCCAACTTTGACTGAATTCCTTTTGTAATTATCCTTATGAATTTTAGCACAATTGCTTCTGAATAAAATTTCTCACTCCCAAATTGAATAATAAGTTTAACCACGTTATGGTCACTGTTTCCTCGGAGATCTTTTACTCCGAGGTCATTTATTTATTCTGTCTTGTTACACATTGCTATCATAATCCCGGATTAGATCCACAACATGTTGCTCTCGGAAACTGTACTGAATATTCTTGCTGAATTCTTTCTCATGACTACCTCAGCTAATTTGATCTTCTCAATCTATATGAAGAAGAAAGTTATTCATTATTAATGTAGTGTTTTTATTAAGTGCCCTCATCATCTCCTCATCTTTTCTCTGTCCTACAGTTAAGTGACTACTGGGGGACCTGGAGACTTCTCTCATCAGTGTCTTCTTCCTCTTTTATTTCTTACCTCCACGCACATGAATTCTACATCTTTCGATCCAAGATAATTGCTTGCTCCCACATCTACTCTATTCCACATCCCCCAGCCTTTCCTTACTACCAAATTTATTCCATTCCACATCTCCCACCCTTGCCTTCCTGTCACATTTATTGCATTCCACATCCCACACCCTTTCCTTCCTGCCTACCTTGAAGAAAAATGACATTCCCCTGAACATTTGGTTCCCAGCTTTGATCACATAATCATGTATCTATAATGGTTATAACTTCAAACCAATTAAATCACTATTTGTACTGTTAATTCATTTATTTTGCTCCAAATATTACATGATTTTTCTGAAAGGAAACATTAATTTTGCATTTTTACTCTTTTTCCCTCTTCAACCCGATTTGCTGCTTTTTAAAAAAAATCGTTTGTGCACTCCATTCTTCCTGGGTATCATTCAAAAAATAGCTGCCCTGCATTAATGCCATGCCCTTTTTCTCTGTAAGCCTATGTACCAACTCTCCAGAATCCTCTCCCCTTCTAATTAGTTTAAAGCCATCTCTACAAACGTAGTAATTTACCAGGACAATGGTTTAAGTAAAGCTTATCTAACTGGAACAACTCCCATCTATCCCAATAATGATGTCAGTACCCATGGCCTAAAACCAATTCTTTCCATACCAAACTTTGAACCACGCATTTAACTCCTTGACTTTACTTTTACTTTCTTTTATTACCATGGCTCAGGTAGTAATCCCAAATTTTTTTTCAAGATTGCAGGTTTTTAAAAATTCATTCAAGGGTCATGGGTGTTACTGGCTTGCCAGAATTTATTACCTGTCCCCAGCTGCCCTTGAGGTGCTGGTGGATGCCTTCTTGAACCACTGCAGTCCACTTTCTATAGTTGATCCATAATGCCCTTAAGGAGGTAATTCCAAGATTTGAACCCAGTGATTGTGACAAAACAGTGATATATTTCCAAGTCAGGCTGGGAGGTGAGTGGCTTGGAGGGGAACTTGCAGGAGGTGGTGTTCCTATGTTTCTGCTGCCCTTGTCCTTCTAAATGGAAGTGGTCATGAGTTTGGAAAGTGCTAGCTAAAATCCTTGGATGAATTTCTGCAGTGCATCTTGTAGATAGTACACAATACTGCTACTGAGCATTGGTGGTGGAGGGAGTGGATGCTTGTGTACATGGTGCCAACCAAGCGGTCTGCTTTGTCCTGGATAGTGTCAAGCTTCTTGAGTATTATTGGAGCTGCATCCATCCAGGCAAGTGGGCAGTATTCCAACACATTCCCAACTTGTGCCTTGTAGATGGTTGACAGGCTTTGCAGCAAATTGCATTTATGAGAGAGTGTAAAGGACCCACTCTCAACTGTGCAAATGCACCTATAATCTGGCCGAGGCTTCAATTGCAGAAACATGTGTTATAGGATTCACCACTGCACTGCACAATGCTCTGTAGGCCAGGCTGAACTGTAATGAGGAAACACATCCGCCAAGTTTCCAGAGATGCAGCTAGTGAACTTCTCCAACTGACATGCAATCTGTTGTACATTGCTGGAGATGCAGTGTGTGCACCACATACTTGAGTTTTATATGTTAAAAGCAGGATTACAAGTCTGTATCCAAACTCAGTTCAGCAGTGTGACAACATGTTTGAACCTTCACTTGTCAATATCTTTCCCAGCTTTCTCAGCTCTTCCTGTCAACTTATTCACTTATTATTCTATAAATTCACCACTGGCTCAGCATCTATTGTCCCTCAGGCTAATGGCTCAGCAGGGAGATTATCACTTGTGCGATAAAGTGCTGACAGTCTGGAAGCATGGGGCCTGATAGCTGCAGTTCTTTTTCTGCTGCATCTAAGGAAAGGAGAAGAAGGTTAAAATAGGTTGTTGAAAGCAGAATTTGCATGTGTGCTCCATGATCTAGTACAAACTGTGATGCGGGTGTAACTGGAGAAGAAAGGAAAACAAAATTTCAAGACAATCTTGCCACTGACACCCACTCTAACCCACAACAGTAGGGTGACTATAATGAGGGTGATGACAAGTTCATGAACCAAGAAATAATGCGTAAGGGTTTTGGTGGGTTAGCATGTATATAAGGCCACTAGTGAAAGAACACCTGCAGGCAATGAATGAGGGTGTAAAGGACCATAATTCTTTCAAAATATTTATGGCAAACTGTTTTCCATATTGAAGCAGTTTAAAACACTAAAGAACATTTAACCACTCAAGCCTGCCCTGCTATGATTTCACTCAGCCTCAACTCTACTTTCCTGCTCCCTTCCCATCATCCTTTAATCAACTGCTAATTAAAAATCTGTTTATCTCCTCATATTTATTAAGTGTCCTAGTGTCTACTGCACCTAAGGGTAGTGAATTCCACAGATTCATGACCCTTTGACAGAAGTAATTCCTCATCTGTTTTAGATCAGCTTTAGCCTTTCTTTTTGATTGCTCCACAAGAGGAATGATCATCTCCACATCTACTTTGTCAATTTCCTTTAGTATTTTATGTACCTCAATTAGATCTCCTCTCATTCTTCTAAACTCTATAGTGTGAACAGGCCTAAATTGCCCATTCTCTCCTGATAAGACAAGCTCTCCCTCTCTGGAATTAATCTAGTAAATCCAATTGCTAACCTTATTACCTGCTGTACGTAAACTAGTTTTCTGTGATTCATGTACAAGGACACAAAAATTCTTCTACACCAAAGCATTTTGAACCCTCTCTCCATTTAGATATTAAGTTGCCTTTTTATTCTTCTGAGCAAAATGGATAACCTCACGTCTATCCACATTAAATTCCATCTGTCAAAGAGGAGTTTTATTTTTAAATTTGATTTTGGGAAGCTAGTGATGCTACAAGTTTCTAACAGTTATTAATTCTAGGTGTTAGTATTCTGAAGAAAAAATGCTGACCTAGTATTTCCATCATTATCTGATTTTAAAGTGGTATGATTTATTTCTTTTCGTAAGGCACTAAAATGAAGCAGTCTGGTTTTCACAAAAACTAGCAGCTTGAATGGTAATTCTATTTTGATGTTAGCCCATAAATCACTAAACTTAATTCGAGTTCATAAGCTTCCACAGTAGGAACTGACCATTGCTTGCCAGTTCAATACTGTAACCACTATACCAGCATTAAATGCTGTGAATTGCAGTTAGAAAACAGATTAAAGTTTTTTTTCAAATACTTTTCCAGCTATTGCACATTGGAGTCTTGATTCATTTCTGAAGAAAAACAGCACTTCTTACATG
Source organism: Hemiscyllium ocellatum (assembly GCF_020745735.1). NCBI lineage: Eukaryota > Metazoa > Chordata > Chondrichthyes > Orectolobiformes > Hemiscylliidae > Hemiscyllium > Hemiscyllium ocellatum. Next base: position 46,270,884 of record NC_083436.1, read on the forward strand.
GTAATAAATCTACCACTAGTTTGCCACTATTGTTCCCATTCAGAAAGTATACAAAACGCATTGTGTTGTTCTTGTCCACTGACTAAATTGCCTTCTCTAAAACACTGCTTAAAATTAAATAAATTTTTAAATGTCTAGAAATTAGTTTTGTTCAAAATGTTTTGACAAACATTGCTAAGGTCTCTCCTCCCATTTCCGTTACATTTTGGGGTATATTTTCTTTAATCCAAGAACTCCTTAGTGATTTAATTATTTCATTGACTTCATAATAATTGTTGTATGAAAGTGTCAATGATTTCATGTTCTCAAGAACCATTTGATAAAAAGGTCCAATACATTCAACTGAAGGCTTTTATTGAAGCCTGGAAAACTACTACTATCAACTCTCATCTTGCCTATTCACCATCAATATTAAGCAGACAGTGAAGATTATATGTACACACACTTTAAAGCATGTTTGATTACAGTTATTCAGTACGGATTATGCTGTGCACAATAATTAAAATATTGGAGTTGAAGTTTAAATGTGAAAGTTTGTAAAAGGTAAACAAGTGGGAGGTTTGTAATTCTCTACAATCTGCTAAGCACCGTATGTTAAATAACTAATATAATTAATTCAAGTTGTGACAGGGGCAAACAAGACAAGTTCACCTATTTTGCTGTGGATAGATATCTGACATTTTTAAAAATCAGTACCATGTTAAATTTTTTCAAACCCATTGTTAGGATAGTGTAGGCTATCCACTTTTAATAACCAATTGTAACAGCATTCTAAATAACCCTATATCACCATCTAGGAAGCTTGATTCAATTCAGAATGAGATTAAGAGAAATAATCTTAAAGTCTCTTTGATAGCCTGCAGACTTAAGTAAACGGCAGCTCAAAGGTGTTAGACAGAACGGTGCCAAGGCCTGAGCATACTCCCAAGCAAACATAAATGCTATGTGTAGCAGTTTTAATTGTCTGATGGGAGACTAAAAACAAGGAAAACAGGTGTTAACATGATTGATAACAAGGGAAAAAAGAAACCGAGTCGGATTTTCCGAGGAGAGGCGACATTATATAGATTGCCATTCTGCTCCTTTTTCTTTTTACAGGGCTCCACATTTCTGACAGGAAATTCCAATCAGGCTCCTTCAGAAACATGGAGCCATCCCTCCATTATAACAGGTTTCTCAGTGTAAAACAGTTGGGAGAAGCAAACCACACCCCTATTTCACAGCAGCCAGTTGCCTTATTTAAAAACTTAAAAGCTTGCAATCAGAGACACAAGTGAGGGTGTCAGACGGCAGGGTATCAAGTGAGTAAGGAGTGACAAGATGCAAGGAGCAAGTTCAGCAGTGGAATGCTTTGGGTAGGTGGATTTGGTGGAAAATTTTGGATTTTGCAGGAGACAATGACATTGGGTTGGGGGTGGCAGGTCCAGGAATAAGGAAAGGGAGGGTAGTACCTCGAATGTGGGGGAAAGAAAGGGTGGGATTGGCTTTGGTGGCAGAGAAAGGCAGCAGAAACCTTGCCATCCAGGAGTTAAGGTCTCAACACAAACTTGTTTGTGCGCATGTGAGGGTGGAATCACACAAAAAAATAAAGATTTGTGAAAGAAAGCAAAGGCCTTTGCACATGGTGCTAAGGTGTGTGCTAAAAATTCTATAGATAGAAAATAGGAAAAAATGAAGAGATACTTGAAAAGAACTTTGAAAACTGACCTCTAAGAGAGAAAATATCATTATTTCAACCATATAAGGCAACAGAAGGGCCAACCTATTTAGATATCATGCAGATGGGCTATCATACATGTGTGCTGATGGCACAATACAGACAACTTTGCCATGATAGCAGATCTCTTGGCAAGATCAGCTACAAGCAAGAACAACTGCCTAGGTGGCTACTAAGCCAAATCATTAAATCAATTTCAGGACAAATCCAACCAGGTCAATTATCACACCGTCTATACATACGCAATCGTCAGCAAAGTGAAGGGAGTTGTCCTTAATAGTGTGATCAAGTGGCCCTAACCTGCTCTCTAATACTTAGGCTGTCTCGGCTCCTGTTCTCATCACAAACTTGGTCCATGGGGAAAAAAAAAGTTGAATTCAAGAATGAAGTGGGAGCGTCTATCCTTGACATCCAGGCATCGTTTAACAATGAGGCATCAAGGAGCCCCAGCAAAATGGGAGTCAGTGGGAATTAGCTGCAGTCATACCAAGCATGAAGGAAGATGGTTTTGGTGTTGGAGATCAATCATCCCAGCTGCAAGAGATCACAGCAGAAAGTTCCTCAAAGTAGTGTTCTAAGCCCAATCACCTGCTTCAATGACCAACTCTCCACCATAAGGTCAGTATTAGGGATGCTCACTGACAACTGGACAATGTTCAGGAACATTCACCATTACTGAAGTAGTCTGTGACCAAATGCAATGAGGCCTTCGCAACACAGATGCTTGAGCTGACAAGAGGAAAGTAGCATTCATGGCTTTCATGCCAGGCAAAGACCATTTCCAACAAGAATTCCAACCATCAACTCTTGACCCTCAATAGCATTTTCAACACTCAATCTTCCATTATCAACATCCAGGAGGTTACCATTCACCAGAAACTGAACTGAACTAGTCATATGACGTCTTTGCCCTGTGAACCAATCACATATCAGAAGGCGGTACAGTCATAGAGAAATACAGCATGGCAACAGGCCCTTCAGCTCAAACTGGTCCATGATGCCCACTCAGCTACTTCCAACTGCCCACATTTGATCCCTATCCCTCGAGGCCTTCCCATCCATGTACATATCCAAATGTTCTTTAAATGTCACTATTTTACCCGCCTCAACCACTTTCACTGGCAACCAATTCCAAATGCGCACCATTCTCTGCATGAAGAAGTCACCCCTCAGGTTCTTCCTCAACCTGAAACCCATGCTCTCTAGTTTTCAATTCCCCATCCCTGGGAAAAAGACTATATCAGTTCATCCTATTGCTGCCCCTCATGATTTTATGCACCTCATTCTCCTATGTTCCAAGGAATAAAGTCCTATCCTGGCCAACCTCCCCATAACTCAGCGAAAGTAAGGAGTGCAGAAGTTGGAGATCAGAGTCAAGATTAGAGTGGTGCTGGAAGAGCATAACAGGTCAGGCAGCATTCAAGGAGTAGGAAAATTGACGTTTCAGGCAGGAGCCCTTCATCAGGAATGAGGGCTCATCCCTGATCAAGGGCTCCTGCCCGACACGTCAATTTTTCTGCTCCTTGGATGCTGCCTGACCTGCTGTGCTTTTTCAGCACCACTCCAATCTTGACTCCTCATAACTCAGGCCTATTAGTCTTGGCAACATTTTTGTAAATCTTCTTTGCACCCTTTCCAGTTAAACTATGTCTTTCCTATTACAGGGTGACCTAAACTGTACACAATACTCCAAGTGCAGCCTCACTAACAATTTATACAACTCCTGTACTCAGTGCCTCAACCGATGAAGGCCAGCATGCTAAATGCCTTCTTTACCACCCTATCTACCTCTGACACTGTTTTCAACGAACAATGTACTTGTATCCCCCAGTTCCCCTGCTCCACAATATTCCAAGACCTTACCATTTACTGTACAAGTCCTACCTTGGTTTGACTTTCCAAAGTGCAACACCTCGCACCAGTCTGTATTTGTATTTGCCAATCCGCAGCCCACATCCCCTCTGATGAAAATCCCTCTGTGATGTTTGATAACCTTCCTCGTTATGGACAACACCTCTTAATTTTGTCATCATTCACAAATTTTCTAATCACGCCTTGGCATTCACATCCAGATCATTTATGTAAACAACCAGCACTGACCCCTGTGGCACACCACTAGTCACAGGCCTTCAGTCCATGAAACAACCTTCAACTACCAGGCTCTGCTTCTGACCATCGAACCAATTTTGAATACAAATAGCTAGCTCTCCATGGATTCCATGCGACCTAACCTAGCCTGCCATGCAGGACCTTATCAAAGGCCTTACTAAAGTCCACATAGTCAACATCCACAGCCTTATCCTCATCTATCCTCTTGGTTACCGCTTTGAAGAACTCTAAAAGATTTGTCAGATATGACTTTCTGCACACAAATCCATGCTGGCTATCCCTAATCAGACCTTGACTATCCAAATGTTAATTGATTCTGTCTCTCAGTATCTTCTCCAAAACCTTGCCAAGCACAGATATGTAGTTCCCTGGCTTGTCTTTGCTACCTTTCTTAAACAATGGAACAACATTAGCCACCCTCCGGTCTTACCGAACTTCTCCAGTGGCTAAAGATAAAGTAAAAAGCTCTGCAAGGGCCTCTGCAATTTCTTCCCTAGTGTCCCACAATGTTCAAGGATGGACTTGAGTAGTGTGATAGAATACTCTCCATATGACAAAGCAGACATAGAAAGGATGTTTCCTCATATGGGGTGATCTGGAATGAGATGTCATAGTTTTAGGATAAGGGTTGGCAGATTAAACCAGAGATGAGGAGAAATTAATTCTGTCAAAGGGTTAGTATTCAGTAGAATTCACTACTCCAGGGTCTGGTGTGTGCTGGGACATTCAGTAAATTTAAGGTGGTGGTAGATTTTTAAATGGTGTTGAGCTGAAGGGTTTTGGATAGCAGGTAGGAAAGTGGAGTGGAGGCTGAGATTAGACCAGCCATGATCTTATCAAATGGCAGAGCACACTTGAGGGGTTGAATTATCTACTGCTTCTCCTAGTTATGTTCTTGACTAGATGAATGCATCTATAACTTAAAATCGACATCATCCACGACATAGCTGCTACTTGATCAGTAGCCTAAGTAACACTTGTAACACTCTCCCTTTCCACCACTGATGCCCAGAAGCAGCACTGTATACAAACCAAAAGATCCACTGAAACAGCTCACTGCACTCCTTCAACAGTGCCAACAGCCTATACTACCCAGAAGGACAAATACAACAGATACATGGGAATATTGCCACCTGCAAATTCTCCTCCAAGCGACATACCATCCTGACTTTGGAAATATATCGCTGCTCTTTCAGTGTTGCTGGGTCAAAATCCAAGACTTCCACCCTAATAGCGCATTGGGTGTTTCTACATATGTTCCTTTTGTTTGCAAAGAACCAATAGCTCCCTTTTCTACTATAGTATTACGATCAATTGAAATTTGGCATTCTTGCATTAGTCCCAATGAGTGCAAAAGGAAATCTTTTGGCAGCATGTCTTATTTTTAAGAGACAAAAAAAACTGCAGAATTCAAGGTAGACAAGCAGGAGCAATGAAAGAACACAGCACGCCAGGCAGCATCAGAAGGCAGAGAAGTCGACGTTTCAGGTGTAATCCTTCTTCAGGACTGGGGTGGGTGTCAAGGGTGCTACAGATAAAGGGGGTGGCAGGAGCAAGCTGGTGAAGTGGGGATAGGTGAAGACAGGTAGGGGGTACAACCTGGTTGATCAATGGGAGGAATGAATCCAGTAGGTGGCTGGGAGGGTTGGAAAGGGGGAGGTGGCTGGGAAGCAAATCAGGGGAAGGGGAAGGAGGTTATTTGAAACTGGAGAACTCACTGTAGGCTGCCCAGGTGGAAGATGAGATGTTGTTCCTCCAATTTGTGGTTTGGTCCATTGTGGCAATAGAAGAGGCCAAGGATAGTCATGTCGGAAAGGGAGTGGGAAAGGGAATTAAAATGGGTGATGACTGGGAGGGCCTGGCTCAAGTGCTCAGTGAACTGTTCCCTAAGTTTACGTTTGATCTTCTCATTGTAAAGAAGACCACATCAGGAGCACCTGATATAGTAAACTAGGTTGAATGAGAGGGAGGTGAACCTCTGATGGTTCAAGGGAGTTGGTGGTGAGAATGGCGCAAACCAAGGACTGTTGAAGGGAACGGTCCTTGCAGAAGGCAGAGAGGAGCGGGGAGGGGAAGATGTCTTTGGTGGTGGGGTCTAGTTGGAGTTAGCAGAAGTATGTATGGATGTATTGGATGCGAAAACTGGTGGGGTGTTAGGATAGGACAAGGGGGACTCCGTCTTTATTGTGTTTGAGAGGAGACGTTAGAGCAGTGGAACAGGGAATGGAGGTGGTACAATGGAGGGCTGTCTCCACAACAGAGTGGGGAAAAGCACATTGTTGTAAATAGGTGGACATCTGAGATGCTTGAGAGTGAAATGCATCCTCATCTGAGCACATGCAGAGGAATTGGGAGAACGGGATGAAGTTCTTGCAGGATACTGGGTGGGAGTAGGATTACTCCAGGTAGTTCTAAGAGTCTGTGGGTTTGTAGTAAACGTCCATCTGGAGACTGTCATCGGAGATAAAATGAAAAGGGAGGGAGGTGTCCGAGATGGACCATGAATTTGAGAGCGTGTGGAGGTTGTGGGCGAAGTCAATGAACTGCTCCAGTTCAGCCTGTGTGCGGGGTGCTGCATTGATGTAACAGCGGAAGAATTGGGACACAGTGCCTGTGTAGGTACTGAAGGACGTTTGACATAGTCAACAAAAAGGCAGGCGCAGCTGGGCCGAATCCAGGTGCCCATGGCCACCCCCTGGATTTGGAGGAAATGGGAAGAGTTAAAAGAAATGTTATTAAGGGTGAGGACTAGTTTAGCGAGCCGTGGAAGGTATTGGTGGAGGGGAACTGGATAGGTCTGTTGGAGGGGAAGAATCTGAGGGCCTGAAGGCCATCCTTGTCGGGTATGGACATGTACAAGGACTGCACATCCATAGTGAAGACAAAACACCGGAGGGTGGGGGAACTGGAAGTTATTTTTAAAGCAACATTCCCAAATAAATGTCACATTAGTGGTGCTAAATGTTTCTTAAATCAACCTGTTCAGAGATGTTGTGACAGATATATGGACCAGGTGGTACTTGAACCCAGGCCCTGTGGCTCAGAGATAGACATTATAGGTGTCTTTATTTTCTAGAAATAAAGATCAGACACACTACTTCACCACAAGAACCCCAAAGTAGTAGAATCTAGATATTTTCAAATAACCCTGAGATGTTGTAACACACCTTTGGGGCAGATGGAACTTAAGCATAGGTCTCCTGGCTCAGATGTAGGGCCACCACTACTGCACTTCAAAAGCCCCAATGTGTACAATGAAGGTCAATTAGCACAATGCCAGCAGCACCTCAGGCTAAATATTTTTAATTAATGTGTTCAAACATGTCTGTGGGAAGGTGGGACTTTAATGTAAGCCCTCTGGCTCCAAAGGTAGGGACACTACTACCGCGCCATAAGAACTCCATTTTATACGTGCTCAAGTAGCCATCCAACGTACTCCACCTATATGTACTTAACCTCAATTCATACAATTAACATGGTCCTGTAGTGTCATAGACAATAGCATATTAAAAGGCATGGTACGTTAGAGCCTGGGTGTCCTTGGAGAAGGAGCATGCGGTGTCCACCAACACCCTGGAGTTGTTCAGGGAGAGGTGGGCACCGCAGGGAGTGGAGTGCATTATTTCCCCCTCCAACTCTTTTGATTTAGTCTCTGCCCTCCTCTTCACTGTTTGATCACACAGCATTACCCTTTGATGTGAAGGGCGCTGCTTGTCACTGGCCACCCGGGTGTTTTCCTATCTTCCTGGTGGTGGAAATGGAATAAAGATTTGTGCACTGTGTCTCACACCTGCACGCACACACCATGGGCGCTAAAAAAAATAAAAGGCATGGTGAATGTAGTCCTGAGTTGTTTATACACTGCCAAATGTACACGCTCAGCTTTTATTTTCCTATTTCCATTTTTGAAAATCAGGGAAAACTGGAAAACTGATGGGATCTGATAAAATGCATTTTTCACCTGCACTATTCTTTCCTGCAACTATAAAAGTGGGGCAGGGAGCAAACAGAACCCAAAGCTGCTAAGTGATTATTTTGTATTTTGGATATAATATTTCATGGACCTATTCTAAAAGATCTATAGTAGATAATTTTTTAATACACTTTACAGCTGAATGTAAGTTTGCTCACTGAGCTGGAATGTTCGTTTTCAGACATTTCATCACCATACTAGGTAACATCATCAGTGAGCTTCCGGTGAAGCACTGGTAGTAGTGACCTGCTTTCTTTTCATGTGTTTAGGTTTCCTTGGGTTGGTGATGTCATTTCCTGTGGTGATGTCATTTCCAGTTTTTTTTCTCTGAGGGTGGTAAATGGAGTCCACATCTAGGTGTTTGTTGATATCAACATCAACTTGGATACTATTTACCACCCCCTGTGAGAAAGAACAGGAAATTACATCACCACATCAAACGACATTACCACAGGAAATGACATCAACAATCCAAGGAACCCTAAACACAAATAGAAAGCGGGTTACTAACACCAGTGCTTCACAGGAGGCTCACTGATATTACCTAGTATGATGACAAAACATCTGAAAATGAACCTTCCAGCTCAGCAAGCAAACCTACATCCAGAACCTCAACCTGAGTTATTAATGTTCTCAAAATTCCCAAACTTTACAGCTTCTTGAAAACACTTTCTTGGCTTTAAAGCAAATTTACAATTTATAGATTGGAAAAGCCTTGATATTGTCACCAAGGCACAAAAGTTTGAACTTGCTTAAAAATGAATGCATGGGGGATCCAAGATGGCAGCGTCCTGGTAGAATCACGTTTGCTGGGCTCCGCACTGCAACACCGACCAGAGAGCCAGAACCCATCGAAAACACTTTACTGGTGTCTAAAAACACAGAAAAGGAGCTGGAAACATGAAAAATTTTACTTAGATTTGTCTTGCAGCTGGAGAATGCAGGAGGGAGGAAGCTCATCCGGGGTAGGGCCCATGGCCCAGCCCACTATAACAGCAGGTTTGCTTACTCACCAGACCCTGGTTGAGGAGCTGGCCAAATCTCGCAAGGTCCTGGGGAGACAGATCCAGGAAAAAAATTGGAGAGAGGCTGGCTCCTGCATCTACTATGCTGCATGACCTGGGAAAAAGGACCGATGAACTCGAGCAGCAGGGTAGAAGCAGAGACTGACTCCTTCAAGAGCCAGATTGAAGCCCTAGAAACACAGGTCTGGATCTAGTAGACAACCTTGAAAACAGGGGCAGAAGAAAGAACCTGTTGTTGGCAAACCGGAGGGGACGGAAGGTGAGCAGCCAGAGGAGTTCTTCAAGAAGTGGTCCCAGAATTCCTTGGTTTGGAGGCTCAGAAGGGGAGGAATAACAATTTAAAGATCACGGCAAGAAAACCAGGTGTGGATCAGCACCCAGGTCCTGTCCTGGTAAGGTTCCATGATTATAAAGACAAGCAGAGGGTCTTGCAAGCCTCTAGAACCCAGGGGAGGGACCCAAAAGCGTTGGTATGTAGCGGTTCCAGGGTCATGTTTTTTCAAGACTACTCGCCGGCAGTGGTCTGGAGAAGGAAGTCTGACGATCACGTCAAGAGGAGATTGAGAGAGCTTGGGATCCAGTATTCTTTAAGATATCCAGCGGTGCTTCGGATCAATCATAATGGATCCATACATTTGTTTGACTCGTCAGAGAAAGCGAAGAACTTTGTGCACGTGCTAACTTAAGTCAAATAGCCGAATAGGCATAGAGGACAGAGCTGTTCAGGCTTGGTTTTCTTTAAAAAGGACTTGGCGGCTCCTTTCTGGTAATACGTTGTGTGAAATGATGTTAGGGATGGATAGAGTATTTACTTCTAATTTCTAAGTTATGGTAAGGGATGCGTGGCATACTTATTTTTACTTTACTTGTCTATAGTACTAATCTTGCTCTTGGGTGTTTATTTTTTCTCTACCGAGTGATCGGTGTATGTGGTGCAATCCTAGCTGGTAGGAGTTGAGAAGGGCAGTTGGGATGGTTAGTAGGGTTACAGGATTAATAAGTACCCCTTCGAATGGGGGGCAAATTCTTCCAATCAGTGCCTTTGGCGATTTTTTTGATTTTCTGGTTTTGCTGCATTTAGTTTTTATAAGTTTTGTAGATTGGTTGGTTTAGTCTGTGTAATTTTTGGGTTCTTTAGGGTTCTTTTGCATTAAAGCTCAGGGTTCCTCCTCTCTGAGGACTAGATGGTGCTATGGAAGGTTGTGTTTAAGTGGTGTGTTTAAGGATGTGTTTAAGTGGTGCACCTGCAATATTAAGGGGAGTCACTCACCTGTCAAGAGGAAGAAGATACTTTCCAGCCTTAAAAGGGAGAGGGTGGATATTGCCTTATTACAAGAAACACACTTAGACAATGCACAGCATTTGATGCTGCAACAGAATGGGTATGGCCGGGTTTATTTTTAATTTTCAATACAAGGAATAGAGGGGTAGCCATTTTAGTTAGAAAGAATCTCCCGCTTAAGTTATTAGAGTGCATTAAGGACACATACGGGAGATTTGTAATCCTTAAAGCTCTGATACGTGGGAAAGAATATGAGATCTTAAATGTTTACTGTCCCTCGGCCTACCCCCTTAAATTCTTGACAGACATACTTTCTATTTCTAGACTGGCTAACCTTGCATTTCAACATATCATCGTAGGAGAGGATTTCTCCTAAACCCTATGGTAGACAGATTGCCCAAAGGCCCACTGATATCTTCTTTGCGATCTAAACAATCAAAGGGATTTGTGTGCTGAATTGGGGTTGGTAGATTTTTGGAGTTACTGGCAGGGACTGCACATTCTGCTCGAACCCACATAAATGGTTTACCAGGGTTGATGTTTTTCTGACCCCTGCAGCATATCTGGGCTTGGTGGTGTCATGTACAATTGGCAATATCACTATTTCCCATCACGCCCCAGTGTATTTAATGGTTAAGAGTAAGGATACAGTGGTAGGCTCAAGGCACTGACGACTGGATCCCTTCATCTTTAAGGATAGCAAGTTTATTGAATTCTTTTCTGCCGAGTTCTGGGCTTTCTTAGATATTAATTCAGGCTCAGCCAGTAGCCCATCCATTCTTTGGGAAACAACCAACCCCCTAGCATTGGCTTTGGCTATCTCCTACTCAGCCAGTAAGAAGCGACAGATGGGTGAGCAGCAACACTTGCTCGAGACGCATCTGAAAATAGTTGAAAAGGCATTCTTTGGCAGACTCTCGCTGGTTAAACTGCAGAGGATCACGGTGCTCCGGTCTACACTGGACTCCGTGCTCACACGGACAGCCAAGGGGGAGCTTGCATTTGCAACTCAAAGGCTGTTTGAGCATGGGGATAAGGCGGGCAAGTACCTAGCATACCTTGCTAGGAAAAGGTGTGCCCCCCAAGCCATTACCTCAGTCAGAGAGGACACTGGAAATTTGACCTACAATTCTAAAAGGATTGATGCAGCATTCCAGGAATTTTACTCTGAATTACACCAATCTGAAAGCTGTGAAAGTGGGTGGGTTAGGATGAAGAATTTTTTCAAAGTTTAGACCTTCTGGGAGTAATCCTTTAACAAGAGTCTCTCCTTAATGCCCCATTGTCAGAGCAAGGGGTGCAGGAGGCTGTGAGGCATCTCCAGAATGGAAAGGCGCTGTGTCCTGATGGGCTCCCCAGTGAGTTCGATAAGGAATTTATAAGTATATTGTCAGGGCCAATGCTTTGTATATTCTAAGACCTCCCACCATCTCTAAGAGAGGCGAACGTCTCTCTCATTCTTAAAAAAAAGGGAAGGCCCGGAGGACTGTCCTTCCAATAAACCCATCTCACTCCTGAATGTGGACTTCAATAGACAATAGGTGCAGGAGTAGGCCATTTTGCCCTTTGAGCCTACACCATCATTCATTTGATCATGGCTGCATCCTGTTCCTGCCTTATCTCCATTATCCTTGATTCCACTATCCTTGAGAGCTCTATCCAACTCTTTCTTAAATGAATCCAGGGACTGGGCCTCCACTGCCTTCTGGGGCAGAGCATTCCACACAGCCACCACTCTCTGGGTGAAGAAGTTTCTCCTCATCTCTGTCCTAAATGGCCTACCCCTTATTTTTAAGCTGTGTCCTCTGTTTTGGGACTCACCCATCAGCCGAAACATGTTTCCTGCCTCCAGAGTGTCCAATCCTGTCTCAATCAGATCCCCTCTCGGTCTTCTAAACTCAAGGGTATACAAGCCCAGTCGCTCCAATCTTTCAACATAAGATAGTCCTGCCATTCCAGGAATTGACCTCGTGAACCTACGCTGTACTCCCTCAATAGCCAGAATGTCTTTCCTCAAAGTTGGAGACCAGAACTGCACACAATATTCCAGGTGCGGTCTCACCAGGGCCCTGTAAAGCTGCAGAAGAACCTCTTTGCTTCTATACTCTGCTTCTATACTCAATCCCTCTTCTTATGAAGGCCAGCATGCTATTAGCTTTCTTCACTACCTGCTGTACCTGCATGCTTGCCTTCATTGACTGGTGTACAAGAACACCCAGATCTCTTTGTACTGCCCCTTTACTTAACTTGACTCCCTTTAGGTAGTAGGAGAAAGTGAGAACTGCAGATGCTGGAGATCAGAGCTGAAAAATGTGTTGCTGGAAAAGCGCAGCAGATGCTGCCTGACCTGCTGCGCTTTTCCAGCAACACATTTTTCAAGCTCCATTTAGGTAGTAATCTGCCTTCCTCTTCTTGTCACCAAAGTGGATAACCATACATTTAGCCACATTAAACTGCATCTGCCATGCATCTGTCCACTCACCTAATCTGTCCATGTCACCCTGTAATCTCCTAACATCATCCTCACATTTCACCCTGTCACCCAGCTTTGTATCATCAGCAAATTTGCTAATGTTCAAAATTCTATCCAAAGATTCTGGCATTAAGGCTAGAAACTGTACTGCCCTCCATCATTAAGAAGGACTAGACGGGGTTCATAAAAGGTCACAGATCAACGGATAATGTCAGGAGATTACTTAAAATGATCCAAGTATATCAACAGCAATCAGTACAGGGATTGGTGATCTCCTTAGAGGCGGACAAAACATTTGATAGGGTCGAGTGGCCATACCTTTTTCATACTTTGAAGCAGTTTGGCCTGGGAGAGACTTTCATCAGGTAGTTGGAGGTTTTGTCACGGTCCTCACCAATGGTGTACGGTCAAGTAATTTTGATATTTGTAGTGACAGTCGACAAGACTGTCCCTTCTCATCATTGCTCTTCACATTGGTGATCAAACCACTGGCGGAGGCAAGACACAGGGATTCCAATATAACCACTCCAGAAGTGGGGACATAAGATCTCACTGCATGCAGATGATGTTTTTGTTTTCTTATCAAACCCAACCATTTAAGTGCCACACTTGATACAATGCATCAACTTATTTGGTAGCTTCTTGGGTTATAAGATCAATTTTGCAAAGTTAGAGGCCATGCCCATGAGTGATCTCTCGAGAGTGCCTGATCCTGAAGGTGGATCTCAGTTCGCCTTTAGATGGTTGCAGGAGAGCTTTCTCTATTTCGGCATATTTATTACTCCTGTTTCTGATCAGCTATTTAAAGTCAATTTTGCCCATTTATTCAACAGAATCAAACAGGACCTTCATAGATGGGAGGCGCTGCAGATCTCTTGGTTAGGTCGGATAGCCATCATTAAAATAACCATTCTGTACAGTCTGTTACTTCCTCTGCTTTTTCCTAAGCAAATATTTAGAAGACTGAATGGCTGGTTTAGTTCTGTTATCACAAGCGGCCCTTAATTAAATTGACTAAATTGCAGTTACTTTACAGTCTGGAAGGAGTGGGCCTCTCAGATATCAAAAACTATCAGTTAAGCTCATTGCTCTTACATGAATGATTGAGCCAGGGGGGACCCTCACTCACTTTTGGTTGGACATCAAAGCATCTCAGACAAGATGCCCCCTCATTCTTAGAAAACAAATGAGAACAGTTAAGGAATATTGCCATAACCCAATAGTCAGCAATACTGTCAAGACGTGGAGGGCAATTTGTGAGGGTGAGGGCAACATTACCAAAACATCATTTTGGCAATATTGTCCAACATCATAGTTGGTATACTGGACTTTCAGCTAGGGATGATGGATACTGGGTTTTAACTATGGGCAGCTAGAGGTGTCTCTTCCCTGGGAGATTTATTCGAAGGGGACATACTGATGTCTTTTGACCAGTTGGCTCAGAAATATGAGGGACCTCTTTCAGTTCTTCCAAATCAGAATCTTCATACAAAAAGAGACCACACTTCTAACTGATCCTTATAGGTCCAGTATGGAGAAAAGGGTGTTGAATGTTGAGGGTATATTATCTGTTAGCAACATTTATCATCTATTGGAAGAGGGCCCCTCGGACAAGACCGAATGGCTTTGTAGGATATGGGAGAGGGAGTTGGACACTGAGATCTCTTCTGAAATATGGGAGGATATCTGGGAAAATGCAAGAAGGATCTCGATTTGCAACAGGACCCACGCTTTGCAATTTAAAATTCTCCACAGGGTCCATCCCAAACCTCCTCGCTAAATTTAAAGTGGGAGCATCTCCAACGTGTCCTATATGTAAAGTGAGCGTGGGCATTGTCTTTGGTCCTGCCACAGAATCCGAGCATACTGGAGTGCTGTGGTAGGAGAAATAGAGAAGGCCTAGGGGACAGAGGTGGAGATGGACTCGGTATCTCTTCTTCTTGGCTTTGTTAATTCTCCTCCATTAGATGCATACACAAAAAAAGGCTTTTCAGTATCCTCACTTTCTGTGCCAGAAAGAACATTCTGTGAGGGTGGGTGTCAGAAAATCCCCCAGGGATGGCAGGCTGGCTTAAGCGAGTCATGGAGCACATCCCCTTGGACTTCCTTACGAGTATGGTGCACCATAAAACTGAGAATTTCTATAAGACATGGCAGCCCTTTTTGGACTACCTGGGTACAGATTTGTCTGCCATGCTGATAAGTGCCTCTATATAGCCCTGGCAACTCCAAGTAATGGGTTTGGTATCCAGAGAGGAGGAACTGTGAACATATGAATATGTATAAACTTGTGCATTCGATGATCGAGGGCTATTGTTTATTTTGCTGAGCTGTGTTATGGTTGTTATCATTATTATTGTTAATTTTTTTAGCTTAATTATTAATTAGTATTTATTTGCGTAATTAGCGGTTTTGTTTTTTAATATTGGTTTGAATTGTTTTATTTTGTATTTGTTGAAATATTCAAAAGAAAAATGTTTTCTTTTTAATAAAAATATATTTTAAAAATGAACGCATAGGGCATGGAGAAAATAATTCATTTAAATAATTTTGTGCCTAATTATAATTAATCCTTATAATTAAGGCAGTGAGCATCTCTCGGAAGTTCATTGGAAAAGCAGACTTGAACAATGGACTTCTACAATCCCAGATGTGGTCCTCAAGAAACCTTCAAAAAGGAATTAGAAAGATGGAGTGGTGTGGGGATAAGAGTCATAGTGGTCCACAGCACAGAGAAAGACCTCTCAGGCCTACTGAGTTTGCATTGGTCAAAAACAAGCACATTTTCTTGACCTATAGCTCTGTATGCCTTAGCATCACAAGTGAACCCTGAAATTCTGCTTAAATATTGAGGGTTTCTGCCTGTACCACCCTTACAGGCAGTGTTAGAAATAGCAGTGGTTAGTAATCAGGAATTGTTGCAAGGCCAGGAACGATGACCCATCTTCTCATATCTGCCATCAAATTTAATTTCACCGTAACTTTTAAGTAACTATCCATCTGGCTTTTGAAATAATTTATAAACTTAGTTCAACAATGACTATGCAAGATAACTCCATATTATCACCAGCTTCAGTGGGAAGAAAATTGTCAATATTTTTATATCTTATATTTTATATAAGTGGAGTCACAGGTAAACAGGGCAGTGAAGGAGGCTTTTGGAACACTTGCCTTCATCGGTCAGAGCATTGAGTATAGAAGTTGGGAAGTTAATGTTGCAGTTTTTCAGGATGTTGCTGAGGCCGCACTTGGAGTATTGTGTTCAGTTTTGGTCACCTTGTTATAGGAAAGATATTAAACTGGAAAGAGTGCAGAAGAAAGTTACAAGGATGTTGCCAGGACCCAATGGTCTGAATTATAGGGAGATAGTAGACATAGAACTTTTTCTTAAGAGCATAGGAGA
Source organism: Hemiscyllium ocellatum (assembly GCF_020745735.1). NCBI lineage: Eukaryota > Metazoa > Chordata > Chondrichthyes > Orectolobiformes > Hemiscylliidae > Hemiscyllium > Hemiscyllium ocellatum. Next base: position 46,286,866 of record NC_083436.1, read on the forward strand.
TTGAGGGGGAACCTTATAGAGGTGTATAGGGGCATGGATAGGGTGAATGCATTCGGTCTTTATCACAGGGTTGGGGAATCAAGGACATCAGTTTAAGGTTAGACAGGAAAGAATAAAAGGAAACCTGAGGGGTAGCTTATATTTTTACACAGAGGGTGGTACACTTATGAAATGAGCTGCCAGTGGAAGTTGTTGAGGCAGGTACATTAGCAACATTTAAAATGCATTTAGACAAATACACGAATAGGAAAGGATTAGAAGGATATGGGCCAGTGCGGGGAAATGGAGTTAGCATGGATGGACATTTTGGGCAGCATGGACCAATTTGGGCCAAACATCCTGTCTCTGTGCTGTAAGACTCTATGACTATCTTTTGCAATTACTGTGTCCTCTTGACAATCTCAATTACCAACAGTAACAATGGCCTGGATTTTCTGAGGATGAGATTGCTATTCTGCCTTTTTCTTTTAGCGAAAAGGGGGAGCTCAGAATGAATGAGAGGAAAGCCTGCTCAGGGCTCCCTCAGGAATGTGGAGCCATACTTCTATTCTGACAGTTCTTCTGTACAGCACAACTGTCAAATTCTGAAAGTTAAAATTTGGATGGTAGGACCTTTTAAGTACATAAGCGTGCAGCGTGGATTAAATGCTAGTTGGCAAGGGCTAGGGTACGAGGTAGATGGGATGTCAAGTGGAAAAAGAATAGTGTGGCAGGGTGCAAGATAATTGGGTGGAAGAATGGGGTCTGGGCAGGAGGAGTTGGGGAGAGGAGAGAGCAGATTGCTCCCCTATTGAAACCAATCGGCTTGGATCTGGTTTGGAGAGTGTAGGAGATGTTGTTGGGTTGTGTGATGCAAGAATTGGAGTCTGTTGTATACTTACTGAAGAGAGTCAGACTATATCTAACTTTTCTTGAGGAACTATTTTATTTAGTTTTATCAAAACCCTCCATTGTCTTCAGTTTAAATGGAGACGTTCAAAGAGTTCTGAGCATAGAGGATCTGCCTAGCTGAAATGGGCATTCCTCAGGATCCTCCTGCACAACTGCTATCTACACTGGCATAACAAAAGTCTTGTGGAAAATCTAGGCTAATGTTTCTGCTCTATCTGTTGTAACTATCCATAATCTTGAAAGTCTCAGGAGGTCACATGTGACCTTTTCAGCTTATGTAGGAAACCTTCAAAATCATAAGTTTATCTTCATGACTGTACCCCTCATCCTTAGCAACATCTACTTAATGTATATTACAACTTACTATTTTTTTCAAAATGTACTCATCACTATCTTTATCACAATGGACTGCCCAGAACTATACACAAAACTCCAACTATAGCCTTAAGTCCCTTATTACAAGTTTTCTCCCTGCCCCTTACCTGCCAATGTTCCTGCCTCCTTCTTGGCTGGGTGGTATCTAGCTTCGTTCTTCCAACAAGGTGGTGTTGAAATTGCTTTCTCTTTATTGCATATGATGATATATCACTCTTCATCCCCTCCTTTCAATTCAAACTTACGCCACTGAAAATCCATGCATCTTGACTGGTTAAACAAAAGAAAAATCCAGAGAAAAATGCAGAAGACAGACAACACTCAAAAGTTTCATTGAACCATAATGCAACTAATGGAGGGATGGGAACATTCAGCCTACAAACCTGGTTGAATTCCAGAGCTGTTAACAGGCATCTATTTTTAGACTTCAATTGATTGTAACATTTTTCATATTCACTGCGAACAATGTGATTTGTCGCAATGAAATTTCTCAAATCCACCATGGCACTTTAGTGAAATCCCAATAACAACAGTTTGTTACTTTTTTGCGTAGCGCTCATTAAATGTCTGGACCATTAATGTTTTACTTCAGAGACTATTTCAATACCACACAGTGTATTATATACTACAACTATCACTGAAATCAAATCTTAATGGCCACTGACATATGCTTTCTAGAATACTTGAACTGTCACAAGCTATAATCAGGAAAAAGCTGAGGAACCACAATGAAAAGCTAAGCAAAATGATTTTATATAATACTTTAAAATATATATTTACCTCTCCACTCCTGGAGACGACAACCCAAGCTTGGGGGAATCTGTAAGCTGATGTAATCCTTTGATGCCTCACCCAAATGATCACTCTTCACAACAGAGCCTGAACAGTAAATGCAACAAGCAATACAATTATTAGAGCCATCAGAGCAAGTTCAGCACTTTAAAAAACTCTTTCAGTAAAAAATAAAAGAGTACAAGGCAGAAACCCGGGCTATGTTTCAACTAGTGCTACAGCCATGATTTCTCCATGTGACCATACCCACCCAATTAGCAAGGGCTCTTGCCTGAAACATCATTCTCCTGTTCCTCGGATGCTGCCTGACCTGCTGTGCTTTTCCAGCACCAATTCTCCACCTAATTAACACCCAGGTACGAATATGATCCTGACATTCAGATGAAATTCAGAAGCAATAGAAGAGTTTACCCCCAAGACATAGATTCTCCTCCGTGGCTATCAGCCATGAGAACACTCAAGTCTAGTCTTAAAACACGTGATAAGAAATCTGCAATGATAACATGAGAGTATGTCCACTGAAGGCCAATTTATATCCAATGTGAATGAGGTCATAAAGTCAAACCAATAACAAGCCTCGGATTCAAAATAGTTGCCTTCTTCCTCACCATGTTCCTCAATCTATTTTCTCTCCAGAAATATCCAGCTGCATGTTGGCTTTAATTAACTTCACTGGTAACTTATTTCATAATTTTATTGCTGAATAGCTTAAAAAAAATTCTGCCTCAATCTTAATCTTCAACCTCTGTACCCTGGAATTTGAATTCGTCAACATGACATAGATTGAAGTTAACACACACATACCTCTGCACGCTACCGGACTTAGCCTCAAGCCCTAAAATTGTTGTACTTGAGTTTATGTCCTTCCCTAACCCACCAGGCCTCATCATTCCATTGTCAGCTATTAATAAACCCCATTAGCACCTATTCATTCCCCCAGAATGACCTTTAACTACTCCTCATCTGTCCAACTGTTTTCTCTCCCTTTAGCTCTACCTCTGCTTACAGTTTACCATTCCCTGGTTTCACCAAACCACCGCATCTTCTGCATATGTACCAACTTTTTCCTAGCTACCATCAGTTCCGAAGAAGGGTCGTGACACCTGAAACGTTAATTGATTTCTCTCCAAGGATGCTGCCAGACATGCTGAGTTTCTTCAGCAATTTCTGTTTTTGATTTCCAGCATTCACAGTTCTTTTGGCTTTTTTTGTTTAAGTCCAATAAACCAAGTTTCCATCAAAGTTAAAATTCATATTATTCTTGTTCCATCTTTGTTTCTCTCAGCTGTAACCTCCTAACTTTATTAAAGTTGTAATTTCCCCATTAACTAAATTTATTGTTCAATTTATTAAATCATTCATTCACCACGAGCACTGGAAAATTTAACTTAATAAAACCAATGACAATACTTTAACATGTCTTTTTTCCTCAGTCTATCTGCAGCCTTTAACAAGGTTGACCATGTCATCTTCCTCCTATACCTTTTTTTAATTATCCAGAGAATTATTTGTTATCATTGCTTTCCATCCCCATCTATCACTGCTAACTCTAGTGTCCCCCAAGGATCAACTCTTGGCCCTCTCCCATCTCTCAATACATCAGCAATCACATCTTCCCATCCATCTATATATTCCAAAAGGACCATTCCTTCTATTATTCTCTCACCACTCCTCAGACATTAACACCAACATGTTGCTACACTACCTTTCGAAGCGAGTGCAGGAAATATAATAGCTGACCTTTTATCCTCCCTTTTCACTACCTGAGTCACAAAGAGCTCTTTAAAAGTGAAACAGCAATTTACTTCAGCCCACTGAGTCTGCTCAGTCATTCAATAAGAACATGGCTGATTCAACATTCTTCATCAGGAATTCCTGCTGAATGGCTTTTTCCCAAAACGTCAATTTTTCCTACTCCTTGGATGCTTCCTGACCTGCTGTGCTTTTCCAGCACCACTCTAATCTTGACTCTAATCTCCAGCATCCGCAGTACCTACTTCTGCCCTCAACATTCTTCATGTCTATTTTCTTGCCTTTTCCAATAACCCTTCATTACCCTACTGATCAAGAATCTACCCACCAACTGGACTCAATATTGCGTTCAACAATTTTAAGTCATAACCTCTACCCTTTTCTTTTTGACTTTCTTTCTCAACGCTATTTTCCTTTCTTGATTTTTTTCTTAACTACTATTTTCTGCAATTCCTTCCATATCCTATCCCACTAAGTCCCTCTGCTAAACCCCCCTATCCTTGCCTACCAGCATTGCTCCCTAATTCCTTAACAGCTCCAATTTAAAATGATCATTCTTGTATTTTTAAAAAGTTAATTTAAGAGATATGGCTGCCACTGCTTGGACATCTAATGCTTATCCCAGTTGCCCTTTAGGTGGTGTGAGCTGTCTTCTTGAACTACTGCAGTCCATTTTGTATACTAACTCCCCACTATGCTGTCAGACAAGAAGACAGCTCACACCAATCAGTCTTACGACTGTGGTGGGCAAATTGTTGAAGAGGATTTTGAGACAGGATTTATGATTACTTGGAAAACTATACATTGATTAGAGATAGTCATCAGCATGGCTTTGTGAGGGGCAGGTCATGCCTCACAAACCTTACTGAATTCTTTGAGGATATGACAAAACACATTGATTAAGGTTGGGCACGGAATGTGGTATTATGGATTTTAGCAAGGCATTTGATAAGGTTCTCCATGGTAGACTCATTCAAAAGGTAAGGAGGTATGCGATACAGGGAAATCTGGCTGTTTGGATACAGAATTAACTGGCCCATAGAAGGATGGTAGTAGATGGAAAGTATTCAGCTTGGAGCCTGGTCACCAGTGATGTTCTGCAAGGATCAGTTCTGGGACCTCTGCTCTTCGTGATTTTGTGGGTCAGTAAGTTTGCTGATGACATGAAGGTTGGTGGAGTGATGGATAGTGTGGAGGGCTGTTGGAGGTTGCAAACGGACATTAACAGGATACAGAGCTGTGTTGATAATTGGCAGATAGAGTTCAACTTGGATAAATGAGAAGTGATTCATGTTGGAATGCCAAATTTGAATGCAGAATACAGGGTTAAAGGCAGGATTCTTGGTAGTGTAGAGGTACAGAGGTACCTTGGGGTCCATGTCCATAGATCCCTCAAAGCTGTCACCCAAGTTGATTGAGTTAAGAACACATATGGTGTTTTGGCTTTCATTAGCAGAGGAATTGAGTTTAAGAAGCATAAGGTTATGCTGCAGCTCTATATAGACCACACTTGGAATTTTGTGTTCAGTTTTCGTTGCCTTATTATAGGAGGGATGTGAAAGCTTCAGAAAGGGTGCAGAGGAGTTATACCACAATGCTGCCTGAATTGGAGGGCATGTGTTAAGAAATGTTGAAGGAACTAGGGCTTTTCTCATTGGAGCGAACAAGGATGAGAGGTGACTTAATAGAGATGTACAATATGGTAACAGACATCGATAGAATGGATAGCCGGAGACTTTTTCTTCTCCAGGGCAGAAATGGCTATCATGAGACGGCATAATTTTGAGGTGATTGGAGGACGGTTTAGGGGAGATGTCAAAGGTAGGTTCTTTACACAGAGAGATGGGTGCATGGAATGCACTACCAGCAGTGGTAATAAAGTCAGAGACATTAGGGACATTTAAGCAACTCTTGGATAGACACATGGAAGATAGTAAAATGAAGGATGTATAGGTTAGTTTGACCTTAGAGTAGGATAAAAGATCAACACAACATTGAGGGCCAAAGGACCTGTACTGTACCATACTGTTCTATGTTCTATATTGACTAGCAACATTGTAGGAATGACAATATATTTCCATGTTTGGACAGTGCATGGCTCAAAAGTGAACTTGCAGCTGGTGGTGTTCCCATGTACCTGCTGGTCTTCTATGTGGTATCCTTCTATGTGATAACAGTCATGTATTTGGAACATGCTGTCTAAGGAGCTTCGGCAAATTTATCAAGTGCATCTTGTAGATGGTTTACACTGCTGCTGATGCTTAGTGTTCAATCCCTCGACTAGTCTGGCCTTCATATGACTCCAGACCCACAGCAATGTGTTTGAGTCTTAACTGCCCTCTGGGCAATTAGGGATGGGCAATAGATGCTGGCCTAGCCAGTGATGTCCTTATCCCATGAATGAATATAAAAAAAAGGGAGGGGAAGTTACTCATAGAAGAGTTCCTAGACTCCAATCTGATCTTGTAGTCACAGTATTTATATGGAGGGGCCAGTTTAGTTTCCAATACCATCAATGGTATCCCTCAATATTAATGGTGGAGCATTCAGTGATGGCAATGCCACTGAATGTCAGATGTGATGGTTAGATTCTCTTTTGCCTGGCACTTTTATGAATAAAAGTTACTTTAAACCCATTCTTGGCCTCCTACCTCTTTTATGCTTTACTGCTATAATACTCTACCAAAGATCTCTGGTCCTTTAGTTTTATCCTTTCATACATCAAGCTTCCCTTTGCTCCATCACTGACAGCCCCCGTACCTTCTTTAGTTGCACAGTACTTTCTGTTTCTCCACCTCCTTCTCTTTCTTCAAAACATTCATTAAATTCTAGCTCCTTGGCCAAGTTTTTAAATCATCCATTCTGGTATAATCTTTTCTGATTGAACATCTCTGTACAGTATTTTGAAATATTTTCACCTTTAAGTTTATGTTATAGTTGGTCAGCTGATTTTTTTTTCTTGCTATCTTTCTATTCTCCACTCTGGAATTCTCTCAATTACTCCTAGATTAGGTTGCTCATCAAATAGTCTTTGTGTACAAACCTCACCAATAAATGTCAGCAGTTAACCAGAATTTTGCACTAATCCATATCTTGTTCTCACATGATTACTACATACAGTATTGGACTTTCAGAGAAAGCTTAGTAGGCTAAAGCATAATTTTCTCAAGGCGGCACGGTGGCACAGTGGTTAGCACTGCTGCCTCACGCTGCCAGGGACCCAGGTTCGATTCCTGCCTCTGGCGGCTGTCTGTATGGAGTTTGCACATTCTCCCAGTGTCTGCGTGGGTTTCCTCTGAGTGCTCCGGTTTCCTCCCACAGTCCAAGTGAATTGGCCATGCTAAATTGCCCGTAACGTTAGGTGCAGGGATAAATGTAGGGGAATGGGTCTTGGGTGGGTTGCACTTCGGCGGGTTGGTGTGGACTTGATGGGGGAAAGGGCCTGTTTCCACGCTATAAGTAATCTAAAAAAAACTAAAAAAAAAATCAGAGTTGAGGTCAGCTATCTCTGTATAGAATGGTGCAGGAAAACATCCTGACATGAGTTCAAAGCTACTCCTTAGTAGCTGAGCTTTTAGTCCACTTGCACGAAAAATTTATGGGAACTAACCATTATGAATGTAACAAAATATTAATTCAAAGCAACAATGTATAGTTGACCATGTTTCTTCTATTTTCTTTTAAAGTTCTATTTGTTGTTTCATGTAAGTAGAAGACTAACACTAATTTAAATTGTGGTTATAAAATTGATTACAAATAACAAAGTACCCTCCCTACTCAAAAATAGAAGTAAAGAGCATGTCATCAGCACTTTTCCCACAAACCATATCTTGTCAAATCTTGAGATCTCAAAAGTAAACAGAACTGCATTATGTACTTCAATAGCATTACACATTGATTGAAACAGATGAACTTTAGTTCTTAAGGTTGAAGATTAAGATGTAAGTGGCACTGGTTTGAACCATTTGTTTGGCCCCTATCAGAAAACAAGAACTGCCTAAAGATTTGATTACAGGCAAAATATCTCACTTACATAAGGTTACCTCAGACAACCTGAAAGCTTGACAGACACTGAATGAATTGTTTTATTATCTTCAATAAAATATTAGTTACATATTAATGAAATCTGTAAAAATAAAGACTGAACCCTTTGCAGAAAATTTCAGCAAATCTAATAAGTGGAGAATGCTTATCATTATGTACATTCTCATTTATCAAAACGTGTTCCATAGAACTCTCTCCTCAGACGTACACTTAAAATATTGCTATCTGTATGCAATCTTTTTGCAAAAAGAAATGTGGCAGACAAAATATTCTAACTTTTCTAAACCCGTCCCTCTAATCCTCAAAGATAAATCCTGTCAGGTTTACATCAATACTGAGCTTTGAAATGCTGAGAGATATACCAAAACATTTAAATAATAATATTGAAAAGTTACATTACAGATAGAATATTGCCTTAAATAGATTTTTCAAACCAACTGTCACCAATATCTTAACCAATTAGAATAAACTTGCAACAAAATTATGAGGCTAAAGCATAATTCTGGAACAATCTCAGTCGTGCAAGAGGGGGTTTAGATTTTGTCACGTGAGCCTAGATCAATGCATTTCCAGCCAATTTAGAAATTTCCAAGAATTTGTGACCTCTTTGGGGAACTGTGGAGAAAGGAAGGATACAATGTGCAAGAGAATTCCCATGAGAAGCTGTCTACAGTAAGTACAAGTTTCATTTAGGGCAGAAGGACACAATGTAGGAGGATTAACATTCAATTAATCCCCAAACAGATATCATAACAATGTTTTTTCTGTGCCCCAAGCATATTATATTAATATCTTTATTTTGAGTCTATTCCAACATATTATACTGGAAGACTATTACTTTGAAAGTTCGTTTCTTTTGCATGGTCACAGTGGAACATTTTAAAAAAATTCTTCATGGTCTATGGATGGGGCCTGCATTTACTGCCTATCCCTAATCGCCCGAGACAAGATGGTAGTGATCTGACTTAAGAAAAATGACTAATCCAAACAGGTCTATTTGCATGCCCAACAGTATAAGCAGCAAATGATAGGTAGAGCTAAGTGATCCCACAACAAATGGATTAGCTCCAAGCTCTGCAATCCTGCCACATCTAGACGTGAATGGTGGTGGACAATTGAACAACTCACTGAAGGAAGAGACTCCACAAATATCCCCACCCTTAATGATGGAAAAGCCATCACATCTGTGCAAAAGATAAGGCTGAAGCTTTTGCAGCAACCTTCAGTCAGAAATGTCATGTGGATGATCCATCTTGGTTTCCTCCAGTGTTCCTTAACAGTACAGATACCAGTCTTCAGCCAATTTGATTGACTCCATGTGATACCAAAAAACAGTTACAGGCTCTGACAACATTTCAACAATAGTACTGAAGACGTCTGTTCTAGATCATGCCGTTCCCCTAGCCAATCTGTTTCAGTACAATTACAACACTGGTGTCTAACAGACAATGTGGAAAATTTTCCAATTACATAAAAAGCAGGGCAAATCCAACCCAGTAAGTTATCGCCCCACCAGTCTACCCTCAATTATCAGTAAAGTGATTGAATGTATCTTCAACAGTGCTTTCAAGCAGCACCTGCTCAGTGACATCTAGGGTCACCCAGCTCCTGAGCTCATTACAACCTTGGTTCAAACATGGACAAGAGAGCTGAATTCCAGAGGGGAGGGGAGAGTGACAGCACTTGACATCAAGGGTACATTCAACAAATGTGGCATCAAGGTGTCCTAGCCAAACTGGAATCAACCAGTAAGAGGGAGCAAACAATCCGGTGCTTGGAGTCATATCTGACACTTACGAAGGTGGTCATGGTGGTTGGAGGTCAGTCATCACAGCTCCAGGACATCTCTACAGGAATTCCTCAAGGCAGTGTCTTATGCCTGACCATCTTCAGCAGCTTCACCAATAACTTTCCCTCCAATAAGGCCAGAGGTAGGGGTGTTCGCCGACAATTGCACAATGTTCACCACCATTCACGACTCCTCAGATACAGTTCATGTTCAAATGCAACAAAATCTGGACAATATCCAGGGTTAGAACAAATGGTAAGCAACATTCACAACACAAATGCCAGGGTCTGACTACCTCCAATAAGAGTTGATCTAATCACCTCTCCTGACATTCAATTGTGTCACCATCACTGAATCCCCCACATCAACATCCAGGGGGTTATCAGTGACCAGAAACTCAACTGGACTATTCACATAAACACAGTGGCTACAACAGCAGGTTAGAGGTTAAGAATACTGCAGCAAGTAACTCACCTCCTAATTCCCCAACGCCTGTCCACCATCTACGTGTAATGGAATACCCCCACTTAACTGTGTTATGAAGAGAATTACAAGCAACAGAACTACCTGACAGAACCAAGAAATATAATGTAACATTTGGTGGAAAAACTTGGTTAGCTTATTGCCTGGAAACAACAAAACAGATTCGAATTAGGCCAATCAGTTAAATTATATCCCAAAAAACTACCAAACTCCAATCCTGTTTGCATTTAGTATACTAACAATCTTAAAAGCCAATGACACAATCTGATGCTTTGGAGGTATAAGACCAGGGAAAATTGAACAATTGAGAGGAGAACTATCACACCAACAACATCTGCACACTCCCCAGAAAATAGCTCTCTTAAAAAGGTACCTTTTTCGATCATTAAACTGTGAAGCAGGATCCCCAAGAAGAAAAGTAGACCGAAATACTGAGAAGAACGAAAGCTGCCTGGTTTTGATATAAGACACTTTGTTTTGTAAATCACAATCGGGAGTTTTAATCGGACTAGTGTTATAGAAGGAAAGGTAAAAAGATAGCTTAGAGTAAGGACTTGTAACTAGTTGTTAGTTAATTATTCTCTGTTATACTTTAAGAAATAAAGTTGTTAATTTTTACCTTAAATGGTTCTTGACCACTCGAATTTTCATAGATTACTGCATGGGATAAATCTTTCCGGTGTTGCTGGTTTTAAATTACTTCATGTCGTAACACCTAGATGAATGCAGCCCCAATAACACTGAAGTTGTTTAACACCATCCAGAGCAAAGCAGCCCGCTTGATTGGCACTACATCCACAAGCATCCACTCCTTCCACCGCCATCACTGAGTAGCAGCCATGTATATTATCTACTAGATGCACTGCAGAAATTCACCAAACATCCTCAGAAAGCATCTATGAAACATATGACTAATTCCATAAAGAAGGACAAGAGCAGCAGATGCATGAGAACACCAACATCTTCAAGTTCCTCTCCAAGCCACTCACCATCCTGACTTGGAAATAAATCACCGTTCCTTCACTGCTGCTGGGTCAAAATCCTAGAATTCCTTCCCAAATGGCTTTGTGGGTCAACCCACAGCAGGTGGATTGCAGTGGTTGAAGAAGGAAGTTCACCACCACCTTCTCAAGTGCAACTAGGGACAGGTAATAAATTCTGGTCAGGCCAGCAACAACCACATCCTAAGAATTAATTAAGAAAAGAAAACACTGCAGTCCTTAGATCATAGGTAAATGCACTGCGCTATCAAAGAGGAAGTTCCAGAATTTTGCCCCAGTGATGGTGAAGGAACTACGATATATTTCCAAGTCAGGATGGTAAGCAGTTTGGTGGCGAACTTACAGGTGGTCTGTTCCCTCATCATTCTCCATGGCAGAGAGGGTGCAGATTTGGAAGATGCCTTTAGAGGAACCTTGGTGAGTTTTTGCAGTGCATCCTGTAGACCTTATTATTTAAATGATTTATTTCATCATCAGAATTTGGACAAAAGTAAAATACTTAAATAGTTGGAAATCTGAAATAAAAATCAGAAAGTGCTGGACTACTCAGATCAGATAGCTTCTATTGAGAGAAAGAGAGATAATGATTCAGGTTGATGACCCTTCATCAGATTCTAACAGGCAGGTGGGGCCTTTGCTTTCCTTTAGCTTTTCCTGGGATTTGGACATCATTAGCAAGACCAGCATTTGTGCCCTTTCATAATTGTCCTCGAACTGAGTAGCTTGCTGTGCAATTTCAGAGGCCAATGAAGGGACAACATATCATGTGGGTCTGGTGTCACATGTAGGCCAGACCAGGTAAGGACAGTAGATTACTGTATCTTCAGTGAAAGGATATTAGTTGGGCTTTTACAACAACCACCAGCAGTGCTGTAGTTGCAGAACATACTTCCAAATTTATATTACAATCTGACCAAGGACCAGTAACCTTGTTTTAGAAAAAGTCAGTCAAGTGTAGGTTCCTCACACAAGTGTGAGGTAAAGCCCCAGATTGCAAAGTTTTAAGTGTACGACAATAAATTTTACCAAACAAAGTTAAAACAGTAATGCTACCATATGTAACACTCAATTTAATTTCTAATATTCAGAATTAAACAGAGATTAATATGGATAACAAACTGCGGTCAAACACCCCACAGAGTACATCAGATACAGATACAGTTAAGACAGATGCCATGATCATAAAGTTACAAAATGAAACCTTTAGAGCTCAGGCACTTAAAGGCACCAGATGCACAGAAAATGGGAGGCTTGCGATCTGCAGAAAGCTATAAATGTAGGAAGCGGACAAAGCATTCAGAAGCATTTAAAACCACAGATGAGAATTTTAGAAATTAAGGAAGGAGACCAGAAGCTAAGGTAGATTTAGGAGTGTGGCAATGAAGAACAAACTAGACTCTATGCAAGTTTAGTAAGGACAGAGTTTTGGATGAGTTAACAAAGGCTTGAAAATAGGAGGCTCATGAAGGGAAAGTTTGAATAGTCAAGTCTAGAGGTAATAAAGTTTTGGGGTAAGGTGAACAGAGACAAATGATTTTACAGAACTCAAAATAAGTGGTCTAAGAAATAGACAGAATGTAAGTCAGAAACTCCTTTCAGGGTCAAGCAGATTTCTTAATATTTACCTGCTAAGTTTCTTGCTCCACTTCAGATGAAATAACAATTAAGTTACCACTTGCTTTCATTTAGATGTTTTTGCATCTGCAATAAAATATGAAACTTTGAAATCACAATACATAGTTAGATGCAAGTCATTTACATTGATGGATCTAATAACACATCCTTGAAGGGTACTGAACTGTGGGGAAAAAAATCAGTCCAAATTAATATGTCTTTCTGCCATTGTGAGGCAGTCCCTCGTTATGGTTACCACGGACCAATGCAGAGGCATTTTCAATCGTAATATTCCACAGAACAATCACTATGCTCTGAACCAATCAAATGTCTTTCTATAAAGATGTTTAGATAGTGGAGGGTGAAATTAATCGGTAGAGAATAAACTCGCTAAATTTGTACCTCCATCTAACCTGCCTTGAGCTGTTAATCAGTTACCAATAAAATTCCACTTACATTTGAAAGGTCAGTATTACAAATGAACCAATCAGCTTTGGAAAAATAAATAAAGTAGATGGAAAATTTCTACGGTTACCATCAGTCAAAAAGATTGCTCAACGTTTATTGTAGATAGATAAAAGGCAGATTCTAATGGGGCCAATAAAAAGAACTTTCCCATTTCAACACTTAAAAAGCACCTGGATGGGTATTTGAATAGGAAGCGTTTAGAGGGATATGGACCAATGCTGAAATGGGATCTGGTCAAATTGGCATGTCTAATCAGTGACGAGTTGTACCAACAGGGCCTGTTTCTATGCTGTATGAATCGATGACTCTGTAACACATCTACTGTGTTAAAATATAGATTCTAGAGTTTGTAAAGATGGCTATTAGTGGTGTTGGACCGAAGAGTCTGTTTCAGTGCTGTACATCTCTATTACTCTATTCCAAGAGAGCAATAATAGGTGTGATTATCTATCCTAGTATCTCATCGTTACATGTCAAATTTTGTTTTTTGCAGGAAGGTAATGGAGGTTGGAAAACTTAAAAGCTTTCAAAAAACATTAGATGAGCACTTCAGATATCATTACATTCAAGGATATAGGGCAACTGCAGGAAATTGGAATTAGTGCACCTATAATGGTAGTTATGTCAATGCAAACTTGATGGACTGAATGGACATTTCTGTGCTGTACGGACACTATGGCAGCCTCCTGTACTCCAATGAAAACAACCCCAGTTTATCTAATTTTGCTTCATAACTAAAGCTCTCCAGCCCAGGTAAACATACTGGCAAAATCCTGTGAACCTATTTCAACGTGATCACATCGCTCCTATAACCTAGCCAAAATTTTTATATATTTCCTGCACAATCTCCCTGCTCTTAAACTCTGTGCCTTACATGTCTTCTTAATCTCTTTGCTGAAAATGTGTTGCTGGAAAAGCGCAGCAGGTCAGGCAGCATCCAAGGAGCAGAAGAATCGACATTTCGGGCATGAGCCGTTCTTCAGGAGTCATGCACGTAAAGTCGATTCTCCTGCTCCTTGGATGCTGCCTGACCTGCTGCGCTTTTCCAGCAACACATTTCAGCTCCGATCTCCAGCATCTGCAGTCCTCCACTTTCTCCTTCTTAATCTCTTTGTCTATCTGGTGTATATGTTTTATGGTAGTGGGACAAAGTCCCTCTGATCCCAAATGCATTCTAGGATCATACTGTTCATCATGTATCCCCTTGTCTTGCTTGACCCACCCAAGTGCTTCACCTCACACTTACTCAGACAATTTGCTACTGATCAGCCCAGATGACCAATTCATCTGACCAGTCTGTCAATATCCTCCTGTAAACTAAGGCTATCCTCCTCACTATCTGTGTATCATCTGCAAATTTACTGATCAACCTTCCTATATTCAAGTCTAACTTGTTTGCATATACCACAAAAAGGGTCCCAATATTTCTCACTTTTGAAAACACTCAACTATCACCTTCTGCAGCCTTCCACTCAGCAAATTATGAATTCAATTTACCAAATTTCCTTGGATCTCATGGACTTTCACCTTTGCCATCAATCCCAATGCTGGACATTATTAAAAGCCTTGCTGAAGTCCAAGCAGACTACTTCAAATTCATTGCCCTCATCTATACACGTGGTCACCTGTTCAAAAGTTTAGAGGTTAAAATCAACTTTTCCAGCAACACATTTTTCTGTTCAAAAATTTAATCAGGTTGGTCAGACATGACCATCTATTAACAAATATTCTTGATTAATTACTGCCTCTCTAAGTGTAGATTAATTCTGTCCCTCAGAATTTGCTTCCATTAGTTTCACCACCATTGAAGTTAGTTAGACTGACTGGCCTGTAGTTTTCTGGTGTATTCTTTGTTCTCGTCTTGAATAACAGTACACACTGGCCGTCCTCCAGTCCTTTGGCACCTCTCTAGTGACCAGAGAGGAATTGAAAATTATTGTCAGTGCTCTGCTATTTCCTTCCATGCCTCACTCAACAGCCTGTGGTAAATCAGCCTGGCCATGAAATGTATCTACTTTTAAGCCTGGCAGACAACTCAAAACACCCTGTCTGTCTATGCTGCTGTCTTTATTTTACAGTTCTTCTACCCGATTTCTATACCCACATCTTCCCTCTCCATAGAGAACAATGACACAAAGTATTCATTTAGATCCCTACCTGCTTCCTCCAACTCCATAAACAAACTACCACCATGATCCTTAATGGGCCCTACTATTTCCATAGTTTTCCTTTTACCTGAATGTACCTGTAAAATAATTTAAGATTTTTTTTATTTTACCTGCCATTATTCTTTCATACATCCTTTTTGATCTCCTAATTTCTTTTTTAAAATTGCCTCTGCCACATTCTGTACTCCTCTATGGATTCTGTTTTCATAGAATCCCTACAGTCTCTACCAAACAAGAGAGGAAAAGCAGGAAAATCAGACTACTTGGATTATCATTTCAAAAAGGCTAGCACAGGCATAATGGGCTCAATAGATTACTTCTGTGCTGTATCAATTATTCCTCGTTCTTTTACAAAGTTGCATGACCTTCTTTACAAAATATTCTTTACTTGCTTCCTTCAACATTCTAATCTTAAAATGGAGAATTTACAAATAAGATTGTCTGAGTTAAAATTAAACATGATACCTTGACTGCCAGCTATTAAAGTAGGGATAAGACAATCAGCTACTTGCAGAATCTAAACAATTCAATGTTGAAATTTTTCTGTCGTTTTTCATATTGTCACATCTCTCTGGGGTAATGTGCTGGAAATCAGCTCTATTATTCCCAGAAGCATCACAAAAGTTAAAGATTCTATGGACGTATGCAAAACTGTCCCATTTTTTCAGACCCAGTTTGACAAAACACAGACTGGGTTTCTGTACTTAAATCAGAATTATTTCTTATCACAAATAAGTAGACTCTAGCTATCAGTGAACAATTGTGAACATTTGCAAATAGCCCTACTGGTTTAAACGCTAAACCTCTTACATACATGTAAACACACACACACACACGAAAATGAGAGGGTGAATAGGTTCGGGCTGCAATCATTGAAGTTTAGAAATATGAGAGGTGACCCTATTGAAACGTATCAGATTCTTAGGGAACTTGACAGGATATGTGCAGAGAGGTTGTTTCCCCTTGTGAGAGTGCTCAGTACCGGAGGGCATAATCCCAGAGCAAGGAGTTGGCCATTCAAGACGGAGTCAGAATCATACAATGTGGAAACACACACTTCAATCCAATCAGTCCATGCTGAACGTTATCCCAAACCAAACTAGTCCCATCTACCTGCTACTAACTAATCTCCCTCCAAACCTTACTTATTCATGTACTTAGCTAGGTGTCCACATCCACCACTTCCTCAGGAAGTCCATCCCACACACAAACCACCCTCTGTGTAAAACAAATGCCCATCATGTCTTTTTTTAAGCTCTCTTCTCTCTTCTTAAAAATGTGCCCCTTAGTCTTGAAATCCCCCATTCCAAGGAAATGATAACTACCATAATGCTGTCTATACCCCCTCAATTTAGGTCTCTCTAAACCTCCCATGCTCCAGTGAACAAAGTCCCAGCCTTTCTTTATAACTCAAATCTTCCAGAGCTGGCAACATCCCGGTAAATGTCTTCGGAACCCTCTTCAGCTTAATAATATCCTTCCTATAACTGAGCAATCAGAACTGGACTCCAGAAGAGGCCTCACCAACATTCTGTACAACCTCAACATGACTTCCCAACTCCTATACTCAATGAAGACAAGCATGATAAATGCCTTTTTAACTGCCCTGTCTATATCTAATACAAACGTCAAAAGGATTATGTACCTGAACCCAGAGGTCCCTCAGTTCTACGACACTACCCAAGGCTGGAGATGAGGAGGAATTTCTTCTCTCAGAGAGGGTAGTGAATATGTGGAATTCTTTACTCCAGAGGTAAGTTGAGGCTGGGTTGTTAAGTATATTCAAGGCTAAGTTGGGCAAATTTTCAATCGGGGAATCGAGAGTTATGGAGGAAAAGGTAGAAAAATGGAGTTAAGGATTATCTGAGAGCCCCTGAGCTGGTGGAGGCCTGAAGACTTCTCACTATCCTCTTCAGAACTCCAATCTGTTCAGCCACTTGGAAATCAATCACATAGTTGTTGGCAGGCATAGTTGTTTGTCATTGCTAACTGAAAAAACTATTCCACAGAGCAATCAGCTGCTTATTGCCAGCTTAATCTCCGTTTGCACACACCCCTGGGCTCCAGCTCAGCTACAAACTATATAGCAACCACTGCTTGAACAAGCAGCTGTGTAAATGATGCTTTCAGGGAGTGTCAGGTTTTTAAAAGTCATTTTAGTCCAGAATTAAAAATACGGAAAAAATTGAAAAACTATAACAGTTTTGCATTTCTTAAAATAAATAAACAAACATGATTATGCACGCAATTTGAAAACTCAAATTATCAAGATTTGAAAAACATGACCTAACTTATTTTTTAATTGAAGCAAATTGTTTTGGTAGCTGTGGAGTTGGTTTGTTAAACCAAGAAAAAAAATTTGACCACAAATCTATTATCTCAATTACCTAACCAGGAGTACCTCAAGGGAACTAGGGATGGGCAATAAATACTGGTCTAGCCAGTGACACCCACATCCCATGAAAAAACAAAATAAATTACTAACTTTCTTAACTGTGCAATATCTGCTACTCAACAGAATACAGCTTAAGGAAGATATTCACAAATTGAGTTGGATATGAATGATTTTGTTGTCATGTTCATTTTACGGTGAGTAAACTCGTAAAATACAGTGAAAGGCTTTCCCATTATTATCATGATCCAATGCTATTTTGAATAATTTAAGAACAAAAAGACAGTTTAACTAGAATTCAACAGTCCTGAGCCAGTTCATCATTAACGATGCCTCGCCACAGACTACACTAAACCCAGACTGGTTAGCAAGGTTAGATCACATGGAATATAGGGACAGCTAGTCATGTGGATACAGACCTGACTCAAAGGTAGAAGACAGAGGGTGGTGGTGGAGGGTGTTTTTCAGACTGCGGCCCTGTGACCAGTGGTGTGCTACAAAGGATCAGTGCTGGGTCCACTGCTTTTTGTCATTCACATGAATGAATTGGATGTGAACATAGGTGGTATAGTTAGTAAGTTTGCAGGTGACACAAAAATTGGAGGTGTAGTGGATAGCGAAGAAGGTTCCTCAGATTACAACAGGATCGTGGTCTATCTGATCAATGTGCTGAGGACTGGCAGATGAAGTTTAATTTAGATAAATGTGAGGTGTTGCATTTTGGAAAGGCAAATCAAGGCTGGACTTATACACGTTATGTTTAAGTTCTGGAGAGAGTTACTGAACAAAGAGATCTTGGGAGTGCAGGCTCATAGTTCCTGGAAAGTAATGTCTCGGGTAGATAGGATAGCGAAGTTATTTAGTATGTTTTCCTTTATTGGTCACAGCATTGAGTACAGGAGTTGGGAGGTCATATTGCAGACGTCCAGGACTTTGGTTCAGCCACTTTTGGAATATTGCATGTCTCCCTCGTATAAGAAGGATGTTGTGAAACTGGAAAGGGTCCAGAAAAGATTCACAAGGATGTTGCCAGGGTTGGAGGGTTTGAGCTACAAGGAGAGGCTGAGTTGGCTGGGGCAGCTTTCCCTGGAACGTCAGAGGCTGAGGGGTGACCTTACAGAGGTTTATAAAATCATGAGGGGCATGGATAGGGTAAATAGACAAGGCTTTTTCCCTGGGGTGGAAGAGTCCAGAACTAGAGGGCGTAGGTTTAAGGTGAGAAAGCAAAGATATAAAAGGGACCTAAGGAACAACACTTTCACGCAAAAGGTGGTGCGTGTATAGAATCACATGCCAGAGGAAGTGGTGGAGGCTGGTACAATTATGACATTTAAAAAAGGCATATGGATGGGTATAATGAGTAGAAATTTAAATATCACACAACACCAGGTTATAGTCCAACAGGTTTATTTGGAACCACTAGCTTTCTGAGTGCTGCTCCTTCATCAGGTTATTGTGATAACCACCTGATGAGGGACCGGCGTTCTGAAAGCTAGTGCTTCTAAATAAACCTGTTGGACTATAAGCTGGTGTTGTGTGATTTTTTTTAAACTTTGTACACCCCAATCCAACACCAGCACCTCCAAAATCATGAATAGGAAGGGTTGAGAAAGATATGCTCGCAAGTGCTTGCAAAGGGGACAAGATTAATTTGGGATATCTGGTCTGCATGGAACAAGGAAAAAGTGAGGACTGCAGATGCTGGACATCAGAGTTGAGAGTTTGGTGCTGGAAAAGCACAGCAGGTCAGGCACCATCCAAGGAGGAGGCAAGTTGACATTTCGGGCATAAGCCCTTCCTGATGAAGGGCTTATGCCTGAAACGTTGATTCGCCTGCTTCTCAGATGCTGCCTGACCTGCTGTGCTTTTCCAGCACTACACTCTCAGCATGGATGAGTTGGACCAAAGAATCCGTTTCCGTGCTGTACATCTCTACAACTCGAACTAACATTGAAATCACCACTCTTCAGGTGCCATCTTTTGCCACTAAATCGATTTTCCTTCACCACCGGCTCGCTGCTACCTGCACCAGACTCACAAATGTCAGAGTCACATCTCTTGTCACTAGGCCCACTTCAAAGTCGGTGTGATGCCCTTCTGCCACCACCACACGTAACCAAATCACAAAATCGCTAATCCTCAGGTCACGATGTGGACTAGGTCAGAAGTCAGACGACATCATGTTATAGTCCAACAGGTTAACTGAAATCACAAGCTTTCGGAGCATTGCCCATTCGTCAGGTGCAATCTTTCACTGCTGGGCCTACGTCATCAACGTTTCCTCGTCAATGTAGCAGTCACAAATCCCTAAACCAGGTCCTGTGTTTGCCCCAGCAAAGAAAACAATGGTTCACTTGCTGCTGCCATGGAGTCCACAATGGACTTACTCACCACCACATTGAGGTCCATGCTGGGATCCCTCAATGCCACTGATTTCACCCAATCTTAGGAAAGAGGTCAGTGAAGCAGAACAGAAAAAAAAGAGAAAAAGAAAAGTGGAAGGAGAAGACAAGCCATGGCTCAGGAGCCCTACATTGTCAGTATCTTAATGACATCACTGATGAACTTATTTTGTTAAAAACAATAATTATACGTTTTAAAAGCTTCAACCTGCTCCATTTAGCGATCTTGCATCACAGATTATTTAAAGCAGCATAATTTTGCAACTAGTTTACTGATAACAAATAACATTATCTTGATTTAGAACTATCCTCAGTTCGAACCCATATAAGGCAATGCTAAGTTTCACAGCCCTGTATTCCTTGCACAATTTTGCGGAAACTTTCCACCAATTGAATAATTAAGTAGCATTAACACTACAGATTATGTCTGCCATCCATAGGGTGATGAACATTTCAAATATTTCTTTTACTCCACTTCTACATAAAATCTGAAAAATCTGGTGACCATTGTGTTATCAAATTAGAAATGTGAAACAGCTTCTGAGCCAAGTAAGGGTAATTACATGATGTCCAAGAGCAAACCTCTGGTAGAGTGGTGTACTTTGTCAACTGCAGGAACCAACACTCCTTTTCAAAAATGTCTGCACA
Organism: Hemiscyllium ocellatum; assembly: GCF_020745735.1. Taxonomy (NCBI): domain Eukaryota; kingdom Metazoa; phylum Chordata; class Chondrichthyes; order Orectolobiformes; family Hemiscylliidae; genus Hemiscyllium; species Hemiscyllium ocellatum. The sequence continues at coordinate 46,307,685 of NC_083436.1, forward strand.
CATATTTCATATTCATAAAATCATTTTTGTTGGTTATTTTTCTTCACTTGTGCTCATAAAATAACAAAAAGATACATTATGGCTGATATGGGAGGAATGTACAGTGACTCTGATCCCATTATCCATGATCACAACATAAAAATATTTTATCCAAGTCCTGATATAGACAATTGTACAGTTTCTCTATTAGATTTAGATTGTTGGCAAACACTCACATCCAGGAGATGTCATTTCATCAGTCTTGGATTCTTGAGTCTTTTGCATAGTGGAGCGTCCAATCCTACAGTCACATCTCCAACCACACATTTGGCAGCTGTTTCCAAGAGGTGAAATTGGACCTTTGCCTTGAGATCGCCGACATTGCTTTTTCTAGTTCCTCTTCAGCATTTTCTCTTTCAAAGAATGGTGTCCCTTCACACAGGAGCTTCCTCCAATGCAATTTCTTCTGAACAAAGGTGTCCCACATTGAAATCGATGTTGTATTTCTTGATGGAAGCTTTTAGGGAGATTTTAAAACACTTCCTTTGTTTTCCTCTCATTCGATCCTTCCTTGAGCTGGATGAAGATGATTTGCTTTGGTAATTGGAACTCATATCTTTAGCATGAGGCCAGCCAGGCTGTGTTGGTTTCAGATGATCACGGCATCGATACTGGTACTACTGGCTGCTTCAAACATGCTAATATTAGTACACCTATTGTCCTAGCTGATGCAGGAAATCTGTCTCAAACAGCTTTGATGTTACTTCTCAAGGACCTTGAGGTGGCATTTATATATAATCCAAGTTTCTGAACCATATATAGAAGAATGACTACCTTATACACAAGGATCTTGGTATCAGCACAGATGTCATGGTCGTCAAACACTTTCATCCAAAGGCAGCATTCATAGATTGGAGTGATGGTGAATCTCCTCATCCACATTAGCCTTAGTTCAGAGGCAGCTTCCCTGATGGGGGGAAATGTTTCTTGTTTGGTAAGATTTATGCATTGATTTCAGTGGAGGTTTGGAACTGGAATTTGACCTAAAGACAGGTTATTAACGGATTTGAGGCTTCTTGAGGTTAAGGCTGAGATCAATTTCTTGGTATGCTTCCACAAAGGCATTAAGTGAGACTTGAAAATTCTCTTCTGACAGAACAGAAATTGAAATTATCATCTGAAAACTGAAATTCTTGAATTAAGGTTGATATTGTTTACTTCTTGAATTGTAACCAATTGAATTTTCTATCCATCCTGTAAACAATGTCCAAACCACTGGGAAGCTTTTTCTTGACAAGATGAAAAATGGTGGTGATGAAGTTGGAGAAAAGGATAGAGGTGATGACACATTCATGCTTAATTCCTGTCTTGATCTCAAAAGACTTGCCAATTTACCAACAGTGAGAACAAAAATATCTAAACAACCAAGGTTATTTCATAAATACTTATTGTAAAACAAATCTCCTGGAGTCAGAATTGGTTTCCTCCAAATAGTTTCTCATCAATAAAGAAAAAAGGTATATTATCCCTATGATTTATTTCTTGGGAGGCTCACAGCAGTGACAAGAATTCAAAAACTTTTAATCCCAGAATCTCAAAGACAATTTCAGAAGTGAAGATACAGAATTGGTTAACACACAATTTGTATTATGAAAATATAAAGTGGTTATTCCTCTAAATAACCCAGAAAACATACATTCTCTTAAGGTAAAGGGGAAAAAAGTGGATTTCACTGCAAATAATTACTTTAAGAATACTTTAAGGCCAATGATTGTTATTCCTGTAAGGCAAAACATAATAAGATATAGAATGTTCCAAGGTTTGTCAATGTTGTGTTCTTGCATGTGTGGTCAAGTTACCAATCACACATTGTCTCTGGGAGATTGACAAAGGCAATCTGCACATGAAATACTATATTTAGCACAGACTGCCAGAAAAAACAATTAGGTTTCATGCTGATAACACCACAAGCATGTCAGACTCAGGAGACACAAGCTGAGAAGCTTGTTCTGTAGCAGCTTTCCTCAACTGAAAATTCAAAACATAAACTTTAAGCCTGTAAGCACTATTCACAAGGAACAGCTATAAAACCCAGTTGTGAAACAATCAGGTGTCTTCTCTGAAATGAGTTCAAGCAACCAAGAACAGCTATTATCTGGAATCTTTCAGTTTTCAAAAAAAAATGCCCTGCTTAAAAAGAAAAGTTCCAAGAAGTCTCTTCATTAGCATTTTAAAAATAAGAATCTAGACATATCCACAATCCTTCAAATTCAAATCCACTTAATTAAATATGAGGTGTCTTTCTAACAATGTTGACAAATCCAGTACTGTTTAACAAATTCAGTGCTCATGTGTGCATGCAGGGCAACTACAATGCTTCCCACCAGATTACCAACTTTGGTTGGACTTATTTCTGGGAGTTTCAAAGACCATCCATCTTCTAATTATCCTGGTTAGTCAGTGTTATTTTTCCTCCACTTTCTAATACTTTGAATGACTGGAGGACAACTATTGTGGTACTATTTTTCCAGGAATGATAGTAGAGATAAACCAGCAAAGTACAGGACATTGAGTCTAACATCCTTGGTACAGAAGTAATTGGAAAAGATTCTGAGGGACAAAGTTAATCTCCATTTGTAGAGACAAGGATCAATGAAGGATAGTCAGCAGACGGTATCACTCAAAGCATGTTTTGTGATTCAAAGTTTGTGAGAAGATTTGTAGCTCGGGTGCTCGTTGTTGTGATTCTGTTCGCCGAGCTGGGAATTTGTGTTGCAGACGTTTCGTCCCCTGTCTAGGTGACATCCTCAGTGCTTGGGAGCCTCCTGTGAAGCGTTTCTGTGATCTTTCCTCCGGCATTTGTAGTGGTTTGAATCTGCCGCTTCCGGTTGTCAATTTCAGCTGTCTGCTGCAGTGGTCGGTATATTGGGTCCAGGTTGATGTGCTTATCAGAATAGCGAACAGCCAGGGAATTCCTAGAGGCATGGCACTCATCCACAGATTCAATCAATAAGCACATCAACCTGGACCCAATATACCGACCACTGCAGCGGACAGCTGAAATTGACAACCGGAAGCGGCAGATTCAAACCACTACAAATGCCGGAGGAAAGGTCACAGAAACGCTTCACAGGAGGCTCCCAAGCACTGAGGATGTCACCTAGACAGGGGACGAAACGTCTGCAACACAAATTCCCAGCTCGGCGAACAGAACCACAACAATGTTTTGTGATTGGAAATCTGTATGCTGTGGCATACCATAGGGTTTGATGCTGGGTCACACACTGCTGCAGACATTAATGATCTAGACATTGATGTATGAGGTATGATCAGTAAGGTCATGAAAGTTGGTGGTGTGGTTAATATGACAAAAAAAGATGGAAAATATAGGACATTATAGATGGGTCAGTTAGGTAGGCTGAACAGAAGCAAATGGAATTTAAATGATAAAAAATGCAAGGTTAATCCTCCCAAAGTGAGTTATAATAAATGTAGAAAATAGGAGTATAAAGTAGGCCACTCAGCCCTTTGAAACTGTTCCACATTTCAACATTTTCACAGTCGATCATCCAACTTAGTCCCCCATTTTCGCTTTTCCCACCCCTACCCTCTGGTCCCTTTAGCCCCAAGAGCAGTTTCTAACTCCTCCTTGAAAGCATTCAATGTTTTGGCCTCAATTGCTTTCTATGTCAGAGAATTCCACAGGCTCATCAGTCTGTAGGTGAAGAGACTTCGCCTCATCTCAATCGTAAATGGCCTACCTTGTGGCCTCAGACAGTGTTTCCTGGTTCAGGACTCCCTAGTCATTGGAAACCTCCTTCCTGTGTTAATCCATTCTGGTCCTGTTAAAATTTTGTACATTTAAGAACACTGCTCAATCTTCTAAACTTCAGTGACGGCTGTCCAAATTGATCCAGTCTGTCTTCATACATCAGGGATTAGTCAAGCAAGGTAATAGGCATTGAATGACAGTGGAAGTACAGAAGATCAAAGGGACCTTGGTGTACATGTCCATGGATCCTTGAAAGAAGCAGGATAAGTCGATCAGGTTGTTAAGAAGGCATATAGGATACTTACCTTTATTAGTCAAGGCTAATATTGCGTATAAGATTAGTTAGGCCACAGATGGAGTACTTCGTGCAGTCTTGCTCACCATACTCTAGGAAGGATGTCATTGCACTACATACAAACAAGGAACAAGAGTAGGTCACTTGGTCCTTCAATCCTGCTCAGCCATCCAATCAGACCATGGCTCACCTGATTTTAATCTGAACTGTCTACTGAGTCAGTATGGGTAGAAGTTAGGAACAGCAAAGGAACAGCCACTGCATTGGGGGTTTTCTACAGACCACCTAATAGCAGTAGAGAGATTGAAGAACTCATAGGTGGTCAGATTCTGGAAAAATGCAGAAGCAGCAGAAGTTGTTGTTATGTGTGATTTCAACTTTCCCAATATCGATTGGAACCTCCTAAGTTTGGACGGAGCCGTTTTTGTCAGGTATGTTCAGGTGGGTTTCCTTTCTCAATGTGTAGACAGACTGACAAGGGGAGAGGCTATTTTGGATTTGGTGCTCAGCAACGAGCCAGGACAGGTGTCAGATCTCGTGGTGGGAGAGCATTTTGGTGACAGTGATCACAACTGCCTCACATTTGGAGAGTGAAAGGAGCAGTTACCAAAGGAAGATGTTTCATTGGGGAAAAGGAAATTATGACGCTGTCAGATAGGAGTTGGAAAATACAGATTGGGAGCAATTGTTCCACAGAAAGGGCACAGCAGACAGGTGCAGACTATTTAAGGAGCAGTTGTAGCAGGTGATGCACAGATTTGTTCCTCTGAGACAGGTAAGAAGGGGTAAGATTAAGGAACCTTGGATGACGCGAACAGAAGAGCTTCTCATCAAAAGGAAGAAGGCAGCTTATGTAAGGTGGAGGAAGCAAGGATCTAGCACAGCTTTAAAGGATTACAGGCTTGCTAGAAAGGAGCTTAGAAATAGACTGAGGAGAGCCAGGAGGGGGCATGAAAAAGGCTTGGCAAGATGGATTAGGGAGAACCCAAAGGCATTTTACTCAAACGTGAGGAATAAGAGAATCAGGGAGAAGGTAGGGCCGATAAGGGATAGCGGAGGGAATTTGTGCGTGGAGTCTGAGTAGATAGGGGAAGCCTTAAATGAGTTTTTTGCTACAGTTTTCACCAAGGAGAGGGACGCTTCCATACTAAATGAAAACTTTGAGGAGCAGGGATGTAGTCTTGACCGGACCATGATTGATGAAGTTGATGTGCTGCAAATTTTGGAAAACATTAAGATTGATAAGTCCCCAGGGCCAGACCAGATTTATCCTAGGCTGCTCTGGGAAGCGAGAAAGGAGGTTGCTAAGCCACTGGCGAGTATATTTGCCTCCTCACTCTCAATGGGAGTCATATCAGATGATTGGAAGGAGGTGAATGTTATTCCTCTTTTCAATAACGGTAATAGAAAAATTCCTGGCAAATACAGACCAGTCAGTCTTACGTCTGTAGTCAGCAAAGTTTTGGAAAGAATTCTGAGGGATAGGATTTATGAGTATTTGGCAAAACGTAGTGTAATTAAAGGCAGTCAGCATGGCTTTTTGAGGGGCAGATCATGCCTCACAAATCTTATTCAGTTCTATGAAGGGGTGTCAAGATAGATCGACGAAGGTCGAGCAGTGAATGTGATGGATATGACTTCAGCAAGGCATTTGATAAGGTTCCCCATGGTAGTTCATTCATAAAGTCAGGAAGTATGGGATACAGGGAGATTTGGCCATCTGGATTCAGAATTGGCTGGCTGAAAGAAGGCAGAGGGTGGTTGTAGATGGAAAGTATTCTGCCTGGAGATCAGTGTTGAGTGAGCCCCGCAGGGCTCTGTTTCTTGGGCCTCTGCTCTTTGTAGTTTTTAGAAATGACTTGAATGAGGAGTTTGAGGAGTGGGTTAGTAAATTTGCAGATGACACAAAGGTTGGAGGTGTCATCAATAGTATCGAGGGCTACTGCAGGCTGCAGCGGGACATAGACAGGATGCAGAGCTGGGCTGAGAAATGGCAGATGGAGTTCAACCTGGATAAATGTGAAGTGATGCATTTTGGAAAATTGAACTCGAATGCTGAATATAGGATTAAAGACAGGATTCTTGGTAGTGTGGAGGAATAGAGGGATCTGGGTAAGCAAGTACATAGACCCCTCAAAATTGCCACCCAAATGGATAGGGTTGTTAAGAAAGCATATGGCGTTTTGGCTTTCATTAACAGGGGGAATCGAGCTTAAGAGCCGCAAGGTTTTGCTATGGCTCTACAAGTCCCTGGTGAGACCACACTTGGAATACTGTGTCCAGTTCTGGTCACCCTACTATAGGAAAGATAGAGAGGCTTTGGAGAGGGTGCAAAGAAGATTTACCAGGATACTGCCTGGACTGGAGGACTTGCCTTATGAAGAAAGGTTGAATAAGCTTGGACTTTTCCCTCTGGAGAGAAGGAGGAAGAGAGGAGACATGATCAAGGTGTACAAGATAATGAGAGGAATGGATAGAGTCAATAGCCAGAGACTTTTCTCCAGGGCGGGATTGAGTGGTGCGAGGAGTTATAGTTTGAAGATATTAGGAGGAAGGTATAAAGGAGAGGTAGGTTCTTTATTCAGAGTTGTGAAAGTATGGAATGCGTTGCAGCTGTGGTGGTGGAAGCAGAGTCACTGGGGACATTTAAGCGATTGCTGGACATGCACATGGGATAGCAGTGAGTTGAGGGGTGCGTAGGTTAAGTTATTATATTTTACATTAGGATTAAACCTCAGCACAACATCGTGGGCCAAAGGGCCTGTTCTGTGCTGGACCTTTCAATATTCTATGTACACTCCTGCATATCCATAACATATTTTCATCACCTTGGTTATAACGAATCTACTTATCTATCGCTGCCCTAAAAAAAATTAAAATTCTGCATTTTGAAGAAGAGAATTCCAAAGACATTCAACCCTCAGAGAGAAAAAAAAGTTTCCTCATCTCTATTTTAAATGAGCATGACCACTAGTTCTAGATTCTCCCCCAAGTAGAAACATCTCTACAACATCCATTGGTCAAGTCCCCTCAGAATTTTATATGTTTCAATTAAATCTCCTCTGATTCTTCTGAAGTTGAGAGCATATAGCCTGTTTAATCTTTCTTCTTTAGGTAATCTACTCATTTGAGGTATTAGTCTTAAAACAAAAACCAAGAACAAAGAGCAATGCAGCACAGCAACAAGCCCTTCAGCCCTCCAAGCCTGTAGCAACATATTTTGACCTTCCATATTAAAACTGTCTTCATGTACAGGATTTCTATTCATGTTTTTGTCCAGGTGATTCATGAATGCTGCTATTGTGTCTGCTTCCAACACCATGTCTGGCAGCATGTTCTGGGCACTCACCCCCACTTTGTGTGAAAAACTTGCCTCACACATCTCTTTTAAACTGCTCCCCCTGCCCACAACAGCTCCCCCCCTGCCCACAACAGCCACCCCCCCCCCACCACCACCACCAACATCTTCATTCTAGTAATTGAACCCTTCACCCTGGGAAAAAGACTCATACTTTCCATTCCATCATGCCATTCACAATCTTACAAACTTCTTTCAAGTCACCCCTCAACCTCCTGTGTTCCTGTGAAGACAAACCCAGTCAATCCAATACTTCTTCATAGCTAAAATCACCCCATATCAGTCAACATTGTGGTAAATCTTTTCTGTACCCTCTCCAAAGCATCCACATTCTTCTGGTAGTGTGGTGGCCAGAACTATAATATTCCAAGTGTGGCCTAACTACATTTCTATAAAGCTGCAGCATAACTTGCCTATCCTTATACTCAATGCCCCTTCCTATGAAGGCAAGCATGCCAAAAGCCTTTTTTACTACCTTATCTACCTGTGCTGCCACCTTCAGTGATCTGAGGGCCTGCACATCCAGATCTCTCTGTACATCAATACTCTTAAGTGTTCTGTCATCACTGTATAATGTCCAACTGTACTTGACTTTCCAAAATACATTACCTCACATTTGTCAAGATCAAACTACATCTGCCCTTTCTCTGCCCATGCATCCAACGGATCTATATTCTGCTGTATCCTCTGAAAATCCTCCTCACTATCGGCAACACCACCAATCTTTGTATCATCTGCAAACTTTTAACAACTGTCGTTTGAAATATTCTCACATATCCAATGTGGATTTACCCTGAAACAACCGCTTCCAGTCAAAATTCTCCAGTTCCTGCCAAATATTGCTGTAGTTCACCTTCTAATTAAAAACCTTCACCTGAGGAATGCTGTTATCCCTATCCATGAGGATCTTAAAACTCATGGTATTATGATCACTACTCCCAAATTACTCCCCCACTGAAACTTCACTCACCTGGCCGGGCTAATTTCTCAAAACCAGTTCCAATATTATCTCATCCCTGGTTAGACTGTTTGCATACTGTATCAAGAAACCCTCCTAAATGGTCCTTATAAATTCTCCATCCAAGCCCCTAGCATGAACTGAGTCCCAGTTATTATATGGGAAGTTAAAATTGCTGACCAGAACAACCCTGCTGTTTTTTTTATCTTACAAAAATCTGACTACAGTGTTTTCTGGTATAACTGACAGTTGCATTCCTCTGCAACCCCGCACAATGGAAAATCACGCTATGGAAAACCACTATAGAAAATCGTGCTGTAGAAGATCACTATAGAAAATTGCTATACCCATTCAGTAGGAAGTTCGCATTATCAAAACAACATCAACAATTGGTCACTCATGTTACAACCAATTCCAGTTGATGAAATGCACATTATACCAGAACGACCTGTACATATCCTCTCTTCTACCTCCCGCTGGCTGTTGGGAGGCCGAAAGAATACTGCCAGCGTTGTGACTTCACTTTTCCTATTCCAGAGTTCTACCCTTATTGCTGCACGGGTCCTCTGATGTATCTTCCCTCAGTACAGCTAGGAGATACCCCTTTACCAGTAACAACTCCCTCACCACTTTCACATCCCCTTCTATCACACCTGAAACATCTAAACCTGGGACATTCAGTTGCCAGTCCTATCCCTCTTTCAGCCAAATCTCTGCAATCATAATAATGTTATAGTTCCAAGTACTAAACAAAGTTCTAAGTTCATTTAAATTAGATTCCCTACAGTATGGAAACAGGCTCTTCGGCCCAACAAGTCCACACTGACCGTCCAAAGAGTCACTCACCCAGACCCATTCCCCTATCCTATATTTACCCCTGACTAATGTACCTTATACTATGGGCAATTTAGCATGGCCAATTCACCTGACCCGCACATCTTTGGATTGTGGGAGGAAATCAGGGCGCCCAGAGTAAACCCACGCAGACACTGGGAGAATGTGCAAACTCCACACAGACAGTTGCCCCAGGCAGGAATCGAACCTGGGTCTCTGGTGCTGTGAGGCAGCAGTGCTAACCACTGAGCCACCGTGCCACCCCTAATTACCTTACCTATTACATGTATATATCTCGCATTGAAACACGTGCATTTCAGACCACCTCCCCTGCAATTTTCACCAGCGTTTCCCTGCTTGTTCTTGTTCTTAGTCATACTTGCTTTGGTTTCTACCTTTCCCTCAATTTCTGCATCTACTACCCTACTCCCCTGGTTCCCCTCACCACACTAGTTTAAACCCTCCTCAACTCCTCTACCAAGTACCCCAACCAATGACATCAGTCCCAGTCTTCTCTGAACTCCTTCCAATGCATTAATATCCTTCCATAAGTATGATAACCAGTATTGCACAAAGTACTCCAGATGCCTAGTGCCTTAAATAAGCAAAACCTCCTTATTCTTGCATTCAATTTCTCTTGCAATAAACAATAACATTCTATGAGCTCTCCTGATTACTTGTGTATCCACATATCAATCTTCTGCAGTTTCTGCACTAGGACAGCAAGGTCTCTCCAGATCTCAGAGCTCTGCAATTTCTCACCATTTAGATAATTTTAATCTTCCTGACAAATTGATCAATATCACAGATTCCCCACATTGTATCCATTCACCAGATCTTTGCCCACTCACATAAGGATCCTACATAGCAATATAAATAGCTTATGTCCTTTTCATAACTCACTTTCCTACATACTTTGTCTCATCAGCAACTTTAGCTATCATTCTTTCAATCCTGTTACCCAAATCATTTATATAAAATTGCCATGGGTTGAAACTCCACTCCCAACCTGTGTCATTCTGCCAACCTGAAAAATTACCTGAAATAATCCAGGTAATTATAGACTGGTGAACCTGACTTCAGTGGAGGAGAAGCTGCTGGAGAAGATATTAGAGATAGGATCTATTCCCATTTGGAAGACAATGAGCTGATCAGTGATAGGCAATATGGTTTTGTGCAGGGAAGATCATGTTTTACCAACATAATAGAACTCTTTGAGGAAGTGACAAAGTTGATTGATGAGGGAAGGGCTGTAGATGTCATAAACATGGACTTCAGTAAGGCATTTGATAAGATTCCCCATGGTAGGCTGACGGAGAAAGTGAAGTCACATGGGATCCAGGATGTACTAGCAACATGAATAAAGAACTTGCTGGACAATAAGAGACAAAGAGTAGTAGTGGAAGGGAGTTTCTCAAAATGGATAACTATGACCACTGGTGTTCCACAGGGAACCATGCAGCAACCACTGTGGTTTGTGATATACATAAGTGATCTGGAGGAAGATTAGCAAGTTCGCAGATGACACTAAGATTGGTGGAATAGCAGATAGTGAAGGAGACTGTCAGAGAATGCAGGAAAATATAGACAGATTGGAGAGGTGGGCAGAGAAATGGCAGATGGGGTTCAATCCAGGCAAATGTGAGGTGATGTATTTTGGAAGATCCAATTCAAGAGTGAACTATACAGTAAATGGAAAAGTCCTGGGGAGAGATCTGGGTGTTCAGGTCCATTGTACCCTGAAGGTGGCAACACAGATCAAATAGAATGGTCAAGGCAGCATAAGGCATGCTTTCCTTTATCAGACAGGGTATTGATTACAAGAGTTGGCAGGTCATGTTACAGTTGTATAAGACTTTGGTTCGGCTACATTTGGAATACTGCATACAGTTCTGGTTGCCACATTACCAAAAGGATGTGGATGCTTTGGAGAGGGTGCAGAGGAGGTTCACCAGGATGTTGCCTGGTATGCACTAACTATGAAGAGAGGTTGAGTAGATTAGGATTATTTTCATTAGAAAGACGGAGGTTGAGGGGGGACCTGATCGAGGTCTACAAAATCATGAAAGGTATAGAGAGGGTAGATAGCAAAAAGCTTTTTTCCCCAGAGTGGGAGACTCAATTACTAGGTCACGAGTTCAAGTGAAGGGGAAAGTTTAAGGGAGACATGCGTGGATGTTCTTTATGCAGAGTGTGGCCGGTGCCTGGAACATGTTCCCATTGGAGGTGGTAGAGGCAGGCATGATAGCATCATTTAAGATGTATCTAGACAGAGACGTGAATGGGCAAGGAGCAGAGGGATACAGACCCTTAGAAAATAGACAACAGTAATCTAATCTAATCTAATCTAAAGGTTTAGATAGAGGATCTGGATCATCGCAGGCTTGGAGGGCTGAAGAGCCGGTTCCTAGGCTGTAATGTTCTTTGCTCTTACTCTTACCCTCTGCTTTCTGTTAGCAAGCAAATCTACCCATGCCGCTATGTTACACCCTACACCAAAAGCTTTGATTTTGCACAATAACTTTTGATGTGGAATGCCTTCTAAACACAATACATCCACTGGTTCTCCTTCATCAACAGTACAAGTTACTTGTTTAAAAAATTTGATCATGGGACATGGGTGTCACTGGCTGGGCCAGCAACTGTTGCCCTTCTGGTGATGGCATACTGCCTTCTTGAAACACTCAAGTCCACTTGTTGTAGGTAGACCCACATTGCTGTTTGGGAGAAAATTCCAGGATTTTCCAACAATACTTAAGGAATGACAGTAAATTTCTTGAGAAGTATATTAACCTTCTTCAAAGAATTTGAATAAATTAGATTTCTTTAACAAAACCATGTTGGCTCTGCCTGATTACCTTGAACTTATCCAAGTACCTTGTTATAATGTCTTTAATGAGTATTTCCAACATTTTTCTGACAGAAATTAAATACAGGCCAGTTTGATTTCCTGCTTTCTATTTCCCTCGCCTTTTGAATAAAGAAGTTACACTTTGCTATTTTCTAATTGAAAAGAACCTTTCCTGAATCTACTGCACTTTGGAAAATTAAAACCAATGCACTAGAGTGGGTGAAAAAGAGACTGCTTGTGCTGGAGTGATTCAGCTATGAAGACAGACTAGATCAGCTGGGGTTACAGAGCACAGGAAGACTGTTTAGGGACCTGATTGAGGTATACACAGTTCTGAGGGTCATAGACAGGGAGAAACCTTTCCCCTTAAGAGAGGGGTCAAAACAGGGGGCACAGTTTCAGAGCAGAGAGCAGGAGGTTTAGAGGGTATTTGGGGGAAAAATTTCACCCAGAGAATTGTGGGCTTCTGGAAATCACAGACTGTCAGGGTGATATAGACAGAAATCCCCAAGATATTTAAAATCTATTCAGATGACCATTTGACATGTCACAGCATACAAGGCTATCAGCCAAGTGCTGGGAAATGGAATTAGAATAGGTAATTGCTGGAAGACTGCTGCAAACACATTGGGCCTGTGCTGTAAAATCTCTATGACTCGAAGTAGAAAAGACATGAAAAGTATCATCCCTATCATTTATTTCCTGGGTGGCTTACGGCCTTGGAACAATAATTAAATCTTTAAATAGAGACTTCACGACAGTTCCAGGAGTGTTGGCAACAGTAATCTACCTGCCTAATCCTGGAATTAGATCACGGGAAAGCTAATCACTTGGAACTAAATGCAGAAAGTGCTGGAATTGCGTTGGAGATTTGACATAACCAAATTTTTTGACACTTAATATCTCCTGTTTTCCATTCAATCAGATTCTTTCTCTTTTGTTTGTTTCCCCACCCTCCCCGTTTCAACTGCTTAAAACCAATCAGCTTTCTAACTTTTCCTTGACTGTGATGCTGGGTCATCGACCTGAAACATTAACCCCATTTCTCTCTACAGAGATGCTGTCAGACATGCTGAATATTTGCAGTAATTTCGGTCTCTATTTCACATATCCAGCAACCACAGTGTTTGCCATGCGTTCAGGAAATATTAGGCAAGGCGACATTAGGCGGCCAGATCTGATGAAAGCAAAGATCTTTCTATCCAAGTGCCATTTCCTTGTCCTGAGAGAGGCTCCAGATCACAGAGAGTCCCACTCGCGGGCTGGGAAATAAGATCTAACGGTCATAGAAACCCGCACTGGGAATCAGACTACAATTCAATTCAATACACAACAATAAAGACCGCGATACAAACAACAACTGGCACTTACACACTTGCCCTGTGGTAAACTGTGACCCTAAGGATAATCTCCACACAGCGACCAAGCCGCAGGTTCCAATGCCCCTGAGGCGGAGAACGGCTCGAGCTCACCACCTGTCAACCCGCCGCGTCGCCTAGCGCAACGCACATGCGCGGGATGAGGGTCTGCCACCCGGGGTAACGCATGCGCAGCCTGGATGTGTGGGGGGGAGGCTGGTGAAACACTGCACATGCGTGTTGGTGGCCACTCGTCGCTCACCGCCCTCCAAAAGCAGATGTCCAAGAAGTACGCATGCTCGTCTAGTGAGGGGCGGTCTCATGTTGTCGTGGCGAGTACGCATGCGCGAATCTGGCCCTCCACAGAGTCGATGAGAGTTTGATGTGGGGGTACCGGTGTTGGGTGTGAGATGGACACAGTTAAAAACCTGGAGGAAGAACGCCTCATCTTCCGCCTCGGAACACTTCAACCCCAAGGCATCAATGTGGACTTCACCAGTTTCCTCATTTCCCCTTCCCCCACCTCACCCTAGTTCCAACCTTCCAGCTCAGCACTGTCCCCATGACCTGTCCCACCTGCCTAGCTCCCTTCCCACCTATCCACTCCACCCTCCTCCCTGACCTCTCACCTCCATCCCCACCCCCACTCTCCTATTGTACTCTATGCTACTTTCTTCCCACCCCCCTCTCATTTATCGCTCCACCCTGCAGGTTCCCTGCCTCTATTCCTTTTGCCGGAAATGTCGATTTTCCTGCTCCTTGGCTGCTGCCTGACCTGCTGTGCTTTCCCAGCACCGCTCTAATCTAGACACAGTTAAAAAGCACATGACACCAGGTTATAGTCCAATAGGTTTATTTTGAAGCCTAGATTACTGATTTGTATGTTCAATATATTGTTTCAGTTGCAAGACAGTGTAATCATTTGCTATAAATTCTGTGTCTTATGAACCCGCTTCACAACCACCTGATGGAGCAGTGCTCTGAAAGCTAGTGTTTCTAAATAAACCTGTTGGACTATTATCTGGTATTTTGTCATTTTTAACAAGAGAATCGTGAGTGAAAACCAAAAGGATGCTGTAAATCAGAAACAAAGACAGAAGTTGCTCGAAAAGTTCAGCAGGTCTGACATAATCTCTGAAGAGAAATCAGAGTTAACGTTCCTCAGAACAGTTCTGGGGAACGGTCACTTGACCTGAAATGTTAACTTTGATTTCTCTTCACAGATGCTGCCAGACCTGCTTCTGTTTTTGTGTGGTCACAAAGTTATAGTGTGGAAACAGACCCTTAAGTCCAAGCCGACCAAGGTTCCCAAACTAAATTAATCCCACCCGCCTTAGCTTAGTCCATAACCCTCCAAATCTTTCCTATTCATGAATGTATCTAAATGTCTTCTAACAACCCGCATCCACGAAACCACACGACCAGCTATCCTTAGTAGCCACACACACACAGACGACAAACAACATGAATTCGACTGGGACAACACTACTATTATAGCACAAGCCAAACAGAGAACAACCAGGGAATTCCTAGAGGCATGGCACTCGTATGTTGATTCTATCAACAAACACATCGACCTGGACCCAATATACCTGCTACTGCAGCGGACAGCAACTGACAACCGGAAGCAGCAGAGACAAGCCACTATAAATGCCGGAGGAAACATCACAGAAGCGCTTCACAGGAGGCTCCCAAGCACTGAGGATGTCACCTAGACAGGGGACGAAACGTTTGCAACAAAAACTCCCAGCTCGGCGAACAGAACCACAACAACGAGCACCCGAGCTACAAATCTTCTCCCAAACTTTGTCTTCTAAGCATTTTAACTGTTACTGCATTCATCACTTTCCCTGGCAATTCATTCCACACACAAACCACTCTCTCCAAAAAAGGTTGCCTGTCATGTCCATTTTAAATCTTTCTCCTCTCACCTTAATATGCCCCCTAGTTTAAACTCCCCCAACCTTGGGAAAAGATGTTGTCATTCACCTTATCTCTGTCCCTCATGATTTTATAAACCTCAAGATCACTCCTCAACCTTCTACACTCCAGTGAAAGAAGTCCTGTCTTTTTAGTCTATTTTATATCTCAAACCCTTGTCATTAAATAACAATTTAATATTTAGATACCTATTGAAAACACAGTGCAAAATTCAAAGGAACCATCACAGTAATGTGCTTGACTCTGAACTGCTCCCTGACATAGCCTGATAACTCCGCCAACTCCAAACGGACCCCACCACCAAGGATATATTTCCTTCCCCTCCCCTATCAGCATTCCGCAAGGACCACTCCCTTCGTGACTCCCTCGTCAGATCCACACCCCCCACCAACCCAACCTCCACCCCCGGCACCTTCCCCTGCAACCGCAGGAAATGTAAAACTTGCGCCCACACCTCCACACTCACTTCCCTCCAAGGCCCCAAGGGATCCTTCCATATCCGCCACAAGTTCACCTGTACCTCCACACACATCATCTATTGCATCCGCTGCACCCGATGTGGCCTCCTCTATATTGGTGACACAGGCCGCTTACTTGCGGAACGCTTCAGAGAACACCTCCGGGCCGCCCGAACCAACCAACCCAATCACCCCGTGGCTCAACACTTTAACTCTCCCTCCCACTCCACCGAGGACATGCAGGTCCTTGGACTCCTCCACCGGCAGAACACAACAACACGACGGCTGGAGGAGGAGCGCCTCATCTTCCGCCTGGGAACCCTCCAACCACAAGGTATGAATTCAGATTTCTCCAGTTTCCTCATTTCCCCTCCCCCCACCTTGTCTCAGTCGGTTCCCTCAACTCAGCACCGCCCTCCTAACCTGCAATCCTCTTCCTGACCTCTCCGCCCCCCCCCCACTCCGGCCTATCACCCTCACCTTGACCTCCTTCCACCTATCCCACCTCCATCGCCCCTCCCCCTAGTCCCTCCTCCCTACCTTTTATCTTAGCCTGCTTGGCTCTCTCTCTCTTATTCCTGATGAAGGGCTTATGCTCGAAACGTCGAATTCTCTATTCCTGAGATGCTGCCTGGCCTGCTGTGCTTTGACCAGCAACACATTTGCAGCTGATAAATCAATCAGTTCAAGGGAAATGATGGATAAACAATAAAAAAAACTCCCATTAAATATCATGGAGGAAGGAATAAAAAATGGTGGTGTTCTAGTCACTGGGTGGTATGGTGACTCGTGGTTAGCACTGCTGCCTCACAGCCCCATGGACCCATCTTCAATTTCAGCCTGGGTGACTATGTGGATTTTACATGTTCTCCCAGATGTGCATGCAAGGTGGATTAGCCCTAGTGAATGTGGGGTAGAACAGGGGTTTAAAGTGTAATGTTGATGAGGGGAATATGCTAGGCAGTCAGACAAGGGTCATATTGTGTTTAATCAGGAATATCTGGGAGCATAGGCCTGTGATTTGCATATCCTGCACCATGTGGGTAAATCTGAGATGATACCCCTGGTGGTTTAAATGACCACGTGTGCATGAGATACCTTTGGCAGGAGGAATTCAGAGCTATCAGTTTGATGTATTCTGAGAGATGATATCATGGATTTCGCATCCTGAGAGATCTGTAATACCCAAGGGATGTAATGTAAAGATTACTAACTGGCTAGAGTTAGAGAGAGAAAAATAGTAATGAAGATATTAAATAGGAAGAGTGAAAGAGAAGATAATGGAAGGAAATAATAGAAAGAAAATAGATAATGAAAGAAAGTACAAAAGAGGAAAATCTGGGATGTCAATGCCAAGAGGAAAAATGAACAACAAGGGGACTTAATACACACATTCTGGAACATCGATATACACATTGTAGAACATTGTTATCCAAATTCGAGAACACTGTGGGTAGCAGAAGCTCCAACCATATACTTTCTAATAAGCTTATATGTAGTGGTTTTGGCAGAGCACACGAAGGTTCTAATATTTTATCTGTGTTCTTGAATAGGGAAAATGATAGATTGAATAATTAGAATATTCTGCCTAACATGAGTTAGTGAGTAAGCTTCTAGTGTCTGTGACACAAGATAAAAATAATATTCCCTTTGGAAAATGAAAAGTAATTAGCAATAGCCAGCAGAGATTTGTAAAACGCAAAACACATTTGACACATTTAATCAAGGAAAAAAAGAATATGGCCATAAAGAAAAAGGAATGCATGTCACACAAGTGGGTTTTCAAAAAGCATTTAAAGTGTCACATAAGCTTTTCCTTTACAAGTATTAAATTCCCATTAAATGGGAATGTAATAACATGCGTTTAAACTTGATTTGAAGAAATAATGGTTAAGGAATTTAAAAAAAAGAAAAGAAACTGATGGAAATTCTCAGTGTGTGACATCTTAATTGGAGGAAGGAACAAAGTTAATTAATCAAGGTTGTGGCCTATCATCAGAAGATCTGAAGAGTTAGGACTTTTGTTGTGCAGTGATAGGGTCTCTATCCCTGGGGAGGAGAAAGTGAAGTCTGCAGATGTTGGAGATCAGAGCTGAAAATGTGTTGCTGGAAAAGCGCAGCAGGTCAGGCAGCATCCAAGGAACAGGAAATTCGACGTTTCGGGCATAAGCCCTTCATCAGGAATCTGAAGAAGGGCTTATGCCCGAAACGTCAAATTTCCTGTTCCTTGGATGCTGCCTGACCTGCTGCGCTTTTCCAGCAACACATTTTCAGCTTTCGTCTCTATCCCTGGACCAGGGCTCGAGTTCCAACTGTTTCAGAGGTGTGCAATAACGTTCCTGAACAGTATAATCAGAAAATATCTTAAACCTGTGTTGAATACTAGTTTTCTCTCCACAGATGTTGCCAGACTTGCTAAATATACTGTATCCAGTTTATTTCCTGTTTATGTTAATGGATTTTTTTTTTGCAGAGCCCTCCAACATTGGCTGATGATCTCTTTCAAATCCATACGTAGAAGTCACAGTGTGGAAACAGGTCTTACGGACAAAGTAGCTCATGCTGATATCTTCCATCCAAATAGTTCTAATCACATTTACATACCTGATCTGCATATCCCTTCAACCATTTTTTCTCACCTACTCAATCTAATCATGAATGTTGGTGCAAGAGTTCTTAAACCAAGTAGAATAGCTGAAATTAAATAGATTGCAAATATTTTAATTATTAAAACAGCTAATTGTATTCTGGACAGAGATACCTGGATATGCAGGTGTGAGATGATGCCAATGCAAACTTTAATTGTTGGTCTGGTATATGTCTGAGAAATCATAGGGAGTGTGGAGATAGAAAGGGCTCTCTGTACTGAATATCAAAATGATTAGGGCAGAAGTAGTCACTCATGGATTGAAGAATGTCTGAGGAACAATAAATCGATCATAACACAAGTGGAGGTGAAAGAATCCCATTGTTCATGTCATTGATATACATATTAACACCGACTACATGTGGTAGAAACAACCTTATCTGTTAATTTTACATAAGCTTTACATGATTAGCCATAAAAGACAAACATACAGGACATAATACAAGTCTTGCTTGTTGTGATTTATATATGTATTAGTAATGTTTAATTTACAGTTTGGATTTTGAACTAGTGACATGTGGATTTGCAGTGTAATGATTAACTTGCAAATATTTCTGTAGCTATATTGATTTCTTAAAAAACATAGTACGAGAGAAAGACTTCCTAAAGAGTAGTTTTCTTCTGTTGGTGAGTTTACAAGTGGATAGAGTAAACAGTTGTGCTTGTCTATAGATAGATCCAGAGATCACCTTTTTTTTGGCTTAGGGAAAACAGCCATTGCTTGACGAACAATTTCAGGTTTGCAGAAGTCTTGACTGAAGCTTAATGTGTAAGACAGTTGCTCCTAGAGAAATGGGATAATTTCGAATATTAAAAATAGATTGCCTCAGTGCAAGCAGATTATTTGAAGGTATCAGACCAGAACTATTTTGGTTTAAACCCTGAAGGGCTTATTTGAAGCTGAGAAAGTCAAAACTCAGTTGTATGGAGACTCAAATCTAAAGAGGCCACATGATTCTTAAGACAGGGAATTGAAGCCACAGTTAAATTAGGTCCTATAGAGATGTTATAAAAGGTAATCACTTCTGAAGAAGAGTCGCTGGACCCGAAACGTTAACTCTGCTTTCTTCCCACAGATGCTGCTAGATCTGTTGAGTTTCACCACTAATTTCTGTTTGGAGGGAAACTTGCAGGTGGTGGTGTTCAACAGCATTTTTTGCTTGTGTCTTATTGAAAGATGGTCTCGTTAAAAGAGAAAAAAAACTGAATTTGATCCATTAAGATTTCAGTCTAGAATATGAATTAGGTGTCACAATACTTGTGAGTAATGTTAGTCATGGTCTCCTGACCACTCTATGTAATAGCTTAAACTTGCATAATCATCAATAAAGATCATGAGTTTCATATCCACATGCCTGTATCATAAGAAAAGGATATTGAATGTGCATACCCAATCTTGCTGATACGATATGCTGAAGACCTGATTCAGAGAAGGACAAAAAAAGACACATATACACAGGCACATATAACCAGAAAACAAATAATGTTTGCAGAGAATCACAAATAAATATTTATATAGAAATAGAGAAAAATAGATCAGTGAAAACATAGGAACAAAGTTAGATATGAAGAGACTGATAAAGACAAGAAATAAATTGAGGATAATTATGCAGACAGAAATAGAACGAATGCAGAAAAATATAAAATAAAGATAAAAGTAGATGCAAGTACTGATGCAAAACATGGAATACAGCTTACAACAACATTGAAAGGCACAGTCCTAACCATAGAATGAATGCCAAGAAAAGAAAAAAAGAGTGAACACTCAAATCTAGCTACAGGTCTTGAAATAACTCCACAAAGTCTGGTGTCCTGTCATCAAGTCACCTTTTACTTACACATTAAGAATTATTGGCTGTAATACTGCTTCATACAGAGTCAGGCATTAGTGTTATTAGCTCTGAAACTCATCCTTTTTATATGTCAGCTCTCTGGGGATTGGACCAGATTGACAACCTCAGTTAGAGAACTCATATTCTAAGAGGTTCAGCTGGCTGATCTTGTTACAATCATTATTTCCTAATTCAAGAAAAATACAAATGCACAACATTCTCTTTGGGACCTTGCTGCGCACACACTTTGTAGGGCATTTACAGCAACTATGTCTTGCATTTATTACACAGTAAAATGATCCAAGGAACATTCATAACAGTGACTGCTTTTCAAAGGTAACATTTTTAAAGTGGCTCTTAAAGACGCCTTCACCTTCATAGAGAAATAAGTAATATACAAGGAATTAAAATTCAGGGATTGACATAATAAATATAAAAACAGAAACAGAACAATGCCTAAAAAGAACAGAGGACAAGAAAGGGACATCAGTTCAGAAACAGAGATAAGGAGAAAGAGAAAGAAAAATAATGGGGAAAATGCAGAAGGAGAAAAGCATAGGCATAAATGGAGAGGAAAAGCAAGCAAAGTCAGTAATGAATACAAAGAAAAATAAATATATCAGGTCCATTTTGTGATCAAACTCTAGAGCTCTCTCACCCGACGTTCTGTATACTCAAACACGGGAGCTTGGTTTACTGGATATTATCATCTTATCTCATAAATTGTATTTATATAACCTCAAATAAAAGAGAAAATGTTGGAAAAATTCAGGTTTGAAGGTAAGGTCACAGATTTTGCAATGTATGCAGAATCTTCTGCTTTCACTGGTAGTGAGCTTGGAAGTAGGAGGGCACATAATTAGGGAGGATGGTGTTGTGTCATATCTAATCATTGTCACCTTTCTGCCTCTGTCTGAATTAAATTCTGGGCAAGAAAGTTCATGGTCAAGCTTCTTGCCTTGCCATCAATTGAGGGCCAAGTGGCTAATCAATGGATTACTGCTATAGGCAGGCCTGTTGCTATGCAGCATGCTCATTACTTTCACAGAATGGACGAGTCACTTAAATCGATAGCACTGTGCCTGATCCAGGAACAGGACATCAGGAAGAGGGCCACTGAAAGCCATTGATTGACCCTTACTACTGAGTCCCTAATACCCTCCCTCCCGCACCCTTATCCAAGACAACCTTTTGAAACACCTCCAAGCTCACATTACTTACTTGTCATCTTGGTGGCTTTGCAATCATTGCACTCTGGTCAGTGTTTTTCCTGTAGCAGCTACAGCCTCCATAATGGCATTGTTGAGCACAATAACTGCTGGCCTCTAATTAATCAATAGTTCTTAGGAGGTGAGACTCCTATCTCACCGGGTTTTAATTCTCTTGGAAGACCCACCAGCAGCCTCCACTCACTGACTGGCTTGTGATTCAGTCTGCTTTCCTGTGGAAAAAGTTAAAAATCACACAACACCAAGTTATAGTCTAACAGGTTTATTTGGAAGTATAGCTTTCAGCGCACTGCTCCTTCTTCAGGTAACTCATTACCTGACAAAGGAGCAGCACTCTGAAAGATGTACTTCCAAATAAATCTGTTGGACTATAACCTGGTGTTGTGCGATATTCAACTTTGTCCACCCCAGTCCAACACTGGCTCCTCCATATCATTCCTGTGGAAAGGTTATCTGGTTTCTCATTGGCTGTCCATTCGATATGCAAGATTCCTGACACTTCAACAGGCTCCTGCCTATGAACTTTCTTTGCTTCTTCTCCAAAATTGCTTGACATTGAGTATTTTCAGCAGTTTCTATTTTTATTTTAGCTTTCCAGCATCCATGCTATTTTGCTTTTGATTTAATAATCTCCCTGCATTTCTGGCATCTTGAATAGTTTCTTCATGTTTACTCTATCCAGTCCCTCTTGATTTTGAATACTTTATTAGATCTCCTCAAAAGAGAAAATTCACCTTCTCCAATTTATTGTCTTAATTGAAGTCCTTCACCCTGGAGTAATGCACATAAATCATTTTTATCCTCTCCAGTGCATTCATATTGTTTTCTAAAGATTAAAGTGTAGTGTCCAGAATTGGATGTGTTTCTCCAGTTCAGCCTGCATCAGTGTGTATAAATGTTTGCCATAACCTCTTTGCTTTTGTAGTATATGCTTTCTTTATAAAGCACAGAATTCTATTTGTCCTACTAATCACTTTCTTCCCGTTCGTGATTTATGCATGTAAATCACATATTTTTCCACATTATCTTTTGTTTCTGTGCCCATTTTAGAATTGTACCCTCTCATAATGTCTCTCCCTACCAAAAAAGCATCATTTTGCAGCTCCCCAAATTAAATTTTACCTGATATAGAGTCACAGACATGTACAGCATGGAAACAGATCCTTTGGTCCAATCTGTCCATACTGACCAGATATCCCAACCCAATCCAGTCCAATCTACCAGCACCCGGCCCATATCCCTCCAAACCCATCCTATTCATATACCCATCCAAATGCCTCTTAAATGTTGCAATTGTACCAGTCTCCACCACTTCCTCTGGCAGCTCATTCCATACCCGTACTACCCTCTGTGTGAAAAAGTTGCCCCTTAGGTCTCTTTTATATCTCACCCTAAACCTATGCCCTCTAGTTCTGGATCATCTCTTTCTTATTTCTCAGTACCACCCAAATAACTTCCCTGAATGTATTTCCGGGAATATCCTCCCTCAGCACATATGTATGTCTATTTCCAGTAACTCTAATTTGTCTACAATTTGAGGTCTATTACTATCACCCTAAAAATCAGAACACTTCCAGGTTTTGTGACCTCTGTAAATTTTGAAACTGTGCCCAAGTACTAGGCCATTGATACAGTTCAAGTAAAACAGAGGTCTGGACACTTTGCATTCGTATGTTATTTATCCTTTACACCCTGAGCTTTAATTTCACTGATAAACCAATTACATGGCATTTTATCAAAGAGGTTGATGAGTAATGAGTTTTATGTGGGCTTCCAAAGGCTTTTGATAAAGTGCTCCTTCAAAGTTGAAGTCAGATTAGTTAAATATGATTTGCTTTTAATAAATCCCCACTGACTTTCCTTAATCAACCCACATCTGTCACATTACTGTTAATTTTGTCTTAATTTTCTTTCTAAATGTTTTCCCACCAGTGTGCTAAAACTGGCAAGCTGGCAATGTAAGGCTTGCTCTTATAACCTTTACAAACTTTGAGTTCTCGAATCCTTTGACATTCTGAGGAAAGTGAAAAATGTATGGTAAGTAAACATGTAATTCCAAATAAACATGTTGGACTATAACCTGGTATTGTGTGATTTTTAACTTTGTACACCCCAGTCCAACACTGGCACCTCCAAATCATGACTACTATCGACACCCTTATTCTGAGACTGTCCCACCCTGGGGAAACATCACTTGCATCTATTCTGTCCAGTCCTGCATTAATTTTGTAAGTTTCAATGAGGTCACCTCTTGTTATTCTAAACTGTTGGAGACTTCAGGCCTAGTCTCTTCCATATCTCCTCAGTATAATCCCAGCATCTCAGGAATTAGTTTGGTAAATCTCTGCTGCTCTCCCACTATGGAAAGGGTGTCCTTTCTTAAGTAAGGGAAACAGAACTGCATACAATTCTATAAGTGCATTCTCAGCAAGCTTCTATATAATTGAAGCACAAGATCTTTACTTCTGTTCTTAAACCCTGTTGTGATGTAGGCCAATGTGCCATTTGTCTTCCTAACTGCTTGCTGTGCTTGGGTGTTAGCTTTCAGCGATTTATGGTCAAGGACACCCAAGTCAGTTTGGACATCAACACTTCCCAAACTGTCAACATTTAAGACATACACTTAATGGCAAGGTCCTTAAGAGTATTGCTGAGCAAAGAGACCTTGGAGTGCGGGTTCATAGGTCCTTGAAAGTGGAGTTGCAGGTAGATAGGATCGTGAAGAAGGCATTTGGTATGCTTTCTTTTATTGGTCAGAGTATTAAGTACAAGAGTTACAGAGTCGTAGAGTCATAGAGATGTACAGCATGGAAACAGACCCTTCGTTCCAACCTGTCCATGCCGACCAGATATCCCAACCCAATCTAGTCCCACCTGCCAGCACCCGGCCCATATCGCTCCAAACCCTTCCTATTCATATACCCATCCAAATGCCTCTTAAATGTTGCAATTGTACCAGCCTCCACCACTTCCTCTGGCAGTCATTCCATACACGTACCACCCTCTGCGTGAAAAAGATGCCCCTTAGGTCTCTTTAATATCTTTCCCCTCTCACCCTAAACTTATGCCCTCTAGTTCTGGACTCCCCGACCCCAGGGAAAAGACTTTGTCTATTTATCCTATCCATGCCCCTCATAATTTTGTAAACCTCTATGAGGTTACCCCTCAGCCTCCGACGCTCCAGGGAAAACAGCCCCAGCCTGTTCAGCCTCTCCCTGTAGCTCAAACCTCCAACCCTGGCAACATCCTTGTAAATCTTTTCTGAACCCTTTCAAGTTTCACAACATCTTTACGATAGATTGGGTTGGGATATCTGGTCGGCATGGACGGGTTGGACTGAAGGGCCTGTTTCCATGCTGTACATCTCTATGACTTTATAACCCTATGCTCCTCCTTTCAAAGTGGATTAACTCACACGAAGCCACATTATATTTCATCTGCTACATTCAGGTTGTCAAATTCCCTTGAAACATGTTTGCACATCATCCTCACCTAGTTTTGCATCATCTGCAAACTTGGAAATATCTACGTTGATGTAAATTAGAATCATGAGAAAGTGAGGACTGCAAATACTGGAGATCAGAGTCAAAAAGTGTGACGCTGGAAAAGCACAGCCGGTCAAGCAGCATCCGAGGGGCATGAGGGTCCACGTTTCAGGCATACACCCTTCATCAGGAATGTGGGGTGGCTGGGCTGTGAGGGAAGGGGGCTGAGAGACAAATAGGAGAGGGGTGGGGTTGGGGGAAAGGTAGCTTGAAAGGCAATAGGTAGATGCAGGTGTGGGGGAGGTGATGGTTATATGTCAGAGCAGCAGGTTGGGTGGATAAATAGGAAGGAAAATGGACAGGTTGGAGTTGGAGGGGCTGATTTGGAGGGTTGGAGCTGGGACGAAGTGGGGGAAGGGGAAATGAAGATACTGGTAAAATTGACATTGATACCAGGTGGTTGGAGGATCCCAAGGTGGAAGCTGATGTGTTTTTGCTCCTGGCGCGGATGACTAGCATATGGTGGTGGAGGAGACATGTGGCAGAGTGGATGGGGGAGTTGGAGTGGTCAGCCACAGGGTGGTGGGGTTGTTGGGTACTTGTCCCAGAGATGTTCCCTGAAATGTTTCATGAGTTGGCATCCTGTCTCCCCAATGTAAAGGAGCCTCGTTCACAGTAGATAAGGTGTTTAGATGTGTAGGAAAATCTCTGCTGGATGTGGAAGGATTCTTTAGGGGCCTTAGACAGAGGTGAGGGGGGAGGTTTTACACTTCTTGTGGTGACAGGCGAAGAGGCTAAGAGTGGAGGGTGGGTTAGTGGGGAATGTGGACCTGACGAGGGAGTTGCGGAGGGAATGGTCTCTGTGGAATGCTGATAGGGATGGGGAGGGAAACATATCTCTGGTGGTGGGGTCTGTTTGTCGGTGGCAGAAATGGCAGAGGATGATGCGATGTATCTAGAGGTTGATGGTGTGGAAGGTAAGGTCCAGGGAGTTTTGTCCTTGTCGCGGTTGGGGGGTGGGGTTCAAGGGCAGAGATGCAGCTAGTGGAGGAGATGTGCTGGGGGGGAAACACATGGGAGGGAAAATTGCAGTCCTTGAAGAAGAAGACCATCTGGGATGTTCTGGTGTGGAATTGGTCCTCCTGGAAGCAGATGCAGCAGAGGCAGAGGAATTGGGAGGAAGGTGTAGTATTTTTAGAGGAGGGGAGGTGGGAGGTGGTGTAGTCCAGGTAGTTGTGGGAGTTGGTGGATTTGCAGTAGATGCCTGTGTTGAGTCAGTCATCAGAAATGGAGATGGAGAGGTCGAGGAAGGGGAGGGAAGTGTCGGAGGTGGTTAAGGTGAACTTGAATCATACAGTCAAAGAATTATTTACAAGTCTGACAGAGGCCATTCAGCCTTTCAAATCCAAGAAGGCTGTCACAGAGCAATCCAGACAGTCCAACTTCCACACTTGATCCTAGTATCCGTGCAGGTTTGCTTTTCTGCTTTACCACCCCATAGAAATGAATACTGGTGCTATGTTGTATTTTTCTTAAAATGGCCTAATTAACTTGCATTACTAGATTTAATGACTTGTAAGCCCAGGTCTCTGTTTCTCTATCTTATTGAGACGTATACATTTTGTATGTGCCCTCGAGCCACCAATTTGTACCAGCTGATATTTATTGATGTTGAAGTTCATTTGGCAATTACATATCTAATCTATTATTGCCTTCCTGTATCAGACACTGTTATTCTATGCATTAGCTACAGGCCCCAATTTATTTCCCATTGTCCACACATTTTGAAATAACATTACCAATTCCAGAATCCAAATTGTCAGTAAGAATTGGGACTAACAGTCCCAGTGCCAATATCTGTAGAACACAGTTTATCAAACTGAATAACTAATATCAAAACCCATAAGCCTGTTTTCTGTTCTGTAGCCTGCTAATCATACATTCTGCTATTTGGCCCAATTTCCCCATTTCTGTCTTTTGTCCAAAATCTACCACATGGTACTAATCAAATATTTTTAGTTATATCCAAAAGTGTTCTTTTTCAAAGACATTTTGGAAATACAATTTATTCCAACAGTTGTATCTCGCTCACTGACTCAGTCTACCAATCTGAGAATGACCGATTTATTCTTTTCTCTGCTTTCTGCCTCAGTTCATGCCAGAACATCATTCCATATCCCATATATATCATTCCATATCCCATATATATCATTCCATATCCCATATATATCATTTCATATCCCAGTATGTCATATATATCCATATCCCATATATATCATTTCATATCCCAGTATGTCATATATATCCATATCCCATATATATCATTCCATATCCCATATACGTAATTCTATATCCCAGAATATCATTCCATATCCATTATGCTCCAAAGTTGTTTCATTTTAAAAGAACTTAACAGAAGCCTGAAAATCTAAATACAGCAAACCGGCTGGTATCATCTGTTTGGCTAGTGACATCCTCAAAACACCAACAGGTTTGTCAAAATTGAATGCGTACGTAGATGATTTTGTTTAAGTGTCTAGGGGAATTGAATTAATGATTCAAAGATCAGGTTGACCTGCTGCGCTTTTCCAGCAACACATTTTCAGCTCTGATCTCCAGCATCTGCAGACCTCACTTTCTCCTTGAGGCAGAATGGCCCCGGTTTATACTGTACGATGAATATGAAAGTTATTTGGGAAAGGCAAAAGGATATAACATTGACCTTCCGTTTTTAAATAG
The DNA here is from genome assembly GCF_020745735.1 of Hemiscyllium ocellatum. Classification (NCBI taxonomy): domain Eukaryota; kingdom Metazoa; phylum Chordata; class Chondrichthyes; order Orectolobiformes; family Hemiscylliidae; genus Hemiscyllium; species Hemiscyllium ocellatum. The sequence goes on from NC_083436.1 coordinate 46,335,421, forward strand.
CGCCTGTCTTATTGGTCAGGAACTGAAACGAATTTTCATTTTGTGGCTGTTGTGGGTCTGTCTCTCCCAGCCAGCGCTTTCTGCAGAAGCAGCGGACTTTGACAGCACAGATTCTGTTGAATGAGTCTGTGTAAAACATACAGAATGTCTGAGGGCGGATGTAGGCGCAAGGATAGGTGGGTTCTGTAGTTTATAGAAATCTACTCCCTCATCAAACCCACGTACAAATTCCACGTTAGCGCCGTAGTTCTTGAGGGAAGAAAGTTGGAAAATTGAATTACCCCCCAGAGCGTACGGTAAGGAATGGGAAAATTATTCACTTCTCTGGAAACCTCGGGTTCTGTTGAAAAGAGTAACCACCCTTAATTATAAATTAAATTATAGCAAATGTCGGCTTTCCAGTCTTTTGTTTTCTAGCGCCATCGTGTTGATTGCAAAGTCTGGGGAGTGTTGAGGGCAGAGCGCAGCATTTAGCGCTGTATCCTTTGGCCAAGTGAATTACTGTGGACGCTAACACGGTCGCGCATATGTCTCTTCCCAAGACTTAAGGCCCAGGTATTCACCACGGCAGAAACTCCGGCAGGTACCTCCCGACTGACATTCAAGTGGCTTTTAACGTTGAGAAAATTACACATGAATTTACCTAAAGTGTGTAAATTCATTGGAATAATCAAACAATGTAGAATATAAATGTTTGTTTCTGTAAGAGATTATCGAATGCACTTTTATCTATTTTTTTAAAAAGCCCCCTTCTTAAAACAATGACCCTCATCAGCAGAATAACTTTATTTCAGTATGGAAATCCTGAGGTTTGCCTGTGGTGAATGGTGGATAACCTTGGTTGGAGGGGACAGGATAGGAGCGAATGACTACAGATGTGGACCATATGCTGGAGATCAAAGAGGCTCAGGCAGCATCCAGAGAGAGAGAGAGGAAGATAACGTTTCGAGTCTAGATCATCTAGACTCTTCATGAGAGCTGACATGAAGTGTGGAGGGAGCAGCATTTGTAATGTGGTTGGTGGCTGGGTGTAAAAGGTGGTTGGTTACAGATATAGATTGGCAGGAGTTGGTATTACAGGAGCTATGAAAGGACAAGGGAAGTGGATACAAGGGCATAATTAGCATGGAGCTATAAAATGCCAGTGTGGTTCGGGTTATAAGGAGCTATGGGTGGATAAGGGGGCCATGGGGGAAAGGATTAGATTACTTACTTACAGTGTGGGAACAGGCCCTTCACCCCAACAAGTCCACACCGACCCGCCGAAGCACAACCCACCCAGACCCATTCCCCTACATTTACCCCTTCACCAAACACTACAGGCAATTTAGCATGGCCAATTCACCTAACCTGGACTGTGGGAGGAAACCGGAGCACCCGGAGGAAACCCACGCAGGCACTGGGAGAATGTGCAAACTCCACACAGTCGCCTGAGGTGGGAATTGAATCCAGGTCTCTGATGCTATGAGGCAGCAGTGCTAATCACCGTGCCGCCCAAGGAGGTTATACGGTGGCATGGATGTGATGTGGGGATAGTGGGAGGAGTGAAGCTGGAGAGTTGTTTTGGTTCTTATTAAACTGCAGCAGTCTCCGAGCATAGAGAGGCAGACATTACACTGAGCTCACATCCACAGAGTGTAGCTTCCATCCATTTTTGCCAGAGGGTCTCCCAGGCAATCCCACTACCCCAACACAAAGAAAATTCCCACTTCAGTTGAGTTTCTCCTGGATCACATTAGCAGGACTGGGGAATGTCCCATCTCTGTGCTCCTAATCTGGGAACAAAATCAGGCTCTTATGTTAAACTGACGTGGAGAATATGGGTGAGGTTTAGGTATTGTCTTTTTTTCAGGGACACTGGCACTGACAAAAACATTCAGTTATGTCTTTAACTAGGAGGAGATTCCAGGGATGTGGCAATCTGTTGCCCTGTTGCTGATTTCATATTAACAGCTGAACTTTCTATCGTGTGACCCTTTGCATTTTTCCTATACTGTATTGTCATTCATTAAAACAGAGGTTTGTAGAAAATCTACTGATAGTGATTGTGTCTTATTATATTTAGAAAGTGGTATGAGCGGTGTAACTTTATTGTAAAATTAGTTACTTTCAGTAATCAACACATGATTAAAACAAAGTTTAGAACATTTGAATTTTATTTATGATTAATCTGAACAAAAATTCAAGCGACAATGGATTGTTAAATACTGAGGTATGTTCCATTAAAGATTTAAAATGAGACTGAAATAGATTGGAGGAAGCTGATACAATACTTCAGATGGCGTGTCAAGTTACACTGATTCAGGGACTAAGGGTACAGCCTGGACTATTGTGTCTAGTTCTGGAAGAATTTGAGGATGAAAAGTAGTCATGACAACAGCTTCAAGGATGAAAATCTTTAAGTTATTGGATAGACTGTAGAAGCTGGGACTGTTCCCATGAGAAACAGATCCCACTGATGGAAGGATTAGGAAGCAGATGGTACAGAATTGTGATAATTGACAAATGAAGCAACGATGACCTGAGGAAAAATACTTGTCACAGGGCTGGTCTGCAGCATGCTGCCTGAATGTGGAGTGGAAGGTGGTCAATAGAGAAGCCTCCAAAACAGAATAGATAATTATCTGTAAAGAAAAAAATTAGCAGGTGTTTGGGGAAAAGGTGAGGGATTGGAAGTTGCTTCGACATTGAACTGACACAATGTGACAGGTGAAGCAGCTTCTTCCTGTGCTTTTTAACCATTATGACTTTATTCTATATTTGCGCTAGAGCTACATCATAGTTTATTTATAACCTCCCTACTTTCGAGTTCTTTAAGATGATGACCAAACAGGTGGATAAGGGTAAAGCGGTTGATGTGGTGTTTATGGATTTCAGTCAGGATTTTCATAAAGTTCCCCATGGTCGGCTATTGCAAAAAATACGTAGGCATGGGACTGAGGGTGATTAGCAGTTTGGATCAAAAATTGGCTCGCTCAAAGAAGACTGAGGGTGATGGTTGATGGGAAATGTTTATCCTGGAGTTCATTTACTAGTGGTGTACTGCAGGGATCTGTTTTGGGGCCATTGCTGTTTGTCATTTTTATAAATGACCTGGATGAGGGCGTAGAAGGACGGGTTAGTAAATTTGTGGATGACACTAAAGTCGTTGGAGTTGTAGACAGTGCTGAAGGATTTTACAGGTTACAGGGAGACATAGATAAGCTGCAAGGCTGAGAGGTGGCAAATGGAGTTTAATGTGAAAAAGTGTTAGGTGATTCACTTTGGAAGGAGTAACAAGAATGCAGTATAGTGGGCTAATGGTAAGATTCTTGGTAGAGTAGATGAACAAAGAGATCTCTGTGTCCGTGTACATAGATTCCTGAAAGTTGCCATCCAGGTTGATAGGGTTATTAAGAAGGCATACAGTGTATTAGCTTTTATTGGTAGAGGGATTGAGTTTTGGAGCCATGAGGTCATGCTGCAGCTGTACAAAACTCTGGTGTGGCTGCATTTGAAGTATTGTGTACAATTCTTGTCACCGCATTATAGGAAGGATATGGAAGCTTTGGAAAAGGTTCAGAGGAGATTAATGAAGATGTTGCCTGGTATGGAGGGGAGGTCTTATGGCGAAAGGCTGTGGAACTTGAGGCTGCTTTTTTTTAGAGAGAATAAGGTTGAGAGGTGACTTATTTGAGACATACAAGATAATCAGAGGGTTAGACAGGATGGACAGTGAGAGCCTTTTTCCTCGGATGGTGATGTATACGCTTGTATGATAATAACTTGCCATGATGCTTCCTTTTCTCATGGTCCATTAGATTTGTACCTCAATGCCATTTACCCACCTTTAACTGGTACCCATTACCTTTACCAAGCAAAAGTCACGTCGTGATCTCAGTCTTAAAAACTTCTGATTTTACTTCAACAGAGGAAATTATTTCTCTGCACTAATTCTATCAATCACTTTTTCATGTTTAAATTGCTCAATTAGATGTGCCTTTTATTCTCAAGGACTAGTAAACTTGGTTTCTGCTACAGGAACGGACACAAAATGCTCTGGATGCCGGAATTATTGAATTGAGAAGAGAAAATGCTGTAAGGACTCAGATCTGGCAACTTCTGTATAGACAGATTAATATTTCAGGTCTCGTTCTTGTATTCGAATCCCTATTATGGCCGTGTCCCACCTATCACCTTCCAACCCTATAGGACCCTTTGCCCTTGTTTTAGACATTTTCTACATTAGCCTTATCCATTCACATCACCATTTCAAACTTTCAAAATACATATTTTCGTCCAAACTTTTGATCACCTTGCAAAATAATCTTCCTTTGATTTTACCCTGATTACCCTTTAGGATATTTTCTACAACTACTGTACGAATGAAAATTACTATTTTAACTTGACAAAAGTGACACGTAGGCATACTTATAAACAGCCTGAAATTGCACCATGGTCCATATGGTGCCTTGAGCTGTAAACATCTCCAGCTTAGATTTTTGCTTGTCATGAACTGGTGCAGGAATGCTGAGCTAAATAGGCTCCTTCCGTGCCAAAAGAAGCTTGTGCTTCTACAGACATTGCTATGGAGGCCTGGCTGATCTTCACTCTGATCCTGTTTGACCACTTCCAATGGATTCTGCTAATGGGCAGCAAAACATGTTTCAGGGCAATTGGTGCATTTTAAACATATATCTTGTGCTCCTACAACACACACATGTCATTCACAACCACAGACCGTTTGGCTGCCTGAGAACCAGTCACATGGTTATTGGCAGGCAGAAAGCCATTGTCATTAACAGCTCCCCACACCAACACAGACCAATCAGCTAACTGTTACTGGCTGAATCCCATTCTGTACATAGCCCTGGTGCCAGTTGATCTGCAGTAACCATTCCCCATTGCTTGAACAAACAGCAGTATAAACTGCACATACAATGATAGTCACTAACCTGCTTTTTAAAAAAGACATGCAGCAATCCCTTCCACAATCTTGGCTCTGAATCTGAAGATTCTTGGTTCTGTAGTTGGCTGACAGGCTTTTGCCCCATTTCCTTCTGAACAGCAGCACCGACAGTCTGCTGGCTTCGAGTGCTCACTGAGTAAAGGAATTTGTTTTACCTGCAGCACAGGGATGTCAAAAGACCGTCTTCAAGCCCTCTGCAGCACACTCGTCCACACTGGCATATTACCATTCACACTCTCTCGCTCAGGTTGTCATATACCGTCCTCCCTCAGCTGATGAATCAGTAATCCTCCGTGTTGAACAACACTTGGAGGAAGACCTGAGGTCCTGATGAAGGGCTTATGCTCGAAACGTCGAATTCTCTATTCCTGAGATGCTGCCTAACCTGCTGTGCTTTGACCAGCAACACATTTGCAGATGCCAAGGGCACAGAATGTTCTCTGGGTGGGGGATTTCAACATCCATCACCAGAAATGGCTCGGCAGCAGTACTACTGATCGAGCTGGTCGGGTCCTAAAAGATATAGCTGCTAGACTGGTATGGCAGGCGGTGAGGGAACCAACAAGAGGGAGAAGCATACTTGACTTCATCCTGACCAATCTGCCAGCTCCAGGTTCATCTGTCCACGACAGTATCAATAAGAGTGACCACCACACAGCCCTTGTGAAGAGCAAAGTCCCACCTTCACATTGAGAATACCCTCCATCATAATTTTTGGCACTATCACCGTGCTAAATAGCATAGACTTCAAACAGATCTCGTAACTCAACTCTGGGCATCAAAGAGCTGTTTTGGGTGATCATCGTCAGCAGAATTGTACTCCAGCAAACTTTGAAAACTCATGGCCCAGCATATCTCCCACTCAACCATTACCATCAAAGCTTGAGGATCAACCCTGGTTCATTGGAGAATGCAGGAGGGCATGCCGGGAACAGAATTATGAAAATGAGATGTCAACCTGGTGAAGCTACAAACAGGACTATTGGCATGTCAAATAGCATCTGCAGCAAGTGATAGAGCAAAGTGATCCCACGGTGGCACAGTGGTTAGCACTGCTGCCTCACAGCGCCTGAAGACCCGGGTTCAATTCCCGACTCAGGCGACTGACTGTGTGGAGTTTGCACGTTCTCCCCGTGTCTGCGTGGGTTTCCTCCGGGTGCTCCGGTTTCCTCCCACAGTCCAAAAGATGTGCGGGTCAGGTGAATTGGCCATGCTAAATTGCCCGTAGTGTTAGGTAAGGGGTAATGTAAGGGTATGGGTGGGTTTCGCTTCGGCGGGTCGGTGTGGACTTGTTGGGCCGAAGGGCCTGTTTCCACACTGTAAGTCTAATCTAATCTAAAACTAACAGATGAGATCTAAGCTCTGCATTCCTGCCACATCCAGTTGTGAATGGTGGTGGACAATTAAATAATTCAGTAGAGGGAGAAGTATCAGTACAAAAGATAAGGCTGAAGCATTTGTATCCCCTTGTCAGCTCTTCCAGCACAGTAGCTTGTATGGAACTTTGTCAAAAGCAATTTGGAAAAACATCCATCTGTGTAGAGTTTGCACGTTCTCCACGTGTCTGCATGGGATTCCTCCGGGTGCTCCAGTTTCCTCCCACAGTCCAAAGATTTGCAGATTAGGTGGATTAGTCATGGGAAATGTAGGGTTACAGGGATAGGATAGGAGGATAGAAAAGAGTCTGGGCAGGATGCTGTTCAGAGGGTTGGTGTGGATCTGATGGGCAGAATAGCCTGCTACCATATTATAAAAGTTCTATCTACTTGACAATATCGAAAATTGCCCAGGTATGTCCTATGTACAAAATGCAGGACAAATCCAATCCAGCCAATTACTGCCCCATCAGTCTACTTGTGATCATCTGTAAAGTGATGGAAGGTGTCATCAACAGGGCTACCAAGCAGCACCTACTCAGCAATAACCTGCTCAGTGACGCCCACTTTGGGTTCCCCCAGGGTCACTTAGTTCGAGACCCCATTACAGCCTTGGTTCAAACATGGACAAAAAAGCTAAATTCCAGTAGGGAAGGGAGAGGGACAGCCCTTGACATTAAGGCCACATTTAACTGAGTGTGGCATCAACGAGCCCTAGTAAAACTGGAATCATTGGGTATCATGGAGCAAACTCTTCACTGTTTGGAGTCATACCTGGCACATTGGAAGATAGTTGTGGTTGTTGTTGAAGGTCAGTCATCCCTTTTCCAAGACATTTCTGCGGGAGCTCCTCAGGGTGGTGTCGTGGACCAAGCTGCCTTCCCTCCATCATAAGGTTAGAAGTGGGGCTGTTCACAGATTACTGGGCAATGGACAGCACCATTCGCAACTCCTCAGTAACTGAAGCAGCCTGTGTACAAATGCTGTAAGATGTGCAATTATATCCAGGTTTGGGCTGACAAATGACAAGAAACATTTGTACAACACAATTGTCAGGCAATGGCCATCTCCAGTAAGAGACAATCTAACCACCACCCCTTGACATTAATTCATGTTACCATCATTGATTTCCCCCATTATCAACATCCTTGGAATTATCATTGACCAGAAACTGAACTTGATAAGCTACATAAATGCAAGGGCTACAAGAGTAGGTGAGAGGCTAGGAGTACTGTGGTGGGTGCCTCACCTCCTAACACCCCCCCAACCTGTCCACCATCTGCAAGGCACAAGTCAGGAGATGGAATATTCCCCACTTGCCCTGGATGGGAACAGCTCCAACAACGCAAGAAGTTTGATACCATCCAGGAAAAAGCAACTAACTTGATTGGTACCACATCCACAAGCATCCACTCCCTCCACCACTGACACTCAGGAGCAGCTGTGTGATGCTATCTACAAATGCACTATTGAAATTCAGCAAAGATCCTTAGACAGCACTTTCCAAACCCACAATTACTTCCATCTAGAAGGACAAGGGCAACAGATACATGGGATCACCACCCCCTGCAAGTTTCCTTCCAAGCCACTCACCATAATATATCACTGTTCCTTCACTGTCACTGTGTCAAAATATTGGAATTCCCTTCCTAGTGGCATTGTGGGTCAACTTACAGCACATGGACGTGGTTCAAGAAGGCAGCTCACCCCCACCTTCTCAAGGGAGCAACTAGGGACAAGCAAAAAATGTTGGCCCAACCAGCGAACCCATATCATACAAGTGACTAAAACAATGATGGGAATTTTGTGGAGGTGGAGGGTATTAGTCAGCCTCGTGATCTCTCTGGAGCTGTTGGAAATGACAGTCTAGTTTGTTTTGTGTTGTCTTTCTATCTGCTGAAGGATTACTGTTTGAATTGCCTTGGCACCTTCAGCCATGACATTCCAGTATACCTCTCTGGGCAGTCACTGAATTTATATCTATGGTCTTCTTTTGGCTATATATCCTCTTTCTAAAAAATCCACGTCGTAATTAAAAGTTCAATGATTTCTTAAGTAATGCAGGGTCATGATATGTTGTTGCGACAGTTGGTTTATAAAGAGCAGTCTGAATTATGGCCATTATATCCAGTTTGGTTACAGTTCAGAATTGTTTAGCTGCAGCAACATTTCTGCGAGAATGGCCAAACCCAAAACTAGCCAAAGGTATGTGAGTTGAGACTATCATTCACTTCCACTAATGTTTTGATAGATGAGCTTTTGCTTTTTATTTAAAAAAATGTTTTTCCAGCAGATTGCTCGCTAAAGAAGAGATTTCAGTCTGGAATGCTTTTTTACAGTTTCTGGAGCAGCTGAACAGCTAAATGAAGCAATCAATTTTCCAGAATTCCAGAAAGTCGTCATCAGCTTTACATAATCCATTTAATTTCATTTCTGATCCCAACGTTGGCTGACTGTCAGTAATGATAGCGATAGGTTTCTGTAATGATACCTTAGTTTGTTGAATAACAGGCATCAGGGTTTTCTTGATCAGCACACCCAGAGTGAAATTGTAGAAAGCTGGGCTGTTCTTCAGCAAACCCCATATTTATAAATACTGCCAGCTGAGGCATGTCCAGACCATATAGACTCATATATGCCACCTGTGGACCTCTGATTTCAGCATCGTTATTTAGATCGGAGAACCTGCTGATTGCTGCATGGGATAACAGTTACAGATCTGGAGTATACCTTCCCAATTGGATAAAGCTATCGGATCACTGATCCACATTTTCACAAATCTTACTTGGTGTAAAGCTTCATGCACAGGCAGCAGTACACCCATTTTTGGTCAAGGCTGATTTCTCAGCTTGGAAAATAAATTTACTGAAAACATTTACTGAAAAAAAATCTCAATGTTTTGAAAAATTTCCTATCCATAGCTTCAGGGTGAGCACAGAATTGACAACAATATCTGAACTGAGAAAAGCTCAGTTGTGCAGTCATAAAGTTTATGTTTGTGGGAGAACAGTTATAGTGGAAACATTCTGAAAACTGCCAGCGTAGTGTACACTTGCAAGGAAAAGTGAATTTGGGATTTTTGAATATTTGGAAAGTTGGAAAACCCATCTTGTTCCCTTTATCACCCTTCTCCCTGACCTCCATTAGATCCTGCTTAAACAATGTTTCAATTTTAAAATGTTATTTTATTTTAAATCCCTCCATGGCCTTGCTCCTCCTCCTCCTCATTGCTGTGATCTCCTCCAACCCCATGACCCTCAAATATCTATGCAGCTTTAATTCCAGCCTCCAGAGAATTCCCAATTTTAATGAGACTGCAGTTGCTCAAAAGCAGCTCAACACCCCCACCGCTGTTGTATGAAAGTATTACTGTTCTGTTGACAAGAAGAAAATCTTTATCTGAGCGTAATTTCTTGTTTTCTTTAGCTAGGGAGATGGGTCGACTTGATGGAAAAGTGATTGTACTCTCTGCAGCAGCACAAGGCATTGGGCGAGCATGTGCAATTGTAAGTTTTCCGTTTTAATGTGTACAACATGGAGTAATCCAATCAGTCATGATCCCACAGATTGTAACATTAGGCTCAAGGGTCCAAACATTTCAGTAGTGCCTAATTTGTCTACTCATATGTTGGAAGCTTCTGTTGATTTCACATTTTAATATTGAGATTCATATCGTATACTGTTAATAGTTATCATCCAATAAGGTTTGAAAAGATGATTGAGGCCTAATGGAACACGATTACAGGTGATATACATTTCTGACATTCTTAACAACCTGTTCAAAGATGTTCTTATATATCTCTGGAGCTGCTGGGATTAATTATGGGTAAATTGCGAGTGCACACAGGGAGCTTATCATGAGTGGACTGAAAATTATATGATGTTTGGCTAACTGAAATTAAGCTGTCCCTAAAAGTGTGGACTTAGAGTTTGCTTAAAAATCATTATTAGATTACTTACAGTGTAGAAACAGGCCCTTCGGCCCAACAAATCCACACCGACCTGCCGAAGCGCAACCCACCCATACCCCTACATTTACCCCTTACCTAACACTACGGGCAATTTAGCACGGCCAATTCACCTGACCCACACATCTTTGGACTGTGGGAGGAAACCGGAGCACCCGGAGGAAATCCACGCAGACACGGGGAGAATGTGCAAACTCCACACGGTCAGTCGCCTGAGTCGGGAATTGAACCCGGGTCTCAGGCGCTGAGAGACAGCAGTGCTAACCACTGTGCCGCCCACACATTATCTTCTCGGATAAATCATGAGTGACATATAATATTCATTAAATAAAATCCAGGCCACACATTGATCGAACTAAAGCTCCCTACTTTAGAAATTGCATTAGTGTATTTTTTTTACATGCTTTTGAATTTAGAGCAACACAAAAAAAAGATAATCTATAATTCAGACAAAACTGTCAGAATGATTTTCTCCTTTCTCTTTTCAATTTTAAGGCATTTGGAAAGGAAGGTGCCAGGGTTATTGCTACTGATATAAATGAAGAGAAACTAAAGGAATTGGAGCAATATTCTGGTAACCGATCTGCTTACTATTTACATTATCTTTACATGCAATTTACCTATAAATCTCTTCTTGAATTTGAAAGGCTTTTTCCTGAGACAAACTGATTTTTATTCTTGTTTGGGGCTGTGGTGTTGCTGGCATGACCACTATGAGTTGCCTATGTCACTGCAGTCTATGTAGTGTAGGTATGGCCACAGTGCTGTGAGGCAGGGAGTTCTAGCTACAACCCAGCAACAATGACAGCACAACATGATATTTCCAGATGGTTTGTGTCTTAAAGGAGAACTTGTGGGTGATGGTATTTCCATCTCTTGATCTCCTGCATGGCAGTGATCATGAGTTTGGAAAATGCGAATGAAGGAATTTTTTGTGACTTACAACATTGCAGTTTGTATATGGTCCATAGTGTTGTCACAGTGTTGTGGAAGAAGAGAGTAAATGTTTAATTTGACGATGGATGCTGATCAAGCAGGTTGCTTTGTTCTAGATGGTGTGGAATATCTGGAATGTTGTTGCAATTGCACAGATCTGCAATTGGACAGTATTTTGGACATTTACATGTAATTGATATTAATACAGTTAAACTGCACCAAATAAACAAATATTGTTCCATGCCTGAACTTTTCCAATTAAATGTATATTTTGGAATGATAAATTTGTTTCACTTCCTTGCATAAGTGTCTAATTAAAAAGTTGCACCATAATATTTACTGACTTACAGTTTGTAGTTACTTTCCCAAGTTGAACCTGCAAAATAAATTCTAGACACTAGGATGATGTCATTGTTCTACCTAAACTGCTTGACTCCAAATGGATCAGGTTTATTTATTTTTATTGTCTGTTTTCATGTTTTTTAAAATTCTCACCAGTTGGCAGAGCAGGCAGATGATCTGCTTTTGGAGCTATACCAATGTCTGCAGTGAGTTGGCCACTACTGGAGCGATACTGTTAAAGTACTGATTTGAGATGGCCCAGGGGATCCCTTGTGGACTCAGACCTGTAAGTCTCTCACGGTCCGTCTCAGAGATCGCACTCTTTGGAATTCTGGAATAAAAAAAAACTCTTACAGACAGTTTAGTTTAATTTTAGTTATCCCCTTTATTTACCAATAGCATCACTATTACACCATAACACTGATACTCTCAACACTGATACTAGGCTCTAGTAACCACGGAGAGTAGGGTACCAGCTCTTCAAGTGCCCCAGCAGGCTCCTCTGATGTACTGATACAAAGTGGTTTCCTTTGTGCAAAAATTTATGAAAACATTGCATGTTCTTAATTAGACAGTTAACAGTGAAAGACAATAATTTGTAAGGAAGAAAAGGTAATTGACAGGTCTGTGTGAGCCGAACTAATCACTCCTACAGGCCGTAAGCCATTCGTCAGGTGGGAAAAACATACTCAGCTGAGTTAGGTGCTTGCTAGTGAGATAAACTCCCATGATAAAGAGGTACTAGTCTGAGCTAATCGGAGAGTTAATAAGGTAACCTTGCACAGCTCACACGTCAGATACAATTGTTTTACAAAATGGCTTCTTAGCAAGGAGGGAAAACCTTTGACCATAAAATGGCTTCCCGACTCGTTGTGCCAGAATTTCCTCAAATAATTTTGAAGCTAGGAGCAGAGTCCTGCTTTTTAAGCACTGAATCATTCTGTACCTGAGGCTGAGATGTGACCATAAGGTTGCATTTAAACTGACTCATTAGTCTTTGAATTAACATGCTTTCTTTTCAGGGTTGTGATTCAAATTCAAATTCAAATAAGACATAAGATCTGATTAGTTAGAATTGACAGTGGGGCAGTCTGTAAAGAACAGCAAGTAAGTTCAGGCTTCATCAATATTACCTTTTACAGAGTTTGTATTTAATAACCAGTAATGGCTACTCAATATCATCATAAAGTCCCAAAATGCAATTAATTTCAGTCCATAACAGGTAAGCACTAAGAGTTAATTTTCTACTGGCTTCAACAACCTCAGCACTAAAATGGTCTCTCTCTCTCGTGTCCTTTTGAACTCTCAAGTCAGGGACTTGTAATAGCAAAGATGTTTTCCCTCTATGTTTGCCTAGCTTGCAAGGGGTAATAAGAATCCATTATAATTGATAGGACCTGACCGTCAATTACAAGGCTTTTGATCGTACCCGAGTTTCATTTCAGGGTCAGAATCAAACACTCATTAATTTCACAAGGGAACAGCCATGAATGTTATCATTTGGTGTCCTGTTTACACAGATTCACTGATGTTAAGGCAAATATTCTTAATTGCCTTACAGCATCCTGTTATCCCTTGGTGAACGCAGATGTTTTTATCTTTTGTATACCTTGGGCTCTCCCCTTTTTCTGAGCCTCCCTGTCTGTCCTGTCTATTTTCTAGTGTGCAGCAACTGTGTTCTACAATTCAACATTACATTTTAGTCTAAATGTTTAAAGACAAATTTTACAGTTATATACTTCTCAATACCAAAGTCTGCAGTGAGTTGCCACTGGAAGGTATGGGAGAGATATTCAGTGTGAGTTTTTGTGATGGAGTAAAAAAAATGAGTTGGGTAATGTTACTCTTTTTTTACTTCTGAAAGATTGAGACATTATAGTCTGTGCTGAATCATTTACCATTCCATGATACTTGAGCTGAACAGACACTGAGATTCTTGAAAGGTATGTGAGCAGGAAAATCTGAAGAGCTACACTTATACAATATCTTCCAAAACCTTAGAACATTCCTAGAATGCAGTAGAACCTATTACAATCTGTAGAAACTGATAATTTTAAAACAAATTGAATTTGAATTTCAGTTAATAGTTGAAAAGGACAACACAACAACTTTTATTATAATAAAGGGCCAACAAGAGCCATCAGTTAAATACCATTTGCATGGACAACTCTAAATCACAGAAAGCAACATCCTCTTTTATACTTTCCTCCCATTGTATTCTCTACAGAAATTACAGTCCTTATTAGCAAACAATCCACATTTGTTCCAGTCTCCAAATGGTTTATGTCCCGTTATTCTAAGTGGTAACCTGAGGTGACTGCTGTTGGATGCTCCTGTTAGTTTCCAGACAGGTTCCCAAATCCTCGAGATTCCAGGATGGATCTTCTGGAATCCTGATATAGCTACAAGATGTCTCTCTTCAATTCAAGACTGCTGGACTGACTCTGCAATCGGCAATGTGAGGGAATCAACAAAGGGACACACCCTACCTGGCCTCATCCTCCCCAGTCATCTCGTAAGTGCATGTGTCTGGGACGATACTGCTCGGGCTGACTATCTTGTTGTGCTCGTGGAGGCAAAGCCCCAGCTTCAGTCGTGGTTACTCTTTGTTGTGTTCTGTGGCACTGTTACCACTCTGTATGAGACTGAACTCATGAAGATTAGATTAGATTACTTCCAGTGTGGAAACAGGCCCTTCGGCCCAACAAGTCCACACCGACCCGCCGAAGCGCAACCCACCCATACCCCTACATTTACCCCTTACCTAACACTATGGGCAATTTAGCATGGCCAATTCACCTGACCCGCAAATCTTTGGATTGTGGGAGGAAACCGGAGCACCCGGAGGAAACCCACGCAGACACGGGGAGAACGTGCAAACTCCACACAGTCAGTCACCTGAGTCGGGAATTGAACCCAGTTCTTGGGCGCTGTGAGGCAGCGGTGCTAACCACTGTGCCACCGTGCCGCCCACCAAGATAAAACATCAGAAGATTGGGAATCTACGGAGTGCTTTGGGCCCTCATCAGCAGCAGATTTGTACTCAACACACTCCATAACTTCATGACTTGGTGCATCCCCCATTCTACCATTACATTCCAACCAGGGAACAACCTTGTTTCAATGACGAATACAGGACAGCATGCTGGGAACAACATCAGACATACCCAAAAATGAGATGTCAACCTGTTGGAACTACAAGCAAAACTACTTGCATGCAAAGTTAAAAATCCCACAACACCAGGTTATAGTCCAACAGGTTTAATTGGAAGCACACTAACTTTCGGAGCGACGCTCCTTCATCAGGTGATTGTGGAGGGCTCGATCGTAACACAGAATTTATAGCAAAAATTTGCAGTGTGATGTAACTGAAATTATACATTGAACAATTGATTGTCTGTTAAACCTTTCATCTGTTAGAATACAGTGATAGTTTTACTTCTTTCATGTGTAAATCACAAAACCTTTTTTTAAAAGTTGCATTCTCGGGTTAGCTGTTAGCTGCTAGACAATATGGTGAAGGTGTTAGCCCCCTGTGTTCTCTGTCTATGACCTGATGTTTAGATTGATTCTTATCTAAAAAGTGAGATAACAGAGTTTTACATAAATCCATGCAGTTTTTGAGCAAAGTACAAATTCATCTCACAAAATATATGTGTACATGTGGGTCTTTGTCTGTCTGTGTGTGTGTGTGTGTGTCTGTCTGTCTGTCTGTCTGGGGTGGGGGTTGTGAGTGTGAGAAAGTGTGTGTGTGTAGTGAGTGCAGAGTGTCTTAAGTCTGTGAGGGGGTGCATGTGTGAGTGTGGGAGTGTGTGTGTCTATAAGGGTGTGTGTGGGTTTCTGTGTGTGCGTCTGTGTATATGTGAGAGTGTGTGTGTGTGTAGTGCAATGGTGATCACCTGTAATGTGACATGAACCCAAGGTCCCGGTTGAGGCCCTCCCTATGGGGACCGAACTTAGCTATCAGCCTCTGCTCGGCCACTTTCCTCTGCTGCCTGTCCCGAAGTGCACCTTGGAGGATGGTCACCCGAAGGTCCGAGGCTGAATCTCCTGGACCACTGAAGTGTTCCCCAGCAGTGGTCCAGTACATTCATCCTCCAAGGTGGACTTTGGGACAGGCAGCAGAGGAAAGTGGCCGAGCAGAGGCTGATAGCTAAGTTCGGTCCCCATAGGGAGGGCCTCAACCGGGACCTTGGGTTCATGTCACATTACAGGTGACCACCATTGCACTACACACACACACTCTCACATATACACAGACACAGGTACGTACACACACACACACACACACACACACACACACACACACACTTTCTCACACTCACAACCCCCACCCCAGACAGACACACACACGCACAACAGATAAAGACCCACATGCACACAAATATTTTGTTTTATGTACAACTCTGTTATCTCACTTTTTAGATTAGAATCAATCTAAACATCATGGCATAGACAGAGAACACAGGGGGCTAACACCTTCAACATATTGTCTAGCTATCACCATTGTTTACAGCTAACCCGAGAATGCAACTTTTAAAAAAAGGTTTTGTGATTTACACATGAAAGAAGTGAAACTATCACTGTATTCTAACAGATGAAAGGTTTAACAGACAATCAATTTTTCAAAGTATAATTTCAGTTACATCACACTGCAAATTTTTGCTATAAATTCTGTGTTATGATCGAGCCCTCCACTATCACCTGATGAAGGAGCGTCACTCCGAAAGCTAGTATGCTTCCAATTAAACCTGTTGGACTATAACCTGGTGTTGTGATTTTTAACTTCGTACACCCCAGTCCAACACCGGCACCTCCAAATTATGACTACTTGCATGCAAACTGCATAATAAGCAATCTCATACAGACAGGGCTAAGTGATCCCACGACCAGTGGATGAGATCTAAGCTCCACTGTATGGCCACATCCAGTTGTGAATGGTAGTGAATAATTAAAGAACTCACTGGAGGAGGAAGCTAAACAAATATCCTTAAATTTGACACAACAAAAATTGAAGTTGAGTCCTTTTGGATTCATCCTCAGACAGAAATGCCAGGTGGGTGATCCATCACAGCCTCCTTCTAAGGACCCAAGCTTCATAGTTGCCAGTCTTTAGCCAATTCTGTTTACTGCATGGAGACCCAGAAGTGGCTGAAGACTAAGGGCTCTGACAACATGTTAGAAAATTGCCCAGGTATGTTCTGTACACAAAGCCAGAACAGAGTCAGCCTATGTCAAATACCACCGCATTAGTTTATTCTTAGTCATTAGTCATTAGAACTATCAATTAAGCTGTCACTTGTAAGCAGTTCATGATGCTCAGTTTGGATTCGAGATTAGAGTGGTGCTGGAAAAGCACAGCAGTTCAGGCAGCATCCGAGGAGCAGTAAAATCAATGTTTCTGGCAAAAGCCCTTCCTAATGAAGCATTGCTGTGCTTTTCCAGCACCACTCTAATCTAGACTCTGGTTTCCAGCATCTGTAGTTATTATTTTTACCTCACTTTGGATTCTGTCAGGCCCACTTGACTTCTTCTTTAGTGAAACCAAAAGGAGCTGAACTCCAAAGGGGAGATACAAAGGGCTGCCTTTGACACTAAGTGTGACATCAGGGACCCCCAGCGAAACTGGACTCAATGGGAAGTGAAAGAAAACTCTTCAATGACTGCAGCTGAGCTACCCCAAGGAGTGTTGACTTCCCATCAATAAAGAAAACAAAATCCAAGCCATAACAATCCTTTAAATCCCATAATTGTAGCAAGCCAATTAATTCTTTCTGAAATTAAGTGACAGCTCTGAAGGAAAACATGTTGGCCAATTTGCCGATGCAAGTTGTCACAAATAGCAAGAGATGAAGTTTAGTTAATTTGTTTTTCGTGGTGTTTTGCTGATACACACGAGTCAAGACACACGGAAAACTCTCTTGCTGGTTTTCAAATAATGCCATGGGATCATAGTTGCAAGGCTTCATTCACTTTCAAGCCCCTGACTCCTGAATAAAAGTAAAATTTGTACAAGGCTGAACAAGGTTTGAGTGAGGGGAATAATTAGTTTTGTGCAGGCACTATAATTTTATAGTTAATCTTCATTCCTAGGTGAAGGTTCAAGGTGAGGTCTGATCATGTAATGTCTGGTCACACCACACATGGAAATGTTACTGCAGTTTAAAATTATTTTGTGTTGTCAAGTCATTCTCGGTTACCCATCCCTAATTGCTTGTGTTAAAGTGGGCATGAGCCACCTTAGATTAGATTCCTTACAGTGTGGAAGCAGGCCCTTTGGCCCAACCAGTCCACACTGACCCTCCGAAGAGTAACCCACCCAGACCCAGATCCCTCTGACAAATGCACCTAAGACTACGGGCAATTTAACATGGCCAATCCACCTTCTTGAATTGTTGCAAGTCCACCTGCTGTAGGTACACCCACGATGCTGTTTGGGATAAAGTTTGACCCAACATTTACTTTAGAAAGGAGCTGAATATCTTTGCCTGTAGTTGAAGAGTGTGGTGCTGGAAAAGCACAGCTGGTCAGGTAGCATCCGAGGAGCAACTCTGATCTCCAGCATCTGCAGCCCTCACTTCCTTATATCCTTGCCTGTAGTTTCACACCTGCAGTCATTGTGCAAGAAATAGCTAGGAAGCCACTCATGGGCAGATTTAAAAAAAAGAGACGGTAGGTGCAGGAGGGATGAATAGGGAGTGGAAACTGGAGGAGGGGTGAGCTTTGGTCCACCAATAAGTAATAGTAATTCACAGCAACAACGTTCATAACTGTGAGTTACCCTACAGAGCTAGCTAATAATTTATCTCATAACCAATGGTAATATAATTACGCACAGAATTTTATGCTTATTACTTCCAATCTATAGCTGGTATTAATTCTATAATCCCCTGAGCTTCACTCTAGAGCTACAGCCAGAGCCACCCTACTTTGTATGAGGTAAGATCAGGTTTGATCTCTCATAGAGATGTACAACATGGAAACAGACCCTTCAGTCCAACTCCTCCATGCCATCCAGATATGCCAATCTAATCCAGTCCCATTTCCCAGCCCTTGGCCCATATCCGTCTAAACCTTTCCTATTCATATACCCATCTAGATGCCTTTTAAATGTACAAGCCTCCACCACTTCCTCTGGCAGCTCATTCCACACACCTACCACCCGCTGTGCAAAAGTTGCCCCTTAGGTCTCTTTTATATCTTTCCCCTCTCACCCTAAATCTATGCCCTCTAGTTCTGAACTCCCCCATCCCAGGGAAAAGACTTTGCCTATTTAGCCTATCCATACCTTCCATGATTTTATAAACCTCAGCCTCCAATGCTCCAGGGAAAACAGCCCCAACCTATTCAGCTTCTCCCTATAGCTCAAACCCTCTGACCCTGGGAACATCCTTGTAAATCTTTTCTGAACCCTTTCAAGTTTCACAACATCCTTCTGATAGGAAGGAGACCAGAATTACACACAATATTCCAAAAGTGGCCTAACCAATGTCCTGTACAGCCGCAACATGACCTCCCAACTCCTGTACTCAATACTCTGACCAATAAAGGAAAGCATACCAAACGCTTTCTTCAGCGCCCTATCTACCTGCGACTCCACTTTCAAGGAGCTATTGTTAAAGGACCTATTCGAGATGGCTCAGGGAATCCCTGATGGACTCGACCTGTAGTCTCTAAGCCTCTCTTAGTTCATCCTGGAGATTGTACTCTGTTGTAGTCTGGAATATAAAACTCTTACAGACAATTTAGTTTAAATTATTCCCTTAATTTACCGATGGCATCAAAGTTACAGTGTAACATAAATACCTACAAACCAGGCTTGAGCTAAGGTTTTATAACCACTCGCAGAGTAGTGACACCAGCTCTCACTCTCGCTCTCGTGTTCTCTCTCTCCCTCTCTGTCCCTTGAACCCTTCAGCCCGTGAATGTAATGCACTGAAGAATGTTTCCTCTCTCTCACTCACACATAAATATCTTCCAACTTCCTTACTATGCCAGTTTTGTCCTAGCCTGTAAGGGTAATGAGACATTCACATTCCAGCACAGTCAAGATGAGAGGACTGAGCTTCATAAATTAAAATCTGCTCAGTGTGGTAAACATGCAAATGTATCAGGGCTGTTCTATTACGTGCATATTCCACTCAGCTTATTAAATGACAAGTTCTTGAGTGTGAGTTTTGTTAATAGTCTTCAATATTGTACAAAATGCGGAGGAATGGGATTGTGGGAGATATAGCAGTAATTGGCTTGCTGAAAGAAGGAGGGTAGTTGCTGGGAAATATTCGTCCTGGAGTCCAGCTGCCAGTGGTGCACCGCAAGGGTCGGTGTTGGGTCCACTGCTATTCGTCATTTTTATAAACGACCTGGATGAAGGTGTAGAAGGGTGGGTTAGTAAATTTGCAGACGACACTAAGGTTGGTGGAGTTGTGGATAGTGACGGAGGATGTTGGAGGTTACAGAGAGACATAGATAAGCTGCAGAGCTGGGCTGAGAGGTGGCAAACTGAGTTTAATGCGGACAAGTGTGAGGTGATTCACTCCAGTTGGAGATACCAGAATGCAAAGTACTGGGCTTATGGTAAGATTCTTGGTAGTGTAGATGAGCAGAGAGATCTCGGTGTCCAGGTACGCAGATCCCGAAAGTTGCCACCCAGGTTGACAGGGTTGTTAAGAAGGCATACAGTGTTTTAGCTTTTATTACTAGAGGGATCGAGTTCCGGAACCATGAGGTTATGCTACAGCTGTACAAAACTCTAGTATGGCTGCACTTGGAGTATTGTGTACGGTTCTGGTCACCACATTATAAGAAGGATGTGGAAGCTTTGGAAAGGGTGCAGAGGAGATTTACTTGGATGTTGCCTGGTATGGAGGGAAGGTCTTACGAGGAAAGGCTGAGGGACTTGAGGCTGTTTTCTTAGAGAGAAGAAGGTTGAGAGATGATTTAATAGAGACATAGAAGGTAATCAGAGGGTTGGACAGGGAGAGCCTTTTTCCAAGAATGGTGACGACGAGCACGAAGGGGCATAGCTTTAAATTGAGGGGTGATAGATATAGGACAGATGTCAGAGGTAGTTTCTTTACTCAGAGAGTAGTAAGAGTATGGAATGCTTTGCCTCCAATGTTAGTAGATTTGCATTTAAATGCATTTAAGTCGTCATTGGACAAGCATATAGATGTACACAAGCATATAGACGTACACAAGCATATAGACGTACATGGAATAGTGTGGGTTAGATGGGCTTCAGCTTGGTATGACAGGTCGGCACAACATCGAGGGCTGAAGGGCCTTTACTGCGCTGTAATGTTCTATGTTAATATAAACAGAAATTTAGTTATCCAACAGTGAAATATGCACAGCCTCCAGCCCCTGAGATGAGAAGGACGTACTGCCACACATTCCACAAGTGAACAAATGTAATCACCTTATTTACACTGATCCACTGACAATAAGAACAGATGCCTCTAATTCTTCTGAACAATCACTTTCCCGCATTCTCTGCAGTGAGTATGTCACATCTAAGGCTACACGCTTTCTCATTCCTTCCCTTTCTCATTTCAGGATAACAATACAATTCATCCATTCAGGCCATTTGCATTTTCAACAAGTCGAGCACCTTTTCTGGCAAGTCTTTGGAGAATCAGAGTTGGATAGATACCTGATTTCGGCAAAGACGTTCGTACGTGGAGGTACAGGAGTGAACAAAGGTCAATTAACAAGGTTCTTCTTTGGCTTAGGCTTCATGAGTAAGCAGGTGACAATGTATATTCCCAGGATGAGACTAACGATTATCAGTGCGTCCCACACAAACCATCCACACAGTGACCATAGCCAGCAGGTAGGACTCCATCGACATGAGTCAGACAATGGTGGGGCAGGTATCTTACTTGCATTTTGACCCGTTTTGTTGATAACATCTGTGTCATATACAATGTCTTTAGAGAAGTCGTCTATGAAGGTGTAACATTGTGGGCCAGTGACAGAACAAACGCCTCCTTCTTTAGCAAGGACAATGTATGGTACTATTCGATTCTGAAGCATCATCATCTGAGTCTCCTGTAATTCTTTGTTCATTAGTTTCAACCCATGGACAGTTGAGTTGGCAAGTTTCTTGATTTTGTACGTAAGGTCACCTATCTGATCTACGGCCTTCTCAACACCCCAGGACTAAGGCCTCCCATCAACATAAGACCACCAGGTTTGTTGATGGAAGAAGTCTTGCAAGTGTTGTTTTGTTTTTCCTCTAATATTTGTTCCGTAGCAATTCACATATTGGTGGGCTTTCTGTTTGTCATCTGACTTAGGTATTTTATGGTGGAGGGTAAAATGTGGTGAGGTACTGAGGGATAAAATCTATTTATATTTGGAAAAGAATGGGCTTATCAATGATTGACAACTTACCAACTTAATAGAGTTCTTTGAGGAAGTGTCCAAGTTAATAGATGAAGGAAGTGCTGTAGATGTCATATACATGGACTTTAGTTAGGCATTTGATAAGGTTCCCCATGGTAAACTAATGGAGAAAGTAGAGTCACATGGTGTGTAGGGTGTTCTAGCTAGGTGGATAAAGAACTGGTTGAGCAACAGGAGACAGAGAGTGGCAGTTGAAGGGAGTTTCTCGAAATGGAGAAAGGTGACCAGTGGTGTTCCACAGGGGTCAGTGCTGGGGCCACTGTTGTTTGTAATATACATAAATGATCTGGAAGAGGGTACTATTGGTATGATCAGCAAGTTTACAGATGAAACGAAGATTGGTGGAGTAGCAGAAAGCATAAGGGACTGTCCGAGAATAAAGGAGGATATACATAGACTGGGGAGTTGGGTGGAAAAGTGGCAGATGGGTCTCTTTCCAGACAACTGTGAGATGATGCATTTTGGGAAGTCTAATTCTCGTGTGAATTATACAATGAATGGAAGAGCCTTGGGAAAAGTTGATGAGCAGAGAGATCTGGGAGTGCAGATCCATTGTACCCTGAAGGTGGCTGCACAGGTGGATAGAGTGGTCAAGAAAGCATGTGGTATGTTTGCCTTCATCGGACGGGGTATTGAGTAGAAGAGCTGGCGGGTCATGTTAAAATTATACAAGACTTTGGCTCAGCCACATTTAAAAAATGAGGTCTGCAGATGCTGGAGATCACAGCTGCAAATGTGTTGCTGGTCAAAGCACAGCAGGTTAGGCAGCATCTCAGGAATAGAGAATTCAACGTTTCGAGCATAAGCCCTTCATCAGGAATAAGAGAGAGAGAGCCAAGCAGGCTGAGATAAAAGGTAGGGAGGAGGGACTAGGGGGAGGGGCGATGGAGGTGGGATAGGTGGAAGGAGGTCAAGGTGAGGGTGATAGGCCGGAGTGGGGTGGGGGCGGAGAGGTCAGGAAGAGGATTGCAGGTTAGGAGGGCGGTGCTGAGTTGAGGGAACCGACTGAGACAAGGTGGGGGGAGGGGAAATGAGGAAGCTGGAGAAATCTGAATTCATACCTTGTGGTTGGAGGGTTCCCAGGCGGAAGATGAGGCGCTCCTCCTCCAGCCGTCGTGTAGTTGTGTTCTGCCGGTGGAGGAGTCCGAGGACCTGCATGTCCTCGGTGGAGTGGGAGGGGACTCCTCCACCGGCAGAACACAACTACACGACGGCTGGAGGAGGAGCGCCTCATCTTCCGCCTGGGAACCCTCCAACCACAAGGTATGAATTCAGATTTCTCCAGCTTCCTCATTTCCCCTCCCCCCACCTTGTCTCAGTCGGTTCCCTCAACTCAGCACCGCCCTCCTAACCTGCAATCTCCTTACTGACCTCTCCGCCCCCACCCCACTCCGGCCTATCACCCTCACCTTGACCTCCTTCCACCTATCACATCTCCATCGCCCCTCCCCCTAGTCCCTCCTCCCTACCTTTTATCTCAGCCTGCTTGGCTCTCTCTCTCTTATTCCTGATGAAGGGCTTATGCTCGAAACGTTGAATTCTCTATTCCTGAGATGCTGCCTAACCTGCTGTGCTTTGACCAGCAACACATTTGCAGCTCAGCCACATTTAGAATTCTGTGTACAGTTCTGGTCGCCACATTACCAAAAGGATGTGGACACTTTGGAGAGGGTGCAGAGAAGGTTTGCGAGGATGTTGCCTGGTATGGAAAGTGCGTGCTATGAGGAGAGGTTGAGTAGGTTAGGTTTGTTTTTGTAGGGGGGGATACATGCAGCAAGTACTTTACACAGAGGGTGGTAGGTGCCTGGAGTGCGTTGCCAGCAGAGGTGGTAGAGGCAGGCACGGTAGATTCATTTAAGATGCTTCTGGACAGATGCATGAGCAGGTGGGGAGCAGCGGGATACAGATGCTTAGGAATTGGGCGATTAGTTTGGACAGTAGATTTGGATCAGCTCAGGCTTGGAGGGCCCAAGGGCCAGTTCCTGGGCTGTAAATTTTCTTAGTTCTTTGTTCTTTGTGTGCACTAAAGCAAAACGCCCATACCAGACACTGGGTAAACATGGGTGGGCCTTGTTTCGATTAGCCAGTGAGGGTGGCACAGAGTTCCAAGGGAACACTTCTCTGTGTGAATGACGAGTGCAATCAGAGTGAGGGCTGAATCTTGTAAACACTGGGTGTTATCAAAAGTTCAGTTATCCAAGTGTTTTAGTGAATGGAGAGTAGGAGTACGACCAGTGTCTTTTCTAACATTGTTCCACAGTACTTGCTTCACTTGCCCAATGTCATGGATACCAGACATTCTTTTAATGCACCGTTCTAACAGTGGAACAACGTTAACGTTGAATCCTTTGGGTTTGTTAGTGCACTTCACACAGTGACACGCATCTCCTACCGAATGGGTTTTGCCATCGCAGGCTGCATTGTACATCAGAATGGTGGAAGAGTGAGCAGATAGCACATGGATCGGAGTGTTTAGCTTAAATACGGAAACTGTTAGCAATAGAAGGGGGATTAGGGTGCATAATATTTTTGGTCTGTCTTCACCTTTCCAGCTTGTCTTGTTAACTGCAGTAGCTACTGATTGCCGAAGCTGTATAAAGGTATTTCTGCCAGCAGCAGTAGGTTGGATAAGAGAAGGTTCCTTCGAGAAGGTCGAGGTTGACAGTTTCAGAGCAATAGATGCCTCAGGGTTCTGTGATTTTGGGTGT
Source organism: Hemiscyllium ocellatum (assembly GCF_020745735.1). Classification (NCBI taxonomy): domain Eukaryota; kingdom Metazoa; phylum Chordata; class Chondrichthyes; order Orectolobiformes; family Hemiscylliidae; genus Hemiscyllium; species Hemiscyllium ocellatum. Next base: position 46,360,109 of record NC_083436.1, read on the forward strand.
TCAATACTGCAATTTGTATGGTTCCTTTTGGGAGAGGAACATTCAAACATTTCAAAGTAACAGTTTTCGGTTAATAGAGTGGCTGTAGTTATGGAATCTCCTGACAACTGGTATAGATGGGTTGTGAAGGTGACAATAATGTCAAAAGTGATGTTTGGGGGTGCAATATGAATAGCTTAAATGAGTTTCAGCTGGGCAGCTGCATTCATAGCTTCCAACAGTATTGGTACAAGTTTCATAGAGCTGACTAATTCAATCTTGAGGGGAAGCAGTGGGGAAAATAATACATTCATCGTCATTGGAGCATGCCCAAACACCAATTCCATTGCCAGTGCAGCCGTGATTACATTAGCATTCTACACCTAAATTGTTGGTTTTATTTCTACAAGTGGCATTGGGGAGACAAGTGGGACACATTCGTGTTCTCACAGTATCAGGAGTAGTGTTCAGAATCACAGTAGATGTAGCAAAACGGGTAGTGGTTGGCAAAGTGAGTGTGGTTAATTTCTGCTGTTTCCTGGTCATCGGGGTTGTCTTGTCGTGAGTGGTAGTAACGCTGTCAGTGATAGTGATGGTGGTAGGTGATGATTTGGTCATTGATGTGGCATCCTCCGAGGTATCGTTTAGATTAGGTTACCTAGGGTGTGGAAACAGGCCCTTCAGCCCAACAAGTCCACACCGACCCTCTGAAGAGTAACCCACCCAGACCCCTTTTCCCTCTGACTAATGCACCTAACACTATGGGCAATTTAGCATGGCCAATTCACCTGACCTGCACATCTTTGGATTGTGGGAGGAAACTGGAGCACCCGGAGGAAACCCACGCAGACACAGGGAGAATGTACAAACTCCACACAGTCACCCGAGGCTGGAATCGAATCTGGGACCCTGGTGCTGTGGCTAACTCCAATTCTGTTTCTAAAACGTGTGCTTCACATTTGCATTTCAGTTCTGTCCAATCTAATTCAAATCCTTCCTCAGTTAATGGATTGATGCCCCTTTTAATACAGCTTTGTTTCCATGATGATTGCTTGGATTTTTCCCATTTTTCTTTAGCTGCATTTTTCCACACGGATATGGGTTGTTTCTTTTTATTCCTGCAACCTTTTTTCCATATCTCCTGTTGAACTTTCCTGTGTGCCTCCCAGACGCCAGTCCTTATTCTGTTGGGCAGCTTTCACCCAATATTCCCCTTAATTGTTTCTCATAATTAGGATACGTACTCACTATCTCTGTTAAGGGACATTTGGGTCGCACCCATATTTATCCTATTTATTGTATATCTTCACAAAATTCTTACCGTTGTCACTTACCTTCGCAAGGTCCCTATTTTTAGTGTCTATTTAAACAATCTCGTTCAGGGTTCCGTCAGGGTGTGTGAGAATGAAATGGGGGAAGTGGCACACAGAAATGCAGACAGAGAGCAACCAAATACAACCTTACCTTGTGGGCCATTGGTCTCAAGTCTGGCCTTTAGATGAATCTCCTTGTTTCCAGTTTCACTCAAACGTATCCCTTGTTGGAACCCTGCTCACAGCTCCAAGTTGTTAAAGGACCTATTTGAGACCGGTCGGGGAATCCCTGATGGACTCGACCTGTAAGTCTCTCTTAGTTCATCCCAGAGATCGTACTCTGTTGTAGTCTGGAATATAAAACTCTTACAGACAATTTAGTTTAAATTATTACCTTTATTTACCAATGGATTGAGTTAAGGTTCTAAACCCTTTAGCAGAGTAGTCTGGATCGGTGTAAATAAGGTGATAACATTTGTTCACTTGTGGAATGTGTGGCAGTACGTCCTTCTCATGCCAGAGGTTGGAGGCGTGCATTTTTCAAAGTAGGATTTCGGGTAACTAAATTTCTGCTTTATATCGAATACTCTTAGCAAAACTCATATTCAACCACTGAGCCACATGTTGCCCCTTTTTATAAGGTCATTTCTGCACTTTTACTCCATTTTTGTGTGATTTTAATGCTAAAATTGAGTTGCAAGCAAATGGTGCGTTTTTCACCTGTATGGATCATAGACTCCCTAAGAGGGAGTTGCCTCTCAACAGCGATATTTTGTATTCTCCTCCTGAACCTTGAAGGGAAAATTGGAAATTGTTGTCTCACTCTCAGGAATCAGTTTGCTTTCATTGGGGCCAAATTTTCCCAATTTTGTGTTGTTTAGAGTGACAGGACTCCATCAAGTGGCCGAAGTTGGTCTGTGCTCAGTGATCCGCAGTGATCAAACTCTGCCACTAGATGGAGCATTTGATTGCCAAGTCTGAAGTAATTGTGTCCTTTGCCTGAGAACTTGCCAACTGAGGGTCAAGTCCCCACTCTCCAAGGGCAGGCCAGTGCAGGAGGCGGAGAGGGAAGATAATGACATTAATATGAAATGTCAAGACTATTTGAAAGGACCTGACTCAGTAAGCTTCGCATGATCAGGAAGGGAGATCCCTTCCAGAGTGATGCACGACTTGAGTGAGGATATATTCAGGGAATTTGGTGGCAACGTGAAAGCAGAGGGGAACGAGGTAATTTTTGCTTGCTTTTGTTTTGGCTCATAATTTGGTTTAAAAACAGGATAAATTGAAGCCCAGGATTAGGGCTCCAGCCCAAGAGTGACATCACTGGTAAACCATAAATTCATTGGTGATCGCTACTAACTTGATTGTCTACAGTGTTATAAAGTTAAAAATCACACAAACACCAGGTTATAGTCCAACAGGTTTATTTGGAAGCACTAGCTTTCGGAGCGCTGCTCCTTCATCAGGTGGTCCCGAAAGCTAGTGCTTCCAAATAAGCCTGTTGGACTATAACCTGGTGTTTGTGTGATTTTTAACTTTGTACATCCCAGTCCAACACCTGCACCTCCAAGTCATGACTACAGGGTTATAAGGTTATAGGTTACAGGGTTATAGGTTTCAGATTGAAGTCAAAAAGTGTAATGCTGGAAAAGCACAGCCAGTCAGGCAGCACCCAAGGAGCAGGAGAGCCGACGTTTCGAGCATAAGCTCTTCATCAGGAATTGGGGGCCCCAAGGGGACTGAGTAATAAATGAGTGGGGGGTGTGGGGAGAAGGTAGCTGGAAATGTGATAGGTGGATGAAGGTGGGGATGATGGTGATAGGTCAGAGAGGAGAGTGGAATGGAGAGGTGTGAAGAAAGATGGACAGGTAGGACAGTTCAAGAGGGCGCTGCTGAGTTGGAGGGTTGGATCTGGGATAAGGTGGGGGGAGGAGAAATGAGGAAACTAGCAAAATCCACATTGATCCCATGTGGCTGGAGGGTCCCAAGGTGGAAGATGAGGTGTTCTTCCTCCAGGTGTTAGGAGGCTAGAACCAGGCAGTGGAGGAGGCCCAGGACTTGCAAGTCCTTGGTGAAATGGGAGGGGGAGTTGAAGTGCACAGCCATGGGGCGATGTGGTTGTTGGGTGTGTGTGTCCCAGAGATGTTCCCCGAAATGTTCCGTGAGCTGGCCTCCTGTCTCCCCAGTGTAGAGGAGACCACTTTGACAGCGATGGACACAGTGGATGAGGTGTTTGGATGTGCAAGAATATCTTTGTCAGATGTGGAAGGATCCTTTGGGGCCTTGGATGGAGATGAAGGGGAAGTGTGGGCACAGTTTTTACACCTCACGCAGTGGCAAGGGGAGGTGCGAGGGGTGGAGGGTCCTGCAGGGGTCAGTGTTGGGACTGCAATTATTGACATTATACATTAATTTTGAAATAGTAATTGGGAACAAAGAAATCAGTGAGTACTTTGCATCATCCTTCACTGTTGAAGACACCAGTGACATACCAGAATTTTGAGAAATTCGGGAGCAGAGGTGAGTGTAATGCTCATCACTGAGGAGGAGGTGGAGGGAAAGCTGAAAGGTCTGAAGGTGGATCAATGATCCAGACCAGATGGACCACACCCCAGGGTTCTGAGCAAGATAGCTGAGGAGATTGTAGAGGCATTGATGGTGATTAGATTCCCTACAGTATGGAAAAGGCCCTTCGGCCCAACAAGTCCACACTGACCTTCTGAAGAGTAACCACCCAGATCCATTCCCTTACCCTGTATTTACCCCTGCCTAATGCACCTAACACTACAGGCAATTTAGCATGGCCAATTCACCTGACCCGCACATCTTTGGACTGTGGGAGGAAACTGGAGCACCCGGAGGAAACCCACACAGACACGGGGAGAACGTGCAAACTCCACACAGTCAGTCGCCTGAGTCGGGAATTGAACCCAGGTCCCTGGCGCTGTGAGGCAGCAGTGCTAACCACTGTGCCACCATGCCGCCCCTTAATGTTATGTCTGACAGATTTGTTAGAATTCTTTTGAGGTGGTAACGAGCAAGTTAGACAAAAGAGAGCCAGTTGACATGGAGCCGTAGAGATATACTGCACAGAAACAGACCCTTCAGTCTAACTCGTCCATGCCAACCACATGTCCTAATCTAATCTAGCCCCATTTGCCAACACTTAGCCCATATCCCTCTAAACCCTTCCTATTCATATACCCATCCAGACACCTTTTAAATGCTGTAATTGTATCAGCCTCCACCACTTCCTCTGGCAGCTCATTCCACACACATACCACCCTCTGCATGAAAACGTTGTCCCTTAGATCTCTTTTAAGCCTTTCTCCTCTCACCCTAACCCTATGCCCCTCTAGCTCTGGACTCACCAACCCAGGGGAAAAACCTTGTCTGTTTATCCTATCCATGTCCTTTATGATTTTTATAAGGTCACCCCTCAGCCTCCAACGCTCCAGGGAAAACAGCCCCAGCCTGTTCAGCCTCTCCCTGTAGCTCAAATCCTCCAACCCTGGCAGCATCCTTGTAAATCTTTTCTGAACCCTTTCAAGTTTCACAACATCCTTCCTGTAGGTGGGAGGTATGATCTATTTGGACTTGCAGAAGTCCTTTGACAAGGTGCCGCACAGGAGTCTGCTCAATAAGATAAGAGTCCATGGTGTTAGGGGCAAGGTACTGGCATGGAGAGAGGATTGGCTGGCTGGCAGAAGGCAGAGAGTGGGCATAAAGTGGTCTTTTTCAGGGTGGCAGCTGGTGACTAGTGGGGTTCCACAGGGATCAGAATTGGGACCACAACTATTCATGTTATACATTAACAATCCTGATGAACTGAGGGTAGTGGGGAGGGAGTGGGGAGGCAGTAGAAGGACTTGGACAGGCTAGCAGAGTGGGCAAAGAAGTGGCAGATGGAATACACTGTGAGAAGGTGTGAGGTTGTGCACTTTGGTAAGAAGAATAGAGACGTGGACTATTTTCTAAATGGGGAAAGGCTTCTGAAATCTGAGGCACAAAGGGACGAGAAAGTCCTAATTCAAGAATCCCTTCAGGTTAACGGTGGCACAGTGGTTAGCACTGCTGCCTCACAGCGCCAGAGACCCGGGTTCAATTCCCGATTCCTGACTGTGTGGAGTTTGCACATTCTCCCCGTGTCTGCGTGGGTTTCCTCCGGGTGCTCCGGTTTCCTCCCACAGTCCAAAGATGTGCGGGTCAGGTGAATTGGCCATGCTAAATTGCCCGTAGTGTTAGGTAGGGGGTAAATGTAGGGGTATGGGTGGGTTGAGCTTCGGCGGGTCAGTGTGGACTTGTTGGGCCGAAGAGCCTGTTTCCACACTGTAAGTAATCTAATTTAACATGCAGGTTCAGTTGGCAGTCAGGAAGGCAAATGCAATGTTTATATTCATTTTGAGAGCGCTAGAAAACAAGGGAAGAGATGTACTGCTGAGGCTGTATAAGGCTCTGGTCAGACTGTGTTTGGAATATTGTGAGCAGTTTTGGGCCCTGTATCTAAGGAAGAACATGTTGACATTAGAGGGGAAAGTTTTACAAGAATGATCCTGGGGTTGAAGGGCTTGTCATATGAGGAACGCTTGAGGACTCTGGATTTGGTGCTCCATGGAGTTTAGAAAGAGATGGGGGGTTTCTGTTGAAACTTAGAGTTTCAAGAGGCCTAGATAGAGTGACATGAAGAAGATGTTTCCTCCAGTAGGAGAGACTAGGACCCAAGGGCACAGCCTCAGAGTGAGCGGGCAACACTTTAGAACTGAGGTTTTTGATTATTCCTTCATGAATTGAGAGCATCCCTGCTTTGACCAGCGTTCATTGCCTATCCCTAATTGTTACGGGTCAACCACATTGCTGTGGGTCTGTAGTCATGTGGAGGCCAGACCAGAGAAGGTTGGCAAAGGCAGGTAAAAACAAGGGCTGCAGAAGCTGGAAACGAGAGTGTAGATTAGAGTGGTGCTGGAAAAGCACAGCAGGTCAGGCAGCATCGAGGAGCAGGAAAATGGACATTTCGGGCAAAAGCCCTTCATCAGGAATAGAGGCAGGGTGCTTGCAGGGTGGAGAGATAAATGAGAGGGGGGTGGGGGGTGGGGAGAAAGTAGCATGGAGTACAATAGGAGAGTGGGGGTGGGGATGGAGATGATAGGTCAGAGAGGAGGGTGGGGTGGATAGGTGGAAAGGAAGATAGACAGGTAGGACAGGTCATGGGGACAGTGCTGAGCTGGAAGGTTGGAACTAGGGTGAGGTGGGGGAAGGGGAAATAAGGAAACTGTTGAAGTCCACATCGATGCCCTGGGGTTGAAGTGTTCTGAGGTGGAAGATGAGGCGTTCTTCCTCCAGGCACCCGCGAGGAGGTTGAGCAATTCATCAACTTCACCAACACATTCCACCCTGACCTTAAATATATCTGGACCATCTCTGACACCTCCCTCCCTTCCTGGACCTCTCCATCTCCATTAATGATGACCAACTGGACACCGAGATTTTTTACAAACCCACTAACTCTCACAGCTACCTGGATTACACCTCTTCCCACCCTACCTCCTGCAAAAATGCCATCCCGTATTCCCAATTCCTCCGCCTCTGCCGTATCTGCGCCCAGGCGGACCAGTTCCACCACAGAACACACCAGATGGCCTCCTTCTTTAGAGACCGCAATTTCCCTTCCCATGTGGTTAAAGATGCCCTCCAACGCATCTCATCCACATCCCGCACCTCCACCCTCAAGACACCACCCCTCCAACGGTAACAAGGACAGAACACCACACCCCCCCCCCCCACCAGTGCTCACCTTCCACCCTACCAACCTTCGCATAAACCAAGTTATCCGCTGACATTTCCGCCACCTCCTAAAAGACCCCACCACCAGGGATATATTTCCCTCCCCACCCCTTTCCGCCTTCCATAAAGACCATTCCCTCCTTGACTACCTGGTCAGGTCCACACCACCCAACAACCCACCCTCCCCTCCTGGCACCTTCCCCTGCCACCACAGGAACTACAAAACCTGTGCCCACACCACCTCCCTCATCTCCATCCAAGGCCCTAAAGGAGCCTTCCACATCCATCAGAGTTTTACCTGCACATCCACCAATATCATTTATTGTATCCGTTGCTCATAGCAGAGCATTTTAGGGAACATCTCCGGGACACCCGCACCAGCCACACCGCCCCGTGGCCCAACATTTCAACTCCCCCTCCCACTCTGCCGAGGACATGGAGGCCCTGGGCCTCCTTCACCGCCGCTCCCTCACCACCAGACGCCTGGAGGAAGAACGCCTCATCTTCCGCCTCGGAACACTTCAACCCCAGGGCATCAATGTGGACTTCACCAGTTTCCTCATTTCCCCTTCCCCCACCTCACCCCAGCTCCAAACTTCCAGCTCAGCACTGTCCCCATGACCTGTCCTCCCTGCCTATCTCCCTTCCCACCTATCCACTTCACCCTCCTCTCTGGCCAATCCCCTCCATCCCCAACCCCACTCACCTATTGTATTCTGTGCTAATTTCTCCCCACCCCCACCCCTCTCTCATTTATCTCTCCACACTTCAGGCTCTTTGCCTCTATTCCTGATGAAGGGCTTTTGCCCAAAACATCGATTTTCCTGCTCCTTGGATGTTGCCTGACCTGCAGGTAAGGATGGCAGTTTCCTTGCCTAAAGGATATTAATGAGCCAGAGGGTTTCTTTTGACAATCGACAATGAATTCAGTTATCATTAGACTCTTCATTCCCGATTTTTTGTTTTACTGAATTCAAGTTTCACTATCTGCCAGGATCTGAACCCAGATCTCTAGAATATTATCTGGGTCTCTGGATTAACAGTTCCAGTGATAATGCCATGAGGTCATCTCCTCCCTATGGGGAAGAAGAGAAATTTCTTCAGCTGGAGGATGATGAATCTGTGGAACTAATTGCCACAGAGGCCAAGTCATCGAGTGAATTTAAGACAGAGATAGACAGATAGATTCTTAATAATCAAGAATTAGAATAATGGGGAGAAGGCAGATAATGGGGGTGAGAAAGATCTCCGCCCTGATCGAATGGTAGAGCAGGCTCGATGGGCTGAATGGACTAATTCTGCTCTTTTGGCTCTCTGTCCCTCACACTCCTTTACACTCCCTCTCACACACTCTGTTTTTCACACTCACACACATGTCTCACACTGCTTTTCAATTCCACACTGTAGTATGTACCTCCTTGCATGTGCACTCTGTCTTGCACACTCTCTCTCACACACTCTGTGTCTCACACACTGTCTCTCACTTTCACACACACTCTCTCTACTCTGTCTCTCTCACTTACCCACACTCACTCTCTCATGCTCTCTCTCTGTCTCGCTCTCTCACTCTATCACTCCTCTCTCGCTCTAACTGTCTGTTTCTCTTTGCTCTCTCTCTCTCGCTCTATCTTTCTTTCTCTCTGTCTCTTGCTCTCGATCTCGCTCTATCTCTCTCTCTTTCTGTCTTGCTCTAGTTCTGTATCACACACACCCTTCCTCTCTCTCACTCACATACACTGTCCTGTATATTGTCTCCACTAATCACTTCCATACCCTGCCCAAAAGTATTCGTGCACCTTCTGTTGCCTGACCCCTCAAATTCCATTCCCATTTCTTCTCCCCAGCAATATTCCTCCCCCTGCACCCGCCCCCCTCAGCAACTTTCCGATTTCCCTTGCGCGTATTCCTTCCCTTGTCCTCTCTGGGGCAATTGATCCTTTCTCCCCATTACTTATAATTGAGCTTTGGAATGGAAACATCCTCAGGAGAATGAATGGTCCCCATTTCTGAATAACAGCAAGTTTGTATTTCCTGGAGAGCTCAGGGTACTGTGTATTCAGAGAGACCATGGAGAGAGACACACGCATACACACCCCATTGCACAAGGACTGGGGATGATGGGGGCAACTCACCTCATTGCATTGTCTCAGCATATTGGAATCTGCATGTGTGACTGTGTAACCTCCAGGAAATTGGCTTGGGCGGAAAGCCAGGGTAAAGACTGAGCATTCGAAGCAGGTGTGTTAGTAGCAGGAAGCTCAGAGTGCTGGCCGGTTCCCACACTGTATCCAAGCAGCTGCAGCTGCCATGCGGGAACCTGAGGAAAGTTTAGATGGAAGCTTCTGTGTATTTAGTATCCTGTAATCAGATTATATATCTTTAATTACTGACCTGGACTGGGTCAAATGCTGCATTCTGCACGCAATTGTCAGCAATCTGACTTTGTCCACAGTCCAGAATAAATAGAATGTAAGGATGTGGCCCTTAACACTGTACATAATAGTTAATGTGTGCTCCCAGCAAGCTTCTGTAGAACTGAAGCGCAACATCATTACTCTTGTTCTTAGATTAACTTCTCTACAGTATGAAAACAGTCCCTTCGGCCCAACCAGTCTACAATGACCCACCAAAGAATAACTCACCCAGACCCAGTCCCCTACCCTATATTTACCCCTGACTAATGCACCTAACACTATGGGCAATTTACCAAGGCCAATTCACCTGACCCGCATATCTTCGGATTGTGGGAGGATACTGGAGCACACCCACACAGACACAGGGACAATGTGCAAATTTCACATTGCATAAGGTTGGAATTGAGCCTGAGTCCCTGCCGCTGTGAGACAGCAGTGCTAACCACTGAGTCACCATACCACCCGGGGTTCTTAAACCCAGTTGTGATGTAGGCCAATGTGCCATTTTCTTCCTAACTGCTTGCTGTGCTTGGGTGTTAGCTTTCAGCGATTTATGGATAAGGACACCAAGGTCCCTTTGGACATCACACTTCCCAAACTGTCAACATTTCTGACATATTCTGCACCTACACCACTCCTCTTTCCGAAGTGCATCAACTCACACTTACCCACTTTATATTCCATCTGTCACACACTCGGCCAATTCCCCTTGAAGGTTCTCTGCATCTCTCACAGCACACGTTTCTAATTTCATCATCCCACAGACTTGGAACTATTATGGTTTTTCCTATATTCAAAACATCAAGATTTATTGCGAACCGCTGAAGTGGAAACACTGATCCTTGCAGTGCCCTCTCATCACAATCTACCGATCACAGAATCACTGATTTATCCTACTCTGTTTCCATTAACCCATCCTCAGTCCATGCCTGTAGATCACCCATATTCTATGAGTTCTCATTTTGTTCTGAGCCATGTTATTGGGAGGAGTGTGCATCAGTCAGTGTTGCTGTGAGACAGACTGGGAGCACAGCCCTGGGTGAGGAGCACAGCAGGAGCAGAGAGGCCCCTCTTCCTATCTGCCAGATCTATATTGAAACTTATTGGCTGCATCAGGCCGTGCACATTGGGAAGGGTGGATCTGGTTTCCTTGCTGCAGAGTGCTCCGAATAGTTGGACTGTTGTGTATCAGTTGACGCTTGTGGAAAAACCTGCAAACAAGCTACGACATGCCCTTCAGGTAGTGGTCAGCACGTAGCATCCTCGAGACCGGGAGGGAAAAGGAGAGGGAGGATCTTGTCAGGTTGTTCCCTGAGCAGACTGTCAGTCACTTGGTAAAATGCCTCATCACCAGAACTTTCCAACAAGCACCAAGACATCACTTGGCTGGTGGTGAGAAGTGCACACCTGGTCTCTGTACGTTACCAATGCTGCCCTCAAAGTGGCTACACTGGTAAAGAGACTGTCTCACATCTCCTGCTGGAGTGTGCCTTTGCAAGGGAAGGCTGGAGAGAGAAGCCATGCTTTTTATTAAGGTTTACCCTGAGCAGCTCCATGACGTGGGACTCTGTGTTCTCCAGCCTGGTCCTCAGGACGCACATGGAAACAAACATCAACTGCCTGGAGGACCATCGACTCTGTGAAAGACACTCATTGCTCTGCCCGTAACTTGCTGGTCTTCCAATTGAAGGATGCTGCCAGACCTGCTGTGCTTTTCCAGCACCACTCTGATCTAAACTCTGGTTTCCAGCATCTGCAGTCCTCACTTTTTCCAGTTGAAGGAGTTGACCCCAACTGAGTGTTGCAGACTGACACATTCCAAGGTCCAGGACAACGTGTTGAGGGAAGCGCTGAAGCTTGGGGCAGCTGCTGCCAAGGCGAGGTGGGAAAAGACCACCGTGTGAGGTCCCTCTCCAAACAATAAAGACAGCGAAAGTGAGGTCTGCAGATGCTGAATATCAGAGTCGAGAGTATGTTGCTGAGAAAGCACACAGGTCAGGCAGCATCCGAGGAGCAGGAAAAATCGACGTTTCAGGCATAAGCCCTTCATCAAGAATGAGGCTGGAAGCCTCGGGGGTGGAGAGCTAAATGGGAGGGGTGGGGCTGGGGAGAAGGTAGCTGAGAGTACAATAGGTGGGTGGAGATGGGGGTAAAGGTGAGAGGTCAGAGAGGAGAGTGGAGTGGATAGGTGTGAAGGAAGATCAACAAGTAGGACAGGACATGAGGACAGTGCTGAGCTGAAAGGTTGGGATTGGGGTAAGGTTGGAAGGGAGGGGAAATGAGGAAACTGGTGAAGTCCACGTTGATGTCACGGGGTTGGAGGGTCCCGAGGCAGAAGACGAGGTATTCTTCCTCCAGGCGTCAGGTGGTTAGGGAGGGATGACGGAGGAGGCCCAGAATAAGTAAGGTCTGTTCAGATGTCAGACTCTCCTATTGCCTACTATCCTGCATGTGTGTAAACAGGAATGAGTGTTAACAGGATCCTGCACTAATGAGTGTAAACAGTAATGAGTGTAAACAGTAATGAGTGTAAACGGTAATGAGTGTAAAACGGTAATGAGTGTAAACGGTAATGAGTGTAAAACAGTAATGAGTGTAAACATTAATGAGTGTAACACAGTAATAAGTGTAAACAGTAATGAGTGTAAAACGGTAATGAGTGTAAACAGTAATGAGTGTAACACAGTAATAAGTGTAAAACGGTAATGTGTGTAAAACGGTAATGAGTGTAAACAATAATGAGTGTAAAACAGTAATGAGTGTAAACATTAATGAGTGTAACACAGTAATAAGTGTAAACAGTAATGAGTGTAAAACGGTAATGAGTGTAAACAGTAATGAGTGTTAACACAGTAATAAGTGTAAACGGTAATGAGTGTAAAACGGTAATGAGTGTAACACAGTAATGAGTGTAAAACAGTAATGAGTGTAAAACGGTAATGAGTGTAACACAGTAATGAGTGTAAACGGTAATGAGTGTAACACAGTAATGAGTGTAAAACGGTAATGAGTGTAAAACGGTAATGAGTGTAACACGGTAATGAGTGTAAACGGTAATGGGTGAAACACAGTAATGAGTGTAAAACGTAATGAGTGTAAACGGTAATGAGTGTAAACGGTAGTGAGTGTAAAACAGGAATGAGTGTAAACATTAATGAGTGTAACACAGTAATAAGTGTAAACAGTAATGAGTGTAAAACGGTAATGAGTGTAAACAGTAATGAGTGTAACACAGTAATAAGTGTAAAACGGTAATGTGTGTAAAACGGTAATGAGTGTAAACAATAATGAGTGTAAAACAGTAATGAGTGTAAACATTAATGAGTGTAACACAGTAATAAGTGTAAACAGTAATGAGTGTAAAACGGTAATGAGTGTAAACAGTAATGAGTGTTAACACAGTAATAAGTGTAAACGGTAATGAGTGTAAAACGGTAATGAGTGTAACACAGTAATGAGTGTAAAACAGTAATGAGTGTAAAACGGTAATGAGTGTAACACAGTAATGAGTGTAAACGGTAATGAGTGTAACACAGTAATGAGTGTAAAACAGTAATGAGTGTAAAACAGTAATGAGTGTAACACAGTAATAAGTGTAAAACGGTAATGAGTGTAAAACGGTAATGAGTGTAACACGGTAATGAGTGTAAACGGTAATGGGTGAAACACAGTAATGAGTGTAAAACGTAATGAGTGTAAACGGTAATGAGTGTAAACGGTAGTGAGTGTAAAACAGGAATGAGTGTAAACAGTAATGAGTGTAAAACGGTAATGAGTGTAAAACAGTAATGAGTGTAAACGGTAATGAGTGTATAACAGGGTGCAACCGCAGGAAGGTCTGAGGAATGTCCAATTCCAGTGCGATGTTTGTTTTTTTTTGCAAAGATTGTACAGAACTGTTATCGTACCCTTTGTATGTATTTATAGATAATCTTCTGTGAATAAAGTATATTTTGCAGTAAAAAACACAGGAAACCAGGTCCGTCATTGGTGGATATTTCTCCCATATCTGCTTCCATTGACAATTGGTTTCAAACAGGAACCATTATTACCTGTGACGGGTGCACTTAGAAAGTTCCCTTTTAAAGTACATAACATTGAACTGAGCCAAGGTGGCTGGGCAGCGATGTTGTACAGCTGTAGTATGTGGGAGCTGGCGGTCACTAGTATGAACCATGGTGATCACAGCTACAACAGCCTTGGCTGCTTGAGGAGCTACAGCTCTGAGTTGATGAGTTGGAATCTGAACTACAGACACTGCAACACATCGGAACAGGGGAGAGGTATCCACATGCTGTTTCAGGAAACAGTCAGGCCCCTCCGATTAATTTCATCCAGTTTAATCTGGGGTCAGGAACAGGAGGGTGTGACTATGAATGAGGCAGGTATTGGGATCCAGAATTTGTAGGAGGCTTAGACATTGTCTGAGACCAGTAGGTTTGAGGTTCTTACTCCAAGTGTGGACTAGCCTGTAGAGAGGCTGAGCAAACTGACCACAGTGTTGGTACAGAGAACCATTCAAGGAGAGAGAGAGAGAGAGAGAAAGAGAAAGAGCAGAGAAATGGAGCAGTAATATGGAGATGCCAGGGTCAATGGAATATATACAGAGGAACCTCGATTATCCGAATACCAATTATCCGAAAATCGGATTAACTGAAGGAGATCTTGAGGTCCCGATAGAAACATTACATCAAAGGCGAGTTTCCAACACTGATCGTGTCTTTTGTTTACAGTGATTAAACAGGCACCGTCTCCAAATGAGTGACCTCCTGCCCTCTCTCTCTCTCCCCCCACACTTTCCCTGGAGTTCTATAGAGGGGTGAACCCTAAATCCCCCTTCCCCGTTAGTGTAGATTGAGGATTGGTTAACACACGGAAAACAGTTATTTGGGACTAAAACCTGAAAGAACTACAGAAGCTGTAAATCAGAAACAAAAACAGAAATTGCTGGAAAAGCTTAGCAGGTCTGGCAACAGCTGTGGAGAGAAATCAGAGAAACCCCCCTCTTTCGAGGAAGGATCACTTGACCTGAAATGTTAACTCTGATTTCTCTCCACGAATGCTGTTAGACCTGTTGAGCTTTTCTCGCAGTTTGTGTTTTTGTTAGATGTTTGGGGCAAGTGGGTTCTTTTCCTAAAAAAAAAATCAAAAGCCGTCTGTTTCTAATTGTTTCCTAAACATACTGCTCGAGAAAATCATGTAGATATGAGGAACTTGTCCTCCACAGCATTAGTGCTCATGAGATTTCCCCAGTCTATTTGTAAATTGAAATATCTATGATTACTGCATCATTCTTCTTACACGCACATCCAATTTCCTGGTGTACTCAGTATCCCACATTACTGGACTGTGTTGTATTCCTATACATAGCTCCAGCCAACATTTACCACCCCAGCTATTTCTTAGCTCTATCCAGACACATTCTGCATCTTGTTTTTTCTGATCCAATATCCTCTCTCTCACTAAAGAATTAACTTGACCTGTAATTATCAGCTCGAAACGTCGAATTCTCTATTCCTGAGATGCTGCCTGGCCTGCTGTGCTTTGACCAGCAACACATTTGCAGCTGTAATTATCAGCACCTCCTTTTTCTTATAGTCTCTCCTTCCTAAATGTTGAGTGTCCTTGAATATTCAGTTGTTAGTCTCGGTCACCGTACAGCCACCATTCCCAAATTGGCAATGAGACAATGATGATCATCATGGCAATTACAAGCTTAGATTAAGTCTGAGTATTTGATTTCTAGAACTGGAAAAGTTGCAGTGGAATCATATCAAATGGAGTAAGCAAAGGTCAGGAACATGTTTTATTTTCACACAGAGTGGTGTGGGTACTTGGAGCTCATTGTCTGAAAGGAGGGCAGAAACAGAAAACCTCAAGGTATTTAAGACCTGTTTGGATGAACCCTTACAGTGCTTTAGCGTATAAGGCTATGGGCTAAGTGCCTGAAAACGAGATTACAATAATCAGTGTGGGCATGATGGGTCAAAGAGTCTCTTTCTATGCTGCAAAACTCTTTGACTAAATGATTCTAACTTTGCAATTGAATCAGTTTTGATTGAATCCTGTTTGATTTATTCTGAAAAAAATTTAAATAGACTCTTATCATCCCATTTTACTGACTTCCAAACCTTTGAACAGTGCTGACAATGTTTATTTTGAGCTCTATACTGTCTGACTTTCCCAATATGAAGAGCCTTGCGATGTTTTATAATAAGTGTGCTATTGAAGCGCATCCTGCTGCTGATCTGGTGGGTAGGTTTATGTTTTGATAGAATATATAGTAAAACAAGACCAGCACTAGGTGATGTTGTTGTGTTATAATCACTCAGCAGTGCTGATGAGAGATGTATTGGAATCCTGAACCACAATGCCTGGCTGAGTATAAAAGTTTAATATTGCTGACAAAAGATAATTTGGTGCTTTTCATCCTGCTCTCTTTGTCCCTATTTTGTTGTGATGTGATCCCAGTACTTGGATTTACATCCCTAGGACTGGCAGATCATAGAGTCAGAGATGTACAGCATGGAAACAGGCCCTTCGGTCCAACTCATCCATGCTGACCAGGTATCCTAACTTAAGCTAGTCACATTTGCCAGCATTTGACGCATATCTCTCTGGTAGCC
This sequence comes from Hemiscyllium ocellatum, assembly GCF_020745735.1. NCBI lineage: Eukaryota > Metazoa > Chordata > Chondrichthyes > Orectolobiformes > Hemiscylliidae > Hemiscyllium > Hemiscyllium ocellatum. The sequence continues at coordinate 46,376,225 of NC_083436.1, forward strand.
CTTCCTATTCATGTGTCCATCTAGATGCCTTCAAAATATTGTAATTCTATCAGAAGTTGAATTAAGAAGTTTTGTTGGAAATAGAATATAGGGATCTTTACTGTGTATCTAACCCCATGCTATCCCTGTCCTGGAAGCATTGATCAGCACATATCAAGCAACATTTCCTTTTCTGAGGAAGGGTCACTTGACCCAAAATGCTAACTCTAATTTCTCTCCACGGATGCTGCTAGACTTGCTGAGCTTTTCCAGCAATTTTTGTTTTTTGTTTCACATTTCCCTTTGGCTGTTTGCAGTAAGCAGGGTAACTGGCCTTTCCCAACCAGGCTGCATTTGGAATATTTTCAGCACTGGCTCCAAAGGCACACCAGGTTCTACACTTGGACAATGGTCACTGGATAATCCTGACTGTGTGAAGAATGATCAATTGTAAATTGGACTTGCAGAGTGGCATGTACTGGAAGCAACATTTATCAATAGGTAGAGTCTCCATTGTCCCAAAGGATCATTGAGCTGCTCTCAATAGAGAGAGACAACTGTGTGCTGAGTTTAGTCTGGGGATCATTACCCCTCAGGCGAGGGGGAAGGTGGACAAGATGGGACCTGGATGGTAGTCTCAGGCAGCACAAGAACCAAACCTGTGCTGTGGGCATCACTCTTCATCAGAAACCAGCCATCCAGCCAAGTGAGAGAACCGTTTCCTGATACATCAATGTATCAGGCAGACAGAATGAACACGCACATACACTGCATCTGTTTCAGCTCAACAAAATAGGCCACAGTCATTCACTGTTCATTTCCCAGGGCAAAGTCAGAATCGATCAGAATCAAACCTTCTGGCATAAAATCTAGACAAAGCTTAGCTATTAAATATCAATCAAACTGTTACACCTTCCATCGTAAAACCTCTAGCAATTAAAGTCTCCTTTTCAACCAATCAAAATGCCTCTCGACAGAAACTCAAATGTACTCACCATGTAAAAATAATAGCTACAAGAGCAGGTCAGAGGTTAGGGATACTGTGGCTGGTAACTCCCCTCCTGACCCCCCAACGCCTGTCCATCATCTACAAGGCACACGTCAGGAGTGTGATGGAATACTCCCCACTTTCCTGGATGGGGGCAGCTCCAACAACACTAAAGAAGCTTGACACCATCCAGGACAAAGCAGCCAACTTGATTGGCACCACATGTTGGGGCGGCAGGGAGACTCAGTGGTTAGCACTGCTGCCTCGCAGCGCCAGGGATCCGGGTTCAATTCCAGCCCCGGGTGACTGTCTGTGTGAGTTTCTTCTGGGTGCTCCGGTTTCCTCCCACAGTCCAAAAAGGTCAGGTGAATTGGCTATACTACATTACCCCATGGTGTGTTCACGGATGAGTAGGTTAGGTGTATTAGTCAGGGGTAAATGTAGATTAAAAGGGTAGGGGAATGGGTCTGGAGGGGGGAATACTCTTTGGTGGTGTGGACTTGTTAGGCCAAATGGCCTGTTTCCACACTGTAGGGATTCTATGAAAATAAAAGAAGCAATGTGAGAGGATGGAAAAAGAAAGGGAGTCCAAAAATCTCCTATACAATTATAAGTAGTCTTTTCTCCTTCATAGACACACTCTCAGGATCCAGGATGGTTTGCTTCCCTTGCGATTTGATGGGATGGTGAGGTGGTTTTTCAGTTCAATGTGCAAGTTTCAGACTCTGCTGTGTGTGGGTCAGGCGGTGATTAAGGGACCAATAGACAAGCTGTTTGGAGGCTGATGCATTCTCTCTACACCTTGTGATAAAAGGAGGCATGGGATTGATTAGGAAGTAAAAACGGTGATTATGCGTGAAGGCCATTGTCATGGCTGAGGTACTAACTGAGTATGTTATGTCTCTCTTCAACAAGGGAACAGATGCGCATAAAGCATAATTTGAAAAGAGGTAATTGAATTTATGAAGGCTCAGAAAATTGATCCTAGGACTATGAGACATTGGAAATGATGTTGATCAATCAGCTCATCAACTCCGTTTTGCCGTTCAATAATAGTTCGAGACAAAGGGTTTCACCGAAAGGAGGATAACACCCAGAACATTGACTTCACCTCCTGATGCTGCCTGTCTTGCTGTGTTCTTCCAGCCTCCTGCCTGTCGACTTTGCCATTCAATTATATCATGGTTGATCTGATAATCCTCCCCTTCATGTTCCTTTTCCCGATAAAACCTTGGATTCTCTTAATGATTAAATACCTGTCTGTCTCAGCCTTAAATATACTTAACAGCCCAGTCTCTACAGCCCCGTGTAGTAAACAATCCCACAGATTCACTAACCTCTGATTGAAGAAGTTTCTCCCCATCTCTGTTAAATGTGTGACCCCTTAGTTTGAGATTATACCCTCTGGTCCTAGACTCTCCCACAGGAGAAACAGCCTTTCTGCATCTTCCCTGTCAAGGCCCTGAAGAATCTCATGTTTCATTAAGATTTCCTCTTATTCTTCTAAACTCTAATTAGAAAGGCATAACCTGCTGAATCTCTCCTCATACCCAGGGTCAGCTTGTGAACCTTCTCTCAACTACCTCCAATGTCAACCGGGCAGAAGTGGGTAGTGCAGATACTGGAGATTAGAATCAAGGTCAGAGCGGTGCTGGAAAAGCGCAGCAGGTCAGGCAACATCCGAGGAGCAGGAAATCGACGTGAAGGACTTTTGCCTGAAACGTCGACTCTCCTGATCCTCAGATGCTGCCTGACCTGCTGTACCTTTCCAGCACCGCTCTGACCTTACCTCCAATGTCACTCTATTTCTTAGGTAAGGGAACACAAATTCCAGTAATGGCCTGACTAATGCCTTGTACAGTTTTAGCAAGACTTTCCCATTTTTCTACTCCCTTCCCTTTGAAACCAAGGCCCTATCATCCTATTTCTGATTTATGCTCTAGGACCCTGTTGTAGCTCCCCCTTATCCTGCCAAAGAGCGTAAACTAATATTTTCCCACATTGTGTTTGATCTGCCAGATTTGTGTCCATTGGTATCATGTTGCTACAGACTCTGTGTGCCATCCTCATCACTTGCCCTCCCACCTCTTTATATATCATCCGCACATTTTATGACAGTACAGTCACTTTACTCATCCACATCATTAATATCTACACAATACTCTACTAGTTACAGGTCACTATCTTGAAAATGCCTTCCTTATCCCAATCCTGTTCTTTGGTCACCGGTTATGTACCCATGGTAATACACTTTGCAACCCAACCCCACCATCGCTGACACCATGGGCACTTATCTCATTAAGTAGTCAAAACACCTTCTGGAAACGCAAATAAATTACAGCTACTTATCATTACTCTATCCTTCTTGTTACCTGTTCAAAGAATTCTAATAAATTTGTCAGGCATAATTCCCCCTTTGTGAGGCTTAGCCAACTCTGGTTAGTCACATGTTTTTTTAAATGATTGGATATTACATCCTTTATCATAGATTCTAACATTTTCCCAATGAGAAATGTTAAGCTAAAGTAGCCTACAGTTACCTGCTTTTCTGTCTGCTTCCCCTATTGAACAATGGGGTTACATTCACAGTTTTGGCTTCTAGAATGCATCCATTATCGCTGTGGCAATTTCCTTTAATATATTCAGGTGCAGCCAATCAGGTCCCAAGGACATGTCAACATTTAGCCTTGTACACCTTCCTGGTACTTTTCCCTAGCGGTAGTTATTGCGTTTGTTTCTCTTGCCCCCTGATTTGGTATTTTGGAATCCTGTTAGTGCCTTCCACTGTGAAGACTGATGCAAAGTATTTATTTAACTCTCTTGTCTTTCATTTGATCCCCATTATTATTTCCCCATAGCGGAGGTGTTAGTGGTGGTCTTTCAGGAATCACTAGAGCTAGGAACGGTCCCAGAGGACTGGAAAATCACTAACATGACACTCCTGTTTAAAAAGGGAGTAAGGCAAAGGCATAAAATTAGAGGCCGCTTGGCCTAATCTACGTTGGGTTAGATTTTGGAGTCCATTGTGAAGGATGAGATTTCTGAATACTTGGAAGTGTACAGTAAAATAGGTCAAAGTCAACATGGTATCATCAAGGGGAGGTCATGCAAAATAAATCTGTGAGGATTATTTGAGGAGGTAACAAGCAGGTTAGACCAAGGAGAGCCAAGGGATGTTGTCTGCCTGGACTTCAAGAAAGTCTTTGAAAAGATGTCACACTGGAGAATGCTGAGTAAGATAAGGGCCCACGGTATTCGAGGCAGGATAGAAGCCTGGCTGTCTGGCATTGGCAGAGAGTGGGGATAAAAGAGTCCTTCTCAGTATGGCAGTCAGTGACAAGTGGTGATCCGCAAGAGTCAGTGTTGGGACCACAGCCTTTCACTTTTTATATGTTAATGATCTCGTTGAAGGAACTGAGGGCATTCTGGCTCGGTTTGCAGAAAATACAAAGATAGATAGAGGGACACATAGCATTGAGGAGGCAGGGAGGCTGCAGAAGGATTTGGACAGATTAGGAGAGTGGGCAGAGAAGTGGCAGATGGAATACAACATGGGAAAGTGTGAGGTCACGCACTTTGGCAGGAAGAATAGAGGCATGGACTACTTTCTAAATGGGGAGAAAATTCAGAAGTCTGAAGTGTAAAGAGACTTGGAAGTTCTAGTCCAGGATTCTCTCAAGGTAAACTTGCAGATTGAGTTGTTAGAAAAGCAAATGCAATTATGGTATTTATTTTGAGAGGACTTGAATATAAAAACAGGATGTACTTCTGAGACACTGTAAAGCTCTGGTCAGACCACATTTGGAGTATTTTACACAGTTTTGGGCCCCATATCTCGGGAAGGATGTACTGGCCCTGGATGTTCAGAGGAGGTTCATGAGAATGGTCCCAGGAATGAAAAGCTTAACATATGAGGAACGTTTGAGGAATCTGGGTCTATACTTGTGGGAGTTTAGAAGGATGAGGTGGATCTAATTGAAATCAATAGAATACTAAACGGCCGAGACAGAGTGGATGTTTCCATTGATAGGAGAGACTAGGAGCTGAGGGCACAGCCTTAGAGTAAAGAGAAGATCTTTTAGAACAGAGTTAAGGAGAAACTTCTTCAGCCAGAGAGTGGGGAATCGATGGAATTCACTGCCACAGAAGGCTGTGGAGGGCGGGGCATTGAGAATATTTAACACTGAGATAGATAGGTTCTTGATTGTCAAGGGGATAAAGGGTTACACGGAGAAATCAGAAGAATGGGTTGAGAAACTTATCCTATTCCTGATGAAGGGCTTTTGCCTGAAACGTCGATTTTCCTGCTCCTCAGATACTGCCTGACCTACTGTGCTTTTTCAGCCCCACTCTAAACTGAGAAACTTAACAGCCATGATTGAATGATGGAGCAGACTCGATGGGCTGAATGGCCTAATTTCTGCTCCCCATGTCTTATGTTCTTATGGGGCCCTATGTTCACTTCAGCCCTTTCTAAATATTTAAAGGAGCTCTTACAGTCTGCCTTGACATTACTTTCTACTTTACCTTCAAAATTTATTTTCTTCCATCTTTGTTATTTTGTTGGTCAAATTTTATTAGTTTTTAAAACTTCCTCAATCCTTTGGCTTCCCACTAATGTTTGTCACATTGTGTGCTTTGATGCTATCTATAACTTCCTTAGTTAACCATGATTGGTTTAACCTTTTCATCAAGTATTCCTTCCTTACTGGGCTTTTTTTTGTGTGTCATGAACTGTTTTCTGAAATATCTGCCGTTATTCCTCCACCTTCTTTGCTGCTGCACCCCTTCTCCAGTCCAGCCCAGCCAGCTCTGCCCTGCCCTCATTCCTTTGTTATTGCTCTGAGTTTAGCACTGTTGTTTTCAACCTGAGTTACTCAATCTCAAACTGAATTGTTAATTCGGCCATGCTGCAGATGCTGATGCAGTAGAGAATTCTGAAGAAACGTTTTTGAGCAGAGCGTGAAAGACTGGAATTTACTACATGGGAGTGGTGGAGGTGAATGGTATTGATACATTTAATGGGATGTGTGGGAAAAAGGTGGAGGGAATTGTGCTGATAGAGTGAGATTAAGGTTGGACAGGACAAAATTTGACTGGACCATAACACTCATGGGTTAGTTGAGCTAAGGGTGTGTCACATATCCTGTGTAATTCTGCATAAGATGCATTGTATGTCTTTGTGAATTCTCTATTATTGTCCCCTTATTGCTAAGTGATAAACTAACCTGAATTTCTGTTCAACATTTTTGTTTCCTAACAGGTATTGAAACAAAAGTACTGGATGTGACTCAGAAAGTGCAAGTAGAAATGCTGGCCATGGACATTGAAAAAATTGATGTTCTGTTCAACTGTGCAGGGTAATATTGATATTAAAATTAAATATCTTTTCAGATAAATCTTCTCATGGCAAAGAAATCGATATTTGTCTTTTGCCTTTATATTGCCAATAATTTAGACCATTGTTACTTTTAGAGAGTGCATGAACTCACTTCCAAATGTACTAGGTGTCAATAACATACACAATAAGTTGATAGCCTGTTGATGAAAAATTGAACCTAAATATGTGGAACATTATTCATGAGAACAATAATCAAGATGTTAAGGATAGAATGAAATAATTTAATGTTTGGAAGTAGATTACCATTTACTCAGGCATGTTTTAATTTCAAGGAATGAAACCCAAATTGTTTAGGGGAGGCACAGTGCCGTGGTGATGTCACTGGAAGAGTAATTTGGAATCCCAGGCTAATGTTTTGAGGACAATGTGGCAAGTGGTGAGGGAACCAACGAGACTGATTTCACCCTGTCCTCACCGATCTACTTGCCACAGGTGCACCTGGTGATGACAGCATTGAAAAGAATGAACAGCACACAGTCCTTCTGGAGACAAAGTTCCATGTTTGCTTTAGGAAGGCCCTTTGTTGTGCTGCACGGTGCTACATCACTTTGCTAAGTGGGTGGGGCTTAAAACAGATCTGGCAATTTAAAACTGTGACTTGGAGATGCAAGACAAAACTAAAGACCCATAAGTCTACTCTCCATCATCAGGAATGTGATGGAAAGTGTTGGACTGGGGACAAAGTTAAAAATCACACAACACCAGGTTTGTTTGGAAGCTCTAGCGTTTGGAGCAACAACCCCCTGATGAAGGAGCAGCGCTCTGAAAGCTCGTGCTTCCAATTAAACCTGCTGGACTATAACCTGGTGTGGTGTGATTTTTAAATTTAAAACAGGGCATTCATGAGGCACTTTGTGCCATCAAGGGAAGCAGAATTGTATTTGACCACAATTTGTGACCTCGTGGCCCAACATATATCCTATTGTCCTCAAACCATGAGAACAACACCGGTTCAGTGAAGAGGAGGAGCAGTAGCAGCAGGTCAGTTCTGCTAGAACACGCATTTCTTCAACGCAAATTGGCTATAACACAGTTGAAGAATTTAGACCGTAACTTGTAGAATGCAAACTTTCCTTCCCAGTATTGTCTATAATACATTTCCAGTCCCATCGGTTTAAATGGTGCGGCTGTGACATGATTTTTCTTTTTACTTGAGATCACACGGGAATAATCACATTGCCTCAGAACAGACTGCAGGAACCCTGTGAAGCTGCACAGCAGGATTGGCTGCATAAGCAGCATGCAGTAAACTGGACTAAGTGATCAAGTAACCAACAGTTAAGATTTGAGTGCTGCAGTCCTGTACAGCCTGTCATGAACTGTGGTGGACAATTAAATAACTCTGACAGATCAGGCTTGTCAAATATCCCCACCCTCAATCACGAGAGGACAAGTGCAGCAGTGTGAAGGGCGAGGCTAATATAAGTTGAGCCAAAAGGAACAAGTGGCTGATCCATTTCAGCCTCTCCCAGAGGATCACAGCATCACAGATGGTAATGAATTTGGTTCACTCTCTGTGATGTCGAGAAATAGCTGAAGATACTGGGTACAGCAAAGGCTTGTGCCAGTATTCTAACAATGATATTAAAGACTTGTGCCACGAATAGTGTTAAAGAACCTGCCACTCCCCTAGCTAAGTTTTGCAATATTGGCATCTACCCAACAGTGTGGAAATTGCCCAGCTGTATCCTGTGCACTAAAAGCAAGACAAAACTAAAGACCTATAAGTCTACTCTCCATCATCAGGAGCGTGATGGAAAGTGTTGGTGATAGCGTTATTCTTTCACTGGGGAACTGGATAAAGTGCTCACTGATGCTCAACTTAGTTTCTGTCAGGGCTGTCAGCTCCTGACCTTGTGACAGCTCTGGTCCAAGTTCAGACAGACAGAAGAGTTAAAGTCCAGAAGTGAAGTGGAGTTGCAGCTTTTGACATCAAGGTCACATTTGACCAAGTGTGGCATCAGGGAACTATAGCAAAACTGGACTCCGTCAGAATCAGGACAAACTCTCCATTGGTTAGAGTCATAGCTGGCACAGAGAAAATGGTTGTTGTAGTAGGAGACCAATCATCTCAGCTCCAGAACATCTCTGCAAGGATTCTCTTGGGGGAATAATGTAGACTCAGCCATCTTCAGCTGCTTCATCAATGACTTCCTCTCCTTCATAAGGTCAGTCATGGGATGTTCACTGATGATTGCATATTCATCATTTGCAACTCTTCAGATACTGAAACAGTCTGTGTCCAGACATGGACAATATTCAGGCATACGCTAGTAAATTGGAAGTAATATTTGCACTGCACAAGTGCCAGGCAATGACCATCTCCAACAGTACACGATCTAACCATCACTCCTTGATGTTCAATGGCATTACCGTGACTGAATCCCTAACTATCAACATTCTGGGGGTTACCATTAATCGGGAACTGAACTGGACTAGCCATATAAATGCTGTAACTGTTAATGAAGGTTAGGGACTTGAATTCTTGGGGCAGCACGGTGGCACAGTGGTTAGCACTGCTGCCTCACAGCGCCAGAGACCTGGGTTCAATTCCTGCCTCAGGAGACTGACTGTGTGGAGTTTGCATGTTCTCCTCGTGTCTGCGTGGGTTTCCTCCGGATGCTCCGGTTTCTTCCCACAGTCCAAAGATGTGCAGGTCAGGTGAATTGGCCATGCTAAATTGCCAGTAGTGTGAGGTAAGGGGTAAATGTAGGGGTATGGGTGGGTTGCGCTTCGGCGGGTCAGTGTGACCTTGCAGGGCCGAAGGGCCTGTTTCCACACTGTAAGTAATCTAATCTACATCACCTCCTGTCTTCCTAAGTCAGTGTGATGGAATATTTCCCATTTGCCTGGATGGGAGCAACTCCAACAACACTCGAGAAGCTCAACACCATCCAGGACAAAGTAGCTGCTTGATGGGTGTCCCCATCCACAACTTTTAACACTCTCTTCCTTTGCTACCATGGCAGCAGTATATACTGTCCACAAAATTCACTGCAGAAACTCACTAAGTCTCCTTAACAGCACCTTCTAAACCCACAGCGTCTATCACATTGAAGTATAAGGGCAGCAGATACATGGGAACACCATCCCTCCAGGCCACTCTGACAAACCATCCCAACTTGGAACCAAATCACCATTTGTTCTTTGGATCAATCTTCGAGAACTCTCTCCCTGAGGCCTCTGTGGGTGTCCCTACGCCCCAGCAGTTCAAGTGTGATAGTAAATGCTGGCCCACCCAGTGATGCATGTTCTGTTGAACAATTAAAACAAAACCTCAGACATGTGGGCCTACATTACAATGAGTTTTCATGCTTATTATTTTTTTCAAAAACACTGATGATATCACAATCAGGAGGATGGAGGCTGGGATGTTATTAAAGCGAGTGCATTCAAATGAAAAGTTGTTTATTGGTTAACATTATCTGGCAGTGTTCATTCTGTGATGAAATCATTGTTGTTGGTTATTCCATAAATGGAATAGACATTCAAACTCAATGTTCTGCAAACAATGTTCATTCTCTGCTCTTTGTTCCTCAGCATAATCTCGGAACATTGACAACACACTGTACACCAACAGGATATGACATTAACTTTGTTCTGTTATGTAAAGTTAGTCTCTCAAGGCAAGTACTTGGCACTTGAAGTACACATTAAGGACCTGAATTCATTGTTAACAAGAGAAAAAAAAGTCTGAATTGTGCCACATTTGGCAGAGCAACATTCAAACCCAGAATCTATTTCAAACAGGTGTTGCAAGAGATGTTCACCAACCTGTTGGCTTTTTTTAAAGTGGCTCCTTTTCTTGAACTGCATGGCTGAAATTGTTGATTTTCCCAGGTTAGGTGATCTCTCTTCAGATGACGGCACCGGGCCAATTTCAGGTCTTCCAGGCGAACTCCCACAGGATACACAATGTTCTGTTTTCACTGAATTGAAAACTTAAAATGTGCCATTCAGTATTGGCTACAGAGCAAAAACATTCTTTATTTTCTGGGGGACTGAGCTTCTGAAAATGATGCACAGATGCTCAGCATCTATTGTTGAACCCATTGTTTGGCTGCAGGTATAACTGGCAGGTGTGCCAGGAAGAGATACCCTAGATAAATACATGGAGCTAATAACTGCATTAACTATTTTGAATATTGAATCAATTTTCTGCTGCTTATGTTACTGTTTAATGTCTTCAGCTTTCTCAGCTTAGAAGGTTTACTGGTATTAAACAAGAACAGATACTGTGTCTTCCATGAACATTTACAGTTGTGTAAAGACAGTCTGTCCATTTTTCGAGGACTTGTTCATTAAAGGGGGGTGGGGAGTGCGGAGTATGGTGCTGGAAAAGCACAGCCGGTCAGGCAGCATCCGAGGAACAGGAGAGTCAACATTTCGGGCAAAAGCCCTTCATTAGGAATGAAAGGGATGGTTCAGTCTTGCATTACCTTCACTACTAAGGGTGGGCCAAAGTAATGGTTTTGCCCTTGTTTCTTAGTCTGTTTCTAAACTATATGTCTCAAAAGCTGATACATTTAGTACTCAGGTACAGTAGGGACCTAAAAATAAAATAAAGGACCTTGGATGCTGAAGATCTGAAGCAAAAACAGAAATTCAAAGTTTGTGAGAAGATTTGTAGCTCGGGTGCTCATTGTTGTGGTTCTGTTCGCCGAGCTGGGAATTTGAATTGCAAGTGTTTCGTCCCCTGTCTAGGTGACATCCTCAGTGCTTAGGAGCCTCCTGTGAAGCGCTTCTGTGATATTTCCTCCAGCATTTATAGTGATTTGTACCTGCCGCTTCCGGTTGTCAGTTCCAGCTGTCTGCTGCAGTGGCCGGTATATTGGGTCCAGGTCGATGTGCTTATTGGTTGAATCTGTGGACGAGTGCCATGTCTCTAGGAATTCCCTAGCTGTTCTGTTTGGCTTGTCCTATAATAGTAGTGTTGTCCCAGTCGAACTGAGTCGAACTCCTAGCAGAAGCGGTAATGCAAAGGTTAGAACAAACAGTCTTACCGCAAATTCAACCCAAACTCTGGGTCAGATATGTGGACAACACCTTTGTAATCATTAAAAACACAGAAATAGAGAACACACACCGGATCATCAACGCTACACTCACAGGAATCCGATTCACGAGAGAGGAAGAAAAGGACAACCAGCTCCCATTCCTACACGTGATGGTACAGAGAACACCGAACGGAGAATTCACCACAAAGGTATACAGGAAAGCCACACACACAGACCAAGTCCTGAACGATGAAAGCAACCCCCCCAACACACACAAACGAAGTTGCATCAAGACACTGTTCAAAAGGGCCTCAACATACTGCAGTACACCAGAACTGCAAAAGGAGGAAGAAGAACACCTATACAATGTATTCGCCAAAAACGGATACCCCCGCAATTTCATAACAGATGCCGAAGGGAAAGACAACGGAGTGAGGACATGCCTCAACCCAAAGGGCTAGCCACACTACCATACATCAGGAGCATTTCTGAACTGACAGCCAGACTGCTGCGACCACTAGGACTCATAACAGCACACAAACCAACAGCCACTCTCCCACAACAACTCACCAGGACAAAGGACCCGATACCCAGCATGAGCAAAACCAATGTAGTGTACAAACTCCCATGCAAGGACTGCACAAAACTCTACATAGGACAAACAGGAAGACAGCTAACGGTCGGCATCCATGAATACCAACTAGCCAGGAAACGACACGACCAGCTATTCTTAGTAGCCACACATGCAGATGACAAGCAACATGAGTTCGACTGGGACAACACTACTATTATAGGACAAGCCAAACAGAGAACAGCCAGGGAATTCCTAGAGGCATGGCACTCATCCACAGATTCAATCAATAAGCACATCAACCTGGACCCAATATGCCGGCCACTGCAGCGGACAGCTGGAACTGACAACCGGAAGCGGCAGAGACAAATCACTATAAATACTGGAGGAAAGATCACAGAAGCACTTCACAGGAGGCTCCCAAGCTCTGAGGATGTCACCTAGACAGGGGACGAAACATCTGCAACACAAATTCCCAGCTCGGTGAACAGAACCACAACAAAAAACAGAAATTGCTGACAAAAACTCACCAGGTCTGGCAGTATCTGTGGGGAGAAAGCAGAGTTAGCGTTTTGACTCCAAAGTTCTGATGAAGAGTTACTGAACTCTAAATGTTGACTCTGCTTCCTTCTCACACATGCTGCCAGACCTGTCTGGTTTCAACAGCAATTTTTGGTTGTGGTACAGTTGGACTCAGATTGTCTAGTTTTTGGTGAAGGTATGTATCCAGGTCTGGAATTGTTTTAAAGATGCGGTGACATTGGGAGTCTGCGCAAGCTGACATGTTTCAGATGTTGATTGTTTTCGATTGTCTCAGCTGCTATAATGGAACTGTCAGAGGGGATAAAACGTGAGCAGATAGCTTGTTGCTGTTGGTTGGCCTGAAGCCTCTTAATAAAAAGATTTCTTTTATTTTCAACTTTGTGGTTACAGAGTATCAGTCAGGCAGGGAGAGGTCTCAGGAAGAACAGCAAAGTTGTAATCACATTGTCTTCCCACAGGATTGCGGAGGTCTGCACTCTCCTGAGGGGCAGTTTCACTTGTCGATTACTCTGCCAGCTGCTTGATTTAGAGGTGTACAGGGGGGTTCTTTTGTCACTGCGAAGATTCACTTAAACCTGCTTTGTTTTGACTTCCTTTCTTTTTTTATCCTTTACTTACCTCAGCTTTGTCCATCATGGCACCATTCTGGATTGTGAAGACAAAGACTGGGATTTTACTATGAATCTGAATGTCCGCAGTATGTATTTGATGATCAAAGCCTTTCTACCTAAGGTACGCCCCTCTGGATCCCAGTGAATACTAGACTTTACTATTCCATAGGCAATATATTGAGATACTAGTCATTTGTTTTTAAAAACTCATTTAAGTTCCTGACTTTCAGGTGTTTTACTGAGAAATCAGAGACATTTTCAATTTGATTACAATAGCTCACGGGTAAGTAAGCAGCTAAGCTGGCAGTAGTGTCATTGATAGCAAGGTGACAGCTGTGTACTGTCACAGACACTGAATTAACCACATGTACAAACCCAAAGTTGAGAACCTTTGATCTGTAATACGTGATGAAAGTTTTGTGAAGTTATCACAATAACTCCTCCCAATTGTCCTGACTTTTAACTCGCTGTCCCTGAGTTATACTCATTGTGAAGATGTCTGGCAGCATTTGTTTTACATAAAACAGGAATAACTATTTATTACTATATATTATTACTATTTATTACCAATGAAAAGTACTTTACCAATTTATAGCAGTGGCAATGATACAAACTCTTAAAACCGCTAGTCAAAGATTGTGTTGCTGGAAAAGCACAGCAGATCAGGCAGTATCCGAGGAGCAGGAGAATCAATGTTTCGAGCATATGCCCTTTATCAGGAATGCCTGCTGCTCGGATGCTGCCTGACCTGCTGTGCTTTTTCAGCACCACACTCTCCGACCCTGATCTCCAACATCTGCAGTCCTTGCTTTCTTTTAAAACCAGTAACTAACTACTCCGTCTATTAGCCACAAAATCCCCTTTTTCCCTGAAGCCAGTACTGAAACCTGACAGGACCAGACAAAAGGTTAGTTGTGGAAGTGATAAGGTATGTGACTTGAATCTCAGGCTAACAGCTCCAACCTCCGAACGTGCTAAACCCCCCCTCAGCAGCTGAAAGCCAGTTTGGTGAGGAAAGAGCTGAAACCTTTGAAGGAGTTACTGAGTTGAATTAGTTCCTTCTGGGCAGTTCCCTCCCGGTACTTGATCAATCGGGACACTCGTGATACAGCTCCTCGCTGGAAACGATCTTCCAGCTTGACTTTTAGTGGTCCAGTTGGTTTTCTGTTCTTTGCTTCAAGAGTGTCCCCATGGTTCCCAACCAAGCGACATGTCTCCAAGAGCAATCTTTCCTCAGACCTCATTGCTGCAGCTCTAGCTGTCGACTTGAGTCCTTTTAGCTTTGTTCAGCGGTCTGTAATGTTTGGGGAGGGGGTAGCATTGACCAAACAGTCAGCGGACTATCCATGATCTCCCCAAGACTGATTTCCCAGGGTGGGGGATACGGGACTCACTGAACTCCAAACCTGAATCGTGTACTTTAGAATCCCAGACATTTTTGATTTGTTTTTAAAAAATAATATTCAAAGTTAGTTATAGGAGGAAAACTAAGACAGAATGGCTAGGGTTATAACAGTTTGAAGAGAGGGGTCTTATGAGAGATGTTTTCAGTTCTTATAACAGAGAGTGGTCTCAGTCAGTCTGCATTGGTGTTTGTTCTCCAGACAAACAAGGTCACTGTCAGAAAAACAGAAATTCCTGGAGAAATTCTCTAGGTTGGGCAGTCTCTGTGGAGAGACTTTCCAATGAGATTATGCTAGACCTGCTGAGTGTCTCCACTACTTTCGATTTGTATTTCAACTCTCCAGTATTTTACTTTAATTAGAAAATATGTTATGCCCACAGTGAATGTAAGTTGCAAACTATTTCCCTGGAGTGTCGGAGGCTGAGGGGTGACCTTATAGAGATTTATAAAAGCATGAGGGGCATGGGTAGGATAAATAGACATAGTCTGTTTCCTGGGGTGTGGGAGTCCAGAACTAGAGGGCATAGGTTTAGGGTGAGAGGGGAAAGATGTAAAAGAGATGTAAGGGGCAACGTTTTCACACAGAGGGTGGTACGTATGGAATGAGCTGCCAGGGGAAGTGTTGGATGCTGGTACGATTGCAACATTTGAAAGGCATTTGGATGGGTTTATGAATTGGAGGGATATGGGCCAGGTGCTGGCAGGTGGGACTAGATTGTGGTGGGATATCTGGGTGGCATGGACGGGTTGGACCGAAGGGTCTGTTTGCGTGCTGTACATCTTTGTAACTCTGTGACAATCACAGAAGAGGAGATTAGGTTCAGAAACATAGTTGTAATGAAACATGAGAGACCTCTCACTGCAGCTCATCTTTCAAAGACCCCAGTTTTCTTAATGATCCTGATCAGTTTGCGCCTTTTCCTATCTGTTGTAGGAATCAGTTTCTGTGGTTACACTGACATTTTGATTATGTAACTGGGCCAGTATTACAGAGCTATGGGCTAATGATCTAGAACTTCAGTTCAAATCCCATCTCACCACAATAGCCTGGAAATTAAAATTCATTTCAATAAATTTAGTGATATCACTAATAATGCTAAAACTATTGTTCTGTCATTAAAACAAGTCTAGTTCACTAATTCTTTTGGAAAATCTGCTATTCTTCCACGATGAGCTGAAGATCCTGCTGCACTGCCCTATGTACACTCCAGAGCCACACATTATGGTTAGCTCTTAATTGCCATCTGAAATGGCATAGTAAGCTGGCATTTGAGAAGACCATGCACCACGACCTTTTCAAGGATAACCAGGTGTGGACATAAACCCTGCAGTGATGGGGAATACTAGAAAGTGACAGCCTGGAACTGTGCACCATGACTAAGCATTCTTGTTAATGTCTTGTATGTATAAATTTAATTAGAACAAATCGTACTCAAACAAAATAAACACAGAACACAAGCCACAGACGATCTAGTTTTACAGCCGCTGAGTGGAGGTAAAGATTGGCCAGTTCCAGACCAGGTGTTCATTGCTGAATCTTACAGAATGGAGACAGCCCGGGGTGGGGTGTTCAGCCTATCATGAGCATTTCAATAAGTGCCCTTCTCCTGATTTCTCTCTGTAACCGTGCGTGTCCTTCGTTTACAAATAACCATACAATACCTTATTGAATGCCTGAATTGAACCTGCCTCCTTCACAGTTACAGGCAGTGCAGTCCGGACCCTTGAATTCTCTGTGTGAAAAGGCTTTGCCTCATGCGAGTTACTTTATATCGATACCATCTTGTTCTCAATTTTCACAAGTTAGAAATTTTGCGCTAACTTCCTTATAGTTAACAATTCGACAGTTTGAGCAGCATTGGCACAATCTTGTTAAAGTTACTTATCAACCTTTCTTGTTTGTTCCAGCAACCTTGTGTCATTTCTAAATAGACCATCAAAGTAGACAAGGAAATAAACAGGATATTTTACAGCACCATTAAAACTGATTATACCCAATTATTACCATCTAGTTATAAGTCACCCTCTGGACTCAATTAATCTTTGTTCTAATCAAATATCACCCTTAAATCCCCATGACCTGATCAGGTGTACCCTAGAACTCTGTGGGAAGCTAGAGAAGTGATTGCTGGGCCTCATTCCGAGATATTTGTATCATCGATAGTGACTAGTGAGGTGCCGGAAGACTGGAGGTTGGCAAACGTGGTGCCACTGTTTAAGAAGGGTAGTAAAGACAAGCCAGGGAACTATAGACCAGTGAGCCTGACATCAGTGGTGGACAAGTTGTTGGAGGGAATCCTGAAGGACAGGATGTACATGTATTTGGAAAGGCAAGGATTGATTAGGGATAGTCAACATGGCTGTGTGCCATGTCTCTGGAAATCATGTCTCACAAACTTGGTTGAGTTTTTTGAAGTAGTAACAAAGAGGATTGATGAGGGCAGTGTGGTAGATGTGATCTATATGGACTTCAGTAAGGTGTTCAAAAAGGTTCCCCATGGCAGACTGGTGAGCAAGGTTAGATCTCATGGAATACAGGGAGAACTAGCCATTTGGATCAAAGGTAGAAGACAGAGGGTGGTGATGGAGGGTTGTTTTTCAGACTGGAGGCCTGTGACCAGTGGAGTGCCACAAGGATCGGTGCTGGGTCCACTACTGTTCATCATTTACAGAAATGATTTGGATGTGAACATAAGAGGTACAGTTAGTAAGTTTGCAGATGACACTAAAATTGGAGGTGTAATGGACAGCGAAGAAGGTTACCTCCGATTACAACAGGATCTTGATCAGATGGGCCAATGGGCTGAGAAGTGGCAGATGGGGTCTAATTTAGATAAATGGGAGGTGCTGCATTTTGGGAAAGCAAATCTTAGCAGAACCTACACACTCAGTGGTAAGGTCCTGGGGTGTGTTGCTGAACAAAGAGACCTTGGAGTGCAGGTTCATTGCTCCTTGAAAGTGGAGTTGCAGGTAGATAGGATAGTGAAGAAGACGTTCAGTATACTTTCCTTTATTGGTCAGAGTTTTGAGTACAGGAGTTGGGAGGTCATGTTGCAGCTGTACAGGACATTGGTTAGGCTACTGTTTGCTAATTGCGTCCAGTTCTGGTTTTCTTCCCATTTGAAAGATGTTGTGAAACTTAAAAGGGTTCAGAAAAGATTTACAAGGATGATGCCAGGGTTGGAGGATTTGAGCTATAGGGAGAGGCTGAAGATGCTGGGGCTGTTTTCCCTGGAGTGTTGGAGGCTGAGGAATGACCTTACAGAGACTTATAAAATCATGAGGGGCATGGCTAGGATAAATAGACAAATTCTTTTCCCTGGGCGCGGTGAGTCCAGAACTAGAGAGCATAGGTTTAGAGTGAGAGGGGAAAGATATAAAAGAGATCTAAGGGACAACGTTTTCACTCAGTGGGTGGTACATGTATATGAGCTGTCAGAGGAAGCGGTGGAGGCTGGTACAATTGCAACATTTAAAAGACATTCGGATGCGTATATGAATAGGAAGCGTTTGGAGGCTTATGGGCTGGGTGCTGGCAGGTGGGACTAGATTTGGTTGGGATATCTGGTCGGCATGGACGGGTTGGACCAAAGTGTCTGTTTCCGTGCTGTACACCTCTATGACTCTATAACTCTATGACTAAACATAGGTAATCGATGGACTGGAAACGAGATGTGATGCTTGATGATCATGTCCATTCGGAGAAAGTGAGGATTGCAGGTGCTGGAGATCAGAGCTGAAAATGTGTTGCTGGAAAAGCGCAGCAGGTCAGGCAACATCAAAGGAGCAGGAGAATCGACGTTTCGGGCATAAGCCCTTCTTCAGGAATGAGGGCTTATGCCCGAAACATCGATTCTCATGCTCCTTTGATGCTACCTGACCTGCGCTTTTCCAGCAACACATTCTTCAGGTCATGTCCATTCCCCTAACAGCAGGAAGTCTCAGTCCCAGTGATCATGGGTTCCTCGATTCTGACTTTTAAAAAAAAAAGTTGTTTAACCCATTAAAATACTCATTGGTCATAAATGCTAAATGTTGTTTCCTTGATGGTTTTCGGGATAATTTTACAACTTCTTGTTCACCATTAACTTTGTTACATTTAATGGTGACTTAACTCATAAGTACATGAGAGAACATTTCTTTTGTGCTTTTTAGCTGTTTTCACCAGAGATACCACATGTAGGTTTTCCTCATGGATTATGCTGGCTCACTTTTGTATCTTACAGGCGCATGGCTGGAAATGCCATCTTGTTTAATGTGATAGGGTTAGGAACATCTTGTATAATGCAAGGGTCTCTTCTCATTCCATTGTCAAGTGGTTTTCCTGGACCACACCAGGCCATTCAGGCTCTGTCAGTCTCTATCAGGGAGGTGGCTGATGGCAACACATCAGAGAATTTACCTTCACCAAGGTTTGCTCTGGTGAGGAGCTTCCTTTTTTCTCTAAGCTAATCTCACAATTTCACCTATCATCTGTGGTTCCCTAATCTTGCTGTTTCTAACCCCTATTTTCGCAGGGACATGTCTTTCCTGAACTCTGATCAACCTCACTTTAAAAGCATCCCACATATCAAATATGGATTTACCTTCAAACAGCTGCTCCTAATCACATTCCCCAGCTCATGCCGAACTTTGCAATAGTTGCCCTTCCCTCAATTTACCACTCTTATTTTAGGACCACTCTCATCTTTGTCCATGAGTATTCTAAAACTTACGGGAATTGTGATCACTGTTCCTAAAGTAATCCCCTACTGGCTGATGGCAGCACATCAGTGAATCTGTTATTCACCAAGGTTTGCTGTGGTGAGGAACTCTCATACAGCATGATGCCAACGATGGATACCACTTCATCACTTGGTCTCCTTATGTGAGGAATGATGTTCTTGCTGTTGGGGGAGTGCTGTGAAGGTTTAACAGATTGTTTCCTGAGAAGGCAGGACTGACAAATGAGGAGCAACTATGTTGATCAGAATTGCGTTCACTGCAGTTGAGTTATTTGAGTGGAAGGCAGGTGGTCAGGAGGGATGTCAGCTCACTAAAGACTGAAAGATACTGTCAGAGACTATGGAGGTTTCGCAGTCTTCGTATGTGGAATAAGCTGCCAGAGGAAGTGGTAGTTGCAGGTACAGTTCCAACATTGCAAGGTCAGTTGGATTAATACAGGAATAGGAAAGGCTTAAAGGAATATGGGTCAAACACACACAAGTAACTTGGGAGTTTTAGTCCAGGGTTGTCTCAGGATTCCCGCAGCAATGGGAACAGTGAGAGCGCAGGCCAGGGGGCTGCCGGGAAAGCAAGTTTTTCCTGTTAAAGACTTAGCTTGTGAATAGGCTCAACAGGAGCACAGGTGGCCATGGGGCCTGTTGGGTATGTGAACTGATATACTGGGGCTGTTTCTGTACCTCACAACGCTGCACGTATAGTGTCTCCTCCTCCAACCAAAAAAAAACTGACCCTGTGTGTAGGGTTGCTAGGAGAAAGTGAGGACTGCAGATGCTGGAGATCAGAGCTGAAAAATGTGTTGCTGGAAAAGCGCAGCAGGTCAGGCAGCATCCAAGGAACAGGAGAATCGACGTTTCGGGCATAAGCCCTTCTTCAAGAATGAGGAGGGTGTGCCAAGCAGGCTAAGATAAAAGGTAGGGAGGAGGGACTTGGGGGAGGGACGTTGGGAATGCGATAGGTGGAAGGAGGTTAAGGTGAGGGTGATAAGCCAGAGTGGGGTTGGGGACGGAGAGGTCGGGTAGAAGATTGCAGGTTAGGAAGGTGGTGCTGAGTTCGAGGGTTGGGACTGAGATAAAGTGGGGGGAGGGGAAATGAGGAAACTGGAGAAATCTGCGTTCATCCCTTGTAGTTGAAGGGTTCCTAGGCGGAAGATGAGGCGCTCTTCCTCCAGGCGTCGTGTTGCCATGGTCTGGCGATGGAGGAGGCCAAGGACCTGCACATCCATGGCGGGGTGGGAGGGGGAGTTAAAGTGTTCAGCCACAGGGTGGTTGGGTTGGTTGGTGCGGATGTCCCAGAGGTTTTCCCTAAAACGTTCCGCAAGTAGGCGGCTAGGTCAAGGTTTTTTTGTATTTATTCAATCTCTCTTGACAATTTTGAGCAGATGGGATGGAGGCTAGGGCAGTGGCATGCTCTCCTTGCAGGCTATGGGAGATAAGGGTCACCACTAGTGTCCCTGCTGACTTCACCAGCTCCTCACAGGCCACATTAGGGAATTGGAACTGGAGGAACTTTGGGTTCATTTGGGAGGCTGTGGAGGTGATAGAGAGGAGTTATAGGCAGGCAGTCACACCTAAGTTACAGGATAAATGTAGCTGAGTGACTGTCAGTAGAGGGAAAGGGATGAGACAGACAGTGCTGGGACTCCCTGTGGCCGTCCCCCACAACAATAAGTATACCGGTTTGGATACTGTTTGTGGGAGGAGGAGCCTACCGGGAAACCCTCAGTGACCAGATCTCTTACACAGCCTGGCTCTGAGGCTCAGAAGTGAAGAGGGGAGAACAGAAGAGCAATCCTGCTCGGAGATTCGATGGTGAGAGCAACAGACGGGAGATGCTGTAGTTGCGATTCTGGGGACTTCCAGATGGTATGTCGTCTCCCGGGTACCAGCGTCAGGGATGTCTCAGATCGAGTCCACAGGATTCTTCAGGGGGAGGGAGAGCAGCCAGAAATTGTGGTCTAGATTGGTACTAATGACATAGCTCGGAAAAGGGATGAGGACCTAAAAAGTAAATTTAGAGAATTAAGATGGAAGCTAAAAGGCAGTATGAGCGAGTAGTCATCTCCGGATTGTTACCATTGCCACGGGCTATTGAGGTTAGAAACAGAGAGCGGGTGCAGATGAACGCGTGGCGGCAGAGCTGGTGTAGGAGGGAGGGTTTCAGATACATGGATCATTGGGATACCTTCTGGGGAGGTGGGACCTGTACAAGGAGGACAGGTTGCACCTGAACTGAAGGAGCACCCGATATCCTGGGTGGGAGGTTTGCTAGAGCTCTTCAGGGGAGTTTAAACTAGATTGGCAGGAGGATGGGAATCTGAGCTATAGATCAGATGATGGAGTTGTAGTGACAGATACAGCATGCAGAGAGTCTGAGAGGAGGGATAGGCACTTGATAGGGACAAGTTGCAGTCAGCGGGATGGGTTGAAGTGTGTGTATTTTAATGCAAGAAGTATCAGGAATAAGAGTGATGAACTTAGAGCATGGATCAGTGCTTGGAACGATGATGTTGTGGCCATCACAGAGACTTGGATATCACGGGGGCAGGAACGGTTGTTGGATGTTTCAAAAGGAATACAGAGGGTGGTAAAAGAGGTGGGGGAGTAGCATTGCTAATCAAGGATAGTATGACAGTTACAGAAAGGGAGGGCGTTGTGGAGGATTTGTCTACAGAGTCAGTATGGGTGGAGTCAGAAACTGGAAAGAAGCCGTCATTTTATTGAGGGCTTTCCAAAACTCCCCCACCCTCCCACCCCCAGTGGCAACAGACACAGAGGAGCAGATTGGGAGGCAGATTTTGGAAAGGTGCAGAAGCAACAGGTTTGTTGGCACAGGTGACTTTAACTTCCCTAATATAGATTGGAACATCCATAGTTCAAATAATTTGGATGGAGCAGTTTTTTGTCAGGTGTATCCAGGAAGGATTCCTGACTCAATATGTAGGTTGACAGACTAGAGGGGAGGCCATATTGGATTTGGTGCTCGGCAATGAACCAGGTCAGGTGTCAGATCTCTCAGTGGGAGGGCATTTCAGTGATTGTGATCTTAACTATACTCATGGAAAGAGATAGGAACAGATGGTATGGGAAAGTATTTAATTGGGAGAGGGGGAATTACAATGCTATTAGACAGGAACTGGGGTACCTAGATTGAGAACAGGTGTTTTCAGGGAAATGCAGAATAGAAGTATGGAGGTTGTTCAGGGAGCACCTGCTGATAGAGCTGGATAGATTCATCCTACTGAGGCAAGGAAGGGATGGTAGAGTGAAGGAACCTTGGTGACAATGGATGTGGAACATCTAGTCAAGAGGAAGAAGGAAGTTTACTTAAGGTTGAGGAGGTAAGGATCAGACAGGGTTCGAGAGAGTTACAAGGTAGCCAGAAAGAAACTGAAGAGTAGACTTAGGAGAGCTAGGAAAGGGCATGAAAAAGCCTTGGCTGGTAGGATTAAGGAAAACCCTAAGGCATTCTACACTTATGTGAGGAACAAGAGGATGGCCAGAGTGAGGGTAGGGCAGTCAGGGATAGTGGAGGGAACTTGTGCCTGGAGTCGGAGGAGATAAGGGAGGTCCTTAAATGAATACTGTGCCTCAGTATTCACTGCTGAGAGGGATCTTGATCTTTGTGATGACAGCGTGAAACAGATTGATGTGCTCAAAAAGGTCGATGTTAAGAAGGAGGATGAGTGGAAACTTTTGAAAAGTATGAGCATAGATCAGTCCCCTGGGCTAGACGGGATATACTCAAGGTTACTACGGAAGTGAGGGATGAGATTGCTGTGCCTTTAGCGTCCTCACTGTCCAATGGAGTAGTGCCAGATGTTTGGCAGGTGGCAAATGTTGTTCCCTTGTTGAAGAAAGAGAATAGGGATAATCCTGGGAATTACAGACCAGTCAGTCTCACGTCTATGGTGGGCAAGTATTGGAGAGGATTCTGAGGGACACAATTTCTGATTATTTGGAAAACTGTAATTTGATTAGAGATAATCAGCACGGCTTTGTGAGGGACAGGTCATGCCTCACAAACCTTATTGAATTCTTTGAGGACATGACAAACACATTGATGAAGGTAGAGCAGTGGATGTGATGTACATGGACTTTAGCAAGGTGTTTGATAAGGTTCCCCATGGTAGGCTCATTCAGAAAGTAAGGAGGTATGGGATATAGGGAAATCTGGTTGTCTGGATACAGAATTGGCTGTCCCATAGAAGACAGTGGTGATAGATGGAAAGTATTCAGCCTGGAGTTCGGTGACCAGTGATGTTCTGCAGGGATCGGTTCTTGGGTCTCTGCTCTTTGTGATTTTTATAACTGACTTGAATAAGGAAGAGGGAGGGTGGGTTAGTGAGTTTGCTGATGACCTGAAGGTTGATGGAGTTCTGGATAGTGTGGAGGGCTGTTGGAGGTTGCTGGGCGGATAAGTGGCAGATAGAGTTCAACCTGGAAAAATGTGAAGTGATTCACTTTGGAAGATCGAATTTGAATGCAGACTAGAGGGTTAAAGACAAGATTCATGGCAATGTGAAGGAACAGAGGGATCTTGGGGTCCATGTCCATAGATGCCTCAAAGTTTGGGGAAAATTGGTTGGCATGGATGAATTGGACTGAAGGGTCTGTATCCCCTGCTGTATGACTTGATGACTTGAATTATTTTGTTTCAGTCTCTAAAGTAGAAAGAGAGGATAGATTGCCAGAAGTTCCAAGGAAATTAACAGTGGATTGAGAACAGGGACTGAATAAAATTAACACAAATTAAACATTAGAAACAGGGAAATTTGTGAAATTGAAGAGTGCTGAATCCCCAGGACCTGATGGTTTCCATCTGAGGATGTTAAAGGATGTAGGAGGACATGTTGTGGACTCCTTGACTATAATCTTTCAGTTCCCAGACACAGCAGCCATCTGTCTGGATTGGAAAATTGACCACATCACTCCTCTCTTTAAGAAGGGCGAAAGAGAAAAATCAAACCAGTTAGCCTCCCATCTGGTGGGGACTTTGTTGGAGTCTATGATCAAGGATGGACAATCTTCAGTTAATCAGGGAGAGCCAGCATGAATTCATGACAAGCAAGGCATGTCTAATAAACCTTGTTGAATTTTCTGAAGAGGTGACTGAGGTGACGGGAATGCTGTTATGAAGTTGAAGGTGTGTACTGTACCTTTAAGAGAGAGTGAATGCTGTTTTGTGCTGAGAGCTTACAAGCGCCTGTCTTATGATTAGCTAGCAGTCTCAGAGAGTTCTGGAAAGTTGAAAATATGTAACATTTGGCTTTGAAATAGATACCTGAGTTGGCTACTGTTTTGACAACAATTTAAATTTAACTAATCAGTTTAAATTACGCCTCAAGATACTAAAACTCAATTGAGTTTGAATTTATTGTTTTTATCAACATCAAACCAATGTTAGGAGTATAAAAAAAGTAGGCATTTTGAAAGTCAGAGAGAGTGATTGACAATGACAGAGTAACTGCCATTGAGATAGACCTAAACACTTTTCATATAAAAAATATTCACAGTAAAAGAAAGAAGACTATCTAGGGAGATCTTCAGCTGGAAGAAGAGAGACACCAACGACGACAGCCGCTGTATGGTTTTGAAATTAAATTGATGTAATTTTTGTAAGTGTTTTATTGGAACAGTATATTGTTAGAGTTGGGGGCAGATAATAAGTAGTTCAGAGAAAGGGGGCTGAGAGTTTTTAATATTTATTGTTTAATATTAATTTTTAGAGTTAAGGAATAAATTTATATTATTTTCATGAAATAGTGGAACTTGAGAGTTCTCTTGTCACTCATATTTTAAGAGATTATGAGGCAAGAAGAACTTTTTTGGGTGTGGTTGGGTTAATAAACAGAGGGGTTCAAAGCTGTTTCTAACAGTTTTGAGGCTCGGGTCTGTGATTTGGACAGGTTTAGACAGATCCAGTCTGAGATTTAGATAGATTTGAACAGATTTTGGGGTATGAAGTATCCCAGCAGATTTAAACAGCCAATTAGTGTCTGAGATCTTTAAATAAAATATAGGTGAGACAATTTGTTTAATTTTGGTTACTTGTGGTTGGTTAAATTGAAAGTGAGATAAATGGCTCTGAAAATTGCTAAAGAGGTTCTGGGGTTTGAAAATGATTCCCAAATTTGCCAAGGAAGCTTGGAAAGATGGAGAAGGGCGATACTTTTAGAATTAGCAAAGCCATTAGAATTGAGTTTAACCTGGAACAAAAGTAAAGCTGAAATTGTCAGGGCATTAGTTGAGCACTTAGGTGTGTCAGAGAAACAGATAAGTGCAGTAGAGTTAGAAAAATGAAAATTACAATTGAGGCAAATGGAGTTAGAAGATAAAGAAAGGGAAAGAAGAGCAATGAGAGAAGAGAGAGGGAAAAAGGAGAGAAGGT
Source organism: Hemiscyllium ocellatum (assembly GCF_020745735.1). Classification (NCBI taxonomy): domain Eukaryota; kingdom Metazoa; phylum Chordata; class Chondrichthyes; order Orectolobiformes; family Hemiscylliidae; genus Hemiscyllium; species Hemiscyllium ocellatum. The sequence goes on from NC_083436.1 coordinate 46,401,832, forward strand.
TCTTAGCTGATCAAAGAGAGAGAGAAAAGAAAGAGAAAGGGAGGGAAAATTTGAACTTCAGAAGTTGCGAATTAGTCAGGAAAGTCAAGTTAATAGGATGGAGATGAAGAGAAAAGGTAGTGAGATTGCCATATTGATGAGAAAGATGGTGAAGCCTTTTTTATTTAATTTGAAAAATTAGCTCGGCAGATGGAGTGGTCAGAGAAGTTGTGGGTTATGCTAGTTCAGACTAGGCTGGGAGGTAGAACTAGTGAGGTATTTGCAATGCTGTCAGATGAAGGGTTAAGAGATTATGCAGATGTCAGATAGGCTAATTAAATGCTTATGAATTGGGACCAGAAGTGTATAGACAGCGGTTCAGAAACATAAGGAAGGAATCCGGGCAGACTGATGTTGACTTCGAAAGAATTAAACATAGTAATTTTGATAGATGGGTGCAGGTCTTAAAAATAGGTAAGACCTATGAGGCTCTAAGAGAGATTATTCTGCTGGAGGAGTTTAAAAACCCACTTCCAGAGATGGTAAGAATTCAAGTAGGTGAACAGAAAGTCCACAAAGTGAGGAGAGCAGCAGAGGTGGCTGGTGAATGTACATTGGTGCATAAGGCAGAGTTTAGCTTCCGGCACAAATTTCATCCAATGGGCGATCGAAATTGGGAGCGGGGAGATCTTACACTACTAAACAAAGAGTAGAGCTCACTGGGAATAGTTTACCGCAGGTGGAAAGGAGGTGAAAGGCCTCAGGTGCTTCCACTGTTATAAAGTGGGACACGCAAAGACTCAGTGCTGGTCGTTAAAGGAAGGCACTGCAGGAAAAGATGTGGTAAAAGAGGCTAAGCCAGTAACATTAGTGAGAGTAGTAAAGGAAACCCCAAGAAAAGTCGAGGAACTGCAGGAGAGTTCACAGCCTGGGTATGGAGTTAGTACCTGATCTCTACAAAGAATTCACCTCTGTGAGTAAAGTTCACTTAGAAAGAACTGGGAGAGAAGGGAAAGATGTTATAATTTTGAGAGACATGGGAGCTAATCAGTTTCTAATAACAGGAGATGGAGGTGTTTGCACTCTTTCTGACATGTTACCTGAGAGAGTGTAATTTGTGGGATAGATGGACAGAAATTTAGTGTTCCCCTAAGTAAGATCAGGTTGGAGTGCCAATTCAAGACTGGGGAAGTAACAGTGGGAGGGATTGTCAGAGTGACAGTTCCAAGAATATAGTATGTTCTTGGGAACAATTTGGCAAGATCCAAGGTCCAAGTGACACCCCTTGTTGTGGAGAAGCCAAAGAAAGACCAGGGAACTGAGGAGTTAAAAGGAAACTACCCTGGAATTTTTCCAGACTGTGTAGTAACAAGATTCCACTTTAGCAAAATCTAAAGAGAGATGAAGGAGTTGAGGTTCAGTTAGTGGACACCATGTTTGATGTAATGGTGCAGGAAAAACCTGAACAGGCAGAGGGTCAGTCAGAAATGTGTTGTCCTGAAAGGCTAAGGAACTTGCAACAGAAAGACCAGACAATAAAAGATATTTATCTAGGGTTATTATTTTAAAGATAGAATTCTAAGATGAAAATGGAAACCATGGCAGGTTAGTGCTGAGGAGAAATGGGCCGAAGATTATGTTGCTGGTAGCATACAGACAGGAGGTGTCCTGGGCAGCACATGAACTACCTGTTGGAGGTCACTGAGATGTAAGGAAGACTGAAGCTAAGATACAAAAGCATTTATAATGCCCTGGAATGCAAAAGGATGTGGTTAACCTTTGCCGTACATGTCATACTTGCCGAATGGTAGGGAAACCACAGGCAGAAATAAAACCAACACCTTTGTTGACAATTCCCACATTTGATGAATCTTTCACACAGGTTATAACTGATTGTGTAGGTCCCCTCCCTGAAACTAGAAATGGGAGCCAGTGCCTGACGTGTCGATACCAGATTTCCCGCGGCAATTCCATTACGGAATATTCAAAGCAAAAAGGGTGGTTAAGGAGTTAGTAGCTACCCAGAGAGATTCAGTCAGACCAAGGGTCAAATTTATTGCTATGCTATTTAAGGAAGTCATGAATAGCTTAGCCATACAGCACTTTAAATCAGGTAACTGTCATCGAGACAGACCCAAATGCTCTCTGTCAAGGGTACCTTTTCATATAAAAAATATTTGCAGTAACAGAAAGATGATAGTCCAGGGAGACGTTCAGCCGGAAGAAGAGAGATACCAATGACAGCAGCTGCTGTATGGTTTTGAAATTAAGTTGATATAATTTTTATTAATGTTTTATTGGAACAGTATATTTTTATAGAGTTGGAGGCAGATAATAAGCAGTTAAGAGAAAGAGGGCTCATATCTTTGTCACTGGGTGTTATAATTTAATTAACGAAAAGGTTCCCCACTGTGTCATAACAATATCTCTGGATATTTTTTTACATGCACTTCTAGAAAGCATTTGGTAAAATCCTATATAGAGACTAAGGCACATTACTGACATGGGAAATTGAATGAGTGGTTGGTTATAGAAAGGAGAGATAATGGGTAGGAACTGAAATTGACAGTAAGTGGCCAGTGGTATCCCACAAGGATCTGTGTTACGGCCTCAATTAATCACATTATTTATTAACAACTTGATTAATGGCAGAGAAAGTCATACATTCAAATGTGTTGGTGACCAACAAGTTAGGTGACATTGTAGACAGTGTTGGTAATAGCATTAAATTCCAAAGGGATATAGCTAGACTAAATAAATGGGTAAAACCATGAAGTATAATGTAAGAAAGTGAGATTATCCATTTTGGAGTGAAAAAGGATAGATCAAGGTACTTTCTCGAGGTCTGAAGTTAAATACAATGGATGTCCAAAGAGACTTAATGTTTCAGGTGCACAGTTCCTTAAAAAGCCACAACCAGGTGCAGAAAATATTCATGAAAGCAAATGAAATCCTAGCTTTAGTACCTGAAGGACTGGAGCACAAGGATACAGATGTTATACTGCAGCTGTACAACCCCCTGGGTAGGACCCACTGGGAGGACTGTGAGCAGATCCATACACCACACCTCAGGAGGATAGATTGGCCTTGGAAGGAATACAACACAGGTTTACAAGAATCATACCTGGACTTAAGCCATGAAGTTATAGGGACAGATTTTTTTTTATCTAGAATTTAGAAGGTTAAAGGGTGATCTGATCAAAGTCTTCATGATATTCAAATTTCCTCCAATGGTCTGAAAATCTGCAGGTTAGCTGGATTAACCATGTTAACTTGCCATGTTAACACATTGTAAGCTGCGAGGGTTACCTTTGTAGATGTCGGATTATGGGGATAGGGTGGGATGCACTATAGTGGATCAGTGCAGACTGATAGATAGATAGATGGAACATTACAGCGCAGTACAGGCCCTTCAGCCCTTGATTTTGCGCTGACCTGTGGAACCAATCTGAAGGCCATCCAACTTGCACTATTCCATTTTCATCCATATGTTTATCCAATGACCATTTAAATGTCCTTAAAGTTGATGAGTCTACTACTGTTGCAGGCAAGGCATTCCATGCCCCTACTACTCTCTGAGTAAAGAAGCTTTCTCTGACATCTGTACTATATCTATCAGCCCTCAATTTAAAGCTATGTTCCCTCGTGCTAGCCATCACCATCTGAGGAAAAAGGCTCTCATTGTCCCCCCTATCTAACCCTCTGATTATCTTATGTCTCAATTAACTCACCTCTCAACCTTCCTCTCTCTAACGAAAAAGCCTCAAGTCCTTCAACCTTTCTTCATAAGACCTTCTCTCCATACCAGGCAACATCCTCGTAAATCTCCTCTGAACCCTCTCCAGAGCTTCCACATCATTCCGATAATGCGATGACCAGAACTGTATGCAATACTCTAAGTGCGGCCGCACCAGAGTTTTGTACAGCTGCACATGACCTTGTAGCTCTGAAACTCAACCCCTCTACTAATAAAAGCTAACACATCATATGCCTTCTTAACAACCCCATCAACCTGGGTGGCAACTTTCAGGGATCTGTGTACATGGACACCAAGATCTCTCTGCTCATCTACACTGCCATGAATCTTACCATTAGCTCAGTACTCTGTATTCCTATTGCTTCTTCCAAAGTGAATCATCTCATACTTTTCCACATTAAACTCCATTTGCCACCTCTCAGCCCAGCTCTGCAGCTTATCTATGTCCCTGTGTCACCTGCAACATCCTTCTGCACTATCCACAACTCCACCGACCTTAATGCCATCCATAAATTTCCTAAACCATCCTTCTATACCCACATCCAGGTCATTTATAAAAATCACAAACAGCAGTGGCCCCAAAACAAATCCTTGCGGTACACTACTTCTAACTGAACTCGAGGATGAACATTTCCCATCAACCACCACCCTCTGTTATCTTTCAGCTAACCAATTTCTGATCCAAGCTGCTAAATCACCCTCAATCCCATGCCTCCATATTTAGTGCAATAGCCTACAGTGGGGAACCTTATCAAACACCTTACTGAAATCCACATACACCACATCAATTGCTTTACCCTCATCCACCTGTTTGGTCACCGTCTCAAAGAGCACAATAAGGTTTGTGAGGCACGACCTCCCCTTCACAAAACCTTGTTGACTATCCTAATCAACTTATTCCTCTCTAGATGACTATAAATTCTATCTCTCAGAACCTATCCAACACTTTAAGGCTCACTGATCTATAATTACCAGGGTTGTCTCTACTCCCTTTCTTGAACAAGGGGACAACATTTGCTATCCTCCAGTCTTCTGGCACTGTTCCTGTAGACAATGATGACATAAAGATTGAAGCCACAGGTTCTGCAATCTCATCCCTGCTGTCCCAGAGAATCCCAGGACAAATCCCATCCAGCCCAGGGGACTTATCTATTTTCACACTTTCCAGAATTGCTAACACCTCCTTCTTGCGAACATCAATCCCGTCTAGTCTAGTAGCCTGGATCTCAGTATTCTCCTTGACAGCATTGTCTTTTTCTAGTGTGAGTATTGACAAAAAGTATTCACATAGCGCATCTCTATCTCCACTGACTCCATGCACAACTTCCCACTACTATCCTTGATGGCCCCATTCTTACTCTTGTCGTTCTTTTATTCCTAATATACCTATAGACAGCTTTAGGGTTTTCCTTGATCCTACCCGCCAATGACTTCTCATGTCCCCCCTGGCTCTTCTGAGTTCTCCCTTTAGTTATTTCCTGTCTAACTTGTAAGTCTTAAGTGCCCTAACTGAACTTCCATGTCTCATCCTCACATAAGCCGCCTTCTTCCTCTTGACAAGAGATTCAACTTCTTTAGTAAACCATGGTTCCCTTGCACGAACACTTCCTCCCTGCCTGACAGGTATATACTTATCAAGGACACGCAGTAGCTGTTCCTGAAATAAGCTCCACCTTTCAGTTGTGCCCATTCCCTGCAGTTTCCTCTGCCATCCTCTATATCCTAAATCTTGCCTAATCTTATCATCATTGCCCTGCGATATATACCTATCCCTTTCCATCGCTAAAGTAAACAAATTGTAGTCACTATCATCAAAGTGCTCACCTACCTCCAAATCTAACACCTGGTCTGGTTCATTACCCAGTACCAAATCCAATGTGATCTTGCCCCTTGTTGGTTTGTCTACATACTATGTCAGGAAACCATCCTGCACACATTGGACAAAAACTGACCCATCTAACCTTAGCCCATACTACCTCAGGACACGAGTCCTCAAACATCCTTTCTGCTACTGTAATACTGTCCTTGACTAACAACACCATACCTCTTCTTTTACCAGCTTCTCTGTTCTTACTGAAACATCTAAATCCCAGATCCTGCAACAACCATTCCTGTACCTGCTCTACCTATGTCGCTGAAATTATCACAACATCGAAGTCCCAGGTACCAACCCATGCTGCAGGTTCACCCACCTTATTCCGGTTGCTCCTGGCATTGAAGTAGACACATTTCAAACCACCTTCCTGCCTGCCATTACACTCTTGTGACCTTGAAACTGTATTTTTTTTTAGACTAGATTAGACTTACAGTGTGGAAACAGGCCCTTCGGCCCAACAAGTCCACACCGACCCGCCGAAGCGAAACCCACCCATACCCCTACATTTACCCCTTACCTAACACTACGGGCAATTTAGCATGGCCAATTCACCTGACCCGCACATCTTTGGACTGTGGGAGGAAACCGGAGCACCCGGAGGAAACCCACGCAGACACGGGGAGAACGTGCAAACTCCACACAGTCAGTCACCTGAGTCGGGAATTGAACCCGGGTCTCAGGTGCTGTGAGGCAGCAGTGCTAACCACTGTGCCACCGTGCCGCCCACCGTGCCACCGTGCCGCCCACGTGTGCCACCGTGCCGCCCACGAGGTATTTCTGACCTCACTACTCTCAACTTCCTTGGCATTGGAACTACAATTTAGATTCCCATTCCCCTTACTGAATTAGTTTAAACCCTCCCAATTAGCATTAGCAAATTCCACCCCCCCCCCAAGGATTTTGGTACCCCTCTGCTTCAGGTGTAGACCATCCTGTTTGTAGAGGTCCCACCCACTATCCCAGAATGAGCTCCAATTATCCATATATCCAAAGGTTTCCCTTCTGCATTTTCCCTGTAGCTACAAGTTCAACTCCTCTGTCTCCCTATTCCTCGCCTCACTTGCACACTGCAGAGGAAACAAACCAGAGATGATAACTCTGTTTCTAGCACTAAGCTTTCACCCTAGCTCCCTGAATTTCTGCCTTACATCACCATCCCTTTTCCTACTTATGTCGCTAGTGCCTATGTGGACCATGGCTTGGGCTGCTCCCCCTTCCCCTCAAGTATCCCGAAAACATGATCCGAGACATCACAAACCCTCATACTTGGGAGGCAACACACCAACCGTGAGTCTGTCTCATTCCCATAGAACCTCCTATCTGTCCCCCTAACTATGGACTTCCAATGACTAATGCTTTGCTCCTCTTCCCCCTTGTCTTCTGAGCAACAGGGAAAGATTGTCCCAGAGACCTATACTCCATGGCTTACCTCTGTTAAGTTCCCCCCACCCCAACAGTATCCAAAATCCAGTATGTTGTGGGAAATGGCCACATGGTTCCCTTTCCATCCCCTGACTGTAATCCATCTACTTTCTTCTTGTACCTGAGGTGTGACTACCTCCCTATAACTCCTCTCAATAACCCCCTCTGCCTCCTGAATGATCCAAAGTTCATCCAGCTCCAGCTCCAGTTCCCTAACACAGGTTGTGCTACACAAGTACCAGCCAATGACCATCTCCAATAGAGTCAAGCACTGCCCCTTGACGTTCAATGGTATTACCATCACTGAATCAACATTCTTGGGGTGACCATTGACCAAAAACTAAACTGGATTAGCCATATAAATACAGTGGCTACAACAGCAGATCAAGAGCTAAGAATACTGCAGCAAGTAACTCACCTCCTCACTCCCCAAAGCCTGTCCACCATCTTCAAGTGTGATGGTACTATGGCTTTAAGAGATGTATTTTATCCTTTTTTTTGAGAAAAAAGTTGAAACACATGTGACGAGCAGTCTGCTCCAAAGCCAATAACGTAAACAGCTTTTGAGGCCTTGGTTTTTTTAAAAAAAGGTTTGAACAATAGAAGTAGCCTGAATGGGTGTGGTTAAGCTCCTACAGAACCAGGGTTTTTAGTTTTAGTTTCGTCAGTGGCAGCTGTTGTAGACCTCTTGAAGCTGGGTTTAGAAGCTGCAGTACCTCTCCCTGTTACACTGTCTCTCAGAGTTCTCTCTTAATGTTTTTTCTTCTTGGATTGAACAATTGCATGTGAGACAATCCACCTTACTGAATTTGCCTTTAGCAAGGGTGAGTTTATGGGATGGTTCTATATTGGAACCATGATGTGGAAGTGCCGGTGTTGGACTGAAGTGGACAAAGTTAAAGATCACACAACACCAGGTTATAGTCTGACAGGTTTATTTGGAATTACAAGCTTTCAGAGCGCTGTTCCTTTGTCCTTTTGCTAACTGATGAAGGAGCAACTCTCCGAAAGTTTGTACTTCCAAGTAAACCTGTTGGAATAGAATCTGGCATTTTTAACTATATTGGAACAATTACTATTTATTATTTAAGTAATCTAGATTTCATTAGGTTTTCCGATAGAGTTGTTGTTCCAAATCTTTCCTTTGTTGTATTTTAATGATAGTTTATATGTGAAGTGGGTTTTACTTCGAAACTGGTAGTTTGAAATTGCAATGAAATTGCATCTGGAATGAACTGCCTGGCACGTGCCTTTTAAAGTGAGAAAAGTTAGGGTCTAGGTTATCTTCATAATTATATTTTGAGATGGTTTGGTCTGGTTCATAACACAAAACGCAACTCCGGAATGTGATGGAATACTCCCCACTTGCCAGGATGGGTGCAGCTCCAACAACACTCAAGAAGCTTGACACCATCCAAGACAAAGCAGCCAACTTGATTGGCACCACATCCACAAACATCACCTCCCTCCAGCACCCACGCTCAGGAGCAGCGGTGTGTACTATTTACAAGATGAAGCACAGAAATTCAAAGATTGTTAGACAGAAACTTCCAAACCCATAATCACTTCCATCTAGAAGGACAAGGGCAGCAGATACATGGGAATACCATCCCCTGCAAGCTCTCCCCAAGCCGCTTATCATCCTGGCTTGGAAATATATCAGCGTTCCTTCAGTATCACTGGGTCAAAATTCTAGAATTCCCTCCCTCAGGGCATTGTGGGTCTACCCACAGCACATGGACTGCAGCTGTTCAAGAAGGCAGCTCACCCCCACCTTCTCAAGGGGCAACTAGGGACAGGATAACAAACGCTGGTCCAGACAGTGACACTCCTATCCCATGAGTAAATAAAACAAACTGCTGGTCCTCTCTGATCCAATTATTATTTGAATCATCATATTAGTGTGTTTCTGTCATTGATTTTCTATTTAAATGCAGATGCTTGCTCAGAAATCTGGCCATATCATCAACATGAGCTCCGTGGCATCCAGTATCAAAGGTAAATGATTTAACACGATCACTAGATCTCTCATGTTGACCAAACCTGGTCAGAATGCAGAACAGGCTGCCTTTTGGAGAAGTTCTGTCTTCAAGATTTTTTTTCCAAATGCATCACTTTAATGTTCACCTTTTGATTTGGATGCTCTTTGTCATGCAATACTGTAACAACTAATAGTTCCGTTTTTTTGTTGCCCTCAGTTGATTACAACCAAGTCCAGGTCATCAGTCTCACTGCAATTGCTGACCAACATCGGGTCCTAGTCCCGTCAGGCGAAGTTTCCCAAAGTGGGGGCGACAGCCTTAACTGGGATGATATCTGATATCACAGGCTCCAAGGCAGCAGTGATTGGGGGGGGAACCCCATCTTTCCCCTCCTTCCCCTCCCCCATTGCTCTCTCACTGAAGAATCATAACCGGTTTGAAGCCTCAAATTGAGGTCACAGCGGGGAGAAGGTTTGGGAACCACTGACTTTGAGTTAACATTCTAATTCCTGTGTTTAAATATCTTAATGCCTCCTCCCATTCTCTATCTGTGTAATCTACAGTCCTCCAAAACTCTCCACTTCTGTCATTCTGACTTGTTCTGTCAGCTTTTAGAAGCCGTACAACTGTCCTCTGATGTTTCTCCACCTTAGATCTCTCATGTTTAATTCAGACCCCCCCATGACACATTGGAATATTCATAAAGATCCTGGGTATCTGAAACAAGCCAAAAAAGAAATTGCTGAAGAAACACAGCAGGTGTGACAGCATTTATGGAGAGAAAACAGAGTAGCTTCAAGTTGAAATGTTAAGTTTGTTTCTCTCTCCGTAAATGCTGCCAGACCTGCTGAGTTTCTCCAACAATATCTGTTTGTTTATTTTGAAATGTCCAGTATTGGTTGAGGGATTTTTCAATATAGACGTACTTTGGTGAATCTGCCTATGCAGGTTATGTTTTTCAATATATGATGTGGAAGTGCTGGTGTTCGACTGGGGTGGACAAAAATCACCATGACACCAGGTTATAGTCCAACAGGGTTATTTGGCAGTACGAGCTTTCAGGGCACTATTCCTTTGTCAGATAGTTAGTGGGGCAGGATCATAGGACACAGAATTTTAAGGAAAAGATCAAATTGTCATACACCGATGTGATGTATTGAACAAATAAATCTTTAATCACTTTGAATGAGGATGCAGGTTTTGATTGATTAATATGTAAATCCCAGAAATCCTTTCGAGTCACAGTCCTGAGATAACTTTAGGTTTTATAAAAAAGTGACATCTCAGCTCAGACAAAGAATTAAAGATGTGAGGTAAGAGTTTGTCTGTATCCCAAACTGGAGGCTCACATTGTTAAAAGTTCTTTTTTAAATATTTCATGAAACACTTACCAACTATTTTAAAATTTCTGTCTAGTTTTCTCTTGTACCCTTCTTACTGATTTTTTAAAACTCATTCTTTGCTTTATTTTTTACATTCTAACCAATTTTCTGACTAGCCAACTATCACAATTATATGACCTTTCTGTAAGCTTGACATGACCTTTACTATTTCTAGTTAACCACAGTTGGTCTGTGTACCCTGTATTGTCTGCCACTATATCTCTATTAATTTACCCTTTAACCAGACAATCCACTTTAGTCAGGTCTGCTTTCATGTCCTCATTATTGACCTTAATTAAGTTTTAAAATAAAGGTTCAATCCCACTTCTCTCCCTCAAGCTGAATATAAAACTCGATCACATTGTGATCACTGCTCCCTAGCCGTGTCCCAGGAATAGACAAAAGGTAATGTCCATTGGTTAAACTCTACAAAATGTCATGTGGATTTTGTTAAACCTCTTTGTGTATTCTGTCCAGGTGTTGTAAACAGATGTGCATACAGCTCATCCAAGGCAGCTGTAATTGGATTGACCAAGTCTGTTGCTGCAGATTTCATTGAACAAGGCATCGTTTGCAACTGTGTATGCCCAGGTAATCATGAAGCTTTTTTTTAGCATTCTGTCAAATGTCTCCTGGTTGTAAAGCCTTGCCTTGCCTTCACATATCACATGATATAATTATAACATTCCTACCCCTCACATTTGTACAACACAGTAATCCCCTGTACCCGCAGGGGGGTTATGTTCCAGGACCCACTGCGGAAGGCCAACACTACAGATAGGAGCGAACCCATTGATTTAAATGGGAAATGTACCTTCCCAGCAGCCTCTTGGTCGCTGGTTCCAGAACGTTCCAGCCATGGTAAACCACAAGTAAGTGAAACCGTGGAAAACAATTCCACGGATACAAGGTCACCCTGTGTTACCGATCAATCCTTATGTCTTTAAATACATGAAAGCAACTTAACAGTAACCAAATTATTTTTAGATTTAAGGAGCTATACAAGTTGCCTCCCTACACTACATTTTCTATGTTTTCAAGCATCTGTCATGTAGAAGAATACACAGTTTTTCGCAAGGGCAGAGATGGACCTGGCAGGAGCCAGGGTGAGAATAAAGGAAGGCAACTTCAGTTTGATAAAAGGAGTAGGATTTGAGGAAATGTTTGAAAGTGCAGAGATGAGTGGCTGAAATTGCCTTTGCTGTGTTGATTCCACCCCACACACTCACTGGTGTAATAGAGTGATTCCAAGATCCATTTAAAAAAAGGACAAGTCCCAGGAACTACAGTTAACTTAATCAGCGATAGAAATGATAATGGAATTATTATTTAAAGATTGAAAAATTTAGGAGCTGAAATATATTAAAGAGTAGTCAGCCCAGATTATAAAACATGTGCTTTTATTGCTCATGCTTGACAAATCTTTTTAAATAATTTTTAAAAGTGACAGGAAAAGTAAATCAGTACCATAATTGTAATATATTTAATTTCTGAAAGGGAAATGCGCAAATGTATATTGAAGAAAGGAGAAGAAAGAGATATTGATGGGATGGGGTGAGGAGAGGTGCGTATGGTGCTGAGGGGAGGAGGGTTCCTGTGGAACATAAAGACTAATGGCGGGCAGTTGACTCGCTGGCCTGTCCCTTTGTAAATTATGCAGTTCTATTAAATGGTATGCTGTTTACCAGCTGTCAATACAGGCTTCATTTTCAGCACTTATACAAGGTATTTCTTATTACAAAATTAAATGTTACAAGCACATGGTGATTTTGCACAACGTTTTATGTTGTTTTTATTTCCAAGGTACTGTGGACACGCCATCCCTGAGAGACAGAATCCAAGCCAGGCCAAATCCTCAACAGGTAGATGTACAGGAGCTATTCCCACTATACTGCACCTTCACCTTTAGTGACCTCTAATTTGATAGCTCTATTTTCAATTCATGATGCTTTAAATGGTGGTTTAGCCTTTGACAGATTAAGATTGTAGTAGTGTGAGAGAATAAATGGTGAACTTTGGCTTACTAATAAAGACGTGTGATAGAAGACATAAGAAAGGTTTTGTGTGAGGGAGATCATGCCTTACCAACTTAATAGAGTTCTTCGAGGAAGTGACCAAGTTGTTAGATGAAGGAAGGGCTGTTGATGTCATACACATGGACTTCAGAAGGGTCCCCATGGTAGACTAATGGAGAAAGTGAAGTCACATGGTGTGCAGGGTGTTCTAGCTAGGTGGATCAAGAACTTTTTTTTTAGTTTAGATTACTTACAGTGTGGAAATAGGCCCTTAGGCCCAACAAGTCCATACCGACCTGCCGAAGCGCAACCCACCTATACCCCTACATTTACCCCTTACCTAACACTACGGGCAATTTAGCATGGCCAATTCACCTGACCCGCACATCTTTGAACTGTGGGAGGAAACCGGAGCACCCGGAGGAGACCCACGCAGACACGGGGAGAATGTGCAAACTCCACACAGTCAGTTGCCTGAGTCGGGAATTGAACCCAGGTCTCAGGCGCTGTGAGACAGCAGTGCTAACCACTGTGCCACCGTGCCGCCCACTGGTTGAGCAACAGGAGACAGAGAGTAGTAGTTGAAGGGAGTTTCTTGAACTGGAGAACGGTGACCAGTGGTGTTCCATAGGGGTCAGTGTTGGGGCCACTGTTGTTTGTAATATACATAGATGATCTAGAAGAGGGCACTGTTGGTATGATCAGCAAGTTTGCAGATGACACGAAGATTGGTGGAGTAGCAGAAAGCATAAGGAACTGTCAGAGAATACAGGGGAATATAGATAGATGGAGAGTTGGGCGGAAAAGTGACAGATAGATTTCAATCCAGAAAAATGTGAGGTGTTGCATTTAGGCAAGACTAATTCTAGAGCGAATTATACAATGAACGGAAGAGCCTTGGGAAAAGTTGATGGGCAGAGAGATCTGGGAGTGCAGGTCCATTGTACCCTGAAGGTTGCTGTACAGGTGGATAGAGTGGTCAAGAAGGCATATAGTATGCTTGCCTTCATTGGACGGGGTATTGAGTATAAGAGCTGGCAGGTCATGTTAAAATTGTACAAGACGTTGGTTCAGCCACATTTAGAATACTGTGTACACCAATGGATTAGGCTCGGATAGCTTCAGTGTGGGTAGGGGCTACCGTCATGGATGTCCTCTCTCACCATTGCTATTTACACTAATAATTGAGCCACTAGCAGAAGCTGATCCTAATATAACAGCCCCGAGGATTGGTACAGGTAAACACAAAATTACCCTTCATATAGATGATGTTCTCCTATTCCTCAGTAATCCCCTGATGTCCGTGCCTCGCTTAATCCAAGTTATTAATACATTTAGTGTATTTTCAGGCTATAAAATTAATTTCTCAAAATCGGAGGCTATGCCAATGGGTGGCCTTGCTAGTATATCCCACTTATTGGATGGATCCCACTTTCCTTTTCGGTGGTCCCTGGAGGGTTTCTTTTATTTAGGCATTTTTATTACCCCAGTATTTGGCCAGCTATACAAGGCTAACTTTGTGCATTTACTGGAAAGGATAAGGCAGGACCTCCTGCGATGGGGAGACCTTCCAATTTCCTGGCTGGGTAGAATAGCACTCATTAAAATGAATGTCCTGCCCCGTCTCCTATACCCTATGAGAATGCTCCCGGTGATGCTGCCAAGGCTGGCGCTATGTAAATTATACAGCTGGTTGGGTTCCTTTATCTAGAATCATAGACAGCCCCTCATTAAGCTGAAGAAGCTACAGCTTCCACAGGCAAGGGGAGGGTTGGATTTCCCAGATTTTAGGAAATATCAGTTAAGTTCCCCAATTAAGCTACACAGCCGATTGGGTCTTGTCTGACCCGCAATCAATCTGGCTGGACATCGAGGCTTCTCAAGTAAAATGCCCACTTATTAACCTTTTATTTTCAGACAAGAGGAAAATCATCACGGATCACTGTAAAAACCCTATAATACTAAACACAATTAAAGCTTGGAATATAATGCGGCAAAATGAGGGCAACTCACATAAAACATCCCCCTATGCTTAGATAGTGGGAGCATGGGGATTTCAATCGGGGCTTACAGATGCCACTTTCAAACCCTGGAGATCCAGGGGTATCTCATGTTTAGGGGATCTGTTTAAGGAAGGGGTCCTGATGTCTTTTGAACAGCTGCGTCAGAAATTTGGATTACCTAATGGCGACCTCTTTCGATACTTCCAAATTCGAGATTACATACTATAGAAGACTATGTTATTAGATAGTCTTTATACATCAGATAGAGAGTGTAGAGTGCTATGGCCAATGGGGGTATCAGTACTATTTATCATTTACTACATGATGAAGTGTCGGGAGATATGGACAATCTGCTTAAAATATGGGATCAGGATTTGGGACTGGAAATCTCTACGGAAACATGGAATGACATTTGGGAAAATGCCAGAAGAATCACCATCTGCAACAGAACTCAGGCCATTCAGTTGAAGATACTTCAGAGGGCCCATATAGCACCGGATCGATTGGCAAAATTTAAGGCAGGAGCATCTCCAATGTGTCCCAAATGTAAAATAGAGGTGGGCACTCTTGTACATTGTTTATGGACCTGTCATAAGATCCGTAGATACCGGACTACAGAACATAGAAAAATACAGCGCAGTACAGGCCCTTCGGCCCTCGATGTTGCGTCGATCCAAGCACACCTAACCTACACTAGCCCACTATCCTCCATATGCCAATCCAATGCCCGTTTAAATGCCCATAAAGAGGGAGAGTCTACCACTGTTACTGGCAGGACATTCCATGAACTCACGACTCGCTGAGTAAAGAATCTACCCCTAACATCTGTCCTATACCTACCACCCCTTAATTTAAATCTATGCCCCCTTGTAATATCTGACTCCATATGTGGAAAAAGGTTCTCATGGTCAACCCTATCTAAACCCCTAATCATCTTGTACACTGCTATCAAGTCACCCCTAAACCTTCTTTTCTCCAATGAGAACAGCCCCAAGTGCCTCAGCCTTTCCTCATACGATCTTCCTACCATACCAGGCAACATCCTGGTAAACCTCCTCTACACCCGTTCTAGTGCCTCCACATCCTTCCTATAGTATGGCGACCAAAACTGCACACAATACTCCAGATGCGGCCGCACCAGAGTCTTATACAACTGCAACATGACCTCAGGACTCCGGAACTCAATTCCTCTACCAATAAAAGCCAGTACTCCATATGCCTTCTTCACAGCACTATTTACCTGGGTGGCAACATCTGTGTACATGGACACCAAGATCCCTCTGCTCATCCACACTACCAAGTATCTGACCATTAGCCCAGTACCCCATCTTCTTGTTACTCTCACCAAAGTGAATGACTTCACACTTAGCGACATTGAACTCCATTTGTCACCTTTCTGCCCAGCTCTGCAGCTTATCTATATCCCACTGTAACCTGCCACATCCTTCCTCACTGTCAACAACTCCACCGACTTTCGTATCATCCGCAAACTTGCTCACCCAACCTTCTAGCCCCTCCTCCAGGTCATTTATAAAAATGACAAACAGCAATGGTCCCAAAACAGATCCTTGCGGAACACCGCTGGTAACTGCACTCCAAGATGAACCTTTACCATCAACTACTACCCTCTGTCTCCTTCCAGCCAGCCAATTCCTAATCCAAACCTCTAATGCACCCTCAATGCCATACCTCCGTATTTTTTGCAGTAGCCTACCATGGGGAACCTTATCAAACGCCTTACTAAAATCCATATACACCACATCTACCGCTTTACCCTCGTCCACCTCCTTAGTCACCTTCTCAAAGAATTCAATAAGGTTTGTGAGGCATGACCTGCCCTTCACAAAACCATGCTGACTATCCTTGATCACATTATTCCTATCCAGATGTTCATAAATCCTATCCCTTACAATTCTGTCTAAGACTTTGCCCACAACAGAAGTGGGACTCACCGGCCTATAGTTACTAGGGTTATCTCTACTCCCCTTCTTGAACAAGATAACCACATTTGCAATCCTCCAGTCTTCTGGCACTATTCCTGTAGACAACGAGGACATAAAAATCAAGGCCAATGGCTCTTCAATCTCCTCCCTTGCTTCCCAGAGAATCCTAGGATAAATGCCATCAGGCCCAGGGGACTTATCTATTTTCACCCTTTCCAGAATTTCCAACACCTCTTCCCTACATACCTCAAAGCCATCCATTCTAATTAGTTGTGACTCAATATTCACATCGGCAACAATGTCCTGTTCCTGAGTGAATACTGACGAAAAGTATTCATTCAGTGTCTCCCCAATTTCTTCAGCCTCCACACGCAATTTCCCACTACTATCCTTGACTGGACCTATTCCTACCCTAGTCATTCTTTTATTCCTGACATACCTAGAGAAAGCCTTTGGGTTTTCCCTAATCCTACCACCAAGGACTTTTCATGTCCCCTCCTTGCTGCTCTTAGCTCTCTCTTTAGGTCCTTCCTGGCTACTTTATAACTCTCAATCGCCCCATTTGAACCTTCATGCCTCATCTTTACATAGGCCGCCCTCTTCCCTTTAACAAAGGATTCCAATTCCTTATTAAACCACGGCTCCCTCACATGACCCTTTCCTCCCTGCCTGACAGGTACATACTTATCAAGGACTTTCAATAGTTGCTCCTTGAACAAGCTCCACATATCGATTGTGCCCTTCCCTTGAAGCTTACTTTTCCAAGCCACGCATCCTAAGTCATGCCTCACCGCATCATAATTTCCCTGCCCCCAGCTATAACTCTTGCCCTGTAGTGCACACTAATCCCTCTCCATCACTAGAGTAAAAGTCACCGAATTGTGGTCACTGTCCCCAAAGTGCTCACCTACCTCCAATTCTAACACCTGGCCTGGTTCGTAACCCAGAACCAAATCCAGTATGGCCTCACCTCTTGTTGACCTGTCTATATATTGTGTCAGGAAACCCTCCTGCGCACATTGGACAAACACCGACCTATCTAACGTACTCGAGCTATAGCTTTCCCAGTCAATATCTGGAAAGTTAAAGCCCCCCATAACAACCACCCTATTACTTTCACTCTTCTCCTGAATCATCCTTGCAATCCTTTCTGCTACGTTTCTAGGACTATTAGGAGGACTGTAGAAAACTCCTAACAGGGTGACCTCACCTTTCCTATTTCTAAGCTCAGCCCAAACTACCTCAGATGGCGAGTCTTCATCCATTGTCCTTTCCACCGCTGTAATACTACCTTTGACAAGCAATGCCACACCTCCCCCTCTTTCACCCCCACCTCTGACCCTACTAAAACATTTAAACCCTGGAACCTGCAACAGCCAATCCTGTCCCTGTTCTACCCATGTCTCCGTAATAGCCACAACATCGAAATCCCAGGTACCAACCCAAGCTGCAAGTTCACCTACCTTATTTCGTATACTTCTCGCATTGAAGCCACTTTCCTGTTTACAGGCACCCTCCTTCGAGATTGATGCCATGTTCCTAACCTCCCTACACTCCAGGTCCTGCACCCTAAAGCTACAGTCTAGGTTCCCATGCCCCTGCAGAGTTAGCTTAAACCCCCCCGAAAGAACACTAGCAAACCTCCCCCCAAGGATGCTGGTGCCCCTCAGGTTCAGGTGTAGACCATCCTGTTTATAGAGGTCCCACCTTCCCCAAAAAAACCCCAGTTATCCAGAAACTGGAATCCCTCCCTCCTGCACCATCCCTGTAGCCACGCATTTAACTGCTCTCTCTCCCTA
This sequence comes from Hemiscyllium ocellatum, assembly GCF_020745735.1. Taxonomy (NCBI): domain Eukaryota; kingdom Metazoa; phylum Chordata; class Chondrichthyes; order Orectolobiformes; family Hemiscylliidae; genus Hemiscyllium; species Hemiscyllium ocellatum. The sequence continues at coordinate 46,419,990 of NC_083436.1, forward strand.
TTCCTCGACTCTCTATCACGTGGCACGGGTAACAATCCAGAGACAACAACTCTGTTTGTTCTAACTCTGAGCTTCCAACCTAGCTCCCTGAAAGCCTGCCTAACATCCTCACCCCTCTTCCTACCTATGTCGTTGGTGCCAATGTGGGCCACGACTTCGGGCTGCTCCCCCTCCCCCTTAAGGACCTCTCCTGCGCGCCTTTATAGGGAAAAATCAACTTACGCTACACCAGCTTCTGGGTCCGCTCCGCGCTTTTTTAAAAAAAAACTTTCAAATTTAAACCGTTAAACAAATGTCACCAAGCCTTCAAGCAGCCACTGCCAAACAGCCCTTACCTGCTCTGCTGAGAGACTAAAGTAGCAAGTGCTCTGACAGAAATCTTAGAAATGGAAATTAGAGTGGACCCTGTATCTCTCCTTTTGGGCTTTTCGAACTTACCCTCCCTGGATATGCACGGGAAGAGAGTATTCTCTATTCTCTCTCTGTGCCAGGAAAAGTATTTTGGTAAACTGGGTGGCTGAGGGCCCCCCTGGACCTTCAAACTGCCCCAGATTAATCATGGAATGTATTCCCCCCGACTTCCTTACAAATATGGTGCACCGAAAGACCGCATTATTCCATAAATATGGCAGCCCTTCTTGAATTACACAAATACAGATATTTCGGCCATCCTAACCAGGGCTTTTATTTAATTGAGATGGTGAACCTGGCTGGTCCGGGGCCCCTTGGGAGAGGAATCCCGCACGAATACGGGTTTTGTTACGATTTGATGTTAATACATTCCGAGCATGTATCTCACTACCCAATTTCTGTGTTATCCATGTTTTTTTCTTTCTCTAATTTGAATAATGTAACAGACTGAATTATACGCTCTGGTTAGTTGTAGGTTAGACTAGTAGTTCGTTGAGTTATTTTTTTTTTCTCAATATTTTTCTTTTGTTAAATTTTGTTTATTATTTATTTAAGATTTAATTTTATATCAATGTTTATACTTGGGATTTTTTTTATTTTTGTAAACTTGTAAAAATGTTAAATTTTCAAGTAAAATATCTATATATATAAAAAAGAGTACTGTGTACAGTTCTGGTCGCCACATTACCAAAATAATGTGGACACTTTGGAGAGAGTGCAGTGAAGGTTTACGAGGATGTTGCCTGGTATGGAAGGTGCTAGCTATGAAGAAAGGTTGAGTAGGTTAGGTTTATTTTCATTAGGAAAAAGGAGATTGAGGGGGGACCTGATTGAGGTTTACAAAATCATGAAGGGGATAGACAGGGGGGATAGAGACAAGCTTTTTCCCAGGGTGAGGGATTCAATAACGAGAGGTCATGTTTTCAAGGTGAGAGGCGGAACGTTTAAGGGGGATACACGGGGCAAGTACTTCACACACAGAGGGTGGTGGGCGTTTGGAACGCGTTGCCAGCAGAGGTGGTAGAGGCAGGCACGGTAGATTCATTTAAGATGCTTCTGGACAGATGCATGAGAAGGTGGGGAGCAGAGGGATACAGATGCTTAGGAATTGACCGACAGGTTTAGACAGTACATTTGGATAGGCTCAGGCTTGGAGGGCCGAAGGGCCTGTTCCTGGGCTGTAAATTTTCTTTGTTCTTTATTTTTTTGTTAAAAATTCCGGCTGGTTGGTGATAGGGATCAGATCAACACTGAGATCTACCTGACAATATGGAAATTGCCCAGGTATGTCCTGAACGTAAAAAGCAGGACAAATCCAATCTGGCCAATTACTCCTCTAATAGTCTACTCTTGATCATCAATAAAGTGATGGACAATGTCATCAACAGTGCTATCAAGCAGCACCTGCTCAGTGTCGCCCAGTTTGGGTTCCTCCAGGACCACTCAGTTCCAGATCTCATTACAGCCTTGGGTCAAACATAGACAAAAGAGCTGAATTCCAGAGGGGAGGGGACAGGGACAGCCCTTGACAATAAGGCTTCATTTGACCGAGTGTGACATCAAGGAGCCCTGGCAAAACTAGAGTCAATGAGAATCAGGGACAAACACTGTGATGTTTGGAGTCATATCTGTTGTATAGGAATCTGGTTGTGGTTGTTGGAGGTCAGTCATCTCAACTTGAAGACATCTCTGCAGGAGTCCCTCCGGATAGTGTCCTGTGCCCAATCATCTTCAGCTGCTTCAACAACAGCCTTCCCTCCATCATAAGGTTAGAAGTGGGATGTTCACCGACGATTCCACAATGTTCAGGACCATTCGCGACTCCTCCGATTTTGAAGCAGTCCATGTTCAAATGCAATAAGTTCTGGACAATATCCAGGCTTGGGCTGTCAAATGGCAAGTGCCACACAATTGCCAGGCTATGACTATCTCCAATAGGAGACAATCTGATCACCATCCCTTGACATTCAATGGTGTTCCCCACTATCATTTAGTTGGGTGTTTGGGCTGGGCCTCAGGTTTCTACAATTTAAATCAGTTTCTTAAATGGGGGGAGTGAAAGCATGGTGACAAAATGCACAGCTAATATGTCAGTGGGTTGGAAAGTATATTGTAAAGAAGACAAAAGGAAGTTGAAAACTTCATACAGAAGGTTGAGTGAGTGGGCGAGGAAAACGTGATGATGTTCACTTTATTAGGAAAAGTGAGAAAGCAAATATTTACTTAAAGAACAACTGCAGAATTCCAAAGTGCAGAAGATTTAGGTGTTTTGATGCAGAATGTAATCAAGTAGGTTAATGGATGCTATACTTTATTACATGATCAACTGATCACAAAAGTGAAGATATTATGTTTTAGTTACATAGGGCATTGGTGGCACCACATCGCAAATACTGTGTGCAGTTTTTGATCTCTTTATCTGAAGAATGATGTAAATGCATTGGAGGGGGCTCAGGGGAGGTTTACTTCATCACTAATAAACAAGAGAAATTGGTGGAAAAACTCAGTAGGTCTGTGTAAAGAGAGAAACAGTTTCAACATTTTGTATCCAGTGACCATTCTTCAGAACTGGACTGGAAACCAATTCCTCCCCCCCCAACAAAAACCTTTAAAATTAGGTGTCACCCGTGTAGGACAGAGATGAGGAGAAACTTCTTCTCTCAAAGGATGTGTGACTTCAGAACTCTCTGCCTCAGAAAGTGTGGAGGTGTGGGGACCTTGAATAACTGAAAGATAAAGCTGGATAGATTCTTATTAGGCGTAGCAATTAAGGTTATTGGGTTTAAGTAGAAACACAAACAGATCAGCCATGATTTTATTGAATGGTGGACCACACAGACAGGCCTAATGCCCTACTTCAGCTCCTAATTCATTGGCTGAGGAGACAGGAAGTATATGGACATTCATAAACTAGGTGGGTTTTCATGGTCTCCACTGAACAAGATCTTAATTTCAGATTTATGAATTGATTTTAAATTCACCAGCTGCTGTAATGAGATTTGAATCCATGTACCTAGAACATTAGCCTGGCCTGGAAGTTTTGATCCAGAATTATCACCACCATATAACCAAGACCTCAAGTTCAGTACCAGGCTCAGTGCTTACAGGGGAGTAATGAGCAGTTCATTGCTAACCAGGTGCTGCTTGATAGCACTGTTCATGACACTTTGCATCACTTTACTGGCAATTGAGAGTCGACTGATAGGGCAGTAATTGGTTGGATTAAATTTGTCTACAGAACATAGCTGAACCACATTGTCAGGTAGATGCCAGTGTTGTAACAGTACTGGAACAACTTGGCAAGGGGAGTGGCAAGTTCTGGAGCGCAAGTCATTGCCAGGTTTTGTAGTATCCAGTGCCTCCAACCATTTCTTGATGCCATGTGGAGTGAATCACATGTGGCTGAAGACAGGTTTCTGTAATGTTGGGACCACTGGAGAAGACTAGGACACTGTCTGATCTTCTTACCATAGTCCTATATCTTCCAATGTTTGATTTATCCAATTTTCACTTTAAAGATGAGTCATCCCTTCAGCTATCTCTGTGGCAATGTTTTCTTGCCCTATAGTAAGTTTTTAAATATATATTAAAGTCTAATCATGGTTCTTACTGTTGATCAGCTTTGAATATTCATTGCCACTAAATCTGTTCCTATGTTGAGAAAATCTATCTAGAGACTTTAGCAAGACTATGATGGCAAGATTTCTTTATGGTTTTTATGTAATGTTGTATGTTTAACACTGGCTATTTCCTCCTACTCAGGCTTTGAAAGATTTCCTGGGAAGGCAGAAGACCGGTCGAATGGCCACTGCTGAGGAGGTGGCTCACCTTTGTGTATATCTGGCATCTGATGAAGTATGTAGTAAACCAGTGACTTAAAAGCTGTTGTGTTCATGTACAGATGTATAACATACCCTGAAAATGTAGATTCGGGAATGAGTATGATAGCTGTAATGTCCCTTTGGAATAAATGTGAAAATTCCAGATTCCAAAGTTCAGAAAATCTTAGGCTGGAAGACCCAAAATCTCTGGGTGCTATCCTGGTGGAAAATTCCACCCAGAGATTTCTAGTTTAAGATGATTAACTTCAGAGCAGAATTCAGCAATCATTTAGACTTTGTGAAATCCAGGACAAATGCACACAACCGGGAGTTGTCAGTACAACTATTTCTTTAGGATTTACCAATCAATGAGGGACTAGGAAGAGCCATATCAAAAACTTTAATCCACACATTCAAACAGATCAATGGAAAGGACCGATTGGCCTAAGCTTTGAGAGTTTGATTGGTATCTGGACCCCATGCTAGAGGTCTCTTGATAAAAGCAATGTAAACAGAATTATTCTTAGGACTAGATGATATCTTAGTGTCACACAGAGTCAGAAGCAAGTCCAGCATTCAAGTTGCCCTCAGATTAAAGACTGGTGGTGAATGTCAGTTCCAAATTATAAGACAATTTTGTTTATTTGTCTTTGCAGTCGGCCTATGTAACTGGAAAAGAATTTGTCATCGATGGAGGATGGAGCTTATGAACGTTATATTGCCATGAATGGTGAATAATGCAATGATCTATCATCAAAACTAGATTGTGTTTGGTGATGACGTAGACCGGATGTGGTATTCTTTCAATTATGAATGGATAATGTAATTTTCAGTTCTGTAAATTTGATATTGATTTTTTTTCAACATGACTCCCCATATAGAACTTATCCCCAGTGCACTGCACTTTAACCAATTGCCTACTTCTTGCCAAAAGTATATCTCCCTGATGCCCAGATTGTGGCATTGGAAACGTGCATTTATAAAAACAGCCAATCGGGAATAATACAGCACTGAAGGAGGCCATTCAGCCCATGTGTTTGTGCTGGCTCTGAAACAGCAATCCAGTTGGTGCCACCCTGTCCTCCCCCCACCTCTCTTCAAATAGTTATCAAAGTTATCGTTGTTGTTAAATCCGCTTCCATCACCCTCTTGGAGAATTCATTTCAGATCCTAACTTGCTGTTTCTGGTTCATTACCAGTGCTCTTAGACTGTGGGTCCTGATGATCGAGACTTATTTACCTCACTGTTTTGTAACAAGTCTTCCCTTAACCTTCTCTGCTTTAAGGAAAGCAGCCCCAGTTTCTCCTGGTTTTCCACATAACTGAAAATGTTTACTCCGAAAGCATTCTATTCAATTCCCTTTATACTATTTCTAAGGCCTTGATATCTTGTGGTGTCTAGAATTGATCTAAATGCACCATTCAGCAAAAAAAAATTATGTTTATGTAGTACCTTTCCTCACCACTGGACATTGCTTGTTCCAACCAGTGAAGTACTTTTTAAATGATGTGTAATCACTGTTGTAATGTGGGACATACACCAACCAATTTGCTCACAGCAAAATCCTGCAAACAGCAATGTGATATTGACTGGGTAAATACAACCATTGAATCTTTTTGTGATTTTTGACAGATAATTATTGACCATGACACCTTGCAGATTCTCCCTCTGTTTTTTTCCAAATAGTGTAATGAGATCTTATTAATCCAGCCGAGATAGCAAGCTGAGTGTGGTATCCTACCCAAAAGGCTGACCTCCACACAGTATAGCACACCTTCAGTACTACACTGAGCTGACCGCTTTGCTTTTTGTGCTCAAGTCCTGAAGTGGAAGTTGAACCTTAAAAGTGCTGTTAACTGAGCCAGAATTCACACTTTAAAGGCAGATTGTAAACTGTGCCAATAACCTCCACAGTTTCCACCTGTACATCCCTTAAAAAACCAAGAATACATTCCATCCAGACCAGATGGTTTGTATTGTGACCTTGGTAGTATCCCCTTCTGTAATATTGCTCAAAAAGACATATTTGATCAAAGGCACATCGGTTGTCAGTTAGGTTGGCAGTGTGACATACCTATACGTGTTGGAAGCTACATTTATCAATCCACAGGACCCTGTTCTTTACAGACAGAAAGAACACATTCATGTACTGCACCTGTTTAGACTCAACAAAATACGTGACTGGTTAAAGCATTGCTCAAGAAAGAAACCAATCAGAGGAAACCTTCCTGGTTTAAAATGTAAACAAAGCTTGGCAGTTAACTGTCAGTTATTAATTAGTGCATTCTCCATGCAATGCATTTACCAATCAATGTCTACTAGCCAATCAATCAGCACTCTCTTCTCACACAGTATGTTTGTTTTCCTCTTTTTTGGTATTTCTGTCTGAATTGTCCTGATGATTGCAACATCAAAAACTTTTACCAAAAGTGCCTTTCTCAGCAATACTTAATTCTGTCAAACACCTATTCCCTTCTTTAGTGAATGAAAATATTATATCATTTAACTCTTCACACAAGACAATTTCCTTTTCATCCCTAATTAACTAGACCCATCCTTTGATTATCCTTTCCACTATTTACAGTCATAGAGATGTACAGCGCAGAAACGGACCCTTCGGTCCATCTCATCCATGCTGACCAGATATCCTAATCTAATCTAGTCCCATTTGCCAGCACGTAGCCCATATCCCTCTAAACCCTTCCTATTCCTATACCCATCCAGATGCCTTTTTAAATGTTGTCATTGTACCAACCTCCACCACTTCCTCTGGCAGCTCATGCCATATACGCACCACCCTCTACATGAAAAGTTGCCCCTTAGGTCCCTTTTATATCTTTCCCTTCTCACCCTAAACCTCTGCCCTCTATTCTGGACTCCCCCACTCCAGGGAAAAGACCTTATCTATTTATCCTATTCATGCCCCTAATAATTTTATAAACCTCTATAAGGTCACCCCTCAGCCTCCGACGCTCCAGGGAAAACAGCCCCAGCGTGTTCAGCCTTTCCCTGAGCTTCCTATAGCTAAACATTTATATGTTTATAAAACAGTTTTAAATTATCTTTGGTGTTATTTGTTGACCTATTCTCTTTATTGCTTTGACTGTCATTTCCTTTTCCATTTTCAACCTGCTTCTTTGATGTTTATTGTAAGTTTGCCTTTTTTCTGTTTCACTTTAATCTCTGTGGCTCAGAGATTCCAATGACCATAGTCATTTTTTGCTTTATAGACTGGACTTGTACACAGGGACCATGCAGAAAACCTGACCTAGCTAAAACCCGAACGAAACTGTCTGGGAAACTGAGAATTCCAATGTGCAGTTTCACCAAAAAAGCCCATTAAAGTTGGAGAATTTGGAAGATTCTGGTATAACGTAGCCAGGAGAGGTTAGAAAATTAAAGAACCTACTTTAACCCTGGGAAACTATTAAACTGAACTGCCAAATCAGTACGAATGAACTCTGCTCACTTTCTCAATCTATATTCTGATAATTGGAGCCCTGAATATCATTCCTGTAAAGTTTTTACATCTTTGTGACCTAATCCTCTCCGGTCCATTTCTAGGTGCCACACTTTGGGAAGCATGTTAGAAAGGACATAGACAGATCCATGACCGTCGTTCTCGGATTGAGGAACATCAGTTACAAAGATGTATTGTAAACATTAAGACAGTTTTTCTTGGTGAAGGGACAATATGTTGGAGAGACCTGAACAGAGTAAATATAAAGAACCTGCTTCCAGTTGTGAATCAGTCAGGAACAAAAGGCACCAGATTGAAAGGTACTTGGCAAAGGAAGTGAAGCAACAAGTTGTTCTCACAGTGAATGGCTAGGAATTAGAATGGGTGCTGAGACTGTGGGAGAGGCAGGTTTAATCAAAAAGGTTTCCCATAGTTATAGGGAGCTGGTGCAGAGGCGATGAGCAGTTCTGTAATTAACTTCCCACTTTGGTAGGTCTGTAGTATACACCAGCAATATAAGAGCTCATCTATTGTCTCCTAATTCAAAGCAATGTATCCTATCTTTGACCTCCCAGATGCATTGTCATTTTTCGCTCAGCAACTATATCTTTGTTTGAAACTGTCAAACCCCCTCTTTTACTTTCCATATCGTTTCAGCATATATTATAGATAGGGGATTTCTGTTTAAGTTAGGTCCCTGTTTGTAATCCCATGTGACAAGATACATCTTTAGTTACTGTACTCCCCATGTCTACACATAGATGCTGCCCAATTTTGATCTCCTTTGCCTTTGGCTGGTCCCTTCTACCTTACTCTATTGCTGTTCTCCCCTTCAACCTTCTGTACACCTCCTTCCTAATGCTTTATTCCAGTGCCCCCTTCCCCATTTCTTGACCTAAAGTCTTTATCACAGCATTAGTTAACCATCCTTTGTGAACGTTGATGTAGTCCTATCAAGATGCGACACTTTCCCACTGCTCCTGATTGGTTCTAAACAATTGGAAATCTTCCATTGGGCTGCAGTTTCCACCAATCTCCCTTAATGCATGTTCCCATGTTCAGTAGCTGCAATGTTTTACTTTTGATCATTCGTTGGAATGTTAACCAATGCTGCTGGGTGTTGATGTGTCTGTTTGCAATTTTGTGTAAAATATAAGTAAACATCTTGGCAATATGTCAGTGACTGAAATAATTTGAGCAGACTGGGCCTTCCTTCTGGGGAAGAAAAGAGCAAGAGGAAAACTGATGAATCTTTTAAAATTACAAAGGGATTTGATAAATTAGATATGTGGAAATTATTTCTGCATGTGAGCAAATTATGGAAGAGAGTGTGTAAATAAAAGCAAACTGCTCCTACGTTTGTGTTCCTGCTTGTTAATTTCTCTTCAAGCTTCTTGAATTCTGACTGCAAGATCCCTCTTTCTACATGACACCCTGATTCTGCTCAGGCCCACTGCTGCTTCCCAAATCCAGTCATTTCTGTCAAGTAAGTGACAGGCCTCAAACCCAGGCCTCCATTTATTTTCTTCCTTATGCTCCCAGAGTCAGGCCAGCTCTTGATTCACATCTCAGCGATTTTATATCTTTTGTTTATTCCTGCAGATAGCAAAGTCTACTCATTATATGTTAATGTCTATCCAAAAAGAAATGTATTGTTCGGGTTAAAAGTTAGTATTTGAATTTATTTTGAAAAATATGAACGCATATGTATATATAACAAACGAATTATCTATCAAAATGATTAGGTTTTTTCTCCACTAACACTACAATCAGTTTTACCAGTCACATAGTTAGAGCCTGGTAATAAACTGGCCATTCTGCTGGATTCAGAATACTCTCAATCCCTGATTTATTTATCAAACAACATGGTTCCGAGATATCTTGAGTATAAGGCAGGTATTCACAAATTTTCATCCATTTAGCATTTCAAAAGATATAAAAATGAATGAAATCTATTTTATAGAGGGGAAAGGATGGTCCAATGGCACTATTAATTCAGAAACTCAATTAATGTTCTGGGGACATGGACAGATGGTGAAATTTCAATTCAATAAAATACCTAGAATTAAAGATCCGATGATGATCGTGGAGACCCACCTGGTTCACTAATGCCCTTCAGGGAAGGGAATCCGCTGACTTACCGTTCTGGCCTGTAGGTGACTCCAGACCCACAGCAATATGGTTGACTGTGGGCATTTAGGGTTGGGTGATGCCTACATCCCAATCTGGTTCACTAATGTGTTTCAGGGAGGAAACCTTCCATCGTTACCTAGTCTGTCCAACAAGTGACACCAGACCAACAACAACATGCTTGACTCTAAACTCTGAAAGGGCCCAGCAAGCACCATAATTGTATCAATCTCTATGAAGTATCAAAGAAACTAAACTGGATGGACCTAGGCATTGGAAATGACAATAGCAGAAACACCCACTCACCCATTACCATCAAGCTAGGGGATCAACCCTGGGTCACTGAAGAGTGCGGGAGGGCTTGCCAGGAGCAGAACAAGCATACCTGATGATGGGGCATCAACCTGGTGAAGCCACCAAACAGCATAAGCAGCAAGTGATAGACAGAGCTAAGCGATCCCACAATGAGCAGATCAGATCTAAGCCCTGCAGTCCTGCCACATCCAATCATGAATGGTGATGGACAATTAAACAACTCACTGGAGGAGGCTCCACAAATATCCCCATCCTCAATGATGGGGGAGCCCAGCACATCAGTGCAAAAGATAAGGCTGACACTTTCACAGTAACCTTCAGACAGAAATACCGAGTGGATGATCCACCTTGTCCTCCTCCAGTCGTCCCAGCATCACAGCTACAGTTTTCAGCTAATTTGATTCACTCTGTATAATGTCAAAAACTGTTAGAGACACTGGATACTGCAAAGGCTGTGGACCCTGACAACATTCCTGCAATAGTACTGATGACTTCTGCTCCAGAAGTTGCCACTCCCCGAGACAAGCTGTTCCATTTACAGTTGCAGCACTGGCTTTTTCCCAACAATGTGGAAAATTGCCCAGGTAAGTCCTCCACACAAAAAAGCAGGACAAATCCAACCTGACTAATTACCACCCTCTTAGTCTACTCTCGATTATCAGTAAAGTAATGGAAGGCATCATCAACAGTGCTGTCAAGCAGTATCTTCTCAGCAACAGCTCAGTGATGCCCAGGGCCACTCAGCTCCAGGCCTCATTCCAGTCTTGGATCAAACATGGACAAAAAACAAGATTGGAACAAAACAGGTTTGTCTTCATGACAATGGGACCATGGCTGGTCTGATGTTCCTCATGTCCACTTTCCTTACCCTTGCCTGTAAATCCTGAGTTCCCTCTTGATCAAAATTTTGTCTTAGCCTGAAATGTACACAAATCATACCTATTGGTCACTATTTGCACTGTTAACTCATTAATTTTATTCCATTCTGAAACAAAACATTTCAGTTTAACCTGTTCTCAATTTTCTGTATTTTTGTACGATTTCTTGTACTGATTTCTTGGTTCACACCTGGCCCATGTATTGATTTTTGTGTAACATTCAATCATCACTAAGTTGCACTCCTACCTGCTGCTGACAGCTCCATGTAACCGAACCGACTCCAACCCCCCACTATTTAGTATAAAGCCCTATTTATTGCTTTAGTGATGTGATTCGCCAGGACTCTGATTCAAGTGGAGAAATTGGAAGTAGCTGCAGTGAATATTGAACCCTGAGAGGGTGAGACTGGAGAGTTGATAATGGGGAACACAATTCATATTGTGCTCCATTTTCATGGTGGAAGACACTGAAACCATGCCAATAGTAACAGGTAAAGCAGATATTATAGAAGAGGATGAACTTAAAACAATTGCCGTCACTAGAGAATAAAAACGGAGCAATCTATTGGGATTAAAGGCAGACTAACTCAGAATTATGCTCACTGAAGTTAGAAGGATGAGAGGAGAACTAATTGAGGTACAGAAGATGCCAAAGTAGAGATGGAGTAGATATTTCTCCTTGTAGATTGAAAGGTCATATTTTTAGGATAAGAGATGGAAGATTCAAAGTTTGTGAGAAGATTTGTAGCTCGGGTGCTCGTTGTTGTGGTTCTGTTCGCCGAGCTGGGAATTTGTGTTGCAGACGTTTCGTCCCCTGTCTACGTGACATCCTGGTGCTTGGGAGCCTCCTGTGAAGCACTTCTGTGATCTTTCCTCCGGCATTTATAGTGGTTTGTATCTGCCACTTCCGGTTGTCAGTTCCAGCAGTCCGCTGCAGTGGCCGGTATATTGGGTCCAGGTCGATGTGCTTATTGATTGAATCTGTGGACGAGTGCCATGTCTCTAGGAATTCCCTGGCTGTTCTCTGTTTGGCTTGTCTGCGTGAAAACGTTGCCCCTGAGGTCCCTTTTAAATTTTTCCCCTCTGACCCTAAATCTATGCCCTCCAGTTCTGCACTCCCCACCCCAGGGAAAATACTTTGACTATTTACCCTACCCACGCTCCTCATGGTTTTATGAACTTCTGTAAGGTCACCCCTCAGCCTCCACCCCTCAGTATCCAGGGAAACTGTATTCAGCCTCTCCCTATAACTCAAAACCTCCAGCCCTGGCAATATCTTTGTACATCTTTTCTGAACCCTTTCAAGTTTCACAACATCCTTCCGATAAGAAGGAGACCAGAATTGTATACAGTGTTCCAAAAGTGGCCCAATATCCTGTACAGCCGTAAGATGACCTCCCAACTCCTGTACTCAATACTCTGACCAATAAAGGAAAACATACCAAACACCTTCTTCACTATCCTATCTATCTGCGACTCCACTTTCAAGGAGATATGAACCAGCACTCGAAGGTCTCTTTGTTCAGTAGCATTGCCGAGGACTTTAAGCGTATTAATTCTGCCCTCATTTGCCTTTCCAAAATACAGCACCTCACATTTATCTAAATTAAACTCCATCTGCCACTCCTCGGCCCATTGGCCCGTTTGGTCAAGATCCCGTTGTACTCTAAGGTAACCTTCTTCACTATCCACTACACCTCCAATAGTGTCATCTAAAAACTTACTAACTGTTCACATCCAAATCATTTATGTAAATAATGAAAAATAGTGGGCCCAGCACCTATCCTTGTGGCACTCCACTGGTCACAGGCCTCCAGTCTGAAAAGCAACGCTCAACCATTACCCTCTGTCTTCTACCTTTGAGCCAGTTCTGTATCCAAATGGCTAGTTCTCCCTGTATTCCATGAGATGTAAGCTTGCTAACTAGTCTCTCATGGGGAGCCTTGTTGAACGCCTTATTGAAGTCCATTTTGATCACATTCACTGCTCTGCCCTCATCAATCCTATTCATTACTTCTTCAAAAAAACTCAGTTAAGTTCATGAGACATGATTTCCCACGCACAAAGCCATGCTGACTACCCCTAATCAGTCATTGCCTTTCCAAATACATGTACATCCTGTCCCTCAGGATTCCCTCCAACAACTTGCCCACCACCAAGGTCAGGCTCACTGGTCTATAGTTCCCTGGCTTGGCCTTACCACCCTTCTTAAACAGTGGCACCACGTTTGCCAACCTCCAGTCTTCCGGCACCTCACCTGTGACTATTGATGATACAAGTATCTCAGCAAGAGGCCCAGCAATCACTTCTCTAGCTTCCCACAGAGTTCTCGGGTACACCTGATCAGGTCCTGGGGATATATTCACTTTTATGTGTTTTAAGATGTCCAACACCACCCTTTCTGTAATATGGATATTTTTCAAGAAGTCAGTATTTATTTCCCCATTTTTTCTGTCTTCCATATCCTTCTCCACAGTAAACACTCATACAAAATATTCATTTTGTATCTCTCCCATCTCCTGCGGCCTTGCTGATCTTTAAGGGACCCTATTTGCACCCTGCTTATCCTGTTGTCCTTAATGTATTTGTAAAAACCCTTTGGATTCTCCTTAACCTGATTTGCCAAAGCTATCTCATGTCCCCTTTTTGCCCTCCTGATTTCCCTCTTAAGTATACTCCTACTGCCTTTATACTAGAATCACTCGATCTATCCTGTCTATACCTGACATAAGCTTCCTTCTTTTTCTCAACCAAACCCTTAATTTCTTTAGTCATCCAGCATTTCCTACATCTATCAGCCTTTCCCTTTCACCCTAACAGGAATATACTTTCTCTGGATTCTCATTATCTCGATTCTGAAGGCTTCCCATTTTCCAGCCGTCCCTTTACATGCAAACATCTGCCCCCAATCAACTGTTGAAAGTTCTTTCCTAACACCATCAAAATTCCTCCAATTTAGAACTTTAACTGTTAGATCCGGTCTATCCTTTTCCATCTCTATTTTAAATCTAATAGAATTATGGTCGCTGCCCCCAAAGTGCTCCCCTACTGACATCTCAGTCACCTGCCCTGCCTTATTTCCCAAGAGTAGGTCAAGTTTTGCACCTTCTCTAGTAGATGAATCCACATATTGAATCAGAAAATTTTCTTGTATACACTTAACAAATTCCTCTCCATCTAAACCCTTAATACTATGGCAGTCCCAGTCTATGTTTGGAAAGTTAAAATCCACTACCATAACCACCCTTATATTCTTACAGAGAGCTGAGATTTCCTTACAATTGTTTCTCAATTTCCCGGTGGCTATTAGGGGGTCTATAATATAATCCCAATAAGGTGATCATCCCTATCTTATTTTTCAGTTCCACCCAAATAACTTCCTTGGACATATTCCCAGGAATATCCTCCCTCAGTACAGTCATAATGTTGTCCTTAATCAAAAACACCCCCTCCTCTCTTGCTCGTCTTTCGATTCTTACTATAGCCTCTATACCCTGGAACAGTCCTGTCCATCCCTGAGCCATGTTTCTGTAATTGCTATGATATCCCAGTTGCAAATGTGTTGCTGGTCAAAGCACAGCAGGTCAGGCAGCATCTGCAGACCTCATTTTTTACTCGATGATATCCCAGTCCCATGTTCCTAACCATGCCCTGAGTTCATCTGCCTTCCCTGTTAGGTCCCTTGCATTGAAATAAATGCCATTTAATTAATCAGTCCTACCTTGTTTTCTGCTTTGTTCCTGCCTGCCCTGACTGACTTGTTCCTTTTCCCAACTGTACCAGTCTTAGATTGATCTCTTTCCTCACTATCTCTCTGAGTCCCACCCCTACCCACCTCCTTACTCGTTTAAATCCTCCCGAGCAGCTCAGCAAATCTCCCTGCCAGTATATTAGTCCCCTTCCATTTCAGGTGCAATCTGTCCTTCTTGTACAGGTCACTTCTACCCCAGAAGAAATTCCAATGATCAAAAATGTGAATCCTTCTCCCCTGCACCAGCTCCTCAGCCCACATTCATCTGTTGTCTCCTGGCATTCCTATCTTCAATAGCTGGCAACGCCGAGGGGTAATCCAGATATTACAACTCTTGAGGACCACCTTTTTAAATTCCTGTCTAACTTCTTATATTCTCTCATCAGAATCTCATCCTTTTCACTTCCTAAATCATTATTTCCAATGTTTACAATGACCTCCTGCTAGTCCCTCTCCTTTTGGAGAATCTTCTGTACTGAGATACCTTTGATCCTGGCTTCAGGGAGACAACACACCATTCTGATGCCTCATTGTCAGCCTTGGATATGTCTGTCTGTGCCTCTAACTGAGAATCTCCTATCACAATTGGTCACCTGGGACCTGGCGTACCCCTCATTATAGTAGAGCCAGTCTCAGAATCAGAAACCTAGCTGTCAGTGCTACATTCCCCTGAGCCTCCCTCACTCCCTACATTTTCCAAAACAGCATATTTGTTTGAGATCGGGATAGCCACAGGAAAGTCCTACGCTATCTGCCTACCCCTCCAACTTTTCCTGAAGGTAACCCATCTATCTGACTGTATCTTCAGTTTGTCTCCCTCCCTGCAACTGCCATCCATCACACCCCCTAACTCCTGTAAATTCCTCATTGCCGCAAACTGCCGATCAATGCAATCTGACAGAACATCAAACATAGAACATTACAGCACAGTACAGGCCCTTCAGCCTCGATGTTGTGCCAACCTTTATTCCTACTCTAAGATCAAACTAATTTACATACCCTTCCTTGTACTATCTTCCATGTGCCTACCCAAGAGTCGTTTAAATGTCCCTAATGTATCTGACACTACTCCCACCGCTGGCTGTGCATTCCACCCACCCACCACTCTCTGAGTAAAGAACCTACCACTGACATCTCCCCTAAACCGTCCTCCAATCACCTTAAAATTATGCCCCCTCATGACAGCCATGTCCACTCTGGGAAAAAAGTATTTGGCTATCCACTCTATCTATGCCTCTCATCATCTTGTACACCTCTATCAAGTCAACTCTTATCCTTCTTCGCTCCAATGAGAAAAGTCCTAGCTCCCTCAATCTTCCTTCATAAGACATGCCTTCCAGTCCAGGCACCATCCTGGTAAATCTCCTCTGCACCCTCTCTAAAGCTTCCACATCCTCCATGGGCCAGCCAATTTTGTATCTAGACAGTCAAATTTCTTCTTACTTTCTGAATGAGCCAGGCATGGGGAACCTTATCAAATGCCTTGCTAATATCCATGTACACCACATCTACTGCTCTACCTTCATCAGTCTGTTTAAAGACAATAAGATCATAAAACATAGGGGTAGAACTAAGGCCATTCGGCCCATCGAGTCCACTCCACCCGTCTGATGGGCATTTCAACTCCACTTAGCCACACTCTCCCGGTATCCCTTAATTTCTTGTGAGATCAAGAATTTATCAATCTCTGCCTTGAAGATATTCAACATCCAGGCCTCTACTGCGCTCTGCGGAGCCTCCTGTGAGGTACCTTATCAAAATGTTTTGGAAGTCTAGATAGATAACATTCACTGGATTTCCCTGATCTAATCTACTTACCTCTTCAAAAAACTCTAACAGGATTGTCAGGCACGACCTTTCCTTACCAAATCCATGCTAACTTGTTCTAATTCAACCCTGGAGTAAAAAATGAGGTCTGCAGATGCTGGAGATCACAGCTGCAAATGTGTTGCTGGTCAAAGCACAGCAGGTTAGGCAGCATCTCAGGAATAGAGAATTCGACGTTTCGAGCATAAGCCCTGATGAAGGGCTTATGCTCGAAACGTCGAATTCTCTATTCCTGAGATGCTGCCTAACCTGCTGTGCTTTGACCAGCAACACATTTGCAGCTAATTCAACCCTGCACTTCCAAGAATTTAGAAATCTCATCCGAAACGATGGATTCTAGATTTTACCAAGAACCGAGGTTAGGCTAATCGGCCTGTAATTTTCCATCTTTTGTCTTGATTCTTTCTTGAACAACAGTGATTTTCCAGTCACCTGGGACATTCCCCGACTCCAGTGACTTTTGAAAGTTTACAACCAAAGCCTCCACTATTTCCTCAGCCACCTCCCTCAGAACTCTAGGATGTAGCCCATTGGAGCCGGGATGTTAATCTGGTTTTAGACCTTTTAGCTTTTCTAGCACTTTCTCTTTTGTAATGGCTACCATACTCAACTCTGCCCCCCAGTCTCCTTAATTGTTGGGATATTACTCATCTCTTCCACAGTGAAGACTGACACAAAATATTTATTAAGTTCTTCAGCTATTTCTTTATCTCCCATCACAAGTCTTCCTGCATCATTTTGGAGCGACCCAATGTCTACTTTTGCCCCTTGTTTGTTTCTTATGTATTGAAAGAAACTTTTACTATCCTTTCTAATATTACTGGCTAGCCTAACTTCATATTTGATCCTCTCCTTTCTTATTTCTCTCTTTGTTATCCTCTGTTTGTTTTTGTAGCCTTCCCAATCTTCTGATTTCCCAGTGCTCTTGGCCACTTTATCGGCTGTCTCTTTCTCTTTGATACATTTCCTAACTTCCTTTGTCAGCCATGGCTGCCTAATGACCCCTCTCTGGATAATCTTTCTTTTCTTTGGGATGAACCTCTGTACTGTGTTCACAATTACACCCAGAAACTCCTGCCATTGTTGCTCTACTGTCTTCCCCACTAGGCTCTGCTTCCAGTCGATTTTCATCAGTCCCTCTCTCATGCCCCTGTAATTACCTTTATTTAACTGTAACACCATTACATCCAATTTTACCCTCTCTCTTTCAAACTGCAGACTGAACCCTACCATGTTATGATTGCTGTCTCCTAAGTATTGCCTTACTTTAAGATCTTGTATAAAGTCTGGCTCCTTACATAGCACTAAGTCCAGAATAGCCCCTCCTTTGTGGTTCCATCATAAGCTGTTCCAAAAAGCCATCCTGTTAGCATTCCATGAATTCCCTTACTTTGGATCCACCGGTAACGCTATTCACCCAGTCCACCTGCATATTGAAGTCCCCCATGATCACCATGACCTTTCTGACATGACATATCTCTTTCCCAGTACATCTTGTGCCCCTGGTCCTGACCACTGTTAGTAAGTCTGTAGATAACACCCATTATGAGTTTTTTTTTGTTTTTGTGGTTCCTCAATTCCACCCACACAGACTCCACACCATCTGACCCTATGTCATTCAGTGCCATAGATTTAATTTCATTCTTAACTAACAGGTCAGCCATGCCCCCTCTGCCCACCTCCCTGTCTTTTTGATAAGGTGTAAATCCTTGGATGTTTAACTGCCAGTCCTGAACCCCCTGCAACTATGTCTCTGTAATGCCAGCCACATCATAATCATTCACAATGATTTGTGCCGTTAATTTATCTACACAAAGAGACACAAAAGAATTCCTAAAAGCATGACATTCCAACTGGAACTCTATCACCAAACACATCGAGTTAGACCCCCATCTACCACCCCCTTAGAAAAGAAACAGGAAGTGACTTCATCACAGGAAATGACATCACCACAGGAAATGACATCACCAACCCAAAGAAACCCAAACATATAAACAGAAATTTTCAGCATTGCTTCGCATGAGGACCACTGAAAATGTTACCTAGTAAGGTGACGAAACATCTGGAAATGAACCTTTCAGCTCAGCAAGCAAACCTACATCCAAAAGTAAGGTTATACTTTTAAAAAGCCACTAGATGCTCCCCCACTGACAGCTCACTCACACACATTTCTCCAAAGTCAATGGTGAATTTTGTTTATTTTTCTTAGAACAAACTCCGATGTCCAGAGATACTTGAAACCAAACAGTAAAGGCAGCAGCTATGCAGATTACTGCTGGGTCAGACAGCAGTGTATGTTTCTTTCACCATATGAATTGCTACCCATGTGGTCACTGCCCTTTGTCTGTCTTACTTTTTAAAGTGCTGTTGTTTTGATCTTTTTCCCCCAAATTCCAAAACAATGCAACAGCTTATAAAACAGCAATTACTGATCCTGGAACTTGAGGAAATCAGCTTCTATGCTGAAAAAAAATCTCAAAAAAGTAGCAGCTCTTACTTGCACCATTTTTTCCGATCCTCCATCTTGGGTTACCCAGAATCCTTAGAGTACTGTGTTCAAACAGACCATGTCACTGTTGACCCAGCATGAAGGACACAAATTCATGGATTAAACATAAATACATATGAAAGGTGGATAAACTCTGTACAAGTGTCATGCCCTGAAGTTCTTTACATCACCAGTTGTTTAAAAATAAATTAATATACAGTCTGAAGTTGATGGTCAAAGTTGGACTGCTAAACATCTGGAGATTAATTTTGTTAAAAGTTATAATCTATTTCCTCAGTTTCAGTAGAGTTCATTGCTGATATTTCCAGGCGATAAGTATCAATTGTTGGCTTGTATCAAAAGCTTCAAAAACACTACACACCAATGGGAATGCTGCTTTTCACACTTAGATGTGAAATGCATTAGTTGTATTTAATGTGCTTACTGAATTGTTTCCTTTTACAACTGAAATATTTTAAATTATCTTTTTCAATGAGTTTTCATGGATTTGTTTATCTGTGTATCTTGTGGGAGAAGGGTATTAGACTGTAAGACGTGTTATACCTCTGCCAGCCCAATCTCCACACTGTTCCTGAAATTTTCCCATGATGGCTATGCAGTAGATGCCTACAGAAAAGGCACAGGAATTTGATTTGTTAGATTTGGAGGTAGATGAGCACTTTAGTGATAGTGAACACAATTCGGTTATGTTTACTTTAACAATGAAAGGGATAGATGTATACCACAGGGCAACAGTTACAGCTGTGGAAAAGGCAATTATCATGCAATTAGGCAAGATTCACATTGCATAGGATGAGGAAGGATGGACAGGGGATGGGCACAATAGAAATGTGGAGCTTATTAAAGGAACAGCTACTGTGTGTCCTCGATAAGTATGTACCTGTCAGGAAGGGAGGATGTGGTCAAGTGATGGAGCCGTGGTTTACTAAAGAAATTGAATCTCCTGTCAAGAGGAAGAAGAAGGCTTATGTAAGGATGAGACGTGAAGGCTCAGTTAGAGTTACAAGTTATTCAGGAAAGACCTAAAGAGAGAGCTAAGAAGAACCAGGAGGGGACATGATAAGTCGTTGGCGGATAGGATCAAGGAAAACTCTAAGCCTTTCTATAGTTATACCAGGAATAAAAGAACGACGAGGGTAAGATTAGAGCCAATCAAGCATAGTAGTGGGAAGTTGTGTGTGGAGTCAGAGGAGATAGGGGAAGTGTTAAATGAATATTTTTCGTCAGTATTCACACTAGAAAAAGACAATATTGTCGAGGAGAATACTGAGATACGCTACTAGACTAGATGGGATTGAGTGAAAGTGAAGACTGCAGATGCTGGAGATTAGAGTCGGGAGTATGATGCTGGAAAAACACAGCAGGTCAGGCAGCAGCCAAAGAGCACGAGAACCAACATTTCGGGCAAAAGTCCTTCATCAGGAATTAAGATAGGATTGAGGTTCGCAAGGAGTAGGTGTTAGTAATTCTGAAAAGTGTGAAATTAGATAAGTCCCCTGGCCCAGATGGGATTTATCCTAGGATTCTCTGGGAAGCCAGGAAGGAGATTGCGGAGCCTGTGGCTTTGATCTTTATGTCATCATTGTCTACAAGAATAGTGCTGGAAGACTGGAGGATACCCACTGTTGTTCCCTCGTTTAAGGAGGGGATTAGAGACAATCCTGGTAATTATAGACCAGTGAGCCTTATTTCAGTGTGGGTAAAGTGATGGACAGGTTATAAGAGATAGAGTTTATAATCATCAAGAGAGGAATAAGTTGATTAGGGATAGTCAGCACTGTTTTGTGAAGGGTAGGTCATGCCTCACAAACCTTATTGAGTTCTTTGAGAAGGTGATCAAAGAGGTGGATGAGGGTAAAGTGGTTGATGTGGTGTATATGCATTTCAGTAAGGCATTTGATAAGGTTCCCCACAGTAGGCTATTGCAAAAAATAAGGAGTTTCGGGATTGAAGGTGATTTAGTGGTTTGGATCAGAAATTGGCTAGCTGAAACAAGACAGTGGGTGATGATTGATGGGAAATGTTCATTCTGGAGCTCAGTTACCAGTGATGTGTCATAAGGATCTATTTTGGCGACTGCTGTTGGCTGGAGATGAGTATAGAAGGATGGGTTAGTAAATTTGCAGATGACACTCAGTTCTGTAGAGTTGTGGATAGTGCTGAAGGATGTTGTAGGTTACAGAGGGAATAGATAAGCTGCAGAGCTGGGCGGAGAGGTGGAAAATGTAGTTTAATGCGGAAAAGTGTGAGGTGATTCACTTTGGAAGGAGTAACAGGAACGCAGAGTATTGAGCTAATGGTAAGATTCTTGTAGATGAGCAGAGAGAGCTCAGTGTCCATGTACATAGATCCCTGAAACCTGCCATCCAGGTTGATAGGGTTGTAAGAAGGTATATGGTGTGTTAGCTTTTATTGGTAGAGAGATTGCGTTTCAGAGCCAGAGGTCATGCTGCAGCTGTACAAAACTCTGGTGTGGCCACACTTGGAATATTATGTACAGTTCTGGTCAACGTATTATGGGAAGGATGTGGAAGCTTTGGAAAGGGTTCAGAGGAGATTTACGAGGGTGTTGCCTGGTATGGAGGGGAGGTCTTACGAGGAAAGGCTTAGGGACTTGAGGCTGTTTTCGTTCAAGAGAAGAAGGTTGAGAGGTGACTTAATAGAGACATACAAGATGATCAGAGGGTTAGATAGAGTGGACAGTGAGAGCCTTTTTCCTTGGATGGTGATGGCTAGCACGAGGGGACATAGCTTTAAATTGAGGGCTGATAGATATAGGACAGATGTCAGAGATAGTTTCTTTACTCAGAGAGTAGTAGGGACGTGGAATACACTGGCTGCAACAGTAGTACACTCACCAGCTTTAAGGGCATTTATATGGTCATTGGCTGGACATATGTATAATAATGGAATAGTGTAGGTTAGATGGGCTTCAGATTGGTTCCACAGGTTGGCACAACATCGAGAGCCAAAGGGGCTGTACTGTGCTGCAATTTTCTATTATCTACATGTTCTAGGAACTAAAGGGTGCATTGAGGAAAAGGAAGGGACATGGGGATTGTTAGGCTCAGTTCCACAGAACTGAGGTGTGTTTTCTAACATCCATCTTGGCGTGGGTCAACCTCCATGGTTCCCTACAATATGCTTCTGGGGTAAGTGACTATGCTCCACCCCTGCAATGCCAGAGCAAATGTAATGGGGGACCTTAAAACAAAAGTAATCTGGCAAGTCAAGAAATTTCCCATTTTGATTTACTTGCATCAGTAGTAAAAATCCAACCAGTAAAACTGTCAAGTAATGGATAAAACTCTTACATCTCCCAGTGCAGATGCCAGGAGACTATCTGAAGGCTAGGGAGTCTCAGAATGAGGTGGAAGCCATTTAGTGTCCTTTAGAGAAGGAAACTGCCATCCTTACCTGGTCTGGCCTACATGTGACTCCAGACCCACAGCAATATGGCTTATTTTTAACTGCCCCCTGGACAATTAGGGATGGACAATAAATGCAGACCTGACCAGAGATGTTAACATCCCAAAAATGAACTCTTTCAAATTAGAATGCAGAGAAGGAGAAAGTCATTCACTCAAAGTCTGATGAATCATTGAAATTCTCAAATGAATATTTGTTAAGTGCATTCAGGAACGTTTCCTCAAACAATGTATAGAGGGTCCTACTCGGGATGGGGCTAAACCCGACCTACTCTTGGGAAATAGGGCAGGACAGGTCACGGAGGTGACAGTGGGGGAGCACTTTGGGACCAGTGACCATAGTTCTATTAATTTTAAAATAGTTAAGGAGAGGGACAAACAAGCCTGATGAAGGGCTTATGCTCGAAACGTCGAATTCTCTATTCCTGAGATGCTGCCTAACCTGCTGTGCTTTGACCAGCAACACATTTGCAGCTGTGATCTCCAGCATCTGCAGACCTCATTTTTTACTCGAAGTTCTAAATTGGAGCAAGGTGAATTTTGATGGAATTAGACAGGAGCTTGGAGGGGTTGGTTGGAGTAGTTTGTTTGCAGGCAAAGGAACCCCTTTCAATGTGAGATAGCTAGAGTTCAAGGTCTATATGTTCCTGTGAGGTTGAAAAGCAAGGTTGACTGGAATAAGGAACCCTGGATGACGAGATATTGAGGCTTTGACCATAAAAAAGGAGGCATGTCTCAGGTACTGGCAGCTGGGATCAGGGGAATCCCTGGAGTTACACAGGGAATACAGGGGTTTACTGAAGAAGGGCGAAAAGGGGGCACGAGATAGCCTTGGCTGAGAAGATTAGGGTGAATCCAAAGAGGTACTTTAAATATATTAAAGGAATTAAAGAGAGAATAGGGCTCCTCAAGGTCCAAAATGCACATGTATGTGTAGAACTACAGTAGATGGGTGAGGTCCTTAATGAATATTTTTCCTCTGTGTTTACCATGGAGGAAGACGTGGGAACTTGGGGAAGTTAGTGGTGATATCTTGGGGAAAGTCCATATCACAGTTGAGGAGGTTTTGGATGTATTGGAATGTATGAAGGTGGATATATCTCCTGGTTCTGACCAGATATATCGAAGAACACTGCAAGAGACTAGAGAAGAAATTGCCAGGGCCCTGGCTGATACTTTTGCATCAGTATTAGTGATGTCCTGGAAGACTGGAGAGTAGTGCAAAGTTGTGCCCTTGTTAAAGAAGGGCTGCAAAAAAAAGTCTGAGAACTATAGACCAGTTGGGCTAACATCTGTGGTAAGTTACTTGAGAAGATTCTGATGTAAGATATACATGCATTTGGAAAGACAGGTTTTGATTAGGAATGCCTCACAAATTTGTTGGAGTTCTTTGATGATGTGACCAGGAAAATTGACCAGAAAAGATTTACAAGGATGTTGCCAGGGTTGGAGGATTTGAGCTACAGGGAGAGGCTGAGCAGGCTGGGGCTGTTTTTCCTGGAGCGTTGGAGGCTGAGGGGTGACCTTATACAGGGTTATAAAATTGTGAGGGGCATGGACAGGGTAACTAGACATGGTCTTTTCCCTGGGGAGGGGGAGTCCAGAACTAGAGGGCATAGGGATTAGGATGAGAGGGGAAAGATATAAAAGGGACCTAAGGGGCAACTTTTTCATACAGAGCATGGTGCGTGTGTGGCATAAGCTGCCAGAGGACGTGGAGGAGGCTGGTTCAACTGCAACATTTAAAAGGCATCTGGATGGGTATATGAATAGGAAGGGTTTGGAGGGATATGGGCCGGGTGCTGGCAGGTGGGACTAGATCAGGTTGGGTTATCTGGGTGGCACGGACAGGTTGGACCAAAGGGTCTGTCTCCATGCTGTACATCTCTATGACTTGACAGTCTGAGTTATAGGGAGAAATTGGACAAGCTAGGACTTTTTTCTTTAAATCATAGGACACTGAGGGGGGATCTTATGCCCTTCTATAAGATCATGAGAGGCATGGATCAGGTGAATGCAGTCTTTTTCCCAGTGTTGGGGAATTGAGAACTAGAGGGCATCTGCTTAAGGTTAGAGGGGAAAGAATAAAAGGGAACCTAAGGGGCAACTATTTTACACAGAGAATGGTACACAATGGAATGAGCTGCCAGCAAAAATATTGAGGCTGGTACATTAACACCACTTAAAAGGCTTTTGGACAAATACATGGACAGGAAAGGATTAGAAGGATATGGGCCAAGTGCAGGGAAATAGGGTTAGTGTGGACAGACATTTTGATTGGTATTGACTGGTTTGGGCCAAAGGGCCGGTCTCTCCATGCTGTAGGACTCTATAATATTCAAGTTCCCGTAGGGTAAGTTATGTTAAAAACAGGGACTGATTCATTACATTTTCCACAATCTTACAATTAATTTTTGTGCTCAATTGTTCTTTTCCTTGTTCCTTCAGAAAGCTCAATTGTCGTTACATTAAAAGTTGCAAAACTCATGACCACAGAAACTATGTACCAGAGGTTTTAAAGTTACTCTGCTTCATGATTTAAATGTTTGGAGATAGATTTAAACCTTTCTTCCACTGAAGCTTCATTATCAAGTCCCCCTTGCCCTACATGCCAATTTGGTGTTCTTGAATGAATATTGGTGGGCGGCACGGTGGCATAGTGGTTAGCACTGCTGCCTCACAGCGCCAGGGACCTGGGTTCAATTCCCGACTCAGGCGACTGACTGTGTGGAGTTTGCACGTTCTCCCCGTGTCTGCGTGGGTTTCCTCCGGGTGCTCCGGTTTCCTCCCACAGTCCAAAGATGTGCGGGTCAGGTGAATTGGCCATGCTAAATTGTCCGTAGTGTCAGGTAAAGGGTATATGTAGGGGTATGGGTGGGTTGTCGCTTCGGCGGGTCGGTGTGGACTTGTTGGGCCGAAGGGCCTGTTTCCACACTGTAAGTAATCTAATCTAATCTAAAACCAGTTCCATAACAAAGCTAATATGAGGTAGCAGACCAGGAGTAGGAGAAATAGAAATAACTTTGGGAGAGTTATGTCTAAACACCAAAACCACAGCCATCTGTTCAATTTGTACTTATTCTCTCTAGAGCTTAGAAGAATGTAAAAAGATCTAGTTGAGGTATACAAGATACTAAAGGGATTGACAAAGTAAACGTAGAAAGGATGATTCCTCTATAATGAAATATCAATCTTAGAATAAGAGGTGGCAGTTAAAACAAATGAGAAATTATTTCTCTCCGGGAACTCTAGAATTGACTTCCCCAGACAGCAGTGGGTGCAGGGACATTGAGTAAATTGGAGGAAATAGACAGATTTGTAATTGGCAACAAGGGAAGGGTTACGACAAACAGGCAGGAAAGTGGAGTTGAGATCAGCCCTGATTGTAAAATGGTGAAGCAGACTGCTGGGTTGAATTTCCTCCTCCTGCTCCTCATCAGTTCGAGTTCAGCAAATCGGTCTTGCACGATTCGTGTTTAAATCCTAGTTCAAACCGGATCTATTTCTGCAATGTGTTTACAAACAAACAGAGGCCGACTACATGAAAATGGCAAATACCGCTCAACTAGCACTAACTGATCACGTACAATACAAGTGCTTCGACTTGCTAATGGAGATGTGGTGATCAGTTAAAAGTGTCAAAAAATAAATGGTGACTGGAATGAAGAAGAGCTTAAGCTTAGAATGTCAACTTGCCTGATCCTCAGCTGCTGCCTGACCAGCTGTGCTTTTCCAGCAACAAACAGTTTGACTCTGATCTCCAGTCTCACTTCCTCCTCATTTCAAGTAGCCAGCTGTTCTTAACTACCCTTCCTACTTAGCTGTTAGCAACTAAATACTAAAAAGGATGCCATGACTCATGCCTTTTGCAAACACCTAACCACAAATATCTATCTCTTGCTGTACTCTCAGTTAGGCCTTTTCCCATCACGGAGATCAGTTTCCTGGTTAGCTCACCTACTGCACTTTCAAAATCCCACTCCTCTCTTTTCCCTGTATTTGGTTCTGGGCTGCACTATTCTTTTCTCTTGCTCAGTGTCCACCAAATGCTTTTCCTCATTTCACCATAGCCGACTATCTTCTGTGCAGGAAAGCAGCAAATATTGCTGAGGGTGGAGTGATGTACATTTTGTAAGTGTCTACATGACAGATGGTGGATTGTAAGTGACGACACTGTTAATGGTGGTGACATTTTACTTTGATTTATTTGGTCCACAAAAGAAACCGATTGAACATGAAAATAAAGCCATAAATGTTCATCGTTCTGATTGGAGGTCAACACTACATATTCTCAAGTTTCACTATCTTTATTCAAAGAATCATCCCTCCGATACAGCAGTTTTCATTTCACTGATTTGGTAGTTAAATTATGCAAGTGTAACTACAACACTCTCCTCCCCCCTCCCCCCACAACCAAAAGCTCAATAGAAATTAAAAGGCATGATTGGATGTAGCCAAAGACATTGGATATTGGAAATTTAAAAACTCTAGGATGCCCAGCTCTTGTACCATTTTTGTAGAAACTCAGCACTTCTTGTTATAATTTGCAATCATGTCACATGTAATTGTTTCATCAATATTGATCTGGGTGTTAACTTGCTTCCCCACCAGTTTATAGATGTCATCCGGCTCAATGCCTTTAGGTTCTGCCACCTTCACAGTCATCATATCCAGAGTCAGTTTTGTTCCTGCAGGAATAGTCACTTTGGCCACGACAGATTTGCCCAACTATAAACAAGTTAGAAAAAAAAATTAAATTAAAAAACAGTATTTCAACTGTTTAATGCAACAGATCCCCTACATTCTATCCCGATCAAACTAATTTATAATCCTGTGGATTGTGTTGTCACCAATTTCTTTCAATAAGTATGTGATCTGCAATCTTCATTTAAGCCAAACCTTAAAATCAGAAAAAACTCAACATTGGGAATTAGCAGCTTCTCATTGTTCAGAATTAACAACAGTGTTTCTACTGCTATGAGATTCAATCTAAACTTTTACCTGTTCTTTTCCTTGTCTTTACATGAAGTACAGAAAGATAAATTTCAAACAAACATTCATTTAGGATTGTTTGCCACAAACTGTTCACAGGTAACACACCTTGTTGTGACAGGCCATCTCACATGGGAGCAAGCGCTTGAGGGGAGATCCAAATGCTTTTTCCACAATTCGGATCGAGCGAACAAGTTCCTGGAGTTCACAGGGCTCCAGTGAAGCTTGGTGATCATTACCCTTCCAGGTTTTATCCATGGTCACGTGACGTTCCAGAACTTTAGCTCCCATTGCCACTGCTGCTATGCTTATGGCAATCCCAGTTTCATGGCCAGAGTATCCTATTGGAATATCTGGAAATTCTTTTTTGTATTCCTGAAAGCAGGAAGAAAGAAATAGCACCAATCCGCAGAACTACAATTCCACTTAACATTAGCTAAATGTGTGTCAGATAAAAAAAAGTGTCTTTGTTACCAATTGCCAGTGTGGTCAGCAGAAGTCTTATTGTACAGGGATAGTCCCTGCTCCATACCCCTGTCATTATCACAAGATGGGGATCTCAGGTAAACTAGTGTTCACTTGTCAGTACCCTTCTACAAATAGCAGCCAGGATTTTGCTAGTGAGGTAGAGTGTTGAGAATAGCAGGAGAAGCATTATGTAAAATTGATTGGAGACTTTTCTGATGGATGTTGCCAGAACTTAAGGGTCTGAGTTATAGGGAGAGGTTAGACAAACTAGAACCTTTCTCTTGAGTATAGGAGACCAATGGGAGGATCTTATAGAAGTGTATTATATCAGAGGTGCATGGACAGGGGCTTTTTCCCAGGGTTTAAGAATCATGGACTAGACAGCATCAGTTTAAGGTTAGAAGGGAAAGAATAAAAGGGAACCTGAGGAGCAATGTTTTTCTTTTACACAGGGTGTTACACATAGGAAATGAGCTGCCAACCAAGTTGGTTGAGGCAGGTACATTAACATTTAAAAGGCATTTGGATAAATATATGCACAGGAAACATTAAGGATATGGGCCAAGTGCAGAGAATGGGATTATTGTGGATGGGCATTTTGGTGGGCATGGACCAGTTTGGGCTGAAGAACCGGTCTGTGCTGTAGGACTGACTATCACATACTCTCTAACCTATATTCAAAGGCTAATGGGATAGCACCTTCAAAGAGCTGGCACAGACCTCAGGGACTGAATGGCCTCAATCTATGCTGCATTCTATAAACACTGGGGAAGCCAGAAAGATCTAGAACTAACAAGAATGCAGTGGGGAAATTTTCCCAAAGTACAGCCAGGTATGCAAACCAGCCTGAATGACAAATGTTTAAACATGATACTCACAGTGATGACACGCAGGTGAGTGTCCTCTGGATCCAGTGGGTATGCACTGGTGCACTGGAGAAAGCAAAACTTATTATTGATGGGTTTGACAGTGTTGTAAACTTTTCTCATTGTTTCCATGCTCTGCATTCCACTGGAGATCACCATTGGACGACCTGCCGAAGGAGAAATAAATCAGTATGATTGGAAACTGAACAGTGACAATTCTGCAGAGTTGTTTTACCTTTCTTGGCAGCTTTTTCCAAATATGGAAAGTTATTGGTGTCCAAAGACCCAACTTTGAAGAAAGGCACATTCAATTCATGAAGAAATTCAACAGCCATCTGCAAAACAGAAGAACAACTCACCCAAACACTGCACAGATTTACATTAAGTGTTTGACTCTTTTCCATTTGAAGATTGCTACCTAACCAGATGTTCTGCTGTATCCTTTCCAGCTCTAATTCTCCTCACTTTCTTGCCCCTCCCTCAACAATCTTGATCTCAGTCTATGCCTACTGAGAAAATGCTCAAATGGCATTAACTTCAATGAAGCTTCAGTCATAAAAGTTAAAGGTATTGAGTTAGCCAGAAGGAAAGCAGTCATGGATGGCTGACTGACTAAAACAGGAACAGTAGATGCTTCTTATAGGTGTAACCATGCTCACTGCCCACTACCAGGTCCAAATCAATTTTACACAGCCTTCTGTTATATACTACTCCCAGTCTCAATACCCCCACAACAAGATGGGGCTCTTGAAACAAGTTTTGTTCCCACTAATATTTTTCTACAAATTACAGCCAGAATGTTGCCAGAGACCCGCTCTGCTATACACAAGCTGCAACTGGTCTCCACCAGAATTGGAAACATGACAGCAGCAAGTCAGATTGGAGAAATACACCAGTCCTTTAACTTGGGACAGTGTTCATGATCAAGAACTGAAGCATTTGACAGTTCCTCTTCATATGTCCCAATTCCTTGGGTCAGAAGAGATCAGAACAGGGGCATAATTTTTAAAGTCCAGTTAGATTGTTCAGTGAAGTCACAAGATAGCTCTTCAGAAAATATGCTGAAAACCTGGAACTCTCTCCTAAGGAGAATGATTTTGGAGTCTTGTTTTTTAAACAAACAAAAGACAGATGGTAAATTTCTGTCGATTAAGGGTGCAGGTTATGGAGCAAGGTGGTAAGCTGAAGTGGAGGCACCAAAGCCATCCTGGGCTTAATATTCTACCAAAAACTGGGTAAGATACCTTGCGTTTGCGAACACATGTAGTCAGTATGCAATGGTTACAGCTGGACAGCAAAGAAATGGTTTGACCTTCAGGAACCTTTTTAGGCAGTTATTTAGATACCAGACTACAGTGAATAAAGATTTGCAATCATCTGAAATCTCCACCTCTACCAGAGCTTTAATAAAAATCTATTCATGTCAACAACTTTGCACAGTCATTATAGGGTATTTCAATCTCAGCAAAACAAGTTTGCAAAAGAAAACAACAGGATATACCTCATCCATTCCAGATGCTGTGAAAAAGATTCCAACTTCTTCTGCAAATTTGGAGAGCTCCTTATATTGCTCATGACTGAACTCCAGGTAGCGCTTGTGGTCTCCATATGTGGGTCCCCATGAATGCGGGGAATTGTAAGGCCTTTCTAACGCTTTTGTGTTAAACTTGTATTCCAATTCACTTTTTTGGAACTTTGCACAGTCTGCACCACATTCCTATGAAAAAAACCTCAAATGCAGCATAAATTTACAATTACTTATTCTTCACTTAATGATTAATGACACTGGTTATTAGAGAAGCCAAGTCCATTTACTAGAGACTGTAAATGAACCTACTAAACCTTGAAACCTTTTAGGAAAAAAGATCTACCACCTATTTCTTGATTTTTTTCCTGTATCAAAAAAAATTAGAACATTGTTTAAACTAAATCAACAGAACCAAACCTATCCAATAGGGAAGTGTTAAAATTCTACACGGAATGTGGGCGGTGCTGGTTAGAGTAGCATTTATTGCCCATCCCTCACTGCATGAGCAGAGGTGACTCCTGATTTACTGCAGTTCACTTGCTGTAAGGACAGTCATGATCCTGTTAAAGAGGGAGTTCCAGGATTTGACCCAGCAACATTGAAGAAGCAGGGACATACATCCAGTTCAGAACAGGGACAGAGATGGAGGGGAACTTGCAGGTCATGGTGTCCCTACGTACCTACTGCCCTTGCTCGTCAGATGGTCATGGTTATGCATTCCAAAGGTTTAAAACAATTGTCTTGTGGGACATGCTGTCACGAGCATTTATTGTCGGTCTCTAGTGGTCCTCAAAAAGGTGAGCTATTTTCTTGGCTTGCTGCAGTACAACTTACCAAAGATAGACTTAGACATGGGAGTTCTCAAGGTGCTGCTGACAAAGCCTTTAAATGAGTTACTGCAGTGTATTTGTTGATGTTACACACTGCTGCACTATCCAATGCACTGGTGATTGGTGGGGTAACAAACAGACTGCTTGGTTCTAAGTGGTTAAGATTCTGAATGCTGTTGGAGCAGCACCTATCCAGCTAAGTGGATGGTATTGCAAAAACTCCTGACTTGTGCCTTGTCGATGGACCTGCGATAAGAGTGAGAAGGTAAGTGAACTTGCTATGCTGTCAGGGCCAATGTACTAACATTGCTGATCTATTTAAGTTTATGGTCAGTGGTAACCCCCAGGCCATTGAGCGTGGAATTCAGCAGCAAGATGTTGTCATTAATATCAAGAGACAGTGATTAGATTTGCTCTTGAGATTTGGAATCACTAGACCCAACACTAACTCAGATGTTGCCAGACCTGCTGAATTCCAACGGCATCTGTTTTCTGTTAGATGCTCTTGTTTGAAATGGTTATTGTCTGGTACTTACATAGAACAAAAAAGTGTTTTGTCAGTTATTAGATTAGATTACTTACAGTGTGGAAACAGGCCCTTCGGCCCAACAAGTCCACACCGACCCGCCGAAGCGCAACCCATCCATACCCCTAACCTAACACTACGGGCAATTTAGCATGGCCAATTCACCTGACCTGCACATCTTTGGACTGTGGGAGGAAACCGGAGCACCCGGAGGAAACCCACGCAGACACAGGGAGAACGTGCAAACTCCACACAGTCAGTCGCCTGAGGCGGGAATTGAACCCAGGTCCCTGGCGCTGTGAGGCAGCAGTGCTGACCACTGTGCCACCGTGCCACCCCTGTGCCACCATGCCACCCCAACCTGGATGTTGATGTCTTGCTGCATAAAGATGTCTATCAGCTTGTCTGGGAACACTTTGGTTCACCCTGTGTTTGTGTAAAATTCTCACTTGCACTCCACTTGCCACATTTAGTGACAAGGTACAGTATACAAGTCATTGTGGCAATTGTGATCCGTCCAAACAGACATCTGAAAACTAGTAACACCAGCAGAATCAGCCCATTAATACTTTGGCTTTGTCCCAATATCAATGCATCATTTAATCTTTCCTGACCAATTTCAGATTTTTGTTTTCTTACACCCAACTGAAAAGGCTTCACATTTAACATTTTCTGAAACTGTGATTTTGCTTTCTAGAACCTACCTGACCAGGCCACCTTCCCCATTTCAATTTAATTCTAGATTTCCAGCTTCTGCACTCTGAACTACCATTCCAATATACCCCTCACTGGGCTGGTGGTCAGGTTAGGAATAAATCCCCTCAGAGGGTCAGGAGGTGGGGTTGGAGGGTGGTGGTGGGAAAGCTGGTCAGGTCACTGGGGCGTGGGGACAGCAGCTTCTGGAGGATCAGCCCAGGAACATGGTTTGGAGATGCCGGTGTTGGACTGGGGTGTACAACACACAGAGTGGGCAGAGTTAAACAGGATTCTGGATTAGTGTTGCTGGAGGAGCACAGCAGCTCAGGCTGCAGCCAAGGCATAAGCCCCTCTGCCTGAGACAGCGATAGGGTTGCTCCTCGGATGCTGCATGACCTGCATCCTCCAGCACCACCCCAACCCAGACTCCAACAGGAGGCTGCATCATGATGATGGAGTGTACCGGGGGGGGGGGGGGGGGGGGGGGGGGGGGGGGGGGGGGGGTGAGGGGGGGGGTGAGGGGGGGGTGAGGGGGGGGGTGAGGGGGGGGGTGGGGGGGGGGGTGGGTGGGGGGGGGGGGGTGGGGGGGGGGGGGTGGGGGGTGAGGGGTGGGGGGGGGTGGTGGGGGGGTGAGGGGTGAGGGGTGAGGGGTGAGGGGGGGGTGGTGGGGGGTGAGGGGTGAGGGGGACAGGAGACTCTGGGACACGGGGAGCCCCTCTCCCCGGGAGGGTGGACCAGCTACAGGTTTTCATTGCTCTAGCACCGGGATCTTCCACCTACTCCACACCGGGCCATGACAATGAATGAGCCAGCGGCGGGGAGGATGTGGGGAGGGGGAGGGGGTGTACCTCTCCCCCCGGCCCCGGCCCCGGCCCCGGGACGGTCCAGGCGCTACCTTGGCCATCCGGATCATCTGTTTGGCGATCTCCATACTGCCCTGGTGGTTCTGGCCGAT